>NC_086319.1:98722905-100182134 GCF_036172605.1 Pelobates fuscus | reverse complement strand
AACATCTCAGTATTAACCTCAGAATTGGTTTTGTTTAAAAAAATTCCCAAGTTCATTTGAAAAAATAGATAAGATCATTATTGGACATATTGTCATTGCTGCCACTACAGTTGTCCCCAGACACTGGAGGTCACCTGCCATTCCATCAGTTAAAGAAGATCTCAATTCTTTTCTGGAGAATAAAAGTCATGAATTGGCCATTAGACAGCCTTCTCAGTTGAGCGACAATCTTACTTACTATTGGGGAATATGGGAAAAAGATTGGAAAAAGGAATATAAGCTTTAACCCCTTAAGACCGCAGCCAAATGTACAAGTTGTGATCCAAAAAAACGTAAACAAAACCTGGCATTTGCGCTATATGTCTGTCCAACCATAATTCACCTCTTTCATATTAAATGCACCCCCCATTATTATATATCATTTTATTCAGGGGAAACGGGGCTTTCGTTTAACATCAAATATTTAGGTATGGAACATAATTTAATATGAAAAAAATATTTAAAAAATGGGAGAAAATAAGAATTTTTAAATTTTTTTTAGTTCTACGTGACATTCTAACTGTGATGTCATAATACTGTTTGCTTTTACTGCAATACAATACACATATTTGTATTCAGCGATGTCTCGCGTGTAAAACAGTACCCCCTATGTACAGGTTTTATGGTGTTTTGGGAAGTTACAGGGTCAAATATAGCGTGTTACATATTTCAGTTTTTTTACATTGAAATTCGCCAGATTGGTTACGTTGCCTTTGAGACCATATGGTAGCCCAGAAATAAGAATTACCCCCATGATGGCATACCATTTGCAAAAGTAGACAACCTAAGGTATTGCAAATTGAGTATGTCCAGTCTTTTTTAGTAGCCACTTGGTCACAAACACTGGCCAAAGTTAGTGTTAATATTTGAAAATGCAAAAAACTAATTTGAACGCAAATTTTGGCCAGTGTTTGTGACTAAGTGGCTACTAAAAAAACTGAACATACCCTATTTGCAATACCCTGGGTTGTCTACTATTGCAAATGGTATGCCATCATGGGGATAATTTTCATTCCTGGGCTACCATACGGTCTCAAAGGCAACCTGGCGAATTTTAATGTGAAAAAACTGAAACGCAAACCTTATATTTGACTCTGTAACTTTTGAAAACACCATAAAACCTGTACATGAGGGGTACTGTTATACTCAGGAGACTTCGCTGAACACAAATATTAGTGTTTCAAAACAGTAAAACGTATCACAACAATTATATCGTCAGTGTAAGTGCCATTTGTGTGTGAAAAATGCAAAAAATGTCACTGTCACTGACGATATCGTCGTTGTAATATATTTTACTGTTTTGAAACACTAATATTTGTGTTCAGCGAAGTCTTCCGAGTAAAACAGTACCCCCCATGTACAGGTTTCATGGTGTCTTGGAAAGTTACAGAGTTAAATATAGTGCTAGACAATGTAATTCCCTGAACTTTTGGCCTGGGTTGGCAGGCAGGTCCTGCAAATTGTAATTAATAAAATGACCTAATTATGTAAAATTATTACATAAATATATGCGTAGAATTATTATATATATATGTGTGTATATATATATGTGTGCATATATATGTATATAATTTTTTTAAATTATTTTTATTTATATATAGGTATATACATAGTGATATATACGTATATACTTATGTATATAGATATATATATTATTTCGTTCTACATGTATTTTGATATCAATATATATATATTAATTTTAAAATACAGTTAGAACGAAATTACGCATGTTTATATATTTTTATCTATTTTATTTTTTATTATTTTTTTATTATTTTTTTATTTATTTTTTTAACGTATTTATATATTTATTTATTTTTATTATATATAAATATATATATAATGAAAATTATATATATATTTAATCAATATCATTGTACGTGTATTTTGATATTAATATATATATATAATTATGTATATATTAATATTAAAATACACGTAGACAGTGTATGCATATTTATGTGTATGTGTGTATATGTGTGTATATATATACTTAGATCATATATATAATAAATATATATATGATCTAAGTATATATAATTTATTTTTACACTGTTTTAACATTTTTTTTTTTTTTTCAGACAGCAGGGGGAGTACCTGTCATTACAGGCACTCCCCCTGCTGGCAATGCCTTGGACGGCTATGCCGTCCATGTGATCGCGGGGTCCTCGCAAGGACCTCGCGATCACATGGCCCTGGGCGGTTGAAGAGGACGCAGGGGGACTCCCTGGGCTCCCAGGTAAGTCCCCCATACCGCGATCGCCGGCGTGGGATCGCCGGCGACCGGGTAAGTACATAAGATCGCAGGGCGTACTATGCCGTCCTGCGGCTTTTAGAGCCACCAAAATAAGGACGGCATAGTACGTCCTGCGGTCTTCAGGGGTTAAATGTTTCTCTTATGTGGAAAGTTAATGTTTATGTTGTTAGTCTGCCGTAGTCATGAGACTTATTTTACTTGTTTCTACTACCCAAAGTCAAGATAAAAGGTATAAAACAGCGTTAGAATTTGTATTGATTTTTTAATAAAATTATTTTACTTTTGTATATAAATATAAACTTTTATTTTTTTTCATAGATATTCCATTTATAATTGTTCTAATTACTACTTATTAACGTAATTGTGTGAAAGATTAGACTTATGGGCCATTATACAAGGAACACAATATGAATAATAGTATTTAATAAGACCTGTTTATTGTGAAATATTTGTTTTTTGATTATGTAAACATACATTCATTGACTATATATATATATATAGTTCAATTTGTAAGTTGTAAAAATATTTCTTAATAAACATAATGAAAATGCTGTATTTAAAACTTTCTCCAGGTCATTTATTATTGATAAAGTCCTACTGGTATTTGTTTGTTCTTGAACTTTATTGTTTAATTGATTTGCATAAAGTATCTGTGATGTCATAACATGTAAACCATCAGTGGTGAAAGGCAGCAGATAGGTCATATCACTGTTGTATATCCTTGCAGCAGGTTGCAAAGGTTTTTGATCTCATAAATTGTGGAAAAGACAAAAAAGAAAATATCATAGCACATTGGGTGCACCTACATTGAAAGGGCTTTACAGCCAATGTTAAAATTTGAGATGGAGCGCGAGAGAAAGCGCCCCAAAAACAGGAGCTTTAGTTACGGAGTGAAAGACCAACCACGGGAACAGCTCAACTTCCGGGATTCTTCACGCCAGATCCATCAACATCTAGCAAAAAACCGTCGATATGACCAGAACATGGAAAAAAGACGTTGTATGCAAGATATAATGGATGGATCAGAGAGGCGTAATCCCCAAAATTGTCAGTCCCAATGTGGAGGAAAGGTGGGAAGAAGGCAAGAGAAGAGAAAGATGCAGAATGTTCACGATGCCGGGCAGATGCCCAAAGATGGCACGCAGTTTGAGAGATCCCAACAGTTTAGACGGGATAGCACCAGGAATGGTCATTGGCATGAAGTTAAAAGGGGCAGAGGAGAAAATGGCCAAACTAAGGTCAATGAAAGCCCCATGTTTCGCATTGGTAAAAGCAAAAGATGCTGGGATGGTAAGCTCATTTTTTCCTCTTCACCTACTGTTTCCGTTTGTCAAATGTGTTTTGTTAGAATTGCTTGTCTTTTGTTTTACCTATTGTACTGCGCTGCAGAATATGTCAGCACTATATAAACCATTGTAATCGTTATTTAAGGTCAAGCCGAAGCCAAAGATGGGGACGGTTTCCATCACAAAAGAAAACAAGTTGCAGATATGGAGTACAGTGCTCCCAAAATGACACTAGAGGAGCTGGATAAAAAACTGGCAGAATATGACCTACCTACTCAAAGTCTGCCAGTTAAATCAACAGACTTCAACTATCCCCAAAACTATCACTCCCAGTGTGGAGGAGAGGTGGGAAGAAAGCAAGAGAAGAGAAAGACGCAAAATGTTCACCATGCCAGACAGATGCCCAAAGATGGCACACAGTTTGAGAGATCTCAACAGTTTAGAGGGGATAGCACCAAGGATAGTCATTCGCACCAGGTTAAAATGGGCAGAGGGGAAGCTGACCAAACTAAGGCCAGTGAAAGCCCAGTGTTTCGCAGCCGTAAACGCAAACGATGCTGGGAAGGTAAGCTAATTTTTTTCCTCCTCACCTACTGTTTCCGTTTGTGAAACATGTTTTGTTAGAATTGTTGATGTTTTTTTTTTTTACCTGTTGTACTGCGCTGCAGAATATGTCAGCACTATATAAATTATTGTAATTGTTATTTAAGGTCAAGCCGAAGCCAAAGATGGAGGCGGTTTCCATTATAAAAGAAAACGGTATGCAGATATGGAGTACAGTCCTCCCAGAATGACATTAGAGGAGCTGGATAAAAAACTGGCAGAATACAACCTACCTACTCAAAGTCTGCCAGTTAAATCCACGGACTTCAACTATCCCCAAAATTGTCAGTCTCAGTTTGGGAGATCCCAACAGATTAGAGGGGATAGCACCAATGATGCTCATTGTCCTGAAGTTAAAAGGAGCAGAGGGGAAGCTGGACAAAGTAAGGCCAATGAAAGCCAAGTGTTTCTCAGCCGTAAACGCAAAAGATGCTGGGAAGGTAAGCTAATTTATTTCCTCTTCACCTACTGTTTCCGTTTGTCAAATGCGTTTTGTTACAATTGTTTGTCTTTTTTTTTTTACCTATTAAACTGCGCTGCAGAATATGTCAGCACTATAAATCGTTATAATTGTTATTGAAGGTCAAGCTGAAGATGAGGACGGTTTCCAGCCCAAAAGACCACGGGTCGCAGATATTGATTTCAGTTCTGCCAGAATAACACTAGAGGAGCTGGTTAAAAAACTCAAATCAATGGACGTCAACACTTCCGGTACACAAGACTCATCTGTTGAAGATATGGAAGTCGATTAGTCAACAATTCTGAGTTTAGTGAGTAACCCTATAGGTGAAAAAACCCCTATTGTGGTGAACTCTGAGAAAAAGTATTTGCAAAATAATATACATTATTTTTATTTTTTATTTTATTTTTTCAATACTTGCGTAAACGTCTTGTTACAACAATATCATACAGCAGTTGGTATACATAGAATATTAACGTAGGTAACAACCCTATTCCTGATTCGTTACATATAGTCTCATTGTCAGTTAACCGTGTCACGTCAGGCATGCAACAGAGACATTACACTTTGTTTTATTGTGTGATTATTCGTTTAAACCATCGGTGTGCAGCTAGTGTCCAGTTATCTATGCTTATGAGGTTGTTGTGGTTTAGTTATTGCCAACGTTCGGTTGGGAAAAGTGTCCCCAATCCCTTCGGAGGTGAGCCTGGTCCTGCCAGGGGTTATGTTGGCCATGTGCATGGAATTGGGACTTTTCCCCTCGTCCAAAGCCAAAGAATGTAGGAGGATGAAGAGAAAAAAGGCAGTAGAGCCTGAGAATATGTAGAGCAGAGTGTGGGGTGGGGAAGTATAGAAGAAGAGAGAGAAAGGGATGGGAGGGGGAGGGGGAATTGCGTCATTCCCGTGTAGCGCCGGGGCGTCCGATGACTCACCTTTCTATCGTGACTGTCCAGGCGTTAGATTGTGTCCTGAGATAGTACACAACTTGTCCAGGGTTCCCATATTTTAATAATATACATTATTAATACACATTATTATTTAATTCTACTATAGAAAGATTATCCCATAAATATAATTTTATTTAGACAAAAAATGAATTGAATTATCTAGGTTTAATTAGTCCATCAGACATAAATAACATAATGGAGAAGAACATTTTATATCTTATGAAACACACAAACTTGAAACTAAAAACATGGAAACATTTGGAAACTTCATGGTTGGGCAAAATAAACATTATTAATTCATATATACTCCCTAAGTGGTCTTATCTTTTTTCTATGATTCCTTTCAAAATTTCAAATTCATGGCTTACAATGATACAAGTAGGTTTTTCAAAATTTATTTGGAAGAATAAAACCCCTAGGATTAGTCGAAAAGTTTTGGCAAAAAAAGTATCGAAGGGTGGTTTAAATTTCCCAAATGTTATCTCTAATTACTACGCTAATATGATTAGACATATATACTTATTACAAGATCCTTTAATGACCCAAGAACCTTGGTTTATTATAGAGTCTGATGCCTCCCCTACCTCGAATTTGCAATATATTATGTGGATAGATGATACTAAAAAAATCAATAGGTCTCAAATAAATTCTACTACTTTGTTGCAATCCTTAGAGGTCTGGGAGGAAATTAAGAAAATTCTGGGTTTTCCTCAACTTATGCCAAGATCGACTAGACTTAAGCTATTAGAGATAAATATTGAAGATCTTTCGTTAAGCCACTGGGCAGATACCGATAAGATGAGAATTTCCGACCTCATGATAGCTGACAATATAATACCTTTCCAGCAGATTGTTGATACTTTGCATATTTCACGTCGGGAAATTTTTACCTACCTTCGAATTAAAAATTATATTGATAAAAATGTCATAAAATGTTCTTCTCCACTTTCAACTCATATAGAACATATTTTCAATTATAAGCCTTTAAACAAGGTTACTTCAGCTGTAAACCATATGGTAGATTTATTGAATATCATTCCCCATAAACTTATTAAAACATGGGAACAGGAGTTAAACATTGAGATTTCTGAGGCGGATTGGTGTATTTCTTTAACTCATATTGCCAAACATATCCATTGTTTAAATTTGGTGGAATGCCATTTGAAACTTCTTTTTAAATGGTATTTCACCCCAGTAAGAATTGCCAAGATGTATGAGAACTATGACCCCACATGTTGGAGATGTGGAAGCTACACAGGGTCTTACATACACATATGGTGGTCCTGTCCGATAGTTCGCCCTTTATGGGCTTGGGCTTTTTCTATTTTTCAAACATTGTCTCACAGATCACTAGAGCAAAACCCGGCAATAGCTCTTCTGCATTTGAATTGGAACTTTAAATTAACAAAAGATGTTTTGATTGCTACCCATTGTTTTGTGGCCGTTAAAATCTTAATTGCCAGAAATTGGAGATCATCTACTTCTTTCCAAAAATCTCTCTTAATTAAGCAAATTAGGTTCCAGTTGACAATGGAAAACGGTCTAATAAACAATATAGGACTTCGTTCAAAAAAGAAAGAAGATATGTTTTCCGAACTATTATCAAAACTCTCCTAAATACAAGCTCAATTGTTTTTGGTAACGGTTTATCTGTGAGAATCGATTAGGCACGTAACTAGTATAAACAACTATATTAATTCTCGGCCACATATATACTTATTGGTGATAGATGTGATCTCGAGACATATGGGTGGTCGCAACTGGTATGTGAATTACTTGTCAGTTTGTGGATAGAATTTTGATATGACATAATCAGCAATTTTCTCCTGTTCTGATGGGGTGCGGGTGTGTCTGTTTGTTTAGTAATTTTTTGTTTTGTATAATCTTAATATTATTGTTATTTGCTATATCATAACTTCGATGTACTATTTATTGATATTAAACAGATATGGATTATACAACAATTGATACTGAAATCTGTATAATATGTACATTGTTATGATACTCATAATGAATATTTGTATATGTTTTATGTGTAAAAAAACAACAAAATTCTTAATAAACATTTATTAAAAAAAATAAAAAAATTAGTACACATTATTAGACACAGACAGGTCAACGTATCTACAAAAATTACCACCTTTAAGTATATTGCTATGTGAAGAGAGCCACCTAGTGGTGAAATCAGATGTACTGCTGTCTGTGACTGTCAAAACATTTCTTCCAAAAATAAACGTATGGTAAATTTATACTATTATATTGTTTTATTCCTTTTCATTGTGTCTGAGTCTTTGGTGTCATTTGTAAATATACTGAGAGATTTATTTACTAAACCTGGAACTGCACTTTTTTTTTTATTTATTTATTCGTGCGCAAATTGAACATTTGTGCCTCGTCTGCCACAACAGCAGAGTGAGGTTATAAACAGTCATACATTTTTTGACAAAGGTATATATAAGAAAAACATTAATAGTTTCTAACGATAATACAGCACGTTTTTTATGTATCTGCAGCGTTGGATAGGACATGTCAAAGATTGAATGGGTGCCTTTCAAGGTGAATTGGGCATGTCAGTGCTCATGGGAGGTATTGAAGCTTCGGGTTGTGGGTCTGAGGCTAGGTTCGGAGGTAGGGTGATTTTGTACTACAATGTTGTCGCTAGTCCAGGCCACCGTTCCTAGTAATCTGTGTGTTGGTTGTGCCCCTTACCAAGGGGGCAGCGGGGGGGGGGGGGTGAAGGGGGTTTGTGATCTCGCAGTTGGCTGTGAGGATGCCGGTTCAGTGGGTAATGTCTGAGGCATATCCGGGTGCCCTTATGGGGGTTCTCAGTTAGTTTGGGGGGTGTAGGCGGAGTGCCTTGTCGCCCAGGGTGGAAACCAAACCTGCTCTATGGTGTACGACATATGGACCTTTAAAATAAAACATTTAGCTTACTAACGAGAAAACAATACAAAACGAAAGTCACATCATTTATATCAAGCGGCCAGGCGGTGGATCGGGCTGGATCTGGATGCCGATGGGGTTCAGCTGTCGGGTTCCCCCCGTCCCTCTGGTGCTAGTGTGTCTGCGGTTGTCAGTCCCAGTGTTTCATGGAACTGCATTTTTTAGCAAGAATAGCAGAATGTGAAATACAAGCTGCAATAATGCTAAGTTGTAGAATATGTCTGGCTTTTTTGATCTAACAAAAGGATGAATCCGCACTCTTATCTGATCCTAGTGCATCTAGACCTGGGGCTGGCTCATCCCACTCCAATGGTAAAACAATAAATGTAGTCCAGGCACTCATGATCACCTATACAGCAGTTTTATTGGAAAATCAGGAAAAATGCAAATGTTAAAACATCCCCCATAGAGATTAATGAGTGTTACTAATGCCTTAGTAACATTTGATTTCCGAGCTAGACGGCAAGAATGAACTATCTGGGGACAGGGTCTGACCGCAGAGCAGTCGCATGTCACTGCAGCTCCTGCTTCTTACTGCAAAAAAAACATTGATTTATACCGGGCAGAGACTGCTCATCGACAAACTATTGCTGACAAACGACCAGGGACACCATGATCTCCATACCCATACCACACAAGTGGACCTTTCTACCGATCTTGCCCGGACTATCCTCGGTGGCCTAGAAGCATGGTTTGCACGTGGGGAACAGCCGCTCTCCTGTCGAAATGACTGACTGCAGATCACAGCCTTGGCCCTCGTCCCCTTCCCTATGGACTGGCGGCATCCCAGTGTCCACCCACCGAAAACACGCACTGTACCTTGCTCCTGCCACATACTGTAACACAGGCTCCGACCGCATCGGGCCTAACAAGATGGCGGATGCAACCCAACTGTCAGCGCCTGCAACCATGCAGCCCACACATACGAAACTGGACCTGATATTTGCCCACTTTTTTTTTGTTGTCAATCCTTCTTTTATTAAGGCATATTTGAGGGGTACAGAATAAAGAACGTGAAATGCATAAGAGATTTACAAAATAGGGTCAAAAACCTTGCAAGCAGTGGTCATATACATTTCCAGAACAGTAATGCCTAATTTTTTATTTTTGTGTGTCGATGAACTGTATTATATTATCAGCATGCTAAAGTGAGAGTCAAGGAGTCAAGCGTGGGTCATTCAATGTGTCTAGTGCCTCTCTGTCATGCTATGTCATATAAGGTTGCTTTTCCTTTACTTCCCGGTCTGCTTAGCATAGCACATGTGCTGTCATTGTCGTTGGGGTATATACACTACTCTTTAGGTCAGTCTACAGCCCTATCGCTGCCCATCATGCTATGCTGCCATGTTGTGCTAAGGACAGACGTTTGGGGTATATGTTAGGCACAATCAACATTAAACGTATAGATACGAACAGGTACAGCTGTCACAGTCTAGTATCAAAAGCTAGCAAGGTAAACCAATAACGTCAGATTACCGTATTCGATTAGATGGACATAAAGGTGCGAAGGTATATTGAAATGTATCAGAACATTAGTTAAAGACATAGCAGAGTATACATTTGTAGGCTAGCACTAACAATGCCTGCTTAATGGTTCCTAGGTGTAAGGTAGTGACAAGTGATTGAATTTAGCTAGGTTAGAATGAAGTAGAGCAAAACAAAATGCTTAAACATACTAGCGCTATACTGTATACGAAGTGTTAAACAATAAATTGCATGACGGAAACTTGTTGCTCCTCCGCAATTAGGTCTGCAGGGTTATAGGCAGTCATAATTTCAGTCCGTTTTGTTCAGCCTATGACGGCTCTGAGCGCTGGACAGTTGGGCCATGCACAGTGGTCGGATTGATGCCTCGGTAATACGTCCTCTCTAGTAGCCCCTGAGGGGGCTACCCATCCATGTCTGCTGCCGGCGGGAAGCAGTGTTTTCATTGTGGGTGTCGGTACTTTGAGAGTTCGTCGAATGCGGGAGAGGTGCAAGGGCGGCCGGGCCTCCTCTTGGCCCCAGGCTCTGTGTGGGGTCTGCATCTTGGCTCCACAAACTTGGGTGCTACTAGAGGCCACGTTTTTCCCTGCAGGGGCGCTTCGGAGAGCCCCGGTGTTCCGTCGCCGCCAGCGGCGGTGAGGCTTCCGGCGATGTGGCCGATGCTGAGGAGTTAGCCTCCTGGTGACCCTCGGCCCGGGTGGACGGTCGATGCTCGACATTGGCGCTAGAGGGTTTGTTTTGCCCTTAGTAGGTCCGTTCTGCCTCTGCTTCCCCAGCTTTTCCATAAATTGCTGGAATATCAAATCCAGGCTTGTGGGTTGTGTGTGTACAGGTTCCATATAGTACGTGGCTTCCGCCATACTGCTGGGCCCGGAGCATCCGAAGCCCCAACCTGAGTGGGCAGGTGCAGTCCGTGCAGCCATATGTGTCGCTTTGGTGGGGACCGGAATAACCCCTGCTGGTCCATAGGAAGGGGAACGGGGGTTCCAACTTCGCTTTGCCGTGTGTATCAGCCGTGGGAGAGCGGCCGTCTCCCCCACCGCCGACACTATAGTCACCAGAACAACTAGAGCTTATTGAATTTGTTCTGGTGAGTAGAATCATTACCTTCAGGTTTTTTGCTGTAAACACTGTCTTTTCAGAGATAATGCAGTGTTTACATTACAGCCTAGCGATAACTTCACTGGCCACTCCTCAGATGGCTGTTAGAGATCCTTCCTGGGTCATGGCTGCCTAAAATTCATCCAAACATTCAGTATCTCCTCCCTCAGCATGCAGACACTGAACTTTCCTCATAGGGATTCATTGATTCAGTTCATCTCTATGAGGAGATGCTGATTGGCCAGGGCTGTGTTTGAATCATGCTGGCTCTGCCCCTGATCTGCCTCTTTTTCAGTCTCAGCCAATCCAATGGGGAAGCGCTGTGATTGGATCAGGCTACCACTTCTGATGATGTCAGCAGACTGCTTGTTTTTCTGAGGCAAACAGCATGCAGAGTTACAGCTTCAGGCTTAACTACAGAAGATTTTGCTATATTTATGGAGGCATGAGGTACCCAAGGGGACTAGATGGTTGTTTTAACACTATAGGGTCAGGCATACATGTTTGTGTTCCAGACCCTATAGTGATCCTTTAAAAATAACCAGGGAGGGGGGAATGAATGTAACAATTTCTGATGGGATAATAGAGCAGAGTAGAAATCTACAGGGTATGAGATATAGATACAGACTGTCACTACACTGCTTGCCTTCGAGGGCAAACCATAGAAAAGGCTAATCATGCCACCAGTCTCACAGTAAGACAGAAAAACAGAAGTAGGAAATAATGAATAATGAAATATCCAAACATACCGTGAACAAATGAAAAAATCCCCTCAAAGTAAAGAAGCAAAATAAATAAAAAAATCACAAGTGAAAAATAAAATAACTAGAAAATAAATAATAGACAAACTAACAACTATAGTATGGGGTGGTAATGTCCCTAATTGTATGTCTTAAGAGTATCATCCCACATCCCTCAACCACCCACATACACAAAATGTCCCGACATGCGTTTTGCCGAAAAGGCTCTTCCAGGGGAGAAGTGTATGTGTATGTGGGTGGTTGAGGGATGTGGAAAGATAGGTATGAGTATAGTGTATGGGATGAACAGAGAGAGGAGGGAAATAAACCAGGAGCAATGAAGATAGTGTCAGTAGGGACAGGTAAGCTGAAAGATAGAGAGATTTTAGTAATGGGAGAAGTGAGGGCGGAAGTGATAAATAGTAGAGAGAACATTGTTAAGAAGTGTTTTGTTATAGATAAGGAAATTATAAGGGCAGCTAGGTGGCAGGATTACTGTATGATTCTGCACATAGAATTGTGTAACACAGATGACTAATAGGTAACGTATTACCGGGCCTTAGAATGGCCGGACTACGTACCAAAGAATAGTCAGGAATAGCCAAGGTTAGGGGACACAGAAAGGGACACAACGATACAGGAAAGCCAGAGGTCAGGGATACCAAAATACAGGGAAGTCAAAAACATAGAAACATAGAAACATAGAATGTGACGGCAGATAAGAACCATTCGGCCCATCTAGTCTGCCCAATTTTCTAAATACTTTCATTAGTCTCTGGCCTTATCTTATAGTTAGGATAGCCTTATGCCTATCCCACGCATGCTTAAACTAAACAAAGCCAAAGTAAAAAAACAGAACATACCTGAATAAGGAGCGCGTTCTCGGACAACCACTAGGGAAACCACGACAGGGCAAAGAGGAAAGGTATTTTTAGGTTTAAATACCTGCTTTACTTTTCTGATTGGCTGAAATCACTCTTTGACCCCCAAAACCTGCGCGACATCACGTGATGTGCGTGACGTCACGTGCACGCTGACGTCAATCACGTCAGCGGACGTGGGGGTATATTTTGCCATGGATCCGCAGCAGCCGGCTGGGTGCAGAGACCGCAAGGTGAGGAAGAATATGTTACACTAGGATTATAGGACAGTGTGGAGGGGTGAAGGGTTAAACATAGAAACATAGAATGTGACGGCAGATAAGAACCATTCGGCCCATCTAGTCTGCCCAGTTTTCTAAATACTTTCATTAGTCCCTGGCCTTATCTTATAGTTAGGATAGCCTTATGCCTATCCCACGCATGCTTAAACTCCTTTACTGTGTTAACCTCTACCACTTCAGCTGGAAGGCTATTCCATGCATCCACTACCCTCTCAGTAAAGTAATACTTCCTGATATTATTTTTAAACCTTTGTCCCTCTAATTTAAGACTATGTCCTCTTGTTGTGGTAGTTTTTCTTCTTTTAAATATAGTCTCCTCCTTTACTGTGTTGATTCCCTTTATGTATTTAAATGTTTCTATCATATCCCCCCTGTCTCGTCTTTCCTCCAAGCTATACATGTTAAGATCCTTTAACCTTTCCTGGTAAGTTTTATCCTGCAATCCATGAACCAGTTTAGTAGCCCTTCTTTGAACTCTCTCTAAGGTATCAATATCATTCTTAAGATAGGGTCTCCAGTACTGTGTACAGTACTCCAAGTGGGGTCTCACCAGTGTTCTGTACAATGGCATGAGCACTTCCCTCTTTCTACTGCTAATACCTCTCCCTATACAACCAAGCATTCTGCTAGCATTTCCTGCTGCTCTATTACATTGTCTGCCTACCTTTAAGTCATCAGAAATAATCACCCCTAAATCCCTTTCCTCAGATGTTGAGGTTAGGACTCTATCAAATATTTTGTACTCTACCCTTGGGTTTTTACGTCCAAGATGCATTATCTTGCACTTATCCACATTAAATGTCAGTTGCCACAACTCTGACCATTTTTCTAGTTTACCTAAATCATTTTCCATTTGGCTTATCCCTCCTGGAACATCAACCATGTTACATATCTTAGTATCATCCGCAAAAAGACACACCTTACCATCAAGACCTTCTGCAATATCACTAATAAAAAAATTAAAGAGAATGGGTCCAAGTACAGATCCCTGAGGTACCCCACTGGTGACAAGCCCAAGCTTCGAATATACTCCATTGACTACAACCCTCTGTTGCCTGTCACTCAGCCACTGCCTTACCCATTCAACAATATTGGAATCCAAACTCAAATATTGTAGTTTATTGATAAGCCTTCTATGTGCAACAGTGTCAAAAGCCTTACTGAAATCTAGGTAAGCAATGTCTACTGCACCACCCTGATCTATAATTTTAGTTACCCAATCAAAAAAATCAATAAGATTAGTTTGGCATGATCTCCCTGAAGTAAACCCATGTTGTCTCTGGTCTTGAAATCCATGTGTTTTTAGATGTTCAACAATCCTATCCTTTAACATGGTTTCCATCACTTTCCCCACTACTGAAGTAAGGCTTACTGGCCTATAGTTGCCCGACTCCTCCCTATTACCTTTCTTGTGAATGGGCACAACATTCGCTAACTTCCAATCTTCTGGGACTACTCCTGTTATCAATGATTGGTTAAATAAATCTGTTAATGGTTTTGCTAGTACACCACTAAGCTCTTTTAATAGCTTTGGGTGTATTCCATCAGGTCCCATTGACTTATTTGCCTTTACTTTTGACAGTTGAAATAGAACCTCTTCCTCTGTAAACTCACGTGTAATAAATGACTAATTTATCCTTTTCTTAACTGAGGTCCCTTTCCTTCATTTTCATTGAAGCAGTCAGCTAGACCTTTATCCTCATCTACATACCTTCCTTCTTTTGTTTTTAATCTAACTAATCCTTGTTTTACTTTTCTTTTCTCATTTATGTATCTAAAAAAAGTTTTGTCCCCCTTTTTTACTGACTGTGCTATTTTCTCTTCTGTGTGGGATTTGGAAGCTCTTATAACCTGCTTAGCCTCTTTCTGCCTAATCTTATAGGTTATTCTGTCTTCCTCACTCTGGTTTTTTTTATAATTACTAAATGCTAACTTTTTGTTTTTTACTATTTTGGCCACATCTGCGGAGTACCACAGTGGTTTCTTGAATTTTTTGCTTTTACTGACAAGCCTAATGCAATTTTCTGTTGCCTTCAGTAGTGCAACTTTTAAATAATCCCATTTCTTTTGGACTCCATATAAATTGCTCCAGTCTGATAATGACTCCTTTACACATATTCTAATTTTAGAAAAGTCTGTTTTTCTAAAGTCTAAAACTTTTGTTTTTGTGTGGTGTGACTCAGTCACTGTTCTTATATTAAACCACACTGACTGATGATCACTGGATCCTAAACTTTCACCTACAGTAATATCTGATACCAAATCTCCATTTGTTAACACTAAATCTAGTATAAACGTAGAAAATAGAATGAAGCTGCTAGATAGAGTAGCTGGACAGTAAATGAAGGGGTTAACCCATAGAACTGAATGAAAGAACAAAGAACTGGACTGTCCAGTGACCTTAGGTAAAAATAAAATATAACTTTTAATAAATTCTCAATAAAATACACTTTAAATGGATTAGTTTAATAAGAGCTACATAGATATCAAGCTCTGGACGGACATAACATACAAGAAAGAAAAAAGAGGAAAACGTTAATAAACGTATGTGTCCCTACTGGGATGATAGGTATCTCAAACTGCAAGTGCAGATATATACTGTGTGGTTACGCAAAGAGATACATATGTCCCTACTGGGATGATAGGTATCTCAAACTGCAAGTGCAGACTAATACTGTGTGGTTGCGCAAAGAGATACTTTAATAAACAGATAAACAATCAAATAGTTCGTCAGACAGGTAGAGCCAGGGTAAGGTAAATATTCTTGCTAAGTCCCAAAAGGAGGGGTGATTAGGATATTATGATAAATATCAATTCTGGACGTTATAGATTGTCCAGAACAGGTAGATTATACCATATACTCTGGACTAGCCTGTACTGACTATTAGTTGTGTAACTTTAGTCGGCTAGAGATCCCTGCCTCTGCCTAACAACATATGTTAATGTGGACAAGTGGTGTGAGAGCATAGAAGTCCTCGAAATAGAAAATTAAGAGTCTAGAGACTTGCTAAAACAAGCTGCAAAAATCACTCGGGGTTCCAACAGATATACTGTAGTGAAAATCTGTTAGTCCGGCTTTCACCCCGGCAGGTCCCTGAGATTATTACCAGCTAGTTAAGCTCAGTCATAGTGTACAGCTGGTCAGCATCTGGCTGTGAGAGACCGCTGAAGAGGTGCTTTGCACGGGCTGAGTAACTTCAATAGATAAGGGTCGGAGAAACCTCTGGTATATACTGTAGAAGAGTCTGACTGTGACTAAAAATCCTAGCGCTTTCAAAAGATCAGCTCCATTTTTATAACTCAATAGAAATAGTAATGCTAGTCAAATTCAGCTGCATGAAACAAAGCTCCGCAATCAGTAGGGGTCTAAAGACTTGCAGGTACACACTCTAGAGATATCAGTAGATTGCAGCAGATGCTGGAACCTCGATCAAATTGGTCTGACCCGTTTCCCAACAGATGGCTCAGGTTCTATTGGTATCTTATGGATTGCACCCAATGCTGAAACTTATAGCCACTTGGTCTGGTCAGTACCCTAACAAATAACTGATATTCTTAATAAACTGGTCTTGTTCAATGAGTATATACATACAGACTGTCAGCGTCTGTCTGTGAGAGACCACTAGTAAAACTGTTTACACGGGCTAAATAACCTCTCTTTTAAATAGGTCGGAGTCTGAGGCCCTGCTGATATATACTGCCGAGATTGCTAAGATTAACTTGAGATTTCTAAAGATTTCTAGAGTTCAGTTCTATGGTTTGGCTTGTTGGAGTACAAACCCGCTGATCGTACCCACTAGTACTAATACCCACTCGTGTATACAGCAAGGGATTGCTAAAGGTGGTCTCTAGACTTCAATAGGCTTACTACAATTCAGCTCAATTTATCTAGCTCTATAGAATGATAGTCTGCTTGTCCAAGACAGCTACACGAACAATACAAAAAGCCCCGACGCGCGTTTCGCCTGTGAGCGGCTTTTCAAGGGGTAAGTGAAAATCTCGTCTGTCCGTTTTTAAATAGGGCGCCATGCGTCCTGATTGGTCAATGGGAGGAGCAACGAAAATTAAGTTCAGTTAACTCCTGACATGCTGGATAGAATGGAAATGGGAACCCAGACTGATAGTATATAGGATTCATATGCTGAAGGGACCTAAATAGTGTCCAAGTATGAATCAAAAATTATGGTAATGTGTAGTGATACCCTATGACACAGGGTGCAAGTTGGGTCACTGATCACTCACTGTTTACAGGGCATAAATATTTGAGGAACTATGAATTGGACAGAGTAACAAATCACAATTGCAACATAGTGACAGTTGCAGAGTGGTGTGTGCGGAGGTACTGTGCTGTAAGATTTTTTAATGAGCCTGCTGGGTAGTGCAAGGCTTTAGCAAAGTAAAAGTACCAAGTGGAGTGGCACACAAATGTCCAGATTCATGATGGATGCCAGCCAAAAGAATAAGGGTAATAAACCAGAATGGTACAGACTGGCATACCAGATGGTCTTCCCATATCAGTCATTAAAATATTATTCTGAACAAGATGTTGTTCCAGAACATAGTGTGGCAAATAGGGGAAAGTGTGAGGGTTCCACAGAAATTACTAGAAAAGTAGTTGTGGTTAAAGAGAGATAGAGGGTAAAAATACCCAATTGTAATAAGGTCAGAGTAGAATAGTAAATAATAGGGGGAAATCCCTGTGTAAGGAAGTGCCATCAGTAGATGAACTGACATTATTTGTGAATGAAAGGAGTGTAATTGTATTCTTCATTCAAGCCACATGGAGTCAGTGTTTTGAATTTAAAGATCCATTGTGACTCTTTTTGTAATAAAAGTCGATTTAGATTCCCTTTTCTTGGGTGAGGAAGAAGCTTTTCGATTGCTTGAAATTTCAAGCAATCGGCGTTACCATGATGAAAATTCTGGATGTGTCTGGCAATTGGGGTAGGGGTGATTTGGTTTTTGATGGAACCGATGTGTTGCAGGATTCTGCGTCTAAACTGTTGGTAGGTTTTACCAATATATTGTAGACGACAGTCACAGGTTATCAAATAAATGATATTGGTGGTGCCGCAGTTTACAAGGGCATTGGTGTGGACTATTATTTTGGAGTAGTTAGACTGAGTTAATTTGGATGGTGAAATGTATTTACACGCTTTGCAGTGCCCGCACCTGTATGTCCCTTTGGTCTGGGTGAGCCAGTTTGAAGTGGCCTGAGGGGGTGCCAGGTGACTGTGGACAAGTATGTCTTGTAAATTGACCGCCCTACGGGCCGTTAGTTCTGGATGATCTGGTAGTAGTTTGTTAAGTATGGGGTTGTGACGTAAAATTGGCCAATTCTTGGATAGTATATTGGACATAGTAGCCCATCCGCTGTCAAAGGTCGCGATGCATCTTGGGGTAGAGTTAGAGGTCTTTGAGCGAGTTGACCTAAGGCTGGTCAGTCTGTCAGTTTGGCTTGCCCGTTGAAAAGCCTTCTTCAGAATCCTATTGGGGTAACCCAATGCCTTAAAGCGTGTTCTTAGTATTTGGCATTCTTGATAGAAGGAGTTGTCTTCGGAGCAATTCCTTCTAGCGCGAAGGTACTGACTGTAAGGGATGGAAGCCCTCAGATTGTATGGGTGGTGGCTGTCCCAGTGTAGGAGGCTATTGGTTGCGGTTGATTTCCTATAAAGCTCCGTTTGTATGGTTCCATCTTCAAGTAGTATAATTCTTAGATCCAAGAAGATTAGTTCATGTACGTCAATGACTGAGGTAAGTCTAAGATTGATGTCATTCGTATTGAGTACATTAACAAATTCTTCAAAGGTCCCACAGGAACCGGTCCAGAGGAGCAGCATGTCATCAATATATCTATACCACTTCAAGATGTAACCATGGTATGAGTGGTATAGTGAGGAGCTGATGACATGCTGCTCCCACCAACCCAAAAACAAATTGGCATATGTTGGAGCACACGCCGTGCCCATGGCAGTGCCAGTCAGTTGTAAATAGTACCTGCCGTTGAACATGAAGTAATTATGCATCAGAACAAACTTCAACAATTTGAGTATAAAGTTCTTCTTTGCTGGGTCGATGCTGGACTGGTTCAGAAAAAATTCACATGCAAAGATCCCTTTGTCATGTGGAATGTTGGAGTATAGGGAGACTACGTCTAAGCTTGCCAAAAGAGTATAGGGGGGAACCTGTAGACCCTCAAGGGTCAAAAGAGTAGATTTGGTGTCCTGTAAATATGATGGTAAAGTGACAACCATGGGTCGTAGAATTTTGTCAATGAATCTACTGGATCTTTCAGTTAAACAATTGTTGCCCGAGACTATGGGTCTACCAGGTGGATTTGACGGGTTTTTATGGATTTTGGGCAAACAATAAAATGTTGCTATGGTTGGATTCTTATGTGGTAGAAGATATTTGCATTCTTGAGAAGTGATGATCTGTGATGACTCAGCTTCTGTTAGTATAGTGCTCAGTTCTAATCCATTTAAAGTGTATTTTATTGAGAATTTATTAAAAGTTATATTTTATTTTTACCTAAGGTCACTGGACAGTCCAGTTCTTTGTTCTTTCACTAAATCTAGTATGGCCTCTTTACGAGTTGGCTCCTCAACGACTTGTTTTAGAGACAATCCCAGTAGGGAGTTTAGAATATGTGTGCTCCTGGCACAAGTAGCTATTTTTGTTTTCCAATTCACATCAGGAAGATTAAAGTCACCCATGATGATAACTTCCCCCTTCATTGTCATTTTAGCTATTTATTCAACTAGTAGATTATCTAACTCTTCAATTTGTCCTGGGGGCCTATAAATCACACCTACACAAGTTACTGTGTGATTACCAAATTCTAACGTATTTTCTGATTGGCTGAAATCACTCTTTGACCCCCAAAACCTGCGCGACATCACGTGATGTGCGTGACGTCACGTGCACGCTGACGTCGTCAATCACGTCAGCGGACGTGGGGGTATATTTTGCCATGGATCCGCAGCAGCCGGCTGGGTGCAGAGACCGCAAGGTGAGGAAGAATATGTTACACTAGGATTATAGGACAGTGTGGAGGGGTGAAGGGTTAAATGGTCTGCGGCGTCGGAATGGAGGTGTTAAAGGTGAGGAGAAGATGTTAGACATGATTAATGTGTTTGGCTGACCAGGTGATTTGAGCTACAGATAAATGTAGTGAGTACCATGGGGATGGTGGGGTGTGGGACAGGGTGGGTGGGAAAAATCTTTCAGAGATGCTACCCCAGCATAACGCTTATGAGCTGCAAGACTTGCTAGTTGTGAGATCTGGGAGCAATCTTTTAAATTTGCTTGCTGGGGTTCAGACTGTAATAGGAATTCTGGATTTAGATAAAAATCAATTATGGGTGGAGAGAGACATGTAGATATTAAGGTGAGAAAGGGCAATTAAGAGAAGAGAGCAGAGGAGGGAACATTTGAGATTTAAAGATAGGAGGGCATGGCAGAGATCAAATAGGTGATCAAGATATCCATTCTGTTTAGTTCAATTTGTAAGTTGTAAAAATATTTCTTAATAAACATAATGAAAGAACCGGGAGCGGAAAAACGGCTAAAAAGCACGAAAATACTCTGCACCGGAGAAAACGAGGGGCGGGCACATAATCCCGATATCCAGCTGATCCCACCGATGCCGTTTATGCAAAAATCGGGCACGAAACGCCGCGTCAAAGGTACTGGGGCCTATCATACACGCGAGCAGACCCATCGTGGCTTATACTTGGCCGACGCTGACTTCTACTCCCATGAAGAAATGGGACGGAGGTCCCAAAAACCAGCCCTGAATAACCCCCTACCGCAAAGGGACATCAGCAGCATGCTGCAAACTCCCACACAACAGCGGAATCGAACCGCCATGGCAGTCTCACCCGAGCAACCGGAGGACGGAGTCTCTATACAAAGCACAGCCCAGGCGGCCACTGACAGCACGACCATGTCACCCGCCGAAGAGGCGACCCCGGCCACAAAACAGGACATTCAGATTATGCTGACCGGCCTCCAGCGAAATCTCCAGCTCATGTGGCAGGCGGATTTAAAAGACCTTGCAACTGAAGTACACGCAGTATCAGCCCGTACCCACGCTGCAGAGCAAGAGGTGCGAGTCCTGCGCCAAGACCTCACATCCCTAAAAGACACAGTCACTCAGCTGCAAAATGCACAAGCCAATGACCACAGACAACTGAATGTACTGGAGGACAGAGGTAAAAGGAAAAACATAAAAATAAGAGGTATACCTGAAGAGGTTCCGCTGGATGAATTACCCCACTACATAAGGCGCTTGGTGGCCTCCCTCCTACCAAATAAGCAAACCAAACACTTTACATTCGATGGCGTGTATCGCATCGCTAAACCGCGACTAGCACCACAAGCAGCCCCACGAGATGTCATCCTGAGATGTCAGTCCCTCACGGACAAAATAGCTCTAATGTCAGCAGTCAGAGAGAAAACACCATATGACTTCGAGGCTCACCGGCTTACCTTTTTCCAGGACTTAAGCAGGGATACCTTGCTGTGGCGGAAGAGCCTACAACCTGTCACGTCCACCCTCCAGACAGCAGGCATAGCATACCGATGGGCGACCCCAAGAACACTATGGGTGACCAAAGGCAACAACCACTACAAGATTTCCTCACTGGGGGACTCTCCAGCTCTAATGGCCACACTGGGGCTACCTACCATCGCTGTGGACACTCCTGCAGAACACCACGGGACTGTGCCATGAAACTGATGGAGATTATATACCTAAATTTAACTTACTGAGAGCTTAGCTTCAGAATGCTCATAAACTGTTATACCAGTTACATTATTTGAAATTATTGTTTGATGTTATATTATAATGTTTAAAGCCTAGATCCCAACTCACCAGAAGGCCTAGGCCAACATGCCCCGAACAGACGAGGCGAATGCCCAAAACACAAAATAGACCTCTCCCTCCCCCCCCCCCCCCTCCAAAGCCCTGGGGTTAAAGGGCACAGTAAGTAATGGAGCTCCTACCTTACTCACAAACCATAGCCAATACCCTGATCAGCAGACACTGTCAGCTTAGACCAAGGGACTTAAAGTCGACCGAGCTCCTTTATACGACTCGACTACACAGCGACACACCAAGGACCCCCAGCCCATATACAGACGCCAAATCCAACAAACCGACTACTCTGAGACAGGCTGGGAGCCCATAAGCCAATCCTCTATGCCAGGGCCACACGACTACCCAACGCTGTCACTAATGGCACAGACAATACATGCGCTACGACCGACTAGCCCAGTACACCCCCCAAAAAAGTGCAGACCACACTACAGCCCGACGCACAAGCTGCCCGTGGAATAGAGGTAGCTTAGGCATATGCTACAATAGCAGACTTATCCATGAGTCAAGATCGTATTTTTATTGATTATTTTTATTTATATACTTGTTACATGATGTGTTTACTAATACGTGTGAAACCAATGCTAACATTGCCTACGTTATGAAATTGTACAAAATGTTATAATTATGCCTGCAGAAGCTGTTGGGGCTAAAGAGGCAACGTTGACGATTATTGCACAATGAAAATAAAGAATTTATAAAAAAAATAAACATAATGAAAATGCTGTATTTAAAACTTTCTCCAGGTCATTTATTATTGATAAAGTCCTACTGGTATTTGTTTGTTCTTGAACTTTATTGTTTAATTGATTTGCATAAAATATCTGTGATGTCATAACACGTAAACCATCAGTGGTGAAAGGCAGCAGATAGGTCATATCACTGTTGTATATCCTTGCAGCAGGTTGCAAAGGTTTTTGATCTCATAAATTGTGGAAAAGACAAAAAAGAAAATATCATAGCACATTGGGTGCACCTACATTGAAAGGGCTTTACAGCCAATGTTAAAATTTGAGATGGAGCGCGAGAGAAAGCGCCCCAAAAACAGGAGCTTTAGTTACGGAGTGAAAGACCAACCACGGGAACAGCTCATCTTCCGGGATTCTTCACGCCAGATCCATCAACATCTAGCTAAAAAACGTTGATATGACCAGAACATGGAAAAAAGACGTTGTATGCAAGATATAATGGATGGATCAAAGAGGCGTAATCCCCAAAATTGTCAGTCCCAATGTGGAGGAAAGGTGGGAAGAAGGCAAGAGAAGAGAAAGATGCAGAATGTTCATTGGCATGTCCAGGAATGGTCATTGGCATGAAGTTAAAAGGGGCAGAGGAGAAAATGGCCAAACTAAGGTCAATGAAAGCCCCATGTTTCGCATTGGTAAAAGCAAAAGATGCTGGGATGGTAAGCTCATTTTTTCCTCTTCACCTACTGTTTCCGTTTGTCAAATGTGTTTTGTTAGAATTGCTTGTCTTTTGTTTTACCTATTGTACTGCGCTGCAAAATATGTCAGCACTATATAAACCATTGTAATCGTTATTTAAGGTCAAGCCGAAGCCAAAGATGGGGACGGTTTCCATCACAAAAGAAAACAAGTTGCAGATATGGAGTACAGTGCTCCCAAAATGACACTAGAGGAGCTGGATAAAAAACTGGCAGAATATGGCCTACCTACTCAAAGTCTGCCAGTTAAATCAACAGACTTCAACTATCCCCAAAACTATCACTCCCAGTGTGGAGGAGAGGTGGGAAGAAAGTAAGAGAAGAGAAAGATGCAAAATGTTCACCATGCCAGACAGATGCCCAAAGATGGCACACAGTTTGAGAGATCTCAACAGTTTAGAGGGGATAGCACCAAGGATAGTCATTCGCACCAGGTTAAAATGGGCAGAGGGGAAGCTGACCAAACTAAGGCCAGTGAAAGCCCAGTGTTTCGCAGCCGTAAACGCAAACGATGCTGGGAAGGTAAGCAAATTTTTTTCCTCCTCGCCTACTGTTTCCGTTTGTGAAACATGTTTTGTTAGAATTGTTGATGGGTTTTTTTTTACCTGTTGTACTGCGCTGCAGAATATGTCAGCACTATATAAATTATTGTAATTGTTATTTAAGGTCAAGCCGAAGCCAAAGATGGAGGCGGTTTCCATTATAAAAGAAAACGGTATGCAGATATGGAGTACAGTCCTCCCAGAATGACATTAGAGGAGCTGGATAAAAAACTGGCAGAATACAACCTACCTACTCAAAGTCTGCCAGTTAAATCCACGGACTTCAACTATCCCCAAAATTGTCAGTCTCAGTTTGGGAGATCCCAACAGATTAGAGGGGATAGCACCAATGATGCTCATTGTCCTGAAGTTAAAAGGAGCAGAGGGGAAGCTGGACAAAGTAAGGCCAATGAAAGCCAAGTGTTTCTCAGTCGTAAACGCAAAAGATGCTGGGAAGGTAAGCTAATTTCTTTCCTCGTCACCTACTGTTTCCGTTTGTCAAATGTGTTTTGTTACAATTGTTTGTCTTTTTTTTTTTTTACCTATTAAACTGCGCTGCAGAATATGTCAGCACTATAAATCGTTATAATTGTTTTTGAAGGTCAAGCTGAAGATGAGGACGGTTTCCAGCCCAAAAGACCACGGGTCGCAGATATTGATTTCAGTTCTGCCAGAATAACACTAGAGGAGCTGGTTAAAAAACTCAAATCAATGGACGTCAACACTCCCGGTACACAAGACTCATCTGTTGAAGATATGGAAGTCGATTAGTCAACAATTCTGAGTTTAGTGAGTAACCCTATAGGTGAAATAACCCCTATTGTGGTGAACTCTGAGAAAAAGTATTTGCAAAATAATATACATTATTTTTATTTTTTATTTTATTTTTTCAATACTTGCGTAAACGTCTTGTTACAACAATATCATACAGCAGTTGGTATACATAGAATATTAACGTAGGTAACAACCGTATTCCTGATTCGTTACATATAGTCTCATTGTCAGTTAACCGTGTCACGTCAGGCATGCAACAGAGACATTACACTTTGTTTTATTGTGTGATTATTCGTTTAAACCATCGGTGTGCAGCTAGTGTCCAGTTATCTATGCTTATGAGGTTGTTGTGGTTTAGTTATTGCCAACGTTCGGTTGGGAAAAGTATCCCCAATCCCTTCGGAGGTGAGCCTGGTCCTGCCAGGGGTTATGTTGGCCATGTGCATGGAATTGGGACTTTTCCCCTCGTCCAAAGCCAAAGAATGTAGGAGGATGAAGAGAAAAAAGGCAGTAGAGCCTGAGAATATGTAGAGCAGAGTGTGGGGTGGGGAAGTATAGAAGAAGAGAGAGAAAGGGATGGGAGGGGGAGGGGGAATTGTGTCATTCCCGTGTAGCGCCGGGGCGTCCGATGACTCACCTTTCTATCGTGACTGTCCAGGCGTTAGATTGTGTCCTGAGATAGTACACAACTTGTCCAGGGTTCCCATATTTTAATAATATACATTATTAATACACATTATTATTTAATTCTACTATAGAAAGATTATCCCATAAATATAATTTTATTTAGACAAAAAATGAATTGAATTATCTAGGTTTAATTAGTCCATCAGACATAAATAACATAATGGAGAAGAACATTTTATATCTTATGAAAGACACAAACTTGAAACTAAAAACATGGAAACATTTGGAAACTTCATGGTTGGGCAAAATAAACATTATTAATTCATATATACTCCCTAAGTGGTCTTATCTTTTTTCTATGATTCCTTTCAAAATTTCAAATTCATGGCTTACAATGATACAAGTAGGTTTTTCAAAATTTATTTGGAAGAATAAAACCCCTAGGATTAGTCGAAAAGTTTTGGCAAAAAAAGTATCGAAGGGTGGTTTAAATTTCCCAAATGTTATCTCTAATTACTACGCTAATATGATTAGACATATATACTTATTACAAGATCCTTTAATGACCCAAGAACCTTGGTTTATTATAGAGTCTGATGCCTCCCCTACCTCGAATTTGCAATATATTATGTGGATAGATGATACTAAAAAAATCAATAGGTCTCAAATAAATTCTACTACTTTGTTGCAATCCCTAGAGGTCTGGGAGGAAATTAAGAAAATTCTGGGTTTTCCTCAACTTATGCCAAGATCGACTAGACTTAAGCTATTAGAGATAAATATTGAAGATCTTTCGTTAAGCCACTGGGCAGATACCGATAAGATGAGAATTTCCGACCTCATGATAGCTGACAATATAATACCTTTCCAGCAGATTGTTGATACTTTGCATCTTTCACGTCGGGAAATTTTTACCTACCTTCGAATTAAAAATTATATTGATAAAAATGTCATAAAATGTTCTTCTCCACTTTCAACTCATATAGAACATATTTTCAATTATAAGCCTTTAAACAAGGTTACTTCAGCTGTAAACCATATGGTAGATTTATTGAATATCATTCCCCATAAACTTATTAAAACATGGGAACAGGAGTTAAACATTGAGATTTCTGAGGCGGATTGGTGTATTTCTTTAACTCATATTGCCAAACATATCCATTGTTTAAATTTGGTGGAATGCCATTTGAAACTTCTTTTTAAATGGTATTTCACCCCAGTAAGAATTGCCAAGATGTATGAGAACTATGACCCCACATGTTGGAGATGTGGAAGCTACACAGGGTCTTACATACACATATGGTGGTCCTGTCCGATAGTTCGCCCTTTATGGGCTTGGGCTTTTTCTATTTTTCAAACATTGTCTCACAGATCACTAGAGCAAAACCCGGCAATAGCTCTTCTGCATTTGAATTGGAACTTTAAATTAACAAAAGATGTTTTGATTGCTACCCATTGTTTTGTGGCCGTTAAAATCTTAATTGCCAGAAATTGGAGATCATCTACTTCTTTCCAAAAATCTCTCTTAATTAAGCAAATTAGGTTCCAGTTGACAATGGAAAACGGTCTAATAAACAATATAGGACTTCGTTCAAAAAAGAAAGAAGATATGTTTTCCGAAC
Organism: Pelobates fuscus; assembly: GCF_036172605.1. NCBI lineage: Eukaryota > Metazoa > Chordata > Amphibia > Anura > Pelobatidae > Pelobates > Pelobates fuscus. The sequence continues at coordinate 100,155,221 of NC_086319.1, read as the reverse complement.
TATTATCAAAACTCTCCTAAATACAAGCTCAATTGTTTTTGGTAACGGTTTATCTGTGAGAATCGATTAGGCACGTAACTAGTATAAACAACTATATTAATTCTCGGCCACATATATACTTATTGGTGATAGATGTGATCTCGAGACATATGGGTGGTCGCAACTGGTATGTGAATTACTTGTCAGTTTGTGGATAGAATTTTGATATGACATAATCAGCAATTTTCTCCTGTTCTGATGGGGTGCGGGTGTGTCTGTTTGTTTAGTAATTTTTTGTTTTGTATAATCTTAATATTATTGTTATTTGCTATATCATAACTTCGATGTACTATTTATTGATATTAAACAGATATGGATTATACAACAATCGATACTGAAATCTGTATAATATGTACATTGTTATGATACTCATAATGAATATTTGTATATGTTTTATGTGTAAAAAAACAACACATTTCTTAATAAACATTTATTAAAAAAAAATAAAAAAATTAGTACACATTATTAGACACAGACAGGTCAACGTATCTACAAAAATGACCACCTTTAAGTATATTGCTATGTGAAGAGAGCCACCTAGTGGTGAAATCAGATGTACTGCTGTCTGTGACTGTCAAAACATTTCTTCCAAAAATAAACGTATGGTAAATTTATACTATTATATTGTTTTATTCCTTTTCATTGTGTCTGAGTCTTTGGTGTCATTTGTAAATATACTGAGAAATTTATTTACTAAACCTGGAACTGCACTTTTTTTTTATTTATTTATTCGTGCGCAAATTGAACATTTGTGCCTCGTCTGCCACAACAGCAGAGTGAGGTTATAAACAGTCATACATTTTTTGACAAAGGTATATATAAGAAAAACATTAATAGTTTCTAACGATAATACAGCACGTTTTTTTATGTATCTGCAGCGTTGTATAGGACATGTCAAAGATTGAATGGGTGCCTTTCAAGGTGAATTGGGCATGTCAGTGCTCATGGGAGGTATTGAAGCTTCGGGTTGTGGGTCTGAGGCAGTGGTGTATCCTGGTTTTGTGCTGCCCTAGGCAGGACAAAACTCAGGCGCCCCCCTCCCGCCCACGCCACCCCCACCCAACACTCCCCCCCCCCACCCGCGCCACCCCCACCCAACCCTTCCCCCGTCCCGCCTTCTAAATACACACACACACATTCACTGACAAATACGCATACACTAGGTAACAGAAACACACACACACACTAACACACACACTCACTAGCAGATACACACAAACTCACACTAACAGACACACACACAGTCTAACAGACAAACACACTAACATACACACACACACACTTACAGACACACACACACTAACACACACACACACACACACACACACACTAACAGACATACACACACACTAACAAACACACACTTACAGACATACACACACACACACACACTAACAGACACACACACACAGACATACACACACACTAACAGACATACACACACACTAACAAACACACACACAGACACACTAACAGACATACACAGACATACAAACACACTCACTCACTCACATATTTAATACATTATTTTTTTTTTTTTTAAATTTAACCCCCCCAGCCTCCTTACCTTTGGGGATGCTGGGGGTGGTATCTGTCTCCCTGGTGGTCCAGTGGCTGCTGGGCAGTGCGGGTGGGTGGGCGGGTGGCGAGGGAGCACTTCCTCTGAGCTGTCTGCTCAGCTCCCTCGCGCGCCGCAGAGTGAGGCTGGGAGGCGGAGCCGGAATATGACGTCATATTCCGGCTCCCAGCCTCACTCTGCGGCGCGCGAGGGAGCTGAGCAGACAGCTCAGAGGAAGTGCTCCCTCGCCGCCCGCCCACCCACCCGCACTGCCCAGCAGCCCGCCGGCCGCCCAGCATGCCTTGTTAGCCGCAAGGCTAACAAGACATTTGCCTTGGGCATTTGGGGGGCGGCTTTTTTTGCCGCCCCCTGAAAAATGCCGCCCAAGGCAAATGCCTTGTTTGCCTCGCGGCTAATACGCCCCTGGTCTGAGGCTAGGTACGGAGGTAGGGTGATTTTGTACTACAATGTTGTCGCTAGTCCAGGCCACCGTTCCTAGTAATCTGTGTGTTGGTTGTGCCTCTTACCAAGGGGGCAGCGGGGGGGGGGAGGGGGTTTGTGATCTCGCAGTTGGCTGTGAGGATGCCGGTTCAGTGGGTAATGTCTGAGGCATATCCGGGTGCCCTTATGGGGGTTCTCAGTTAGTTTGGGGGGTGTAGGCGGAGTGCCTTGTCGCCCAGGGTGGAAACCAAACCTGCTCTATGGTGTACGACATATGGACCTTTAAAATAAAACATTTAGCTTACTAACGTGAAAACAATACAAAACGAAAGTCACATCATTTATATCAAGCGGCCAGGCGGTGGATCGGGCTGGATCTGGATGCCGATGGGGTTCAGCTGTCGGGTTCCCCCCGTCCCTCTGCTGCTAGTGTGTCTGCGGTTGTCAGTCCCAGTGTTTCATGGAACTGCATTTTTTAGCAAGAATAGCAGAATATGAAATACAAGCTGCAATAATGCTAAGTTGTAGAATATGTCTGGCTTTTTTGATCTAACAAAAGGATGAATCCGCACTCTTATCTGATCCTAGTGCATCTAGACCTGGGGCTGGCTCATCCCACTCCAATGGTAAAACAATAAATGTAGTCCAGGCACTCATGATCACCTATACAGCAGTTTTATTGGAAAATCAGGAAAAATGCAAATGTTAAAACATCCCCCATAGAGATTAATGAGTGTTACTAATGCCTTAGTAACATTTGATTTCCGAGCTAGACGGCAAGAATGAACTATCTGGGGACAGGGTCTGACCGCAGAGCAGTCGCATGTCACTGCAGCTCCTGCTTCTTACTTCAAAAAAAAACATTGATTTCTACCGGGCAGAGACTGCTCATCGACAAACTATTGCTGACAAACGACCAGGGACACCATGATCTCCATACCCATACCACACAAGTGGACCTTTCTACCGATCTTGCCCGGACTATCCTCGGTGGCCTAGAAGCATGGTTTGCACGTGGGGAACAGCCGCTCTCCTGTCGAAATGACTGACTGCAGATCACAGCCTTGGCCCTCGTCCCCTTCCCTATGGACTGGCGGCATCCCAGTGTCCACCCACCGAAAACACGCACTGTACCTTGCTCCTGCCACATACTGTAACACAGGCTCCGACCGCATCGGGCCTAACAAGATGGCGGATGCAACCCAACTGTCAGCGCCTGCAACCAAGCAGCCCACACATACGAAACTGGACCTGATATTTGCCCACTTTTTTGTTGTTGTCAATCCTTCTTTTATTAACGCATATTTGAGGGGTACAGAATAAAGAACGTGAAATGCATAAGAGATTTACAAAATAGGGTCAAAAACATTGCAAGCAGTGGTCATATACATTTCCAGAACAGTAATGCCTCATTTTGTATTTTTGTGTGTCGATGAACTGTATTATATTATTGATGTAGATTAATTTAGAAATAAACAAATATGTTTAAATGTCTATCTGTTCCTGTCCAAATCTGAGATGATTAAATTGCGTATACGCAGAAGTAAGTTCACACTGACACATGGAGTTCAGGTTAAAAGCACTTCATAAAATTTAATGCCATCTGGTTAGAAAACGGGTATGAAGGCAAAATGACATCATCATTGAATATCAGATAATAACAAATAAACATCATTAATTGGATTAAATGTTAAGTGGCTATATCAGTGTCCACCCATCAATATTATTAATTGGCTCAGGGATTTGAGTGACTAGCTAGGTGTCCTCCCACCGGGAGGTGGTATTGTTCTGGACACGGGTGTGGACAGATGGCTCAAGCGCCATCTCTCCCAGCATGAGGTTTACTCGGTGGAAAGGGGGGCTTGGGCGTCAATTTACGTAGTTAGTGATGTCAGTCTTGTGGTCAGGTGCAAGGTTCTTTTATGAATAGAACATTTCATTAGTACAGTGTTCTCATGGCCTTCAGATTATACTATGTTGCAAACTACAGGAGATTCAGCAATTCCTGGGTTAGTCATGTCTTTATAGAAAATACAGTCTCTGTTCATTGTACTAAATGTTGCTGGGAAATTCTGTCATGTAATGTAGTTTAAAATGGAGGATCTGTCAGGTAATGTGGACAAAATGGAGGATCTGTCAGGTAATGTGGACAAAATGGAGGATCTGTCATAGTGTGAGGTTAAAAATGGAGTTAGTACAATAATTCAATACAGGTGCAATAAAGATTTTTAAATAATTCTACCTATCAGTCCCCCCTATGAAATGTTAGATTCTAAAAAAGATAAACTTTATTGGTTAGTTTCAGAAGACAGGTTAGCCCAAAGGCACAAAACCCTATGAAGTAACGGTTCTTAAAGTCTTCTTAGTTCTTCAGAGGAACATCATAAAATAGACAAGCTTACATTACCATATGGACCTGTGTTATCTGGAGTATAGGCACAACAAGTCATGGTGACAGGTAAACGTTATTGGTTGCAATAGATATAATAAATGCAAATCAAAATATTATTATTAGCAGTGATGGTTGGGAAAATGGACTCAAACTTTCCTTTTACTGCAAAATCATCTGGTACCCCCCTTGGCACACCTATGGCATCAATATATATATGTGTCAAACTTTCCCTTTAGAGGGGTGCTCCTCTTTATGTTCTGAAGCATGAATGTGGTGTGTCAAGAGTACCTTGTCATGTATTATGTGTATGGACATAATAACCCTGGCTAGGGCACATTTGCTTATGCATTGTAGTATTAAACCTGTCCCATGCTACATCAGCGTAGGTGGACTCGGATCATTTAGTCAATATTAATATCACCACAAACTCAGGATGGGCAAATAATCCTGAGGAAGCTTGGCGTTTGGATCTCTTTAGCTTCACGAGGTCTCCTTTTGGGGTCCTCGGCTTTCCATCGATGGCAGGTGGTCAGGCATTATTATGGCCATCAAACACCTACTTGTTGGTATCTTTTTATTTTTTTTAACAAGTCATTTTTTCTTTAGAGTCAAAAGTGTGTCAAAATCAACAAATGTTACTTCTCATGTTGCAGAGAGAGAGAGAGAGTCTTGAATCTGGAACAATGAATCCACTGAGTGATCTCTGCAACTTTCACAATGCACTATTGGGTATATGGTCTTGGTTGTCACATTGATGACCGGCTAGGCTTCTGGCCATCCTGACAAAATGTCTATTATAACTAGTGCATATTTGACCCAGCAGCTCTTTGTCACCTGGATTCTTGAAAGGGATAGTGAGAGTTAGCTAGGTGCTTAGGATTCTCCTCCTCTTCTGCCTGAGCTGTCCTTGGCACAAATAACACAGGATCGGCAGTAACTGATGATTAGAGGAGTAATTCTAGGTGCTTTAGAGTATTTAGAGATCAAAGAGTTCATGAGGGTCTTGGATAGGTATAAAGTTCCATGGGCTCACTGCCCAGTACATGTTTTTGGGTAAACAGAGCTTGAGAGTGTTGGAGTACAGCCCGTCTTCAAGGGTTGCCCCTTTCTGTTTTTCCAGCTTTGTATTTCTTCAGGGTCAGCAGCTGCTTGTCATTCTTTCAGAAGCTTGAGATCTGTAGGTAGGATCTACATGGTGAGTAGTGTTGTCGCGAACCCGGAATTTTCGGTTCGCGAACGGCGAACGCGAACTTCCGCAAATGTTCGCGAACCGGCGAACCGCCATTGACTTCAAAGGGCAGGCGAATTTTAAAAACAACAGGGACTCTTTCTGGCCACAATAGTGATGGAAAAGTTGTTTCAAGGGGACTAACACCTGGACTGTGGCATGCCAGAGGGGGATCCATGGCAAAACTCCCATGGAAAATTGCACAGTTGATGCAGAGTCTGCTTTTAATCCATAAAGGGCAGAAATCACCTAACATTGACACCTGTCCTCAAAGCCCAGCCCTGATACACACTGACACAGAGCAGACTAGAGACTGTTCCCCCTACATAGGGTCACTTGGCAGATATGGATTGACACCTGTCCTCAAAACCCCTGATACACACTGACACAGAGCAGAATAGGGACTGTTCCCCCTACATAGGGTCACTTGGCAGATATGGATTGACACCTATCCTAATGATCCCTGATACACACTGACACAGAGCAGAATAGAGACTGTTCCCTGTCCACAGAGACCATGATACACACTGACACAGAGCAGAATAGAGACTGTTCACCGTCCACAGAGACCATGATACACACTGACACAGAGCAGAATAGAGACTGTCCCCCCTACATAGGGTCACTTGGCAGATATGGATTGACACCTATCCTAATGATCCCTGATACACACTGACACAGAGCAGAATAGAGACTGTTCCCCCTACATAGGGTCACTTGGCAGATATGGATTGACACCTATCCTAATGATCCCTGATACACACTGACACAGAGCAGAATAGAGACTGTTCCCTGTCCACAGAGACCATGATACACACTGACACAGAGCAGAATAGGGACTGTTACCCCTACATAGGGTCACTTGGCAGATATGGATTGACAAATCCCTGACAAACAGCTACCACATGCAAGGAAGGCAGCAGGGGCGCAAATGACCCACTCCCGACGCGGGAAGGTAGTGACGACAAATAACAATACAGGACTCTTTAGAGGCCCTGTAATTGTAATCAGTCCACTTGAAATCCTTTAACTTTGATCAATTGGAGGGAAGTCTGGTGCAGAGCCACTGACCCATGCGCAGGGCCAGCCTTAGGCCTTTGGGCGCCCTGTGCAAGAAATCTTCACCCTGTCACACCCATGTGCAAGAAATATTCACCCTGTCATAGGGTCACTTGGCAGATATGGATTGACAAATCCCTGACAAACAGCTACCACATGCAAGGAAGGCAGCAGGGGCGCAAATGACCCACTCCCGACGCGGGAAGGTAGTGACGACAAATAACAATACAGGACTCTTTAGAGGCCCTGTAATTGTAATCAGTCCACTTGAAATCCTTTAACTTTGATCAATTGGAGGGAAGTCTGGTGCAGAGCCACTGACCCATGCGCAGGGCCAGCCTTAGGCCTTTGGGCGCCCTGTGCAAGAAATCTTCACCCTGTCACACCCATGTGCAAGAAATCTTCACCCTGTCATAGGGTCACTTGGCAGATATGGATTGACAAATCCCTGACAAACAGCTACCACATGCAAGGAAGGCAGCAGGGGCGCAAATGACCCACTCCCGACGCGGGAAGGTAGTGACGACAAATAACAATACAGGACTCTTTAGAGGCCCTGTAATTGTAATCAGTCCACTTGAAATCCTTTAACTTTGATCAATTGGAGGGAAGTCTGGTGCAGAGCCACTGACCCATGCGCAGGGCCAGCCTTAGGCCTTTGGGCGCCCTGTGCATGAAATCTTCACCCTGTCACACCCATGTGCAAGAAATCTTCACCCTGTCATAGGGTCACTTGGCAGATATGGATTGACAAATCCCTGACAAACAGCTACCACATGCAAGGAAGGCAGCAGGGGTGCAAATGACCCACTCCCGACGCGGGAAGGTAGTGACGACAAATAACAATACAGGACTCTTTAGAGGCCCTGTAATTGTAATCAGTCCACTTGAAATCCTTTAACTTTGATCAATTGGAGGGAAGTCTGGTGCAGAGCCACTGACCCATGCGCAGGGCCAGCCTTAGGCCTTTGGGCGCCCTGTGCAAGAAATCTTCACCCTGTCATAGGGTCACTTGGCAGATATGGATTGACAAATCCCTGACAAACAGCTACCACATGCAAGGAAGGCAGCAGGGGCGCAAATTACCCACTCCCGACGCGGGAAGGTAGTGACGACAAATAACAATACAGGACTCTTTAGAGGCCCTGTAATTGTAATCAGTCCACTTGAAATCCTTTAACTTTGATCAATTGGAGGGAAGTCTGGTGCAGAGCCACTGACCCATGCGCAGGGCCAGCCTTAGGCCTTTGGGCGCCCTGTGCAAGAAATCTTCCCGACGCGGGAAGGTAGTGACGACAAATAACAATACAGGACTCTTTAGAGGCCCTGTAATTGTAATCAGTCCACTTGAAATCCTTTAACTTTGATCAATTGGAGGGAAGTCTGGTGCAGAGCCACTGACCCATGCGCAGGGCCAGCCTTAGGCCTTTGGGCGCCCTGTGCAAGAAATCTTCCCGACGCGGGAAGGTAGTGACGACAAATAACAATACAGGACTCTTTAGAGGCCCTGTAATTGTAATCAGTCCACTTGCACCAGTGGGGCTAAAAATTAGGCATGTACACATGCCTGAAAAATTTGGTATTGTTGCAGCCGCTGCTGTAGCAGCGGCCAGAAAAATTGATGTTTGTTTCACAGGCAGAAAGTGCCCTAAAACATGGCGGCTTGAACCCTAGTTGGTGGCGGATAAGTCACGCAAGTCAAACGTCATTCAGAGCTAAAATACAGCAGCGTGTGGACCATTTTTAGCCCAAGGCAGCTCATCTCATCAGGCCTTTTTTAATCGAATGTATCGCCCAGTGTCAGTCCCTTCGGGATCCATCCCTCATTCATCTTAATAAAGGTGAGGTAATCTAGACTTTTTTGACCTAGGCGACTTCTCTTCTCAGTGACAATACCTCCTGCTGCACTGAAGGTCCTTTCTGACAGGACACTTGAAGCGGGGCAGGCCAGAAGTTCTATCGCAAATTGGGATAGCTCAGGCCACAGGTCAAGCCTGCACACCCAGTAGTCAAGGGGTTCATCGCTCCTCAGAGTGTCGATATCTGCAGTTAAGGTGAGGTAGTCTGCTACCTGTCGGTCGAGTCGCTCTCTGAGGGTGGATCCCGAAGGGCTGTGGCGATGCATAGGACTTAAAAAGGTCCGCATGTCCTCCATCAACAACACGTCTTTAAAGCGTCCTGTCCTTGCCGGCGTGGTCGTGGGAGGAGGAGGAGGAGGATGACTTCCACCTCTCCCCCTGTTAGATTCCCGTTGTGCTGTGACATCACCCTTATACGCTGTGTAAAGCATACTTTTTAATTTATTTTGCAAATGCTGCATCCTTTCCGACTTGTTGTAATTGGGTAACATTTTCGCCACTTTCTGCTTATACCGGGGGTCTAGTAGCGTGGACACCCAGTACAGGTCGTTCTCCTTCAGCCTTTTTATACGAGGGTCCCTCAACAGGCAGGACAGCATGAAAGACCCCATTTGCACAAGGTTGGATGCCGAGCTACTCATTTCCCGTTCCTCCTCCTCACTGATGTCATTGAAGGTATGTTCTTCCCCCCAGCCACGTACAACACCATGGGTACCAGATAGGTGACAACGAGCACCCTGGGATGCCTGTTGTGTTTGGTCTTGCTCCTCCTCCTCCTCCTCAAAGCTACAATCCTCCTCTGACTCCTCTTCCTCACAATCCTCTTCCAGCGTTGCCGCAGGTCCAGCAAGCGATGCTGATAAGGCTGTTTCTGGTGGTGATGGTGACCACAACTCTTCCTCTTCCTCTTCACGCTCATCTACAGCCTGATCCAGCACTCTTCGCAGAGCACGCTCCATGAAGAAAACAAATGGTATGATGTCGCTGATGGTGCCTTCGTTGCGACTGACTAGGTTTGTCACCTCCTCAAAAGGACGCATGAAATTGTGATGTACTGAACTAATAAAAACTAAAATGTAAAAAAAAAAAAAAAAAAAGGACGCATGAGCCTACAGGCATTGCGCATGAGCGTCCAGTAACGTGGCAAAAAAATTCCCAGCTCCCCAGAGGCTGTCCTAGCACCCCGGTCATACAAATATTCATTAACAGCTTTTTCTTGTTGGAGCAGGCGGTCGAACATTAGGAGTGTTGAATTCCAACGTGTAGGGCTGTCGCAAATCAAGCGCCTCACTGGCATGTTGTTTCGCCGCTGGATATCGGCAAAGTGAGCCATGGCCGTGTAGGAATGCCTGAAATGGCCACACACCTTCCTGGCCTGCTTCAGGACGTCCTGTAAGCCTGTGTACTTATGCACAAAGCGTTGTACGATCAGATTACACACATGTGCCATGCACGGCACATGTGTCAACTTGCCCAACTTCAATGCCGCTATCAAATTTTTTCCGTTGTCACACACCACTTTGCCGATATCCAGTTGCTGCGGAGTCAGCCACTTTTCCACCTGTGCGTTCAGGGCGGACAGGAGTGCTTGTCCGGTGTGACTCTCTGCTTTCAAGCAAGTCAAACCCAAGACGGCGTGACACTGCCGTATCCGGGATGTGGAATAGTACCTGGGGAGCTGGGGGGGTGCCGTTGATGTGGAGCAAGAAGCAGCAGCACAAGAGGACTCAGCCGAGGAGGTTATGGAAGAGGATGGAGTAGGAGGAGTAGAGGAGGTGGCAGCAGGACTGCCTGCAATTCGTGGCGGTGTCACCAACTCCTCTGCAATGCCACGCATTCCTTGCTTGTCAGCCGTCAGCAGGTTTACCCAATGCGCAGTGTAGGTGATATACCTGCCCTGACCATGCTTTCCAGACCAGGTATCAGTGGTCAGATGGACTCTTGCCCCAACACTGTGTGCCAGACATGCCATGTCTTCCTTTTGCACAATCGAGTACAAGTTGGGGATTGCCTTTTGTGAAAAGAAATTACGGCCGGGTACCTTCCACTGCGGTGTCCCAATAGCTACAAATTTTTTGAACGCCTCAGACTCAACCAGATTGTATGGTAAAAGCTGGCGGGCTAATAGTTCGGACAAGCCAGCTGTCAGACGCTGGGCAAGGGGGTGACTTGGTGACATTGGCTTCTTACGCTCAAACATGTCCTTGACAGACACATGACTGTGGGCAGATGAGCGGGAACTGCTCAAGGCGGGAGACGGAGTGGCGGATGGTTGAGAGGGGGCAAGAAGGACAGCAGTGGTTGACGTGGCTGAAGATGCTGGACCAGGAGGAGGATGGCGGCTTAGAATAGACGTGCTGCTTGTACTCATGTGTTGATCCCATAGGCGTTTGTGATGTGAGATCATGTGCCTACGCAAAGCAGTTGTACCTAGGTGGGTGTTGGACCTCCCACGACTCAGTTTCCTTTGGCACAGGTTGCAAATGGCATCGCTGTTGTCAGAGGCAGACACACAAAAAAAATGCCACACTGCTGAGCTCTGCAATGACGGCATTCTGGTAGTGGACACAGCATGCGTTGATTGGCGTGCTGTCGGGCTGACCCCGGGTGCCGATGCATGCTGTCTGACTGTGCCACTAGCTCCTTGCGACGACCCCCCCTGCTTCCAACTGGTCTCCTCCTCCTCCTCTCTGTTTCCCCATCTGAACTTTCGCCCTGTACTTCTTCTCTTCTAGCGGGCACCCACGTGACATCCATGGACGCATCGTCATCATCAACCGCTTCGCTTGTATCTGACAACTCAGAAAAGGAAGCAGCAGCGGGTACAACATCATCATCATCACACCGTACCTCCATGTGTTTAATGCTGCCTGCCTGAGACATATCCCTGTTATCTACATCCTCTAGCAATAATGGTTGCGCATCACTCATTTCTTCAAACGGGTGTGTGAATAACTCCTCTGACATACCAAGTAAAGCGGCTGTGGTGCTAGTTTTGGTGGTGGCGGCAGGCGGGTGAGTGCTATCTTGAGAGGTGCCTGAAGCTAAGCTGGAGGAGGATGGTGCGTCAAGGTTCCGAGCGGAGGCTGTACAAGATTGGGTGTCCTGTGTTAGCCAGTCAACTAAGTCCTCAGAACTTTTCAAGTTCAGGGTACGTGGCTTCTGAAAACTGGGCATTATTCTAGGGCAAAAGGGAATCACAGCACCACGACCACGACGGCCCCTGCGGGGTGGCCTGCCTCTGCCTGTCATTTTTTGGGGGATTTGTGGTACTATGCGTGCAAGCTACTGTGAGACCAGATATGATTGGCAATGTGCACTGGAACAGTTCTGCAGAGCACACACTGTAGGCCTGAGACACCCGCTTGAAGACAAGTAACTGCTATTCAATCTATAACAGTGAAAAACTAATTTTGTTTTTAAAAGCACGCTATAGAGACACCAGATATGATTGGCAATGTGCACTGGAACAGTTCTGCAGAGCACACACTGTAGGCCTGAGACACCCGCTTGAAGACAAGTAACTGCTATTCAATCTATAACAGTGAAAAACAAATTTTGGTTGTAAAAGCACGCTATAGAGACACAAGATATGAGTGGCAACTGTCAAAGCACGCTGGCACAGGTCTGCAGAGCACACGCTGAAGTAGGCCTGACACCAAGATGCTTGCAGACAACTAACTGCTCTTCTATTACAGTGAAAAAAAAATATTTCTTTTAAATCTAAAGCTTAACCAATTGTTAAAACAGATATGAGTGGTGGCACTGGGCAAATAGGCACAGTATCCAATGTGAACCTCACACAGAAGCTGGCAGGCAGGCAACTGCTCTTCTATTACAGTGGAAACTAAATTTTGGTTGTAAAAGCACGCTATAGAGACACCAGATATGATTGGCAACTGTCAAAGCACGCTGGCACAGGTCTGCAGAGCACACGCTGAAGTAGGCCTGAAACACAGACACTTGCAGACAACTAACTGCTCTTCTATTACAGTGAAAAAAAAATATTTATTTTAAATCTAAAGCTTAACCAATTGTTAAAACAGATATGAGTGGTGGCACTGGGCAAATAGGCACAGTATCCAATGTGAACCTCACACAGAAGCTGGCAGGCAGGCAACTGCTCTTCTATTACAGTGGAAACTAAATTTTGGTTGTAAAAGCACGCTATAGAGACACCAGATATGATTGGCAACTGTCAAAGCACGCTGGCACAGGTCTGCAGAGCACACGCTGAAGTAGGCCTGAAACACAGACGCTTGCAGACAACTAACTGCTCTTCTATTACAGTGAAAAAAAATTATTTCTTTTAAATCTAAAGCTTAACCAATTGTTAAAACAGATATGAGTGGTGGCACTGGGCAAATAGGCACAGTATCCAATGTGAACCTCACACAGAAGCTGGCTGGCAGGCAACTGCTCTTCTATTACAGTGGAAACAAAATTTTGGTTGTAAAAGCTCGCTATAGAGACACCAGATATGATTGGCAACTGTCAAAGCAGGCTGGCACAGGTCTGCAGAGCACACGCTGAAGTAGGTCTGAAACACAGACGCTTGCAGACAACTAACTGCTCTTCTATTACAGTGAAAAAAAATTATTTCTTTTAAATCTAAAGCTTAACCAATTGTTAAAACAGATATGAGTGGTGGCACTGGGCAAATAGGCACAGTATCCAATGTGAACCTCACACAGAAGCTGGCAGGCAGGCAACTGCTCTTCTATTACAGTGGAAACAACATTTTGGTTGTAAAAGCACGCTATAGAGACACCAGATATGATTGGCAACTGTCAAAGCACGCTGGCACAGGTCTGCAGAGCACACGCTGAAGTAGGCCTGAAACACAGACGCTTGCAGACAACTAACTGCTCTTCTATTACAGTGAAAAAAAATTATTTCTTTTAAATCTAAAGCTTAACCAATTGTTAAAACAGATATGAGTGGTGGCACTGGGCAAATAGGCACAGTATACAATGTGAACCTCACACAGAAGCTGGCAGGCAGGCAACTGCTCTTCTATTACAGTGGAAACAAAATTTTGGTTGTAAAAGCACGCTAAAGAGACACCAGATATGATTGGCCACTGTCAAAGCACGCTGGCACAGGTCTGCAGAGCACACGCTGAAGTAGGCCTGAAACACAGACGCTTGCAGACAACTAACTGCTCTTCTATTACAGTGAAAAAAAATTATTTCTTTTAAATCTAAAGCTTAACCAATTGTTAAAACAGATATGAGTGGTGGCACTGGGCAAATAGGCACAGTATCCAATGTGAACCTCACACAGAAGCTGGCAGGCAGGCAACTGCTCTTCTATTACAGTGGAAACAAAATTTTGGTTGTAAAAGCACGCTATAGAGACACCAGATATGATTGCAACTGTAAAAGCACGCTGGCACAGGTCTGCAGAGCACACGCTGAAGTAGGCCTGAAACACAGACGCTTGCAGACAACTAACTGCTCTTCTATTACAGTGAAAAAAAATTATTTATTTTAAATCGAAAGCTTAACCAATTGTTAAAACAGATATGAGTGGTGGCACTGGGCAAATAGGCACAGTATCCAATGTGAACCTCACACAGAAGCTGGCAGGCAGGCAACTGCTCTTCTATTACAGTGGAAACAAAATTTTGGTTGTAAAAGCACGCTATAGAGACACCAGATATGATTGGCAACTGTCAAAGCACGCTGGCACAGGTCTGCAGAGCACACGCTGAAGTAGGCCTGAAACACAGATGCTTGCAGACAACTAACTGCTCTTCTATTACAGTGAAAAAAAAATATTTCTTTTAAATCTAAAGCTTAACCAATTGTTAAAACAGATATGAGTGGTGGCACTGGGCAAATAGGCACAGTATCCAATGTGAACCTCACACAGAAGCTGGCAGGCAGGCAACTGCTCTTCTATTACAGTGGAAACAAAATTTTGGTTGTAAAAGCACGCTAAAGAGACACCAGATATGATTGGCAACTGTCAAAGCACGCTGGCACAGGTCTGCAGAGCACACGCTGAAGTAGGCCTGAAACACAGACGCTTGCAGACAACTAACTGCTCTTCTATTACAGTGAAAAAAAATTATTTCTTTTAAATCGAAAGCTTAACCAATTGTTAAAACAGATATGAGTGGTGGCACTGGGCAAATAGGCACAGTATCCAATGTGAACCTCACACAGAAGCTGGCAGGCAGGCAACTGCTCTTCTATTACAGTGGAAACAAAATGTTGGTTGTAAAAGCACGCTAAAGAGACACCAGATATGATTGGCAACTGTCAAAGCACGCTGGCACAGGTCTGCAGAGCACACGCTGAAGTAGGCCTGAAACACAGACGCTTGCAGACAACTAACTGCTCTTCTATTACAGTGAAAAAAAATTATTTTTTTTAAATCGAAAGCTTAACCAATTGTTAAAACAGATATGAGTGGTGGCACTGGGCAAATAGGCACAGTATCCAATGTGAACCTCACACAGAAGCTGGCAGGCAGGCAACTGCTCTTCTATTACAGTGAAAAAAATGATTTATTTAAAATCTAAAGCTTAAACAATTGTTAAAACAGATATGAGTGGTGGCACTGACTGTGCAAATGGGCAAGGCATCCAACCTCACACAGAAGCTGGCAGGCAGGCAACTGCTCTTCTATTACAGTGAAAAAAAAATATTTATTTTAAATGTAAAGCTTAACCTATTGTTAAAACAGATATGAGTGGTGGCACTGGGCAAATAGGCACAGTATCCAATGTGAACCTCACACAGAAGCTGGCAGGCAGGCACCTGCAATTACATTACACTTTAAAAAAAAAAAAAAAAGCAGCCTGATGTTATAGCCCTAAAAAGGGCTTTTTGGGGGGCTGTCCTTACAGCAGAGATCAGATGAGTCCTTCAGGATTGTAGTGGACACTGAATACCCTAGCCTAGCTATCAATTTCCCTATGTAATCAGCAGCAGCTAAACTTTCCCTCCTCTCACTAAGCATGCATCTTCCGAATGAATCGAAAATGGATGCTGGGAGGGAGGTTGGAGGGTGTGGAAGGGAGGGAGTGCTGCTGATTGGCTGTAATGTGTCTGCTGACCGAGAGGCACAGGGTCAAAGTTTGCCCAATGATGACGAATAGAGGGCGGATCGAACTGCGCATGTGTCCGCCCGCCGTGGCGAACGCGAACACGCTAATTTCGCCGGGAACTGTTCGCCGGCGGACAGTTCGGTACATCACTAATGGTGAGTATAGAAGTTTCTTTAGCGGACACCATTCTGTCCACTTCCCTTGGTGCACTTGTGGCTTGGTTGGCAGCTTTTAGTCAGCTGAGTGGTGCTTCTTATCTTCCAGATTGATCCAAAATAATGTGCTGCACCCAGGGCATATCTTGAGTCAGTGTAGATATTGGCATGTCTTCCTTCAGGCAATTTGTATGCCACTGAGAAGGCTGTCAATTCAGCGTCTTGAGCAGATGTGGGTGAGGAAAGTGAAGATGCTTGACGTACCTGATCTTCTGTAGCAACAGCAAATCCAGTATGGTACCTTTCCTCTTTATCCGCAAACAGAGTGGAGTCAGGATCTGGTAAAGCTACTGCATGCTCTGTTGAAAGGTGTCTTGTTTCTTCTTTCATTTGTTCAAAGCAACTATGAGGAGCAGTAGAAGAGGTTTCCTCACCTATTTCTGTGTGAGATTGGGGGGGTATTTGTCTTTCTATTTACAGTTCTCTTGCCGACCCCCCTCTGTAGAGAGTTGTAAATTGATTGTTCATGTTTTGTTCTAATGAGTCAGGTTCCTTTCATGAGATTTCTGGGGACTTAGTGAAGAAAACATGAGGGACAGCCACCTCCCAGTGATGATACAGGTGTCTTACTTCCATGGGAATCTGGATCAGGACCGCACTATTTCCTTGAGAGTGCCCAAAACAGTTCTTTCATGATGACGTGCACCTCCACCAGTCTGAATAATTTTTCGTTAGAATAATTTTTTTCGTTAGTGTGGTATTCCCCCCTGGGAAGTGGCGGAAGAGTGGCCAGAGCAACTTTTCTTCAAAATATAATATTGTCAGGTAGAGGCAGAGTTGTCTATAAGCGGAGGAAATTGGTAAGGAATAAGAAGGGAGGAAGCATATAAAGGATATAGATATGGTAGTGGGGAGATGGAGGAATGAGTAGTGGATAGAGCGAGAGGGGAAGAAAGTGGAGTAGGAAGGACAGGGGAAGTAGGAAGAGGAGAAGGTGGAGTAGGAGGAGGAGAAGGTGGAGTAGAGGGAGGAGTAGAAAGAGGAGGGAGGAGTAAGAGCAGGAAGAAGGAGTAGGAGGAGGAGAAGGTGGAGTAGAGGGAGGAGTAGGAGGAGGAGAAGGGGGAATAGAGGAGAAGTAGGAGGAGAGAGGAGAAGGTGGAGTAGAAGGAGAAAGTGGAGTAGAGGGAGGAGTAGGAGGAGGAGGAGGAGAAGGAGGAATAGAGGAGAAGTAGGAGGAGAGAGGAGAAGGTGGAGTAGAGGAGGAGGAGAAGGAGAAAGTGGAGTAGAGGGAGAAGTAGAAAGAGGAAGAAGGAGTAAGAGGAGGAGAAGGTGGAGTAGAGGGAGGAGTAGGAGGAGGAATAGAGGAGAAGTAGGAGGAGAGAGGAGAAGGTGGAGTAGAGGGAGGAGTAGGAAGAGGAGGGAAGGAAGGAAGTAGTAGGAGGAGTAGAGGAGAAGTAGGAGGAAAGAGGAGAAGGTGGAGTAGAGGGAGGAGTAGGAGGAGGAGTAGAGGAGAAGTAGGAGGAGAGAGGAGAAGGTGGAGTAGAGGGAGGAGTAGGAGGAGGAGTAGAGGAGAAGTAGGAGGAGAGAGGAGAAGGTGGAGTAGAGGGAGGAGTAGGAGGAGAAAGTGGGAGACTGTAGATGAAGGGGAGGGATCGGTGGGAGGAGTAAGCGGGGGTGGGCAGGTAAGGGAGCAGACAGGTGATGTAGCAATGGAGGATACATCAGAAATCAAGACTAGGTAGAAATGCAATGGAGGCTGCAAATAGCCCATGTACAACAACTATTAACTGGCCCTATGCTTTCCCTAGAGAAAAATAATAAAAGGCTAACATGCTCATCTTGTCTGCACAGGCCTCGAACGTTTCACTCCGTGGGTGTCCCGCAGTGGCTAGCCCACCACATCTCCCACACCAGACTTGTGCCCGTGGAGACAGACGCTATCCCTGACTCTCGTTCTTTATTTTATTAATTTATATCTAACATCTCAAAATGTAATTCCTACTTATATCACAAATATACATTATCACAATTTTATGTCTCGCAAACGGGATAAAATTTATTCTACTCTTCACTGATAATGTATTTTTAAAACATACAAAATAGACAAATAACATTGTCTTCTGCAAAATAAATGGAAAAGATAATGGAAATTTTGTTAAGCTTATAAATGGCTATACATTAATCCACATTTCTTGTTCTCCAGTTTCTGGCTGTTAATGACAATGTACAATGTAATAGAGCAGCAGAAAATGCTAGCAGAATGCTTGGTTGCATAGGGAGAGGTATTAGCAGTAGGAAGAGGGAAATGCTCATGCCATTGTACAGAACAATGGTGAGACCTCACTTGGAGTACTGGATACAGTACTGGAGACCATATCTTCAGAAGGACATGGATACCTTAAAGAGAGTTCAAAGAAGGGCTACTAAACTGGTTCATGGATTGCAGGATAAAATTCACCAGGAAAGGTTAAAGGATCTTAACAGGTATAGAGACAGGGGAAATATGATAAAAGCATCTTAAATACATAAAGGGAAACAACACAGTAAAAGTGGAGACTATATTTAAAAGAAGGAAAACTACCATAACAAGAGGACATAGTCTCAAAAATAGAGGGACAAGGGTTTAAAAATAATATCAGGAAGCATTACATTACTGAGAGGGTAGTGGATGCATGGAATAGCCTTCCAACTGGAGTGGTAGAGGTTAACTCAGTAGAAGTGTTTAAGCATGCGTGGGATAGGCATAATGCTAAGCACTTGCTGCTAGTAACAGATCTAGAATTAATACACTATAATGCCCAAAGTCTCAATTCCTATGCATATGCAATAATAAAATATCTGGGCTTACAACAAAAATTATGTTAGTCAGTCTTTAAACTTGGCTTATTCATTTGTTAATAGTTATGCTTATAATGTTAACTGGTTCCTTTTCATTTAGATCAAAACATTTTGAAACCAATCCTTAATTGTATCACCATTTGTTCAAGAAATCTTTGTTTATTAGAAATTTATTTTAGTAAATGTTCTTTAAGATAACCCCTCTTCCAGCATGTTATCAATTTTGTATACAAAGTTAAAACACACTTGTTACTTATACGTGAATCGATAGACATATATATATTCTATCTACATATTAACCATTACTTGTCACAGACACTTTCCTGGTATAGGGAAACTAATAGTAGGATTATTTTAGTAATTGTAACTTTTTTGTTCATAATATATGGGAATTAAGGAAGACAGCATGTCTTAGGATAGGATGAGCGTGGTAGAAGTAGATCTCGTCAGCCTTGGATGGCCAGAATTGACACGATATATGGGCGGATATGACCTCACTAAGGGCAGAGTGAGGGCAGGAGGAGGTGTGGGTACTAAGGACAACCTTCTTTTGTTCTAGGGGCCATTTTATTTTAGGGCATTCAGCAGTAGCTTTGCACTAAATTATAGCTTAATAAAATAAATCAGAGAAGCAACATTCTGTTCAGCAAAATGAAATACCAAACTATGGATAGACTTGACGGATTAAATAAGACAGTTTAAAACATTATACATTTAACAGCCCGTGAAGCTTTGAAATAACATGGTGCAAGAAAAAAAAAACTCACGGGATGCAACTAACCTCCCCCATCATTCACCAGCTATTAATCACTTAACATGTCCAAATATATATAACGCTACGGAAGAAACTAATCTGAATCTGCAAGCACGCAACCCCCCCTCACGTCTCACAGAAAGCAAGAGAGAGAGAAAGGCGGGGGAAGTGGGAGAGAGAGAGACTGCCAGCAGAATCTCTTTAACCATGTCAATGCTGTACAGTAACAAGACAGAAGGATAGCCACGTTACAGTTATTGCAAAAGCAAAGAGACACAAAAACACAACATTTAGTAATACTCTCAGTGAAACTCAATACAAAACCCCCACCCTCTACCAGGGTAATGGCTAACACAAAATACAAAAACAATTATTATGATATACATATATTCTTAACCCTTTGTGATCTAGTTCTTCCTCAACCCAACCTTCCTGCTGAATAGCATTGCTACTCTGTACCAGTAAGCTTGCTTTCTTCTCTGTCAGCAATCTACGCCAGCTTTCTGGCTGCAATCTACCACATGAAGGCATAGCAATTTTACACACTTTAGCAATCTCTATCTTCAACTAGATCACACGCGCTAGCCAGCCCTTTATTGGGCTTTTCTAATCCCTGTTCCATTCCCCCCCCCTATACAGGCGTCCCAGATATAGGGGAAAAAGGTTTTAAACAGAGTGTCTACAATGGTGGACTGCCACTCGAGAGGGGTGGGTCCCCCCAAGTGCGTCTTCCCAAAACGTAGACTAGTCACTAATTGGAGCGAGGTGAGAAGTGTGTGACCAATCACTTCTCTCACAATAGAAATAGGAGAGGATAGTGTATATAACTCAGGAAGTATAGAAAAGGTAAAAAAGTAAAGTGGAATTTTAGAGACAGACACAGGAGTTTGAATGACTCCCAATTAGACAAACAATACAACAATACAATTGAAATACAGTGCATGCATCACAGTTCAAATAAAATCAACAGTAATCCCTTTCCTTTACTCGTGTGACCAAAGTCACCTCCCTCAACCTCGTAGTGTCCCCGCTCGGAGAATGACTTCCTCAAGTCTCACTACCAGCGGCCAAGGATAACGACCGACACCGGCCCGAAATCCATATGCCTCCCTCGTTACAGCAGTCCACTAAAAGTGGCCACCTCTATCCTCACCCTCGTAGCGCCCCTATGAACCCACTCATAAGTCCCACTACCCCGTGGTGATGAAGACAGCAATGCCTGCCCGAATTCACGCACCACAAATAAAAATTGGAATGACTCCAGCTCAGCGCTCAAAGCTGGAGGGTACCACCTCTCTGCAAGCAGAGCTATGTGCACAATGAGGCTAGCTAGGCTATCAAAGTGACACCAGAAGGATCCCCAGGAAACTATGAGTCTACACAATCTCCACAGATCCAACACCCCTCTTTTTCCATACAGCCACAGCCACGAGGCTCCTAAAAGAGGTAAACAGGCAAAGAAGACCCCCAGGAAAACTTCCACAGGTCCACCCCCCTTTTTCCCTACAGCCACAGCCACGTGGCTCCTAAAAGGAGTAAACAGGCAACACAGGACTCCAGGCAAATCCCCCGGGTCCACCCCCCCCCCTTTATCCCAAAAGGGGTAACAGACAAACAGGCAAACAGAGGACCCCAGGCAAAACCCCCGCAGGTCCACCCCCCTTTATCCCAAAAGGGGTAAACAGACAAACACTCAAACAGAAGACCCAGGCAAATCCCCTCAGGTCCACCCCCCTTTATCCCAAAAGGGGTAAAAAGACAAACACTCAAACAGAAGACCCAGGCAAATCCCCTCAGGTCCACCCCCCGTTATCCCAAAAGGGGTAAAAAGACAAACACTCTACCCGGGCACTTAAGCTAAAATAGGCCAATACAAACACACCCAGGCAACAGATAGACTAAATGCAGGTAAAAAGTATTAACAGATAAGGTATAGGCTCTCTGGGCAAGATATTACCTGTCTTTGATGTCCTCTTGGCAGCAGTCACAGACACTTGAATAGATAAATCTCAAAGGGGAAAGAAACATACCGGGCTGCTGCAGTCAGTCTCCACCGTGTATTTAGAGGTGATTAATCTCCATCTTTCCCCTGGGATTCACCTACCCAGGTCTTCTTGGACGGCTGCCAGATAGGTCATAACCCAGGCCTCACGTTGGATGCGTCAAATTGATGTAGATTAATTTAGAAATAAACAAATATGTTTAAATGTCTATCTGTTCCTGTCCAAATCTGAGATGATTAAATTGCGTATACGCAGAAGTAAGTTCACACTTATATCAGATAATAACAAATAAACATCATTAATTGGATTAAATGTTAAGTGGCTATATCAGTGTCCACCCATCAATATTATTAATTGGCTCAGGGATTTGAGTGACTAGCTAGGTGTCCTCCCACCGGGAGGTGGTATTGTTCTGGACACGGGTGTGGACAGAAGGCTCAAGCGCCATCTTTCCCAGCATGAGGTTTACTCGGTGGAAAGGGGGGCTTGAGCGTCATTTTACACAGTCAGTGATGTCAAGTCTTGTGGTCAGGTGCAAGGTTCTCTTATGAATAGAACATTTCATTAGTACAGTGTTCTCATGGCCTTCAGATTATACTATGTTGCAAACTACAGGAGATTCAGCAATTCCTGGGTTAGTCATGTCTTTATAGAAAATACAGTCTCTGTTCATTGTACTAAATGTTGCTGGGAAATTCTGTCATGTAATGTAGTTTAAAATGGAGGATCTGTCAGGTAATGTGGACAAAATGGAGGATCTGTCAGGTAATGTGGACAAAATGGAGGATCTGTCATAGTGTGAGGTTAAAAATGGAGTTAGTACAATAATTCAATACAGGTGCAATAAAGATTTTTAAATAATTCTACCTATCAGTCCCCCCTATGAAATGTTAGATTCTAAAAAAGATAAACTTTATTGGTTAGTTTCAGAAGACAGGTTAGCCCAAAGGCACAAAACCCTATGAAGTAACGGTTCTTAAAGTCTTCTTAGTTCTTCAGAGGTGTGAGGTTAAAATGGAGTTAGTACAATAATTCAGTACAAGTTCAATAAAGATTTTTTAATAATTCTACATCATCCCCCCCTGCTCCCTCTGAAGCCCCTACCCCCCCTGCTCCCTCTGAAGCCCCTACCCCCCCTGCTCCCTCTGAAGCCCCTACCCCCCCTGCTCCCTCTGAAGCCCCTACCCCCCCCCCTGCTCCCTCTGAAGCCCCTACCCCCCCTGCTCCCTCTGAAGCCCCTACCCCCCCTGCTCCCTCTGAAGCCCCTACCCCCCCTGCTCCCTCTGAAGCCCCTACCCCCCCGCTCCCTCTGAAGCCCCTACCCCCGCTCCCTCTGAAGCCCCTACCCCCGCTCCCTCTGACGCCCCTACCCCCCGCTCCCTCTGAAGCCCCTACCCCCCCTGCTCCCTCTGAAGCCCCTATTCCCACTGCTCCCTCTGAAGCCCCTATTCCCACTGCTCCCTCTGCAGCCCCTATTCCCACTGCTCCCTCTGCAGCCCCTATTCCCACTTCTCCCTCTGCAGCCCCTACCCCCACTGTAACTACTTTCTTCCTAAACTTACAACTCCTATCATCCATACCCCCAGCTCCCTCTGCACACCCTACTCCCCTGTCCTCTCTGCAGCCCCTACCCCACTGCACCTTTTGCTGCCCCTAACCCATGTTCCCTTTGCAGCCCCTACCCCCCTGATCCCTCTGTAACTCCTTCCTTTACACTTACAACTCCTATCATGCCAAGGCACTTTACACTTACAACTCCTATCATCCCAACTCCCTCTGCAGCCCCTACCCCACTACACCTTCTGCATCCCCTAACCCATGCTCCCTCTGCAGCTCCAACACCCCACTCCCTCTGTAGTCCTTACCCCCCCCCCCCACTCCCTCTGTAGCCCCTACCCACTGCAGAGATGCTACCCCTGCACCCTCTGCTGCCTCTCACCCTCTGCACCCTCTACTGCCCCTCACCCTCTGCACTCACTTTAGCCCCTACCCCCAGGCACCCACTACAACTCCTATATCCTATGCACCCACTACAGCCTCTATACCCTATGCACCAACTGCAGCCCCTACACTCCCTGCACTTACTACAGCTTATATTTCCCTTTGCAATCACAACAGCACCTATTATCCTACCCCCTGCTCCCTCTGCAGCTCCTACCCCCCTGCTCCCTCTGCAGCTCCTACCCCCCTGCTCCCTCTGGAGCCCCTATCCCCCTGCTCCCTCTGGAGCCCCTATCCCCCTGCTCCCTCTGGGGCCCCTATCCCCCTGCTCCCTCTGGGGCCCCTATCCCCCTGCTCCCTCTGGGGCCCCTATCCCCCTGCTCCCTCTGGGGCCCCTATCCCCCTGCTCCCTCTGGGGCCCCTATCCCCCTGCTCCCTCTGGAGCCCCTATCCCCCTGCTCCCTCTGGAGCCCCTATCCCCCTGCTCCCTCTGGAGCCCCTATCCCCCTGCTCCCTCTGGAGTCCCTATCCCCCTGCTCCCTCTGGAGTCCCTATCCCCCTGCTCCCTCTGGAGCACCTACCCCCCTGCAGAGATCCTACCCTCTGCTACCCCTGCACCCTCTGCTGCCCCTCACCACCTGCACCCTCTGCTGCCCCTCACCCCCTGCATTCACTTTAGCCCCTACCCCCAGGCACCCACTACAGCCTCTATACCCTATGAACCAACTGCAGCCCCTACACTCCCTGCACTTACTACAGCTTATATTTCCCTTTACAATCACAACAGCACCTATTACCCTCTGCACCCACTATAGCCTCTCTTCCCCCCCTGTGCCCTCTGCAGTCCCTTCCCCCTGTACCCTCTGCAGCCTCTTCCCCCCGCATCCTCTACAGCCCCTTCCTACCAGCACCCTCTGCAGTCCCTACCCCATTGCACGCACAACCATAAAGGAACGCTATAGTTACCAGAACAACTACAGCTTAATGTAGTTATTCTGGTGAGTATAGTCTGCCCCTGCAGGGTTTTTGCTGTAAAGGCTGCCTTTTCAGAGAAAAAGCAATGTTATCTTGCTGCCTAGGAACATCTAGGTGCTTCCTGTGTCGGTGTTGCAAAATGTGCAGCACTGACATTCCGCATCTCCATGCTCCGTATGGAGACGCTGAACACTTGTCATAGAGAAGCACTGATTCAATGCATCACTATGAGGAGATGTTGATTGGCACAGCGTAGTGTTTTGCCGCACATGCACAATAGCCTCACAGTGCTTTCCCAGGGTAGAGCATTGGGCTGGCTGAGATCATCTGAAATTGTTGAACTGTGCCAAGGAGTTTGGTTGGTGATGGAAAAAAAGTGAGTAAATCCCGTTTTTAAGGGGGGCCAGAAACCTATAGCGTCAAGAATACACTTTTGTATTCCTGACACTATAGTGTTCCGTTAAAGGGACACTATAGTCACCCAGACCACTTCAGCTCAATGAAGTGGTCTGGGTGCCAGATCCCCCAGGTTTTAACCCTTCAGATGTAAACATAGCAGTTTCAGAGAAACTGCTATGATTACTTTGCAGGGTTAATCCAGCCTCTAGTGGCTTTCTTTGTGGCTTTCCTGACAGCCACTAGAGGCGTTTCTGCGGCGCTGCATGCGAAAATCGCATTCATCATGCAGAACGTCCATACGAAAGCTTTGAGAAATTATTTTCTATGGACTGTTTGAATGCATGCACGTTTCTTGCTGCGCATGCGCATTCCGCTCCACTTGGAAGCTGACGTCGGCGGGGGAGGGGAGGTCACCAGCACCGAGGGAGCCCAGCGCTGGATAGAGGTAAGTGGCTGAAGGAGTTAACCCCTTCAGCCCAGCGGGAAGGGGACCCTGAGGATGGAGGGTGGGGTGGACCTAAGGGTTATATAGTGTTAGGAAAACGAGTTTGTTTTCCTGACATTATAGTTATCCTTTAAGGTAGGCTGTAACATTTAACACTTGATGCATTGTAATTTAAGACCTCATACAAACTCATTGCCAAAATTCAGAAATACCCCTTTATACAAACTGCCATGCTACACAAACACATTAAAAAAATACTACCCTATTTATAAAACCCAAAAAATGAATTCACATATCCTGACACTACACACAAAGACATACATATATTCACTCACACTAGCGCTTACAGTTAATATACACATAGAAACATACATTCACTTTACGCGTACATATAATCAAATACACGGTACACCTACACCAGCATATATATCGGTCTGCTTGGGGCCCAGTTGCTAATTTTGCCCGGGGGCCCAGGCCACTGTCAGTCCGTCCCTGCAGATACTCCCTCCAGACACACTGTGTTACTGCAGATACTCCCTCCAGACACACTGTGTTACTGCAGATACTCCCTCCAGACCCCCTTTGTTACTGCAGATACTCCCCTCAGACACCCTGTGTTACTGCAGATAGTCTCCCCAGACACTCTGTGTTACAGCAGATACTCCCCCCAAACACAATGTGTTACAGCAGATACTCCCTCCAAACACTCTGTGTTACTGCAGATACCCCCTCCAAACACTCTGTGTTACTGCAGATACTCCCTCCAGACACCCTGTGTTACTGCAGATACTCCCTCCAGACACCCTGTGTTACTGCAGATACTCCCTCCAGACACTCTGTGTTACTGCAGATACTCCCCCCAGACACTCTGTGTTACTGCAGATACTCCCCCCAGACACTCTGTGTTACTGCAGATACTCCCCCCAGACACTCTGTGTTACTGCAGATACTCCCCCCAGGCACTCTGTGTTACTGCAGATACTCCCTCCAGACACCCTGTGTTACTGCAGATACTCACTCCAGACACCCTGTGATACTGCAGATACTCCCCCCAGACACCCTGTGATACTGCAGATTCTCCCCCAGACACCCTGTGATACTGCAGATACTCCCCCCAGACACTCTGTGTTACTGCATATACTCCCTCCAGACACCCTGTGTTACTGCAGATACTCCCTCCAGACACCCTGTGTTACTGCAGATACTTCCTCCAGACACCCTGTGTTACTGCAGATACTCCCTCCAGACACCCTGTGTTACTGCAGATACTCCCTCCAGACACTCTGTGTTACTGCAGATACTCCCCCCAGACACTCTGTGTTACTGCAGATACTCCCTCCAGACACTCTGTGTTACTGCAGATACTCCCTCCAGACACTCTGTGTTACTGCAGATACTCCCCCCAGACACTCTGTGTTACTGCAGATACTAGTGTCGGGTCCTCAGTCAGTGACATAGTTTGCCCTAAGGCAGGCCTTAGGCTGCTTAATTAGAGAGCCGGACGTTTTTACAAAATGATTTAGGCGTGGACTGGGGGGCAATTGCCTCTCTACCCGCCTACCCCCAGTCTCAGCCCGCCCCTGATTGCAGCACTCCTGTTCTGGAAAAACGCAAACTCCCCTTGCTGCTAGAAGGCAATCTCTAGTTTGTTAGTTCAAAGTCTGAGATAACTTAGGTAAACATAGAAACATAAAATGTTACGGCAGATAAGAACCATTCGGCCCATCTAGTCTGCCAAATTTTCTTAATACTCTCATTAGTCCCTGGCCTTATCTTATAGCTAGGATATCCCCCGTATGCTTAAACTCCTTCACTGTGTTAACCTCTACCACTTCAGCTGGAAGGCTATTCCATGCTTCCACTACCCTTTCAGTAAAGTAATACTTCCGGATATTCTTTTTAAACCTTTGCCCCTCTAATTTAACACTATGTCATCTTATTGTGGTAGTTTTTCTTCTTTTAAATATAGCCTCCTCCTTTACGGTGTTCATTCTCATTATGTATTTAAATGTTTCTATCATATCCCCCCTGTCTCGTCTTTCCTCCAAGCTATACATGTTAAGATCCTTTGACCTTTCCTTGTAAGTTTTATCCTACAATCTATGAAACACTGTAGTAGCCCTTCTCTGAACTCTTTTAAACATCCAGTCAGGGCCGTCTTTAACACGGGGCAAACGGGGCAGCTGCCCTGGGCCCAATTACTCCTGGGGGCCCAAATCAGCTGCCCCATAGCCCCCCTGCCTGCAACCAGGACCTGATAGCCCACTGGCATCCTGAGAAATGTTCCAGTGGGCTGCAGCAGGTGAAGTGATCAGGGGCCCCTGGCCCTTTAAGTGTGTTCCACACCGGGCCCTGTCTTTCTGCCTGGTGGGAGGAAGTGATGTCAGATTACTTCCTCAAAAGTAACAGAGTGCCGCTGGGGAGGAGGAGGCACGAGGAGGAGGAGGAAGCACACACGCTGTGGAGGAGGATGAAGAGGAGGAGGCACACACCAAGGAGGAGGAGAGACTGACTGAGATAGATGGTTCCTCAGACTACCATCAACCTCAGCCATCCAGCTCCAACTGGACCCCAGGGAAGCCACCCTTCTGTAAAGGTAAGGAGACAGAAGGGTGGCTAAAGGTGGTGTAAAGGTGGTGGTGTTGGATTTCTCCTCTCCCCTCACTGCTCTTTTAAACCTCTTCCCACCCCCCCCTTCCTTCTCTTTCCCGTCATTTGAAATACACTCAATTCGCCTTTTCAAACCCTTCTCTGCTAACATTGCTGTTATTTACCGTTCCCCTGGTTCCCCTCTTCTCTTCCTTGACCACTTTGCTGCCTGGCTACCCTATTTCCTCTCTTCTAACATTCCATCCCTAATTCTCGGAGACTTCAATATTCCTATAAACCCACCTTTGACCTCTGCAGCCACTAAACTACTTTCAATTACTTCCTCCCTCGGGCTATCGCAGTGGGCAAATTCTCCCACCCATGTAGCTGGCAATACCCTTGACCTAATCTTCACTTATGCATGTACAGTATCTAATATCTGCAACACTCCATATCCACTCTCTGATCACCACCTCTTATCATTTGCTCTCACGTACCCCCTCACCCAACAACCTCAGCCTAACCCCCCTCAACTCAGGAGGGACCTTAATTCTCTTGATCTCCAACAGTTGTCAGCTGACATTGATTCACAACTGCTGTCCATCCCTTCCCTGAGTCAGTGTGTGTATTTGACTGTGTGTGTGTCTGGCTGTGTTTTTGTCAGTGTGTGTATCTGTCTGTGTGTGTGTGTGTGTGTGTGTGTGTGTGTATCTGGCTGTGTGTGTGTGTGTGTCAGTATATGTATCTGACTGTATGTGTGTATCTGACTGTGTGTGTGTGTCAGGCTGTGTTTGTGTCAGTGTGAATCTGACTGTGTGTGTATCTGACTGTGTTTGTGTCAGTGCATGTGTACCTCTGTGTCAGTGTGTATGTGTGCATGTATACCTGGGTCTGTATATGTGTACTTGTGTGTCAGTTTGTACGTGTACCTGCATGTCCGTGTATGTGTACCTGTGTGTGTAAGTGTGTATCTATGCATGTGGCAATGCATACATCCCATCATTCCAGTGCCAACACTGCACACAAAAACATTACTACATTCCAACACTAACATTGCACTCAAATACACCACTGCATGTATATCTGTGATCCTGTGTGTATCTCAGAGTTTGTGTAAATGTGCATCTGTGGGTGTGGCAATGCATACAAACCAGCATTCCTATGCCAACACTGCACATAAATACATCCCTGCATGTGTACCTCTGTGTATGTGTACCTGTGTATCTGAGTGTGTACATATCTGTGTAAGTGTGTATCTCTGTATGTGAATGTGCCAGTGTTTTATATCTGTGTGTGTGTGTGTGTGTGTATATGTATGTGTCTGTGTGTATCAGAGTGTATGTGCTAGTGTGTGTGTGTGTGTGTGTGTATACGCCAGTGTGTTTGTGTCAGTGTGTGCATGTGTATCTGCGTGCTAATGTGTATGTATATCTGTGAATGTATAGAACATATGTGCATACATCCCAGCGATTAAACACAACATGCATACACAAACATTACATGCAAACATACCCCTGAATTCAAACTCAAAAAGTATATATATAAATACACCCCTTCAATCAAACACCAATACTACACCCTACATGCACACACATACTCTATACAAAACATGCTTACATTCAAATGCACAAAAACTGCTCTCAAATACAGCCCTGCTAGAATGTCCAAATTGTAGATCCCCAGCTGGCATAGCATTGTGGGAGTTGTACGACAGATGATGATCTCTTCTCTTGTGCTAGAGAGGAGGCCCAAAAACTTTCTTACACCAGAGCCCTCTCTACATTCGTTCTGCCACTGTGTTGGGGTAGAGGGCATGATTGCATGCCAGGGGGTGCAAGTATGGGGGGGAGGCAGGATCCAGGAGGCCCAAGCAAATGCTTGCCCAGGGTCCATTTCATGTTAAAGACGGCCCTGCATCCAGTTGCTGTTTAAACTTCTGTACAGACTCTGGTAAAACCACTTCTTCCGGCGGAGAATTCCACATCTTTATTGTTCTTACTGTAAAAAAAACCTTTCCACTGCCTTAGACTAAATCTCCTTTGCTCCAATCTTAATGCGTGACCTCATGTCCCATATATAGCCCTGTTTGTAAACAGATTTCCAGGCAATGGTTTGTATTGGCCCTGAATATATTTGTATAATGCTATCATATCCCCTCTGATGAAACATTTTTTTTCAAATTAAACAGATTTAAATTTGTGTTAACCTTTTTCATGTGATGATCTCTTCTCTTTTAAATGTATGTTAAAACTGCTAAAAAAACATATGAAACACATACACACTGTGGAGGCTGACGCAATTCCCCTAGTGCCCAACAATGCAATCTGACTAAGTTTATAGTAAGTTTATAAATGTTTATTATTTATGTACTTTTCAAAGTTTACATTTTTTTTTTTTTTTGCTTTATTTTGGTTTGTATATTTGTTTAAAACTGTTTAATAACTGTCATATTAACCAATTCTGTAAACTAAAGGAATTGGCACAAATTTGGTTAATGTGTTCTCTGACACCGTTTTTTCTGCTGCTCAAAAAGTATATTGTTGTATATCTGAGATCTCTCTTAAAGGGATAGTACAGGCAGCAAAACAACTTTCCTTTAATATATGTTTTGGGTATATAGATCATGCCCCTGCAGTCTAAGCTCAACAACAAGGAACATAGGCGACACTCCGAGGTCTGTGATGGTTTTCTTTATTGGAGGGTAATTCTCCTCGAAATAAAATGTGACGTTTCGGCTATGTAGCAATAAATAATTCATAGAGGTACACTACAA
This sequence comes from Pelobates fuscus, assembly GCF_036172605.1. Classification (NCBI taxonomy): domain Eukaryota; kingdom Metazoa; phylum Chordata; class Amphibia; order Anura; family Pelobatidae; genus Pelobates; species Pelobates fuscus. The sequence goes on along the minus strand of NC_086319.1, from coordinate 100,124,713 downwards.
TGGTTTTATCTGATTAAACAGCACCAAAGAACTGGTGTAAATTTGGCCTGGGAGAGAATTTTTTTTTATATTCAGTTATTTTGCCCATAAATAGGAAATGTACTGTTACTTAACTTTGCATACATGACATTTCACACGTTAGTGAATAACCTGGACGAGGGTGGCAGTTTCACATGGAGAAGAAGGTTTTGGAACTGGCTGGATTGTTTGTGACAATGTACCTGTTAGGATATGTTGGCTGGATCGTAACCCAGTAAAACGCTGTCGTTCTAATGCACTTTTTTTTTTCTAAATGGCTTTTAATTACAGAGAAAAATTGCTTATTTTAAAATAGATCTCCGCAGAGTAAGCAGAATATAGAGAAATTAGAACTACATATTTAACATTTCTCTCTTCTGTGAGAGAAATTGTCTTTGTTTATATAAGAATATCACATATAAACAATTTAATTGCAATGGGATTTGATGATCTTTCAGATATACAGAAAGCATTTGTAACCATAAAGAAAAGAAAAAGTCAAGTATATATAATTTGTTATTCAGGGGAACCAATACGACGGTATATCAGTAAATGTATCCAGGACTTGTATAGGTCTGCCAGGGTTTCCTGGTTTATGAATTTTTGGTCAAATCTAAAAGATCTCCATGCACTTTTTTGGACACTACTGTGACTTTCTCCAATGGTACCTTCAACACATCTGTTTTATATGAGTACTTTGCTCCTTCTCATCAAGCTAGTATATACTGTTTACACTACTATCACAATGTCTGTGTATTTATACCATTGTTTCTGGCAGTTACCTATCTCCCCACTCCTTAACTTGCTATCTCTTCATTTAGCTCTTGTTTTCTTTTCCCAATTCCCCCCATCCCAATGCAGATTTAGGGCACCTTGGAATATATATATATATTATTTTTTATTTCTTTTTTTGTTGCTTTAACCTTTGCATTACAGCTATCTTAGTTTGCTTTTTTACTGTAGTTGCAAATGTTTTAGACTTGATAAAGGGAGAAACTCCAAAAAGCTTGTCATTACAAACTGCGATACGTCATTATTTTGTGTCTATATAACTGGACCAATACTGCATGTCAGATATTTTTTTTGTTGTTTTATGTATTCGGGCTGATGTGTACAATAGTCATTGCTGCTGACCAGGAGTAGTGGGAGTTTAAGTGCAGGGCTTCATTTTGTATGTTTGTATTTGCTTTTTTATTACACAGCCATGTTACAATACAGCCGTCCACCCCATGTATTCCCTATTAATGAGTGAGTGGGGGTTTAGAAAAATTCCCCTCTCTGTCTCATTAGAGATTTTGCCTTTAGCTCAAGGAAGAAAGGTGACTTCTTAGTGTAGAAGGTTTGCAATAATGTGGCAGGTGAGCTTACACTTTAATGACCATTGCAGTGATACTAAAAACCTCCAGTTTTTAAAATGTGCAGGTAACTTTTTTTTTTTCTAGGTATTGGGACTGATGCGTACTATGGTCCTTGCTGCTCCACAGGAGTAGTGGGAGTTTGAGCACAAAGCTTCATTTTATATATTAATGTATATATGAAAGAGTAAAACTGAAAACTGGTTTTCAATGTAAGAAGAGTTTATTAAAAAATGGACAGACTTCCATTAAATAGCTGGATTTGTAACAATGATTGCATTCTACAATTCTACAATTGATTGTATAGAAATATCGAATCTCCATCTTCATGTAGAAACGGAACGTATCGATAGCGATTCATTAAGATTGTGCTTACTATATATTCCGGGAGTACGTGTTCTGACTCCGACCCTCCTTCCCTACCCTGGTATTAAATATGGAGCCTAGCAATAGTCTCTCAATTTGGAGCTTGTGAAAGACAAGTTCGGTATAAACCAGCTGTCTCCTGAAAAGGTGCGATACTTCATGGGCTCCATAAAAGAGAAATGCTTCTTCCGGACATTCCAAAGGGGGTTCTCAGCTGGCCCCTGTAAGCACAGAAACTTTATATTATTAACACATCAACGCATCTACCGTAGAGAGAAGAACTGAGGCAACCGATACCAACCAGCATTCCAAAAGATTTGCATATCAAATTAGAGCCAGTGAAAGGACATGATCAAACCTCTGAGCAATCAGTCAACTTATAGTGCTTCTGTCCCACGTGACTTTGATTAAACTGTAGTTGTCCTAAGTGTGCTTACCCTCTGTGGCTTGTACGGGGGTGGAATGGCCTTGGCTTCCAAATGCCTCCAATTTATAGCTCCAAAAAATGGGTGAAGCCTGATGTTGCTTCGTACTCCAAGCCTCAGTCTGGGGCTTTCCTCTAGAAGCTGCATTGTGATAAAGATAAAGGCAACACATCTCACTGCTATGTGGACAACTTTCCAGCATCCTAAGTATGCATTTTAATGTTATCAAGAGTTTTCTGAAAAAGATGACCTGGCAGTGCTATAAGAACCCTAATACATAACTGCATTAGTTTGCCGCATATACCCAATACAACAGCTGTTGCAATCTGCTCAGACAGTTTTAAAAGACTCACTTTAGACATGACATCTTTGCTTTCTTTACTCAGGTGGGGAGAGAAGCGCAGCTGCTTGGAGCATGAGCACCTGTGCCCAGGTAATTTTATGTAAATGGGGAGATGTCCGGTCAACATTTGATGTAAGGTAACTCCCAGTGACCACCAGTCGGCTGACGCACCATATCTCCTCTCTGCAGCCACCTTTAAAAAAAATTAAATATATTAATGAAATATAAAATAGCTTCTCTTATTGTCTAATCAGTGCGATACATATGGGGTTTAATCACTGTATAAGGAATTGTGATAAACTACAAATAGAATGTGCAACTGTTAATATGATACGATGTATCTCGATACCATCTGGGCAACTTTCCAGCACTTCTGAAGGCTAGTTTTTCTTAGAACAGTAAGAATTGACTCTACTTACTAAATAGGACTTTTCCAATCGTTTCAATGGATGAATTGATCTGCAGTAAGCAGAGGAATTTCTTACTGTGCTATGAGAATCCAGCTGTAACGGCTGCTTCTTTTTTTTTTTTAACAAAACTCCACTGAAGAACTTCAGAATTAGTTTTATCTTTAAAAAATATAGTATAATTTTGAAAAAAAACAAAACAGCTTTCTACATCCTATAAAAATATGAGAAGTAAATACAGAAAAGATCCTAACCTCTGGTGCCATGTGGGTTGTAGTCCCAGTGCTACCCTGGGCCAGGACTCCTCCAGTGATGTTTTCTGCCACCAGTCCAAAATCACATATTCTGGCATGGCCCTCTTCATCAAGCATGATGTTATCCGGCTTAATATCCCTAAGGAAAAGGGCCCATCACTGTTTAATGTGTTGCTCATGTCAAATGTTTATAAAGTACAAAAACAAAGGGAGTAGATCATATGAAGACATACAGAAGGTGCAGCCTGGGGGTTGAAGCAGTATAGCTCATTAAGAGAGAAAATATGCAACATTGGCATAAAATGTTGTTCAGATAGAACAAAGCAGACTAAAATAGAGAGAAGAAGAAAATCTAATGGACTAACCGGTGAACGATTCCTCGCTTATGTAAGAATTGAAGGCCGCATGTTATTTCTGCAGCATAAAACCTAATTTAAAAAAGTAGAAAGAGATGAACAGAGAATTGAACAGACTTATAAGAACACTGTTCTCTGTTTTGATTACTAATATAGATTAAACGTTTCTATAGTTTCAGTCATTTCCTAAGGATGTCACGCACATCTCATGATATATATCTCACCAATTATCTAAGTGTATGCTGATGGAGATTAAACATGTACTTGAACTTTGTACCAATCTGAAATGCGATGTATGTCATGATAAAACTTTAATAAAAATGAGACATGAAAAAAAAGAAAAACATGAGTTTGCTGTTTTTCACAAAACCATAAATTGTGGAGACGTGACATGAGAACTGCACATTTTAGGCCATATTAGCAGAGATGAAAAAATACCTAAGCAAGATTCAATACACGCTTTTGAGAATTTCTACATTTGGCATAAAACTCGGCAAATGCCAATTGGACGTAATTCTCAGTGTACTCAATAAGGCCCTGAGTGCTATAATTTGCTAAGGAATAAGGTGTCAATGAATGAATCTCTTAAAAAGAAAGAGGACTCGGTAACCCACATTGTACTTCCTTCAATAAATATCTCAAGACCAATATCCATCATTCCCTCACTCACATTGCCTCGTAGGTCGGGAGGGATCGCTTTATCGTAAGATACCAATCCAGGCTGCCACCAAACATGTAGGGCATGACAAAGAAGGTGTGCATCTGATACAGGAAACATAAAGTATTAAAGGCACATGTAGACTAACACCATAAAGTAGACAGATATGTGGTATGAACAAAATAGATTACAGCAGAGTTTCAAGGCAAACCTTTCAGCTGGTTAGAAGATTGGACAAAGTTGTGAATCTATTGACAAGAAATTCTTTACCTTAGTCTGAAAGGCGGCTAAACCCTCGCACAGGAAGGGGCAGTTTCTGGCAATCTCAAGGACACGTCGCTCCCGGAGTATGATGTCTGCCCTGATTGCATCTTTCCTCATTATCTTGACTGCCACAGGTTTTCTGCTCCTCCATGACGCCATCATTACCTACAGATAGAGAAGATATGATTCCAGTGTCAGACTAACTTAATCATCATTATCTGTCAAAAATTGCCATTGTATTGAAACAGATCAGCTTTCAGACACCATCATGCTACATAACACATAATGTGCTAAAGATAAACTCCAAAATGTACACATCTCTCATTGCCCATTTGCCTGAAAAAAATGTTGTGTTGCTTCTGCTCTTTCCACAACAATGCTGGTCCTACCATTGTTGTCTGTAGGAGCCAGGGGAGGGCTGGCAGCCTTAGGCCTAGGGGGGAAATCCAGTCAAGTGGCCCATTGCACCAATATGAGAGTAAAAACACCTTTCCCATGTGATTGAAAGGGGGGGAAGCAGTCACCTAAACACACACACACAGACACACTGTTACAGGCATACTGACACACACACAGACATACTGACACACACACACACACACAAACTTTACACTTTTAAAGCCAGTTTCCTACCTTTGCTGGTACCTTTCCTGGGGTCCAGTGTGCTGGCTAGGGTGCTTGGGAGCTGGGGTATGGCTCTGCTTGCTCTCGCTCTGCCTCTCTCCACGTGGCTAATTGTTTCTGTGGGAGAAAGTGACTCACGGTCTACATTTTCTTCCATGCTGCCGTAAAGGAGCCTGGTCGCGCTGTTAAAGATCCACAGCGCCCGAATGGGCCCCTGCTGAAACATGCTCACTTGGTGGCCCTAAGTGTATGGGCCACCCGGTGTGCCCTCTTAGTGTGTGGGCCCCGGCACAACCGCAATACCTGTACCGTGGGCCCATGGCAGGGAGCCAGGGGCATAACTAGGGACCTCTGGGCCCCTGTGCAAGTATTAAGGTACCATGTGCATATTCTCGCTCCTCGTCACTCCCCACTAATCAATACACAAGGTTGACATGTGTGTGTGTGGTTTCTTTGTGTGATTGTACTGTTGCTGAGTGAGTGTTGAATGTATGTGTGTAGTTGGATGAGTGTGATTGTGTGATTGTATTTGTGGCTGTTTGAGAGGGAGACAAAGAAAGAGAGAGGAAGTGCCAGAGAAGACAGACACACAGAGAGAAGGAGAGACAAAGCCAATAAGAGACAGAGCTACACATGTAAATAAATAGAGAGACAAAAAGGGGGGAGAGACAGAGTGACACAAGCAAAGGAGAGACTGAGACAGCTAAAAAACTAGAGAGACAGAGAGTGACACGAGGAGAGGAGAGACTGAGACAGCTAAAAAAAACTATACAGAGACAGAGAGTGACGCAAGGAAAGGAGAGCCAGAGACAGCTAGAAAACTAGAGAAAGACAGAGAGTGACACAAGGAAAGGAGAGACTGAGACAGCTAGAGAGAGACAGAGAATGACACAAGGAAACAAGAGATTGAGACAGCTAGAGAGAGACAGAGAGTAACACAAGGAAAGGAGAGCCAGAGACAGCTAGAAAACTAGAGAGACACAGAAAGGAGGTGAGACACACAGAAAGAAATAGAGTCAGGAAGAGACAGCCTCAGATGTGTGCAGGGAGATGTCAGGTAGAGTATTTCACTTACTGATCCTGTGTGCCACTGCTGCAAGCTGGGACAGAGATTTCTTGGGGGCCTTAGCTCTACTGGGTTTGCTCTGAGCCCCCCTGTGCAGTCTGGGTGCTGTGGGCATCCGGGGAACTGAGGGAGGGGCCGTGCAGGCTGGGTAGGAGGCAGCTCTGCCAGAACTCCGCCCAGGAAGAGGTGAGGGGAAGGCATTGAGTTCCGGCATGTGAGCTAGCTGTGCCTCCACGGCACACACAAACAAGGAAGATAGCTGTACCATCCACCTGCACCCCACTCTGCCCCTTACTGAGGTTACTGGTCGATCAGCCAATCAGTGAGGTAGGATAATTGCTATTTAGTATATTGCCGAATTAGCAGTATACTAAATAGCAGTTTTGCAAGGGGAGCCAGTCCTGCCAGCAGGGGTCTACAGAGCAGCTGGGCCGGTAGTTCAGCCATTGGGGGAACATTTCTTTTTTTTTTGGATGTGGGCGGCCCGGGATTTATGGCGGCCTGGGGGGCAATTGCCTCCCTGCCCCCCGGCCCAGCCCGCCCCTGGTAGGAGCAGTGGGCTATATCATGTATTAACTTTATATTGAAATCTGAGTGGCTTAACATGGCTGTAAATAATAAAACTGATATCTTTATAATTTAATCATACTTTATGTTTCCCATGTCTGTGTCCAGCAAGTGATTGTGAGAGTTTTTCTTACTTTTGGGGATATTCACCGAATTTTGTATATGACAGAATTCCGACAGCAATGGCAATTCTCATATTTACTAAAGTCAAATATAGTCAGAATTTGGACAACACGAGCAAATCTGCAGCAATCACATGGATGCAGTCGATGTCCAGATTAAAATCAATGCTTTTGAATCTGGATCTTATACAAAATATTATGGGAATATGTTGGAGTTTTGGGGTGTTTCTGGACTTTGGGTAAAAATGTGTTTCTGCCTGCGGGTAATTGAGTTAGTCCATTGTCTTTGTTAATTGTATCAAAGGCAGAAGGGAGGGTTTGTGTACAGTAACTGGGAGTGTTCAAATGTAAAACTCTGTTTTTATTGGATTGTGCATTTCATGTCCTGTGCCCCACAAGGTCCACATGGGCGGTAACCTTGTGGGGAAAAACTGTATAAAAGAAGCAGCTGTACCATTAAAACTTCAGTTCTACTTGACCCTCAACTCGCAGCCTCGTCTCATGTTTGGGGGAGACAGCTATAATCACTACAGGGATTGCTATTGTCATGTCCTAACTGCCGGCATTACCGCTACCTTGACACTTCCGTGTAGACGGAGCTCGGCCACACCCCCTTCTCTGACGCGGTCTCCCCACGCTACATAGGGAGACTGTGCCAGATTCAAAACGCTGGATTATTGAACAGCTTTACCGCGAAACTCAAAACCGGCTATCAAGAATCTTCTACCCCTTATGAGTACCGAACCCGGACTGGAACCCGTTGACCCACTCTCTCCTCACCTCGACCACAGATTGTAAAAAGGACCTTCTCTGCTAAATCCTCTCTCCTCCTCGGAGAAGAACTTAGGCAACCCTGGACTTCCCCCATTGTAAAGCTAAGTAGTAATATCATCCGTAATTGGATTCTGCCTGCTTGCAAGTCTGTTTACTTCCTATAACTCCAAACTAACTATTACCTGCTGCAACTTACCACTCTTATTTTGCTCTGACTCCATGGACTAGCAATTTCCTTTCTGCTATACTGCATGCAAATCTGAAGCTGCTTATTCCAGTTAACAAACCTCCACTTAATTAAAGGTACAGTACCTGTACTATTCTCTAGTATCCTAGTCATTAAACTAAATCCTCAGTTATCTGCAGTTGTGTTCCATATAAATCTCAAGTAAGCATTACAGCTATGCTTTTCATACTCCCTTGAATAAGCACTAAACTCTTGTAAGAGCTTGTTCCTGCTTCACTCTCTGGGGAAAGAGAGGTTCACCCACTGGAACCTGGAGCCTTGTTGTAGGTCCAGGGTGGGTAGGAGACAGCGAGACCCCAACCAAGCTGCGGCGGTTCATGGGGTCAGCGGTGGTTATGGTGTCTGGTGCGGTGCTGATGGTCCTTGGAAAGCACTAGGAGCATCCATCTATGGTCCAACCCTCAGCCAGCCTGGGGCAACCGTGACATCACTTACAGAGAGACTGCCAGACAAGAGCTGTGGGGCGGAGCTCTGGAGGATCTACAGCATTGGCGAGGTGAGAATCTCCCCAGCAGGGAACAGCAACTACAGACAAGAGCGGCACTGCGGATGCCTCTCATGGAGTGGCTACATTTCCTTCACCACTATATCCAATAACACACAATCCACTCTTACCAATAGACACACCTCGACGGATGCCACAAGCAACCGAGACACCTTCATACCTCTCGCTAAGAGATATCACTCAAGAGGGTGTAATGGTATCGATTAATTAATGACTTTACATCATAAATAAAGCATATTTAGTGTAATGCTTTGGAGGCACCACTAGGGGCAGTGTGTAGGAAGACATGTGCTTCTGGCAGTGACATCACAGGCCAGCCTACTTAGACTGAATAAAAACCAGATGTAGGAGAAACTCTGGCTCTTTTTTACCTGTACCTGACTGGACCTAAGATGTAGTACCAGCTCTGACTTACCCCAGCCAAAGGGCTGGGGCCTTGTAAGTAATATAAATCCATTGTAACATTTAGCAATTGTAATAGCCTTTTGTAAAACATTTAGTAACCTTTTTATGTAGTTTTGTATTGTATAATTATTGTGGTAAATTGACATTCTGCTAGCATCTGTTTATTTATTATAGTTATATTAAATATACATTTAATATTACAACGTTTTGTGTATTTTCTATCCACATATTCGACCATAATACCATGAACTATAAAAATATTAATGTTGTTCCATATTGCTTAATTATTATGTATTAAGAGATTAATATTTCACGATCACAACATATGGCGCTGTGAACAGGATTATGCTTGAATATTGGGGAAAATATAAATGTTATGCATTTTGCTTAAATCATACAGTAAATTGTCTGTCTGTATACGTAATGATGAATGAATGATGATATGGTTTTAATTGAATGAATGCAGATAGTAGATAGGGATTAGATATTTGTTTTTAAGGTATCTCTTGTTGTAGAACATAGTGATGAATTATTGTGTTGCTTGTTACGTTTTACCAATCTTTGGTCATTTTTATATAGAAAAAATAAATACAAATAAAACTATTTTACTTTTTGTCTGACCATGTGGGTTTCAATCCACCATTGACCACATGGTGTGAATACCATTTGCATAGAAAAAGACTTTTCACTAAACCTGTTCATCAGGTTTTTATTGCTGGTTACTGGACCCTGTTTGTTTGTGTACACATTTACATTTGTTTGGCATTCAAGGATTTGTTTAGTTGAAAAGATATTTGGACTAAACTAATTAAATTAGTAGTTAAGAAAAGATAAGTTTAGTAAAGCAGATTGAGCGAATATTAGATTTATGTGAGCGTATACATAGAATATTAGTATGGATATATATATATATATATATATATATATATATATATATATATGATTATGACTCATGAAGGAAAGACCACCTTTTTAATTTAACAGTTGTGTGAACATGTAGTGTATATCCTAGTCAAAACAGTGAAGCACATGTTTGGGGGATGGTTGGTGAGGTAAGAGACCATCCTTTTCAGTTACAGCTGGGGGAGAATTTGTCCTTGTTGGGGGCGGGTGGTCTTACCTGTATGAGAAAATAAACTGCATAGTAAAGGATGCATTATTTTGTAAATGTAATTCCCTAAACTAATCAATTTGTGGAGTGTTTTTCAGCTTTATTATCCAGGACTAAGGAATTACTGGACATATGATGGAATTTCAGGAACTGGTAACAAATGAACTGAAAAAATGGTAAAATAATTCCTTTGTCCTATTTAGTCTGAATATTTTAACAAGTTAGCATTTTTAACAAAGTAAGTGTATGGGCTCAGATTAAGATTTATATTATTTTAGAAGCCATCTATAACTGATTTTAATATTTCCATGCTTTGAATTAGGGTGTATCTGCCTAGCGGGTGAACCTCCATAACGTGGGCTGTGATTTTAGTTACAGTAGCGGGTGGGGAACCTGAGCTAGGGGGTATTTAAACGTGTCCGGATAAGGGGGAGCATACCCAATAGTTGTTGTGCAGTTCTATCCTGTATTATTATATTATTTGAAACCCTGTATTACTTATAAGTAGCGTTTTGTAACTTATTTGTAATTGTTTATATATATTGCTCTGGGAAAGGGATAGGCAAAATCTCTGAGAGACCAGGAAATATATTTAAAAAAGGGCGTATTACACTAGTGGTAGGGTGACCTATCATGACCATAGAGACCCTTGGTGACTAGTTTTTGTTGTATATTGCCCTGGGAAGGGGATACGCTATTTAATAGAAATTCCTGAGAGACCAGGAAATATACAATAAGTGATACGTGAGTGTACTGGTTAAATTGCAGACATATTGGCCCAGAACCTTTAATCGAGCCGGAAAAGAGGCTGCTGTATGTTTGCTCCTCTATAATTTTGCGGGGGCGGTCACCCCCATGCGGAAAGCCACTGCCATCACAGGATGGTTAGTTGTGCAGGCCCTTAGCCGCGAGGTGCAAGCATGTCCGTGGAAAGGCTAGAAATTAATAGGGAGTCACTCATAGCTGTCAGAAGTGTTGAACTTTGAGACATATTGACCTATATCCTTTCAGAGGCGGAAGAGGTGTTGTGGTTCACTCCTCTATAATTTAACCAAAGGGTGGAGAGTTATTAAACATGTTTAGGTTGGCTAGAAATGTGTTTCCTGAATTGCAGAGAAGATGCAGAAAGCAGCTATTAGCTTATTGTTTTTTAAGAGCCTTGTAAAAAAAAAAAAAAATTAAGAAAGTAATCTTGTTGAAAAAATTGTCTATAAAATGAAAAGCTGAAGGAATGTGTTTACATGTCTGTGTGTGTATATATATATACATATTCTACGTAAAATATTTGCAGTATACGCTATAAGTGACTAGGAAAGTAATCCTGATCTGTTTTCTAACCTTTTCAGATGTAGCAGAAACCAGAGGTGGACATTGGAACACAGATAGAATATCAGATGGAGACCAGTGTCTAAATGTTGACCTTTGATGAGCTATTGAATGTTTTATTTTATTGTCTATTTAACATGTCTATGCTATGATTTTGTGCATACTATTCTCTTATTTCTAGTGATTGTATTGCAATTGAAACCCTTATGTATTATTGTTGTATGTATGTATGCTTGCCTGGGAAAGGGGGGAATTGACCCATAGGGACCAGGGGGTATTTTTGTGTAAACCAAACTGGGGTGGGAGGGCTCTAACGAGGGAACCCCATTGTCCAGTAGGTGCTTGATTTGTGTCTGTGTAAAGTGCATGAGTGGTTGCAGTTAAAAAAACAAACAAACAAAAAACGGAAGAGTGATAAGAGGGATAAGAGAAAGTAGGCATTTTGGGTTATCTATACATGTTTAAATAGAAGGGTGGTAAATAGGAATGTAATTGTTTTGGTTAATGTTTAGAATAAATTGGTTAAATACAGCAGTGATAACGAGTGTTTAGATTAAATTGGTAAATACAGCAGTGATAACGAGTGTTTAGATTAAATTGGTAAATGCAGCAGTAATAACGAGTGTTTGGGTTAAATTGGTAGATACAGCAGTGATATTGTGTTTATCTCTGAATCAGGAGTGTGCTGGATGTGAAGAGAGGTGTGTAGGTATTTATCCAAACGCCATAGGGAAAAATATGGTTAAGACACCACAATCAAATGGTACTTGTGATGATTGGCACAGTTATTTGCCATTTATGTTTGTGTTCGTCATTGCCTGTGTTTTCATTCAAGAACTTTCAAGCAAGGATATTTTAAGAAGAAGCACTGGACACTGTGCTCAACTGTTGCTGTAAGGAGATAAAAAAAAATTGCAGCTAAGAGTGGTGAGAGTCGGAACAAAATGCATCAGGAGCAGGAAACTGTTACGTCAAGGTGGTTAAAGAAAGAAAAAACAAAACAATGTGACCACAAACACACAAAAGTCCTTGATCACATGAACTGTTATTAGAAGAAATACTGAAGCTGCGAGTGATGGGAGTAGGAAAAATAATACAGCCAGAGCAGGATACTGTGACAATTGACCACAAACACACAGAAGTCCCTGCACACATGAACTATAAATACAAAAATCCTACGTCCTTGTTTGCTCAAATTATTTCATTCATCCCTGTCTCCATGCGTATGTTCTATGAGACTGTCGAAGAATAGAGTATCCAGTTTCCAGGACTAATGTTTGTGAAAATTCCAGGCACAAAGACCAGCCAGAGGCTACAGAAATCGAGTCGGTCTGTGCCATGATTCATAGGTGTTATGAGTTTGTGGTGTCTAATACTATATTAAGCTCCAAAACACATCCTCACATGAACACAATATCATTGGTTAATCTAATAAAACATGGTTTGAGTTGTTCATTATTATAAGGGTGGGTATGTGCCTACTTTAGGCCAAGGTTTCTCAACTGGTAATGCATGTGCTCAATGGTGAACATTTATATAAGAAATACAATGTGAATGGGTAATAATTAATGGGTAAATGGGTATCGTTCTTCAAAAGGTGGGTTTTGTTGTAGGGCAGGTAGTGTTAAAATGGGGAAGATTCAAAATGTACTGGTTTTATAAATGCTTGTTTTATGACATAAGTCAAAGGGTGGTTTGTAATGGTATCGATTAATTAATGACTTTACATCATAAATAAAGCATATTTAGTGTAATGCTTTGGAGGCACCACTAGGGGCAGTGTGTAGGAAGACATGTGCTTCTGGCAGTGACATCACAGGCCAGCCTACTTAGACTGAATAAAAACCAGATGTAGGAGAAACTCTGGCTCTTTTTTACCTGTACCTGACTGGACCTAAGATGTAGTACCAGCTCTGACTTACCCCAGCCAAAGGGCTGGGGCCTTGTAAGTAATATAAATCCATTGTAACATTTAGCAATTGTAATAGCCTTTTGTAAAACATTTAGTAACCTTTTTATGTAGTTTTGTATTGTATAATTATTGTGGTAAATTGACATTCTGCTAGCATCTGTTTATTTATTATAGTTATATTAAATATACATTTAATATTACAACGTTTTGTGTATTTTCTATCCACATATTCGACCATAATACCATGAACTATAAAAATATTAATGTTGTTCCATATTGCTTAATTATTATGTATTAAGAGATTAATATTTCACGATCACAACAGAGGGTAAGATCAAGAATTTGAAGGATCTATTCCCAGAATCCCCCCATACTGGCACCCACCACCTGTTCTACAACCAAATATACCACTTTGTCAGACATCTCTCTTTACTCCCCAGAGGAGCGAGAAATCTCACACCATATGAAAAATTATGTACAACTCACCCCCTAAAGAAAAAAACCCTATCAACAATGTATAAACTGCCCCAGTCACATCAAACTAATACAATCCCCACCTACATAGACAAATGGTCTGAAGAACTGCCAATCTCACTTTCCTCAGCACAATGGCAACAAATCATTAATAGGATACACTCTACATCTCCAAACCTAGCTACACAAGAAAGCAATTATAAAAGACTGTCCAGATGGCACTATACTCCAACTAAACTTAGCCATATACACAAGGATCTCGAAGACAATTGCTGGCGCTGTAAGACCCCCAAAGCTCACTCATCACATATGTGGTGGTCGTGCCCCATCATTTCTAAATTTTGGAAGCGCATCCACTCACTCACACAAACCATAACGGACGTACACTATCCATTTGCCCCAGAATACATGTTATTCCTTCTCCCCCTTCCAAACGACAAAAGGAACCAAAATCTTGCTTTACTCACACGCTTATTGATAGCAGCAAATCTCATAATCCCTATCCACTGGAAACAAGCTGAGACCCCAACCATCAGAGAGTGGATTCAAAAAGTAGAAAGTACTAGACAGATGGAGGAGATTTCCTCTGCTTACACCAAAAACATGGCAACACACACACAAATTTGGGAAAAATGGAAAATATTCTCAGCCGAAGGATTCCTTCACTGTTAGGGACATACCAAGAAAAACCTAACGATCACACCCTTTTGACAGGCACGATTTTCACAATCACCACGTTCCAACCTCAACTCGACATATACGAATTATCTTTCTATATTTTAAATATCAAATATCTATTCGCATACCAGATATAGCTTTTAAAATTTGGTAAAACAATAACCATATCTTAACAATATAACTCAACCTTGTAAATATTCTCTTCACGGTACACACAACCTGACAGTGTCAAATCCGAGTTTTCATATTAAATTTTATGTTTGTATGTAAGCATTTGTTGATACGATTTGTCAAACGCATATTCACATGTGGTTACAACTTGTAAAACAATTTCACATCTCTGACCTGTACTACCAAATGTATCTTTATGTCTTTATCTTTTTATCTATATTGTATTGCATACAAAACTTAATAAAATTATTTTAAAACCAAAAAAAAAAAAAGAAAAAAAAAAAAAAAAGAAATGTATCAGAAATTATCAGATATATAAGCAATGGAATCAAGTTCAATGGGAGATCAAATACCCCCTGTAATATATAAGCAGGGATAAAGAGTAAGCACACAAACATTTGCAGTGGCATGGCAAGGATGTGGAATTTGTACATTGTAATTGCTACCTGTGAAAATCTCTTCCTATGACATTATTTTGCAATATTCTCTGTGCTTTTCTAACATTTCCACCACATCACACCACGTGTGACTCACCTTCCCAAAAGCACCGCTTCCTAGTTCATAGAGGAACGTGAAGTCTAATGGGGTCAGTGAGCTCTGCTGACTCCATCTTGTTGACTTCTGAACCGTACTTTGCTCCCATCTTGCTCTCTTTCTCACTCCTTCTTTATATTCATTTTCCTCTTTCCGTTTTGCACATATATAAGCTTTCTCTTGCCTATTCTTTAATTGTTTTATTGATGATTCATGTTTTGGTCTTTTTTCCTGCTCCTCACAGTCACTGCTAAATTGAATGCTCTGGTACACTGTTTCATAACCTCTTTTCATCCTCCTCTTTTTCTCCTGAGAAATAGGTGGATCACTTTCTCCTTCTTCATACTCCTTTTTCTTAGGTGAGAATATTTTACCCAAATATGACATAAGTATCACAAATGTTATAATCATGGTTTTTTTTTAAGTTAAATACACACAGTCTATAAAATACGACTCGCACGTAGCTAGGACTATAAAGATCTCAACTGCTTTGGAATGTTTCCATACACCAACTGCCTGGCTAACGCTAGCAACATATTGTGATGTCATGAATATACTTAACCAGGAGAGAAGAGTGAGATGCTAATAAACCTTCTAACTTAATATTAAACATAGTAAACTTCACCAAGTTCAAGCTTCTGTACATCACTGTTTATGTTATTCAACAAAAAAGTGGAAAACCCAATGCTAATCAATTGTACTGCAAAACTGGAAACACCATTTTTGATTCTAAATTTTGATCAAAGCTGTCTTTAGGCCTTCCTATACATAAAAGCACTATTTACTGGCATTTTCAGCCATTGAACATTGCCCTCTATGTATTATTTTCAATTATTCATATGTTATTCCAATTTAATGATATACTTATCTGAAACCATTCTCGTTTATCCCCTTAAGGACCAAACTTCATGTCACACATGTCATGTTTCCTTAAGGGGTTACATTTATTGTTCAGATTTATTATTACACATTGTACAGTGTTGCAGAATATGTTATTATTTTATCATTATTAATAACTATAACATATATTGCCTCATATTGACCACATATTTTCAACCTCTCTAACAAGCCCTATTCAAAGGAACACTCTAGGTAGCAAAAATCACTACATCTTACTTTAGTAGTTTTGGTGCATATAACCTTTCACTGCAGTCTCACAAACGTAAACATTGTCATTTAAGTGAAATGGTAATATTTGAATTTGGCAGCCAGAGACTGAGATGATGCTGGATGAAATGTGGATCTACCTGCATTTTTATCTTTTACAGGGGGCCCAATAATCCTAAAAAAATAGAAACACTTTACCATTATAAATAAATATAGCCATAACATTACAGTGTTTCTTTAATGGAGGAATAATGACTATATGCATTGCTCAGCATTTGGATGGGGCAAATAAAACAGTCTCTAACAGCTTTAGTTGTTGTTATATAGGTGGGTATGTTATTTCTCACCATTTCAGACAAGACACATCAAACATACCAAAGGCAACTATTTTTACAACATCCAAATCTATACCCAACACAGTAGGTCCTGGATTTAGATTCTGGATCTGCTTGGACGGTTTTGATTTGCAACCTGATCCAGCACACCAGAGTAAAATAACAAAATATGCAGTTATATACTGTAAGGAAACCAAGTGTATTTAAACCTCAATCGGTAGTTTCCTCCCGGACCACCAGAGCCTAGTGAACATAGCCCTCCGTTCGGTAGTAATGGTAGACGAATCCCTGTGTAATTTAAATAGTGTCCCTGTATAATTCCCTCAGTAAGACACATGAACTCCCAAACAGCATACGTAGACAGAAGACGGGTACAAAGATGAACTAAAGATTTATTGACAAGTTGAAAGGAAAACCAGGGAGTCAACTGACAATATTTGAAAAATCAGGCTCAAGGAGTCAACTGCCAACATGAAACAAGGGAATACAAACTGTCACCCCAACGCCAAACAGGGGAATTCCTTCACATATTCATTTATGTAAACAAAACAACTGTAATTGGGTTGTGTATTTGTGCCATAAACGTCACTTGTCTTGTGGAATATAGAGAATACATTTTCAACTTTTTTTTTTTTTTTATTTCTAACCACTGTTTATTTCAGTTTTAACAAAATTGTTAATTGAGTATCATTAACTCTGAGCTTACCAGATACAAAATTACATCCATATAATATACATACCTAGCATAAAACCTTGGTACAAGCTTATAAAATTAAATCAGCAAAAAAGAACAACACTTTCACTAACATTTAGGATTAAACCCACGGCTCTAATAGCCAACTTGAGACATACCAAGAGTAGTAAATAGCCAATAGCAGTAAGGTTCTAGATTTTTTTTTCAGTGTATAGAAGCTTTAAAAATAATATTAAGATCAAAGGTGTGTTAATGCCATTTCTCTTGCCCACCCCACAGAAGTAGAATTTACCTAAGATCTAAGAAAACCAACAAAGAAAAGCATCTACTTTTAGTTAACCTTTGGCAAGAAAATAAAACACAATAGGTTTTCTGTTTAAATTTTCACTTATATACATGTGCTTGAAAGGACAGTAGAAAAAAAAAAATATATATATATATATGACTTTTTTTATACATTACATTTCAGATACAGCAGGGGTCAAGTCCTGGGTAAAAAAGTGCAGGAACTCACCCAAGACCCACTCCCCGCCCCCTTCCCCCCGCCCCCCCCCCCCCCCCCCCCATTCACACCACAAAAAAATGATACGCTTGTATGCAGGGGCTGAGTAAGGGCACGGGGCTGAGGAGGGGGACAGGAGCTGAGGCAGAGGGACAGGAGCTTAGGAGGGGTGGGGGGCATGGGCTGAGGAAGGGGACATGGGCTGAGGTAAGGGACAGGACCTGAGGGGCTGAGGAAAGGGACAGGAACTGAGGGGCTGAGGAAAGGGACAGGAACTGAGGGGCTGAGGAAAGGGACAGGAACTGAGGGGCTGAGGAGGGGGACAGGGGCTGATGAAGGGGGCAGGGGCTGAGGAGGGGGGCAGGGGCTGAGAAGAGGGAAAGGGGCTGAGGAAGGGGGACAGGGGCTGAGGAAGGGGGACAGGGGCGGAGGAAGGGGGACAGGGGCTGAGGAAGGGGGACAGGGGCTGAGGAAAAGGGACAGGGGCTGAGGAAAAGGGACAGGGGCTGAGGAAAAGGGACAGGGGCTGAGGAAGAGGGACAGGGGCTGAGGAGGGGGGACAGGGGCTGAGGAAGAGGGACTGGGGCTGAGGAGGGGGGCAGGGGCTGAGGAGGGGGACAGGGGCTGAGGAGGGGGACAGGGGCTGATGCTCGTATGCAGGGGCTGAGTAAGAGCACTGGGCTGAGTAAGGTGGACAGGGGCTGAGTAAGGTGGACAGGGGCTGAGTAAGGTGGACAGGGGCTGAGTAAGGTGGACAGGGGCTGAGTAAGGTGGACAGGGGCTGAGGAGGGGGACAGGGGCTAAGGAGGGGGACAGGGGCTAAGTAAGGTGACAGTGCTGTGGAAAACGGACAGGAGCTTAGGAGGAGGGGGGGGGGCATGGGTTGAGGAAGGGGCCATGGGCTGAGTAAGGTGGCAGGGCTGAGGAAGAGGGACAGGAGCTTAGGAGGAGGGGGCATGGGCTGAGGAAGGGGCCATGGGCTGAGGAGGGGGACAGAGGCTGAGGACAGAGGCTGAGGAGGGGGACAGAGGCTGAGGAGGGGCGCAGGGGCTGATGAAGGGAGCAGGGGCTGAGTAAGAAGACAGGGACTGAGGAGGGAGACAGGGACTGAGTAAGGGGACAGGGCTTGAGGAGGGGGACAGAGACTGAGGAAAGGGACAGGGACTGAGGAGGGGGGCAAGGACTGAGGAGGGAGACAGGGCTTGAGGAGGGGGGCAGGGACTGAGGAGGGAGACAGGGACTGAGTAAGGGGACAGGGCTTGAGGGGGGGGCAGGGACTGAGGAGGGGGGCAGGGACTGGGTAGGGGGGGCAGGGACTGAGGAAAGGGATTAAAAAAAAAAAACCTAAAGTGCCTTCCCCCCTCCCTGAGGCTTACCTTGGGCCAGGAGGGGTGGGACAGGATCTGGAACTTGCAGCCTGCAGCCTGTGGAGTAAGCCGGCCTCTCCTGATGATGTCAGGAGTAGGGGGCGTGACTTCCTCTGCTCCCCAGCGGTCCTGTGAGAAGAGCAGAGGAAGCCACGCCCCCTCCTACTGACATCATTACGAGAGGCCGGACGACTCCACTGACTGCAGGGGGAGAGGTGAGTTTAAAAATCCGAGTCCCCAGTCAGAGGCAGGGGATTCGGATTTGTGCTCCCCCTGCTCTGGCAGCCGCTTGTGTCAGCCCTGGGTCCTGCAGGATTAGTAATGGGAACGGCGTTCCTGCTGTGGAAAAAGTGCAGGAACGCCGTTCCAACGCGTTCCTGCAGGACTCGAGCCCTGAGATACAGAGAGTCTTGTGCATTAAATAGAGCATCAGAAAAGGGCAAATGATGATTTGCTCTATGATACAGGTTCACTCCAGGTGGATCTCGACTTGTCAAGAAAGAGAAGAGTAGGATAAGTGAATAATGACATTATAACAAATCAAAGTTGGAAAGAAATAAAAGTCCGGAGGCCATTTTGAACTAAAGAAGAGAATTTGTAATAAACATTATATTAACACTTTAATTAATTCCTCTTGTTAGTATGTATATTGCTTGGGCTGTAATGTCCAGTGTGTTTCTAGACATAATTTTCAACTTTTTAATACCCAATTCACAAACACAGACGAAAATATATTTACACAGAATGTGCACATGGTTTCACTCAGAAAACCAAACAAATTCATACATTTACACCACAATCAAACATACTGGAACACACAATATACAAACATAGTCTGGTATATATTGTATAGACACTGTCTGAACATATATTGAGATGGTCCTCTCTATATGTCTATAAAGTACAGAGAGATGGCTTCACACAGGCCTTGTAAGTCTAGTTTTCCAATCTCCTTAATTCTATATGTTATTATATGGGGTGGTTAGTTTATGAAAGATAACGCCCACATCAAACAATAGTTAGTACATCCTGTTAACAAGTAAGTTGCACTGTAATTTAATGTGTTTGTTTTAGAACAGCTGCATTTTCTGTTTCTGAGATTGAGAGTCATACAACATAGAAAAAGCAGACTAATTTCCCACTAATCTTTTTATTGGTCTAAATATACACACAGAATAGGATTTTATAAATGGTCTATGTTCATATTACAGACACACATAAGTAAGGGTTTTGCAAATGCTGCTTGTCCACTTTATATATATGGGCAAAATCGAAATGGTCTGGAGTTCAGTACGGTTGAAATCCAGACCAAATTCAAGTCCATTTAGAAACATAGAATATGACGGCAGATAAGAACCATTCGGCCCATCTAGTCTGCACATTTTTATAAATACTCTCATTAGTCCCTGGCCTTATCTTATATCTAGAATAGCCTTCTGCCTATTCCATGCATGCTTAAACTCCTTCACTGTGTTAACCTCTACCACTTCAGCTGGAAGGCTATTCCATGCATCAACTACCCTATCAGTAAAGAAATACTTCCTGGTGTTATTTTTAAACCTTTGCCCGTCTAATTTAAGACCTCTTGTTGTAGTAGTTTTTCTTCTTTTAAATATAGTCTCCTCCTTTACTGTGTTGATTCCCTTTATGTATTTAAATGTTTCTATCATATCCCCCCTGTCTCGTCTTTCCTCCAAGCTATACATGTTAAGATCCTTTAACCCCTTAAGGACTTAGGACGGTTCAGGACCATCATCGGCATTTTTGCGTTGCCGACCGATGACGGTCCTGAACCGTCCTAACTTTAAGATGTACTTACCCGATCGCCGTCGTTCCCCCGGCGGCAATCGGCGGTGCTCCCGTTGTGGGGAGACTGCCTGCAGCCCAGACAGTCTCCCCATGGCGAATTAGGACCCCTTGGGCCATGTGATCGCTCAATAGGGCGACCACATGGTCACAATAGGTGTCCATGTTTCTGCCTGCAGGGGGACTGTCTGTGCTGACAGGCAGTCTCCCGGCAACTGTAAAATCATAAAAATAAAATTAATAATAATTATATATCTGTATATATATGATATATAGACATATGTTATATCTATATAATATATGTCTATATATCATATATATAATGTCATGCTAAGTGTATTTTTATATTAATATGTATATTTATTAATATAAAAATACACTTATAATTAAATTACACACATATATATATTATATATATAATAACTATATATATTGTATATATATATTATTATAAAATACAAATAATAAGTAAATTAAATTAATTTTTTTGAAAATAATACAAAAATAAAAAAAATTATATATCTATATGAAATTTTATTATAACTGTATTTTGATATTAAAAAATATACATTTATATCAAAATACACTTAGAATAAAATTGTATATATCTATGTATATATAAATAAATAAAAATAATACGAAATATACATTTGTTTAAATACAAAATTACATAAATAATTATATAAATATACACGTAGACTTCAAATATATAAATGTGCATATATATATTTAAATTCTACGTGCGTATTTATGTAATATTTTTACATAATTAAATAATTTTATTAATTACAATTTGAGGGACCTGCCTGCCAACCCAGGCCGAAATTGCAGAGAATTTAATTTGCTAGCACTGTATTTTACCCTGTAACTTTCTATGACACCCTAAAAGCTGTACATGGGGGTCACCGAATCAAGTATGACGCCAAGACAGCGCGCTTGCAAGGATGGACTGATGTGGGTACCACTAATTTGAAGGGAGAGTGAAAGAGGAGGATCAGTATTAGGAGGAGGAAAGACAAGGAGCTCAGTTTGAGAGATTGAGTTTCAGAAAGTGGGAGGACATCCAGGCAGAGATGGAAGAAAGGCAAGAAGTGCATATTTCTACTTGTAATGTATTGTGTTTGAATCTGTACATATAGTGAGTGTATGCTGCTGTTAATACATGCAGGGTTTAACATAATGTTAGAAATGGTTAGGGCTTTGATATCAGAGTTGGATTATAAAGAGTGTTTAGAATTATTGGATTTAGATTTTGTATTAGGGAACATAATGTGTTTAATTTTTAAGAAAAGTTAAACGTAGGCTCAGGTTAAAGGGGCACTATTGTGTCAGGAACACAAATGTTGCTGACACTATAGTACTAAAACCACCGTTTAGATGGTCGCCCCCCTTACTTTGGGTTAGAAAGGTATTTACTCACCTTTTTCAAGTGCCACGCGGGGTTTCTCCTCTAACTCACCTCCTTGATTAACATTATCAGAATTGCTAATCTCAGCCAATCACAGTGCTTTCCATAGGAAAGTTCAGTGTCTCCATGCAGTGTGTGGAGATGTTGAATGTCAGTGCTGCACACCGTGCATCACTGACCCAGGAAACCCCACTAGTCATCGTCTGAGGAGGGGCCACTAGAGGCTCTGAAAAGGTAGACTTTATTTAAAAAGCCTGCATGGACTGACTATACACACTAGAGCCACTACATCTAGCTGTATTGTTCTGCTGACTATAGTGTCCCATAAAGAGTTTTTTTTTTTCTGTTTTAGGCTTTGAGTACTTACCTTTTGGACCAAGGAAAGAACTTGTTTAGGTTTTGTGAGGGGTAAATCTAGGGTTAGAGGAAAAGGGCACAAGCATGTGGAGTTAGAAATGTTATTTGCAAAGTACTCACCCTCCTATGATTGATAGAAGAACTATAGTAGCTGGTAGTACAGTGTGAATCATTCAGGACTATCTCTACAGCTACTGCAAAGCTGTGTGAGAGGCTGTTAATGGGCAGATGGGAAGTGATCCTTTACACCTCCTGTCCATCCTCACACACATACACTGGAGAGAGTGAGACAGCACTGAGCTTTACACAACATATACCTGTTCCTGCAGTTTTGTTATTAAGCATAGGAGGCTGGCTACACTAGAGAGGACACTGGCCAAGGCTCCTGGTTCTTATCTCTCCCCACGGCCCACCTAAGCTCCAAAAGGCACATTCTAAGGGCTGTTAATAGATGCCCCCTACAGAACAGACGCCTTTAGAAAGGTACCTACTCTACCAAATGGGAAATGCATTCCTGTCAACACCATTCTGCATAGGCTTATTTTAGAATGCCAACTGTCTGTCTATCTCATTCCTCTATATCACTATCTCATACTCATACCTGATCAATGGGAGGGATGGTAACTTTTGGACTTAAGGGCAAGTACAAATGAATGGCCTTTCTGTGAACAAAACGTACTTATCTCAGTATAGATGGTGCTGTGGATTTGATAAATGAAAGATTCTGGTGTGACATGATATCCCTGCAACCTCCATAAGTATGATCTCTGTTTCCCACAACTCCATTGTTACATATGACATCTGGAGTGTATTATGAATCTAATGTGGACTGTCTCATTTCAGACTACAGCCATTTGTAAGCACATTATAAACTAAAAGCCTGGTCAACTCTGGCTATTGCAGGTCTCTGTGAAAATCCCACTGGGCCAGTTCAGGCACGGAGAACATTGTGACTGCTGGCCATAAGCCTATGCACAAACCTACACCAGTTGACTAGCAAACGCACAGCACAATGCTTGACTGCTGCCTACCTCCTGCAATACTCTGTCAACAGACACCCTAGCCTTCTGATATTTTCAACTGGTGTGCAAGGTGGCAGCCTACATCCCATTGCAAGCCCTCCAATGCTAGTGGCCCAGAGGGCAATTAACCGCCTGCCTCCCTTGTCAGCCCTCCCATGGTCCCAGCTCCAACAAGACTGTCCTGATTTAGGGCTCCTATCCTATTTGACCAGCTATTTGATAAGCAATATATTAATAGGTATGAACTAAGAGCACAGGTATCTAAACATTTTATTTACAATACAAAACGCACAACAACTTTTTATGAAGTTCAGCTGTATTTAATATCAGATTCTGCACTCCTGCACAAATAATGTGAAAGTTAATAAAAGGTTTGGTTTCAATTCCAGGAGATTATCGGATTTGCAATAAATATGTAAGTAAAGATTACAGAACCATTACTGGTAACTTATCTGCATTTCTACAGGTTAAAATTAAATAGAGATTTAAAGTGTAGCCTTTAATCTCCAGTGATGCAGGTTATTTAAAAAGCCACATAATGTAGCTAAGAAAATAATATTTAGTGTGTGTAACGGATCCCCTATACTCCGGCTGAGTATATCTGCGGTAGTTCTCCCAAATCCTCAATGAAGCAGTGATTATAGCTCCCAATTCCCCAAACATCACCCTAGACTTGATGAAGGGTAGAAACAAATGTTTTTATTCTGGCTAACTGGCCCACTTATATACAAAATCAGGAGGCTGGAGAACACGCCCAGAACACTCCTACGATTTACAGTGTCAGCATGATTAAACATAAATTACATAAAATAAAAATACATAATCATATAGGAACCCCCAAATGTTAAATCCCTGGATAGCTTGGATCTGAGCGCCCAAGTTGTCCAAATAGCGCTCAGATCCATGCAGTGTAGGGGAAACGCCACAGTGTCAAAGTTCTGACTGGCCGCACACATAGTCTTATGCCCAAGACAGTTCCGGGGCACTTGGTGCTTTTGCCAGTCAACTTTCTGGAGCTCCTGTGGCCACAATACAGGGTGCTCCGCCTGGCTCTTAGGTAGCTTTTGTTCCCTTTAGTACCCAGGGAAAGCTGGTAATGGAGGCTGGGGAGGTTAAACTCCCGAACAGGGTCTTTGTATGTGGCTCATAGTCCTTGGGCAGGAGGCTAACTGGCAGGCTCCTCCAGGAGATCATGACAAATGTCCAGGTTAAGGAGTGTTTGTCACAGTGAGCAAAACAAAATGAACATCGAGGTGTAATATGTTCTATGTCAATACTGTAGTTTTATTAAACACCAATTTAACACTCCCATAGTCTCACAGTAATACTTCTTATAATTTACAAGGTTATTTAATAATATCTGAATAGCCCCATACTGAATGGGATGAAACCATTTGGTTTCTGTATAGAGCCTTTTGGTCCAGACATTCTTCATAGTGTTTATCTTTAACATTGTTTAGATTTAGCAATGATGTCTCTGTGTGAGTCAGAAATGTGTTTGAATTTCAGCCTGACCAAACGTTCCCAGAAGGGATGCTTATTTTAAACGGCCGAACAATTTTAGAGACAGAAGACAAATACAAAAAATAGATTACTGCATCTAGAACATAATAAAGCCCATAAGTGAAGTCACATATAAATCATATATACGTACTGTTTATGTCTATGTTTTCGAACTATTCTAAAACCATCTGGAGCGCAAGGGATAACCGTGTAGCTCAGCCAATGAGAAATCAGTGTTGACTACACCCCACAACCAATCAATCTCCTCTTATTATCTGTATAGTATCTCAATGTTGAGCCAAGAGGAAATGGTACAAACCGTAAGCGGACAATGATTGGCTGTGAGGTAGAGTGATGTCAGTTATGTTATATTGGTGCCGAAAGTATGATGTTTAACACACAAAGTATTGCAGAGAAGATTGATATTGGTTACCTACTCCGTTTCCTTTGCTGGCCTTTAGTTACCTCATTTGTAGGTAGGACTCAAGCTGGATGTACATGGTCTTCAGGTCTCCCTTAGCACCAGATTCAGTGATCATGATATCCTCATTCACTGAAAAAAATATAGTTAAAAATAAAGTTATGAGAGTGGTGAGGGGATAGGTCATATGTATGCTTAAAGGGACACTATAGTCACCCAGACCACTTCAGCTCAATGAAGTGGTCTGGGTGCCAGGTCCCTCAGGCTTTAACCCTTCAGATGCAAACATAGCTTTAACCCCTTCAGCACCACGGGAGGTGGACCCTGAGGGTGGGGACACCCTCAGGGCACTATAGTGTCAGGAAAACCGCTTTGTTTTCCTGACACTATAGTGATCCTTTAAATATCTGCAGCTTTTGAAACTCTGAAACCTGATGCCACTGCAGTTTTATAACTTCCCTAACTAGACAGTGTATTTAATATAGATTTTTATCTTGTGTACTTTTAATTGCCCGCTAGAGTCTACAACAGCCAGCATGTGATAAAATGTTAATTAACAGAGCAGACAGTACTGTAAATATGAAATATTTTTTTCAGTGAGGCTATGTAAGTCACAGCCAGGGGAGGAGTGGCTACGCCTGTGTAAACAAAGTGATTAAACTTCTAAATGGTAGGGGATTGAGTAGTGGGAATGCAGGGGCATGCACTATATGCCAAAACTGCTTCATTAAGCTAAAGTTGTTTTGGTGCTTAGGGTGTCCCTTTAAATGTTGGTATCTTCTGTTCTGAAAACAGATAACCATACAGTGAACATTTTCTTGGAAGCTCAGATAAGTGTGTAGTGTTAGACCCACATAACTATTTTTAGCTTAACTGTTTTGTGATAATTATACATTATTGTGAAACTAAAATTCCCATGAAGCAACATCCTCACTAGAAATGTTTTTTCTAGTGAATATGATTTTCACTTTGCATATGTTTTTTCCACCCGCTTATCATATTTTAATTTAAAGAGCTTTTTGTGGGAAAGCCTCAACTTTTGAGAATGGCTAACACACAGATGGGCCTGGGGGTGAGAAAGATGCAAAGAGGGGCCTGAGGGGAGAAAGACACACAGAGGGTCTGTGGATGAAAGACACACAGAGGGGCTGGGGGTAAAAGACACAGAGGGGCTGGATGTGAAAGACACACAGATGAATTGGAGAAGGGGAAAAAGAGACACACAGAGGGGCTGGGAGGAGGGGAGACAGATGGGCTGGGGGTGAAAAAGAAGCACAAAGGAGCTAGGAAGAGTAGCTTGGGGGAGTAAGCCCCAATGGGGCTTGGGGGAGTAAGATACACAAAGTGGGGTTGTAAAAGATACACAAGGGAGGTGTAAGACACACAATTGGGAAAAATAGGAATAAAGAAAAAAGGGAGTCATGCGCAGTTAGTATAAGTGTGCACACCCATGTCAGACGCGTGCGTGGGGAAAAATAGGGGATAAGATACACTAAAGGGGGTAATACATTTAAAAGAGGGCATAAAAAAGGAGGTGTTAAGAGGCACACAGGTGAAGATGCTTTTTTGGGGGGTGCGCCAAACTGCATCTACATCTGTGCGCTGACTACAATCAATATGGTCTTCACATATCAAATTTCCCCACTTGCACACACCTCCCACATTACCATACCACCAACATCTCACATTTAAATTCATAGTCAACCTCTCCTATCCTATATTTTCATACACCTACAATGGTATCTAGCCTGTAGCTATACAAGAAGGGGATATTCTCCAGTGTTATTCAAATTCAGAATAATTGAAAAAAAATGTTGAGTAATATGACTGAAACATGCTCAGATCTTGAAAAAAAATAAAGCTACAAATATAAAACAAGTTTAGGGCACTTTTACCCAAACAACTCTCCAAACACCCTCCACTTTGATTGTCAGCTCTCCCCCCCCACCCCACCATGATATATATCCCATGATATTGAAAAGGCATTTGAACAGGTGGAGGGGGGTCATAAAACATCAAGCCCAGTTCCAGACGCAGCGTGTAAGCTTCAACTTATAATCACTGACATATTTGTCATTAATTTATTTCTTTTACAGATTGTGTCATGACGAGAATTAATCATATGAATAATGCTGATGATGGTAGTAGATTCTATGAACTAGTTAGATAAAAAAAATGTGCTTCTAATCTAATCATTGTTCTGAAATAATCTCTGTTATAGGAAGATTCTCGATTTGAAAGAAAAGATCCTTATCCTTATTTGAGTTACGAACTGTGCTTTACTCAAATATTTGGTGCCATCTAGTGTCTCAATAAAGTGACTATCTTCTCAATCATTTCATTATGCTATCTTATGTTATGGTGGTTTTTTTTTTACCATTAGAAAGTGTTTTAATAGGAACCGTAAGGGACATATTCAATAAATAGTTGTTGTTATGGTTACAAAATGGCTTTCAGTGAGAGAGGTCAGAGTAGAATGGACAGACTGACACGAGCTGACAGAAAGGTGACAATAACTAAAATAACCACGCATTACATCGATGCTATGGAAAGAGCCCCTCTGAACACGCAATGTGTCAAACTTTCATCGCTACACATCATGATCGACTACACATTTAGATTTTAAAGTATGAAGCTGTGCTTGAATAAATTATATAAAAAATGTAAATGCTTGCGTAATGTGGACTGAAAACCATATTTGATCAGGATAATGTGAAAGTACGGTACATCCTTTTCCTGTCTTATGTTCAGTATGTATAAAGTTTATTTCTATAAACATTTATTATAGAAAAAAACTTTATCAACCATAGAAAAACACAACACAACACACATTGCGTGCTGTGTTGTTCTATGTGTTGATAAAGGCCTTTTTTTTGGACACAGCACATTGCCATCTTGAACTGGTACAAAATATATAACAAGGAGGTCAGTGTACCCCAATGGTCAAACCATAGAACATACATTAGTTCACAAAAATAATTATATTATACAGCAGCTCCCAGATGCGTGTAACAGGGCTAAAGTGTGCGGCAGCTCACACAGATGATTCAGCGGTAAAGCGCACTCGCTGGCAGAGCCAAACTGGAAAGAAGCCCTGGAAAAAAATGTATACCATTCCTAAAGGTCAATATATATATATATATATATAGTACAGTGAGCACACAAGCTCACTGACATGCGCAAATAGGCTCACTGACAGACAAAAAACTCTCTGACTCGCACACAGGCTTACTACAGACAAACTCACTTGTATAAACACAAGGCTCACTACAAAGATGTTCAGGGACACACACATGCTCAATAAATAGAAGCTCACTGACACACACAAGCAGTACCATCTTAACAGTGTTAAGGGTCCCCGGGCAAAGCAGTGCACTGGGCCCTTCCTACACAACAACTCACAGGAATAAAAATTGTAATTATTGATAGACTGCTGAGTACATACACACAGTACACAAATACGAACACCGAGAACATACACACAGTACACAAATACGAACACCGAGAAACTTCTGAATACACACACACAGACATTGCTGAATGCACACAGACGTTGCTGAATGCACACAGGCTGATTTTTACACTTACACACAGACTGCTGAATCCAACACACACACAGCTGAGTCCATACACACACACACAGACATACACACTGCTGAGTCCATACACACACACACTGCTGAGTCCATACACACACACACACAGACTGCTGAGTCCACCCCCACACACACACACAGACTGCTGAGGTCATACACACACAGACTGCTGAGTCCATACACACACACACACACACACAGACTGCTGAGTCCATATATACACACACAAACACACAGACTGCTGAGTCCATACACACACACACACATAAACACACAGACTGCTGAGTCCATACACACACACACACATAAACACACAGACTGCTGAGTCCATACACACACAGTGGGCTGAGTACATATATACACACACACACACAAACACAGACTGCTGAATCCATACACACACACACACACTGCTGAGTCCATACACACACACACACACACACTGCTGAGTCCATACACATAGACACACACACAGACTGCTGAGTCCATACACACACACATACTGCTGAGTCCATACACACACACATACTGCTGAGTCCATACACACACAGACACAAAGACATACACACAGACTGCTGAGTCCATACACACACAGACTGCTGAGTCCATACACACACAGACTGCTGAGTCCATACACACACAGACTGCTGAGTCCATACACACACAGACACAGACTGCTGAGTCCATACACACACAGACACAGACTGCTGAGTCCATACACACACAGACTGCTGAGCAGAGGCGGCTCTAGACTTTGAGGCCTTAGGCGAACTCAAACATGAGGCCCCATTAACAAAAAAGTGTCACATATACACATTGATGCACAGTACCTGTGTATGTGCCTGAGAGTGTGTCTGACAGAGAGTATCCTTGTGTGTGAGAATGTATGTCTCTGTGAGCATGTTTGCGTTTTTGTCTGAGACTGAAGTGTGTTGTGTGTATGGCGGGTGATGGTGTGAGGGGGTGATGGTGAGAGGGAGAGCGGGGTGATGGTGAGAAGGAAGGGGGGTGATGTGAGAAGGAAGGGGGGTGATGTGAGAAGGAAGGGGGGTGATGTGAGAAGGAGGGGGGATGATGTGAGAAGGAGGGGGGATGATGTGAGAAGGAGGGGGTGATGTGAGAAGGAGGGGGGTGATGTGAGAGTGGAGGGGGGGGTGACGTGAGAGTGGAGGGGGGGTGACGTGAGAGTGGAGGAGGGGTGACGTGAGAGTGGAGGGGGAGTGACGTGAGAGTGGAGGGGGGGTGACGTGAGAGTGGAGGGGGGGTGACGTGAGAGTGAGGGGGGTTGACGTGAGAGTGAGGGGGGGTTGATGTTAGAGTGAGGGGGGTGATGTGATGTGAGAGTGAGGGGGTGATGTGATGTGAGAAGGAGGGGGTTGATGGTGAGGGGGTTGATGGTGAGGGGGGTGAGGCTGAGGGGGGTGAGGCTGAGGGGGGTGAGGGGTGAGGCTGAGGGGGGTGGGGGGTGATGGTGAGGGGGTGATGCGGGTGGTTGGGGTGAGGGGGTGATGTGGTTGGGGGGGTGATGCTGAGGATGGTGAGGTGGTGATGCTGAGGGTGGTGGGGTGGTGAGGCTGAGGGTGCTGAGGCTGAGGGTGCTGAGGCTGGTGGGGGGTGCTGAGGCTGGTGGGGTCGTGAGGCTGAGGGTGGTGAGGGGGTGAGGCTGAGGGTGGTGGGGAGGGTGGTGGGGCTGAGGGTGGTGGGGGGTTCTGAGGCTGAGGGTGGTGGGGAGGGTGGTGGGGCTGAGGGTACTGGGGAGGGTGGGGAGGCTGAGGTTATTGGGGAGGGTGGGGAGGCTGAGGGTGGTGGGGGTGCTGAGGCTAAGGGTGGTGTGGGGTGCTGAGGCTGGTGGGGGTGGTGGTGGGGGTGCTGAGGCTGAGGGTGGTGTGGGGTGCTGAGGCTGAGGGTGGTAGGGAGGCTGAGTCCATACATACAGACACACAAACTTCCTCACTAACACACACACACACAAGCACATTAAGCCTACCTGTCCCTGGAGCCTGTTGCTGGGGGTCAGCCATCTTCTATCCTTTCCAGCAGCAGCATGGGCTGCTGCTTAACGGCGGGGGCGGGGCTTGTGTGCGGGAGGCGGGGCTTCGTTTGGGGGCGGGGCCTGTGCCAGGGAGCCTGTCAGTGCTCCCTCCGGCCCCAGACAGCCCCCTGCACAGTTCCAGCTGCTCTGCCCTGCATTCCCTCGGGCTGTCACAGGCTGTTACAGCCCGAGGGAATATAATTTTAACACATGGCCAGCAGGTTGCTGGCATTTGGGGGGGCACAAGGGGGGGCACAGCATAATGTGGGGGGGGGGCATGGCCCCTCTGCCCCCCCCCCCCCCCCCTAGCGACGCCACTGCTGACTGTCCTGGCATATTATACAGAGACCTGTACAATACAGGGAGCACTGACTGTCCTGGCATATTATACAGAGACCTGTACAATACAGAGAGCAGCACTATACAGGGAGTACTGACTGTCCTGGGATATTGTACACACAGACCTGCTTTATACAAAGAGCAGCACTATACACTATACAGGGAGCACTGGCTGTCCTGGGATATTATACACAGACCTGTATTATAAAGAGAGCTGACTGTCCCAGGATATTATACATACAGACTTGTACTATACAAAGAGCAGCACTATGCAGGAAGCACTATACAGGGATCAGCAGGAGAGAAGGATCAGCAGGATATTACACACCCAGACCTGTGTTATACAGGGAGCACCAACTGTCCCAGACTATTATACACAGACCTGTATTATACAGAGAGAAGCACTATACAGGGGGCACTGACTGTTCCAAGATTTTAATTATACACACAGACCTGTATTATACAGGGAGCACTGACTGTCCTGGGATATTGAACACACAGACCTGTATTATACAGAGAGCAGCACTATACACTATACAGGGATCGCTGACTGTCCCAGGATATTAATTATACAAAAATACATGTATGATACAGGGAGCACTGACTGTCCTGAGATATTGTACACACAGATCTGTATTATACAGATAGCAGCACTATACATTATACAGGGTTCACTGACTGTCCCAGGATATTATACACACAGACCTGTATTATACAGGGAGCACTGACTGCCCCGGGATATTATACACAGACCCGTATTATACAGAGAGCTGACTGTCCCAGGATATTACACACACAGACTTGTACTATACAGAGAGCAGCACTATACAGGGAGCACTGGCAGTCCCAGGAGATTACACACACAAACCTGTGTTATACAGGGAGCACCGACTGTCCCAGACTGTTATACACAGACATGTATTATACAGAGAGCAGCACTATACAGGGAGCACTGACTGTCCTGGAATATTATACACACAGATCTGTATTATACAGAGAGCAGCACTATACACTATACAGGGAGCACTGACTGCCCCAGGGTATTAATTATACACACAGACCTGTATTATACAGGGAGCACTGACTGTCCCTGGATATTATACACACAGACCTGTATTATACAGGGAGCAGTGGCGTACTAAGGGGGGGGCGGGGGGTGCGGTCCGCCCCGGGTGCCACCAGTTAGGGGGGTGCCACCAGGTAAGGGGTGCCTCCAGGGCTTGTGACTCTGTGAGCTGTGTGGCTGCACAGGGCGCCGGGAGCCACACAGCTCACACACGCGGGGGCTGGGAATTCAGCAGTACACTGTACTGCACGGAGAAATGGGGGCGGAGCCAAACCGGATGCGGGGGCGGAGCTACAGCCAGCCTCCATTTGCTGCCTTTCACTGCAGCACACTGAGGGGAAGCAGGAAGGAGGCCCTGCTTCCCCAACTCCAACACACCAGGGACTCACTGACTGGACTCCTCCACCAGTAAGTAAAAGAGAGAGAGAGAGAGAGAGAGAGAGAGAGAGTGTGTGTGTGTGAAACTGCTTGTGACTGTGTGTGTGAATCCCTGCCTTTGACTGTCTGTGACTGTGTGTGAATGTCTGCCTTTGACTGTCTGTGACTGTGTGTGAATGTCTGCCTGTGACCAGTGGCGAATCTGATCCGTGTCCCCCCCCCTACCCTGACCCTCTCCCCCCTGACTGTGGGTCCTTCCCCCCCGACACATACATACAGACACAAACACATTCACACACCCCCGACAGACACATACATACACACATGCAGACACATACATACAGAGACACATACACACACACACATACAGAGACAAAGACACAGACAAACATACACAGAGACACACACATACATACAAACACAGTCACAGACTGTACAGACATACGGATACACACACACACAGAGACAGACACACATACAGAGACACAGACACACACACACACACACACACACACACACACAGACATACATACATACATACGGATACACACACACAGAGAGACATACACACATACAGAGACACAGACACACATACATACACACATACAGAGACACAAAATGTTTCCTACCATGTGTGACTTCCCTGGGGTCCAGTGGTGGCTCAGCCTGATGGGAGTCAGAGTTCTCCTTTCTGTTTCCTCCCGCGCGGGCTCTCAGTATGCTGGGAGGAGTGACTATATGTGACTGTGTGTGTGAATGTCTGCCTGTGACTATCTGTGACTGTGTGTGAATCCCTGCCTTTGACTGTCTGTGACTGTGTGTGAATGTCTGCCTGTGACTATCTGTGACTGTGTGTGAATCCCTGCCTTTGACTGTCTGTGACTGTGTGTGAATGTCTGCCTGTGACTGTCTGTGACTGTGTGTGACTGTCTGCCTGTGTCTGTGACTGTGTGTGAATGTCTGCCTGTGTCTGTGAATGTGTGTGAATGTCTGCCTGCAACTGTGTCTGTAAATGTCTGCCTGTGACTATCTGTGACTGTGTGTGTGAATGTCTGCCTGTGACTATCTGTGACTGTGTGTGAATGCCTGCCTATGACTATCTGCGACTGTGTGTGAATGTCTGCCTGTGGCTATCTGTGACTGTGTGTGAATGTCTGCCTGTGGCTATCTGTGACTGTGTGTGAATGTCTGCCTGTGGCTATCTGTGACTGTGTGTGAATGTCTGCCTGTGGCTATCTGTGACTGTGTGTGAATGTCTGCCTGTGGCTATCTGTGACTGTGTGTGAATGTCTGCCTGTGGCTGTCTACCTGTGACTGCGTCTGTGACTGCCTGCCTGTGACTGTGCATGAGACTGACTTTTGGTGACTGTGTGTGTGACTGTCTGCCTGTGCCTGTATGTATGAATGTCTGCCTGTGATTGTCTACCTGGGACTGTCTGCATGTCACTGAGTGTGTGTGACTGTGTGCTGCCTGTAACTATGTTACAGTCTGCCTGTAATTGTGTGTGTGTGAGACTGTGTGTGTGTGACTGTCGGTCTGTAACTGTGTGTGTTACTGTCTGCCTGCAGCTGTGCGTTTGACAGTGTGCAAGTGACTATGTGTTTGGTACGGTGTGCATGTGGCTGTATTTGACAGTATATGCGTATAACTGTGTACATCTGACTGTATCTGACTGTCTTCGCCCTGCAGTGAGTTGTCACATAACATCATCCAAGCATCGGCGTCATATTACAGGATGTGCAAGGAACGTGTGCATGAAGAGCACAGAGATCCCAGCAGCAACCACTGACTACCAGGGACTGAGGATCCACTCTAGCCCTCCCAGAGCAAGGTAGGGAGGCTGGTGGACCTCTTAATTATTAAATGTGTGCATGTATGTGATGTTTGCGTGTGTATATCTAATTATGTGTGTTTGTAATTGTATGTGTGTGGGTCTGTGATTGTGTATGTATGTGTTTATGTGTGTGGTTGTGTGTGTATCTCTGTAGTTAAGTGTGTGTGTGTGTGTGTATATATATATATACACATATATATATATACACACACAACACACTTAACTACAGAGATACACACGCAACCACACACATCAACACAGACATACACAATCACAGACCCACACACATACAATTACAAACACACATAATTAGATATACACACGCAAACATCACATACATACACACGTGTATATATATACATACACACACACACACACACACACACACAATCACAGATATACACACAGACATACACCTATTGTGTTATTGTGTGTGTGTATATAAATGTGTATGTGTTTGGTACATAGCTCCCTTATTTGGTGTCCTTAAATATTGCAATCCCACATAAGGATAACAAATAAGGGTGTTATCTACTAAACAACTGAAATTAGGAAAAGGTTTTTTTTTTAATTCATCTTTTAGCTGTTTAGTTGATAATTCTCTAAATTGGTGTCCTTATGTGAGATTTCCATATTTAAAGATACCAAATTAGGGTTATGTTTAGCAGATAGCTCCCTTATCCTTATTTGGTGTCCCTAAATATGGCAATCCCACATAAGCAGAGCAAATAAGGGAGTTATCTGATAAACAAAGATCGACGTTAAGAGGTGTCAGCTAGCCCACGAACAAGAAATCTGGGTGGCTAATGTGAATTATATGCAAATTTGTTGACTGATGCCAACGTGCACTGCATCCTGCCAATGGCAGCACATTACCCCATCCCTTAGTGAAAAGTTTTAGTGCCCCCCCCCCCCAGTTTGGATTGTGGTATCTTACCCCCTATATATTGTTCCTATGTGTCTATGTATCTGCATGTGTGTCAGTGTGTATTTAGGTGTGTGTATGTGTATATGTGCATACATCTCAGAATCTCGCCAACACTACACACAAATACAACCCTGCATTTCAACGTCACCATTATATATAACCACACCACTGCCTTCAAAAACCACACTACATAAAAATGCATGCCTGCATTCAAACGCCAACACCACATACAGACACACATCCTACATTCACTCAAACATACTCCATACAAAAACATGCTTACATTTAAAAGCATAAACACTGCTTAGTGCTAAATACATAAAAAAAAAAAAAAAAAAATTGTGGTTGCTTTTTACATTTTAAAGTTGGGGGGTGGAGGGGGTGCCAAAAATAGGACCCGCCCCGGGTGCCAAATGCTCTAGGTACGCTCCTGACAGGGAGCACTGACTGTCCCGGGATATTATACACAAACTTGTGTTATACAGAGAGCAGCACTATACAGGGAGTGCTGACTGTCCCAGGATATTATACACAGACCTGTATTATAGAGAGAATAGCATAATAGTATTTTACAGATAGCGGAGCATATACCCATGTCCCAATCTCTAGACTACTAGTACCTGTAAACAGCAGCACCCAGATGCGTGTAACAGGACTGGGATATGCAGGCTTAATTGTGTGACAGCTCACACAGGTGATTCGCGGTAAAGCGAATTTGCTGGCATGCACACATGCTGCTGAATACACACACACACAAAGACTGCTGAATACATACACACACACAGACTGCTATAAACTATAGACTGCTATATAGACTTATAGGGTTGGCATACCATTTTTTCCAGGGCTGCTTTGTATTCTTTTATGGTTTATGGTATACCTGTATTAAGCGGTGTATCCTGGTTTTGTGCTGCCCTAGGCAGGAAAAAACTCAGGCACGCCCTCTCTGAGTACACACACACACAGAGACTGCTGAATACACACAAACTGCTGAACACACACAAAGACTGCTGAATACACACACAGACTTCTTTCTACACACAAAGACTGCTGAATACACACAGACCGACATCTGAGTACACAAAATCCAACTGTTAAGTTCAGCCTTCCTCACATATGTTTTTGCTGTTGATCCAAAAGAAGGCAAAAAACCTAGTCTGTAGCGCTTCCAATTTTGCAACAAAATAGGAAAAAATTCCTTCTTGACCCCAAAATAGCAGTCAGATGTCTCCTTGGATCAAGCAGCTATTACCCCACTAATTAATATCCCCTCTGAGGCACAGTTTTTCCAAACTAAAGAGATTTACATTTTTTTAACCTTTCTTCATAACTAAAATGCTCCATTCCTTTTATCAATTTTGTAGCTCGTCTCTGCACTTTTTCTAGTGCCATGTTATCCTTCTTTAAAACAGGTGCCCAAAATTGCACCGAATATGCAAGGTGTGGTCTTACCAGCGATTTATAAAGAGGCAAAATTAGCCAATCACAGGTAGCAGACTGTGAATGGACCACTATATGATGAAGATGCCTCGGAGGCACAAGATTCTCCATAGATTTAATAAGATGTTACTCACTGCAGGTTGCAGAAAACATTTCAATAACATTATACCCGAATTGTAAATATATTACTACGCCCATTCCCCAAGAAAAATGTTAAAGGATCTAAATGATGTTGTTATCGTACCCCTACAGTTCCTTTAATGTCAATCCATACTTTTCTGTGCAATGTTTTTTTTATTACTCAAGTTATTTAAAGTGAGTCTAGAAAGCAAAAACTACATGTGGTCTAGTATGTGTGACAACATTGCGTTATAGATCAGAAAAGCTAGATGTCAGTTTGTTCAATACATGAACTCGTTTAATTCATTCATTCAGTGAGAACGCTCAGATGACGCTCTCAGGCAATGAATGAACCTACACCTACATTGGTATCTGGATTCTCCAGCTCAAGTAGATTGGAAGCCAAGTGGGCTCAGGTATTTGTCAAACCATGCTAAGACAGTTTGACAAATTACACTGAGATAGTGCCAGGGCACTCATCGCACCATAACCACTACAGCAGGCTTCAGCGCACAACTGAAGTAGGTATCTTACAGAAATTAAAAGCAATCTTCAGGTAAGTATATGTTTTAATCTTTACATTTCTGTATAGAAAGGTAGGCACGGCCGAAGCGAACGGTCGCACACACGGGGAGCTCCGAGCGGTAAACTGAGAAAAAGTGCAGAAACACCCCAAATATCCCCCCCGCGGGACCCCAATAACCGGGCACAACCTCCTGGACAGTATGGGGAAAAAGGGGAACAAAAAAACCCCGAACAAGCCCGCCACGGGACTCACGATAGGGCAGATGTGGAGGCAGGCACAGGGAGCAACAGAATCAAGCATGGCGGCCCTGCATGGCGGATACTCGGATTTCTCCGAGGAACTGTCGGAGGAGGAGGAAGAGGGATGCACACAACCTGCTACCACTCAGCCCTCTCATCCACCACCACAAAAGGCAAAACAACGTGGCAAACAAATAGACTCAGAACCGGTCACCACAGCGGTCTTGAAGGCACTGCTGCTGGACCTGAAAAGCAGTATCCACGAGGATATTACAACACTCCGTGCAGACCTGAAAGGCCTGACAGGCCGCATCTCCAACCTAGAGGGCTCCATACACTCTCAGGCCCAGGAAGTCACTGCACTGCAACATACTGTACAAGAATTAAAAAGGCAGAACCAGCAATATGAACACCGCCTCGCGGCGCTTGAGGATGCCAGGCGTGGCTCCAACATCAAGATCAGGGGAATCCAGGAGGACATCCCAGAAGCCGACCTACCTAAACTTCTGGGGCGCCTGATCCCAGCTATTCTGCCTCCCAGACAGGCCACAACGATCACCCCAGTAGAGGTGTTCCGTATCCCTAAACCAGCAAGCGCACCAATCAAGGCCACAAAGGATGTCATCATGACGCTCCGCAACAGAAAGGATAAGGCGACGATCCTGTCCACCCTCCGTGGCAGGACCCCCTTCAGTTTCGAGAATATGGAACTTTCGTTTTACACGGACCTGTCCAACGGTACCCTGGCCTGGCGTAAGTCGCTCAAGCCACTCACCACAACGCTACGGGCCCACAAGATAGACTACCACTGGCGGTCCCCTAGGACACTGGCGGTCCACCGAGGTGCAACTGTGCACACCATCCAAGATATGCACGACGCCCCGGCCTTCTTGCAGACCCTTAATCTACCTCAGGACTCCCTGCCCCTGGTGGGGCTGGCCGGCAACAACAGCAGCTCCCCAAATCGCACCCACATCTGGGACCCAGACTTGACCGTCCCTTTCACCCCCCAAATTTCCACGCCAATTTAATTTAATTTTACAGTTTAATTTTACAGTTGAAGAATGGATCATCAAGCTAATGCTGTCTATGTAATTTTGGTTCCTGTCAAAATAAGGTTAAAAGACAGTGCTTTAGATTAATCCTCAAACTTTTTCGCCTCCAGCGACCACATTAAATATGTTTAACGACAAATTCCACATTTACACTTTGCGACATTTACATGACAAAATATAAAATAGACATGGCGATGAAACGTTGAACACTTTAACAAGAAAAAAAATATGTATTCAAGACGCTGCTTAAACCACTAACTGATTTCTGTCTTCAAATGTTTCTGTTATTTTTCTAGATACTCTCTGGCTCACTCATTGTATCTTGATGTCCATTTTGGAAATATCTTGGGAACCTGGGAACTACTAGATAATGATGTAAAAACACTTAGATTAGCAAAAACAACGATGGCCAGAATGTTGCATAGGCTACTCTTTCGGATCCCTTGCTGATTTCAGCACATCACACAAAAACTGCTTCACAAATCCACTGCACAGAATAAGATTGTAAAAAAACATACAACAGTGCCAAGTTAAAATGATGTCTGCTTGCCTGTTATGATTGTGGAGTCTGAAAGAACATGATTATAAATAATTAAAAACAGGCTGATGACTATGGGCTTTATCTATTAAACCGTGTATTTTGGTGCACTATGAAGCATTCAAAATTTAGATAAACCCAGCTAAGTTCCAAATGTTTTTATAAATGCCGGTTGGAAATTGTATTCTAACAGGCAGGTTATGCCTACACTTTAAGTGTTAGTTCTTACTCAACAAATCAATTTTAAATGAAAATACCAGCTTTTATACTTCCCCAAAATTATATTAAATACGAATTTTGAATGAATAATCAAGCATGTGTGGCAATATCCCAAAAAATGTACAAAACCTGCTGACAACAATTCTAAAACCAGCTATCTCAGGAATGCAGCAATGCACTGTAATTAAAGATTTGGTAGCATGTTGGTACTATGTTGCTATGGTGATGGTTTGATTTGGAGAAGTCAGCTAAAGGCGCAAGATGGCTGCTTCCGCAGTAGTACTGGTAGCATCCCTACTTAGGATTTGAGAAATGTAACACAAATACTACCTGTCAGGTTTTCAACTAAAGGAAATGTTTCTAAAAATGTAATCTAAAAACACGGTTGTCAAATTGAAA
Organism: Pelobates fuscus; assembly: GCF_036172605.1. Lineage (NCBI taxonomy): Eukaryota > Metazoa > Chordata > Amphibia > Anura > Pelobatidae > Pelobates > Pelobates fuscus. The sequence continues at coordinate 100,084,519 of NC_086319.1, read as the reverse complement.
AGAGAACTTTCATTATTGTGATAATGCCATCTAGGTTTATATACAATTTGATTCATGCGAGCAATCAATCATCCCGCCCCGTCCTTCTTTAATTATGTTTCTGCTTAATACATTCAGTATATCATAAATCCTATTGCTGTCACTATTATTACAATTTAATATTACGAAGCAGCTTCAGAAGTGACAACCTCTATCACTAGTATATCTAAACAAATCAAGCATGCATATGCTATTTTGATATCAAATTCTGCAATAGAACAGCTGTTATAGAGATCACAAATACTGTCCTGCTATGCACTTTAATTTATAAACTACAAATGTTTTTTTACATTCTTTTTTTATAAGTCTTCCCCGGAAAAGCAATCACATATACAAAAGAAAAAAAAAAAGAAAATTAAATAAAAATGGAAAGCTTAACAAATCTCCCATATCAACTCTTTAAGGATAAAAGATAAAAAAAAAACTGCATAGAGCATTCAGTGTCAAAGTATATACACACTATAAAGTGGGTTATTCAGCACTCAGGCATAAGGGACTTGTCTAAGAAGGACTATGCACACACAAGAATTAAAGTAGACGTAATGACTGAAAATGGAATTGTTTTTCCAGAATGACAATGAAGGTTCTCTAAGTACCGTTAGAACCCTGGGACTTAATGACACAATGTTGTAGAATCTAGAATCACTAGTTCACTGAGATGCCCCCTAACACATGTCCCAGCAGAAAGACTATTTCACATCTAAGCTTTTTTTTTTTTTTGGCAGAAATGGCTGTCATCTGACAGCTCAGCTAGCTGTGATCTTTTGGGAAGTCAGGCTTCCTCCCGTCCCACTCTTTTTTTTTTTTTTTTTAAATATATTTTCACACACACCCACATACCCACCCTTTGATGATCTGTACCTTCTGTGTGGCAGCTAGAGGAGAGGATGGTGTTTGGAGGTCTGAAGATGTAAGGCAGGTAACGGGAAAAGCATTTCATCTTCAAATGAAGGATCATGCAGAGCCTTCTCATTCCATAAGGATCCTGCTGTCAGGGCTTGCTAGATTGTAGATGCGTCCTCTGATGGCTCCAGGGCTCTGCATGGAAGGGAAACCCAAGTATTTTCTGGAGCCAGACCCCATTGTATTTAGCTATCGGCAGCAAGGAAGACCTGCCTCACATTACTGCATGCATACTGCTCCAACTCTGAATCTCCCAAGCAGGTTGGGGAAGCTTCTCATTGGCCAAGCTCGCTAGAGCAGTATTTGCTGACTAAGTCAGTCTTGCTTGTAAACACACACACTGAACAAGCTTGCTTCCTGCATTCGCCTCTCCATAAGTCCAGTGGGAAAAAAAAAAAACAAATGAAGGGGGAATCACTCCCCACTTTGACAGCAGAGCATGCTCAAAATCTAGCAAAAGCAATATGTGGGTGATGCTATTGGTCAGTGAAAGAAAAAAATAATAACAGTTTTTGTCTGGTTTCAGTATAGTCTGTCCCCATCCTCCCCTGTATTGTTGTAACAGTGATCTGTGTTAACCATTTGCACCCCTCATAGCTTTGCAGTACAGAGTTTAATAAAGGTTGGAATATTCAGTTTTGGTCTTTCAACTGTTAAAGCCCCAGAAGCAATAAGTGATGTGCTTCACCTATAAGGAAACTATAATACAAATTAAAGGGATACTCTAAGCACCAAAACAACTTTAGCTTAATGAAGCAGTTTTGGTGTATAGACAATGCCTATGAAGTCTCACTGCTCAATTCTGTGCCATTAAAGAGTTCAATCACTTTTTTTCTGTTTATACAGCGCTAGTCACGCCTCCCCTACTGTAACTGACACAGCCTGCGTGAGAAACATAGTTTTGTTTTCAAACAAGTCTCACAGCACAGTTTTTTTTTACTTTAGAAGCTATAAACCAGAGCTGGGAATAAGAAATTCTAAATGAAACATACTTTATAAAAATCTCTCTTTACATGACTTGTGTAAGAATTAAATGTAACTCACAGGCAGGGGGGATAAGGCTGGGGCTGCAAAAGCAAAGTAATTTAACCCCTAAACTAAAAAGAATTGAGCAGTGAAACTGCAGCAATACACCAAAACCACATCATTTTTTTTGGTGCTTAGAGTGTCACTTAATGTTTTACAGAAAATTCACAAATAACCATACAAAAGAGAAGTAAATAGAATATTTAAGATTTACAGGATCTGATTTTGCAGTATAAAATCCTGAATTTGGTAAACATTGCAAGGCTAACTATAAAAAAATATTGCCAAAGTTATCAGTTTGATAATTCCTGCTTTTTAAATATTTTCCAGTTTATTAAATAAGTTGAACTGATATCTGTAAATCTTAAAGAATTCCAATTTTAGTAAATAAACATATACACTGATCAGCAACAACATTAAAACCAACTGCCTAATATTGTGTAGGACCCCCTCGTGCTGCCAAAACAGCTCTGATGCATCGCGGCATGGACTCCACAAGACTTTTGAATGTGTTCTGAACAATGTGTGGCAGGGTACATTGTCCTGCTGAAAGAGGCCACTGCCATCCGGAAATACCATTGCCATGAAGGTCTGCAACAATCTCTAAGTAGATGGTACTTGTCAAGTTACATCCACATGAATTTTATGACCCAAGGTCTTCCAGCAGGACATAAGCCACAGCATAACAATGCATCAGCTGGCCTAGCTTCTTCCAATAGTGTATCCTGCTGCCATCTGTTCCCCAGGTAAATGATGGAAACGCACCCGTCCATCCACCTGGTCTAAAAGAAAATGTGATTCCTTAGACCAGGCAACCTTCTTCCATTGCTCCATGGTCCTTTGGTGGACATTGGCACTCTTACTGTTCTGCAGTTAAGCAGCCCCATATGCAGCAAACTGTGATGCATTGTGTTGTTCTAAATGAGAAAAGAGGGTTGCCCTCAATGATAAAAATCACAGAGTGCTAACTGAGTATGGGTCAGCATACCCCATAGAACATGTATATACAAAGACATACAAACTGACACACAGACATATACTGACTGACACATACATACTGACACACACACAGACATACATACATACAGACATAGATACTGACACACACAGACATACTGACACACACAAAGACATACATACTGACACACACAAAGACATACACACTGACACACACACATACATACATACATACATACAGACATACATACTGACACACACAGACATACTGACACACACAAAGACATACATACTGACACACACAGACATACACACTGACACACACACAGACATACATACATACTGACACACACACAGACATACTGACACACACAAAGACATACATACTGACACACACAGACATACACACTGACACACACACAGACATACATACATACTGACACACACACAGACATACTGACACACACAAAGACATACATACTGACACACACAAAGACATACATACATACTGACACACACACAGACATACTGACACACACAAAGACATACATACTGACACACACACAGACATACATACATACTGACACACACACAGACATACTGACACACACACAAAGACATACATACTGACACACACACAGACATACTGACACACACAAAGACATACATACTGACACACACACAGACATACAAACTCACACACAGACATACATACTGACACACAGACAGACATACTGACACACATACATACTGACACACAGACAGACATACATACTGACACACAGACAGACATACTGACACACACACATACATACTGACACACACACATACATACTGACACACAGACATACATACTGACACACAGACAGACATACTGACACACACACATACATACTGACACACACAGACATACTGACACACACAGACATACTGACACACCCACACACAGACATACTGACACACACACACACAGCCATACTGACACACACAGACATACATACTGACACACAGACAAACATACTGACACACACACACAGACATACTGACACACACAGACATACTGACACACAGGCAAACATACTGACACACACACACACACAGACAGACACTCTTCAGTTTCCTACCTTTGAAAGAGGCTTCCTTCCCTGTGGTACAGTGTGCTGGCTGGGGTAGTTGGGAGTCTGGCTCTGCTTGCTCCTCCTCCTCACTGGATCCTGGCTAAGCAGCCTCCCGCGTGGCCCGATGTCTGTGAGGTGGGAGGAAGTGATTCGCGGAAGTCACTTCCTCCCATGCAGCCGTTAAGCAAGGGCCCGGTCGCGCTGTTAAAGGGCCACAGCGCCGACCGGACCCCTGCTGGAACATGCTAACTGGGTGGCCCTAAGGGTATGGGCCACCGGTGGGCCCCCTTTGTGTGCGGGCCCCGGTGCAGCCGCAATACTAGTACCGCGGGCCCATTAGGTAGGGAAATATATATATATTTTTTTTAAATGTTATTGCAGGCAGCAGGGCCCACGGGGCAGCTGCTTTGGGCCCCCCATGAATAACTGGGCCCAGGGCAGCTGCCCCGTTTGCCCCTCCTTAAAGACGGCCCTGCCTTTGACATCAGTGTTGAAAAAATTGCAAACTGGGCAAATAATTCTGCAAACAGATTGTGCCATAACTGGTCACATCTGTACTTCAGAGCTCCAATCCATGTAATCAAAAACAAAGTATAAAAAGTGTTATAAAGTTAAAAACATCATAAAATGGAGACATCACTCTCTATAGAACATTCATTTACCACATTGACTTTCACCGTTTAGGCCTAGGGACATGTGAGGGTCCCATTTCTGCATTATACATATTATAGGAGTGGATGGCTTTTATTATAAATGAAATATACTGAATTGTGACTAATAATTGACAGACATCTTTGTTTACATGATTTGCAGTGGAAGATGAAATTTAGGGTCACATTTAGGTCCAATTCTAATATCAGAACACCACAAGCCTGTTATTGATATAATTCAATAACAAGTGTATGAAAAAAAATGTCATTGTGAAAACACATTAGATTTATAAAGTTATTCACTGAAGTGAGGATTGATTGGAATTCAAGGTTAATTTCAAATTTGAGACTGAAGTAGATAAACTGATAACAAAGCTGACTTGGAAAATATTTGAAATTCACTTTGCATTCCCTACAATTCTCACTTTAGGGGATAACCCTGTAGATTGAATGTGAAAAGTAATATATAAAAGCAACATTGTTTTCTGTGGGGGTCTTTGCATATTTTGTCAAGACCCCTAATTGTGATATCCCCACTTACGGTGCGGTGGCCCTGGGTGCAGGTGAAAGGTAGGTATATTTTCCTGAAGCTCTCCCTCACGGGTGCCACCATATTCTTTCTTCGGCTGATGGAGCATCGGTCAGTGCTGTGGGAATCACAAAAGGTGAGGGCAGGGTTCCTGTATTTTATCAAGTTTTTTCAACCCAAGGATTTGCCATCATAGCACCTACTGTATCTTACACCTTTTACCATCAATGACATTATAGCACAATCAATGTACATATTTCATAAAAATGATTATAATGTAGGGAATGATGACAGACCTACTTGAACTTGCTCTGCTGGCTGCAAACCTTACTGTGCTTTACGGCAAAGCGTGCCTTGAGCTACAGTGATGTAAAATCTAAAGCAGAAGGTACAACCAAGGATCACTTCCAGGCCTGGTGTTTACATGCAGGGGTTATATTCAATGATAACAACAACAAAAAATGAAAAAACAGGGGGCGTGTCCTGACCACGCATGTGAGCGGACGTGCAAAACCGGAGCTCTCCCGGCCCGCGGCACTAAATTGACTATAACAGCAACACAAACCGCGCAAACTGTGCAGAAAGCACATCCCTGCACAACATGGCTACGAAAAAATTAAAGCAAAAAACGCTAAACTCTCACTTAGAGAGATCTCAAAACTCGGAGCCGAAAATCCAAGATGGCGCCGACGGACGGCAATCTCCCGCCCATAACTCTGAGGCAGGAGACAGCCACCTTGAGCAAAACAGCCCTGCCACAAATTCATCCATCAGGCTAATTATGCAAGAACTGCAAGCCTCATTTAAAGCTGACCTCTTGCAAATGACTGCAGACATCAAGGCAGACATCCACAGCATGGGAGAGCGTACTACCCGTCTGGAACAGCGGCAGGGTTATTCTCTATACACTGTATTTTGTCCAGATGGAAACAAATCTGGTGAAAATGGCCAAATTTTGGCCGGTCTGAGCTAATCTGCCACAATGATGTGGATGAATTTTGTGTCCGGATTGAAATCAATGCTTTTTGATTTCGATAGCATGAACAATGACCAGATTATGCAGTCCGAATGGCCCAGTACGGGGCCATTCGGACTTTAGTGAGTAACTCTATAAGTCTTACACCACACTTAGAATATTGGCTGATGTAGTACCGGACACTTTACAGCTCCCACTTGTTACATCGGAGGTAAGTCCCCTTTCACCTTATTCAGCTTTCCACCAGTGATGTGCACTGCTTTTGGGAAGGGTGCCCTGATTACACATGGTCATATGCAAATCTATTTTCTTCTCCTTATGTTGCTCGCTGACCTGCATGCACTTCACATAATTTTCATAGAAAAGCCCAAATTGGACACAGCTCTTACCCTCCCTACTCCTGGGGACTGGTTTCTTTGATATCATAATGGGCACTTGATAGAGAATTACGGTAATTATTTTACCTATGCAATCCTTAGTGAATATTCCCCTAGACATACAGAGCTATATATATATACAGTAACCTAAGGATGTATTGCATACTGAGACATGGATTTAATGACATATATTATTCTGTAGCAACAGATATCTGGGCAAGCTTCCCTTGATGGCTCTTTTGGTGAGAAATGGCGAGGAAATCGAGGTGAAGCAGGGCCGTCTTTAACGCGGGGCAAACGGGGCAGCTGCCCCGGGCCCTGTCCCTGCTGGGGGGCCCAAGACAGCTGCTCCGTTTGCCCTCTGCCCGCAAACTATGGGGGCCCACCGGGTGGCCCATGCACTTAGGGCCACCCGGTGGGCCTGTGTCAGCAGGGGCCCGGTCGGGCGCTGTGGCGCTTTAACAGCGCGACCGGGCCCTTGCTTTTTGGCAGCCGGCTGGGAGGAAGTGACAGCCGCGCGTCACTTTCTCCCACAGAAAAAGGAGCCGCGCGGAGGAAGGAGGATCAGCTGTTCCGGAGGGGGCCAGGCCGGGAGAGAGCGAGATAACTTAACTCCCAGCCACCCCAACCAGCCCACTGGACCCCAGGGAAGCCACCCTCCAGGAAAAGGTAAGAAACTGGAGAGTGGTTAGCAAATTTTGCATGAGTGTCTGAGTGTGTCAGTATATATGTATGTGTGTATGTCTGTTAGTGTGCCAGTATGTCTGTGTGTGTGAGTCTGTCAGTGTCTGTGTGTATGTGTGTTTCAGTATATCTGTCTGTCTGTGTGTATGTGTGCCAGAATGTCTGTCAGTGTGTCAGTATGTCTGTGTGTATGTGAGTCTGTCAGTGTCTGTGTGTATGTGTGTTTCAGTATATCTGTCTGTCTGTGTGTATGTGTGCCAGAATGTCTGTCAGTGTGTCAGTATGTCTGTGTGTGTGAATCTGTCAGTGTCTGTGTGTATGTGTGTTTCAGTATATCTGTCTGTCTGTGTGTATGTGTGCCAGAATGTCTGTTAGTGTGCCAGTATGTCTGTGTGTGTGAGTCTGTCAGTGTCTGTGTGTATGTGTGTTTCAGTATATCTGTCTGTCTGTGTGTATGTGTGCCAGAATGTCTGTCAGTGTGTCAGTATGTCTGTGTGTGTGAGTCTGTCAGTGTCTGTGTGTATGTGTGTTTCAGTATATCTGTCTGTCTGTGTGTATGTGTGCCAGAATGTCTGTCAGTGTGTCAGTATGTCTGTGTGTATGTGAGTCTGTCAGTGTCTGTGTGTATGTGTGTTTCAGTATATCTGTCTGTCTGTGTGTATGTGTGCCAGAATGTCTGTCAGTGTGTCAGTATGTCTGTGTGTGTGAGTCTGTCAGTGTCTGTGTGTATGTGTGTTTCAGTATATCTGTCTGTCTGTGTGTATGTGTGCCAGAATGTCTGTCAGTGTGTCAGTATGTCTGTGTGTATGTGAGTCTGTCAGTGTCTGTGTGTATGTGTGTTTCAGTATATCTGTCTGTCTGTGTGTATGTGTGCCAGAATGTCTGTCAGTGTGTCAGTATGTCTGTGTGTGTGAGTCTGTCAGTGTCTGTGTGTATGTGTGTTTCAGTATATCTGTCTGTCTGTGTGTATGTGTGCCAGAATGTCTGTTAGTGTGCCAGTATGTCTGTGTGTGTGAGTCTGTCAGTGTCTGTGTGTATGTGTGTTTCAGTATATCCGTCTGTCTGTGTGTATGTGTGCCAGAATGTCTGTCAGTGTGTCAGTATGTCTGTGTGTATGTGAGTCTGTCAGTGTCTGTGTGTATGTGTGTTTCAGTATATCTGTCTGTCTGTGTGTATGTGTGCCAGAATGTCTGTCAGTGTGTCAGTATGTCTGTGTGTGTGAGTCTGTCAGTGTCTGTGTGTATGTGTGTTTCAGTATATCTGTCTGTCTGTGTGTATGTGTGCCAGAATGTCTGTTAGTGTGCCAGTATGTCTGTGTGTGTGTGTGAGTCTGTCAGTGTCTGTGTGTATGTGTGTTTCAGTATATCTGTCTGTCTGTGTGTATGTGTGCCAGAATGTCTGTCAGTGTGTCAGTATGTCTGTGTGTATGTGAGTCTGTCAGTGTCTGTGTGTATGTGTGTTTCAGTATATATGTCTGTCTGTGTGTATGTGTGCCAGAATGTCTGTCAGTGTGTCAGTATGTCTGTGTGTGTTTGTAATGCGTTCATGTTTTCTTGCTTATGACAGGTGCCAATCACAGTATTGCCAAATACATAACAAATATTACAGAGGCATCAGACTCAATTGCATGTTTATGGTTGCTGATGAATTATTAACATAGTCAACAAAATCACAATCGCACACGTCCAAGTGTTTTTTTTTTTAACACTTTTGCATTTGTAGTTTCACAAAAATTAAAGAAAGATCTTACAGATCCTATATTTTGCGTTACGCAAACAAGCTTAATCTCAATAATTTTGGAAAAGATTTATTGACATATTTCTCTCTAAAATTCAACTGTCAAAAATCAGTTGATAACTCACTGATACACTTTTCAACAAATTAACTTATATCTGAAAATGAACTAATTTAAAAGTTTTGCAGTACGTGATGATAGATTATCTGATTGCTGATAACCATTAACCTGTGGACAATGACAATGATAAACATTAAACACAGTTATAAGTTTTGATGATTTTTAATTCTGATGCGTAACTTTGTCAGAATTAATGGTAGAACGCAATATGTTTAGATTTTGAAATAGGCAATATTTTCAGAATTGATTATCCACCCCAAAAAACTGTCAGTGTCTGTGTGGTTCAGTATGTATGTGTGTATGGCTGTCTGTGAGTGTCAAAATGTCTGTATGTGTGTTTGTCTCTCAGTGTCTGTGTGCATGTGTGTTTCAGTATGTCTGTCTGTCTATGTGTATGTGTGCCAGAATGTCTGTCAGTGTGTCAGTATGTCTGTGTGTGCGTGTGTGTGTCTGTCAGTGTCTCTGTGGTTCAATATGTATGTGTGTTTCAGTATGGCTGCCTGTGAGTGTCAAAATGTCTGTATGTGTGTATGTCTGTCAGTGTCTGTGTGTATGTGTGTTCCAGTATGTGTGTATGTGTGACAGAATGTCTATGTGTGAGTCTGTCAGTGTCCGTGTGGTTCTGTATGTCTGTGTTTGTCAATATGTCTGTCAGTGTATGTGTCTGTCTGTGTGTATATGTGCCAGTATGTCTGTCAGTGTATCTGTATGTCTGTGTGTGTGAGTCCGTCAGTGTCTGTGTGGTTCAGTATGTCTTTGTGTATGTGTGTTTCAGTATGGCTGTCTGTGTCAGTACGTCTGTCAGAATGTGTCTCTGTATCTGTATATCTGTATGTGTCAGTGTTTGTATCTGTATATCTGCATGTGTCAGGTTGTGTATCTGTGTGTCTGTATGTGTGTCAGTGTGTGTGTCGGTGTATCTATATGTAGTCAGTGTGTGTACCTTTGTATCTGCATGTATGTCAGTCTTTGTATCTGTTTGTGTGTGTGTGTCTGTGTGTATCTATATGCGGTCAGTGTGTAAATGCATGTGTGTCAGGTAGTGTATTTGTGTGTCTGTATGTGTGTCAGTGTGTGTGTCAGTGTATCTATATGTAGTCAGTGTGTGTACCTTTGTATCTGCGTGTATGTCAGTGTTTGTATCTGTGTGTGTGTGTGTCTGTGTGTATCTGTATGTTCTTGTGTGTATCTATATGCGGTCAGTGTGTATCTGCATGTGTGTCAAGTAGTGTATTTGTGTGTATCTATATGTAGTCAGGGGGGCCCAAGTAAATGCTTGCCCAGGGTCTAATCAAATTTAAAGACGGCCCTGAGGTGAAGAATTAATAAAAAGGCCCACAGGTGTAATTAGTACATCTGGAGATACCTTGCCTAACTCGCACCTGCAGTACCAGAGAAAAGGGTAATTGTCATAGATACAGGTAAATTAAGGGTTAAAATGCCTTTGCCGTAATTATGTCTTTCCACGTCTGCAGGGGTCAAAAGCAAGAATTCTATCCCGTTTCTGCTATCTTGCAAGCACACATACTCCCATTTTTCTCTCACAAGATAACCCTGCATAGTTTCGAGAAGACGTGCTAGACATGCGCAGTAGAATAACTGTAATACGTAATGTTAAATGAGAAATTATGCTTTTTTTACTGAATGTCTATGATTGGTTGATTTTGTCTTCTGATACACCCCTATGAAAACTGTGTTTGTTTCATATATACGCTGTACCCGCATTAAAAAATGAACAATTTTTCTGGAACTCCATAAAAACTGGTGTACATGTATGTTCTCTGCAGTGGACATAAAAAGATTAAGGCAAGCAGGATGTGTTACCAGCATAAGTCCATGGCAGCGTAAGGGTTACAGATCCTGTAAAATTCTTAGAGCCTAACACCCCTTTTGACTAAATATTACCCAGGCCTTGTCATGATTGACAATTTTGTAAATTTTTATTTATGATCTATTGTTAAACTCAAAACTGTGAATGTTCCTGTTTGTTTGCTCTAATGACATAGATGTTGAGTCATACCTGCCTTTCTGCCATTGATATAATGCACAGCAATTTTCGTATATTGCATTCCCAATAAAAAATGAAAAAATAAAAAAATAAATAGAAAATAGTTTACTGTATTTTTGGATAAAGGAAAAACATTGCAGATTTTAAGTAAACATGAAATGAACTGGTATATATAACAATGTTATAGCCTAGAATCCATGTTGTTGTTTTTTTGCACACAATGCCTAAAGATCCATAACTGACCATCCCGTTGCCCAATAAACAAACAAAAACCTGTATAGTGGGTAAGGGCAAGGGCAACGGCCACAAATTTATTAACATTTTCAAGCCAGCATTAACTTCCACCTGTCAACTGATGGGGGTGAATATTTCACCAGACAGATTTAGCCTTCTTTGCCACAGTCCGAAGCAGCCCGTCTTCCACTTTCAGCCAAAGCAGGCAGCGACTCCCCAATACGAATTGGCACTTGCCTTCAACTACACTGGCCAGGAACCCCGAACGCTGTTATAAAACAAAACAGAAACCAGCCACATCTGCATTAGTCACAAAGCAACCAGGGAGGGTGGGAGGGAAAGAGATAGGATCCTACACTACTTCCTTTTTACTGGTAGGTACCCTCCCCCTTTTTACCTGTCCCTGAAATTTCAACATTGCTTCCCCTTTTATTCCAGCCCCTTACTCTGGGCAAAAGTCATGTTCTCCTTCCTTACAGTCCAGGATATCCCACTAAGGGAGGCTGATCATATCAGGTATTGGATCAATTTCTGAACCGATATCAGAGTATACAGACTCTTTTCTAAAGCCTCTTGTTTAAAAGAATCCCTCATATTTAATGAACCCAGAGATGCTGCAAGTACTGCAGGAGATAGAGTGGAGGGAGGGGGACATCTTGGTTACCAGTGATGTGTACTCTCACTACTATATTATCAAGCATGCCAAGGGCATAGAAGCAGTGGCCTTATTTCTGGATAATTAAGATATTTCATTGTGTTTTTATTTTTTTGATGGAATATTCTTTATTTTGCACGAACACCAAATGACAAGAAATAACATTTCAAAGTTTGTTGTCTCTTTTTAAAAAGCGTGATAATAAATATTTTTGTGGCAGTTTTATAAATCATATCTTGTAAAAAATACATTGAGGTTTAATAACTAAATTCCCAATGGCAGAGAAAATCCAAATGCAAAACTGAGGCTACAATAGCTTGTATCGAAAAATCCTCTAATATAGCTTTATGTTGTAACTTGGCTATTTTAGTCTAAATTTTGTAATCAGATTTGTATTTAATACCATTCAGAGTTTAGTGAATAATGCTAATTATAACTTAGCATCCTTTATTTGAAGATGTTTTTGCTGCATATACTGGATTTTGTCTTTAATTTAAACTCGTGCTTTACTCGAATCATTTCTGTTTTCAGAAAAGTGTGTCCGTTTAAAGAAATGCGTGTCATTAATCACTGTCTTGCATTAGATTTCATTCTTACTAAGTAGTTAATTTACCTTAATGCTCCACAAGAGAGAAGATGTAAAACAATGTTGATGCTAGTTTTAAAAATTGCAAAGACGTCAGCGGAACGTAGCCAAGATTGCTGTACGGCTAATTGTTAGGAAATGGATTTTAGTCTCATACTTTCTATTTGCAATAGAAGCTTAAATGTCTGGCATGATTCGAATTTTCGGGTCATATAGAAAAGGTAATGGCCTCTGGGCCATATAATCTCAATTTTAACAGCACTTTTAAAACATTATTGTAGGTATGAAGTCGGAACCAATGAAATGAGATGCTCTTTATATGCAACCCATACATAAGGTCTTCCAATTTATTACTGTCTCTGTTTTAGAATCCATGTTCTAAAGAACACTCCAAGCACCAAAACTACTACAGAGTTACAATATAATTTATGTTATTAAACATAGAAACATTTGTCTAAGGTCCATAGGTCATATTCAAGAATTGACGTGTTTGGCAAAAACTATTAGTAATATTTACAATATCCAAATAAAAGACAACACATTGTCAGATCTAGTTTTATTATAATAGAAATTGGCAAATGGCAATGGGTATATCTACCTGGAGGTTAGATGATACAATAATCAAAAATGAAAAAAATAAAGAGAAATTAATAAAGTTATCAAAAAATATTTATGAGGAAAATAATTCACCAGATTTAATGGACTCCATATTATGGTGTACATATAATGCGTTCATGAGAGGTTATCTAATTAAAAAAAATAATAATAATAATAATAAAGATAAAGACCTGGTGGATTTATATATACACATTTTCAATTTATCAAGCTCAAATAAACAAAACCCTACAAATCAAAATAAAATAATGCTGAGCGAACTTCAAAATAAGATTAACTTAAAAAGAGAAGAAAAAATTAACATTACGTTAAATAAACTAAAAATAAGTAATTACTACATGGGGAACAGAGCAAATAAAAATTTGACAAAACAATTACAAAAAAGAAATTCCAAAAATAGAATAGATAAAATCATAGTTGGTAAGGAAATATTTTCAACTCCTGAGAAAATTGGCAAAAAAATGTATGAATTTTACAATAAACTATACAATCGTGGTTTACCTATGGATGAAGATAAAATGAGAAAATATTTAAATAATTTAAACATTTCCAAGATTACAAATTCTGATCTACAATTAGTAAATGCTCAGTTCACCACCAAGGAAGTGGAGAGGGAAATAAAAAGGTTAGATGTATATAAAACACCAGGCCCAGACAGATACAGCAATCTTTTTTATAAAATTTTCAAACAAGAACGTATTCACCCTTTGACCAACTTATACAATGAAATAGCTAACAATTCAAATACACCTTATTACGGATATTAAAATCAAATAAAAATTCAACAGATATGCAAAACTATTGACCCATATCACTTATAAAAATCAATATAAAAATGTACGCTTCTATATTAGCAACATGATTGAAGCTGATAATAGAAAAAAATCATAAACTTGGATCAAATAGGATTCACTCTGGGTAGGTTTGCCAGTAATTGCACTAGAAGAATTATAGATATAATTGATCAAGCTAGTAGAAGTGGACGACCCCTTCTGGCCTTGTCATTAGATGCTGAGAAGGCTTTTGACAGCGTCAGTTAGGGCTAGCTCGATAATGTGTTAAGATCCTTCGGCTTGGAGGGATGGATTCATGGTGCTATAATGGCATTATATTTGAATCCCTCTGCTAGAACCATAGGAGCGAATATATGCGCAGGATGGTTTGACCAAGGAAATGGAACAAGGCAGGGTTGCACCCTGTCTCCATTACTTTATATTTTAACAGTTGAACCTTTGGCTATTAAGATTCGACAAAATAAAGAGATAAAAGGTTTCCACACTAAAGATCAGGATATACAAATATCCTTATATGCAGATAACATCTTGCTCTCACTAACATCACCTACTACCTCTCTTATAGGCTTAAAGGATCACTATAGGGTCAGGAACACAAACATGTATTCCTGACCCTATAGTGTTAACACCACCATCTAGCCCCCCGGGGCCCCTCATGCCTCCATAAATATAGCAAAATCTTACTATATTCAAGCCAGAAGCTGTAACTCTGCCTGCTGTTTGACTTCTGCTGACATCATCAGAAGTGGTGGCCTGATCCAATCACAGTGCTTCCCCATAGGATTGGCTGAGACTGACAAGGAGCCAGATCAGGGGCACAGCCAGCATGATTCAAACACAGCCCTGGCCAATCAGCATCTCCTCATAGAGATGAATTGAATCAATTAATCTCTATGAGGAAAGTTCAGTGTCTGCATGCAGAGGGAGGAGACACTGAATGTTTGGATGCATTATAGGCAGCCATGATCCAGGAAGGATCTCTAGCAGCCATCTGCGGAGTGGCCAGGGAAGTTATCACAAGGCTGTAATGTAAACACTGCATTTTCTCTGAAAAGACAGTGTTTACAGCAAAAAGCTCAAAGGTAATGCGCTGTAATTGTTCTGGTGACTATAGTGTCCCTTTAATGCAAGAAATTCATACCTATAGTGCCATTTCTAAGTATAAACTAAACATGTCAAAATCAACGGCACTGCCTATTAACATCGATAGAGCAATTATTAAGGATCTAAAATGAAAATTTTATTTTATTTGGACCAAGAAAGAACTAAATTACTTAGGAATAATCTTAACTGTGAACGTAGAAAGAACTATGGAAACCAATGTCTTAAAACTATTGCAATATACTAACAAGATGCTGAAAGAATGACGATCCTTAGACATTTCTTGGTTAGGTAGAATCAATACTATTAACTCATATATATTACCAAAATGGTCCTTTCTATTCCTTACCACTTAAAATACCTAAGAGTTGGTTGGACATGATCCAACATAGTTTCGTAAGATATATCTGGAAGGGGAAAAGACCTAGAATAAATTCAATGCTTTTAGCAAAAAAACACCCCAAAGAGGCTGAAATATTCCCATCATTAAGCATACTTACTATGCAAATTTCATTGATCATATCCATAAACTACAAGTAGATAAAATGGAATGGTGTATCAAGATTAGAATTTTTTATTTAGTGTAATAGTGGTAAAATATATACATACCAAATAATGAGTAAATCGTACATAATAGCACAAACTATACAGGTATGAGACGAGATAAAGAAAAATATACGACTAGGATATAAAATTATAAAAACATGCCGTCTAACATTTCTAGAAGATAACATGACAGATTTATCCCTAAAACAATGGCCCCATATTAACTATTGAGGAGATTACTCATTCAGATCAAATGTTATCTTTTCCAGACATTATAACAAAATTTCATATACCTAACAAAGAGGTGTTTAAGTTTTTACGTATCAAAACATTTTAAAACACCAGTCTGTTAAAAACCTGATCAAATATTTAGAGACATATGGAACAAATGTTCTGCTATAAGAAGACAAGCAAAATTATTTCTTTTTTTTTTTTAATTCTTTATTTTTCTCGTGCATAAAAATAACAAGCATAGACAATGTGCCACAATAGCACGCATTCAGGTAACATCAGCGGATCGTATTGGGCATTGAGTGTGCTGCACTTTTTTTTTTTATACAGAAAAGTGAAAACAGAAAACGTCTGTCAAACTGACATTCTACCCAGTCTGCAATATGGTGTTAGCTGGTATTATAAACTCTTTATGTTTTTGTGCGGAGAGAGGAAGCATTGGCAAACAGTGTCATTGGTAGATCTCTCATTGCGGGTGTATCGACAAATCAGTGTGACCTGTAGCTTTACAGCACAGTTTAGGTGATTGTGGTGTACTCATGGGTCACAATTGGCTTGCATCCAGTGGGGGTTTAAAAAGACCAGAGATCGTCATGCATGTGGTGGAGTGCCCCTCTGGGTGGGGGTGGGGGGGGCGGGTAGGGGGTTATCTTTGTTCAGTCTATGTTTAGTTGGGGCTCTGGGTGTGTGCTGTGAGTCTATGGAGGTAGCCTGTGGGTAAGAGTATGTGCTTTGCCTATGAAAGTGAAAGTAGGGCTACTTCAGAGGTTCTCGTCAGGGCCCGCAGCCGTGGGGGTTAAACGGTATCGGTCGTTATAAAGTGTGGTTGGCCTTTAGAGGGTGATGTCTCGTCCCTATTCTGCTCCCGAGGGGAGCATGGCACCTCCAGGCCCGACCTGGAACAGAGCGTTGTGCCTAAGTTGCCAGAGTTGCGTGACCAGTGTCTATGTATGGGGAGGTCATGAGTCTACCTGTAGGTATACGGGGAAGAGCGGTGTGGTCATCGCTCTCAGTCCCTCGTTCCTTTTTGCTCTCTAAGTAAATGTTACTTCTAGGCCTTTCCGATGGGAGAGACCTTGCATAGAATTCAACTTAACATCAGAGTAGAGAGGTGAAAATAAAGAAAAACAAAAACTGAGTGGAAAACATAAAGTAACATATGAAAGGATAATTAGAGTGTTTAAACGTTAGTTGTTGGAGTGGTCACTAGTTCTAGTGGGTTGGTATCAGCTGGTCTCTGCCGGGTGTCCGTGGCCATTCAAGTGGTTACCGCCACATAGGCATCTGGCCTTGTCTCCCGAGGCACAAAAGGGAGTACTGTGTCCGGATTCCATGTGTGGGTCGCCGGGACCGTGGTGAGCGGTTTAGCAGGTTTCAAAGCGTCCTTAGACAGTCCCAAGGTTGGCAACAGGTCTCTCGCTTCCTGTAGGTTCCGGATAGGGTGTGTTGCGGTGCCATGTTGGACCTCTAAAGTGTGTTGTAATCTCCACTGATACAAGATGCCTTTGGCACGGAGCAGGGTTTTGAAAGCCTGTAACGATCTTCTCCAAGCCATGGTGTATCCTGATAAGTCTGTGTAGAACGAGAGCTGCATTCCTTCGAAGGCGTAGGGTGAGTGATTCCGGACAGCTCCCATAACCGCTGATCTATCTTTGCTGCTCTAAGATTTCACCAGTAGGTCTCTTGGTGCTGAGCTCGGCGCTTTCGCCGATTTTTGCAGGCGGAACATCCCCTCCAGGCCCACCTGTTTTGCCTGCCTAGGTGGCAGTAGTGCTGCGAGGAGGCGCTTCAGCAGGTGTGGTGTCTAATCTTCCGGAGTCTCCTCCAATACCTCTTATCTTGAGGTTTAGGCTGCGCCTCTGGTCCTCTGCCACCGCCATCTTCTGATCTGTTTTGGCTTGTTGTGCCTGCAGGTCCAGTACCGCCCTCTGGAGTTGGGTTGTTTGTTGGGTATTTTTGTGGGCATCGCTTTCTAGGACTTCCATGCGTTTCGTTAGGCCTCGAACCTCTTGTCGGATTTGGGCCATATCGGCCTGGAGGTTCCGTCTGAGTTCCGCAAGGAGCCCTCTCATGATAGTCGTCGTTACCGGGGTAGAGTCCGGTGGAGAGGTGGAGGGTATGGTGGTTTGCGGCTCCACTGTATTCCCCTCTGGCAGTCCCATGCAGTAATCCTCTGATATTTCTGTGTCTGCGTCTGAGCAGTCGGCCATCTTGGGCCCTGCTCCACTCCGGGCTGGCGCCACAGTTCGCCGATATTCATGCCCATATGTGGTTTGTCGGATTTTTGTTTTTTGTTTTTCTTACCCATGGCTTGTGGGTCAGGGCTTGGGGGGATTTGCCAGCAGTTTGGGGCTTTTCAGACCCGATTTTGCGGCTATAAAGGCGTTCGTCGGCTCAGAGCTTCAGTAGCATGCGGCCGCTCGGTTCAGTGGCTTGGCTCCGCCCCCCGCAAAATTATTTCTAAAGCTAATAAGATGATGAAGAAGTAAATGATAAACCTATTAAAAAAATTCAATCTTAGAACAATGAACTAGGAACGAGGATTTCTGAAAAGGAGGGGTGTGCGGCCTTAAATCAAATGCATAAAGATGTTCACTGCTTAAACCTAATTGAATGTCAATTCAAGATCATGAATAAGTGGTATCTCGTTCCATCAAGGTTATCCAAAATGTACTCTAATCATATTCCAAATTGTTGGAGATGTGGAAACCCGGTAGGTACCTACCTACATATTTGGTGGGAATGTCCGTTCGTTAAACTATATGGAAATGGGCTTTTGATACTTTTAAGGTTTTATCAAATGCAGACATAAATTGGGGCCCACTTTCCGCATGATTGCATATGAACATAGAAGTACTCTCTAAAGAAAACCGTTGCCTGGTAATTCATAGCCTTATTGCTACTAAAATTCTGATTGCTAGGAACTGGAAATTAAGCATACCTTCCCAAAAACATCTATATATCCAACAATTAAAATTCCAGCTCTGCATGGAAAAAGAACAGTTTAATTTATATATCTCACAACGATAAAAAAAGATACATTTGATCTAAAAAAAAAAACAAATCACAAAAAAAATCAAAAAAAAATCAAGGAACTGAGCAAATATTCCTTGTAAATATAAGGAGTATAAGAATGCTGGTCTGAAATGGTTACTTTGTTTTAGTATGTTTGGTTTATTTACTTGTCTTTAGGCTTTGTCCTTCTACTGTTTTATTAGTAATGTACATACTGTACTACTATGTCTCTTTGAATATAACAGTCTGAAGTATAAGCCTAAATAGTTTCGTAGGTTTTTTAATGTTTTCGTTATATATTTGGAACTGTGAATAAAGATATACTTTAAATAAAAAAAAACAAAAACATAGAAACATAGAATGCGACAACAGATAAGAACCATTTGGCCGATTTATTGTACCCAATTTTCTAAATACTTTCATTAGTCCCTGGCCTTATCTTAATGTAAGATAGCCTTACGCCTGCTTAAGCTCCCTCACTCTGTTAACCTCTACCACCTCAGCTGGATCGTTATTCCATGCATCCACTACCCCCTCAGTATAGTAATACTTCTATATTTTGTTTTTAAACACCCTCTAATTTAAGACTTTGTCCTCTTGTTATTCTCTTCACCATGTAGTGGCTGATCAGTGTATATACCACAGGATGTATATGTGAAAGGTAAATGTGCCTTTCCTTTTTATACTCTTTATTACAATTATTGAATTTTAGGGAACATGGTTTTAGGGAATGTGAGAACCTTGAACTTGACCTTTGTTCAGACTGTTCCTATTCGTAACCTATACATCTTGGACCTACCTGAGGCCAGTCAAACGCACTTATTGCAAATCTTACAACCTATTAATTAATGGGGATACTCCTACTTGTGTTGTTTTTGTCTTCTGCAAAGGGCAGCCTGACTCACTATAGTGTGAATAAAGGAGGATGCCACAGAGGCAGAGTATGCACTAACGTCGGATGGATTTGTTGTCTCTGTTGGCCTTCTGCTCAGTTTTATTGCCAGTTTAAAACATTGACATTATGTCATGCAAGCTGTCAGTATAATGGAGGATATAGGCATCGTGATAACAACAGAAAAAAAATGAAATCATAAATAAAACCGAATCAAGCAGGAAATCTAATATAGCATCTCACAATGAAACATCGGATGCATTATCATCCTTCAGTTAAATCCTGTTTTTATATACTGTGCACATAAAAGGGAGATATTTCACAATAAGTTTCAGTTCGATTTTTCTCAATTTGTTTTTCGTACATTATGTATAATAAGAAAATTAGCCTAGCACTTATTTAATAAATGCAGTTCATAGATACCATATTAAAGTGGTATAAAACAGCAGTCAATGGATAAACAGACAATGAAAATTATGTACATTTACAACATTTTTCTTTATTATTTGTTCATTCTTTACGGAAATGTTTGGAATTAGGAATATTTTAGGGACTGTATGACATATCTTATATAGCAATATGTCAAACTGGATTTGAAATGTATGCATCGAAGCACAAACACAGTAGACATGACAATAATAGATAAAAGCAAATTCTGTTCATGGTTGTTTGTAAAGAACCAGATCTCCAGAAATGTAATGTTGTGAAAATACCCCTGATGTTAAAGTAATGTCTATTAGGGATGTGCATGGTCAAAAAATTCTGTTCGGTTCAGAAATTCGGGTAAGTAAAAAAATGTGTCTGCTTCGGCAATTCAGACCAATAGCATTCGATTCGGCACTTCGGACCTTGTGATGCTAGTCCTGCAATGGAAGACAGAAGCCCTATAGATGTGTAAGTGGTTGTGGTGACAGTCCGGGCACTGGGAGGTGGGTGTCTTATAAATGTGTAAGTGGCTGTGGTGGCAGTCCTGGCACTGGGAGGCGGGAGCCCTATAGATGTGTAAGTGGTTGTGGTGACAGTCCTGGCACTGAGAGCCCTATAGATGTGTAAGTGGCTGTGGTGGCAGTCCTGGCACTGGGAGGCGGAAGCCCTATAGATGTGTAAGTGGTTGTGGTGGCAGTCCTGGCACTGGGAGCCCTATAGATGTGTAAGTGGCTGTGGTGGCAGTCCTGGCACTGGGAGGCGGGAGCCCTATAGATGTGTAAGTGGTTGTTGTGGCAGTCCGGGCACTGGGAGGTGGGTGTCTTATAGATGTGTCAGTGGTTGTGGTGGCAGTCCTGGCACTGGGAGACCCCTGCACCTTACTCTACTGGGCATTACTCGACTGCCTCCACTACCACATCTATAGGGCTCTGCCTTCCAGTGCCCGGACTGCCACCACAACCATCTATAGGGCTTCCGCCTCCAAGTACCAGGACTGCCACTACAACCACTTACACATCTATAGGGTTCCTGCCTCCCAGTGCCAGGACTGCCACCACAACCACTTACACATCTATAGGGCTCACAGTGCCTGAACTGCCACCACAACCACTGACACATCTATAGGGCTCCCAGTGCCAGGACTGCCACCACAACCACTCACACATTTATAGAGCTCCCGCCTCCCAGTGCCAGGACTGCCATCACAAGTTCCGAAGTGCCAAAGTTCTGAAGGTACGAAGTGCTGAAGTTCCGAAGTGCCGATTTGAATGCCATTGGTCCGAATTGCTGAAGCAGACACATTTTCTGAGTAATGAGCAGGGGCTCCCAGTGTCAGGACTGTCACCACAACCACTTACACATCTCTAGGACTCCTGCCTCCCAGTGCCAGGACTGCCACCACAACCACTTACACATCTATAGGGCTCACAGTGCCTGGACTGCCACCACAACCACTGACACATCTATAGAGCTCCCAGTGCCAGAACTGCCACCACAAGTTCTGAAGTGCCGAAGTTCTGAACCGAGTGCCTTTGGTCCGAATTGCCGAAGCAGACTAATTTTTAGAATAGTGGGCAGGGGGTTCCCAGTGCCAGGACTGTCACCACAACCACTTACACATCTCTAGGGCTCCCAGTGCCCGTACTGCCACCAATAGCACTTACACATCTATAGGGTTCCTGCCTCCCAGTGCCAGGACTGCCACCACTACCACTTACACATCTATAGGACTGCCACCACAAGTTCCGAAGTGCCGAAGTTCTGAAGTGCCGACGTACCAAAGTTCCAAACTGAATGCCATTGGTCCGAATTGCCGAAGCAGAATTTTTTTTAGAGTAATGGGCAGGGGGCTCCCAGTGCCAGGACTGTTATCACAACCACTTACACATCTGTAGAGCTCCTAGTGCCCGGCCGGCCATCACAACCTCTTACACATCTATAGGGCTCCCAGTGCCCAGACTGCCACCAAAACCACTTACATATCTATAGAGCTCCCACCTCCCAGTGCCAGGACTGCCACCACAACCACTTACACATCTGTAAAGCTCAAAAGAATTGCACATGTCTAATGTGTATATGTGAACATGATTCCCACATACAGTACAGTTACAGTATATGTGTACAATGCAAGATCTCACTTCCTCCCCATGTATACTAGATCCAAAATACAGCCATGAATTTGGATGTACACAACTATCTGCAGAGCATGGGAAAAGTGAGGAGCTTCCATTTATTGTCCAGTGTTATGATACATAAGGACAGAATGGAGAAGAAAAACAACAAAGTGTGTGTTATGGTTTAAATTTTGTTTGGATTATTCATTAAATAAAGAAAATATCTCATGATTACTTATGTGAGTGCACATTTCCTAATCATGTTATGTCTTGAGAATTTGTATATACATAAGTATAATTGGTAACATTTTTTTCCATTGTTATGTGTTACCTATTACATGTTCTGATTGTTGATTGGTGGGTGCTAGCTCAACCCCTTAGAATAAGCATATATCTAGGTCACTTAGAAAGTTTCACTTGTACATGTCATGTTCGTTTACACAGGTAAACAGCATATGTGTATGTTTTTTACATGTTTTGTGAATGTCTTTTCTTAGCATAAAACATTGAAGTTGATTTTTTTTTTTCTCGATAACTAAATGTTAAAGGGACACTGTAGTGGTCTGGTTGCAGTGTCCCTGTCCCATGTAGTCCTGCAATGTAAATCATTGCAGTATTAGAGAATCTGCAATGATTTCCTTGCTGGACTAATACTGCCTCTAGTGGCTGTCAATCAAACAGTCACTAGATATACTTCCTGGATCCTAATGGACTTTTACGCTTCCTTGTTGGATGATGTTGGAGGATGCGGAGCATGCAGAGTATGCGGAGCGCCGACCCAGCACCAAGTGAGATATGTGATGGAATCGGGTGAGTAAGCAAAGGGTTTTTCTTTAACCCTTTTTTAAAACTTTGTTTTCCTTACACTATAGAACGCCTTTGGTTCTTATGAAGGTTATTTTTATTTCCCTTTAATTTGCAACCAAATGACACGTAGATCTCATTTTTGATAATGTGTAATTTGTTATTTATTTATTTTTTAAAACTAGCTTGTATCCTGCCACATGCCAGGGTCATCTCTACTATGGCAGTGCTGGTATTTCCTGTTTGTGTGATGTACTATGAATGTGAGGGAACGTACGTAGCTGCACAGGTTCTCAAATAAGACAAAAGAAAAATAAAAAAGGAAGAGAAAATACTTGGTACAGGTGATCATTTGGGTTTAACCCCTTAAGGACCAAACTTCTGGAATAAAATGGAATAATGACGTGTCACACACGTCATGTGTCCTTAAGGGGTTAAAGGGATTGTATTGCAGAGCCTATGTATGTGACAAACATTTATGGGCCAAAGTACCTTTACATGTCTTCTGACATTGATTTGCTTAATAGCAGGTCCTTTTTATTTATAGTATATATACAATATTGCAAATAAGACTGCTTCTTATCAGTCGTGTTCGCCTTAATCCCATTTTAGAATCCTTAATTCCATTTTAGAAACCTTAATTCCATTTTAGAAACCTTAATCCCATTTTAGAAACCTTAATACCATTTTAGAAACCTTAATCCCATTTTAGAAACCTTAATACCATTTTAGAAACCTTAATTCCATTTTAGAAACCTTAATACCATTTTAGAAACCTTAATACCATTTTAGAAACCTTAATACCATTTTAGAGACCATATTTGGTCTTGTCATTTGGAAAAGAAATATACCCTACTACCAGAGGCTGAAGTGATCTACTCAGCAACTGACCAAAATTGTTCTTCATTCCAACAAACGTCAGCACTGGTAGTATTAGACCACTCATACTCCGCTTCTATTTAGATAGATAGTTTTCTGCTTGCTCCACAAGCACAGGTGCCCTCGAAGGCACAGCAATGGATTTTCACGGAGTCTTGATCCCAAATAGCAGTTACCATCAGTAGGTGCCCTTGAAAGCACAGTATAGGATCACTTCGGAGCTTAGTTGGTTTATCATAGTAGTGATATAAGTTATAGTATCTGAGTAGTGACAGATTTATCTTATCAGTGTACACACTATACTATTTTAACCTGATTTTGTGTAGACTTGCCGAAAATCACGTTTCTCCAGACCACTATTTGGTGGAGGTTCCCCCTCCCTGGAAACCTAGGTCCTTTACTCACCTCGATGCCCTGCTGCTCTTTGTATGCTAGTAACAAAACGGAGTATTATTGAGACATTAATATTATTATTGCCATTTATATAGCGCCAACAGATTCCATAGCGCTTGCATGATATCCATTGGTATGATACATTGTATCCAGTATTCACAACAAAGTCTAAACTTGAAATGCTCAGAGATTAGTACTAACGATATAGACACAGTGATTCAGTTTATATCTGTTCTGTCTGCTGTCATAATCTCTGTACCTTATCCATTGTACATATTCAGTCCATTGTATATAGTTATATTTTTTTCACTTAGTTTTTTGTAAATATTTGTATGCTTGTAATTATATTGGTTTAGATCGTATTTTTCTCCTTTCTTTATATACATTATTTGATCTCTTATGGACATATACCAATTGTGTCCATGCCTCACATTAGTCATTAACTGTATTTTTTTAAAACTGACATAATAAAAGTGAAGTTTTAGACATTTGAACAGGACTTTTTTTTTTTTTTTTTTTTTTTTTTTTTTTTTTTACCATTTATCCAACTATTCTTTTTTTTTTTTTTTTTAATAAATCTTTATTAGACAAAACATTTTTTGATTTTTTTAACATACAACAAATATGCAAGAATTAATACTTAGCAGCATAAATGCACATCTATCAAATAAATACATAGATCTTTTATATTTAACGTGCATAACACGTATTCACAAATAGTAATCACGTATTCACTTATAATCCAGCATATCAATACTAACATACATAGAAAAACAACAATAGGACACAAAAAAAAAAAAAAAATCCACCGTCACAGAGCGCATAATCAAAATATGTTCTCTTCCACCTGTACTGGGGTTATTGACTTCTGTTTTCAGTTTAAGAGATCTTTCTCTATTTAAACAGATGTCGATATGTCTCTTATAACTTAAATTGGGAGATAACCATCTATGGGGTAATTATCCAAATAGTAAGCTGTATTTATCTAGCCATTCACAATACCAATTGTTTTTCCTAGAAGTGAAAGTCGCATTTTTGATCATCTCATATTCCATTGATATTTGGTGCCTTACTTGTTCTATCAGTAGTCGTTTATTAAACGGCTTAGATATTTTCCAATTTCTCGCAATAATAATTTTAGCAGCGACTAAACAATGGATGGCAAAACAGATCTCTTTTTGAGAATCAAAAGGCAAATTCTGATGTAAAAGGGCCGAAGCGGCATTCTCCGGAATTCTATCTACGGACATAGATGCAAAAATTTTGAAGGCCCAGGACCAAAGAACTTTAACAACTGGACATGCCCACCAAATATGTATGTAGGTGCCTAAATGGCTGCCACATCTCCAACAGGTTGGCTCGGCAGAGTGAAACATTTTGGCTAATCTAACAGGAGTATAATACCATCTGTAGAGAACTTTGAAGTGGCATTCTGACAGATTCAAACAATGGATATGTTTATTTACCCGAGTTAAAGAGGAGTTCCAGTCATCTAACGAAATTTGCAATTTCAAGTCTAGTTCCCACGACTTGATCACTCTATAAGGCGACTCCTTAAGGGATTCCAACATTAATGAGGCAACGGACATGCTCTTTTTAATAGATTCAAACTTAAACATAACTTCCAGATTTTTAGCAAAAATAGAAGTCGATTTGAGCACGTTTTTGTGTATAAATTTTTTTATCCGCAAATAAGTGAAAATTTCTCTAGATGGAATATGAAAAATATCGATTAAGGTCTGAAATGACAAAATATTATCGCCTTGCATAATTTGTAATAACTTAATTTTATCTGCATTAGCCCAGTTCTTTAGAGAAAAATCTTTTATAAGGATTTGCAGTATATCTAGTGTACATGTCTTGGGTATCTTATTCATTAGGCCTAATTTTTTCTTAATTGTTATCCACTCTTCCAAAATTTGAAATAATATCGTAGAGTTCTTAAACGTATTGATTAAAGAATTGTTTGTGACTGTCCACATCGAAAATTGCAATGTGTCTGTTTGCACCATTTCAGACTCTAACATATACCATGGTTCAAGGACCTGCACTGGGTCCTGAAGGAGATAGATATGTCTAATAATATTTGCATAATAACTGTAGGTAATACTAGGATAATTTAATCCACCATTGGACAGTTTTTTAGTTAAGATCTTTTGAGCAATTCTGGGTTTTTTATTATTCCAAATAAAATTGTTGAAGCTGGATTGGATCATAGCCAACCAAGACCCCGGGACTTTGAGTGGCATCATAGAGAACATATATAGCCATTTAGGCAAAATATATGAATTAATAATATTTATTTTACCTTGCCAGGAGGTTTCTAAATTTTTCCATCTTTTAAGTTTGAGATTCATATTTCTCATGAAAAACATTGTATTCCTCTCCATTATGTCTGTCACATTGGCAGTTATAAATAGTCCCAGACAGTTTAATTCTGCGTCTGTCCATATAAATTTATAGGAGTGGGTTAAGGTATTTACCAAATCATTGTTCAAATTCAAAAACATTACTGTGGTTTTAGTTACATTTAATTTAAAGTTCGACATATTGGAGTACCTTTTAATTTCAATCATTAGCGCTTTTAAAGAGGACTCTGGAGATGTAAGAGTGAGTAACGCATCATCCGCGTATAGTGATATCTTAATATCCATCATGTTCGTTTGGACACCTTGGATTAGGGGATTATTCCTAATATTAATTGCCAAAGGCTCAATAGACAGTATATACAGCAGGGGGGAAAGAGGACAACCTTGTCGTGTACCATTTTTGAGTGCAAACCACCCTGCTGTAATGTTTGGACCCACCGTTCTAGCAGTGGGGGAGGAATATAGGGCCATAATGGCGTCATGTATCCAGCCAGTGAACCCAAAAGCAATAAGAAGTTCGCTGAGGTAGCCCCACCCGACCCTGTCGAAAGCTTTTTCAGCATCTAATGACAGGGCCAGGAAGGGCTTCCTATTTCTATTAGCCCAGTCCAAAGTATCAATTATTCTCCTAATATTGTTGGACACTTGCCTACCCGGCACAAACCCTATCTGATCCAGATGGATCAGCGTCGCGACAATAGTCTTGATTCTATCAGCGATAATGGCCGCATAGATCTTCATGTCCACATTAATTAAGGCTATAGGTCTATAGTTACTAGGATTGTGGCTGGGTTTATCAGGTTTCAGTATCGGAATAATATTGGCCTGTAGTAATTCAGTTGGAAAAGATTTATTTAAAGCTATTTGATTAAACATATCTGTTAAAGGATTAATTAATAGGGACTGCATTTGTTTATAGTATATATTCGTGAAGCCGTCAGGGCCCGGAGTTTTGTTAGTAGGAAGTCTATTAATTTGAAATTTGACTTCATCAACCGAGATGATCCTATTTAAGGTTAGTAGATCCTGAGGTGTGACTTTTGGGATCTGGATATCGGCTAGATAGTTTTGAATATCTTTTAGGTTGGGCGACAGTTTAAGATTATACAGATCTTCATAGAATTGATTGAATCTGTCCCCTATTGCAGCAGGTGTCGAATAGATCTTTTGGCCATCAATCAGTTGTTCCACCCTGTTTTTTGCATAATGATTTAGAAGTCTTTTAGATAAGTTCTTATTGGCTCTATTACCAGTATAGTAATTTTTTAGTCTTAGTTTATGGATATTTAATTGAATTTTTTGTTCCACTTTGGAATTAATTTGTTTTTGTAACACATTTAACTTAGTTTTTGTTACTGCAGATGGGTTTTGTTTATTTAATTTAGATAGATTATAAAACTCAATATACAAATCGGTTAGGGTCTTCCCATTTTTAGACCTCATTATATGTGCTAATTTAATTAAGTAGCCACGCATAACTGATTTGTGTGTACACCAATTGTTTGCCGGCGAAGTATCGGAGGGATTGTTTTCTAACCAAAAAAATTTTAATAATTGGGTTATTTCTTCCTTATTCTTCGGGTCATTTATGAGAGCGTCATTCAATCTCCAAGTATTATAAACCCTTGGAGATTTATTACCAAAGTCTACTAAAATAAGGCTATGGTCGGACCATAGACTCTCTTTGATTTCAATTGAGTTGCATAAGGGTATCGCTTTAGCCTCTAATAAGCAAAAATCAATACGAGCGTATGAACCATGCACGCACGATTGATGGGAATAGTCTTTATCAGTTGGATGTAATAATCTCCATATGTCGTGAAGGTTATATTGTTTACAGATATTGTTTAGTTTCTTAGATTGTTTGACAGTTCTTTTATCAATTGTAGTAGCAGAGATATAAGTCTTATCCATTTTGGGGTCTCCCACACAATTAAAATCTCCCGCTATAATTAAATACCCCTTAGATACTTTGTCCACTCTATCCATTATTGATGCAAATTTTGTCATAGGGTCGACATTCGGTAAATAAACATTTACTAAGGTATAGGTCTTTTTATCCATTACGCATACAATAATTATATATCTGGCTTCTGGGTCTAAT
The DNA here is from genome assembly GCF_036172605.1 of Pelobates fuscus. Classification (NCBI taxonomy): domain Eukaryota; kingdom Metazoa; phylum Chordata; class Amphibia; order Anura; family Pelobatidae; genus Pelobates; species Pelobates fuscus. The sequence continues at coordinate 100,055,639 of NC_086319.1, read as the reverse complement.
TCAATATATTCGATTACCAATTCAATATTACTATTGAAGACGACTGCAACTCCTCTTTTTTTCTTGTCTTTTAAAGAAGCATGGACAATATTGGTAAATTTATCCCCACCCCATCTTTGTTTAAGATCTTGCAACCAATGTGTTTCCTGTAAGAATGCCACTTGAATGTTATGTTCACTAAGGGTATCGTATAATCTACTCCTTTTTTTGTTCGTGTTTACACCTTGAACATTTAAAGATAATAATTTTAACATCTGTGACTATCAGAAAATTAGTCGGGTATATTTATATTTAAACCCCCAGTCACCCCAGATAGGAGTACTATTATCCTTTTTTGCCATACATTTGTCAATGAATTCATGTGCTCTGAGCGCGGAAAAACACACACAAACATAAAAAGAAGAAAAACCAGCCAAAAAACAAACTACAAAAAACTCGATCACATTAAAATTGGATCGGAAAAGATCCAACATGGTCATCCAGCATACAGCTAGATTAGAGAGAAGGTGGTTCTTTCTACTCTATTTTAACCGTAGATTTCCGGTAGTATTAGAAATCAACGGCAACAATGTAGTATCACTACACCAAGAGGGGCGAGCCTACCAAAGGGCCCAGAAAAAACGCCTTGGAGAAAACCACTATACCCGATCGAAGAAAAGAGAAAAAAAAAAAAAATGGATAAATAAGATATATAATTATACATTTTCTATACATTCTTTGAAGCCTACATTTATCACTTACTTAGGATGTTCCTTTATGAACCATTCATATAGATTATATATTAAACATTGCTAGGAACACCTGTCTATTGGCATTATAAATCCAGACCATAATTTCCCCCCAAAAAGAGAGAGAGAGAAAAAAACAAACAAAAAAAAAAAAAACCCTTGCCCTTTTTTTTCTCTATTCTCCTCTTAAGGACATATATCGTCATATGTACAGAATTTAAACCAGATCCACTTTCTCAAGTTATTCTATTAATGAGACTATTGTATAGCATCTATTTTGTTGGTAATAAACAGAAAATGTCAGTTAGCCTCACGAGTCTGACAAATCATATCATCTATCAAAATATATATGCACTTGTATTTTTTTGTGTTATATCATTATTTCAGTGTGAGTCAAGTGTACCCCTCCCTATTGGTCTACAAAAAATTGACCTACATAGTGTATGTATGTGTAGTAACCACTTATGTAATATAAAACTATACAAGCAACTATTTCAAAAATTATCAATTAGTGTATGTATCCTATCCCAATTACAGAATATTATATCCCCATGTGGAGTTATATTTTATCAATGTGCCTCACTGAGGTCTTTCTTATTTCTCAATACTATATCTCTGTGTTGTATTAAGTTGTATCTTTATATCCGTGTATATCAATATATTTGTGTTACTCCCGAATTTGAATCAAACCTTACTGTGAAATAGTATCGTTCTAAATTAAATTAAAATATGATACAACAATTATTTACTTATACACACATGTTTGTCAAATTATTGTCAAATTATTTACCATCGCCTTAGTGTTAAAAACCCATAGTGCAGGCTATTATTTACAGTAGCCCTTTCAATAGGAGCCCTTTCCATAAACTCCTCACAAAGTGAAAAAATCTTTGCTACTTAACACTTGTAAGGTCAAAATTGGTTGCTCACCTACCAAATATAGGGGTTATTTCTGATATATTACCATTATCACACCCAGAGACCACCAACATATCCTTTACACCATATCCTTTACACAAAAAAAAAAAACAACAAAAAAAAAAAAAAAAAATTCTTTCCCTTTCTTTCCTTATAGTATCAGAATCTGGCCCTGGCCCCTGACTCAACTATTTACAAAGTCAATTTGTTCGCTTTCAGCCAGTCCAGCAATTTGGTATTTGACTCAAATACCTCTCTTTTCCCTTCAAATGACAGGCTTATTTTGGGCGGGTAAAGCCACCTATATTTTATATCATGGCGTCTAAGAACTTGGATTGCTGGATTGAACATTTTCCTTTTTGTTCTCGTCTCGAAGGATAAGTCCTGGAATACTTTTACATTCTGAAAACAGCCCGAGGTTAGCTGATTCTCTCTTACGGCTTTCCAAACTTTTTCTTTATAGTCGTCTGTATTGAAACATGCAATGATATCTCGCGGAGCGTCGTTCTGAATGGATTGAGGTTTGAAAAGTCTATGGCACCTTTCTATTAAGTGATTATGTGAATTACACTCCACCCCCAGCGCAGAAAAATATCCCATCAGTGTTTGTCTTACATCTTCTGGTCTTCCCTTTTCTGCTATATTTCTAAACAGGACTTTATTGACATTACGTTAGTCATGTTTTTTTCTGCTATATTTCTTGAACAGGACTTTATTGACATTACGTTAGTCATGTTTTTTTTCTCTAAGTTCATTTGAAATATCTTTGTTATCACAGATGTTATTTAGTGTCTGCACAAAATTGCTACAGGCTTCTAGATTACTAAGCACATCTACGTACCTATTGAGGGATCTAATATCTATGTAATGTCTTCTGCTAAGGTATAGTGATAATATCAGAATTTGACAAAGCATCACTAGAGGGGGCAAAACACATCAAGCTCCATCTATTACAGTTCTGTGCTATTCCCCAGCTCTTTCCTATACCACCATGCTGTTTGCTACTGGAAGTGCCAGTAAAGCTAGTTTTAATGCTGTATTTAATATCATTAAACAGTTTCAACTGTGCCCTGATATGTGATGAGACCAGTAGTCCCTGTTGTGGACATGTGCATGTGCACCAATAGCAAGGGGAAACTGTTATATTATAGGATTACATTTACAGTAAGTTTGATTTTGGTTGGAGCTAGAAGCATGTCCAAAACCTGATAGATTACTGGCTGTCCTACACCCGTTTGAACCCATCCTATTTTCTAAAAAATCTTTTGTCTTCTAAACACTGCCCTCTTCATTTAAGCTCTCATTTACTTAGTACTGTATGCACAACATGTCCACTGTCATCACTCGCATATTGTCAGCGTTTTAGCAAAGGGGTTAGGTAGATAGAACTGGATGTTATTCATTATCCCTGCAGGGTTTGGATCCATAATCAAACACAGGGTAAGTCCTTGAAGCCATGTAGCCTGTAAGATTTCTGCTGATGATCAGCGCAACTGAAAATCGGGCAGGTTCTGATGTATTGGTCAAAAATACACGTAAGAGCTCAACAACATGTATAAAAATACTTTACTATGTCCAATTGTAAAAAAAATTCTATATCAAAAATACAGTAAAATATATGCATGTACAATCCATCACTAATAGATACTAGTCTCTTATTTGGACCCAAATCGCATTTAGGGTCACCTGATGGACATCTTTGATCGGGGATCCAGTCTGGCGCCGCGGCCCTTTAGCAGTGGTTAAGAAAGACACCAGATCCCCAACATTTCTACAGGAATGCCTTTAGAAATGGATATAAAAGGCTAAAAAAGTTGGGGAGGGAATCTGGTGACTTCATATGGTTGAGCATCACTATCTGTGCTGTAGGTTTTTTGCATTATATATGCTGTTTGTGTGTGCCCTATGTAACTGTTTGTTTCATATGATCTTATCTCTGAACAGGCGCACCAGAGGCAGAATATAAACTACAATATGTAATTGGATTTTATGAAAGGCTTGTGTTAATAGCAGGGGACTGGATCAAGTCCACTGAGACAGAAACAAGCTGGTTAATAGTCATGTACATGCAAGAAGGTCAATGCGGGAACAAAGGCACTTAACTAAACTTAACTAAACTGGACAGGCTTACCTTTACATGAAAGAAACACACTTGACTTGCATGGCTAGACACAATGAGAATAAACTAAACAAAACAGACTAAACGACTTTAATCTGACACAAAAGATACATGGTCGAAGCAGGACTGTACAGAATATAACCGAAATTGCTTAGGCAAGACTGAACCAGAGTGCATAAATCGACAGCAGATCCAACCAGCTGAAAGAAAATAATTTTAACCTTAGAGAACAGATATGAGTAGGTAATTCACCAGGTGAGTTTGTTATTTTGCATTTAACTAGCTGGCTTTGGCAATTCCTTATCACATTTGAACATTTAAATAAACTCTCTACAGATAATGCAACTCTATGAAACACTTAATGCTTCTCTTTCACAGGGCATCTGCGTTTAAATTATGCATGCTTAAAATACACTGGCACGTTTTACGAAAATATTTTGCACCTAAATACAATTTGTACACTGAAGCCTGAGGGCCCGCAGTGCTGTTTGTAGCTTTAAAGATCCTTAATTAGAAACTGCTTAAAATATTTGAGATTAAGAAATCATGACAGCATGTTGGATTCCCCCAGCTCCCACTAGTCGCTGCCAAAATCATTGAATCGTTTTTGTTCTCCTTGTTTCTGGACAGTGTTCTCTCACTAAATCAGAATTAACATACTAATATCTGCATACTAACTCGAGCTAGTGTGGCAGTCAGAGAGACGGGCCTCAAGATTCTAATTATATAGGGAAACCTGTAACAGAGACAGGTACGCAAAAACGTATCTATTTTTATTGCACAAAGTTAGGACTATGTTAAGGTTATATGTGAAAGTAATTTACCTCCGATTTTGGATAATGCGCTGAGCAGCTAATGATTGGATGAAAAACAAAAGGCTTGAATGGAAATAAAACAGGCTTAATTATTTCATCTACCTGCTTGCCAGTATGCTAGCTTTACAATAAGCTTTACTTACAAAGTGTCATAGTGTCGCAAACACAAAACCTGATTTAACTACAACTGAAACCAAGGGAATGTTTATATATATATATTTTTTTCAATTTGACAGTTTTAATTTTTAGTAATATAAGGCATGTGGGGTACAGAAAAGAAAGGGGAACATAAATCACATGACGTAGAATCAACATTATATCGTCCACATCATGTCACAATCCACTCATATGCAACAACATCGGCTTACAACAGGTAACTCATCCAGGATTATGACATATCATAATAATCACCATAAGGAAACAATGTAGTGGCTAACAGCATGACATGATCGTGACATGACACTCAGCATGTCATCGTCCCTATCTTCTTTGTTGGCTGCTAGGTGCGTAAGTTAACTATGGGTGAATTTCACATCTGCTGTTTTCCTGACCTGTCGGGTCATTTGGGTCTAATGCTTGTAGGGAAATATATGGTTGTGAACCTTCTGAGATGCGACCTCTGGTCTGTGATAGGATATACCTCACTTTGCTTTGGATTCTTGCCCATTATTCTTATGGGCCTCTGTCGTGGCTACTGGGGGTGGAGGCTATACATCTGTCAGTGATTTGGTCCAACTGTGGACAGAGATGGAATGTAGAAATAAATGGTTAGGGCGAGGGGGAAAGGGGAAGGGCAGAGAGCATAGGGGGACAAGGTTCCAGCCAGTCATGTCTGAAGCGGGTATTGATTTCAAATGTTCGGGTAGAGAGTCTAGAGTTTGGGGATGGAGATTAGTCGTACTTTGGTACATCTGCTTTAGTTTCTAGGTTCCGCTTAGTGTGGTGGGAAGAGGCTGAGGTAATGGGAGGGGTAACTATGATTGGTTATGGTCTTATTCAAGTAGGGTGTTTCAAAGCCCAGTTTTCCCATACCTCATATTCCCAGCTATGTCAGGATGCCACTTGGGTTTTGTTAGATTTGTATTTACCTACCCATGAGATATGTTTTATGAGTTCCTGCATAGATGGTATTGTCTGCGAAAGCCATTTTTTTGCTACGTCTTTTTTGCTACGTCAGAGAGGGCTGCCATAAGAATCTGAAATATCAAGTATTGGGTGGGTTTGGGATATGTATTTTTAAAGATGAACAGTAACAGGGAAGCAGGGAAGTTGGGTATGGTTACCTGGGTGTGATTATTTTATTAATGCAATTACATCTTTCCAACAGAGCTGGATTGTTGTGTTCCACAAAATATGTGAGAACGCACCTTTGTTGCCATGACAGCGCCAACATAGGTTTTGGTGTGCACATTGACGCTAAGCGAGTGGAAACTATATACCAGCGATTAGAATAATTTAAGCATTAATTCCATTTGGAATGCGCATGAGGTTAGGCCCTTGTGCATATTGACAGAGGCTAACCAGGTTGCCTCTGATTGTTGTTGCCCTGGGTCTTTTTTCCAGGTTTGTCCACATTTTAGGGAGCGTATCTCAGTATTCGAAAGGAATAGTGTGTAAATGGTGGAGATGGTTTTTTTTCACAGGCAACAGTGCCATGTAAAATTTCTCGAAGGTTGTAAGAGGAGAAAATCCCGATTTCTTAGGGGCTGAGACATGGGCCTTCCACCAAGATTTCAATTGTAATTAGGAGTGGTGTGCTATGTTGGGCAGGGTGTAATGGCTTTGATCAAATGTGGACAATTTACTATTAGTATATAAATCATTTAAATATGCAACGCCACATCTGTTCCATATTTTAAAATTGAAATCTGGAATCAGAGTTGATAGCGCTTTAAGGCGTGTTGCCAATGAGGTCGGGTGGCAGCTGCACAGGAGTTCATGGATTTTATCCCAAATTCCTAACATTGTCAAGGAGGTGGGGGTGCCTGTGATGTGTTGGGCCTTTGGTGGGGCCACCCCCAAAGCAAGCTATTCATATCTCACTGGCGTGGTATAGTTTAGATAAGGTATGAGGTAGCTTCACTCCCAGGAAGGTAAGGTGGTCTGTTCTCCAATTGTAGGGGTATTCTTTTTGTAGGTCTTTTAGATAGGTGTCCTCCATCCTCACCCCCATGGCCTGCGTCTTTGTGAGGTTTAGTTTATAATAGGAGTACTGGCTATATGACCACAATATAGAGTGTAATGCTGGTAGGGAAACTTGGAGGTTGGTAATGGTCAGAAGGATATCATCCGCAAAGAGGTTCAGTTTATTCCCTTTCATTAATATGGACACCTTGAATCTCCATGTTGGAATGGATAGAAGCTACCAGTGGCTCCAGAGCCATGATGTACAATAAGGGAGAGGAGGGGCAGTCCTGTTTAGTCCTGTTCATTATATTAAAGAGGTCTTCTTGGAAACTGGAGTTAAAGACTCTGGCTATACAGGGTCTTGGTAACAGAGATAAAGAGCCTGGGAAATGCGAATTTTTCCAGGACCGTCTGCAGGAATGACCAATGCAGATGGTCAAAGGCCTTTTCGAAATCTAAGGATAGCAATAAGCTGTTAGGGGAGTTTCTATGCATGCTATGTAGGTGTGCAAGAGCTTTGGGTGTTCCGTCTGCTCCCTGTCTTCCGTGAACAAATCCCACTTGGTCAGAGTTGACTAAAGTTGTGAGGATGGAGATAAGTCGGTTCGTATAGACCTTAGCTAGTATTTTGATGTCCGAATTTAATAGGGAGGTGGGTCTAAAGTTGGCGCATTTTGTCGGGGGTTTGCCAGGTTTGGTCAAAGTGGCCACGTTAGCTGCTAGCAGGTCAGCTGGTAGTGTTTCAGTTTCGGTGGCAGAGCAAAAATGTGACACCAGTTGTGGGGAGAGGATGGAGGAGAACCTTTGATAGTACGCGTTGGGAAGCCCATGTGGGCTGGGAGATTTGTTAAGAGGTAAGTTTGCAATCACTCATTCTACTTCTGCCAGGGATACCCTTTCTGCCATTAGTCTGCTCTGCTCTATTGTTAGTCCCAGGCAGGGTTATGCCCGATAAAAATGCAGAGATTTCTTCCTGACTAGGTTGATGCACATCCGGGTCCTCCTGGAGGTTATAATGTTTACTATAAAAATCCGCCAACGTGTTGCATTTGATATTACATGGGCAATTTTGGATTGTGCCTGTATTTCCCTGAATATAGCTGCTAACAGTGATCCCGCTTTGTTCCCCCATTTGCGTATTCTTTAGTTTTGAATTTGTGTAGGGCACGTGTTGTATTAGCTATGTTAACATCGTTATAGTCCCTTTGGACTTGTTTAATATGTTCTGCATTTTTAGTGGTCGAGTTTAGGTCCTGGATACAGTAAGTTCAATGTACATAGGAGATCAAGTAATTTTGTCTGGGATTGTTTTTTAAGGAACAATACTCCTCTGATGAAAACTCCACGGATTACGGCTTTATGGGCCTGCCAAACCGAGGAAGTGGACATCCCTGGCGAGTTGTCTAGGGTGAAATGGGTCGAGAGTTCAGATTCGACTTCTGTACACAATGTATTATTTTGTAGCAGAGTGGTGTTCAATCTCCACGGGTTACAACCCCGAAACTTAAAGTCCTGGATCTGTGCATGGTCCGACCAGATGATGTCTCCTATATTGATGTCTCCTATATTTGATTTAAAAGGGTCCCCTGTTCCAAATTATTATGCAAGTGATATTTTTCTCATTTACCTAAATAATTGATGTAAATAACAGTTTTTAAAAATTTTAACAGGTCACATTACATTTTAACATAGGACCCCTTATTGATAGCAGCATCACAAGTATTCCATCCATTGAACTTGTGAGTTTTTAGATAGTTTCTGCTTGAAATTGTTTGCATGATGTCAGAATAGCCTCCCAGAGCTGCTGTTTGGAAGTAAACTTTCTCCCACCCTCATAGATCTTTTGCTAGAGGATGCTCCAAAGGTTCTCAATAGGATTGAGGTCAGGGGAGGATGGAGGCCACACCATGACTTTCTCTCCTTTTATCCCCATAGCAGCTATTGATGCAGAGGTATTCTTTGCAGCATGAGATGGTGCATTGTCATGCATGAAGATGATTTTATTTTATTGTACAAGGGAAAAAAAGTGGTCAGTCAGAAACTCCACATACTTTGCAGAGGTCATCTTTACACCTTCGGGGACCCTAAAGGGGCTGACCAGCTCTCTTCCCATGATTCCGGCTCAAAACATGACTCCACCACCGCCTTTCTGACGTTGCAGCCTTGTTGGAACAGGGTGCCCGTCCACCTACCATCCACTACTCCATCCATCTGGACCATCCAGGGTTGCAAGGCACTCATCAGCGAACAGGACTGTTTGAAAATTAGTCTTTATGTCTTTTTCTGCCCAATGCAGCCATTTCTGCTTGTGAGCATTGGTTAGTGGTGGCCGAATAGAAGGTTTATGCACAGTTGCAAGACTCTGGAAGACTCTACACCTTGAGGTCCATGGGACTCCAGAGGCACCAGCAGCTTCAAATATCTGTTTGCTGCTATGTAATGGTATTTTAGCAGCTGCTCTCTTGATCCGATGCATGGATCTGGCAGAAATCTTCCTCAATGTGCCTTTATCTGCATGAAACCGTCTGTGCTCTGAATCAGCCACAAATCTCTTAATAGTGCGATGATCACACTTAAGTTTTCGTGAAATATCTAATGTTTTCATACCTCGTCCAAGGCATTGAACTATTTCACTCTTTTCGGCAGCAGAGAGATCCTTTTTCTTCCCCATATTGCATGAAAATGGTGCTCTGCTTAATAATGTGGAACACCCTCCTTTAGTAGTTTTTCCTTAAATTGGGCTCACCTGGCAATCTAATTATCACAGGTGTCTGAGATTGTTTTCAGTGATCAAAAGAGCCCCGAGATACAATGCCATCCATGAGTTAAACTGAAAAACTAAATATTTAATCTTTGTGACATTTAAATAGAATTTGCATAATAATTTGGAACAGGGTGTATAACATCCATTCTAGAGTACATTTTGTGTGTTTGTGGGTAATTGGTAGCTCCTATCTGAGGGGTGTAGGGTCTGCCAGCAATCATATAGGTTGAACGCTTTACATTGGGGTTTGAGTTGCCTGTGCCTGGAAGTGTTCTTCAGTATGGAAGTGTCTTAGTTGGGGTCTATGACATGGTTGATATCCCAACAGATAACGGTGGATCCCCTTTGTGCAGCTGCCACCTTAGTTAATACCTTATGTAGGAAGTTCCTCTGGTTTTCATTGGGCGCATATACATTGACCAAGGTGTACATAACATTGTTCATTAAACATACAATAATCAGGTACCTGCCTTCCGTATCAGATATTCCTTGTAACTATTCAAATGCAACAGATTTGTGTACATAAATAGAAACACCTCTCGATTTTGATATATGGGCAGAGTGAAATTGGATAGGAAAGTGTATCATGCCGTATTGGTGGATTTTGGATTTAGGGAAATGCGTCTCCTGGAGGCATAAAAAGGCTGCTGCGCTTTTGTGTGCTTTCTGTAGGATCATATGCCGTTTGTGGGGCATATTCAGCTTATGTACCTTATAGGAGTATATTTTTTAGTGTGGAGGCTAATCAGGAATGCTGACATACAAAGATAATATTCTGTGAGTCATAGGGGCACAGCTCTCAAGGCACTGGTGCAAGATAAAAAGGTATGAATTATACTTGCATATTATGAAGGCAGGTACTTGTGTGTGAGGCCAGTTATACTTATTTGTGTATGGTTGGAGTGTGCAAGAGGGTTAAAAAGGGAGGGCATTGGAGTAAAATCAAAAGGGGGAACAAAATCTTAAACTAAAGTATAAACAACAGGGCCCGAGTATGGTATATGGTACAACAAACTTGTACTCTGAGAGGCATGAAATTGGAAGTGGTGTTATTGCAGGTGGCCTGAGCCGGCTTTAAGTGTCATAGTGTCATGTGCACAATAAGGGACATAGCAGTGAACTATGCATATAAACATAGTGTTAGAAACTTATTGGAACATCAACTATGGCACCAAATCTTTATAGGGTGTATTTCCCAGGGTATAGGTAATTTTTTTATAATGCTAACAATGCGGAAAAAAAACAGGGTAACATGTCACATTCTAAGCGACTATCATAGTCACAGCTATCTCGATTCTGTCGAAGCAGAGTATACTTGTGAGAGCCGTAATGATATGATCATGTCGGATACCAATCCTTAGTGATTTTCTTGGGTGACTGGGACTGGGAGGTTGTTGTTTCACCGGATGGTTGTAGTTTCCATTGTTTTAGGAGATGGGTACCTTCTTCCGCTGAGTGCACAACAGAGGTAGTCCCATTCCTAGAGATGATCAGATGAATTGGAAAGCCCCATCTGAATACGGTTCTCGCGTAGGGTTTCTGTGATCCTTTAGTGTGCCTTGCGTTGGCGCAGCATGGCTGCTGAGAAGTCTGAAAAGATCCAAAATCATGTGAATTCGGCTGGAAGATATTTCAATGTTCTGCTTTTTTGCATGATGAGCTCCTTCACATGGAAATAATGTGCTTTCAGGAGTACATCTCGAGGCAGCGAGGCCACAGTATGTTGGGGTTTTGGGACTCTGTGTAGGAGGTCCAAAATGTAGCGTGTCCAATGACATTTTAGGGACAATGAGCTTAACCCCTTAAGGACACATGACATGTGTGACATGTCATGATTCCCTTTTATTCCAGAAGTTTGGTCCTTAAGGGGTTAAAGAAGCTGTTCACGAATGCAGATAAGTCTGTCACCTGGAATATCTCATGGATCCCCCTCAGGCGTATATTGCTGCGTCTGGACCGATCTTTGAGGTCGATAATTTTTGCTTCACATTGCGCAAGCTGTGCGGTCAGATGTTGGATTTGACCCACAGCTGTGTTGTGGGCATCCACAATCTCCTCCATTTTGGTCTCTACATGTGTCATGCAGGAGCCTAGATCCTGTAAGTCCTTCTTTATCTCGGTCACACTGGCTTGCCAGATTGATATCAGCTTGCTGGATTTTTTGTCCAGTGCTTTTTGTAGGAAGGCTGTGGTGGGGGTTCAGACTCAGGATTTGTGTCTGTGTCAGACTGAAGACTGCTCCCTCCAGAGTGGTCGGTGCCATCTTGTATGCCCGATTCTGCAGCATACTGTGTTGTCCGCTTCTGGGGGAAGAAATTAAGTTTTTCTGCCTTCTCCTGGTTCCTGCGTGCTTTAGCATGTGACATCGCTGTTATTTATCAAGTTTACCAGTCTGGGAATACACTTAGACACCATTCTGCCGATCTTGTGGGGAGCTAAGGGCTCAAGCGGCCATCTTCCTCCGTGTCTAGACATGCCCACCATGTTTATATATATTTTTGGTCGGGGGCATAAAGACATGATATGGTGCAAAGTGGGTTGTGGTGTGCCCAAACCGACGTACGAGTAGGCCTGTAAATAAAAAGGGCCCACCAGGTTAATGATGTAATAAATAGGAAGCGGTGGGTGGGCCAAATGACCTTCAGTTGCCCAGGAAAGAGGGTTGCCTGTGTTTAAATAGGCCGGGTAACCCCTACCACGACTACAGGCCACAGCCTTAACATATATATTTATCATCTCTGAGGATAAACAATTAAAAGGATGTCAGGTGGGCAAGGGCAGGCCACCTCTGGTATTTGTGGAACCTGGTGCAAAAAAAGAAAAAGAAAAAGAATTCTCCACCATGATATATCCGGCCCGTTTTGTTTCCTACGTTTTGTATAGTAGAGGAACCGTGGTGGTCTGGTGACTGCAGTTTTGTTGCTTTACCACCTAGAATGCATCTGCTATCACTCTAAATAAATAACCAAAAAGTGGAAAGCGCTTAGATACACAAGCAATATATGTGCATAAATACTTCCAAAATCAATAAAAAACTAAATGTAAAATTCAGCAGCACTCACCACAAAGCGATACACAATTCAAACAAACAGTGGTGCACTCGGAATTATAGTTAACTAATAATCTTCTTGAAAAAAAATCTGTGAATAAAAAAGATATATGGTGTAGATCATCTGATATTAGTATATTGTAACGGATCGTCTGGCACCCCGACTGGGTACCTCTGTTAATGGATGCTCCTAGCGTTTCCTGAGGACTCCAAGCACTCTGGCAGACACAACAATCACCGTATCAGAGAAGCATACGAATCTTCTCAAGCATAGAAATGCTGCAGACCGTTGAATAGGAACCATACGAATAGGCTTGCACTCAACTGGAACAGCATGCAATAACTCCTTCCCCCAATAATGAGACGACACTTCACTTTGAGGGTAAAACAGGAACTCAGGACTGGCACATCCAGCCTGGCTTTTATTACAATGGTACACATACAGGCCACACCCAGGGGGAGGCATAAAATAACCAATAGTATCACGGTTGCAACCCACACATTCCCTCCCCTTAGTGTGACACATAATCCCATTATTCCAGACACAAATTCCCTGGGTTTCTGGATGTACCCCATAACATAGTGATACCCCTTTAAAAATGGTATCCTCTGATAGCCCTGATCTGGGTGAGCAACATACTACAAAATCACCCAGTTCAGACCAGGGGTTCGGGAGTTATGGGCAGGCACAGATTTGACCGACCGCATGGGTAAAGTATCCGAAAACAGTTCCATGCATTTTGGCCCTGCGGCCGGTCACAGACAAGGGAATGAAAACGTATGAATGGCCTGGGTTATGAAGCCTGGGAAGGATTCGAATGAATCCCCTAGTTCGTGGGGTTCTTTCTACCGAACACCGGGCCGTTCGGTGGTTTCCCCACGAAGTACTGGAAGTCTGGAGGTCTCAGCGGTGTTTGCCTAGTCGAGTGTCCGATTTTAGTTCCAGACACTCGACGGCAAAACAACGCTGTTCGGGAGATTAAGATGGCCACCGCCACGTGTTCGTTTCCCGAATGGCGGCCACCCAGAGGACAAAGACCACACTGCACTGATTGCCAATTACCCGTTTGCAACATTGTTGCAAACGGTAATTGGAGGCACACTTATTCCTGGGTGGTCTGGTTGTTCGGTAGTTTCACTCAATATAATGAATGGAGTGATTCTACCGAACAATCAGATGAATGCTGCATACATATAACCCAGGTTAACTGACACATAAATACATATATAATATTAAAGGCAGTATTACTGTAATCTGCTACAAAGTCTTAAAGGGACCTTATTCCCAAAAGTCCCAATATGTCCACGGATGATTTTAAAAGGGCCAGTAGCAGCAATACAAAATACAACATGCCCATATATAGTCCAAACGTACCACGTTTCCAGGGGCCATAGTCAGCAGGTAGGAGGCAGGCAGCCAGGCCCCTCCAATGTCCAGTGGCGAGGCGGGTTCCGCCACATATATGTAGGCTGCTTTTATGCTTGGATTTCATACTCTGTCTGAAATATTAGTACTAGGTAAGGCAGACTACATAATCTTTAGAATTGTATGCCCTGAAATATTTATGTATAATATGATATAACAGATAAAAAAAAAAAAATCAGCTGTGTAAATTAACAAATGTACATTTGTAGAGATTCCCAAACAGTTGTTGAAATAAATTCATATTTAAAGGTCTATTCTGATTTAGAAAATAAAATAAAAAATTCAGGTTTTGTAAGAAACGCATGAATACCAAGTGAATGATACTTTAGGCAGTAAATCCAATCCCATATATAGCAAACTTGGCTTATAAAAAATGAACATTGCACTTGTGAACAATGAAAAAGGAACAGCACTTTTGAAGTAAACACTGTGAAGAAAATGAGAGAATAAAAAGCATTATAAATAGCCTCCCATGTGCGATTAAATCATTAAATCAAGGCCTTGCCTTTGCTACTTATAAAAGAAAAGGGACGATCCTAGTTTCCGACCCATTCACTCACTTCCTAAACGGCCTTGATTAAGTCAGATGTGGGAGACCTTGTACTATGTTACTCTGTTTGGTGGACCAAACTTCAGAAGACTGCATTCCCTGTCTAGTCAGCAGTGAATGCCACAATGACTGAAACATGTCGCATTTATAGATTGATTCATTTTATGCAAGAAAAATTATAATGATGACAAACTAGCTATTTCTCAATGTCATCATACATTTTCCAGTTCCTTGTGCATTGCTTTTTACTCTGGATAACTGCCTGCTTAACACGGTTCAACATACTATTAATTCAGGCTGACATTTTATAAATGGTAGCTTCAAAAATTAAGGTTTTAAAATTAAACAGCAGATATCTTCCGATCGTCTACACACAGTTTGAACAATTTCTAAAAAAAAAATTTTTTTTAGATCTTTACAGGCCTACCACATCGTCGGTTTCGGCACACCAAAACCGACTGTTTATATTTTCTATCTGGTTTATGTTGTATACGTTTTATACTGTCATTACGGCATCTATGCCTTGAACACAAATATATATATATATATATATATATATATATATATTGCGAAGTGGTCCACCTTAATTATATATTTAGCTCATGAGATACAACAGAAGCTTAATAAGTGGGTGCTACATTTTAGAAGACATTCTTCAACATGGGACCATATTTAGCAATTGGATTTGTGTGCTTAACTTATGGCGTTTTGTCTATGTATACGCCTTTGACGTAACATTATCTATATTGTTCTTTGTTATTATCTACTTCTTTTTTTAAATACGTTTTGTTTTTTTATTAAATTGCAATTGAGTTCTCCATCCTTTCTTGTGGATAAGGGCATCTTTTATTTACAGGCAGGGTTATTGAGGAGACTTAAAGAAAAGTTTCTATGTCTGACTTTTACTGTATTAAATGCTTACAATATTAGCTCTATACTTTGTGAAAGTGAGAATATTAATTATAGTTGAATATAAATATCACATAAAAGCTGTACCAATCAAATCCTAACGAATAGACTGCTAAAGCCAATTAGCAATGTCAGATCACTAAACCACGGTGGAACAGATTGCCCTTGAAGCAGTGAAGTTGGATCTACTTTGGTTTAAAATATCCTAACTGTGAACGTTGGGCTGGCTGATGCCACTTTTTCCTTTTGTAGTTAGATTTTGGATTAGATGCATAGTTATGATATATATATATATTCCCAGCTAGATGAAAAAGTTGGTGATATAATGTGTGACAGCAGGGACATTTAATACAGTGCGTGATTTCTTTTCTTCTCAGCATGAAGAGCTTAAATTGCACATCAGAGGCAGTCTGGTCTCACTGGCAGAGCAACGGATGTTACCTGGAGACAGCAGCAATTGACATGTAGTTTAAATTCCAGACAGCATGAAAGAAATGTATGGGTGATGAACTGGACACAATTGAAAGAGTTTATTTAGTAACTCTATGAGAACCTGAGCTATAGAATTCAGAAAACTTTGAATTCAGAGGAGTGTCTAGTTCAACTCAAAATACATTTTATTGAGTTTGATATTACAGAAAGTAATTCTTGAATGCAATATCCTACAATAATATTCAATGACTGCTTCCCCATGGCCCACATTAACCCATACATACTTGTGACCCTAAACTGCCACAATTAGTTGTGACCCTAAACTGCCACAATGAGGTCTCTCTTAGAGTAACTGCTTTTCAGCATTGCCTTCCCATCCCCAATGGTACCTTTTCTCCTACACCCAAGTGTCATCCTCTCCCCACATCCCAGTTTTACCCTCCACCTCCTGGTGTCCTCAATTTGCAATTATTTGTAATAATACAAAGTATGCTTTGTAACACCATTATCAAATTAGTTTATTACTAAAGAACCAATGATTACTGAGTGCTGTTGAGAGCAGTTGAGTGTGCGCAACACATGTAATACCCAGAATTCACATCTGCCAGCCTGATTTAGAGAATAAAGTAGGATAGGCTTATCAATGAAGAGAATAAATGCAGTGCTAGCCCCATGGTGAACTACCAAGGCCGTGCCTATGCTCTTGGCACTAAAAGTAGTAAGTAAAGTGTAATGGTGATGTCCAGTCCAAGAATCCGGAATAGTTCCTAGGAGATGATTATGTGTTTTTTGTTATGTTTTATTATTATTTTTTTTTTTTTTTAATTCTTTATTTTTGAAGGTGCAGTGAAGATAACAAGTTACATTGCTGTCAATGGGTGTTACATTATTTGGTAATCGTGCGCGTTTTGGCGACAGATTCAAGTTTCGTTGCACCTTTTTTTTTTTTAAGTGAATACAAGAGTAGGTATAGTCAATTGTAGTAAAGAAGGGTAACAGTAAAACTGTACATATTGTTTAAAACAAGTTAACATGAGTTGAAACCTTAATAGTTTGGTGGTCGTAGATTGTTACAAGAGATAACTAAATGCTAAGGAACATGTCGTGTGGCAAGCAGTTAATTGTTAGGCCGGCTTTTCCAGCTTAAAATAGTTATGCTAGAGTGATAGATCACGCTAAGAGCAGTTATATGCTAGGCAAAAAGATCCTGATGTACACAGTTATATGCTAGGCTGATACGTCCTGATATAAACAGTTATATGCTAGGCAGACATTTCTTGATGTACACAGTTATATGCTAGGCAGACACAGCCTGGTATAAACAGTTATATGCTAGGCAGATATATCCTGGTGAGAACAGTTACATGGAGAAAACAGTCATATGCTAGGCAGGCATAACATGTTAAAAGCTGTCAAATGCTATGCAGGCAAATCATGTTAAAAGCACTCATATTTTAGGCAGAACTAATGTGCCGGGGTCGCTTATATGTAAGGCATACATGTCATGCTGAAGACAGCCACATGTTAGGTTACTCTGGCAAACTAAGGGAACTGAGCCTACCCAGGCGCCAAAAATTTTGTTAATTGAGTGAGCCCCGCTACAGCCCGGCAGAGTGATTGTCAGGTTGAACTAGGACACAGATTTAAAGAAGAGTATGATGATGGCCTGTGAGTTGTTAGATACAGGTCAGACTAGTTGGGAGGAGTTAGCAAGATCTGCTTTCAATGGACCCCGAGCTAAAGCACATACAGGTTTATGGGAGACCCTTATCCAATTGGGGTGAAATGCTAAACAGTGAACCTTAGCTATTTGAGTACATTATGTTCCGTGTAGTCAGGCTATTCTCCGCCAGGTCATCTGTGCAAGAGTTCTGTGGTCGGAACGATGGTTAGCCAGGGTTGTAAGAGTCAAGCGTGTAGGATAAAGTAAAACAATGGTAAACTGTGAGGCAGAAAATATAAGTGCGTGGCCTGTATAAAGTCTCGAACCGGGTGGAGGCAGTCCTCTCAGCCCACGCCCAGCCCAGTTGTAAGCAGGCTGGATGCGTGCATGTGTATCCTGGGTATATGCTCACTGAGGGCTGACAGCGTCTCTCGGGTTGCTGAGTTTTGGGGGCTGCATCTCTCGTCCGTTTGGTCTCGGGCTTGCTTAGGGACCATTTTCGTTGAGCCTCTAGCCTTAGTACCTGGGGAGTCTGAGTCCCGTCCGCCGTGTGGGCGGTGGAGGATCCTGGTGCTTGGATGCCGCCTGCGGCGGGCTATTCTCCGTCTATGCTGTGTGCGCTGCGGGTTGGGTGCTCCTGAGGCCCCTGTTCTGTACGAGTGGGGCTTGGGTTTGACGGCGTGCCGGGTGCGTTTTGCGACGCTTTGTGGGCCTTTCATGCTTTGATCTGCGCCCCTCTGGACTCCTCTTTGCAGCTCACGCTGCGCGCTGGTAACTGTCGCCCGTTTTTCTAGCTTGGCCCAGAATCGGGCAAACAAGTCGTCCAGGCGTTGGAGCATCCCCTCCGTGGAGTACGGTGAGGTGAGTGAGTTGCCCTTGTCCGCCATTTTAGATGCCCATGTATCTTGTGGATGTTGGTTGCTTGTGGCAGGCCCCGGTTGCCCGGTTGTGTCCCGCTTGCCAGGGAGGACCGGGATAACCCCCACCGGTCCATAGGGGGGGGGGGATAGCTGTAGTCGCTTGTCACCGCCAGTTGGAGCCGTAGGAGAGCGGCCGTCTCACCTCGGTCCGATTGCTGGTAGGCCGCAAAGCCTCAAGGTGTATTTGCCAGTGGAGGAGAGTCCTGCACGAGGTATCCCCGGAACCGCCGGCATGTCAGGAACAAGGTTTGATGTAGCCTTACGGCCCGGTAAACAAGTGGCTTGAGTATTCGTCGAGTTTAAAGCACTGGCCACGGGAGCTCATGCAGCACACGTCTGTGTAGCTCAGCTGCCAGGCTCCGCCCCCTTTTATTATTTTTTATTTATTTGCTGAATACTTTTTTAGTCTGTGCATGTCGACACCATTTCCTGCAAGCTGCCTTAAATCAATTAATTAATTCATTCATTCATACATTCAGTTTTCTAGCCCAATGGGTTGTGAACAGAAAACCCAGATTCTTCAAAGGCTGACGTGCAAATTGGCTGAAATTGCTGGATATTTACTTAACATCAAATGGCTATATTTTTAGAAGATAATGAATAGCCCTGCAACAAATTAGAAAATGCGGGTACGAAAGCAGATTTACACTTCTTTTTTTTTTTTTATAAAATGCAGCTTTTAATTTAAATTTTGTTATTTGTTATTAGCCCAATTAATGTCACAAAGTGATAGCTGTACCAAAGTTAACAGGTTGGGGCGGGGCCTGACTGCCATGCCGGCCGGACTGAGCCTGCAAGAGGATCATATTTAATATAATGTAAAGTGCAGCTCCCTATGGTGTTAGATTGACTTAGAAGAGAATCCTATTCTTTGTCAAATATCTTTCATAAAGCTCCCTCTCTCTTCTGACAGTAATGCGCCTCTATGGTTTAGAAGTAGCTTCAGTGAGTAAGAACTATTTGCATGATGGAATCTCTTAATATTATTATGACAGAGTTGAAAAGCATGCTCAAATGTTGAGCCTTTATTTCGAGATTGTTTCCACTCACGAAGACATTATACCTTACTGAAATCAAATCAGTAGAAACATTTATTTCTGTCCCGATGCTCCTACAATATAAAAATAATAGTTTGTTTTCATTATTTGAATACATCATTAATTTTGCATTATATGAAAATTACGAAAGAATGGGGTGGAAAAACCACTCACTTGAGGTAGGTGAAACCCACTCACACTCAAAGAAACCTCCTAAAGTTAAAATTTCATATAAATGGTATGCACCTTTATTGAGTCAAAAAGTAAACAAAATAAACTAAAAGTACTAAATCACTGCAAAAATGTTGTATAGAAAGTGATTAAATGAAAACACAGTGATACACCTTTAAAAGCCTGGGTGGATCTGTCCTAGATACCACAGTTTTGTATACAGGGTCCAACAGTGGCGTACACACAACCCATGGGGCCCCGGTGCGAAAACTGATCCGTGGGCCTCCCCCCCGCGCGCGCGCTTACTCTACGCGGGCTGGGGCCGCAACACATGGCGGCGGGCACCTGGTCGCAGGGCTGCGACCCCTGCGACCACGTTATGTACGCCTGTGCATGCATACACACATACACTTCAAAGGACCACTACAGACACCCAGATCACATCAGCTCAATGAAGTGGTCTGGGTGCCAGGTCTCTCTAGTTTTAACCCTGCAGCTGAAAACATAGCAGTTTCAGAGAAACTGCTATGTTTCACTGAGGGTTAATCCAGCCTCTAGAGGCTGTCTCATTGACAGCCGCTAGAGGATTTTCTGCGTTTCTCACTGTGAAAATCACAGTGAGAAGACGCTGAACGTCCATAGGAAAGCATTGAGTAATGCTTTCCTATGGGCGGTTTGAATGCGCGCGTGGCTCTTGCCACGCATGCGCATTCGGAGCTGAGAGGCGGATCAGGGCGGAGAGATCCCCAGCGCCAAGGGAGTCCGGCGCTGGAGAAAGGCAAGTGCTTATGACACACACGCACACATTAACTGACAGACACACACTCAGTGACAAACATACATACACACTCACTAACAGACACACACAGACACACACTCTAACACTAACACGCACACTCCAACACACACACTAACACACACACACTCTAACACTAAGACAAACACTCTAACACTTACACACACACACTCTAACACACGCTCACACACACACACTAACACGAACACACACACACACACACACACTCACTAACATACACTCACACACACACACTCACTAACATAGACTCACACACACACACACACTAACACACACTCACTAACACACACTCACACTAACATACACTCACACTAACATACACTCACACTAACATACACTCTCACACACACACACACACTAACATACACTCACACACTAACTAACATACACTAACACACTCACACTCACACTAACATACACTCACACTAACATACACTCACACTAACATACACTCACACTAACATACACTCACACTAACGAACATACACTAACACACTCATACACACTCACTAACATACATTCACTAACATACACTCACTAACATACACACACAAACTAACTAGAATACACTAACACACTCACACAAACACACACTCACACAAACACACACTCACTAACATACACTCACTGACATACACTCACTGACATACACTCACTAACATACACTCACACTAACACACACTCACTAACACACACTCACTAACACACACTCACTAACATACACTCACTAACATACACTCACTAACATACACTCTCACACACACACGTTTTTTTTTTTTTCTATTTAATCCCCCCAGCCTCCTTACCTGTGGGAGAGCTGGGGGGAATCCCTGGGGTCCAGTGGTGTCACCCGGCGGGCAGCCAGGCTGGCGGGCGCGCGAGGGAGCACTCTCCCCTGAGTGCTCCCTCTTCAGCTCCCTCGCGCGCCGCGTACTGATGCCGGAGCCGGAAGATGACGTCATCTTCCGGCTCCGGTTTCAGTGCGGTGCGCGAGGGAGCTGAAGAGGAAGCACTCAGGGGAGAGTGCTCCCTCGCGCGCCCGCCAGCCTGACTGCCCGCCGGGTGTAAGCAGGGCCAGCCTCGGGGGGCCCGGAGGTGGCCGGCTCCTGGGCCCCCCAGGAGAAGAGGCTGGCCCAGTGAGTACATACCTGGGTCGCAGGGCGGCCGGGCCCCCTGGTGGGCCGGGCCCGGTCGCAGCCGCGACCCCTGCGACCCCGGTATGTACGCCACTGCTATCATATCCCCTCTGATGAAACATTTTTTTCAAATTAAACAGATTTAAATTTGTGTTAACCTTTTTCATGTGATGATCTCTTCTCTTTTAAATGTATGTTAAAACTGCTAAAAAAACATATGAAACACATACACACTGTGGAGGCTGACGCAATTCCCCTAGTGCCCAACAATGCAATCTGACTAAGTTTATAGTAAGTTTATAAATGTTTATTATTTATGTACTTTTCA
This sequence comes from Pelobates fuscus, assembly GCF_036172605.1. Classification (NCBI taxonomy): domain Eukaryota; kingdom Metazoa; phylum Chordata; class Amphibia; order Anura; family Pelobatidae; genus Pelobates; species Pelobates fuscus. The sequence goes on along the minus strand of NC_086319.1, from coordinate 100,033,730 downwards.
AAGTTTACATTTTTTATTTTTTTGCTTTATTTTGGTTTGTATATTTGTTTAAAACTGTTTAATAACTGTCATATTAACCAATTCTGTAAACTAAAGGAATTGGCACAAATTTGGTTAATGTGTTCTCTAAAAACCAAAAATAAAGTGCGCTGTGCCTTTAAGACCAATATTAGTGAATAATTCACACAAATATTAAATAACAATAATGACTTTTCAAAGGTTAATTAAAGTGCACTGTGCTTAAACACTATAAATCAAATTAAGTGATATGAATATCACATACATATGTGATATCTTAAAAGTGCATTAGTGTCAAAACACATAAGTGCTAATTGAAAAATAAACTCACTTTTAAAAGTTTTGTAGTTGCTTCTGTTGACAATTCAGTGATATACTCAAAGAAAACAGAAAAAAACTCATAGGGCAATATGCATAAAATTTAAAATACTGAAATTATAAATCAAAACACTCACAAGAGTAGAGCAATTTAGTCTGCTCTGAACTGTATAGGCATCTCGGTATATAGAGGCTTGAGGCTGTGATGGTAGTTAAAATCCTTTATTAGACACTCCAATCATTAAAAGTAGTTGTCTGGCTGTATGTCCTTCTCCTCACCGGTGTGATATAGTCCCAAACAATTCCGTCTGTTCTTTTCAGGCACTCAGGGCTGCTATCTCTCACACTTGTTCCGGGAGGCGGGGCTTACGGCCGTTGGACGTAATGACGTCAGAGCGTGATGACGCGTTTCGCCAACGTGCTCGGCTTCATCAGATCCGCCCACTAATCCATCACAGTCTCTTTTTAAAGCTTTTACACAGGGCGTGTTTACCCAAAACAGTCCGAAAATGCTGTCCTTTGATTGGTTACCCTAACCAACTCATTAGCATCTCTAATAATCAAACGTTTTCGTACATACTCAGTAGAGCAAGGGAATTATTCACTAAATGTCTGAAAAATTATTTTACACATATATACCTTATGAATTATAAAAACAATATATATATATACTCTTATGCTATACTATCTATATCCACAGTACCTACTTAAATAGAGGAGGAAAGGAATAAAATTAATCCATTATATAATACCATATTCTGAATCACATTTAAAGTGCTAGATTACATGTCTTAAAGTGAAATATACAGCATGCAACATGCAAAAAGTGCAATATTCTCAATACTTAAACTATTATGTATATAAATATAAATAAGTAGTTATTATTTATTTGAAATTATTTAAAAATTTAAAAATATTTGCCAGAATTTGGATATAGAATTATAAAAAATTAAAAAGGTCGAATTCTATATTGAGGCCCCTTGGTTCTGAAGTTTTCAATTTGTGTACCCACATCATTTCTTCTCTTCCAACTTTTGAAATAAAATCTCCACCTCTGCATGATTTCTTTACTACTTGAATTCCTAAAAAGATCAAACCCTTCGGATCCATGTTATGCTTTGCTTTAAAATGGGCCGAGACACTATGATGACTAACTCCCCTCAAGATATTATTTACATGCTCTCCTATTCTTTTGTGGAGTGGTCGTATAGTACGGCCCACGTATTGTAATCCACATGGGCAAATTAGCAAGTAGATTGCATTCTTTGTAAAACAGGTAATAAAATCTTTAATATCAAATTCATTGTGGTTATGTCTACTTTTGAACTTGTTTATACCTTTGATGGTCCTATTCTTACTATATTTACATTTATAGTAAGAATAGGAAAATATTGCACTTTTTGCACTTTTTGCATGTTGCATGCTGTATATTTCACTTTAAGAATGTAATCTAGCACTTTAAATGTGATTCAGAATATGGTATTATATAATGGATTAATTTTATTCCTTTCCTCCTCTATTTAAGTAGGTACTGTGGAAATAGATAGTATAGCATAAGAGTATATATATATATATATATTGTTTTTTATAATTCATAAGGTATATATGTGTAAAATAATTTTTCAGACATTTAGTGAATAATTCCCTTGCTCTACTGAGTATGTACGAAAACTTTGATTATTAGAGATGCTAATGAGTTGGTTAGGGTAACCAATCAAAGGACAGCATTTTCGGACTGTTTTGGGTAAACACGCCCTGTGTAAAAGCTTTAAAAAGAGACTGTGATGGATTAGTGGGCGGATCTGATGAAGCCGAGCACGTCGGCGAAACGCGTCATCACGCTCTGACGTCATTACGTCCAACGGCCGTAAGCCCCGCCTCCCGGAACAAGTGTGAGAGATAGCAGCCCTGAGAGCCTGAAAAGGACCGACGGAATTGTTTGGGACTATATCACACCGGTGAGGAGAAGGACATACAGCCAGACAACTACTTTTAATGATTGGAGTGTCTAATAAAGGATTTTAACTACCATCACAGCCTCAAGCCTCTATATACCGAGATGCCTATACAGTTCAGAGCAGACTAAATTGCTCTACTCTTGTGAGTGTTTTGATTTATAATTTCAGTATTTTAAATTTTATGCATATTGCCCTATGAGTTTTTTTCTGTTTTCTTTGAGTATATCACTGAATTGTCAACAGAAGCAACTACAAAACTTTTAAAAGTGAGTTTATTTTTCAATTAGCACTTATGTAGCCCCATGTAGCCAAAGCGCAGCTTAAGCGGAACAGGGCCTTGACAGGGGTTAGGAGGCGGGCCCAGGAGGAACAGACAGGACAGGTGGGTTATGGGATATGTGGGTTTGGCTATTTAAGGGAGGAGCCATTTTGTAAGGTTCACTTCTAATTTCCTACCCGGTTCAGTTTGTGTGCATCCCGGTGCTCTCTAGACTTTCTGGGTAGGGTTTCTCTTTTGTCTCCTCTGCAGGGCCATGGATATCGTGGAGAAGCTTTTGGAGGGAATCAGGACAGCGGCGCGGCAACAAGGAGCGGATTGGGTGCAGGCCCAGCTGGGCCCGGTCCTTGCTGCGGCAGCAGGACAGGAGGCCGGAGACTCACGCCCGGCGAGGGCCAGGAGGCCCCCGAGGCGTTTGAGCCCGGGAGGAGAACCGGAGGTCGGTGGCACGGGAGTGCAGGAGACAGCCAGTGGAAGTCGTAGCAGGCCCAGCAGCTGCCTGGTTGAGGCTCTGCCTCCCAGTGTGCGGCCGGGGCTTCGGCGTGGTGAGTCGAGACGGGCCGTTGCCCTGGACATCGATGCACCAACCCCTAACACGGAGGGGGCCGTGCGCGGAGCAGGATCCAAGATGGCGGCCGGACGGCCTAGTGCGGGGCCTGGCGGGGCGGGGTCTCGGCCCAGGAGGGCACCCCCATCGGTCTTGGCGGTGGACTGCAGCACGCGGACTGGGACGGTCCACGACGGGCCCAACGTACAGCAGGCAAGTGCAGGGGCTCCTTCCGGGGGTCCCCTTGGCGTGGTGGGCAGGCGGGGAGTGAGGCCCGATTCCAGGGAGCGGGCGGACGGGGAGGCGGGTAGGCGAGCGGCCCAAGGGGAGCAGGGGTCGGGCGGAAGGCCCCTGGGGGGGGTGCGGGATGCTGCGAAGGGGTCCCGCGGAGTGCAGACTGGGCGGGCTTCCGTGGGAGGGGATGGGGGGTCCCTCGGTAGTTCTCTTGCGGGGCGGAAGGTATTGCCTGCGGGTTCGATGGATGTTAGGAGGGTGGTAGAGGGTAAGGGGAAAGGTAAGGCCCCGAGGTCCGGTCGGTCGGGGATAACTGTCTCGGGGAGCGGGGCGTCACCATCCGCGTCCGTTGAGGGCCCCGGGGGAGGTGCCCCTGGTCCGGGTTCCGTAGGTGTAGTGGTAGGTCGGGCTGCGGCGGGGTTGGGGCGCGGGGCGGGAAGCGGGGAGGGTGGGCCTAGTTCGGAGTCGGGTAGTGCTAGCCCCTCGCCGGTGAGGGCCCCCAGGACACGCAGACGGAGGCCCCGGCGCAGGCGCGCAATATCAGGGAGTTCGGCAGGGTCCGGGTCCCCCAGGTTGTCTCAACGGGGGTTGGCATCCAAAGGCGATGGTAGGAGTCGTAGTCCACGTGGCAGGGCTCTCAGGGCCTTTGGGGCGCGACGGCGGGAGGATACCCGGCGGGAGGCTTTGGCGGTTAGCAGGCGCTCCCCGGTTCGGGACGGGAAGGTGGTGGGGGAACAGTACGCCTTGCCCAGGACTTCTTCTCCTCTTTCCAGGTCCCGGAGTCGCTCCTCATCTGATTTTTCCAGGCACCGGGTGGGATCCCTGGTTGGCGGGACATCGGCGGATGGCGTTCATCCTGGACGAGCAGTGACGGACTGCGCAGCCCCGGGTGTCATCGGCCCCAGGGGCTTGGCCGGTGAGTCTATTGAATCGCTACAGTCCAGTGCACTAGTACAAACACTGCAGTCACTACTCCACTCACTGGGGGCGGGGGGTGGCACTCAAGGTAGCGTAGGGCAGGTGTGGACGCAAGGGGAAGGGGTGGTGGGGCCCGGTCTAGGGACCCCGGCGGTAGTTGCGGGCGGGGAAGCGGTGTCGGCTTCCAGCGTGGTTGAGGCGGGAAGCGAACGGGCGGAGTTGACGGGGGGGGTGACGGAAGCAGCGAGGCAGCATGCGTATGTGTCCTTCGCGGGCCCGCTGGGGGTGCACCTCAAGCAGGAGGTGAAAGATAAAATCTGGAAGGGGGAATTTTGCGAGATTTTCTCGCTTCTTCCCTTGGAGGACTTTCTTGACCTCAAGGAGGAGGACAAAAAGGACGAAAAGAAAGAGGAGGAGGAGAAACGGCGGAGGTATCGCAAGATACCGAAGTCTTTTGGTAACTGGCTAAGGGCATTCTGTATCCTAGCCAGCGTGATCGGGGAAAAATCTCCGGGCTCCTGCTCGTCCCTGTTTTGCTACTTGGACGGCATATGGGAGGCATACCGCACCTATGGCGGATTGGCATGGTGGCGGTATGATGAGCAGTTCCGGCAGCGGCTGGCGGCGAATCCGGGCATGCGGTGGGACCAGATGGACCTGCCTCTCTGGATGAAGCTCATGATGGCACAGAAGGCACAGCCCTTTCAGCACGCGGCTGGCGCTAAGGGTCAGTCCTCCTCGTCGGCCGCCTCGCAGAAGGGCTTATGCTGGCTCTTTAATGAGGGCCAGTGCAAGTGGGGCGCAGCCTGCCGCTTCAAGCACGAGTGCTCGGACTGCGGTGGGGCTCATGGGCTCCAACGTTGTTTCAAGAAAAGGAAGTCCGGGGGGACAGGAGCCTCTGCCGCGGTTGGCGGCGGAGGGTCTCCCACTACCTCGGGGGCTAACCCCAGTGAAATTGGACGCGATGGAGCCCTGGCTAAACCGCTACGGTAACAGGGCAGACGCGGAGCTGCTTAGAGCGGGGTTTGGGCAAGGGTTTGTCATTCCGTTTCGGGAGAGGGGTGGCACTGCTTGCCCTCATAATCTCAAGTCCGTGGTGGAGTTCCCAGAGGTGGTTCGGGAGAAGTTGGACAAGGAAGTGCGGTTGGGTAGGATGGCGGGGCCTTTTGTGGCCCCGCCACTGGCGGGCCTTCGGGTCTCTCCCCTCGGGGTGGTCCCCAAGAAAGAAACAGGGAAGTTTCGGCTCATTCACCATCTTTCCTATCCTAAAGGGGAGTCGGTGAACGACGACATTGACAGGGACCTATGCTCGGTCTCTTACGCATCATTTGACCAGGCGGTCGAGCTGGTGAAGAGAGCCGGGCGTGGTGCGTTGATGGCCAAGGTGGACATCGAGGCTGCTTTTAGGTTGCTTCCGGTGCACCCGGCGTGTCACCACCTGTTAGGGTGCTTCTTTGAAGGGGGCTACTTTGTGGATTTGTGCCTTCCCATGGGGTGCTCCATTTCGTGCTCTTACTTTGAGAAGTTTAGTTCATTTCTCGAGTGGGGGTGCGGACGGAAGCGGGAGATAAAGCGGTGGTGCACTATCTGGATGATTTCCTGTGTGTGGGGCCGGCCGGATCTCCCGCGTGCCAGCACTTGTTAGGTACCATTCAATGGGTGGCGGGCTGCTTTGGGGTGCCGCTGGCGGCAGATAAAACCGAGGGCCCGACTGAGTGCCTTAGTTTCCTGGGTCTGGAGATAGATTCAGTGCGGGGGGAATGTCGGCTGCCGCTGGCAAAGCTGGAAGGTTTGCGCGGCGTGGTGGCAGAGGTGCGTCGGGCACGGAAAGTGACCCTGCGCCGGCTGCAGTCATTGGTCGGAATGCTCAATTTCGCCTGTAGGGTGATACCCATGGGTAGGGTGTTTAGCCGCAGCTTATCGGCGGCTACCGCGGGGATTAGGTCCCCTCACCATTTCATCCGGGTATCTTCGTCCATGCGGGCGGACTTGGGGGTGTGGGATACCTTCCTCAGGGACTTTAACGGGACGGTGTTCTTTCGGCAAGGGGGCGTGTCGACAGCTGAGCTGGAGCTGTACACCGACGCGTCGGGTAGCGTGGGTTTTGGGGCCTACTTCGGTGGGAGCTGGTGTGCAGAAAAATGGCCGGAGGCATGGGGGCAGAGCCCCCTCATGCGTAACCTGGCGTTTCTGGAGCTGTTCCCACTGGTGGTGGCGCTGGCGCTGTGGGGGGACCGGTTGAGGGACAGGAAAGTGGTTTTCTTCTCGGACAACATGTCCGTGGTGCACGCGGTTAATAATCAGTCTGCAGCATCGAGGCCGGTGGTAACTCTGCTGCGGCGCTTTGTTTTGTTGTGCATGTCCCTGAATGTGGTTTTTCGCGCGCGCCATGTGCCTGGGTACTTGAACGAGGTGGCTGACGCTCTGTCTCGTTTTCAGTGGTCCCGGTTTCGAACGATGGCCCCGGAGGCCCAGGACAGGGGTCAGCCGTGCCCGATCGAGATGTGGCAGCTAGGAGCGTCCTGCTTGGCGGACTCGTGAAGGCTTCGCTGGCACCGGCCACATGGGCCGCATACAGTAAGGTCTGGAGTTCATGGGAACGTTCCTGGGGCGGGCTGGGCCGAGGGGTACGAGGGGAGCCGCCTCTGGATGCCTTCTTGTGGTTTACCTTTCAGTTACTGGCGGGGGGCGCCTCCCCGGCGGTGATTGACCGGAACATGGCTGCAATGGCGTTCTGGTTCAAGCTCCATGGTGGAGCGGATCTTACCAAGGCGTTTATTGTCAGGCAAGCACTCAAAGGGTATCGGAGGGCTCGGAGGGCCCCCGACGCTAGGCGCCCGGTGTCGGTGCATGTGCTGGAAGGGCTTGTTCAGGCGCTGCCCTCCATTTGTTTCAATGCATTTGAGGTGTCGCTATTCCGTGTGGCATTTCTTTTGGCTTTCTTTGGGGCGTTCCGCGTCGGGGAGTTGGTGAGCAACACCCGGGCGGCCACGGGGGGCTTACAGATGTCTGGGGTACGTATACTGGATGGGAAGCTGGTGGTACACTTGGCTAGGTCCAAGACGGATGTGGAAGGTAAGGGCCGGGACGTTACGCTGGGGGCCCTGCCGGGCTCGGCATTGTGCCCAGTAGCTGCGGTGTCGGAGTATTTGGGTCAGAGGCCCGCGGTTGGCGGGTCCCTGTTGGTCCATGCGGATGGCTCGTCGCTCTCTCGCTTCCAATTTCAGAAAGTTTTCAGTCTGGGTCTGGGTCGGATGGGACTGGATGCCGGCACATACGGCACCCACTCCTTTCGTATTGGGGCGGCCACGGAGGCCACACGTCTAGGTTTGGGGGATGAGGTAGTCAAGCGGATTGGGAGATGGGAATCTGTTAGGTTCCGCTCATATGTACGCTTGGGTATGTTGGAACACTAAGGGACATTGGGGCGGCCTGGGGGGTACGGGTGGTTTTATCCTGTGTTTTTCTTTCTTCCCCAGGCCGGGTCGCTTGGATCGTGGGTCATTCCTTCATTTTCTGGGCCGGACGGAGGGCTGCAGCTCGAGCTCAAGGCCAGCAGCTGGGCTTTCCGGAGGACCAGCTCGTAGTGCGCTGGTGGGGGTATCGGGGCTTCTGCTGGGGGGACGTCTGCAGGGCAATATTTGGTATGGTCGCAGGCGGGGCGCGGCCAGATATGCTAGTTTTGCATGCAGGCGGTAATGACCTCGGCCTCACCCCGCAGCGGAGGCTGGTAAAATGGATGAAGCAGGATCTTAACCGGTTGGTTGATCTGCTTCCCGGGGTGATGCTGGTATGGTCGGAGATTGTTCCGAGGCAGCGGTGGCGTTACGCCCGGGACCCGGTAGCCATTGATAGATGCAGGGGTAAGGTGAACAGCCTGATGGCGAGTTTTGTCAGGAAACTGGGGGGAGTGGTGGTAAGGCACCAGGAACTGGAGGAGGGGTTGGATGGGTATTACCGCTCGGACGGTGTACACCTTTCGGCAGTGGGTTACGACCTGCTGAACTTGGGTCTGCAGGAAGGGATGCGGAGGGCGTTCCTTCTTCGGGGTGGCGGAGCTCAGACAGCTTAAGGGGTCAAGGTCTGAGCTGGTGGCGGGATAGGGAGCTGAGAGAGAGGACATAGGCTCCCTATGAGGAACGTGAGGAACATGGAAAAAAGTGGAATTATGGTCAATGGTGGTTTCGAGTCCTGGAGGTGGCTCAGAACCTGGTGGGGCAGGGGTATCCGGGTATACCCCTGCCATGGTTACTTATGGTTGGCACTTGTTCGGTTCAAGTTGGCGAGGTTGGAAAATGTCGTTACATATTTGTATTTGTTATGTTGGGGGTCATTGCCCTCTATTAAAAAGAAGGATACGGATGAGAGGGGCGGAAGGTGGGGGCAATGACCCATGTTTATATGTTAACTTATTTAAAGCAATATTATCGTTATATATATTATAAATTATTTAATAAAGCTGTGGACAAATTTTCCCATATACCAGGTGTCAGTGTGTTATTGGGTTAGGTATGTGGGGGGTTTTTTGTCCAAGGTTCCGCCAGCCCATATGGCGACTATACACCGGTCATGTAGCCCCATGTAGCCAAAGCGCAGCTTAAGCGGAACAGGGCCTTGACAGGGGTTAGGAGGCGGGCCCAGGAGGAACAGACAGGACAGGTGGGTTATGGGATATGTGGGTTTGGCTATTTAAGGGAGGAGCCATTTTGTAAGGTTCACTTCTAATTTCCTACCCGGTTCAGTTTGTCCCGCCCACCCTCCCTATATATTTATGTTTAGATATGGGTTTCCCGTTTTTTCACAGCGGCGGGATAGGGAGCTGAGAGAGAGGACATAGGCTCCCTATGAGGAACGTGAGGAACATGGAAAAAAGTGGAATTATGGTCAATGGTGGTTTCGAGTCCTGGAGGTGGCTCAGAACCTGGTGGGGCAGGGGTATCCGGGTATACCCCTGCCATGGTTACTTATGGTTGGCACTTGTTCGGTTCAAGTTGGCGAGGTTGGAAAATGTCGTTACATATTTGTATTTGTTATGTTGGGGGTCATTGCCCTCTATTAAAAAGAAGGATACGGATGAGAGGGGCGGAAGGTGGGGGCAATGACCCATGTTTATATGTTAACTTATTTAAAGCAATATTATCGTTATATATATTATAAATTATTTAATAAAGCTGTGGACAAATTTTCCCATATACCAGGTGTCAGTGTGTTATTGGGTTAGGTATGTGGGGGGTTTTTTGTCCAAGGTTCCGCCAGCCCATATGGCGACTATACACCGGTCATGTGTTTTGACACTAATGCACTTTTAAGATATCACATATGTATGTGATATTCATATCACTTAATTTGATTTATAGTGTTTAAGCACAGTGCATTTTAAATAACCTTTGAAAAGTCATTATTGTTATTTAATATTTGTGTGAATTATTCACTAATATTGGTCTTAAAGGCACAGCGCACTTTATTTTTGGTTTTTTGCATTTTATGTGAGAGGAGCTTTTTCACGATATATAGTGCTGCTTTATTTTTATATTGTACTGTACACATTAATTTTAGCGCCATTTTTACTTGTCTTTTGGTACCTTTTAATGTGTTCTCTGACACCGTTTTTTCTGCTGCTCAAAAAGTATATTGTTGTATATCTGAGATCTCTCTTAAAGGGATAGTACAGGCAGCAAAACAACTTTCCTTTAATAAATGTTTTGGGTATATAGATCATGCCCATGCAGTCTAAGCTCAACAACAAGGAACATAGGCGACACTCCGAGGTCTGTGATGGTTTTCTTTATTGGAGGGTAATTCTCCTCGAAATAAAATGTGACGTTTCGGCTATGTAGCAATAAATAATTCATAGAGGTACACTACAATGGTTTTATCTGATTAAACAGCACCAAAGAACTGGTGTAAATTTGGCCTGGGAGAGAATTTTCCTGGGAGGAAATGTACTGTTACTTAACTTTGCATACATGACATTTCACACGTTAGTGAATAACCTGGACGAGGGTGGCAGTTTCACATGGAGAAGAAGGTTTTGGAACTGGCTGGATTGTTTGTGACAATGTACCTGTTAGGATATGTTGGCTGGATCGTAACCCAGTAAAACGCTGTCGTTCTAATGCACTTTTTTTTTCTAAATGGCTTTTAATTACAGAGAAAAATTGCTTATTTTAAAATAGATCTCTGCAGAGTAAGCAGAATATAGAGAAATTAGAACTACATATTTAACATTTCTCTCTTCTGTGAGAGAAATTGTCTTTGTTTATATAAGAATATCACATATAAACAATTTAATTGCAATGGGATTTGATGATCTTTCATATATACAGAAAGCATTTGTAACCATAAAGAAAAGAAAAAGTCAAGTATATATAATTTGTTATTCAGGGGAACCAATACGACGGTATATCAGTAAATGTATCCAGGACTTGTATAGGTCTGCCAGGGTTTCCTGGTTTATGAATTTTTGGTCAAATCTAAAAGCTCTCCATGCACTTTTTTGGACACTACTGTGACTTTCTCCAATGGTACCTTCAACACATCTGTTTTATATGAGTACTTTGCTCCTTCTCATCAAGCTAGTATATACTGTTTACACTACTATCACAATGTCTGTGTATTTATACCATTGTTTCTGGCAGTTACCTATCTCCCCACTCCTTAACTTGCTATCTCTTCATTTAGCTCTTGTTTTCTTTTCCCAATTCCCCCATCCCAATGCAGATTTAGGGCACCTTGGAATATATATATATATTATTTTTTATTTCTTTTTTTGTTGCTTTAACCCTTTGCATTACAGCTATCTTAGTTTGCTTTTTTACTGTAGTTGCAAATGTTTTAGACTTGATAAAGGGAGAAACTCCAAAAAGCTTGTCATTACAAACTGCGATACGTCATTATTTTGTGTCTATATAACTGGACCAATACTGCATGTCAGATATGTTTTTTGTTGTTTTATGTATTCGGGCTGATGTGTACAATAGTCATTGCTGCTGACCAGGAGTAGTGGGAGTTTAAGTGCAGGGCTTCATTTTGTATCTTTGTATTTGCTTTTTTATTACACAGCCATGTTACAATACAGCCGTCCACCCCATGTATTCCCTATTAATGAGTGAGTGGGGGTTTAGAAAAATTCCCCTCTCTGTCTCATTAGAGATTTTGCCTTTAGCTCAAAGAAGAAAGGTGACTTCTTAGTGTAGAAGGTTTGCAATAATGTGGCAGGTGAGCTTACACTTTAATGACCATTGCAGTGATACTAAAAACCTCCAGTTTTTAAAATGTGCAGGTAACTTTTTTTTTTTCTAGGTATTGGGACTGATGCGTACTATGGTCCTTGGTGCTCCACAGGAGTAGTGGGAGTTTGAGCACAAAGCTTCATTTTATATATTAATGTATATATGAAAGAGTAAAACTGAAAACTGGTTTTCAATGTAAGAAGAGTTTATTAAAAAATGGACAGACTTCCATTAAATAGCTGGATTTGTAACAATGATTGCATTCTACAATTCTACAATTGATTGTATAGAAATATCGAATCTCCATCTTCATGTAGAAACGGAACGTATCGATAGCGATTAATTAAGATTGTGCTTACTATATATTCCGGGAGTACGTGTTCTGACTCCGACCCTCCTTCCCTACCCTGGTATTAAATATGGAGCCTAGCAATAGTCTCTCAATTTGGAGCTTGTGAAAGACAAGTTCGGTATAAACCAGCTGTCTCCTGAAAAGGTGCGATACTTCATGGGCTCCATAAAAGAGAAATGCTTCTTCCGGACATTCCAAAGGGGGTTCTCAGCTGGCCCCTGTAAGCACAGAAACTTTATATTATTAACACATCAACGCATCTACCGTGGAGAGAAGAACTGAGGCAACCGATACCAACCAGTATTCCAAAAGATTTGCATCTCAAATTAGAGCCAGTGAAAGGACATGATCAAACCTCTGAGCAATCAGTCAACTTATAGTGCTTCTGTCCCACGTGACTTTGATTAAACTGTAGTTGTCCTAAGTGTGCTTACCCTCTGTGGCTTGTATGGGGGTGGAATGGCCTTGGCTTCCAAATGCCTCCAATTTATAGCTCCAAAAAATGGGTGAAGCCTGATGTTGCTTCGTACTCCAAGCCTCAGTCTGGGGCTTTCCTCTAGAAGCTGCATTGTGATAAAGATAAAGGCAACACATCTCACTGCTATGTGGACAACTTTCCAGCATCCTAAGTATGCATTTTACTGTTATCAAGAGTTTTCTGAAAAAGATGACCTGGCAGTGCTATATGAACCCTAATACATAACTGCATTAGTTTGCCGCATATACCCAATACAACAGCTGTTGCAATCTGCTCAGACAGTTTTAAAAGACTCACTTTAGACATGACATCTTTGCTTTCTTTACTCAGGTGGGGAGAGAAGCGCAGCTGCTTGAAGCATGAGCACCTGTGCCCAGGTAATTTTATGTAAATGGGGAGATGTCCGGTCAACATTTGATGTAAGGTAACTCCCAGTGACCACCAGTCGCATGACGCACCATATCTCCTCTCTGCAGCCACCTTTAAAAAAAATTAAATATATTAATGAAATATAAAATAGCTTCTCTTATTGTCTAATCAGTGCGATACATATGGGGTTTAATCACTGTATAAGGAATTGTGATAAACTACAAATAGAATGTGCAACTGTTAATATGATAAGATGTATCTCGATACCATCTGGGCAACTTTCCAGCACTTCTGAAGGCTAGTTTTTCTTAGAACAGTAAGAATTGACTCTACTTACTAAATAGGACTTTTCCAATCGTTTCAATGGATGAATTGATCTGCAGTAAGCAGAGGAATTTCTTACTGTGCTATGAGAATCCAGCTGTAACAGCTGCTTCTTTTTTTTTTTTTTTAAACAAAACTCCACTGAAGAACTTCAGAATTAGTTTTATCTTTAAAAAATATAGTATAATTTTGAAAAAAAACTAAACAGCTTTCTACATCCTATAAAAATATGAGAAGTAAATACAGAAAAGATCCTAACCTCTGGTGCCATGTGGGTTGTAGTCCCAGTGCTACCCTGGGCCAGGACTCCTCCTGTGATGTTTTCTGCCACCAGTCCAAAATCACATATTCTGGCATGGCCCTCTTCATCAAGCATGATGTTATCCGGCTTAATATCCCTAAGGAAAAGGGCCCATCACTGTTTAATGTGTTGCTCATGTCAAATGTTTATAAAGTACAAAAACAAAGGGAGTAGATCATATGAAGACATACAGAAGATGCAGCCTGGGGGTTGAAGCAGTATAGCTCATTAAGAGAGAAAATATGCAACATTGGGATAAAATGTTGTTCAGATAGAACAAAGCAGACTAAAATATAGAGAAGAAGAAAATCGAATGGACTAACCGGTGAACGATGCCTCGCTTATGTAAGAATTGAAGGCCGCATGTTATTTCTGCAGCATAAAACCTAATTTAAAAAAGTAGAAAGAGATGAACAGAGAATTGAACAGACTTATAAGAATAAGTTAGTTATGTGTAAGACAAGCGTTTACTTCGATTCACTGGGAGGCCAACCTATAACCAACCACATCGCAGTTAATAATAAACTACACCATATCGAACAACTACATTGTAGCTACCATACACTCAATTCATGAAATGTACTCGCGTGCCTTGCCTTAGTACAACTATGCATGAAGAGCACTGTTCTCTGTTTTGATTACTAATATAGATTATACGTTTCTATAGTTTCAGTCATTTCCTAAGGATGTCACGCACATCTCATGATATATATCTCACCAATTATCTAAGTGTATGCTGATGGAGATTAAACATGTACTTGAACTTTGTACCAATCTGAAATGCGATGTATGTCATGATAAAACTTTAATAAAAATGAGACATGAAAAAAAAGAAAAACATGAGTTTGCTGTTTTTCACAAAACCATAAATTGTGGAGACGTGACATGAGAACTGTACATTTTAGGCCATATTAGCAGAGATTAAAAAATACCTAAGCAAGATTCAATAGACGCTTTTGAGAATTTCTACATTTGGCATAAAACTCGGCAAATGCCAATTGGACGTAATTCTCAGTTTACTCAATAAGGCCCTGAGTGCTATAATTTGCTAAGGAATAAGGTGTCAATGAATGAATCTCTAAAAAAGAAAGAGGACTCGGTAACCCAAATTGTACTTCCTTCAATAAATATCTCAAGACCAATATCCATCATTCCCTCACTCACATTGCCTCGTAGGTCGGGAGGGATCGCTTTATCGTAAGATACCAATCCAGGCTGCCACCAAACATGTAGGGCATGACAAAGAAGGTGTGCATCTGATACAGGAAACATAAAGTATTAAAGGCACATGTAGACTAACACCATAAAGTAGACAGATATGTGGTATGAACAAAATAGATTACAGCAGAGTTTCAAGGCAAACCTTTCAGCTGGTTAGAAGATTGGACAAAGTTGTGAATCTATTGACAAGAAATTCTTTACCTTAGTCTGAAAGGCGGCTAAACCCTCGCACAGGAAGGGGCAGTTTCTGGCAATCTCAAGGACACGTCGCTCCCGGAGTATGATGTCTGCCCTGATTGCATCTTTCCTCATTATCTTGACTGCCACAGGTTTTCTGCTCCTCCATGACGCCATCATTACCTACAGATAGAGAAGATATGATTCCAGTGTCAGACTAACTTAATCATCATTATCTGTCAATAATTGCCATTGTATTGAAACAGATCAGCTTTCAGACACCATCATGCTACATAACACATAATGTGCTAAAGATAAACTCCAAAATGTACACATCTCTCATTGCCTATTTGCCTGAAAAAAATGTTGTGTTGCTTCTGCTCTTTCCACAACAATGCTGGTCCTACCATTGTTGTCTGTAGGAGCATTGGGCTATATCATGTATTAACTTTCTATTGAATTCTGAGTGGCTTAACATGGCTGTAAATAATAAAACTGATATCTTTATAATTTAATCATACTTTATGTTTCCCATGTCTGTGTCCAGCAAGTGATTGTGAGAGTTTTTTCTTACTTTTGGGGATATTCACCGAATTTTGTATATGACAGAATTCCGACAGCAATGGCAATTCTCATATTTACTAAAGTCAAATATAGTCAGAATTTGGACAACACGAGCAAATCTGCAGCAATCACCTGGATGCAGTCGATGTCCAGATTAAAATCAATGCTTTTGAATCTGGATCTTATACAAAATATTATGGGAATATGTTGGAGTTTTGGGGTGTTTCTGGACTTTGGGTAAAAATGTGTTTCTGCCTGCGGGTAATTGAGTTAGTCCATTGTCTTTGTTAATTGTATCAAAGGCAGAAGGGAGGGTTTGTGTACAGTAACTGGGAGTGTTCAAATGTAAAACTCTGTTTTTATTGGATTGTGCATTTCACGTCCTGTGCCCCACAAGGTCCACCTGGGCGGTAACCTTGTGGGGAAAAACTGTATAAAAGAAGCAGCTGTACCATTAAAACTTCAGTTCTACTTGACCCTCAACTCGCAGCCTCGTCTCATGTTTGGGGGAGACAGCTATAATCACTACAGGGATTGCTATTGTCATGTCCTAACTGCCGGCATTACCGCTACCTTGACACTTCCGGGTAGACGGAGCTCGGCCACACCCCCTTCTCTGACGCGGTCTCCCCACGCTACATAGGGAGACTGTGCCAGATTCAAAACGCTGGATTATTGAACAGCTTTACCGCGAAACTCAAAACCGGCTATCAAGAATCTTCTACCCCTTATGAGTACCGAACCCGGACTGGAACCCGTTGACCCACTCTCTCCTCACCTTGACCACGGATTGTAAAAAGGACCTTCTCTGCTAAATGCTCTCTCCTCCTCGGAGAAGAACTTAGGCAACCCTGGACTTCCCCCATTGTAAAGCTAAGTAGTAATATCATCCGTAATTGGATTCTGCCTGCTTGCAAGTCTGTTTACTTCCTATAACTCCAAACTAACTATTACCTGCTGCAACTTACCACTCTTATTTTGCTCTGACTCCATGGACTAGCAATTTCCTTTCTGCTATACTGCATGCAAATCTGAAGCTGCTTATTCCAGTTAACAAACCTCCACTTAATTAAAGGTACAGTACCTGTACTATTCTCTAGTATCCTAGTCATTAAACTAAATCCTCAGTTATCTGCAGTTGTGTTCCATATAAATCTCAAGTAAGCATTACAGCTATGCTCTTCATACTCCCTTGAATAAGCACTAAACTCTTGTAAGAGCTTGTTCCTGCTTCACTCTCTGGGGAAAGAGAGATTCACCCACTGGAACCTGGAGCCTTGTTTTAGGTCCAGGGTGGGTAGGAGACAGCGAGACCCCAACCAAGCTGCGGCGGTTCATGGGGTCAGCGGTGGTTATGGTGTCTGGTGCGGTGCTGATGGTCCTTGGAAAGCACTAGGAGCATCCATCTATGGTCCAACCCTCAGCCAGCCTGGGGCAACCGTGACATCACTTACAGAGAGACTGCCAGACAAGAGCTGTGGGGCGGAGCTCTGGAGGATCTACAGCATTGGCGAGGTGAGAATCTCCCCAGCAGGGAACAGCAACTACAGACAAGAGCGGCACTGCGGATGCCTCTCATGGAGTGGCTACATTTCCTTCACCACTATATCCAATAACACACAATCCACTCTTACCAATAGACACACCTCGACGGATGCCACAAGCAACCGAGACACCTTCATACCTCTCGCTAAGAGATATCACTCAAGGGTAAGATCAAGAATTTGAAGGATCTATTCCCAGAATCCCCCCATACTGGCACCCACCACCTGTTCTACAACCAAATATGCCACTTTGTCAGACATCTCTCTTTACTCCCCAGAGGAGCGAGAAATCTCACACCATATGAAAAATTATGTACAACTCACCCCCTAAAGAAAAAAACCCTATCAACAATGTATAAACTGCTCCAGTCACATCAAACTAATACAATCCCCACCTACATAGACAAATGGTCTGAAGAACTGCCAATCTCACTTTCCTCAGCACAATGGCAACAAATCATTAATAGGATACACTCTACATCTCCAAACCTAGCTACACAAGAAAGCAATTATAAAAGACTGTCCAGATGGCACTATACTCCAACCAAACTTAGCCATATACACAAGGATCTCGAAGACAATTGCTGGCGCTGTAAGACCCCCAAAGCTCACTCATCACATATGTGGTGGTCGTGCCCCATCATTTCTAAATTTTGGAAGCGCATCCACTCACTCACACAAACCATAACGGACGTACACTATCCCTTTGCCCCAGAATACATGTTATTCCTTCTCCCCCTTCCTAACGACAAAAGGAACCAAAATCTTGCTTTACTCACACGCTTATTGATAGCAGCAAATCTCATAATCCCTATCCACTGGAAACAAGCTGAGACCCCAACTATCAGAGAGTGGATTCAAAAAGTAGAAAATACTAGACAGATGGAGGAGATTTCCTCTGCTTACACCAAAAACATGGCAACACACACACAAATTTGGGAAAAATGGAAAATATTCTCAGCCGAAGGATTCCTTCACTGTTAGGGACATACCAAGAAAAACCTAACGATCACACCCTTTTGACAGGCACGATTTTCACAATCACCACGTTCCAACCTCAACTCGACATATACAAATTATCTTTCTATATTTTAAATATCAAATATCTATTCGCATACCAGATATAGCTTTTAAAATTTGGTAAAACAATAACCATATCTTAACAATATAACTCAACCTTGTAAATATTCTCTTCACGGTACACACAACCTGACAGTGTCAAATCCGAGTTTTCATATTAAATTTTATGTTTGTATGTAAGCATTTGTTGATACGATTTGTCAAACGCATATTCACATGTGGTTACAACTTGTAAAACAATTTCACATCTCTGACCTGTACTACCAAATGTATCTTTATGTCTTTATCTTTTTATCTATATTGTATTGCATACAAAACTTAATAAAATTATTTTAAAACCAAAAAAAAAAAATAAAAAAAAAAATAAAATTTATCAGAAATTATCAGATATATAAGCAATGGAATCAAGTTCAATGGGAGATCAAATATCCCCTGTAATATATAAGCAGGGATAAAGAGTAAGCACACAAACATTTGCAGTGGCATGGCAAGGATGTGGAATTTGTACATTGTAATTGCTACCTGTGAAAATCTCTTCCTATGACATTATTTTGCAATATTCTCTGTGCTTTTCTAACATTTCCACCACATCACACCACGTGTGACTCACCTTCCCAAAAGCACCGCTTCCTAGTTCATAGAGGAACGTGAAGTCTAATGGGGTCAGTGAGCTCTGCTGACTCCATCTTGTTGACTTCTGAACCGTACTTTCCTCCCATCTTGCTCTCTTTCTCACTCCTTCTTTATATTCCTTTTCCTCTTTCCGTTTTGCACATATATAAGCTTTCTCTTGCCTATTCTTTAATTGTTTTATTGATGATACATGTTTTGGTCTTTTTTCCTGCTCCTCACAGTCACTGCTAAATTGAATGCTCTGGTACACTGTTTCATAATCTCTTTTCATCCTCCTCTTTTTCTCCTGAGAAATAGGTGGATCACTTTCTCCTTCTTCATACTCCTTTTTCTTAGGTGAGAATATTTTACCCAAATATGACATAAGTATCACAAATGTTATAATCATGGTTTTTTTTTAAGTTAAATACACACAGTCTATAAAATACGACTCGCACGTAGCTAGGACCATAAAGATCTCAACTGCTTTGGAATGTTTCCATACACCAACTGCCTGGCTAACGCTAGCAACATATTGTGATGTCATGAATATACTTAACCAGGAGAGAAGAGTGAGATGCTAATAAACCTTCTAACTTAATATTAAACATAGTAAACTTCACCAAGTTCAAGCTTCTGTACATCACTGTTTATGTTATTCAACAAAAAAGTGGAAAACCCAATGCTAATCAATTGTACTGCAAAACTGGAAACACCATTTTTGATTCTAAATTTTGATCAAAGCTGTCTTTAGGCCTTCCTATACATAAAAGCACTATTTACTGGCATTTTCAGCCATTGAACATTGCCCTCTATGTATTATTTTCAATTATTCATATGTTATTCCAATTAAATGATATACTTATCTGAAACCATTCTCGTTTATCCCCTTAAGGACCAAACTTCATGTCACACATGTCATGTTTCCTTAAGGGGTTACATTTATTGTTCAGATTTATTATTACACATTGTACAGTGTTGCAGAATATGTTATTATTTTATCATTATTAATAACTATAACAGATATTGCCTCATATTGACCACATATTTTCAACCTCTCTAACAAGCCCTATTCAAGCCTCTCTAACAAGCCCTAGGAACACTCTAGGTAGCAAAAATCACTACATCTTACTTTAGTAGTTTTGGTGCATATAACCTTTCACTGCAGTCTCACAAACGTAAACATTGTCATTTAAGTGAAATGGTAATATTTGAATTTGGCAGCCAGAGACTGAGATGATGCTGGATGAAATGTGGATCTACCTGCATTTTTATCTTTTACAGGGGGCCCAATAATCCTAAAAAATAGGAACACTTTACCATTATAAATAAATATAGCCATAACATTACAGTGTTTCTTTAATGGAGGAATAATGACTATATGCATTGCGCAGCATTTGGATGGGGCAAATAAAACAGTCTCTAACAGCTTTAGTTGTTGTTATATAGGTGGGTATGTTATTTCTCACCATTTCAGACAAGACACATCAAACATACCAAAGGCAACTATTTTTACAACATCCAAATCTATACCCAACACAGTAGGTCCTGGATTTAGATTCTGGATCTGCTTGGACGGTTTTGATTTGCAACTTGATCCAGCACACCAGAGTAAAATAACAGAATATGCAGTTATATACTGTAAGGAAACCAAGTGTATTTAAACCTCAATCGGTAGTTTCCTCCCGGACCACCAGAGCCTAGTGAACATAGCCCTCCGTTCGGTAGTAATGGT
The DNA here is from genome assembly GCF_036172605.1 of Pelobates fuscus. Taxonomy (NCBI): domain Eukaryota; kingdom Metazoa; phylum Chordata; class Amphibia; order Anura; family Pelobatidae; genus Pelobates; species Pelobates fuscus. The sequence continues at coordinate 100,013,471 of NC_086319.1, read as the reverse complement.
AGACGAATCCCCGTGTAATTTAAATAGTGTCCCTGTATAATTCCCTCAGTAAGACACATGAACTCCCAAACAGCATACGTAGACAGAAGAAGGGTACAAAGATGAACTGAAGATTTATTGACAAGTTGAAAGGAAAACCAGGGAGTCAACTGACAATATTTGAAAAATCAGGCTCAAGGAGTCAACTGCCAACATGAAACAAGGGAATACAAACTGTCACCCCAACGCCAAACAGGGGAATTCCTTCACATATTCATTTATGTAAACAAAACAACTGTAATTGGGTTGTGTATTTGTGCCATAAACGGCACTTGTCTTGTGGAATATAGAGAATACATTTTCAACTTTTTTTTTTTTTTTTTTTTTTTCATTTCTAACCACTGTTTATTTCAGTTTTAACAAAATTGTTAATTGAGTATCATTAACTCTGAGCTTACCAGATACAAAATTACATCCATATAATATACATACCTAGCATAAAACCTTGGTACAAGCTTATAAAATTAAATCAGCAAAAAAGAACAACACTTTCACTAACATTTAGGATTAAACCCACGGCTCTAATAGCCAACTTGAGACATACCAAGAGTAGTAAATAGCCAATAGCAGTAAGGTTCTAGATTTTTTTTTTCAGTGTATAGAAGCTTTAAAAATAATATTAAGATCAAAGGTGTGTTAATGCCATTTCTCTTGCCCACTAAACAGAAGTAGAATTTACCTAAGATCTAAGAAAACCAACAAAGAAAAGCATCTACTTTTAGTTAACATTTGGCAAGAAAATAAAACACAATAGGTTTTCTGTTTAAATTTTCACTTATATACATGTGCTTGAAAGGACAGTAGAAAATATATATATATATATATATGACTTTTTTTTATACATTACATTTCAGATACAGAGAGTCTTGTGCATTAAATAGAGCATCAGAAAAGAGCAAATGATGATTTGCTCTATGATACAGGTTCACTCCAGGTGGATCTCGACTTGTCAAGAAAGAGAAGAGTAGGACAAGTGAATAATGACATTATAACAAATCAAAGTTGGAAAGAAATAAAAGTCCGGAGGCCATTTTGAACTAAAGAAGAGAATTTGTAATAAACATTATATTAACACTTTAATTAATTCCTCTTGTTAGTATGTATATTGCTTGGGCTGTAATGTCCAGTGTGTTTCTAGACATCATTTTCAACTTTTTAATACCCAATTCACAAACACAGACGAAAATATATTTACACAGAATGTGCACATGGTTTCACTCAGAAAACCAAACAAATTCATACATTTACACCACAATCAAACATACTGGAACACACAATATACAAACATAGTCTGGTATATATTGTATATACACTGTCTGAACATATACACGTTGAGATGGTCCACTCTATATGTCTATAAAGTACAGAGAGATGGCTTCACACAGGCCTTGTAAGTCTAGTTTTCCAATCTCCTTAATTCTATATGTTATTATATGGGGTGGTTAGTTTATGAAAGATAACGCCCACATCAAACAATAGTTAGTACATCCTGTTAACAAGTAAGTTGCACTGTAATTTAATGTGTTTGTTTTAGAACAGCTGCATTTTCTGTTTCTGAGATTGAGAGTCATACAACATAGAAAAAGCAGACTAATTTCCCACTAATCTTTTTATTGGTCTAAATATACACACAGAATAGGATTTTATAAATGGTCTATGTTCATATTACAGACACACATAAGTAAGGGTTTTGCAAATGCTGCTTGTCCACTTTATATATATGGGCAAAATCGAAATGGTCTGGAGTTCAGTACGGTTGAAATCCAGACCAAATTCAAGTCCATTTAGAAACATAGAATATGACGGCAGATAAGAACCATTCGGCCCATCTAGTCTGCCCATTTTTATAAATACTCTCATTAGTCCCTGGCCTTATCTTCAGGGCTCGAGTCCTGCAGGAACGCATGGGAACGGCGTTCCTGCACTTTTTCCGAAGCAGGAACGTCGTTCCCGCTAGTGATCCTGCAGGCCCGGCCGTGCTACCTGCACACAGGGGCCATCACACGCTGTGTTCCCTCTCCAGCACTAACTCTCGCGAGACCCGCGGCTGTTAGAGCGTTGCCACGGGTTACCATGGCAACGCTCCGCACAGGCGAGTCTCGCGAGAGTTAGTTCTGGAGAGGGAACACAGCGTGTGATGGCCCCTGTGTGCAGCGGCTGGCTCCCCCCACCAGACCAAGAGGCGATCTCCCCCTCCCTGACAAGGTAAGAAGCACGGAGGGGGGATTAAAAAAAAAAAAAATATAGACACATAAAGTAAAAAAAAAAAAATGCTCCCCCCCATCATCCAACACAAACACACACACAATCCAACACACACACATCATCCAGCACACACACACACACAATCCAACACACACACATCATCCAGCACACACACACACACACACACCCATCATCCAGCACACACCCATCATCCAGCACACACACACACATCATCCAGCACACACACACACACCCCAGCACACAGCATCCAGCACACACACACCATCCAGCACGCACACACACACCATCCAGCGCACACACACACACATCATCCAGCACACACACACACCCCAGCACACAGCATCCAGCACACACACACCATCCAGCACGCACACACACACACACCATCCAGCGCACACACACATAATCTAGCACGCAGGGGGGATTAAAAAAAAATATATAGACACATAAAGTAAAAAAAAAAAAAATGCTCCCCCCATCATCCAACACAAACACACACACAATCCAACACACACATCATCCAGCACACATACACACACAATCCAACACACACACATCATCCAGCACACACACACACACCCATCATCCAGCACACACCCATCATCCAGCACACACACACACACACATCATCCAGCACACACACACACACCCCAGCACACAGCATCCAGCACACACACACCATCCAGCACGCACACACACACACACCATCCAGCGCACACACACACCCCAGCACACAGCATCCAGCACACACACACCATCCAGCACGCACACACACCATCCAGCGCACACACACACACATAATCCAGCACGCACACACCATCCAGCACGCACACACATCATCCAGCACACATACACACACACACATATCATCCAGCACACACACACACATCATCCAGCACACACACACACATCATCCAGCACACACACACACACACACACCATCCAGCACGCACACACACACATCATCCAGCACGCACACACACACATCATCCAGCACGCACACACACACACACACACATCATCCAGCACACACACACACCATCCAGCACACATCATCCAACACACACGCACACAATCCAGCACACACATCATCCAGCACACACACTTCATCCAGCACACACTGCATTCATTATACACACTCTGCACTCACTACAAACACACTACATTCATTATACACACTCTGCACTCACTACAAACACACTACATTCATTATACACACTCTGCACTCACTACACACACTACATTCATTATACACACTCTGCACTCACTACACACACTACATTCATTATACACTCTGCACTCACTACACACACTACATTCATTATACACACTGCACTCACTACACACACTACATTCATTATACACACTCTGCACTCACTACAAACACACTACATTCATTATACACACTCTGCACTCACTACAAACACACTACATTCATTATACACATTCTGCACTCACTACAAACACACTACATTCATTATACACACTCTGCACTCACTACAAACACACTACATTCATTATACACACTCTGCACTCACTACAAACACACTACATTCATTATACACACTGCACGCACTACACACACTACATTCATTATACACACACTGCACTCACTACACCCACTACATTCATTATACACACACTGCACTCGCTACAAACACACTACATTCATTATACACACTCTGCACTCACTACAAACACACTACATTCATTATACACACTCTGCACTCACTACAAACACACTACATTCATTATACACACTGCACTCACTACACACACTATATTCATTATACACACACTGCACTCACTTCACACACTACATTCATTATACACACACTGCACTCGCTACAAACACAATACATTCATTATACACACTCTGCACTCACTACAAACACACTGCATTCATTATACACACTGCACTCACTACAAACACACTACATTTATTATACACACTGCATTCACTACAAACATACTACATCCATTATACACACCCTGCACTGCACTATATGCATAGGAGTGTAATTATTTTTTTTAAGGGGGGGGGGGGCGGGAATCTTGGGTGAGTTCCCACACTTTTTTCCCCAGGACTTGACCCCTGCTTATCTTATATCTAGAATAGCCTTCTGCCTATTCCATGCATGCTTAAACTCCTTCACTGTGTTAACCTCTACCACTTCAGCTGGAAGGCTATTCCATGCATCAACTACCCTATCAGTAAAGAAATACTTCCTGGTGTTATTTTTAAACCTTTGCCCGTCTAATTTAAGACCTCTTGTTGTAGTAGTTTTTCTTCTTTTAAATATAGTCTCCTCCTTTACTGTGTTGATTCCCTTTATGTATTTAAATGTTTCTATCATATCCCCCCTGTCTCGTCTTTCCTCCAAGCTAAACATGTTAAGATCCTTTAACCCCTTAAGGACTTAGGACGGTTCAGGACCATCATCGGCATTTTTGCGTTGCCGACCGATGACGGTCCTGAACCGTCCTAACTTTAAGATGTACTTACCCGATCGCCGTCGTTCCCCCGGCGGCAATCGGCGGTGCTCCCGTTGTGGGGAGACTGCCTGCAGCCCAGACAGTCTCCCCATGGCGAATTAGGACCCCTTGGGCCATGTGATCGCTCAATAGGGCGACCACATGGTCACAATAGGTGTCCATGTTTCTGCCTGCAGGGGGACTGTCTGTGCTGACAGGCAGTCTCCCGGCAACTGTAAAATCATAAAAATAAAATTAATAATAATTATATATCTGTATATATATGATATATAGACATATATTATATCTATATAATATATGTCTATATATCATATATATAATGTCATGCTAAGTGTATTTTTATATTAATATGTATATATATTAATATAAAAATACACATAATTAAATTACACACATATATATAATATATATAATAACTATATATAATGTATATATATATATTATTATAAAATACAAATAATAAGTAAATTAAATTAAATTAATTTTTTTGAAAATAATAATACAAAAATAAAAAAAATTATATATCTATATGAAATTTTATTATAACTGTATTTTGATATTAAAATATATACATTTATATCAAAATACACTTAGAATAAAATTGTATATATCTATGTATATATAAATAAATAAAAATAATACAAAATATACATTTGTTTAAATACAAAATTACATGAATAATTATATAAATATACACGTAGACTTCAAATATATAAATGTGCATATATATATTTAAATTCTACGTGCGTATTTATGTAATATTTTTACATAATTAAATAATTTTATTAATTACAATTTGAGGGACCTGCCTGCCAACCCAGGCCGAAATTGCAGAGAATTTAATTTGCTAGCACTGTATTTTACCCTGTAACTTTCTATGACACCCTAAAAGCTGTACATGGGGGTCACCGAATCAAGTATGACGCCAAGACAGCGCGCTTGCAAGGATGGACTGATGTGGGTACCACTAATTTGAAGGGAGAGCGAAAGAGGAGGATCAGTATTAGGAGGAGGAAAGACAAGGAGCTCAGTTTGAGAGATTGAGTTTCAGAAAGTGGGAGGACATCCAGGCAGAGATGGAAGAAAGGCAAGAAGTGCATATTTCTACTTGTAATCTATTGTGTTTGAATCTGTACATATAGTGAGTGTATGCTGCTGTTAATACATGCAGGGTTTAACATAATGTTAGAAATGGTTAGGGCTTTGATATCAGAGTTGGATTATAAAGAGTGTTTAGAATTATTGGATTTAGATTTTGTATTAGGGAACATAATGTGTTTAATTTTTAAGAAAAGTTAAACGTAGGCTCAGGTTAAAGGGGCACTATTGTGTCAGGGACACAAATGTTGCTGACACTATAGTACTAAAACCACCGTTTAGATGGTCGCCCCCCTTACTTTGGGCTAGAAAGGTATTTACTCACCTTTTTCAAGTGCCACGCGGGGTTTCTCCTCTAACTCACCTCCTTGATTAACATTATCAGAATTGCTAATCTCAGCCAATCACAGTGCTTTCCATAGGAAAGTTCAGTGTCTCCATGCAGAGTGTGGAGATGTTGAATGTCAGTGCTGCACACCGTGCAGCACTGACCCAGGAAACCCCACTAGTCATCGTCTGAGGAGGGGCCACTAGAGGCTCTGAAAAGGTAGACTTTATTTAAAAAGCCTGCATGGACTGACTATACACACTAGAGCCACTACATCTAGCTGTATTGTTCTGCTGACTATAGTGTCCCATAAAGAGTTTTTTTTTTCTGTTTTAGGCTTTGAGTACTTACCTTTTGGACCAAGGAAAGAACTTGTTTAGGTTTTGTGAGGGGTAAATCTAGGGTTAGAGGAAAAGGGCACAAGCATGTGGAGTTAGAAAGGTTATTTGCAAAGTACTCACCCTCCTATGATTGATAGAAGAACTATAGTAGCTGGTAGTACAGTGTGAATCATTCAGGACTATCTCTACAGCTACTGCAAAGCTGTGTGAGAGGCTGTTAATGGGCAGATGGGAAGTGATCCTTTACACCTCCTGTCCATCCTCACACACATACACTGGAGAGAGTGAGACAGCACTGAGCTTTACACAACATATACCTGTTCCTGCAGTTTTGTTATTAAGCATAGGAGGCTGGCTACACTAGAGAGGACACTGGCCAAGGCTCCTGGTTCTTATCTCTCCCCACGGCCCACCTAAGCTCCAAAAGGCACATTCTAAGGGCTGTTAATAGATGCCCCCTTCAGAACAGACGCCTTTAGAAAGGTACCTACTCTACCTAATGGGAAATGCATTCCTGTCAACACCATTCTGCATAGGTTTATTTTAGAATGCCAACTGTCTGTCTATCTCATTCCTCTATATCACTATCTCATACTCATACCTGATCAATGGGAGGGATGGTAACTTTTGGACTTAAGGGCAAGTACAAATGAATGGCCTTTCTGTGAACAAAACGTACTTATCTCAGTATAGATGGTGCTGTGGATTTGATAAATGAAAGATTCTGGTGTGACATGATATCCCTGCAACCTCCATAAGTATGATCTCTGTTTCCCACAACTCCATTGTTACATATGACATCTGGAGTGTATTATGAATCTAATGTGGACTGTCTCATTTCAGACTACAGCCATTTGTAAGCACATTATAAACTAAAAGCCTGGTCAACTCTGGCTATTGCAGGTCTCTGTGAAAATCCCACTGGGCCAGTTCAGGCACGGAGAACATTGTGACTGCTGGCCATAAGCCTATGCACAAACCTACACCAGTTGACTAGCAAACGCACAGCACAATGCTTGACTGCTGCCTACCTCCTGCAATACTCTGTCAACAGACACCCTAGCCTTCTGATATTTTCAACTGGTGTGCAAGGTGGCAGCCTACATCCCATTGCAAGCCCTCCAATGCTAGTGGCCCAGAGGGCAATTAACCGCCTGCCTCCCTTGTCAGCCCTCCCATGGTCCCAGCTCCAACAAGACTGTCCTGATTTAGGGCTCTTATCCTATTTGACCAGCTATTTGATAAGCAATATATTAATAGGTATGAACTAAGAGCACAGGTATCTAAACATTTTATTTACAATACAAAACGCACAACAACTTTTTATGAAGTTCAGCTGTATTTAATATCAGATTCTGCACTCCTGCACAAATAATGTGAAAGTTAATGAAAGGTTTGGTTTCAATTCCAGGAGATTATCGGATTTGCAATAAATATGTAAGTAAAGATTACAGAACCATTACTGGTAACTTATCTGCATTTCTACAGGTTAAAATTAAATAGAGATTTAAAGTGTAGCCTTTAATCTCCAGTGATGCAGGTTATTTAAAAAGCCACATAATGTAGCTAAGAAAATAATATTTAGTGTGTGTAACGGATCCCCTATACTCCGGCTGAGTATATCTGCGGTAGTTCTCCCAAATCCTCAATGAAGCAGTGATTATAGCTCCCAATTCCCCAAACATCACCCTAGACTTGATGAAGGGTAGAAACAAATGTTTTTATTCTGGCTAACTGGCCCACTTATATACAAAATCAGGAGGCTGGAGAACACGCCCAGAACACTCCTACGATTTACAGTGTCAGTATGATTAAACATAAATTACATAAAATAAAAATACATAATCATATAGGAACCCCCAAATGTAAATCCCTGGATAGCTTGGATCTGAGCGCCCAAGTTGTCCAAATAGCGCTCAGATCCATGCAGTGTAGGGGAAACGCCACAGTGTCAAAGTTCTGACTGGCCGCACACATAGTCTTATGCCCAAGACAGTTCCGGGGCACTTGGTGCTTTTGCCAGTCAACTTTCTGGAGCTCCTGTGGCCGCAATACAGGGTGCTCCGCCTGGCTCTTAGGTAGCTTTTGTTCCCTTTAGTACCCAGGGAAAGCTGGTAATGGAGGCTGGGGAGGTTAAACTCCCGAACAGGGTCTTTGTATGTGGCTCATAGTCCTTGGGCAGGAGGCTAACTGGCAGGCTCCTCCAGGAGATCATGACAAATGTCCAGGTTAAGGAGTGTTTGTCACAGTGAGCAAAACAAAATGAACATCGAGGTGTAATATGTTCTATGTCAATACTGTAGTTTTATTAAACACCAATTTAACACTCCCATAGTCTCACAGTAATACTTTTTATAATTTACAAGGTTATTTAATAATATCTGAATAGCCCCATACTGAATGGGATGAAACCATTTGGTTTCTGTATAGAGCCTTTTGGTCCAGACATTCTTCATAGTGTTTATCTTTAACATTGTTTAGATTTAGCAATGATGTCTCTGTGTGAGTCAGAAATGTGTTCGAATTTCAGCCTGACCAAACGTTCCCAGAAGGGATGCTTATTTTAAACGGCCGAACAATTTTAGAGACAGAAGACAAATACAAAAAATAGATTACTGCATCTAGAACATAATAAAGCCCATAAGTGAAGTCACATATAAATCATATATACGTACTGTTTATGTCTATGTTTTCGAACTATTCTAAAACCATCTGGAGCGCAAGGGATAACCGTGTAGCTCAGCCAATGAGAAATCAGTGTTGACTACACCCCACAACCAATCAATCTCCTCTTATTATCTGTATAGTATCTCAATGTTGAGCCAAGAGGAAATGGTACAAACCGTAAGCGGACAATGATTGGCTGTGAGGTAGAGTGATGTCAGTTATGTTATATTGGTGCCGAAAGTATGATGTTTAAAACACAAAGTATTGCAGAGAAGATTGATATTGGTTACCTACTCCGTTTCCTTTGCTGGCCTTTAGTTACCTCATTTGTAGGTAGGACTCAAGCTGGATGTACATGGTCTTCAGGTCTCCCTTAGCACCAGATTCAGTGATCATGATATCCTCATTCACTGAAAAAAATATAGTTAAAAATAAAGTTATGAGAGTGGTGAGGGGATAGGTCATATGTATGCTTAAAGGGACACTATAGTCACCCAGACCACTTCAGCTCAATGAAGTGGTCTGGGTGCCAGGTCCCTCAGGCTTTAACCCTTCAGATGCAAACATAGCTTTAACCCCTTCAGCACCACGGGAGGTGGACCCTGAGGGTGGGGACACCCTCAGGGCACTATAGTGTCAGGAAAACCGCTTTGTTTTCCTGACACTATAGTGATCCTTTAAATATCTGCAGCTTTTGAAACTCTGAAACCTGATGCCACTGCAGTTTTATAACTTCCCTAACTAGACAGTGTATTTAATATAGATTTTTATCTTGTGTACTTTTAATTGCCCGCTAGAGTCTACAACAGCCAGCACAGGGGCGTATTAGCCGCGAGGCAAACAAGGCATTTGCCTTGGGCGGCATTTTCCAGGGGGCGGCAAAAAACGCCGCCCCCAAATGCCCAGGGCAAATGCCTTGTTAGCCTTGCGGCTAACTGGGCTGCCGGTCGGGCTGCTGGGCTGGTTGCTGGGCGGGCGGCTGGCGAGGGAGCTCTTCCTCTGAGCTCTCTGCTCAGCTCCCTCGCGCGCCGCAGAGTGAGGCTGGGAGCCTAGGGCAGCACAAAACCAGGATACACCACTGAGCCAGCATGTGATAAAATGTTAATTAACAGAGCAGACAGTACTGTAAATATGAAATCTTTTTTTCAGTGAGGCTATGTAAGTCACAGCCAGGGGAGGAGTGGCTACGCCTGTGTAAACAAAGTGATTAAACTTCTAAATGGTAGGGGATTGAGTAGTGGGAATGCAGGGGCATGCACTATATGCCAAAACTGCTTCATTAAGCTAAAGTTGTTTTGGTGCTTAGGGTGTCCCTTTAAATGTTGGTATCTTCTGTTCTGAAAACAGATAACCATACAGTGAACATTTTCTTGGAAGCTCAGATAAGTGTGTAGTGTTAGACCCACATAACTATTTTTAGCTTAACTGTTTTGTGATAATTATACATTATTGTGAAACTAAAATTCCCATGAAGCAACATCCTCACTAGAAATGTTTTTTCTAGTGAATATGATTTTCACTTTGCATATGTTTTTTCCACCCGCTTATCATATTTTAATTTAAAGAGCTTTTTGTGGGAAAGCCTCAACTTTTGAGAATGGCTAACACACAGATGGGCCTGGGGGTGAGAAAGATGCAAAGAGGGGCCTGAGGGGAGAAAGACACACAGAGGGTCTGTGGATGAAAGACACACAGAGGGGCTGGGGGTAAAAGACACAGAGGGGCTGGATGTGAAAGACACACAGATGAATTGGAGAAGGGGAAAAAGAGACACACAGAGGGGCTGGGAGGAGGGGAGACAGATGGGCTGGGGGTGAAAAGGAAGCACAAAGGAGCTAGGAAGAGTAAAATACACAATGGGGCTTGGGGGAGTAAGATACACAAAGTGGGGTTGTAAAAGATACACAAGGGAGGTGTAAGACACACAATTGGGAAAAATAGGAATAAAGAAAAAAGGGAGTCATGCGCAGTTAGTATAAGTCTGCACACCCATGTCAGACGCGTGCGTGGGGAGAAATAGGGGATAAGATACACTAAAGGGGGTAATACATTTAAAAGAGGGCATAAAAAAAGAGGTGTTAAGAGGTACACAGGTGAAGATGCTTTTTTGGGGGGTGCGCCAAACTGCATCTACATCTGTGCCCTGACTACAATCAATATGGTCTTCACATATCAAATCTCCCCACTTGCACACACCTCCCACATTACCATACCACCAACATCTCACATTTAAATACATAGTCAACCTCTCCTATCCTATATTTTCATACACCTACAACGGTATCTAGAAGGGGATATTCTCCAGTGTTATTCAAATTCAGAATAATTGAAAAAAAATGTTGAGTAATATGACTGAAACATGCTCAGATCTTGAAAAAAAATAAAGCTACAAATATAAAACATGTTTAGGGCACTTTTACCCAAACAACTCTCCAAACACCCTCCACTTTGATTGTCAGCTCTCCCCCCCATGATATATATCCCATGATATTGAAAAGGCATTTGAACAGGTGGAGGGCGTCATAAAACATCAAGCCCAGTTCCAGACGCAGCGTGTAAGCTTCAACTTGTAATCACTGACATATTTGTCATTAATTTATTTCTTTTACAGATTGTGTCATGACGAGAATTAATCATATGAATAATGCTGATGATGGTAGTAGATTCTATGAACTAGTTAGATAAAAAAAAATGTGCTTCTAATCTAATCATTGTTCTGAAATAATCTCTGTTATAGGAAGATTCTCGATTTGAAAGAAAAGATCCTTATCCCTATTTGAGTAAAGAACTGTGCTTTACTCAAATATTTGGTGCCATCTAGTGTCTCAATAAAGTGACTATCTTCTCAATCATTTCATTATGCTATCTTATGTTATGGTGTTTTTTTTTTACCATTAGAAAGTGTTTTAATAAGAACCGTAAGGGACATATTCAATAAATAGTTGTTGTTATGGTTACAAAATGGCTTTCAGTGAGAGAGGTCAGAGTAGAATGGACAGACTGACACAAGCTGACAGAAAGGTGACAATAACTAAAATAACCACGCATTACATCGATGCTATGGAAAGAGCCCCTCTGAACACGCAATGTGTCAAACTTTCATCGCTACACATCATGATCGACTACACATTTAGATTTTAAAGTATGAAGCTGTGCTTGAATAAATTATATAAAAAATGTAAATGCTTGCGTAATGTGGACTGAAAACCATATTTGATCAGGATAATGTGAAAGTACATCCTTTTCCTGTCTTATGTTCAGTATGTATAAAGTTTATTTCTATAAAACATTTATTATAGAAAAAAACTTTATCAACCATAGAAAGACACAACACAACACACATTGCGTGCTGTGTTGTTCTATGTGTTGATAAAGACCTTTTTTTTGGACACAGCACATTGCCATCTTGAACTGGTACAAAATATATAACAAGGAGGTCAGTGTACCCCAATGGTCAAACCAAGATCTCAAAGCAATAGGACACAGGTGTCCACAAGTTAGATCCCTGGATGAAAATATATGATTGCAATTTGACTAAGTTAATTAGGGTGAAAAAGAGTGTTTAAAACCTCTGTTTCTTAAAAAACAAAAAACAAAAAAAACATTTAGCCTTGAGGAAAATAAGCTAAATAATTGCCACAGATTTACACTGGGATCCTGACCTTGTAACAACGTAATCTGTTGACCTTCTGCATCATATAAATGCCCTTGGTTTTCTGTTTTGACCCTCAGCCCTCCACCTGATAAAAAACAGCAATATATTTTCCATCTAAGTAAAGCACATTCAGCTTACATATGAATATGAGCCAGGCCTGGCCTTGCATTGTTTTAATGAGACTCTGTTACACTTAGATATCCAGTTTTTAAAACCTGTAGATACTATTTTTAGACAAATTATTGATCATTTTTCAGATGGATGTGTGCTCCAGAATGTAAGATATATTACTGACACCAGTCTTGATTTATATTATATGCAATTAAAACAGGATTTCAATCATTTTGTGACATGCAATTAAAATCCAAGTTCTTTTAGTTAGACTATAATCCTCAAATTTCCAATACGTTTAGTTTCTTCTCACTTTGCTTCATGGTGACCTCAATACGTACTACAAATTACAGATGATATTAAAAGAGCTGTTTATCCAATGATACAAAGAAATAAGAGTATTTGTGTAAAACATTTGTATGGGATAAAACTCTTCAATGAATACAAGGTAAAATAAAATGTAGAGTGACGCAGTTTAAATCGGGTTTACTGCATGGGGAACAACTGTTTGTGCATTTTTTAAAAAATATTTATACTTTTAATTTACATTTTATTATATGGCCTGACAAGTTCTTAGCAATACAAGTCGGGTCGGAGAGGCGGCTCATAAATAAATGCTCTGCCCAGGACCCACCAGTAATGTGAAATAATACTGAAGCAGTGATAAGATCATGATTTTGTATGGAAATGCTGCAGTAATAGTAAAATATTATAATTTACTTTTTTCTTCTACCTTGCAATCAATTGACGCAGTGCTTAAATAGCTGCTAAAATGACTAGATGCAATTATTTTTTTTTAAAATAAAGAACACAATAACTAGTGTAAAACCATTCTTTATCCAACATGACAAATTGGTTTGTCTTTTAAAGTCATATGTCCTTTCGAATGACTATTTTATGGCAATGCGTTTATTTATCTGGTTCTAGTAAAAATGCTCTCATGCAACTCCAGACTCCTTAGAGAACATTGAATAAATATTTAAAATGTAATTTCTAGATTTTTTTTTATTTGAATGCAAGATCGCAATTTAACAAGTCAGAGATGCTGATAACTAAAGCCGGAGTCGTAAATATTTAATCACAGGGTCAAAGCTCAGAATGAAATTCAAATCTATAGTTTCCATTTTTTTCACCATAGCCTTGCTTACATGAAATTGCAACTTCTAGCAATATTTTTTTGTTTCTCCTTATAATTTCAAACACATTAGGTAAATATGTAATCACCAAGACCGTACACGTAACCTCACATTTTACATGTGTGCTTATTAATCCATTGGCAGTTTGAGGGTTTATGTTCCTTGTCTATTTTTTTCCCCTTCTTCTTCCAATGGCTCTTAAAGGAATACTCTATAGCAGAGCTTGACAAATTTGTTTGGAATCTAGGAGCCAGCTAAAAAAGTTAGGATCCAGTTATTTTTTTTATTTTTTTAAAGGGACACTATAGTCACCAGAACCACTACAGTTTAATGTAGTGGTTCTGTGATGTAATTCCAGTAAAATACAAGTTTAGCAGGCTAAGATTGCCACAAGGCATATGTATGTATATGTGTTTGTAGTATCAGTTGGTTAATTACACGTAGCTAAGATACTGTCATCACTGTACTGACCAGGTGCAGGAATGTAAGAACTGGAATTACGCGTCCCTCTCCTTTGTATCAGATGAGCCACGTGGTTAGACCGGATGGATGAGTTTAGACTCTATTCATTAAATAGGTTAAGGGTATGTGTGGGTGTAGTTAATTGTGGGAGGAGCTACAGTGCTATATAAGGAATGTACTCTATGTATTCAGTACTCAGACTTTGCTGTATTTTGGTGACGCTAGTCCCTCTGAGTCCCGATCGGTGATCCAATAAAGAATCTCTTCCTTCCTGAAGAAACCTGTGTCCATCTCTCTGTGCTTGGCTTCCGTCAGTTTCTCCGGTATCATTTGGTGCGTTGGCCGGGAAGCTCATCGTTCAACGGTAGCTGAGAGGCAGAGGCGTGAGACGGTCTATCTTTGCCCACGTTCTCTACGGCTGCACCCCTGAACTTCTGCGTGGACCTCCCTTCGTCTCGGCGCCACTGGTCTGTTGTCCAGGAGATCATCGGCCTCTACGTGAGAAGTGCTGGGGTGTCCCCGTCGATGAGTGTGAACTCAGGTTCAGGAACGAGGAGGTAAGATAACTGCTGTTTTAGACGGCAGGACCCGCTAGGGGTATACCGATTGTGCGGTAGGCCCAAAGGGGTTTTTGAATCTGTATCTGCCCCCTCTGTCGGAGGGAAGGAGCGAAGGCGCACCGCTCGATCGAACGCTCTTTAGTCAGACCGTTTGATTTGGTTAGTCAGGCGGGGTCCTGGTGTAAGATAGCCCTAGCCGGACACCGGTGTCTTGTCTAGACTAGCGTTCTAGGGTGTATATTACGTTCGCTAGGTCGGAGGGACCGGGAGACTAAGCGGCGCCTGTGTAAATTCGGTTCGCTAGTTCTCATCCTATCTGGGCTAAGTGGGAAGGCGTGTAAATTTGGAACCCACTAGACTTTTGATAGTACGACTAAGAGGCGCCTGTGTAAATTCGGATCTCTAGCTCGTTGTATAGTGCGACTAAGAGGCGCCTGTGTAAATTCGGTTCTCTAGCTCGCTATGTATATGTGGTGATTGGGCAGTGTGGCTAACCAAAACGGGTGTATATAGTTTTAGGTAGTCCATTCAAGGTACTGGCCAATAGTTTAGTTGGGAATTGTAAATGTGTTAACGATTGTTTTAGTAAAGTGTATATCTTGTTAGATAGCGCGAGCTCAGCCGTCTAGCGAGAGTGTTAATAGTGTGTTGCTGTATTATAGTGCACGGTACCATAACCCTGTATATTTACTGACATTGTATAATAAGTACTAATCATTGTCGTCCATTGCATGTTTTAACACCATAACCACTAATAATTGTATTGTGACCTTAACTTGTGCTTTGACCTATGCTAACCGTACTGTAACCGCTATTTGTAAAAGACGATGTTACTGGGTGTGTTATAGACGGGTAATTCGTATATAGAGAATTATAGCGTGGGTGACTGTGTAGTTACGCCAAAGGGCATAATATTGATTATATAGTGACTGGTGTAGCAGCTGTGTGTGTACGGGAATTCCCTGAGTGTTTATTGTTATGGTGTACGTTTCACTTGGTAACCATACCACGTGGTGCTGTTGCCAGAGGAAACGGGTGTGACTGTTGAATAGTACGCGTGTATAGTAATCGTTGTCGACGACGTTCCACTGTTAAATATGGGCGCGTCGCAGTCAACGATTCCGGATCCCTTAGGATGTATGGTTAAGAATTTTAAAAAGGGATTCAAAGTTTGTGATTTTGGGGTTAAGATGTCCCCTGTACGTTTGGTCACTTTGTGCACTAGGGAGTGGCCTACTTTGGTTGCGGCATGGCCGCCACGTGGCAGTTTGGATCCAACTCTGGTACAGCGCTTACACGTGGCTGTATCAGGTAGGCCTGAACTTTACGGCCAGTTTCCTTATATTGATTGTTGGAGACAGGCCGTAAATGACTCGCCAAAATGGCTCCGGGCATGCCACGAGGAACAGTGTCGCCTCATGGTAGCTAGGACTTGTTCGTCCACTAGGGCTGGTGTTAGGCCCATTTTGGACACGCCCCCTGAGTCCGAGATCCCTTTGCCGCCCCCTTACTTTCCGGTAAGAGGAAGTGACGCAAACGCAGGAAGTCCTGCACCCCTCCCCTCATTACCCTCATCCACTTCCGCTTCCTCCTCCAGTACAGGATCCACCCCCCCTCGTACTAAATCTCCCCTTCCGGAACCAGATAGACCAACCTCCATTAAAAATGAATATCCTGATTTGGCGCCACTTCAGACTTCCGGTCAAGCTTCATCTAGCTCGGCCCGAAGTGTTCTATTCACTACCTTTTCCCAAAACCAACCTCCCACATCCCCATACCCTATATCTCCCCGACCGGAACCCATGACTGACGCTTCCCTACGTAGCCCCATCCAAACCCGACAGTTGACTGGTGCCCAACAATTAAAGCACTATCAGATGCCTCTTCGCTTAAATCCCGGGTCAGCTTATATCGATGCCGCAGGTCAAATGGCACACGCTGACCCTGTCTTCGTATATGTCCCTTTCACCACTACCGACCTTTTAAACTGGAAGACCCATAATTCCTCGTATACTGAGAAACCACAAGCCATGACTGATCTGTTCACCTCAATAGTACAGACGCATAATCCGACATGGGCTGATTGCCAGCAGTTATTAATGACTTTATTTAACAATGAGGAAAGGACAAGAATAAATCAAGCAGCCATTAAAGCATTAGAGGATAGAGCCCGTGCTTTGAACCAAGCCAATCCAGCAGCATGGGCCGCGACACACTATCCCAACACCGATCCCGATTGGAACGTAAATGGTGCTGATATGGTTCAACTCAGAGCCTATAGAGACGCTATAATTGCTGGCATGAAAGCCGGAGGAAAGAAAGCTATTAATATGTCAAAGACAGTTGAGGTGATCCAGAAAAGCGATGAAGCGCCCAGTGTCTTTTATGACCGATTATTGGAGGCGTACCGCTTGTATACCCCCTTTAATCCGGAAGACGCAGACAATTCCCGAATGGTTAACTCCGCCTTTGTCAGCCAAGCATACGGAGATATTAAGCGCAAGCTACAAAAGTTAGAAGGGTTTGCAGGTATGTCCATCACCCAACTAATGGAGGTAGCTAATAAGGTCTATATGAATAGGGAAACAGAAAGCAAGAAAGAGGAGGAGCGCAAGATGCGTAAAAAGGCTGATATGCTAGCGGTAGCGATCGCAGGCGTAGATAAACGGGGCCCAGATAGAGGCAATAATAGATGGAGTAGGGAGCCTTTGAGTAGGGATCAGTGTGCGTATTGCAAGGAAGAAGGGCATTGGAGGAACGAATGTCCGCAAAGAGAGCAGTACGAGAGAGACCAACCCAGGGCAGGCTACGGAAACTTTAGAGGCAGAGCGAGAGGTAGAGGAGGTCCCGGAGGGAGTAATGGTTATAGAGGGAGTAATGGGAACAGAGGAAGTGTTAGGGAAGACAGGTATATTCCAGCAGCGCAAAGGTCTCACGATAGAGAAGGTAGGGACTTTGTAGGATTGGCTGACACGGTCATGGAGGACTATTGATACCGACCGGGCTCCATCCCCCTTGGTCGAGCGGAGCCTATGGTCGATGTATCAATAGGGGGGAAAAGGAGTGCGTTCATGATCGACACTGGTGCTGAACATTCAGTGGTGACTAATCTAGTTGCTCCTCCATCTGGAAGGACTATTACTGTGATAGGAGCAACTGGAAGAAGTGCTGAAAAACCGGTTCTTAAAAGTCGACTCTGTACATTGGGAGGCCACGTAGTAAAACACCAATTCCTTTATATGCCTGAATGTCCAGTCCAATTGCTGGGACGTGATATGCTATCCAAATTACAAGCGCAGATTACGTTCCTACCAGATGGAACAACATCTTTAAAGTTTAATGGACCTTCAGGTATTATGACTTTATCCGTACCAAAGGAAGAAGAGTGGCGACTTTATACAGTGTTGACTAGCCAAAACCCTAGGAGTGATGAGACATTATTTAACATACCAGGAGTTTGGGCAGAGAACAACCCACCAGGACTGGCCCGCAATATTCCACCTATAAAAATTGAACTTAAACATGGGGTTTATCCAGTGAGCCTAAGACAATATCACATTCCGCAGAAGGCTAAGAAGAACATCCAATCCTATCTGGATAAGTTCATACGGTATGGTATCCTAAAATTCTGTACTTCCCCCTGGAACACCCCATTGCTGCCTGTTCAAAAGCCCGGCACAGATGAGTATCGACCTGTGCAGGACTTAAGAGCAGTCAATGATGCGGTTGTTAGCATACATCCAGTTGTACCCAATCCATATAACCTGCTTGCTTTAATTCCGGGCGGGGCTACTTACTTCACAGTCTTAGATCTCAAAGATGCCTTCTTTTGCCTCCGAATTGCCGCAGAAAGTCAATGTATTTTCGCTTTCCAATGGGAGAACGCTGTAACGGGCTCAAAACGCCAAATGACTTGGACAAGACTGCCCCAAGGGTTTAAAAATTCACCTACCCTATTTGGTTCAGCCCTAAGTCAAGATCTATTGGATTTCGAGTCCATCCCAGGAGAGTGTGTATTGTTACAATATGTAGATGACTTGTTGATAGCAGCAGTTACAAAAGAAATCTGTCAGCAAGCAACGCACGATCTACTACACATTCTCTGGAAGGCAGGATACAAGGTGTCTAGAAAGAAGGCTCAGTTGTGTTTGCCAACTGTCAAGTATCTAGGATTCCATATCTCTGAAGGTCAAAGAATTATGGGGCCAGAGAGAAAAGAAGCTGTCTGCCAAATACCAATACCCAAGAATAGAAGACAAGTGCGAGAATTCTTGGGGGCAGCAGGCTTCTGTAGGATATGGATTCCCAGTTATGCGATACTAGCAAAACCTCTGTACGCAGCTATCAAAGGTACAGAGCACGACCCCTTCTTATGGACCCAAGAACAGCAAACGGCATTTGAAGATGTGAAGAAGGCTTTGATGAGTGCCCCAGCATTAGGTCTACCTGATCACACACGACCATTCTACTTATATGTACACGAGCAAAGAAGAATGGCTGTGGGAGTATTGACACAGTACTTGGGATCATGGCAAAGACCTGTTGCCTACATGTCTAAACAATTGGATGCAGTGGCCAGCGGACTTCCACCTTGTCTAAGAGCCGTAGCTGCAGCCGCCCTGCTAGTAGCTGAAGCCGATAAACTCACTCTGGGTCAAGAACTTTATGTACGAGTCCCACATGCAGTACAGACGTTGTTGGATTACAAAGGAAATCATTGGTTTAGTAATAGCCGTATGACCAAGTATCAAGCAATGTTGTGTGAAAACCCAAGAGTGCATTTAGAGACTGTAAACACCTTAAATCCAGCTACCCTTTTGCCACAACCTACTGAAAGTCAACATGATTGTTTGGAAGTAATGGATGAAGTATTCTCAAGTAGACCAGATCTTCGTGATTTTCCCATCCAGAACCCCGATGTTCAATATTACACCGACGGCAGTAGTTATGTGAAAGAAGGGATCCGCTATGCAGGATATGCAGTGACAACAATAGACAAGGTGATAGAAGCTCGGCCACTGGCGAAAGGAACATCAGCACAAAAGGCAGAATTAATAGCACTAACACGAGCGTTACAATTGGCTGAAGGTTTAAGAGTAAATATCTATACGGACTCTAAGTATGCGTTTTTAACCACTCATGCCCACGGAGCTTTGTATAAAGAAAGAGGACTACTGAATTCAGAAGGCAAAGAAATCAAGTACGCAGCTGAAATCCTACAACTATTGGAAGCAGTGTGGGAGCCGAAAGAAGTCGGTATCATACATTGTCGAGCGCATCTGAGAGGAGATGGTGATGTAACCAAGGGAAATCGGATGGCAGATAGTGCAGCTAAGCGTGCTGCTGAATCAGGAAGACAGGAGTATGTAGGGCATATAGCTGCTCTTATACCAACTCCACTGTCCCAATGGACTCCAGTTTATACAGCTCAAGAAGAGGAGTGGTTAAAGACTGAACCGGGAAAGTATCTGGAGAACAAGTGCTATCAGCTAGAAGATGGAAGAATAGTTATACCAGCATCGCTAGCGGTAGAAATTGTCCAAAATTATCACAACGGGACACATTCTGGGAGAGACAGTACTGAAGAATCTCTCAGGAAACATTTCTACATACCAAGATTGTCCAACTTGACTCAGGCCATTGTACGCAGATGTGTAACGTGTGCTAAGAATAATGCAAGACAAGGACCAGTAAAGCCACCAGGAGTCCAGTTTATGGGGGGACTCCCCATGTCCGATCTACAAATAGACTTTACAGTGATGCCTAAATCGGGTGGACATCGTTACCTGCTGGTAATTGTGTGCACCTATTCAGGCTGGGTAGAAGCATGTCCTACTCGTACAGAGAAAGCAGGAGAAGTTGTAAGATTCCTGCTACGAGAAATAATACCCCGATATGGACTACCCTGTTCTATAGGATCGGACAATGGTCCAGCTTTTGTTCACCAGTGCCTACAACAACTGACTCATATGCTTGGTATAAAGTGGAGGCTTCATACTGCATATAGACCCCAGAGTTCTGGTAAGGTAGAGAGAATGAATAGAACTATTAAGAACCAGTTGGCTAAAATGTGTCAGGAAACCCAACTTAAGTGGAACGTTCTCTTACCTATAGCTCTATTGCGAATCCGCAGTACCCCTACCAGAAGGATGGGCCTCTCTCCTTTTGAAATCATGTATGGGCGACCACCTCCCGTACTTGGTAACTTAAGGGGGGATTTGAGTCAGTTGGGAGAAGGAATTACTCGGCAGCAGGTTGTAGAGTTGGGTAAGACTATGGAGGAGGTACAGAAATGGGTACAAGATAGATTACCTGTGAATATTTATCCCCCTGTTCATAGTTATCATCCAGGAGATCAAGTGTGGATTAAAGAGTGGAATACTGTACCGTTAGGGCCCAAGTGGAGAGGTCCTTATGTTGTTCTTTTGTCTACCCCTACAGCAATAAAAGTAGCAGAAGTGACTCCGTGGATACATCACTCCAGGGTTAAACCAGCAGCAGTCGATTCTTGGCAAGTTACAGCAGATCCAGAGAATCCCTGCAAGATCCGGTTAAAACGTACTACTCAGTCGGAGTAACGAGGAATTATTGTGGATTACAAATTTTATTGTTACAGGTGTGAGTGAGAAGGCCATAATAAAGCCTGTCCGCTTACCATCACATAGTGTATAAGCCAGGAAAGTCTCGAAGGGACACCTGTGAAGATGAGCAGAACTCCATTCCCTGCAGCCCCTCACATCCTGGAAGCTGAGGCGCCATCGCACGGACGAAGACTGAGGATGACGGCGAAAGATGTGCTTTTGATAGTGTTTATTTATATGTGTTTTTATATTCAGGAAGGTAGAGGTACCGACACTCCTAGCTGTGAGGTATGCATTAAGACTACGAGAACAGGTAACCATATTTCCCAAACCCTAATTTGGCATTCACAATACGAGTGTAAAGGAGATGTATCGAGATGTAGATACTTAAATATAGATTATAGTGTGTGCCATTTAGGAGTAGGAGAACCTAAGTGCTTCAGTCCAGAGTATCAACCTCGTACAATTTGGTTGACTCTCAGGAATGGAGATCCTCAGGGGACCCTAATTAATAAGACGGTGTTAGAATCCGTACATTCTTCGGGTGTTCTGCTATTTGATGCGTGTAAAGCGATATCGAGTGGTAGAAAGCCGTGGAATGTATGTGGGGATCTTAGATGGGAGAGGACGTATGGGTCTAACGATAAATATATTTGTCCCAGTAGCAAAAATAAATATGTGAGTCCTAGATGCCCAAATAAAGACTATAACTTTTGTCCATATTGGTCTTGTGTGGGGTGGGCGACTTGGGGACAGACAGTAGACAAAGACATGATTGTTACTAAGTTGCCTACCAATCCATACTGTAAGTCTATGGAATGCAATCCAGTCCATATTCTTATTAATAACCCCGACAAGTTCTTAGATAAATATGGTAATTTATTTGGGTTTCAAATATACGGGACGGGTTTAGACCCTGGGACAATATTATTTATAGGGATAGAGACTGATACGGTATCCTCCCAGACTCATCAAGTATACCATTCCTTTTATGAAGAGATGAGTATAGATAATAAGATCCCCCATAACGCTAAAAACCTGTTCATTGACCTAGCTGAAAGTATTGCCGGTAGTCTTAATGTTACCAACTGCTATGTGTGTGGAGGTACTAACATGGGAGACCAATGGCCTTGGGAAGCAAAGGAGGTAATGTCCGGTTCTGAGGCAGTTGACCAATTAATATCTACACAAGCCGATTATCATATGAGTGTTAGAGGTAAATCTGAGTGGAGATTAAAGACCTCCATCATAGGTTATGTTTGCATAGCAAGGAAAGGAATAATGTATAATACTTCTGTAGGAGAATTAACTTGTCTAGGGCAAAAAGCTTATGATGATGATACAAAGAATACAACTTGGTGGTCGGCTTCAAATGTCTCAGAACCATCTAACCCGTTTGCTAGATATGCCAATTTAAAGGATGTGTGGTTTGATTTATCCATCACATCTACCTGGAGAGCCCCAGCAAATTTGTACTGGATCTGTGGTAAGAAAGCCTATTCGGAGTTGCCACAGGACTGGGAAGGGGCATGTGTGTTGGGTATGCTCAAACCATCCTTCTTCTTGTTACCGATTGAAACAGGTGAGACTTTAGGTGTTAAAGTGTATGATGTGAATCATAGGAAGAAAAGGGGACCCTTAGAGATAGGCACCTGGGAAGATAATGAATGGCCTCCCCAGCGTATCATAGATTATTATGGGCCAGCCACGTGGGCTGAGGATGGTACCTTTGGTTATAGAACCCCAATTTATATGCTCAACCGTATTATAAGATTACAGGCGGTGGTTGAGATTATTACTAATGAGACCTCACAAGCGCTCAATCTTCTAGCGAAGCATAACACCAGGATGAGGACAGCAGTCTACCAAAATAGATTAGCCTTGGATTACCTTTTGGCAGTAGAGGGAGGTGTATGTGGGAAGTTTAACCTAAGTAATTGCTGTCTTCAAATAGATGACGAAGGGCAAGCAATAGCTGAGCTTACTAGCCATATGGTTAAACTAGCGCATGTGCCTACTCAGGTATGGAAAGGGTACAATCCAAGTAGTTGGTTTGGTAGTTGGT
This sequence comes from Pelobates fuscus, assembly GCF_036172605.1. Taxonomy (NCBI): domain Eukaryota; kingdom Metazoa; phylum Chordata; class Amphibia; order Anura; family Pelobatidae; genus Pelobates; species Pelobates fuscus. Next base: position 99,989,706 of record NC_086319.1, on the reverse strand, counting down.
ATGAGTGGTTTGGAGGGCTTAAGGCAGTGGTAGGTGGAGTCCTACTGATTTTACTGTTGTGTCTACTCCTACCGTGTCTTATACCCTTAGTAGTTAGGTCTGTGCAAAGCCTGATAGGAAGTATAGCAGAGAGGAAGGCTGCTGCACAGATAATGGCGATATATAAGTATAAGGCTCTAGATCAGGGAGAACCAATGCAGGAAGATGAGTGTTAAAAGATTCACATCATAAGATAAGTCTGGTCTGGTTCATGGTAACCTGAGGTATATGCAAACCAAGGTTAAGTGATGCCTCAAGTAATTGTGAAATATCAGAGGCATCAAAGGGGGGAATGTGATGTAATTCCAGTAAAATACAAGTTTAGCAGGCTAAGATTGCCACAAGGCATATGTATGTATATGTGTTTGTAGTATCAGTTGGTTAATTACACGTAGCTAAGATACTGTCATCACTGTACTGACCAGGTGCAGGAATGTAAGAACTGGAATTACGCGTCCCTCTCCTTTGTATCAGATGAGCCACGTGGTTAGACCGGATGGATGAGTTTAGACTCTATTCATTAAATAGGTTAAGGGTATGTGTGGGTGTAGTTAATTGTGGGAGGAGCTACAGTGCTATATAAGGAATGTACTCTATGTATTCAGTACTCAGACTTTGCTGTATTTTGGTGACGCTAGTCCCTCTGAGTCCCGATCGGTGATCCAATAAAGAATCTCTTCCTTCCTGAAGAAACCTGTGTCCATCTCTCTGTGCTTGGCTTCCGTCAGTTTCTCCGGTATCAGTTCTGGTGCCTATAGCCTGTCCCTGTAGCCTTTTTAATGTAAACGCTGCATTTCCAGAGAAAAAGCAGTGTTTACATTGCTGCCTACTAAGACCTCTAGTGGCTGTCACTCAGACGGCCACTAGAGAGTCTTGTGTCAGTGCTCTGCATGGAGGCGCTGAATGTTACCCATACAGAACATGCGCAATATCTCCCAATGCTTTCCTATATGATTGGCTTAGCTGAGATCATAAAGATTGATGAACTCGGTAACGAAGGCAGGACGAGCCACGGCAAAACCTGCACGGCGTGGGGGAAAAAGGTGAGTAAAAACCCCAATGTGATCGGAGGGGGGCAGGTACCTAAACAGACACACACACTGACAGAGACATATACACACACTGACAGAGGCATACACACAGGGCCGGCCTTAGGCCCTTAGGCACCCTGTGCGAAAAATCTTTGCAGCGCCCCCTTCACCCCCACAGACACTCACACAGAGACAGACAGTCACATACATACAGCCTCTCTCTCACACACACACACACACACACACACACACACACAGAGGCAGATAGCCAAACACACACACACAGAGGCAGACAGTCACACAGGTACTCACACACACAGAGGCAGACAGTCACACACACACACAGCCACACACACACACACACACACACACACACAGTCACACCCTCCCTTAGTGGTCTCTTCCCCCCCATTCTCTTCACCCTCCCACGTTCTCCTGTCCGCCCCCACCCTGTGTAACATGGCCTAGCTCCTGTCCGGTCCGCGGTAAAGGAGCTTCTGTTTCCTGTACCCGGCCGGTGCACACCGAGTCCTGTTCCTGTACCGCGGACCGGAGAGGAGATTCTCTCCTGATGTTCCCTCATACTTGGGCCGGTGCACCCTAATAGATGCGCCGGCCCGCGCAGTGCTGCAGCCGCCTGAGGCTCTGCCTAAGTCGCCTTATAGGAAGTGTGGGCCCTGCATCTATATCAGGCAGGTACATTTTATCACTTTTAGGTGAGTTGGGTATCAGTGGTGTACAAGTACAAATATAGAAAGACCTTGTGCACATGTGCTTCAGTCAGAGAGTTGTGTCTACACCATAGAACATACATTAGTTCACAAAAATAATTATATTGGGGAGTGAATATAGTAAAAAAAAAAAAAGCTGAAAATGGGAAATGAAAGATATAGAAGGAGAATTTACATAATCAAATTAATGAGAAAAATGGGAGCAAAAGGAAAACATATGTACATATTCCATTAACCCCTTTTCATGCCCCTAATTCTACATGTTGAATGTCTCAGATTGAGTCTTCACTTACCACTCCACTGCTTCTGATTCTTCTAGTTCCTGTAGTCTGTGGGTATTGTACATGTATTAAACAAAGAGCAGCACCATACAGGGAGCACTGACTGTCAGTGGCGTCTCTAGGATTAATTTTTAGGGGGGGCACATGGTGGGCCAGGGACAAAAGTAGGGGGGCACATTTAACCACGCCCTCGCCGCAGTTTGACTCCGCCCCTGCCGCATGTTAAGCCCCGCCCCCGACACAATGTTTTTTTTGTTTTTTTTAAATAATCCCTGGTGGAGGATTCATTATTTTCCACCAGGGATTATTAAAAAACAAACATTTCCCTTGATATAGTGCCAAAGTTGCCAACATTTGAGAAATTGGGACATTCAGCGCTCCCTGTACAGTGCTGCTCTCTGTATAATACATGGTTGTGTGTATAATATCCTGGGACAGTCAGTGCTCCCTGTATAGTGCTGCTCTCTGTAAATACAGATCTGTTTGTGTATAATATCCCAAGACAGAGAGCAGCACTATACAGGGAACACTGATTGTCCCAGGATATTATACAGACACAGACCTGTATTATACAGAGAACAGCACTATGGTATTATACAGATAGCTGAGCATATACCCCATGTCCCAATCTCTAGACTACAAGTACCTGTCAACAGCAGCTCCCAGATGCGTGTAACAGGGCTAAAGTGTGCGGCAGCTCACACAGATGATTCAGCGGTAAAGCGCACTCGCTGGCAGAGCCAAACTGGAAAGCAGCCCTGGAAAAAAATGTATACCATTCCTACAGGTCAATATATATATATATATATATATATAGTACAGTGAGCACACAAGCTCACTGACATGCGCAAATAGGCTCACTGACAGACAAAAAACTCTCTGACTCGCACACAGGCTTACTACAGACAAACTCACTTGTATAAACACAAGGCTCACTACAAAGATGTTCAGGGACACACACATGCTCAATAAATAGAAGCTCACTGACACACACAAGCAGTACCATCTTAACAGTGTTAAGGGTCCCCGGGCAAAGCAGTGCACTGGGCTCTTCCTACACAACAACTCACAGGAATAAAAATTGTAATTATTGATAGACTGCTGAGTACATACACACAGTACACAAATACGAACACCGAGAACATACACACAGTACACAAATACGAACACCGAGAAACTTCTGAATACACACAAACAGACGTTGCTGAATGCACACAGACGTTGCTGAATGCACACAGGCTGATTTTTACACTTACACACAGACTGCTGAATCCAACACACACACAGCTGAGTCCATACACACACACAGACATACACACTGCTGAGTCCATACACACACACAGACTGCTGAGTCCATATACACACACACACACACACAGAGTGCTGAGTCCATACACACACACACACACACACACACACAGAGTGCTGAGTCCATACACACACATACTGCTGAGTCCTAGGTACAGACACACACAGACTGCTGAGTCCATACACACATACAGATTGCTGAGTACATACACACAGACACACACACTGCTGAGTCCATACACACACACACACACACACACACACACACAGATACACACACAGACTGCTGAGGTCATACACACACATAGACTGCTGAGTCCATACACACACACACACACACACACAGACTGCTGAGTCCATATATACACACACAAACACACAGACTGCTGAGTCCATACACACACACACACACACACACTGCTGAGTCCACACACACACACACACACACACACACAGACTGCTGAGTCCATATACACACAGACTGCCGAGTCCATACACACACACAGTGGGCTGAGTCCATACACACACAGACTGCTGAGTCCATATATACACACACACAGTGCTGAGTCCATACACACACACACACACACACACACAAACACAGACTGCTGAATCCATACACACACACACACACTGCTGAGTCCATACACACACACACACTGCTGAGTCCTAGATACAGACACACACAGACTGCTGAGTCCATACACACATACAGATTGCTGAGTCCATACACACAGACACACAGACTGCTGAGTCCATACACACAGATTGCTGAGTCCATACACACACACTGCTGAGTCCATACACACACACACACACAGACTGCTGAGTCCACCCCCCCCCCACACACACAGACTGCTGAGGTCATACACACACATAGACTGCTGAGTCCATACACACACACACAGAGACTGCTGAGTCCATATATACACACACAAACACACAGACTGCTGAGTCCATACACACACACACACACACATAAACACACAGACTGCTGAGTCCATACACACACACACACAAACACACACACAGACTGCTGAGTCCATATACACACAGACTGCCGAGTCCATACACACACACAGTGGGCTGAGTCCATATATACACACACACACAGTGCTGAGTCCATACACACACACACAAACACACAAACACAGACTGCTGAATCCATACACACACACACACACACACTGCTGAGTCCATACACACACACACACTGCTGAGTCCATACACACAGACACACACACAGACTGCTGAGTCCATACACACACACATACTGCTGAGTCCATACACACACAGACACAAAGACATACACACAGACTGCGGAGTCCATACACACACAGACTGCTGAGTCCATACACACACAGACTGCTGAGTCCATACACACACAGACTGCTGAGTCCATACACACACAGACACAGACTGCTGAGTCCATACACACACAGACTGCTGAGCAGAGGCGGCTCTAGACTTTGAGGCCCCATTAACAAAAAAGTGTCACATATACACATTGATGCACAGTACCTGTGTATGTGCCGGAGAGTGTGTCTGACAGAGAGTATCCTTGTGTGTGAGAATGTATGTCTCTGTGAGCATGTTTGCGTTTTTGTCTGAGACTGAAGTGTGTTGTGTGTATGGCGGGTGATGGTGTGAGGGGGGTGATGGTGAGAGGGAGAGCGGGGTGATGGTGAGAGTGAGCGGGGGTGATGTGAGAAGGAAGGGGGTGATGTGAGAAGGAAGGGGGGTGATGTGAGAAGGAGGGGGGGTGATGTGAGAAGGAGGGGGGGTGATGTGAGAAGGAGGGGGGGTGATGTGAGAAGGAAGGGGGGTGATGTGAGAAGGAGGGGGGTGATATGAGAAGGAGGGGGGGTGATGTGAGAAGGAGGGGGGTGATGTGAGAAGGAGGGGGGGTGATGTGAGAAGGAGGGGGGTGATGTGAGAAGGAGGGGGGTGATGTGAGAGTGGAGGAGGGGTGATGTGAGAGTGGAGGAGGGGTGATGTGAGAATGGAGGAGGGGTGATGTGAGAGTGGAGGAGGGGTGATGTGAGAGTGGAGGAGGGGTTGACGTGAGAGTGAGGGGGGGTTGACGTGAGAGTGAGGGGGGGTTGACGTGAGAGTGAGGGGGGCTTGACGTGAGAGTGAGGGGGTGATGTGATGTGAGAGTGAGGGGGGTGATGTGATGTGAGAAGGAGGGGGGTGATGTGAGAAGGAGGGGGGTTGATGGTGAGGGGGTTGATGGTGAGGGGGTGAGGCTGAGGGGGGTGAGGCTGAGGGGGGTGAGGGTGAGGGGGGTGAGGGGTGAGGCTGAGGGGGGTGAGGCGTGAGGCTGAGGGTTGTGAGGAGTGAGGCTGAGGGGGGTGGGGGTGATGCTGAGGATGGTGAGGGGGTGATGCGGGTGGTTGGGGTGGGGGGTGATGCTGAGGATGGTGAGGTGGTGATGCTGAGGGTGGTGGGGTGGTGAGGCTGAGGGTGCTGAGGCTTAGGGTGGTGGGGGGTGCTGAGGCTGAGGGTGGTGGGGGGTGCTGAGGCTGGTGGGGTGATACCGGAGAAACTGACGGAAGCGAAGCACAGAGAGATGGACACAGGTTTCTTCAGGAAGGAAGAGATTCTTTATTGGATCACCGATCGGGACTCAGAGGGACTAACGTCACCAAAATACCACAAGTTCTGAGCCCCGGACAATAGTGCAGGCTCCTTATATAGGCACATAACTCCTCCCATATTAAACTCCACCCGCACATTCTCTTGACCAATCAATACAAGTAAGAATTAACTTCCTGCTTGACCGCATGGCTTGTCCAGCACAATGGAGGAGGGGGAATACTACATCCTGTATTCTTGCACATGCTCCGTACACTACTGATCGTATCTTGCCTCGTGCAACCAACTGATCGATACGTCAGCATATGCACGTACACATGCCACGTGGTAATCTCGGCCTACTAAATTTATTTTTACCGAGATTCCACCACATTCCCCCCTTTGATGCCTCTTGATATTTCACAATTACTTGAGGCATCACTTAACCTTAGTTTGCATACACCGCAAGTTACCCTGAACCAGACCAGACTTAACTTATGATGTGAATCTTCAACACTCATCTTCCTGCATTGGTTCTCCCTGATCTAGAGCCTCATATTTATAAATTGCCATTATCTGTGCAGCAGCCTTCCTCTCTGCTATATTTTCTATCAGGCTTTGCACAGACCTAACTACTAAGGGTATAAGACACGGCAGGAGTAGACACAACATTAAAATCAGTAGGACTCCACCTACCACTGCCTTAAGCCCTCCAAACCACTCATACCAGCTACCAAACCAACTACTTGGATTATACCCTTTCCATACCTGAGTAGGCACATGCGCTAGTTTAACCATATGGCTAGTAAGCTCAGCTATTGCTTGCCCTTCGTCATCTATTTGAAGACAGCAATTGCTCAGGTTAAACTTCCCACATACACCTCCCTCTACTGCCAAAAGGTAATCGAAGGCTAATCTATTTTGGTAGACTGCTGTCCTCATCCTGGTATTATGCTTCGCTAGAAGATTGAGCGCTTGTGATGTCTCGTTAGTAATAATCTCAACCACCGCCTGTAATCTTATAATACGGTTGAGCATATAAATAGGGGTTCTATAACCAAAGGTACCATCTTCTGCCCACGTGGCTGGCCCATAATAATCTATAATACGCTGGGGAGGCCATTCATTATCTTCCCAGGCGCCTATCTCTATGGGTCCCCTTTTCTTCCTATGATTCACATCATACACTTTAACACCTAAAGTCTCACCTGTTTCAATCGGTGACAAGAAGAAGGATGGTTTGAGCATACCCAACACACATGCCCCTTCCCAGTCCTGTGGCAACTCCGAATAGGCTTTCTTACCACAGATCCAGTACAAATTTGCTGGGGCTCTCCAGGTAGATGTGATGGATAAATCAAACCACACATCCTTAAAATTGGCGTATCTAGCAAACGGGTTAGATCATGGTTCGTCAACCTGGTCCCTACCGCCCACTAGTGGGCGTTTCAGGATTCCAGGTGGGCGGTAGGGATTTCCAGGTTGATCGGGCGGGCGGGTGCGAGCCGGCGGTACCCGTGCGACTGGGTACCGCCGTGACCATTTGCGGCTCCGGCCCGCCCGGTAAACCGCCGGGGCCGCCTTCCAAAGTGTCCATCGGGTGGCCCATGCTGTCAGGGCCACCCGATGGATGCGGATTGTAAGGGGGCCCGGTCAGCGCTGGGCGCTTTAACAGCGCGACCGGGCCCCCTGTGATGACATCACAGAGCTGGGAGGAAGTGATTCCCCGGTCACTCCTCCCAGCTAAAACTGAGAGCCGCGCGGGAGGAACACCAGGGAGTCAGAGTGGGAACTCTGACTCCCATCCACCTGAGCCACCACTGGACCCCAGGGAAAGTCACCCTCCTGCACCTTAAAGGTAGGAAACAGGAGGGTGACTTAAATATAATGTGTGTGTGTGTGTCTTTGTAGGTATGTCTTGTGTGTGTCTGTCTGTATGTATGTGTCTTTGTAGGTATGTCTTGTGTGTGTCTGTCTGTATGTATGTGTCTTTGTATGTATGTCTTGTGTGTATGTGTCTGTCTGTGTATATGTGTGTGTGTGTGTGTCTGTATGTGTCTTTGTATGTATGTCTTGTGTGTGTATGTGTCTGTCTGTGTATATATGTGTGTGTGTGTGTCTCTGTATGTATGTGTGTCTTGTCTTTGTATGTATGTCTTGTGTGTGTGTCTGTCTGTGTATATAGGTGTGTGTGTGTCTGTATGTGTCTTTGTATGTATGTCTTGTGTGTGTGTCTGTGTCTGTCTGTGTATATATTTGTGTGTGTGTCTGTATGTATGTGTGTCTTGTCTTTGTATGTATGTGTCATTGTATGTGTGTCTTGTGTCTGCATGTGTGTGTGTCTATGTATGTCTGCATGTGTGTGTGCATGTCTGTGTGTCTGTTTGTATGTATGTGTCTTGTGTGTATGTGTGCCTGTCTGTGTCTTTGTGTGTGTATGTATGTGTGTCTTGTGTGTCTGTATATGTGCCTGTCTGTGTCTGTATGTATGTCTTGTGTGTGTCGTATGTGTGTCTGTATGTGTCTTGTGTGTGTGTATGTGTCTGTCTGTATGTATGTGTGTCTTGTCTTTGTATGTATGTGTCATTGTTTGTGTGTCTGCATGTGTGTGTGTCTATGTATGTCTTATGTGTGTGTGCATGTCTGTTTGTATGTGTGTCTGTTAGTTTGTATGTATATGCTGCGAGACTAAATATTTGATATCTGGTTCGATTTTCGTAAGGAACAAACGAAGGTCTCTTTCAGTGATATTCAGACGACTTCTCTGTTTGCGCATAATATGATTTCTCATTTGTGCGTCAGCTCATCTCCTCTCCCTCCTCAATTCCCCTCCCCACCTTTTTTTCCCCTTTTTTCTATTTTTTAACCATCCTTATAGCAATGCCCAGTAGGAAGGCTGAGCTAGGTAGCCCACTTACTATAGTCCACTATAACATACAGACACACACATACAGACACACACACACAGGACACACACACACAGGACACACACACACAGGACACACATACAAAGACATAGACAGGCACACATACGTGTGTGTGTATGTGTGCCTGTCTGTGTCTTTGTATGTGTGCCTGTCTGTGTCTTTGTATGTGTGTCCTGTGTGTGTGTCTGTATGTTATAGTGGACTATAGTAAGTGGGCTACCTAGCTCAGCCTTCCTACTGGGCATTGCTATAAGGACGGTTAAAAAATAGAAAAAAAGGGGAATAAAAGGTGGGGAGGGGAATTGAGGAGGGAGAGGAGATGAGCTGACGCACAAATGAGAAATCATATTATGCGCAAACAGAGAAGTCGTCTGAATATCACTGAAAGAGACCTTTGTTTGTTCCTTACGAAAATCGAACCAGATATCAAATATTTAGTCTCGCAGCATAAACCTCAAGGATCTCATTAATCACTAGTAAAGGTAATTTCAATTTACTTTATTGTTTTCTCATTAAACGTTATAAAGTTAAAAACCTTATAAACCTGCATTAAGTAGAAATAAAAAGATAAATGTACGTACATTTATTTTTTTTAAAAACACCCCCCTTTCTTAAAAATATTCTGCATTTGCGCGAAAACTGGTGGGCGGTAAGGAAATTTTTTCAACCAAAAAGATGCATTAGTGGGCGGTAGGTAGAAAAAGGTTGACTACCACTGGGTTAGATGGTTCTGAGACATTTGAAGCCGACCACCAAGTTGTATTCTTTGTATCATCATCATAAGCTTTTTGCTCTAAACAAGTTAATTCTCCTACAGAAGTATTATACATTATTCCTTTCCTTGCTATGCAAACATAACCTATGATGGAGGTCTTTAATATCCACTCAGATTTACCTCTAACACTCATATGATAATCGGCTTGTGTAGATATTAATTGGTCAACTGCCTCAGAACCGGACATTACCTCCTTTGCTTCCCAAGGCCATTGGTCTCCCAAGTTAGTACCTCCACACACATAGCAGTTGGTAACATTAAGACTACCGGCAATACTTTCGGCTAAATCAATGAACAGGTTTTTAGCATTATGGGGGATCTTATTATCTATACTCATCTCTTCATAAAAGGAATGGTATACTTGATGAGTTTGGGAGGATACCGTATCAGTCTCTATCCCTATAAACAATACTGTCCCAGGATCTAAACCCGTCCCGTATATTTGAAACCCAAATAAATTGCCATACTTGTCTAAGAACTTGTCGGGGTTATTTATAAGTATATGGACTGGATTGCATTCCATAGACTTACAATATGGGCTGGTAGGCAACTTAGTCACTATCATGTCTTTGTCTACTGTCTGTCCCCAAGTTGCCCACCCCACACAAGACCAATATGGGCAAAAGTTATAATCTCTATTTGGGCATCTAGGACTCACATATTTATTTTTACTACTGGGACAAATATATTTATCATTAGACCCATACGTCCTCTCCCATCTAAGATCCCCACATACATTCCACGGCTTTCTACCACTTGATATCGCCTTACACGCATCAAATAGCAGAACACCCGAAGAATGTACGGATTCTAACACCGTCTTATTAATTAGGGTCCCCTGAGGATCTCCATTCCTGAGAGTCAACCAAATTGTACGGGGTTGATACTCTGGACTGAAGCACTTAGGTTCTCCTATTCCTAAATGGCACACACTATAGTCTATATTTAGGTATCTACATCTCGATACATCTCCTTTACACTCATATTGTGAATGCCAAATTAGGGTTTGGGAAATATGGTTACCTGTTCTTGTAGTCTTAATGCATACCTCACAGCTAGGAGTGTCGGTACCTCTACCTTCCTGAATATAAAAATACACATAAATAAACATTATCATCAACACATCTTTCGCCGTCATCCTCAGTCTTCATCCGTGCGAAGGCACCTCAGCTTCCAGGATGTAAGGGCTGCAGGGAATGGAGTTCTGCTTGTCTTCACAGGAGTCCCTTCGAGACTTTCCCTGGCTTATATACTATACGTCGGTGGGCGGACAGGCTTTATTATGGCCTTCTCACTCACGCACCAAATCCCAAAAATAATAAAATTTTGTAATCCACAATAGTTCCTCGTTACTCCGACTGAGTCGTGCGTTTTAACCGGATCTTGCAGGGATTCTCTGGATCTGCTGTAACTTGCCAAGAATCGACTGCTGCTGGTTTAACCCTGGAGTGATGTATCCACGGAGTCACTTCGGCTACTTTTATCGCTGTAGGGGTAGACAAAAGAACAACATAAGGACCTCTCCACTTGGGCCCTAACGGTACATTATTCCACTCTTTAATCCACACTTGATCTCCTGGATGATAACTATGAACTGGATAAATATTCACAGGTAATCTATCTTGTACCCATTTCTGTACCTCCTCCATAGTCTTACCCAACTCTACAACCTGCTGCCGGGTAATTCCTTCTCCCAACTGACTCAAGTCCCCCCTTAAGTTACCAAGTACGGGAGGTGGTCGCCCATACATGATTTCAAAAGGAGAGAGGCCCATCCTTCTGGTAGGGGTACTGCGGATTCGCAATAGAGCTATGGGTAAGAGAACGTTCCACTTAAGTTGGGTTTCCTGACACATTTTAGCCAACTGATTCTTAATAGTTCTATTCATTCTCTCTACCTTACCAGAACTCTGGGGTCTATATGCCGTATGAAGCCTCCACTTTATACCAAGCATATGAGTCAGTTGTTGTAGGCACTGATGAACAAAAGCTGGACCATTGTCCGATCCTATAGAACAGGGTAGTCCATATCGGGGTATTATTTCTCGTAGCAGGAATCTCACAACTTCTCCTGCTTTCTCTGTACGAGTAGGACATGCTTCTACCCAGCCTGAATAGGTGCACACAATTACCAGCAGGTAACGATGTCCACCCGATTTAGGCATCACTGTAAAGTCAATTTGTAAATCGGACATGGGGAGTCCCCCCATAAACTGGACTCCTGGTGGCTTTACTGGTCCTTGTCTTGCATTATTTTTAGCACACGTTACACATCTTCGTACAATGGCCTGAGTCAAGTTGGACAAACTTGGTATGTAGAAATGTTTTCTGAGAGATTCTTCTGTGCTGTCTCTCCCAGAATGTGTCCCGTTGTGATAATTTTGGACAATTTCTACCGCTAGTGATGCTGGTATGACTATTCTTCCATCTTCTAGCTGATACCACTTGTTCTCCAAATACTTTCCTGGTTCAGTCTTTAACCACTCCTCTTCTTGAGCTGTATAAACTGGAGTCCATTGGGACAGTGGAGTTGGTATAAGAGCAGCTATATGCCCCACATATTCCTCTCTTCCTGATTCAGCAGCACGCTTAGCTGCACTATCTGCCATCCGATTTCCTTTGGTTACATCACCATCTCCTCTCAGATGCGCTCGACAATGTATGATACCGACTTCTTTCGGCTCCCACACTGCTTCTAATAGTTGTAGGATTTCAGCTGCGTACTTGATTTCTTTGCCTTCTGAATTCAGTAGTCCTCTTTCTTTATACAAAGCTCCGTGGGCATGAGTGGTTAAAAACGCATACTTGGAGTCCGTGTAGATGTTCACTCTTAAACCTTCAGCCAATTGTAACGCTCGTGTCAGTGCTATCAATTCTGCCTTTTGTGCTGATGTTCCTTTCGCCAGTGGCCGAGCTTCTATCACCTTGTCTATTGTTGTTACTGCATATCCTGCATAGCGGATCCCTTCTTTCACATAACTACTGCCGTCGGTATAATATTGAACATCGGGGTTCTGGATGGGAAAATCACGAAGATCTGGTCTACTTGAGAATACTTCATCCATTACTTCCAAACAATCATGTTGACTTTCAGTAGGTTGTGGCAAAAGGGTAGCTGGATTTAAGGTGTTTACAGTCTCTAAATGCACTCTTGGGTTTTCACACAACATTGCTTGATACTTGGTCATACGGCTGTTACTAAACCAATGATTTCCTTTGTAATCCAACAACGTCTGTACTGCATGTGGGACTCGTACATAAAGTTCTTGACCCAGAGTGAGTTTATCGGCTTCAGCTACTAGCAGGGCGGCTGCAGCTACGGCTCTTAGACAAGGTGGAAGTCCGCTGGCCACTGCATCCAATTGCTTAGACATGTAGGCAACAGGTCTTTGCCATGATCCCAAGTACTGTGTCAATACTCCCACAGCCATTCTTCTTTGCTCATGTACATACAGGTAGAATGGTCGTGTGTGATCAGGTAGACCTAATGCTGGGGCACTCATCAAAGCCTTCTTCACATCTTCAAATGCCGTTTGCTGTTCTTGAGTCCATAAGAAGGGGTCATGCTCTGTACCTTTGATAGCTGCATACAGAGGTTTTGCCAGTATCGCGTAGCTGGGAATCCATATCCTACAGAAGCCTGCTGCCCCCAAGAATTCTCGCACTTGTCTTCTATTCTTGGGTATCGGTATTTGGCACACAGCTTCTTTTCTCTCTGGCCCCATAATTCTTTGACCTTCAGAGATATGGAATCCCAGATATTTGACAGTTGGCAAACACAACTGAGCCTTCTTTCTAGACACCTTGTATCCTGCCTTCCAGAGAATGTGTAGTAGATCGTGCGTTGCTTGCTGACAGATTTCTTTTGTAACTGCTGCTATCAACAAGTCATCTACATACTGTATCAATACACACTCTCCTGGGATGGACTCGAAATCCAGTAGATCTTGACTTAGAGCTGAACCAAATAGGGTAGGTGAATTTTTAAACCCTTGGGGCAGTCTTGTCCAGGTCATTTGGCGTTTTGAGCCCGTTACAGCGTTCTCCCATTGGAAAGCGAAAATACATTGACTTTCTGCGGCAATTCGGAGGCAAAAGAAGGCATCTTTGAGGTCTAAGACTGTAAAGTAAGTAGCCCCGCCCGGAATTAAAGCAAGCAGGTTATATGGATTGGGTACAACTGGATGTATACTAACAACCGCATCATTGACTGCTCTCAAGTCCTGCACAGGTCGATACTCATCTGTACCGGGCTTTTGAACAGGCAGCAATGGGGTGTTCCAGGGGGAAGTACAGAATTTTAGGATACCATACCGTATGAACTTATCCAGATAAGATTGGATGTTCTTCTTAGCCTTCTGCGGGATGTGATATTGTCTTAGGCTCACTGGATAAACCCCAAGTTTTAGTTCAATTTTAATAGGTGGAATATTGCGGGCCAGTCCTGGTGGGTTGTTCTCTGCCCAAACTCCTGGTATGTTGAATAATGACTCATCACTCCTAGGGTTTTGGCTAGTCAACGCTGTATAAAGTCGCCACTCTTCTTCCTTTGGTACAGATAATGTGATAATACCTGAAGGTCCATTAAACTTTAAGGATGTTGTTCCATTTGGTAGGAACGTAATCTGCGCTTGTAATTTTGATAGCATATCACGTCCCAGCAATTGGACTGGACATTCAGGCATATAAAGGAATTGATGTTTTACTACGTGGCCTCCCAATGTACAGAGTCGACTTTTAAGAACCGTTTTTTCAGCACTTCTTCCAGTTGCTCCTATTACAGTAATAGTCCTTCCAGATGGAGGAGCAACTAGATTAGTCACCACTGAATGTTCAGCACCAGTGTCGATCATGAACGCACTCCTTTTTCCCCCTATTGATACATCGACCATAGGCTCCGCTCGACCAAGGGGGATGGAGCCCGGTCGGTATCAATAGTCCTCCATGACCGTGTCAGCCAATCCTACAAAGTCCCTGCCTTCTCTATCGCGGGACCTTTGCGCTGCTGGGAAATACCTATCTTCCCTAACACTTCCTCTGTTCCCATTGCTCCCTCTATTACCATTACTCCCTCCGGGGCCTCCTCTACCTCTCGCTCTGCCTCTAAAGTTTCCGTAACCTGCCCTGGGTTGGTCTCTCTCGTACTGCTCTCTTTGTGGACATTCATTCCTCCAATGCCCTTCTTCCTTGCAATACGCGCACTGATTCCTACTCAAAGGCTCCCTACTCCATCTACTATCGCCTCTATCTGGGCCCCGTCTATCTACGCCTGCAATCGCTACCGCTAGCATGTCTGCCTTTCTACGCATCTTGCGCTCTTCCTCTTTCTTACTTTCTGTTTCCCTATTCATATATACCTTATTCGCTACCTCCATTAGTTGGGTGATGGACATACCTGCAAACCCTTCTAACTTCTGTAGCTTGCGCTTAATATCTCCGTAAGCTTGGCTGACAAAGGCGGAGTTCACCATTCGGGAATTATCTGCGTCTTCCGGATTAAAGGGGGTATACAAGCGGTATGCCTCCAATAATAGGTCATAAAAGACACTGGGCGCTTCATCACTTTTCTGAATCACCTCAACTGTCTTCGACATATTAATGGCTTTCTTTCCTCCAGCTTTCATGCCAGCAATTATAGCGTCTCTATAGGCTCTGAGTTGAACCATATCAGCACCGTTTACATTCCAATCGGGATCGGTGTTGGGATAATGTGTTGCAGCCCATGCTGATGGATTGGCTTGGTTTAAAGTACGGGCTTTATCCTCTAGCGCTTTAATGGCCGCTTGATTAATTCTTGTCCTTTCCTCATTGTTGAACAAAGTCATTAATAACTGCTGGCAATCAGCCCATGTCGGGTTATGTGTCTGTACTATTGAGGTGAACAGATCAGTCATAGCTTGTGGTTTCTCAGTATACGAGGAGTTGTGGGTCTTCCAATTTAAGAGATCGGTTGTCGTGAACGGGACATATACGAAGACTGGGTCAGCATGTGCCATTTGGCCTGCGGCATCGATATAGGCTGGCCCAGGATTCAGACGAAGAGGCATCTGATAATGTTTTAATTGTTGGGTACCGGTCAGTTGTCGGGTTTGTATGGGGCTACGTGGAGGGGCGTCAGTTATGGGTTCCAGTCGGGGAGAAATAGGGCATAAGGATGTGGGAGCTTGGTTTTGGGAAAAGGTTGTAAATAAAACACTTCGAGCCGAGCTAGAAGAAGCTTGACCGGAAGTCTGAAGTGGCGCCAAATCAGGATATTCGGATCTAATGGGGATTGGCTCTGGTTCCGGAAGGGGAGATTTAGTACGAAAGGGGGTGGATTCTGTACTGGAGGAGGAAGCGGAAGTGGATGAGGGCAATGAGGGAAGGGTTGCAGGACTTCCTGCATTTGCGTCACTTCCTCTTAATGGAAAGTAAGGGGGCGGCAAAGGGATCTCGGACTCAGGGGGCGGGTCCAAAATGGGCCTAACACCAGTCCTAGTGGACAAACAAGTCCTAGCTACCATGAGGCGACATTGCTCCTCGTGGAATGTCTGAAGCCATTTTGGCGAGTCATTTACGGCCTGTCTCCAACAATCAATATAAGGAAACTGGCCGTAAAGTTCAGGCCTACCCGATACAGCCACGTGTAAGCGCTGTACCAGAGTTGGATCCAAACTGCCACGTGGCGGCCATGCCGCAACCAAAGTAGGCCACTCCCTAGTACACAAAGTGACCAAACGTACAGGAGACATTTTAACCCCAAAATCACAAGTTTTGAATCCCTTTTTAAAATTCTTCACCATACAACCTTAGGGATCCAGAATCGTTGACTGCGACGCGCCCATACTTATCAATGGAACGTCGTTGACAACGAATACTATGCACGCGTACTATTCAACAGTCACACCCGTTTCCTCTGGCAACAGCACCACGTGGTACAGTTACAAAGTGAAACGTACACAATAACACAATAAACACTCAGGGAATTCCCGTACACACACAGCTGTTACACCAGTCACTAGATAATCAATATTATGCCCTTTGGCGAAACTATACAGTCACCCACGCTATAATTCTCTATATACGAATTACCCGTCTATAACACACCCCAGTAACATCGTCTTTTACAAATAGCGGTTACAGTACGGTTAGCATAGGTCAAAGCACAAGTTAAGGTCACAATACAATTATTAATGGTTATGGTGTTAAACATGCAATGGACGACAATTATTAGTACTTATATACAGTGTCAGTAAATATACAGGGTTATGGTACCGTGCACTATAATACAGCAACACACTATTAACACTCGCGCTAGACGGCTGAGCTCGCGCTATCTAACAAGATATACACTTTACTAAACAATCTTTATCACATTTACAATTCCCAACTAAACTATTGGCCAGTACCTTGATGGACTACCTAAAACTATATACACCCATTTTGGTTAGCCACACTGCCCAAGCACCACATATAGCGAGCTAGAGGACCGAATTTACACAGGCGCCTCTTAGTCGATTACTATCAAAAATCTAGTGGGTTCCAAATTTACACGCCTTCCCACTTAGCCAAGATAGGTTGAGAGCTAGCGAACCGAATTTACACAGGCGCCGCTTAGTCTCCCGGTCCCTCCGACCTAGCGAACGTAATATACACCCTAGAACGCTAGTCTAGACAAGACACCGGTGTCCGGCTAGGGCTATTTACACAGGACCCCGCCTGACTAACCAGCTGAGGCTGAGGGTGGTGTGGGGTGCTGAGGCTGGTGGGAGTGGTGGTGGGGGTGCTGAGGCTGAGGGTGGTGTGGGGTGCTGAGGCTGAGGGTGGTAGGGAGGCTGAGTCCATACATACAGACACACAAACTTCCTCACTAACACACACACACACAAGCACATTAAGCCTACCTGTCCCTGGAGCTTGTTGCTGGGGGTCAGCCATCTTCTATCCTTTCCAGCAGCAGCATGGGCTGCTGCTTAACGGCGGGGGCGGGGCCTGTGCCAGGGAGCCTGTCAGTGCTCCCTCCGGCCCCAGACAGCCCCCTGCACAGTTCCAGCTGCTCTGCCCTGCATTCCCTCCAGGCTGTTACAGCCCGAGGGAATATAATTTTAACACATGGCCAGCAGGTTGCTGGCATTTGGGGGGGCACAGCATAATGTGGGGGGGGGCATGGCCCCTCCCCCCCCCCCCTAGCGACGCCACTGCTGACTGTCCTGGCATATTATACAGAGACCTGTACAATACAGAGAGCAGTACTATACAGGGAGTACTGACTGTCCTGGGATATTGTACACACAGACCTGCTTTATACAAAGAGCAGCACTATACACTATACAGGGAGCACTGGCTGTCCTGGGATATTATACACAGACCTGTATTATACAGAGAGCTGACTGTCCCAGGATATTATACATACAGACTTGTACTATACAAAGAGCAGCACTATACAGGAAGCACTATACAGGGATCAGCAGGAGAGAAGGATCAGCAGGATATTACACACACAGACCTGTGTTATACAGGGAGCACCAACTGTCCCAGACTATTATACACAGACCTGTATTATACAGAGAGAAGCACTATACAGGGGGCACTGACTGTTCCAAGATTTTAATTATACACACAGACCTGTATTATACAGGGAGCACTGACTGTCCTGGGATATTGTACACACAGACCTGTATTATACAGAGAGCAGCACTATACACTATACAGGGGTCGCTGACTGTCCCAGGATATTAATTATACAAACATACATGTATGATACAGGGAGCACTGACTGTCCTGAGATATTGTACACACAGACCTGTATTATACAGATAGCAGCACTATACATTATACAGGGTTCACTGACTGTCCCAGGATATTATACACACAGACCTGTATTATACAGGGAGCACTGACTGCCCCAGGATATTATACACAGGCCTGTATTATACAGAGAGCTGACTGTCCCAGGATATTACACACACAGACTTGTACTATACAGAGAGCAGCACTATACAGGGAGCACTGGCAGTCCCAGGAGATTACACACACAAACCTGTGTTATACAGGGAGCACCGACTGTCCCAGACTGTTATACACAGACATGTATTATACAGAGAGCAGCACTATACAGGGAGCACTGACTGTCCTGGAATATTATACACACAGATCTGTATTATACAGAGAGCAGCACTATACACTATACAGGGAGCACTGACTGTTCCAGGGTATTAATTATACACACAGACCTGTATTATACAGGGAGCACTGACTGTCCCTGGATATTATACACACAGACCTGTATTATACAGGGAGCACTGACTGTCCCAGGATATTATACACAAACTTGTGTTATACAGAGAGCAGCACTATACAGGGAGTGCAGAATTATTAGGCAAGTTGTATTTTTGAGGATTAATTTTATTATTGAACAACAACCATGTTCTCAATGAACCCAAAAATGAACCCAAAAACCTCCTTAATATCAAAGCTGAATATTTTTGGAAGTAGTTTTCAGTTTGTTTTTAGTTATAGCTATTTTAGGGGGATATCTATGTGTGCAGGTGACTATTACTGTGCATAATTATTAGGCAACTTAACAAAAAACAAATATATACCCATTTCAATTATTTATTTTTACCAGTGAAACCAATATAACATCTCAACATTCACAAATATACATTTCTGACATTCAAAAACATAACAAAAACAAATCAGTGACCAATATAGCCACCTTTCTTTGCAAGGACACTCAAAAGCCTGCCATCCATGGATTCTGTCAGTGTTTTGATCTGTTCACCATCAACATTGCGTGCAGCAGCAACCACAGCCTCCCAGACACTGTTCAGAGAGGTGTACTGTTTTCCCTCCTTGTAAATCTCACATTTGATGATGGACCACAGGTTCTCAATGGGGTTCAGATCAGGTGAACAAGGAGGCCATGTCATTAGATTTTCTTCTTTTATTCCCTTTCTTGCCAGCCACGCTGTGGAGTACTTGGATGCGTGTGATGGAGCATTGTCCTGCATGAAAATCATGTTTTTCTTGAAGGATGCAGACTTCTTCCTGTACCACTGCTTGAAGAAGGTGTCTTCCAGAAACTGGCAGTAGGACTGGGAGTTGAGCTTGACTCCATCCTCAACCCGAAAAGGCCCCACAAGCTCATCTTTGATGATACCAGCCCAAACCAGTACTCCACCTCCACCGTGCTGGTGTCTGAGTCGGACTGGAGCTCTCTGCCCTTTACCAATCCATCCATCTGGCCCATCAAGACTCACTCTCATTTCATCAGTCCATAAAACCATTGAAAAATCAGTCTTGAGATATTTCTTGGCCCAGTCTTGACGTTTCAGCTTGTGTGTCTTGTTCAGTGGTGGTCGTCTTTCAGCCTTTCTTACCTTGGCCATGTCTCTGAGTATTGCACACCTTGTGCTTTTGGGCACTCCAGTGATGTTGCAGCTCTGAAATATGGCCAAACTGGTGGCAAGTGGCATCTTGGCAGCTGCACGCTTGACTTTTCTCAGTTCATGGGCAGTTATTTTGCGCCTTGGTTTCTCCACACGCTTCTTGCGACCCTGTTGACTATTTTGAATGAAACGCTTGATTGTTCGATGATCACGCTTCAGAAGCTTTGCAATTTTAAGAGTGCATCCCTCTGCAAGATATCTCACTATTTTTTACTTTTCTGAGCCTGTCAAGTCCTTCTTTTGACCCATTTTGCCATAGGAAAGGAAGTTGCCTAATAATTATGCACACCTGATATAGGGTGTTGATGTCATTAGACCACACCCCTTCTCATTACAGAGATGCACATCACCTAATATGCTTAATTGGTAGTAGGCTTTCGAGCCTATATAGCTTGGAGTAAGACAACATGCATAAAGAGGATGATGTGGTCAAAATACTCATTTGCCTAATAATTCTGCACTCCCTGTACAGGGAGTGCTGACTGTCCCAGGATATTATACACAGACCTGTATTATAGAGAGAATAGCATAATAGTATTTTACAGATAGCGGAGCATATACCCATGTCCCAATCTCTAGACTACTAGTACCTGTAAACAGCAGCACCCAGATGCGTGTAACAGGACTGGGATATGCAGGCTTAATTGTGTGACAGCTCACACAGGTGATTCGCGGTAAAGCGAATTTGCTGGCATGCACACATGCTGCTGAATACACACACACAAAGACTGCTGAATACATACACACACACACACAGACTGCTATAAACTATAAACTGCTATATAGACTTATAGGGTTGGCATACCATTTTTTCCACGGCTGCTTTGTATTCTTTTATGGTTTATGGTATACCTGTATTAAGCGGTGTATCCTGGTTTTGTGCTGCCCTAGGCAGGACAAAACTCAGGCACGCCCTCTCTGAGTACACACACACACAGAGACTGCTGAATACACACAAACTGCTGAAAACACACAAAGACTGCTGAATACACACACAGACTTCTTTCTACACACAAAGACTGCTGAATACACACAGACCGTCATCTGAGTACACAAAATCCAACTGCTGAGTACACACACACACACAAACACAGACTGCTGAAAGCACACACAGACTGCTGAATACAAACATATACTGCTGAATTCCATCACACAGACTGCTGAATACATACACACAGACTGCTGAATATATACACCAAGTGACTGCTTAATACACACAGACTGCTGAATACACACACATACAGACTGCTAAATACACACACACAGACTGCTAAATACACACACACACACTGCTGAATACACACAGGCTTCTTTCTACACACACAGACTGCTGAGTACACACAGACAGACTGTTGAGTACATACACACAGCACACTGAATACACACACAAACACACACACACATAGACTGCTGAATACACACACACACGCACGCACACACAGAGTGCTGAATACATACACAGACTGCTGAATGCACACATGCTGCTGAATACACACACACAAAGACTGCTGAATATATACAGACTGTTGAATACACACACACTGCTGAACACACGCAGAGAGATTGCTGAATACACACAGAATGCTGCATACATATATACTGCTGAATACATGCAGGCTTCTTTCTACACACAGTGAAAGCACAAAGCACCCCTCAATGAAAGCATAAAGCACCCCTCACACAGCACCTCTGACACACACTCAGCACTCCTCACATACACTCAGCACCCCTTACACACACACAGCACCCCTCATGCACACACAGCACCCCTCACACACACACACACACACACACACAACACCAGTCACACACTGCACCCCTCACACACACAGTACCCTTCACCCCTGTGTGTGTGTGTGTGTGTATGCGTGTGTGTGTGTGCATGTGCAAGCACCGGCTAGTGAGAAAGCTTGTGTGTGTGTCAGTGAGCTTTTTTGTAGTGAGCTTGTGTGTGTGTGTCAATGAGCTTGTCTGTTTCATCGAGCTTGTATTTAGTGAGCTTGTGCGCATGGCCATCTTTCCGTATGGGCACACTAGGCAGTTGTCCAGGGTTCCACAAGCATGGAGGCCCCATCGTGATGCCCATGTGCCCAGGCTAACAGAAGAGACCTGCTTTTTTGCTGTGGGCTCTCTCGGGCCGGTGAGAAGATCAAGGATCTCCCTCAAAGGCCCAAAGGCCATTCGTTAGTGACAGGGAGCGTGGGAGGACCTGGGAAACAGAGCGCTCCTCCCATGAGCATGCTGTGCTGAGCATTGTAGTGTGTTACCATGGCAATGCTCCGACACAGCATTCTGCTTGCGGGAGGAGTGAAGACCGCCTGCAGGAAGAGGACCTGCAGGCTATAGACAACTCACCAGCACCGGACCAACAGGGCACAGCACCCCTCACACACACACACACACACACACACAGCACCCCTGACACAACGCACCCCCCGCACACACAGCACCCTCACACAGCACATCTGACACACAAACTCTAAGCACCCCTCACACACACTCAGCACCCCTCACACACACTCAGCATCCCTCACACACACAGAACCACCAACAAACACACACAGCACCCCTGACACAAAGCACGCATGGGCAAAATGAGTTCTCAGAAAGTCACAGTTTATATGGAAACAAAAGGGAAAAAAACAAATTAAACACCTATTATGGGAAATACACTGGTCAGTCATCACATTAAAACCACTAACAGGTGAAGTAAATAACATTGATTATATCGTTATAATGGCACCTATCAAGGGGGGAAATAGGGCAGCAAATGAACAGTCAGTTCAATCCGTCATCAAAAATATCTAAATTACTTTGGCGAGGGCCAAATAGTGATGGCTAGATGAGTAGATCAGAGCATCTCCAAAATAGCAAGGTTTGTGCGGTGTTCCCAGTATGTAGTGGTTAGTACCTACCAAAAGTGGTGCAAGAAAGGACAACCGGTAAACCAGCATCAAGGTAATGGGCGCCCAAGGAACATTGGAGCGAAAGCTAGCCTGTCTAATCACACAGAAGAGCTATTGCTGAAAAACAAAATGCTTGCCTTCATAGGAAGGTGTCAGAACACACAGTGCATCGCAGTTTGCTGCATATGGGGCCGCATAGCCGCAGACTAGTCAAAGTGTCCCCCGAACACCACCAAAAGCACCTTCGATGGGGACATAAGTGTCAGAACTGGTCTGACGAATCACGTTTCTTTTCAGATCAGATATACAACTTGGGAATAGGGTGACTGTCCCACCATTGTACAATACTCAGCCCATCTTCTAAGCCCTGTGCTGAGGATTATTAGGCTGCAACAGGTTAATATGAGGAACTGCTACTTCAGATATGGCTGGTCCTACTGGTTAAATATCTGTTCATTAATTTGAATTTTATTTTTTTCCTTTAAGAGCACAAAATTATCTTGGTAACTGCCTAGTGTAATACTGGTCACCTACCTATTGCATCATGACCCTTCATACAACTTATGCTAGCCTATTGCGCATGATAAGCCCTGAAAAAGTGCAGTTCCATCCATCTCTCTTGCTCACTCAACTGCCTTTTGTGCAGGATATTGTTACACTTGTTACACTAGTCTTGTTTCTTCTTGTATAACAAAAATAAAAAAGTGCAATCACTCATTCTTACGCTTCTTGTTAATTGATATATGCAAATTCTATGCCTCTGCATAGGTTTTCTAATATGTTTGTGATGTATCACTGCACGTCTAAAATAAAGATTTAAAAAACAAAACAAAAGGCGGAGCCTGGACGCCGATGGAGCAGGACGTGTGAAGCCTGAGCTCTCCTGTCCATGAGCCATAATCAGCTAACATCGGCACCTTTATCCGACCATCCACTCACGTATCTGGGGTACACACCAGCCACAGAACCCCCCGAACAACATCGCCATGGGGGGCGTTAAAAAAAGAAAAGACACCCCCTTAACGGTGGCATCGATGTTCCGCGCCACCAGGGAACAAGGGCGGCCATCTGTGACACAGGAGGCCCAAGAATCCGGAGCTGAAACTGACGAAAGTGAAGCCCCGGACAGGGAACCAACAGCAGCCTACCGCACACCACGAGAGCCGCTCACCAAAGCCGACCTCCGCCAAATGCTGCAGGACGCCACGGCAGATATAAAGGCACACACGGCCACAGAACTGGAGAGACACATCTCAGGCCTAAAAGGAGAAATCGAGGCCCTTAACAACCGCACTACCCAGGCAGAAGCCGACATCACACAAATTAAAGTGAACACCACCCAGCATAAACAAGACATCTATTACCTAAGTGATAAAGTGCAATTCCTAGAAGACAGCCTGGAAGATCTAAATAACCGTTCACGCAGGAACAATATCAGAATAAGAGGTATGCCAGAAACCGTAGACGCTGACACCATCTTACCCACACTGCAAGATCTGTTCAGGTCCTTACTCCCACACTCCTCTGACCAAGACAGGGAGATAGACAGGGCACACAGGGCCCTGCGACCAGCAGCCCTCAATCCATCAGTCCCCAGAGACATAATAGTCCGCCTCTTACACTTTGCCACGAAAGAAAAAATCATGGCGGCGGCCAGAACAGCACAACCAAAGCATGGGACTCACACGCTTGCCTTCTTTCAGGACCTAGCCCCTACAACACTAAGGAAAAGAAGGGACTTAAAACCCCTTACTGTGGCTCTGACACAACAAGGGCTAAGATACCGATGGGGCCACCCCTTCAAACTCCAAGTACGCATAGGAGAACAGGAACATGTCCTACATCACCCAACGGCTATGGAAGACTTTGCAGCGGCCCTGGGGCCACAGCTCGCCACCACAGCACCGCCAAGAGACCGCCGCAACCACAGCGAAATCAGAGAAACCAACACGGCAGAACGCCCTCATCCATCGCACCGACACCAAACAAGGAAAGGGCACCCACCGACAACCGGGGCTGTGACTTAAACGCTCACAGCCCATGGACTCCCTCTCTACCCAGCGGAACATACCGCTGTAAACCACACAAGGACTCAGGCCTGTATACCCTAAAGGGTCATAATGTTGAAATGTTTTAATGTTTTCCTGTTTATACTCATTCCCGTTACGAGGTTTTAATATGAGAAATCATAGGCTGGCACACCTTCACGCAAAACACGCCAGACCAGGGGGAAGAGGCTTAAGCTACCAGCCCCGCCGAAAACCCCCGATCCTGCCTCCCCTAATTAGCACTACTCTCACAATCTCCCACAACACTAGGTTGCTTGGAAGACGAGGGTCTGGCGGACACCAATTTACGGCCCACACCACTCTCCCTCTACTCAGCGAGCTATGATATAACCCGCCACCCAGGCAAGCGGGCCCATCCCGCGAAAAGGCCCAACACAACTACTCTGGGTAGCGTTACACTACCTATAACAAGGCACATAAGTGATAAGGCGCTATCCCCCCCCCCACACTGAGACAGGGGTACCAAACAACGCTGATCCCCTTTTTCTTTAATTTACTTTGCTAGGACTCAAATACAGCAGCAACACAATCCTCCCATCTCTGGAGCACAAATGTCGGTAGACACCCTTTCCACCACAGCGGAACCTACCGCTGTACCTCAAGAAGGGACATAGGCCTGTACACCCAAACATGTTACAATGTTGAAATGTTTTACTGTTTTACTGTTTATGCTCAGCCTTGCTATAAAGTTTATGTGGGAGGTAAAAGACTAATGCACCAGTATATTAAACATGCCAGACCAGGGGACTAAGCCTAAACTAACAAGGCCACAAACAACCCCTAACCCTCTTTCCTATTCCTCTTTTCACAATCCCCCATAACACTGAACCGCCAAAATGGCGAGGGTCCGGCAGGTACCACTATACAGCCCAAATCACGTCCCCAATACTCAGCAGGCCATGGCACAACCCGCCAATGTGACAAGCGGACATACCCCGAGCCACGGGCCAACAAGACCACTAATCTCTATCACCAGCCAACTAAAGAGCCACGAGCTTAAAAATCCCCGAGGCGCTTAACGCCACCGGTAATACGGCACGAGAGCACTGCAGCACTATTCCCCCATCCACTATGACACGAGTAACAAATAGCACTACACTGCCCATACTAGGACCCAAAGGTTACAACCACACAATCCTCTCTATATTATGGCACAAATGTCAAGGGACACTCTTCTCACCCAGCAGAACCTACCGCTATAACCCGAACGAGGACTAAGAACTATATACCCCAACAGGTTGCAAGGTTGAAATGTTATATGGTTATACTGTTCACGCTCACCCCAACTGTGCTGTTAACGAGGGAGACACAGCCTAGATTAAAGGTACACAAAACACATCAGAACAGGGGGACCCCCCCCAGAGGTTACAACTGCACAGTCATAACTCAGACATAAAGCCGACAACATAAGGGAAAACCCTGAGTACCAGCAGCCAGGGGCCACCAGCGACCCGAGCACACACCACGTCTGATAACAAAGTCTAACGACATGCACACTCTCTCCACAGATCCTCAGAACTCATACCGCCTCTACACACCTGGCCATGCCGAGGCCTCCTCCTAAACGCAACCCCAGCCACCGGGCTACAATGACCCGTCAAAAGACCACGATTAAGGTAACACACCCACGGCTCGGAGAGGACGGGAAGCGAGGTATATACCCCTTCCAGACACCCCCGACTCCACGCACACAACCTACCCTTAACAACACGCATCTGGTAACAAACGACCAAACCCGCTTCCACCCCCAACGGGTCCATAGAACACCCACGAGGGAACAGGACTAGGTCCGCACCGATACACGGGCACCTACACCCCCTCAACCTCCGCTCCCACCTCACCTGGCAGCGCAGGTATAAGACCAGGAAATATCCGACCCTCCCCCCGACCCAAAGGCGATCCCCAGACCTCACACACTCAAAGACCAGACTCTTCACACTTAACAGCCAACAACGATACAGACAACCCTTCCACTCCGGATCCACACATACCCCCCACCGACCCACCTCACACATAACAAGACACCATGAACACCAAACTGACATGCGTATCTATCAACTGCAAAGGACTCAATAGCCCCTCAAAGAGACACAAACTAATGAGATGGGCAAACCGTACCAACGCGGACATAATTTTATTGCAAGAAACCCACTTCACACAAACCAAACCATTCCCCCTTACTAGCAGACACTACAGAGAGTGCTACACAGCAAACTCCCCCACGACCAAAAAAAATGGAGTGGCTATCCTAATGAGAAAAACTTGCACACTCAGCATAAAACAAATACTCAAAGACCCACAAGGTAGATTCATCACGATCACGGGTCAAGCAGGACACACCCGCTATGCCATAACCTCACTATATGCGCCAAACACTCCAAATAAAGAGTTCTGGGACACATTCCAAGCTCACTTAGCTCTAACCCCAGGCCACCTCAAAATCATAGGCGGCGACTACAACGCCACACTGTCACCAACAGCAGACAGACGACGAACCCAGTCACATCAGAACTCAACACCCAAGATAGACAGACTATTACAAGACTTCGTACAAAGACAGAGACTGGTAGACGTCTGGCGCCTACTCCACCCGACCACTAAGGACTACACATTCTATTCCCACCCCCATAACTCGTACTCCCGCATTGACCTCTTTCTGATCTCACCCTCCCTCACGCACATGACCCAATCGGCAGACATAGGCAACATAACGTGGTCAGACCATGCAGACATCACATTATCAATCAAGGTCCCCGACGTAGCC
Organism: Pelobates fuscus; assembly: GCF_036172605.1. Classification (NCBI taxonomy): domain Eukaryota; kingdom Metazoa; phylum Chordata; class Amphibia; order Anura; family Pelobatidae; genus Pelobates; species Pelobates fuscus. The sequence continues at coordinate 99,961,868 of NC_086319.1, read as the reverse complement.
AGACCATGGTCCTGGAAACTTAACCCCACACTACTACACAACCCACTGATAACAGAGGCAATACACACAGAACTGTCAAACTACTTCACACTGAATGCACCCACGGCATCCTCACCAAGCATACTGTGGGCTGCCCATAAGACGGTCCTGAGAGGGAAATTTATAAGCCTAGCATCACACCTGAAAAAAACTCAACTAGCAGAGTTAGCAACAGCCCTTACAAACCTTCGATCCCTGGAAACGAGCCACAAACAAAACCCCACACAAGACATTCTCACAGAAATCACAGAATGCCGATCCAAAATTAAGGACTTCATGACAAAAGATGCACACAAAGCCATGCAATGGACCAAACAAACTTATTATGAAAAATCTAATAAAGCCGACACCCTACTTGCCAGGAAACTGCAACGCAGGTCCGACCGAAATTGAATAGACACAATACAATCACCGGACGGCACCAAACATCACGCACCATCTCAGATCGGGGAGGTCTTCCAAAAATATTTTTCCACTCTATACGACCATAGCCCCAACACCCGACTACATCCCGATAAGACCAGGCGATCCATAGACGAATACCTAAAAAATATACCCTTACCAGCCTTAAAAGCGGAAGCTATATCCAAAATAAGTGAACCAGTCACCATCGAAGAAATTGCTAAAACCATCAAAAATACCAAACCCAATAAAAGCCCAGGCCCGGACAGTTTCACAGGACTATATTACAAAACATTCCCCGCCATCCTCCTCCCCCACCTCTGCAACCTCTTTAATGCAATATTACAGGGACACCCCATACCCCCCGACATCCTAAGAGCAAATGTGTGCCTTCTCCCCAAACCTAACAAAACCCACCTAGACCCAAGCCACTACAGACCAATATCCTTGCTAAACGTAGACGTAAAATTACTAACAAAACTACTCGCGGACAGGATCAACCCCCACGTACACCCAGACCAAGTGGGTTTCATACCCTTTCGACAGGCGTACGACAACACCAGACGGACCTTCGACCTCCTATGGACGACCTCATACCGACGAATTCCCACCCTATTCCTATCCCTAGACGCCGAAAAGGCATTCGACCGACTGTTATGGCCATTCCTTTTTGCCACCCTGCACAAATTCCGATTCCCGGACCCAATTCTAAATGCGCTCAAAGTCCTGTACTCCGCACCAGAAGCAAACCTCCTAATCCCAAATGCCCAGCCCCCCTCTTTCCGCATATTCAACAGGACGAGACAGGGCTGCCCCCTCTCCCCTCTCCTGTTTGCCCTCTCATTAGAACCCCTACTCCAAACCCTACGCACAGACACATCAATAAAAGGAATACGCATTAGAGAAGAAGAATATAAAGTGGCAGGCTATGCTGACGACCTACTCCTCACCATCACCGACCCGATGAATTTGCTCCCATCCCTACTACACACCATACAAGAATACGCACAGGTCTCAGGCTACCGCCTTAACCTGGACAAAACGGAAGCACTCCCGGTACAAATCCCCCAGGAGGATCTAGACGCACTAAAATCAGACTACCCGTTCCGCTTCAACCTCACACACATACACTATCTAGGTGTCGACTTACCAGTAGACGTCTCCCAGACATACCAACTCAACTACGCCCCCCTACTGCTAAAAGCGGCGACCGACCTCAAGACTTGGGAATCCCACTCTATCTCTTGGCTAGGAAGGGTAGCATGCATAAAGATGAATCTCCTACCGAGATTCTTATACTTATACCAGACACTACCGGTCCAAGTAGTCGCCAAGGACTTCAAACTATTACAAACACAAATAGACCGCTTCGTCTGGGCCAACAAACGAGCCAGGATACGGAGAGACATCTTCTACCTCCCGACACGGTCCGGAGGTCTTGGCTTACCCCATTTCCTCCACTATTTCCACGCAGCACAACTGGCTCAGATTAAAGCGCTACACACCCCCATAGGGCTGAAAAGATGGGTGGACCTTGAGCACGACTTATTTGGCCAAGATTTCCCTTCCCTCTATATCTGGGTCCCAAAACAAGCAAGACCACAACTCCCCCCCACCACACCAGCACTCGACACCTCCATTGCAATCTGGAACAAACTTTCCATAAAACATGCACTCACGACGAACCCCTCCCCCTTAACACCAATTCTGAGAAACAAACACTTCACACAGGGCATGACCCCAAAAGACTTCGCTCACTATGAAGAAAATGACCTCGTACGGACATATCAATTCTTCCGGAACCAAAAAATCACTGCATTCACAGACCTACCTCAAAACAGACCATTCACCACGCACGACTTCTTCCGTTACCTACAAATCAAAAACCTCCTTGAAACCCCCAAATACAAACAAGCCGGTCTCACACAACTCACAGCCTTCGAACAAGCATGTATACATGCCCCCATACAAAAAAGCCAGATCTCCACAACCTACACACAATTACTCAAAACGACAGGGATCCGGCCCCCAGGGTATGTCATAGCATGGGAAAGGGACCTGGGACCCCCCGCAGACCCCACAGACTGGTCAGCAATATGGGAAGCCACAGCGACGGTAACAATATGCGTAACACATAAAGAGCAGGCATATAAAACCCTAATGCGCTGGTACCACACTCCCTTAAAACACAAGCAAATGGGACTATCCGCATCAGATAGATGCTGGAAGGGGTGCGGCCACAAAGGAACATATTACCATATGTGGTGGGACTGCCCCCACATCACACAAATTTGGACAGACATAGTGGCCCTTGCCTCAAAAGTTTTACACAACAACATCCCAAGGGACCCGTGGCTATGGCTACTATCCAAACCGCTCGAAGATACACCGCGAGCCCACAACAAACTGCTGGCCAAACTAGCCCTGGCCACTAGGAGAGCCATAGCCTCCCACTGGGGCGCACCCACAATCCCGACACTCACAGACATAAAAAAGAAAATGAACGAAGCCAGGTCAATGGACAGCCTATCGGCGCTCATACACGACACCACAACACATTGCAATAAAATATGGGACCTGTGGCTCATGGAACCCTCCACCGCCACTTAAGAGATAGAGGGTAAAGAAAGAAAGAAAATAAAGACAAAAACAATAGGGAAACGAAAGGACAAAACAGAAATAGATAAACACTCGATAAATGAAAACATGAAGAACCATAACCACCCACTCAACTCGCACACCCCTTAGGTACGAAATACATTGAGGGACCAGTAACTGGTAAGCAAGAAAACCATAACTTGGTCGACTCATGAGGACCAAACAAAAGACATATGAAGCGACACATTCACCACAGACGAAGGTCAACCCAGACTTAAGAAAGCTAGTAAGCAGGCAGTCTGTCCAACCTATACTCAAACCCCGGTCTCCAATGAAATCACACAACAGGGATAATCTTAAAACAACAAAATCAACTTTAGTCAATGATGAGAAACCGCTTAACCCAGAGGTCAGGGACGCCTACTCACCCACCCATCACCCCCCCCCCCCACAACCCCACCTGACACCCCAAAGTGGGGGACCCCCAAAAAACACACTCCACCCCTGAGTGATGTTACTCCACCCCTGAGTCAGGTTTCCCCCCCTACACCTTTCAAAGGTTAACTACTGCTCCTCATATCGCTACAAAGAAACACGAACGTACGTTCAAACTCGTTTGTATTGGTTTTGGTTGGGTTAAAAATGTTTTAAAAATATATCAGAACTAAACCGCTCACGAAGACATAAAGTTGTATTACCAGTGAACTACTCCACCTGCATAGGCCTCTCTGTATCACAACGTTTCGGTAGGCGACCTGCTCGCACTGTGGCTCTTATATAAACCCACGTAATACCACTCGTGCACTGTATGAAGACACCCTGACACCAATGAAAAAGGTTCACGATATCTGCGCAAAGCCCGAACGCCAAAATATACACACACATGGCACACGAAGAGCGCACCGCCAATTTTAACCCCCAACTCTCTCTTCTGTACCCCCACACCGAAGAAGGAGTTTTCAAAAGAAAACCAAAGGAAAAAAGAGCCAAAGGCACGAAAAACAAAGTACCACAGCTTGGCCTTTGACCCCCTTCCCTTTTTACCCTACCTGGAAGCCCACACTTCTGAATAACACCCCTAATAGTGGTTATGAACACTCAAAATGCAAGTAATCATTATTGGTAATTTGTTTGCTACATAATGTAAAGGAAAATGTACCCTACCCCCCACCCTTCTCATTTCTGTTCCCCACCCCTAACCTTAGCCCAAAAACAACAGATACCGACTAGAATGTAGAAAATGTTTATTTGCAATTAAAGCAGGTGGAAACTACCAACAGATAATTAGTATATACGCTTGAACTGTTTGCCTACTGTAAAAAGTACATGTCTATTTTGAGAAATTTGTACCACAAACTCTAACTCCACGTTTTCTTTCTGTATCCCCACCCCATAAAACAAAAATCTTTCAAAATAAAGAATTTATAAAAAAAAACAAAAAAACATTTTCCCCAATTCTTGGATGTGCCCCAAAACCATAGCATACGCCCCTAATTCACATATCCCCTGATAGCCACGATCTGGGTGAACAACATACTGAAAAATCACCCAGATCGGTTCAGGGGTTCACAATATTCCTGAAGGTCTTAGTTTTACCGACTGCACACAAAGTGTATGCCCAAAACAGTTCCACACGAAAGGGCTGTGCGGTCGGTCTTTGTTCGAGCAGCCAAAACATACGAAATCCCAGGGTTAGAGCGTTCGTGACTTTATTCGGCATAATCCTCTCGTTCATATACTGGTGCTCAGAAACTACTGCTTCGTTCGGTTGGATTTTCACGAACATCCGTGAGGCTGGAGGTTTTAGCGGTGTTCGTGCTGTCGAGTGTCCGATTTGGGTTCCAGACACTCGACGACCAGACACCGCTGGTGTTATTTGTATGCCAAGATGGCCGCCGGCACGTGTTCGTCTATACGAACCATGGCCACCCTAAATATCACACAGGGTTACAGGCATTTGTAAGGACGAAACACACAGTGTTGCCAAATGTTCAACCTTTGCAGCAAAGACTGTCGATGAAAAGAAGGCCTTCATTTATGAAAACCACCTTTGCTTCAGTTGCTTAAGAAAGGGCCACACTACAAAGAACTGCAAAGGAACACACACGTATAGTATATGTAGTCGACGTCATCCAACCTGTTTGCACATACAGAGAAACACAGAATCTGTTAAAACACCGAACAATGATTCAGTAGCCACAGGAAACAATACATTGACAAGGCATACTTCTGCCACATCCTGCATTGTTCCTGTTCTGTTGTCAGCTGCACCGGAGCTTCAGAGAGAAATCCTCACTTATACCTTAATTGACACACAGAGAGATTCAACTTTTGGCAGACCTAATATCGAGGCCAAGTGTGAGCACCAAGCCATTACAGCTAAAGCTCAATGATAGATATCAACATAGTTATATTAAGTCAAATTGCTCATGGTCTGCAAGTGCGTGGCTTCAACTCTGAAGCTCAAGTCCAACTCCATCAAGCCTACACAAGAGATTTCATCCCAGTAGATAAGGCTCACAATCCCTCTAAGGAGACTGCACTCTAGTGGCCACACCTGAAGCACTTGGCAAACAAGATACAGTCACTGCAAGACTGCAAAGTTGGACTGTTGATTGGGTACAACTGCCCATCAGCACTAGCCCCTTTAGAGGTCGTTACTGGCTCTGAAAATGAACCCTTCGCTCAAAGAACTGTGCGCGGCTGAAGCATTATAGGATCAGCAAATCCCCCTTTTGATAGACAGGGTAGCCAGAGCTTTGTACACAGAGTTGCAGTGAAATCAATGCCAATGACCCCGGTCACTGATGTGTTAAAGGCTTTAGAAATGGACTTCATTGAAAGAAATTATGAGGACAAGTACGTGTCTCAAGATGATGTTTGCTTTGTACAGTTTCTCTCTGAAACCATAATGAAAAGGAAAGATGGACACTGAGATGCCATTACCCTTCAAAGATAACAGATAACTACCCAACAATGAGAGGCTGGCCATTATTAGACTCCAACATCTTAAGAAAAGGTTGAAGGTCAACAAACAGTACCATGAGCACTACACTGCAGTCATTGAAGAAACGATCAGAAAAGACGGTGCAGAACCAGCACCTCCATAGACAGAAGGAGAAACAGTGTGGTACATTCCACATTGGGTTTATCACCCTAAGAAGACAGAAAAGTTAAGAGTCATCTTTGATTGTTCATCAAAGTTCCAAGGTGTTTCCCTAAATGACACTTTACTAACAGGTCCTGACCTGATAAATTCCCTAGTGGTAGTTCTCGCGAAGGACGCAGTTGCTGTGATATGCGACATTGAAAAGATGTTCCATCAGTTCTACATCCCACCAGAAATGCGCAACTACTTAAGGTTCCTTTGGTGGGAGAGGAGTCAGTTGGAAATAGAACCCAAAGAGTGCAGTATGTCAGTTCACCTTTTCGGTGCCAGCTCCTCTCCAGGATGTGCCAATTTTGGCCTTAAGTATCTTGCACAACAACACAAAGCAGATTATCCCTCAGCATCAGCCTTCATTGAGAAGAACTTTTTTGTCGACGGCCAACTATAGTGTTTCAACAGTCAGTGAAGCTACAAATCTGATCATTGAAGCACTAGAATTATGCAAAAATGCAGGCTTACAACTGCATAAGTTAAACTCAACAAAAAAAGATGTCCTGTCTTGTGTTGTGTAGCTCCATCAGAAAGAGCAACAACTAGTGAACCTCTCAAACTCAACCCAGACTCAACACCAGAAGGACAAGTACTTGGCATTCAGTGGGCAATTGAAAACGACACCTTCAGCTTCAGCGCTGACATAAAGGCTCAACCCTCAACTCGTTGTGGTATCCTGTCAGTTTTAGCCTCTCTTTAAGATCCTCTAGGTTTCATAGCACCCTTCATACTGAGTGGCAGGAGCGGACTGAGCACTCGGGCAAATCGGTCATGGACCGAGGGCCGAGGCTCTGGGGGGCCCGCCCCTGCTGCAGTAAGTAATGGCTGAGCTGGGGAGTTAAACAATCTCCCCAGCCAGCCTGCACTCAGTAAGTGGCTCACACAGCCTTCTGCGGGCCCCTGCTGCTAAAAAATATAATCCTCCGTGTAGAGCACACTAAGAGACAGCTAAGGGGCATTCCAAAGACCCCACTAGGCTGCCCCTCAGTGTGCCTGTCTCAGTGTGAATTTGGCAGAGGCTCCAGAAGCAGAGCCTCTGCCAGAAGAGGAGCACAGCCACACTGAGCTTATAGGCTGTCAGTAACACTGCCCAAGGCAGCTCCGTGTGGCTGGTTCTGCAGGAAGTTAGATCATGCCATGCGGAGCTGTCCTGATCAGTGTTACAGGCAGCATGAGGCACATGAAGCATCCCCCCAGGATAAAGATTCCTCCTTCCCTGGCCAAAGGTAAGACACAGGGAGGGGGGAATATATATCCTTTTTAAATCTTTTTTTTCTTCTTAATAATGTTTTTAGCATTTATCCCCCCACTACTGCCCCTTAACAGCTCCTATACTTCTTCCCATCATCAACCACAGCCCCATTACCCCTCTACATGCCATATACCCCTGATCCATCTACAACTCCTATTACTCCCAGGTAACCACTACAGCCCCATTACAACTGCTATTACCCCAAAGCACCCACAACTACTGCGTATCACCCACTGCAGCCCCCTAAACCCCCTTGCACCGACTACAATACCTACACCCTGCATCCACCACAGCCCCTACCCCCTTTTACCCACCACAGCCCCTACCCCCTGCATCCACTATCCCATACCCCCAGACACCCTCTAGATCCCAATACCCACTGTACCCAATACAGCCCCTTCCACCCTGCACATACTACAGCCAATACCCTCCTTGCCCCCTCTACAGCCCCCAAATATCCCATGCCCCCACTTCAACCCCCTATAACCACTACAGCCTCTACACCCATTACAGTCCCTACCCCTACGCACCCTCTAGGTCCCCATACCCCATGCACCCACTACAACCATTACCCCACTTGCCTCTTCTACAGCCCCTATTATTCCATACCCCCCTACAGCCCCCTGCACCCACTACAACTCCTACTCTCAGACACCCTATATATGCTCTATACCCCCTGCACCCACTACAGCCCCTGTACTTATTACATCCCTTTCGCCCATTACAGCCCCTACCCCCTGCATCCACCACAGCCCCTACCCCACTACAGCCCCTACCCCAAGCACCATCTAGATCCCTATACCCCCTGCACCTTTTACCCCTACCACACTGCACATACTACAACCAATACCCCCTTTCTTCCGCTACAGCCCCTATTATCCCATGCTCCCACTACAGCCCCCTATATCCATTATTGCCCCTACCTCCAGGCACCCTCTTAATCCCTATACCCCTTGCACCCACTACAGCCCCTACCAACCTGCACATATTACAGCCAATACCTCCTTGCTCCCTGTAAAACCCCTATTTTCCCATTCCTATCCTACATTCCCCTATATCCTCTGCACCCACTACAGCCTCTACCCTCTGCAGCCCATACTTCCTTACCCCTTAAAGCCAGGCACCCTCTAGATCCCCTATACCCACTACAGCCCCTACCCCAGTGCACCCTTTACAGACCCTACCCCCACGCACCCTCTAGATCCCCTATACCCCCTTACACCCACTACAGCCTCTATTTACCCCTGCACCCACTACAGGTCCTTCCCCAGGCACCCTCTAAATCCCCTATACTCCCTGCACCCACTACAACCCATACCCACTCTACATTCCCTATTAACCCCAGCCCCCTATACCCACTACAGCCTTAGTGGTGGTTATTATTATTGTATTAATTTACACTAACTCCCCTGCATTCAAGCACATTCACTCTCCGTACATATACACCCCTGAATTTACAGACTGCGCACACACATGACCCAGCATTCATAAACATATATCCATATGTTCACGTACTCTGACCCTGCACACATACAAATTATTGATTCAATGCATCTCTATGAGGAGATGCTGATTTGCGCAGCATGGCGTTTTGCTGCTCATGTGCAATTTCCTTCCAATGCTTTCCTATGGGAAAGTATTGGATTGTCTGAGATCTAATTCGATGATCTCAGCCAAGGAGAACACCCAGGCTGCACCTTTTTAACGGGGGAGAGAGGAGGGGCTGGGACCTAAACCTATAGTGCCAGGAATACACATTTCTATTTTTTGACACTATAGTGTTCCTCGTAACGGTTAAATCCTGATTTGTAATTTAAGATGCAAAATTTGGAGGCCTGCATACCCTTTTATACATATTTGTGGTAATATTACTTGTAATAGGCTAATACATAAAAAGGCAATATCACCGAGAATGGAGTGATCGGTGTGTTATGTTTTGGATCCTTTTAAGCTGCAGATGGTGAGGAAATGGTCCAATCATCTATGAAATATTCTGTATCAGTGTTCCAACCAAGGAAACTTTACTGATATCAGAATGAGTTATTATTGCAGTTCATATGGACAATATTTTGTGCATGTTGTCAATAGAGAAAAAAAGGTGCAAATATTGCATATGGTTAATTTATACTGATATTTCAGATGTCATCAGGGCCGTCTTTAATTTGGATTGGACCCTGGGCAAGGATTTACGTGGGCCCCCCTGACTACATATAGATACGCACAAATACACTACCTGACACACACACGCAGATACACACTGACCGCATATAGATACACACAAGAACATACAGATACACACAGACTACATATAGATACACTGACACACACATAGACACACACAGATACAAACACTGGCATGCATGCAGATACAAAAGTACACACACTGACTTCATATAGATACACCGACACAAACACTGACACATACAGATACACACACAAACACAAATGGACAACATACAGATACAGAGACACATTCTGACAGACGTACTGACACAGACAGCCATACTGAAACACACATACACAAAGACATACTGAACCACACAGACACTGACAGACTCACACACACAGACATACAGATACACTGACAAACATACCGGCACACATACACACAGACAGATGGACATACTGAAACACACATACACTGACATATTGACAAACACAGACATACAGAACCACACGGACACTGACAGACTCACACATAGACATACAGATATTCTGGCACACATACACACAGACAGACAGACAGACAGACAGACATACTGAAATACACATACAGACATACTGACAGACACACACACACACACACACACACACACAGACATACTGACACACTGACACACACAGACATACTGACACACTGACAGACTCTCTCTCATACACACACACACACACACAGACATACTGACACACTGACAGACATACACTGACAGACATGCACACATACTGAACCACACAGACACTGACAGACTCACACACACAGACATACAGATACACTAACAGACATACTGGCACTAACACATACACACATACATATATACTGACACTGACACACACACACTCATGCAAAATGTGATAACCACTCTCCAGTTTCTTACCTTTTCCTGGAGGGTGGCTTCCCTGGGGTCCAGTGGGCTGGCTGGGGTGGCTGGGAGTTAAGCTCTCCCGGCCTGGCCCCCTCCGGAACAGCTTCTTCCTCCTGAGCCGCTCCTGTTTCTGTGGGAGGAAGTGACGCGCGGCTGTCACTTCCTCCCAGTCGGCTGCCGAAAAGCAAGGGCCCGGTCGCGCTGTTAAAGCGCCACAGCGCCCGACCGGGCCCCTGCTGACACAGGCCCACCGGGTGGCCCTAAGTGCATGGGCCACCCGATGGGCCCCCATAGTTTGCGGGCAGAGGGCAAACGGAGCAGCTGTCTTGGGCCCCCCAGCAGGGACAGGGCCTGGGGCAGCTGCCCCATTTGCCCCGTGTTAAAGACGGCCCTGGATGTCATAGACTGAGGGATGGTTCCACTCTGAATGAAAAGAATATATTAAAATAACCTATATAGGGGATAAACATACAAAAAATAAATGGACGTAAAAAATTGTTTATCCTACCAAAAAGTATTATGTTGAGAACAAAGAGAATAGTAATAGACTGAATATTAATGCTACTTACCAAGATAGCAATAAGATCTTAAAGGGGCAGTACGGAAAGCCATTATTGATGCCTGGGAACTATAATGGTTCCCCATATTGTCTGCTTACCGACATAACCATAGTTGGTATGACCTAAACTAAATTAATTTTTTATTTATGAATGAAGGGAGTGAAATTGAACTCCTCATTGAGCCCGTGAGGAGCCAGTGTTTTGAATTGATGTATCCATCTAGATTCTTTCTTCAATAGTGTAAGGTTGAAGTTACCTTTTCTTGTGTTGAAATGGATGTGTTCCAGAATTTTAAAATCCAAGTTAGTGGGATCAGTATTATGAAAATTATAAATGATTTGCAACTGGTGTAGAAATGTTAAAATTTGTCACAGCGTTGACATGCTGTAGCACTTGCCTACGGAATTCTTGGTAGCTTTTTCCCACATATTGTAATTTGCAGCTACAGGTAATGACATAAATGACTTTAGTTGTGCTGCAGTTCATGAATTCTTTGATTGTATATGTGGTTTTGGTGTTAGTGCATGCTATAGTTTTAGATGGCAAGATATATTTGCAAGCTTTACAGTGTCCACATTTAAACATCCCTTTGGATGGTTGTAGCCAGGTTGGAGATGGTTGTTGAGGCTCCAAGTGGCTGTGGACAAGTAAGTCGCGTAAATTGGTGGCTCTCCGTGGTGTAATGCTCGGAAAAGATTGTAGATTTGTTGCCACGTCGCTGTCGTGGGTAAGTATGGGCCAATTTTCAGTAAAGATCTTACGATAGGATCCCAACACTGGTCATAAGTCCCAATGCATCTTGTAATATGTTTTTTGGGGTGAATTTTTTGATTTCTAAGACAGGAGGCTCGATCCATGAGTGACACACGCTGAAATGCTTGTTTAAGGATCCTGTTAGGGTATCCTTTTTCTTTAAAGCGTGTTCTAAGTGTGTTAGCTTCTTGTAAGAAAGTTTCTTCACTGGAAGGATTCCTCTTTGCTCTTAGATACTGTCCGAAGGGAATGCCAGGACATTATACAGCCTTGTGCTTTTAGTTTTTAGTATTACACTTCGCATTAATATATTTATTAAAAGTTATGTTTTATAGTTCATTCTACTGTGACAAATACACATTTTGAGACATATATTCGTAGTTTTTTGTTTTTGTCATGTCATAAAAGGCTGTACCACCATATTTGTTTCCTAGGTCTACCAGTCTTCCCTTCTGTTAGGGTACACTGCACAAATCACATCTGTATAGATACCAAATGCCTAAACAAACTCAGGGATGGTCAGTTTCCTGTTTAACCTAGAGTCCCTGGATCTGACCACCACAGATACATCATCATAGGCATACGTTTTGTTTTCGACAATATCCTAGGAGGCAATTAGGAGAGATGCTAAGTTGACATCTTTGCCTTCCAGGATATCTTTCTTAAAGGACCACTCTAGGCACCCAGACCACTTCAGCTTAATGAAGTGGTCTGGGTGCCAGGTCCAGCTAGGGTTAACCCATTATTTTATAAACATAGCAGTTTCAGAGAAACTGCTATGTTTATTAATGGGTTAAGCCTTCCCCCAAATCCTCTAGTGGCTGTCTCACTGACAGCCGCTAGAGGCGCTTGCGTGATTCTCACTGTGAAAATCACAGTGAGAGCACGCAAGCGTCCATAGGAAAGCATTGTAAATGCTTTCCTATGTGACCGGCTGAATGCGCGTGCAGCTCTTGCCGCGCGTGCACATTCAGCCGACGGGGCGGAACGGAGGAGGATCGGAGGCAGAGATCTCCCCGCCCAGCGCTGGAAAAAGGTAAGTTTTACCCCTTTTCCCCTTTCCAGAGCCGGGCGGGAGGGGGACCCTGAGGGTGGGGGCACCCTCAGGGCACTATAGTGCCAGGAAATCGAGTATGTTTTCCTGGCACTAGAGTGGTCCTTTAATGTGCGCTGGAATCATATGTGCAGGGTTAATGTCCTGAGTGTCAGAAGAATTGATTGAACCAGCTAACTGAGTTTCGGTTGATGCTGGTTGTACTATAGCAGAAGGCCCAGCCTTTGTGAGGGGTATGGTGACCGACTTGAGATTTTCCAGTCTGTCATTTACTTTGCTCATGGAATTCATGAGTGATGCTAGCATAGCATGTATGTCATCCAAATTGGTGTTGCTGGTGCCTTTACCCACCTCTATGTTATCCGTTGATGTGCGGAGCAGCTTGAATAGTTCAGCTTTCCTTGCTGTGGCTGGGTAGGGGATTTGTCGCCTCATTAGCTCAGTGGTAATACGTGGGATTGTCCAGGATCTGATTGATGCTGGACTAGCAACATCTCCTCTACGTGAAGACGTGTTGAATCTAGCTGAAGTGCTAGGTAGAGATAATTCCTCGCCACCTTCTTGAGACATACTTAAACAACAATGAAGATAGCCAGTATTATTTGAACAACATGGGTCTTGTGCTGGCTTGCTAACCAAGCCATAAGGCAATACTATTAAAGCTTGGTTTTGGTGACTGGTGAGGCCCTGCTAGTTGCCAAGTGGCATCAGAGGCTCTATCTATGATTAGCGCTAGGGGATTTTGGGGCCACCAAACGTAGTGGCGGGATGTAACCAGAAAAATAGGAAAGGGAGTGACAGGTGAGGCCCTCTCTATGTTACTATGCGAGGCGGCTAGCTCACGAGTGGCCCGATGGGTGTAGGCCTCCGAATGTGAGGCGGAGTGTTGGCTTCGCGGGACAACTAACCGAAAAGCATAATGCAGAGAAAAGCACAATACCTATTGGACCCTAAAAATCCCTAATTGCCAGTATGCTATTAACTATTCCAGGGAAAATAAGATAGGAAAATACCACATGAGCAAGTGTACGTACCTGGTAGTATGGTTTTTGAAACTGAAAATCCGTATAGGTTTTAGTAGTACCTGTAACCTGAATGGATAAAACAACGTATGAAATAATGGATATGGCATTTACCAAGCTTATCCTATTATGTGCAGCATGTACAAGTGGTAGAGCAAAGTGCTCTGTCAAAATTCCTGTATGCTTTATGTCCCCCTTTCTAGGGAGACTGGATGTTATTATAAGCCGAGTGCTCTCTGTATTATGTGTTTTCTAGAATTTAATTAAGTATAGGTTATATATAGTAGTGAAAAAACGTGACTGTCTACTGTAAAAAAAATATATGTGTAATTCTACACAAGCTGGTAGAAAATTCCTTATGTAGATATGTGAAACAGCTGTGTGGCTGTTGACCAGTAGGGGTCAGTAACCATGAGCGTTCGGTAGAAAATCCCAGGAATCAAATGTATGTTATCCTGAGATATTAGGAGTGACCTGTAGGGGTCAGTCTAGGCATGTTGTAAACTGCTGTTCGGGAGATGAAATACACAAACCTAATAGCCTGGTGTAACAGGCAATGTAACACAAAACAGTGTTCCCGTTCGGGAGATTAAATTCACGAACGCAAGCCTGGTACAACAGGCAAATGTAAAACAAACAGTGTTCCGGTTTGGGAGATTAAATGCACGAACGTAAGCCTGGTACGACAGGCAATGAAACAAAACAATGTTCCCGGTCGGGAGTTTGGAAACGCATGAAAGGAGCAAGTAAAATACGTATAACCATGTCATTTAAACGAATGGTGTGCACGAACATAGTAACAGTAAATATCAGTAACTTGAAATAAGCGAACGAAAACCATAAAGTGAGTACCTGACCTGAGAATGATGCCATGGGACTGAGTTGGAGACCTCCTGGAGCAAAAGGTATTCCCAAAATGGCGTCTGAATGAACCGGAAGTGAATCTCATTCAAACGCTGACCTCGAACGGTATGGAGCCAGGTAAGGGGTGTTCCTTATATAGGTAAGTGTATAATCATAAGCCCCTCCTACAATTACAGGTCAAACAGCCTTAATACATGTGGGAAATTCTGCGTCTCCATATATTTGAGATATACACACGAAACGCTCCTGACGATGGCGTGCTGACACGCCGAAACACCCTGCGGATGGGGGGTGGGAGGGAAAGGGGACCTGCAGTGCCAGGAAAACGGTTTGTTTTCCTGGTACTGGAGAGTCCCTTTAATAATGAGTATTGAAACAGGAAAATAACACCATGGAATTATGTTGAGGCAGAGTCCAAAGTGGTGTTATGGAGGCAGATGGAGAGCAGAGAGGTTGTTTGGATTTAAGTAGGTAAAAATCAGGATTGTAGGATAAAGCTGGATAGTTGTGAAGTTCCGGTTGGTATTTTGCTGATTGGAAGTCAAGCAGGAATGCAGAGTAATTCAGGCTGGTATTGGAAGCAAGGTTGGAAGAAAGTAGTTTTGAAGCAAATAAGAGAAGTTCACAGGAGCCAGGATCTGAAGTGTTTTAGACAAATCAATAACTTCCATGCAGAGGCAATGATGTGAGTTGGGTGTTACCTTTTGTAAGGTAACCAGGAGAGGTGAGGATGATAAGGTGAGTTTCCAGAACTAGAAGCAAGGGAGGCCACTACTGGTAAAGCATAATCAGTGCAGGAACTTGGTTTTAAAGAAACAGAATCAGAATTGCTTGTCAGGATAGGATCCTGACACATGGACTGCTATACGCAGAGGCGACTCTAGACTTTATAAAGCCTAAGGCGAAACTCAAACATAAGGCCCCACTAACACCAGAAGTGGGAAAAAAATAATAGGGTTGCATTTTATGTGACAGGATTAGAGGCATTAATGTGACAGGATAAGTATGGCAGGGTTGGGGAGGAGAGTGACAGAGTGAGAGAAGGTGTGTGTGACAGAATTAGGGGGGTTAATTTGACAGGGTGAGTGTGGCAGAGCGAGGGTAAGTTTGGAGGGGGTGAGATTAACAAGATTAGGAGTGGTTAATGTGAGTGTGGATGCGCAAAGGGGCTGAAAGTGTGGGGGGGGAATGACAGTGTGAGGGGAGAGGTTGACCGTGTGTGTGGGGAGGCTGACTGTGTGAGAGTATGGTGACACTTCATTGAAGGGGATGACAGTATGTGTGAGGGAAGGTGACAGTGTGTGTGAGGGGGGTGATACAAGGAGGGCGAGGGTTCATGCTGAGAGGGAATACTGGGAGGTAGAGGGTTAATGCTGGGGGAATATTGGGAGGCAGAGGGCTAATGCTGGGGGGATACTGGGAGGGAGAGGGTTAATGCTGGGGTGGGAGGAATACTTGAAGGGAGAGGGTTAATGCTGGGGAAGAGAAAATACTGGGAGGGAGGGGGTGATTAAATTCCTTTGGGGGCTCCCTGGTGGTCCTGTGGCCATGGCCGTCGGTCTGCAGCTCCGCAGTGTGCAGAGTTGCAGACCATGTATAACGCTCTGATTGGTCAGAATTTGTGAGACACCTGGCCTGCAGCTCTGCACACGTCTGCGATGGGCTCTCTCCTCCCAGGCAAACGGCACGGAGGGGCCTCGCACCCGGCAGCATATTCAGTAAGCCGCCAGGACCCCCTCTTGGTGTCAGGTCCTTGGTCACGGACCAAGGACCTGACACAGTCTGTCCTGAGGCGGTTTAGGCGGCCGTAAGGCACTAGACAGCGCAAGGCTTTAGGCGGCTGCCTAAACTGCCTGATTAGAGAGCCACCTCTGGCCATACGGCCTCAAAGGCAACATAGGCCCAGCACACCAATCTTGTAAATTTCAATGTGCAAACATGGAAAAGGGGAAAGACCTATATTTGACCCCTGCAAGTTTGCCAAGTCAGAAAACATGTACATTGGCTGCCTAATGCCAATTCTATGCAAAGTTCATGCACAGAGGGTCATTCATTGGCAGTAAGCAATCAGCTGATTTGACAGGATTTGCATACGGCTTTTGAAGCTCTGCAGAAGCTGGATGTGCATCACTTGGCTCAGAAGAAGCTTGCAACTAGTGGGATTCAGGTAAGAGGGGAAAGCTTTGTAGTTCCTGTATGGTTTGAAACCAGGGGGTGCCCAATTACTGGGGAATGGCACCGGGGTACTCCTGGCATCACAACCACTACAGTGCGCTAATGTGCTTATAAGGCTTGGAGTAAACCTTTAATATTTTTGATGACAGCTCATAAATTGTATTTCCTTAAATTTTGAGTTGACTCATATAGAATGAGTGTCTTCCAAAATCATTTTTCCAAGCAGTTAGATAATTCACGCTTTGATTGACCTTGTGAATTCTAAAGGTATGTTAAGACAATCTCCCTGGAAATAAGTAGTGTTAAGAATCGTTTAAGCTAAATGGCTAAACTTGGAAGTCCCTCAAACGTTTGCTGCTCAATGTTAGCTGTAGTACTAGAGATTCAGTGAGATTAACTAATTGGCTTTGTTGAGATTACGTCGATTTTCACTTGTAATGTTAAAAACTGAACAAGAAGATTTGCAATACACCCACTGAAAATATATTTTTTAAGGAATTCATTCTGCAGGATACTGTACATTGAAATTAATGATTTTGTTTGGTTTGTTGCACTTCATTAGTTCAAGGATTCTTTTGCAGAACATTTTAAAAATGAAAAATTAGAGCACAAATGGAAAGGCATCAAAATGACTGATGGAATTATATAGAAATCTTCATTTCATTGACGCAACACAGACTTGCAACAGTTTTCTGTCTAAAGATCTGCTCCAAGCACCATGACCACTTTCGGGTTGTGAAGTGGTCATGGTGCTTGGTGTCTGTATGTGCAGTGTTTGCACATGAATCACTGTACATTTATGGATATTGGGCTTGCCTGCTGATGTAACTCCACCTCATTTTATGTACCTAGGGGCACTCAGCTGACACTCTCAGCCAATGAATTACCTGCAGGACCGGCATTTGGTTCCTGCAGAAGCTGCATGTTGTTTGGCCCCAATTACTGGATGCTCAGCATCCAGCATGTAAGAGTACGTAAGAGGAGAAACAATGGTGGAAACGGCACAAGGGTACACTTCACATCAAAAATTCAAAATAGAAAAAGACCCAGGAACACAGCGTGGAAGGTGAAAGATTTGGCTACTGCAAGCCTGTTTACTAAAGTATTCACAGCAATTTAAAACTCCACCATAACTTATGTTTCATCTTTTCAAACAAGCAGGACTTTATTATAGACCTCATACTCCTAACATCATAATCAAATAGTAGGCTTTAGTTAACCCCTTAAGGACCAACTTTCTCGAATAAATGGGAATCATGACATGTCACACATGTCATGTGTCCTTAAGGGGTTAAAGGGACACTTTTAGCACCAGTACCACTTCATGAACAATCAAGGAAAGAATTCTCCCCCCTTTGCTCCTCCCTTTCGCAACCACACATTGACCGTACCTTTCCTACCCTACAGGCCTTCTCCCCAGCTACAGAACAGGAGGTGGATTAGCTTCTCCTCTTCTCTCATCACACCACCTGTCCGCTTGATCCAGTACCGCCCCACCTTATCAGATCTCTCTCCCCTTGTCTTGTACCATCCTTAACACACATCCTTAACTTCTCTCTTTCATCTAGTGTTGTCCCTGCTCCCCTTAAGCATGCTACTGTCGTCCCCATCCTAAAAAAAGTAGGCCTGTCTTCCCCTTCCAACTATCATCCCATATCCCTGCTTCCTTTTTCCTCAAAACTTCTAGAAAGACTTGTCTTTACTTGTATGACTAACTTCCTAAATTTCAACTCCCTCCTCGATCCCCATGAATCTGTCTTTCGCCCTCTCCACTCTACTGAAACAGCTCTTATTAAAGTTACAAATGACCTAATCGCGGCTAAATCCAAAGGCCACTACTCCATACTTATTCTTCTTGACCTCTCTGATGCCTTTGACAATGTTGATCATGGCCTCCTTCTCCTAACTCTTCAATCTCTTGGTCTCTGTGACACAGCCCTCTCATGGGTCTACACCTGTCTCTCCCAATGCTCCTTCAGTGTCTCTTTTTCCAACTACATCTCCTCTCTTCCTCCTGTCTAAGTCGGAGTCCCTCAAGGTTCAGTTCTTGGTCCCCTTTTGTTTTCTTTCTATACTGCCTCTCTGGGCAAACTCATTAATTCATATGGATTCCACTACCACCTGTATGCCAATGACACCCAGATATACCTCCCCTCCCCTGACCTCTCCCCTGCTGTCCTACAACATGTCACCATTTGCCTCACTTCTATCTCTGATTGGATGTCCTCCTACTTTCTGAAACTCAATCTCTCTAAAACTGAGTTTCTTATTTTTCCTCCACATGACACTGATCCTCCTCCTTCACTCTCCCTGCAGGTTGACGGTACCCCATCCTTTCAAGCTCGCTGTCTTGGTGTCATTTTTAAAACTGGTCTCACCTTTGCGCCTCATGCCCAGTCTGTTAATAAAACCTGTCGATTCCAGCTTAAAAACATTGCCTGCATACGCCCCTTTCTTACGCAAGATGCTGCCAAGGAGCTTGTTCATGCTCTAGTAATCTCTCGCATGGATTCCTGCCATTCTCTCCTAATTAGTCTCCCCAGAAGCTGTACTGCCCCCCCTACAATCTGTGATGAATGCTGCTGCCAGGCTGATCTTTCTCTCCTGTCGTTTTCTTTCACACCTCACCCCTCTGTCAATCCTTCCACTGGCTTCCTGTACCCTTCAGGTGCCATTTAAAATACTAACCCTTACCTATAAAGCCCTAAATAACTCTAGCCCCTCTTACATTTCTTCACTGATTCATAGGTATGCCCCTTCTCGGTCTCTCCGCTCTTCTGGTGACCTTCTCCTGTCTGCTGCTCACACCCTTACTACAAACTCACGCCTGCAAGACTCCTCACGAGCGGCTCCTTTCCTTTGGAACAGCCTGCCTACCCCTGTCAGACTCTCCCCCAGTCTTAAGAAGTCCCTCAAAACCCATCTTTTCAGGAATGCTTATGGCCTCCAAGAGTAACCTCTATCTCTCAAATCTTCCTCTTGCTCTCTCTTGCACTCCACTCTCACCTCCAGTTCTGCTACTTTCCCACCATATCTATTTACTTTCTCCCTCAATACCCTTCCTATTGTGTACTACCAAGATACAATAACATTCTAAATTAAATGATGGGAAGTTTTAAAGCAACACTATGACTTATAAGAACACAGCACATGCATAGATATGTGTTACTTTCAGAATCAAGTATCCCAAAAAAGAAAAAAAGGACTTTTTTGGCGCAACCTGTCTTTTTTTTTTTTTGCAGTGCATTTTAAGATAACATACAGGCATGTGGTGCCCCAAAGGCAGTCCACTTGCATGGTTCAAAACATAGGTACCAATGGGGTATATAGGAACAATGCACAATTTTATATATTTAGATACCAGAGGATAAGTCACAAGTTTGTATATAGTGAACATGCTAGACAAATTAAGAACAGTCGGTTATGCTATAAAGCGATATGACACAATATGAAACAGGTAGCGGTGGTAGTTAGTAGTCATTATATAGTAACTCAGCGCGTAAAATACCACATATAGCATAATAAACTGGCTATGAGGCTTTGAAACACAACTATGAATGAGTCCCATAGGCTAGGTCTAGAGAACATTATGCGAGGTTCACGTAGGGAGACCTGTACTTGTTGGGGAGTCCCCAGGGTATTGCAGTCCTGCAGAGCCGTCTGTATTTGTGCCGGGAGACTGTCCAGGGTCTTTGCTTATTCAGCCGATGCCCAGTCTGTCATGTGGTCGATGGTCGCTCTGTGCTGGGCTTGTGTCCCGCCGGTATGTACCTTTGGCTCGGATGTGAGGCGGTATTGTGCCTGGGTACCTCGTGGTGCTTCTGAGCGCAATTCCGCCATCTTGTGGGGTTGCGTGTGTCTGTGACCCGGTGGCTTTGCTCTTGCTTTTGTGGGTGCAGGTGTGAGTACCTGGGTCTGCGTGATCGGTTTCCCCCTTCTCTTGTGCCTAGTCGGAGGTGGCTGGACGGCTGCTCTGAGGGCCACCAGCGGAGCTCCATAGTGGCGACGGCGGGTCACCGGTCGGATCCACGTGGCCACCGTCCGAGCCGCTTGAGGGTAGGGCAGTCCCCTGGAGTGTAGTATCTCGCAGAAGGCCGAGTAGAGCCAATCCAGGGCCACCAAGGGGTGGGGGTGTCTTAGCTGCCCCTCATTCTTTCTGTACTGCATTCGTTGAGCGGCCATCTTAGGTATGGTTGACTTGCTATCTAGCTGCTAGACAGTCGTCGCATTTGCTTTCTGCCTCAGCTTGCCCGTCTAGTGGGGACCGGGATGTCCCCCCCGGTCCAGAGGGGGGGAGGGGTAGGAGGCCTGCAGCGCTTTTCAGGTGCTCAGGTGTCGAGGAGAGCGGCCGCCTCTCCCCGGCTCCAACTCCCGTAGGCCTCAGGTTGTGTTGCGGTCTATATACCCTGATGTGCACAAAAAGGGTATCCTCCGGTTCCCCGAAGCCCACCCGTCGTGGGTGTCGCACCCTGGATGGGTTCTGGGCAATATAGCCGCTGATTTTGCCTTGATTAGAGCTCGCTCGGCGGGAGCTCTGTCCCCATGCGTCCAGTCGGCTTGGCGGTCAGGCTCCGCCCCCCGCAACCTGTCTTTTTTACCTTGTTTTATGTCTATATCTAGTTTGAGGAAGGGGGCCTCAAATGTCAGAGCCTACTTCCCTTCTTCGAGTCATGGCTGTATCATCCTATAATCTTGTTCCAAAACCCAGTGTTCCTCCAGTTGAGAAAGGGCTGCTGTTGGATAGTGACCCATATTCAGTATATGAAACCAATTGAAAATAATTTAAAATTGAACAGTTGGACAGCACTCCATGCACTTGGGCTCCAGACACCATGGCCACTTAAATGAAAGTAAATTTTAAATTCTAAGCCAAAATACCTGAATTGCTAAAAATATCTAAGTTGACTTTGTTGGTAGCTCATTTATTTTGTCCTAAAATTTTAAATTAACTTTGAAATTCTCAACAATTTTCTTTAGCACGAAAACTGCTAGGGTATGCCCTTCTTTCCTGGGCACCAATACTGTCTACCCTAACACCAAGACACATAGTAGACCTCATTTATATCTTTTTGGATTTTCTTTGTGCCCTTCTTTTGCCCCCCCCCCCTCATGTGCCCTTCTTTTGCTCCCATTCCCTCCTGTTCCGTGCTATTGCCCCCTCACTTGCTGTGCCCTTTTTTTGCCACCCTCCTCTCATGTGCTCTCTTTTGCCCCCTCCCCTCCTGTGCGCTTTTTTTGCCCCCTCTCCTCCTGTGCCGTTCTTTAGCCCCCTTTCCTCATGTGCCCTTCTTTTGCACCTCCTGTGCCATTATTTAGCCCCCCCTCTTGTGCCCTACTTTAGCCTCCCTCCTGAGCCCTTCTTTTGTACACCACTGACATTGACATTGTTAAAATGTCTGAGTGACTTTGACAAAGTCCAAATAGTGATGGCTAGACAACTGGGTCAGAGCATCTGTTCCTGTTATGCAATTAGGTATGCAATAGCTAATTATCTCTACAATACCAAAAGTGATGCAAGGAAGGACAACCAGTGTACCAGCGTCAGGGCCATGAGCGACCAAGGCTCACACATGATCACAGAGAACTACTACTGTTTTCAAATTGCTAGACATGATAGAAAGGTGTCAGAAAACACAGTGCTTAGCAAATCGCTGCCATGGAGCAATGGTAGAAGGTTACCTGGTCTGATTAATCACATTTTCTTTTAGATTAGGTGGCAAGCTGTGTGCGTTTTTTACATGGGGGAGAGATGGCAGCAGGACGCACTATGGGAAGAAGGCAGGCTGGCAGAGGACATGGTATGCTCTTGGCAATGGTCTGCTGGGAAACTTTGGGTCCTAACATCAATGTGGATGTTACTTTGACACGTTCAACTTTCCTTCATGACAATGGTGTTCCCTGATGGCAGTGACTTCTTTCAGCAGGATAATGCACCCTGCAACATTGCAAAAATTATTCAGGAATTGTTTGAGGAACATGACAAAGAGTTCAAGGTGTTGCCTTGGCTTCCAAATTCCCCAGATCTAAATCAGATTGAGCATCTGTGGGATGTGCTGGAACAACAAATCCGATCCACGGAGGCCCCATCTCTCAGCTTGCAGGACTTAAAAGATCTGCTTGGAATGTCTTGGTGCCAGATACCGCAGGACACATTCAGAGGTCTTGTGGAGTCCATGCCTCGACGCATCAGATCTGTTTTGGAAGCACGAGGGGACATAAATGATGGTGGTTTTAATGTTGTGGCTATTCAGTCAATGTCACACAACATGGAAAACAGTCACCACTCCAAGTACAAATAACATTTACATAACACGTAAATGCAGGCGCAGTTCGTTCATAATAAAAAAAATAATCTGAACATAATTTATGTTGCAGCTGTTTTGAGCCCATTGCAAAGCATGGGCCTGGAGCTGCAGCTCCAATAGCACCAAGTTAAGCTGGCCCTGTATTAGTGGTGTTACCCATTAGCCAGATGATACAGTTTTTGTAACAGATGAATGACAGGTGATGCTATATGATTTGTGTGTATGCTGCAGACCTGACATTTTGTTGATGCATGGTTGGTGGGTGCTGTAGGTTTTGTTCTTCCCCATTGTCTTTTTCTACATGTGGACATTAGTGCACTGTTTGCAAGGTCAGTAAATTTTTAGTGAAAGCATTGCAGAATTTCATCACCAGCTCCATTAATACATCCTCCCAGAACCTTCTGCGTATGGATACTAGGGCATTCCTACATCTATTGGGCAGCGAGGCGGGCGGAGGAGCGCCCTTATGGCCGCAACCTGGGGTGTTCATATGACCAAGTACGGGTCTGATGGAGGGGCATTCGGGGGTTGTCATGGAGCCAGGTGTACCCAGAGTGCCGTTTCCTGAGCAGGTTTTTTTCCCAGTTCGGTTATATTGGTAATTCATGCAGGGGGGAATGACCTGGGGCGGGTCCGGACAGTGGATCTCATGCACGACATGAAGGACGATCACGCCCGTTGCATGGCACTGTTTCGGGATGTAACTTTGGTGTGGTCCGAGGTGATCCCGAGGCCCTGCTGGCAGCTGTTGCCTTATGCAAAAGGGCTGGAGCGCAGCAGGCGCAAGCTGAATGTGGCGGTGTCGAGGTTTGTTCGTCAGCTTGGGGGCATCGTAGTCCGGCATGTGGAGTTAGAAGGGGATAACAGCACGCTGATGCGGTCCGATGGGGTACACTTAAGCTTGATTGTTTTGGATATTTTCAACGTGGGAATGCAAGGTGGGATTGAGAAGGCGCTGGAGGCGGGGGGCGCGATGCCAGGGGAGGGTGTAGGAGGCCGGCATCGCGGTGGCGGAATACCTGGCCAGCGCATGGGAAGGCAAGTGCCAAGTCGGATTGGGGAGTCGCAGCATGCTTGGGCTGAAAGCGGAAGGCAGGCTGCTTTGGACTCTGGAAAAAGGATGTGAGATCTGTCTGATGGATGAATCACCCCATCAGCTGACAGTTGGTTTTACTGCTGGTCAAAAATTTTCAATAAAGCTGTGGCCGTCGCCCTTATCCATTATACAGATGTTGTGTGTTTATTGGGCAACGGATGGGGTTTGTGGGTCTGCAGTCAAGGTTTCCCTGGACTGAATAAGGAAGGGAAAGACATGACTGCTGCCCAGGGAGGGGGATGGATTAAGGGGGATACATATGTAGCAATATGCGACTGGTATATAAGGGAATCTGGGGGTGGGCCCTTGCCACTCAGCAGGAGGAAGATATCTAACAGGAGCTTTCCCACCCTCCCTCCCTGTGATGGTTAATGTTAGTAGAAAAGTGGTGGTGTTGGTGGTGTTTTTTCTCTGTGTCTGGTTGTCTCTGTTTTGTTTTGTCACAGCGGAATACCTGGCCCGCGCATGGGAAGGCAAGTGCCAAGTCGGATTGGGGAGTCGCAGCATGCTTGGGCTGAAGGCAGGCTGCTTTGGACTCTGGTAAAAGGATGTGAGATCTGTCTGATGGATGAATCACCCCATCAGCTGACAGTTGGTTTTAATGCTGGTCAAAAATGTTCAATAAAGCTGTGGCCGTTGCCCTTATCCATTATACAGGTGTTGTGTGTTTATTGGGCAACGGATGGGGTTTGTGGGTCTGCAGTCATGAACTGGTTGCATGGATAAATGCACACATCAATCAAGCATGATGTAAATTCAGCTTAAACAAATTCAAATACATGTAAATATGTCAACAGCAATATATGTGACTCGTGCAAGGCATTTAAATATCACACAATGCCTAAACCATGCACAGACTGGATTAAGGCATAAAGTCTTCTAAAGAAGAATGGGACAGGTGACCTGTGGTCTCAAAAGGCAACAGAGAATTCCAGAAGAATAAACAGAGGGAAATTACCTACAAATTTTTCAGGATTCCACAGTGATTTGTAGAAGATCAAAAACAATCGTTGGTTTAATTAAGGAAGCTATGAAAAGAGAGAAAGTGAATTAGTCAATTGTGGAAAACTCATCCTGCCCCTTCTCACCTAGATCATGCAGGGTTTCATGGCTAAAAACCTTTTCTTATGCTTGTAGGCATGCTAGATTTTCATGCCATCTATTCTTGCCTTTGGCACCAGAGGCACAACATCTATTCAATTTGTTGACTGCACTTGGACAGATTGTTTCTGTTCATTGTTCTCACAAGTGTTAGTCATTTGCATCCTCTATATAAACTAGACTTTTACCTTGGTCCAGTTTTGTGTGGTGACAGTAGTGTATTACTTCCATTCGACAAAACCTCAGACAAGGGTTCTGATCATTGCTCACTTTCTGCATTCTGTAGTGTGTACTGTGCTTGGAATATCAGGCTGCAGTGGGTATGGTGCTTGGAATGTCAGGCTGTAGTGGGTATGGTGCTTGGAATGTCAGGCTGTAGTGGGTACGGTGCTTGGAATGTCAAGCTGTAGTGGGTACGGTGCTTGGAATGTCAAGCTGTAGTGGGTACGGTGCTTGGAATGTCAGGCTGTAGTGGGTAAGGTGCTTGGAAGTTAAGGCTGTAGTGGGTATGGTGCTTGGAATGTCAGGCTTTAGTGGGTACGGTGCTTGGAATGTTCCTTTAATCACCAATTCCTGCTAAATGTAGATAAAATTTCTGTATATGTATGTGAAGGTACTGACAAGCTACAATGTACACTGCAGTGATTGTGTGTGTGTGTATAAAGCCGTGTGTTTCTGGAATTTACACACATAGATATTCGTGTGTTTACTAATCAGCAAGTACTGATCCTATAAGTGCATTAGAGGCTGGAGTGAGATGACTGTGAGGATATTTAGTAGTTGAAGATAAAAAATAAAGACGCAGCCAATAAGTAAATTCCAAACAGCTAAAAATCTCACTTTTTCATCTTATAAACTGTTGCTGAAATGATTCGCTTATTTTTCAATTTTGAATTTTGAAAGGAAGTCCTATGATGCAGCAATCTGAAAATGTATTCATAATTTTTTGTGCATAAACTATAAAGTTTGAGCCTGCACAAAAATAAAGCATATTAATGATGTAAAAAACTGCAATAAAGTTGTATTGGCGCTTGTGTTCTTTTAATTTTAAAGTCCGAGCCACTATAACGCTACCCCAACCCTAAATCCTGTTAACATTACCCTACCCATAACCACAAGACTTGATATGGTATTCCAAATTTAATCCCTAACCCTAAATCATGCTAACGCTACCCCAACCATAATCCCTAACCCTAAATCATGCTAACGCTACCCCAACCTTGATCCCTAAACCTAAATCATGCTAACGCTACCCCGACCTTAATGCCTAACCCTAAATCATGCTAACGCTACCCCAGCCTTAATCCCTAAACCTAAATCATGCTAACGCTACCCCAGCCTTAATCCCTAACCCTAAATCATGCTAACGCTACCCCAACCTTAATCCCTAACCCTAAATCATGCTAACGCTACCCCAGCCTTAATCCCTAAACCTAAATCATGCTAACGCTACCCCAGCCTTAATCCCTAACCCTAAATCATGCTAACGCTACCCCAACCTTAATCCCTAACCCTAAATCATGCTAACGCTAACCCAACCTTAATCCCTAACCCTAAATCATGCTAACGCTACCCCAACCTTAATCCCTAACCCTAAATCATGCTAACGCTACCCCAACCTTAATCCCTAACCCTAAATCATGATAACGCTACCCCAACCTTAATCCCTAACCCTAAATCATGCTAACGCTACCCCAACCTTAATCCCTAACCCAAAATCATGCTAACGCTACCCCAGCCTTAATCCCTAACCCTTAATCATGCTAACGCTACCCCAACCTTAATCCCTAACCCTAAATCATGCTAACGCTAACCCAACCTTAATCCCTAACCCTAAATCATGCTAACGCTACCCCAACCTTAATCCCTAACCCTAAATCATGCTAACGCTGACCCAACCTTAATCCCTAACCCTAAATCATGCTAACGCTACCCCAACCTTAATCCCTAACCCTAAATCATGCTAACGCTACCCCAACCTTAATCCCTAACCCTAAATCATGCTAACGCTAACCCAACCTTAATCCCTAACCCTAAATCATGCTAATGCTACCCCAACCTTAATCCCTAACCCTAAATCATGCTAACGCTACCCCAGCCTTAATCCCTAACCCTAAATCATGCTAACGCTACTCCAACCTTAATCCCTAAACCTAAATCATGCTAACGCTAACCCAACCTTAATCCCTAACCCTAAATCATGCTAACGCTAACCCAACCTTAATCCCTAACCCTAAATCATGCTAATGCTACCCCAACCTTAATCCCTAACCCTAAATCATGCTAACGCTACCCCAGCCTTAATCCCTAACCCTAAATCATGCTAACGCTACCCCAACCTTAATCCCTAACCCTAAATCATGCTAACGCTACCCCAACCTTAATCCCTAACCCTAAATCATGCTAACACTAACCCAACCTTAATCCCTAACCCTAAATCATGCTAACGCTACCCCAACCTTAATCCCTAACCCTAAATCATGCTAACGCTAACCCAACCTTAATCCCTAACCCTAAATCATGCTAACGCTACCCCAACCTTAATCCCTAACCCTAAATCATGCTAACGCTACCCCAACCTTAATCCCTAACCCTAAATCATGCTAACGCTACCCCAACCTTAATCCCTAACCCTAAATCATGCTAACGCTACCCCAACCTTAATCCCTAACCCTAAATCATGCTAACGCTAACCCAACCTTAATCCCTAACCCTAAATCATGCTAATGCTACCCCAACCTTAATCCCTAACCCTAAATCATGCTAACGCTACCCCAGCCTTAATCCCTAACCCTAAATCATGCTAACGCTACTCCAACCTTAATCCCTAAACCTAAATCATGCTAACGCTAACCCAACCTTAATCCCTAACCCTAAATCATGCTAACGCTAACCCAACCTTAATCCCTAACCCTAAATCATGCTAACGCTACCCCAACCTTAATCCCTAACCCTAAATCATGCTAACACTAACCCAACCTTAATCCCTAACCCTAAATCATGCTAACGCTACCCCAACCTTAATCCCTAACCCTAAATCATGCTAACGCTACTCCAACCTTAATCCCTAACCCTAAATCATGCTAACGCTACCCCAACCTTAATCCCTAACCCTAAATCATGCTAACGCTACCCCAGCCTTAATCCCTAACCCTAAATCATGCTAACGCTACCCCAACCTTAATCCCTAACCCTAAATCATGCTAACGCTACCCCAGCCTTAATCCCTAAACCTAAATCATGCTAACGCTACCCCAGCCTTAATCCCTAACCCTAAATCATGCTAACGCTACCCCAACCTTAATCCCTAACCCTAAATCATGCTAACGCTAACCCAACCTTAATCCCTAACCCTAAATCATGCTAACGCTACCCCAACCTTAATCCCTAACCCTAAATCATGCTAACGCTACCCCAACCTTAATCCCTAACCCTAAATCATGATAACGCTACCCCAACCTTAATCCCTAACCCTAAATCATGCTAACGCTACCCCAACCTTAATCCCTAACCCAAAATCATGCTAATGCTACCCCAGCCTTAATCCCTAACCCTAATTCATGCTAACGCTACCCACCCCAACCTTAATCCCTAATCCAAAACCATGCTAGAGCTACACCAAGCTTTAACCCTAACCCTAAATCCCTCTAAGATTAGTCCAACAGTTTCAACTAAATCCTAACCCCAAACATGTACTCTGAACCTATACCCGAACTAGAAACATCTGTGTTTATCTTAGAGATGTCTTTTTTTATGCAGTATTTTTTATTTCTTGCAGTCTTGTTTGTGACAATTTAATGCTGCAGGCACATCTTGGTGCTTTCTTAGCAACAATCTGTTAAACTCGACTTTAACAAGCAGATGTTTAAAAATGCATTGTATGATAATAATCTGCCCCCCCACCCCCCTTTTTTTTTTTTTTTTTTAGCTATACAAAAGGCTCTATTTTCTGGATTTCCTTACCTATACAAGGAGCAACAAGCCACTTGTGTGATCCACCATTGTATGCAGTATTTAGAGTGTTCGAGACTTCATAATAGAGAAAACCTGTAGCATATGGAATCCAAGTAAAACAGTCGCTGCAATACATGAAATTAGCTTATTACTATCACATGTTTTCCCCAAATAGACCATTAGAGGGCGCCAGAAGCTGATGTCACTTTGCAGCTAGGAAACTTCCCAGGGACATCCCTTTGTACAGTTGTTTATACTGCAGATGAGAAGGACCACCCTCTATGACTGTCAACCAGTATCTCTCTCCTACCCTTGCAGCATCTTTCCTCACTGTCCCATTGCTCTACCAGCACCTACCTGAAGAGTGGAGGAGCCTTTAGAACTTCCAGTATTCTATTATCCTAGAACAGACCACATCCTTAATTCATGGTAAGTTGTATCCACTGTCTGTTTGAATGAGAGTCTTGTAGTAGCACATAACTTATTCCAGTCCTGCAGTATTTTAATTAGCTTTGGGTTTGTTTAGATTGTTTAAAAGGCATTTCAAATTCCAATCTCCTGTTGCATTAAACTAGTGGATTTGTTTATGAGCCAGCCAAGCAAAATAATAGTTAATTGGAAAGAACAGTTAGTGTTAAAAACCCACTAATCAGCTTACTTAGCAATTGCTGGTTTTAAACTAACAGACATCCCTTTATCAAAGTACAAAACAATCATTCATTGAGACATGTTATGGAGATATATTCTTATTGTGCTAATGTTTTGTTCGTGGCATGTTTATTAAGCAGAGTTTATTTATTTAAACCTCTTCTCGCGTTTTTCCAAAGCTACAGATGTGTAGAATTTAATTTAAAGTTTCCTGAGTGTGCATATTAAACATGTATATCTGACTATAAACCGAAACGGTAAAGTTCCATAAATTTGATATCACTAAAAATGTCATAAAATACCAATGATAAAATATTTGAGATCTATTATCATACAATAAACGTGACTTTCCATGATGAAGTTGACATGCGTACTTAGTATAATAGTACAAATATAATATAAAATACAATTTAAAGTAAAATCCAAACAACATGTCAAATTAATTATTATTTGCATATTTCTTGGACTCATGGAATAATTTGAATGCTGTGTATATATATTTGGTGACAGGAGCATCTGTTCAGTAATGTCCGTTAGCCGTTAGGGACAGTTTTTCTCTTTATTTTAATTATTATTTATTGAAGACGTGGTTTTGCTGTGAATAGAAATCAATAGTGTGAATCTGACGAGGGTGGCATCATTCTGACAGCCCTCTATGTACAGGGGCTCTAAAAGGTTTTAAAACGATATAAGTTCACTATGAGTAGACAAAAAAAAAAAAAAACATTATGAAATAATAAAAACATCTGTCCAAAATAAAAGACAAGCAAAACAAAAAAAAAGCTTGCAAAAATAAACGTATTCTTGCTACGATTTTACAATAATTATGAAATATGCCAAAACAATAATGTCCCAAATATATTTTAATTGTAGGTTTTTGTTGGTTTTAAAACTTACATTTTATGGTTCTATTTGACCTTACGAAGTTTAAGTTTTGTTTCACCAGTGTACACAAGTACAAGTATTATAATTTAAAATTTGGAAAATATTAATACATGGTGCATTAATAATCATTAATTATATAAACCATCTGGTATTTTAGTGGATAAGGTCGTTTGTACTTTTTAGTTTTGTAAACATGAATTGTTTCAAAAGAATAAGTGAATTTCAAATTTCAGGCCAAAATAGCCAAGTTGGAGTTATTGCTAAGTTGGTAAATATTTCAAATTTGACTAGTATGGCATTCATTTGCAGTTCCCTTGTCATATTGCCTATTTAATGAATACACCTTATTAGATCGTGTTGTCAACATGAGATGCATGCACTTCACCACTATATAAACAATGCAATATACTTTTCTTTGACCATCTACTAATTGTAAGTATAGAAAGGTGAAGTGTGTATTTTGAATAAATAATTGCATCTCATATTAGAACCCCAAGATGGTGTTAATGTTCGTATTATGTAGCTTTTATATTACATATTTAGGCTTAAAGGGAGAATATAGTCGCCAAAATAGCTGTAGTTTAATTAAGCAATTTTGGTGTATAGATAATGCCTTTGAAGTTTCACTGCTCAACCCACTGCCATCTACACGTTAAATCGCTTTTGTTTCTGATTATGCAGCCCTAGTCACACCTCCCCTGGCTGTGACTGACACAGCCTGCATGGAAAAAAAATGGTTCAATCAGATGTAACTTACTTTAAAGGTTTTTATATCCTGCTATGTAAACTGAACGTTAATCACACACAGGAGGCTACTGCAGGCTCTAAGACATTCTAAATTGAACAAAATTTGCAAAAAAGTAAGTGTAAACATTAGACGACTCTTTTCAGAAAGTGTTTAGGAAGGCTGTGCAAGTCATACGCCGTGAGGAGTGACTAGGGCTGTATAAACACACAGTGAGTTAACTCCTAAATTTCAGAGAATTGAGCAATGAGACTGCAGGGGCGTGATCTTTACACCAAAACTGCTTTATTAAGCCAAAGTTGTTTTGGTGACTATAGTGTCCCTTTATGGTTAGGTTAGAGTGGGGGGTGCTTTTCACTGTCCTGCTTTGATGGAAGCTAGTTGCACTCCAGGCAACAGATGCTCTCTGTATAATCATAGTTACATAGTGATCAAGAGTGAAAAAAGGCTGACGTCCATCAACTTCAACCTTTTATACATATCTTTGTACGCTGTTGATCCTAAAGGAGGCAAATTCACAATTTGAAATGATTTCCAATCGTTTTGACTCCAATTGTCTTGACTCCATAATGGCGATCTAACTTCTCTCTGGATCAACAACCTGTTCACATACATATTTATTATATCCTGATATGCAGAGTAGCTCGGAAGGAAATCACATTATCTCTCCTGCTCCCTCTTTGTTTTTCAGGAGAGTGGCTAATTTAATGGCAGTAACTGCAAATATCTTCTTCCCTAGGGATTTTACTCCCAATATTCATACGCAGGCCTTGACATGTATGTCCTGGTACTGCCCAAAGAGTAATGAGAGCCTAACCCTAGCCTTAAAGGGGAGTTGTCATGTCTCGGAATTCCTATTATGTTTACTTATCCACATATTTAAAACTATGCATATGTGAGGTTGGAAAATAAAATAAAAAGTAGAAATCCACATCTTTTTATCCTGCTATTGTAAGTGTACTATTATACACCATGTCCTTTGCACCTGGCAGCTAGCCTAGAAAAAAGCGTAGAGAGAACAGAAGAAATGAAACAATGTTTGTCTGTCGTCACCTCCTCATTTGCAAAGTGTGCCCTGGTTTTGCCTGGATTGAACTGGATTATGATGTTATTTGCTAAAGCTTTAATATAAATGCATATCTCATTAACCCCTTAAGGACACATGACATGTGTGACATGTCATGATTCCCTTTTATTCCAGAAGTTTGGTGTTAAACAAAAAAAAGGTTAACGCAAATTATAGTTGATTTTCTATGTTTTATTTAGTCAATTATGTAACTTCCAGAGAACCAACAGTTCTTTTTTAAAGGGAAAATGTCACATCCCAGATTTTTTAATATGATATTCACTGATCCCTATATTTAACAAGTATGTTTTTGCAGAGATTAAAAAATACTATAGAATAGTTAAATCCACAGCTTTAAATTGCAACTGGTTGCCTCCATTTCAGTTCCCTGTCCGTCATTGTTATAAGCTCCGTCTTTTGCACCTGGCTATCAGCATAAAGAAACCATACCGAGAAGAGACATTAATATTTCTGTTTCTCCATTTCATTTGCAATGTATGCCATGGGTTTGCCTTATCATTTATATCATTTGCTACATCTTTAATATAAATCTAAAACAAAAGAGCATCTGACGAGCAACAGGTTAATAAGTTATAGACGATTTTCAATGTTTTATTCAGTGGTGTACATTCCTGTGAAGTTACAGTTCGCCTTTAAAGGTACACTTTAACCAGTGTAACCGATCCAGCTCTTTGTAGTGGTTATGGTGCTATAAGTCTATAGTCACCATGCTCTATTTTTTTCCCAAGCCTTCCTCCTTTGTTGCTACATTAATATTGTGTGAATCCTACTTCAACATTGAGTTCAACAATTGGAGTAGGTTTTTAAGTCATGTAATATTGCACAATGGCTTTTTTTATGTATGTCTTTCCCTTTGCTATTTGTATAAAGGTATGTCTTTACAGGAGCATTACCATTAAAACATGAAGGTTCTGTTAGGATTCATCAGGAGCCGAAAGTTTTAAAATACATTTTTTAATTATAGTGTTTTTCTCAAGGATCCTGATTTTTATCAAACAGATAATGTATAAGTAATGCATATGCAATTAGTCATCATTGCTACCGTGAATGCGTCACATCAAGATATTGATCTGTAAGTTAGTTCACAATATAATGAATTCAAACAACATTGATGTACATTATGGCGAGGTCATGTTTCCTTATAGTACCAGCATGTGCTTCTTACCCCCAATCCCAATCTACTCATCTTCTTGACAGAAATTGATTGGGGAACCTTGTGTATATTTTATTTATTGATTCACTCTTTGCCTTCACATGGAAAGTTATACAAGACATGTTTCGTCCACCCCATCCATCTGACTCATGTATTGTGTAATCAGCCTTCCCATTTATATCTAGCTGCACTTAGGGAATTGGTAACCATTTTGCAAAATGTAGGTTGAAATTGCAGATTTTGCTATTTTGGCCTTAATTTTGGAATTTGGTTAGATATTCATCACAAATCACAGGTAAATCCTGAGTGTAGATATTCATAGCCACTACAGCATACTGTAATTATGACACCAGCAGTGCCTTTGCAGCCATCCCTGGTAAGGAGGAAAATGGTTTTCAAATAGCTTGTCACTTACCTGGGTGCCCCAGCAGGGCCAGATTGGGAATAGAAAGCAGCCCTGGAAAAATGTTAAACAAGGGTGAATTTAAATAATAATAATAATAATAATAATAATAATAATAATAATAATAAAAAATGGTGAGTGTATGATAAAATGTGTGTGTCTGTCAGTAAGTGTGTGTGTGTGTCTGTCATTGTGTGTGAGTGGCTGTCAGTGTGTGAGGGGGGTCTGTCAGTGTGTGTGTGTGTGTGTGTGTGTGTCTGTCAATGAGTAAGTGTGTGTCTGTCTGTCAGAGAGTGTGTGTCTGTCAGAGAGTGTGTGTCTGTCAGAGAGTGTGTGTCTGTCAGAGAGTGTGTGTGTATCTGTCATTGAGTGTGTGTCTGTCAGTGTGTGTTTGTGTGTCAGTGAGTGTGTGTAGCTGTCAGTATGTGTCTATGAGTGAGTGAATGTGTCAAATCAGTGAGGATGTTTGTGTCAGTGAGTGTATGTCAGTGTATGTGTATCTGAGAGTGTGTGTGTGCCTGTCAGTGTGTGTCTGTCAAAGTGTGGGTTCTTTAAACAGTGTGTGTGCCAATGACTGTGTATCTGTCAGTGAGTGTAGGTCAGTGCATGTGTCAATGAGGGAGTGAGTCCGTCAGTCAAAAAAGTGGCTTTGATACGAAGTGGTGCAGCAAATTTAGATCAGGGGGGTTCCTGAATTTAGTCGTGCCTAGGGCAGCGCAAATACAGAATACACCACTGCTCAAGGCACACCTAACAGTCCAGGATGTAGGGATTACCCAGGTCAAATACTTTAAAAACAAACAAAAAGGGGGCGTGGCCGACCGCCGAGCGAACAAGACGCGAGTGTGTGGAGCTCCGCACCAGCGCCCGATAAAGTAAGCTACATACCCGGCAAACAGCTCCCACACACGGCCACACGTAAGCCTCCCACACAGAGCCACCAATGGGGCGAAAAAATAAGAAAAATCGCCACCCAGAGACGCCCAAAACGCCCGATATTCGTCTCTCGTTTATGAGGCCTACCCCACAGGCTGCCGCCAAGATGGCGCCCGCAGTTAGCAGTGAGGAGGAGGAGGAATCCCAAGATGACAGGGACAGCCTTACCTCACCTCCAGCAGAGTCTGAACCCCCATGTCCTGACTCAGAATCAGAAGCTGAATCGTCCCCTGTAACGAAAAAGGACATAAGAGACCTTTTAACAGAAATGAGAGAGGTGTGGAGAGCTGACATACTGAGCACACAGAAAGAGGTGGGGGACCTCCAGCAAAGGCTCACAGAACTGGAAACCAGGGAAAGTGCAAGGGAACACCAGATACAGCATTCCCAAGACTCTATGCAGACTATCCACCTCGCAAGTCCAGAAGCTTACCCGGACTGTCACCACTATGGAAGCTCGACATAGAAGGCGGAACATACGCCTCCGAGGAATACCTGAAAGCGTAGAGGAAGGGGCATTAGTACCCTATATCCACCGTCTAATATCTACAATGGGCCTTAAAGGAGGTACTGACTCCAACACAATACTCTCAGCGTTCAGAATCCGTAAAGCGGCAACAGCCCCGAGAGACGCATCCAGAGACATTATAGCGGTCACAAAGGACATAGCGACTCGCTCCGCTATCATGTCCCGCTCCAGAGACCTGGGCACTGTGCAACTAGAGGGTAGCACAGTGGCCTTATATTGGGATATCCCATTCGCAGCACTTGCAGAACGGAGACAACTGGCACCAGCTGCCAAACAACTACGGGGAGCAGGAGTCAGATACAGATGGGGAGCAGATGGATCCCTGGCGGTACCACGGGGAAACCAGATGCTTACCCTGACCTCCATGGACGACCAAACGGAGTTCCTCCGCCAGTTGCACCTCCCTGAGACCGACAGAAAGGAATCAAGGGAAGAAGACACGGCGGCGCAGTGTACGCCCAAAAGCAGTCTTGGTCAGAAGAAGAGCATGTATATATCGACTATGTCTAAGAGACACTCATAAGCTACCATTCATAGCGGCAACACGCATACCTTCAGTTCCTGCACAGTTGACCAGTTGCGGCGCAAGGGCCACCACCTACACTTCACCTATGCCAAATTGCAGCTCCTGCAAACGATTGATATTATTGTACCCAGCTATTGACCATTGATACAACCATGTTGACACTTTTATATTACAGCAAAAGGAATCTGAGGAACTGTCATACTTTTGTTATTACTTTAATCCAGTTATCTCTTTAATATTACGGCACAGTTGTTGCTATTATTACACCCAGATGCTGAACGTTGATGCAACCATATTGACACTTCCTTACCACAGCAAAGTGTATTCTGAGGCACTGTCATATTTTTGATATTACTTTAATTTTGTTATTACTTTAATCTTGTTATTACCCTGATACTACGGCAAGTTATACTATGAGTATCCAAACTCTAATAAAAATATAAATTGAAAAAAAACCAAAAAAAAAAAACCTTTGTTTTTCTAAACACCTTAGATACAGCCAGGTAATCCCTAAATTTTGGTCTGTTAGGTGTGCCTCGGGGAGAGGGTTGAGGAGCATTGCTCTAATGCATTGTGTCAGCATTATGTGCAGAGGTTACTCCAGTTCCATCTCCATCTTCCCTCCAGCTCAATCTCTCTCCCCCTTCATTTCCCTCTCCTCCCTCCAGCTCCATCTTCCTCTGTCCCATCTAGCACCCTCTCTTCCCTCCAATTCTAGCTACCTCCCTTCAGCTTCCCCTCCTTTCAGCTCCATCGCCCCCCATCTCTCACCTCCAGCTCCATCTACCTCTCTCCCCTCCATATTCCTCTCACACTCTTGCTCCTGCACCCTCTCACTCTCCCCTACAGCTCCGTATTTCTCTTCCCTCCAGCTCCTTGCTCCATATTCCTCTCTCTCTTCTCTCCAGCTCCAATGCCTCCTCTTCCCAAGGCAGAATAAGTTGTTACGCATTCTTATAATCTAAAAAAAAGCTGAGCCCTACCTTCAAAGAGAAATGGAAAGATGGTGTGGACTTGAGCTTTTGTGGATGGGCAGACTGGCATCTATAAAAATGTCTGTCTTTACCAAGATTATTTATTACCTAAGAACAATAACCATTATCTATCCCATTATCCTTTTTAAACAAGGTTCATTTGTCCATGATTACATTAATTTGGAATAATAAACCTAGTAGGATAAAGCTTACAACATTACAACATCTTAAATGTATTTTTTTATTTATTTTTATTAACACTAACACTGCCTCTACCATTGGAATTAATTTAGCTAACAACAAACCGAGATGGTTCTAAATGGAGGCAGAAAAAATAGAGCCCCTTTCTATTAGAGAGATACTCTGGTTACCGTTATCTAAACACCCAAAAGCATATAATATGTTTCCAACAATATTGTTAGGCCTTTCTCTATTTTTTTCAAAATCTACACCTTTGTCTATTTTGAATTCGCATATGTCCCAATAAATCTAAACTTATGGCACTCTCATTTGATATTTAATTTGGAAAAACAAATTCAGGGTAATTCCGTTTCATAAATACACAAAAATAAGTCCTATGCTCAAACTCCCACTACTCCTGGGTGGCAGCAACGATCATAGCACACATCATCCCCAATACAAACAGTAAAAACCAAAGAAGAAAAAGGGTAACTTGCGCACTAGCTCAAATCCCTATGCATATTTAACCCCTTAGTGACCAGACCGTTTTTCAATTTTCTTACCATTAAGGACCAGGGCTCTTTCTGCGGTTTATGTGTTTAGCTGTAATTTTCTTCTTACTCATTTACTGAACCCACACATATTATATACTGTTTATCTCGCCATTAAATGGTCTTTCTTAAGATACCATTATTTTCATCATATCATATAATTTACTATAAAAAAATTATACAATATAATGACAAAATTAAAAAAAAAAACACTTTTTCTAACTTTGATCCCCAAAATCTGTTACGCATCTACAACTGCCAAATAACACCCATGCTAAATAGTTCCTAAATTTTGTCCTGAGTTTAGAAATGCCCAATGTTAACATGTTCTTAGCTTTTTTTTTTGCAAGTTATAGGGCTATAAGTACAAGTAGGACATTGCAGTTTCAAAATATATGTTTGAAATTTATCAATAGTGACATTGTAACACTGTTATCTGTCATAAATCTCTAAATCACACCTCACATGTACATATTTTTTTGAAGTAGACAACCCAGGGTATTCAATATGGGGTATATTCAGTTTTTTTTTTAGTAGCCACTCAGTTACAAACACCAAAGTTAGCATTTATATTTGTTTGTGTGTTAACAATGCAAAAACAATTATGAACGCTAACTTTGCCCAGTGTTTGTGACTAAGTGGCTACTAAAAATGACTGATCATACTCCATTTGCAAAACCTTGGGCTTTCTTCTTTTGCAAATAATATGCCATCATGGGGGTAATTCTCATTCCTGGGCTACGATATGCTCTTAAAGGCAACATAACCCACCTGGCAAAGTTCAATGAGAAAAAAAACAGAAAATCAAGCCTTATATTTGACCCTGTAACTTTCAAAAACACTATAACACCTGCACATGGGGGTACTATTATACTCGGGAGACTTTGCTGAACACAAATATCAGTGTTTCAAAACAGTAAAACGTATCACAACAATATCATCAATGAAAGTGTCGTTTGTGTGTGAAAAATGCAAATAACTTAACTTTCACTGACAATATCATCGCTGTGATAAGTTTGACTGTTTTCGCTGTTTTGTGTTCAGCGAAGTCTACTGAGTAAAACCGTACCCCCAATGTACAGGTTTTAGGGTGTCTTGGAAAGTTGCAGGAATAAATATTGTGCTTACAAATTAAATTCTCCTCCTCCGCTCCTACTCCATGAGCTTAACTGGTGGGGGGGACCTAATGTGCATGCATTGAATCAATACTTTCCCATGGGGATTTAGCTGACACTTGATGTCCTCATGCAAAGCGTCAGTTAGCAGACCAAAAGTCTCCCAAGGACCCAAAAGCGCCCAAAATAACTGCAGTAATTACATTTGCAGGCTTAAGGGGACTTCAATGAGACAGGGTGGTCTGGATACTTGTAGTGTCCCGTTAAATGTGATTTTTTTTTTCTTTCTGTTTTTCTTTCAGTAATCTGCTTACTGAGTTTGAATGATACATGAGCAAATCGCACAGTTATTTATTTTTTTTTTTTTAAGAACTTTGACCCAAATAAGAGAGTCATGTGAAAATCTAGGTATGCTCTGGATGCCTTTTGCAGGTGGTTGTTGTAATGTTAATATAAAAGCATATTAAATTAAGTAAGTAAAATAGAAACAAAATAATAACACAAGTCATGTCCAACTTTATTTATTGGATTCAAAAATTGATCTAATCTGTGGAAGAACTGTACAGTACATTAATATTCATCTGCTAGACAACACACGAATACTTTCAAAATATTACTCTTTGGTAGAATGGTTACAGAAAGCTCTTGAAGTTTAATAATTTATCAATCAGTGCTAAGTAATTTTGATAATAGTATTGTATCAAATGGTGTTTCTAAATGTTATTTTCGTTCTAAAATCTTTACAGTGCCCAATGACGCTTATAACTTTAATCAAGAGACCCTGAGATGGAAATGTAACTGGTTTTACCACCACACACATGAAAATAGATCATCCAGACTTGGGATTCTCTGAGGATGTAAACTCAGAACACATCAGCAATGGGAGCCAATAATTCAACGAAAACCGCAGTGTGCTATGAAAATGAAGAGGGTAAGGAAAGCCTAATGATAGCTCTAGAAATACTGACAATGTCCTTTTTGCTTACTTATAAACAGTAATACGTACAGATGAGTATTCCCCCCATACATGCACACCATACAAGGTGTGCATGTATGTGACAGTGTGTGTATGTGTATATCTGACACACAAATACACACACACATACACTGGCACATAGATACACACACCTTGACACACAGTTTGTATCTGTGTGCATGTGTATGTATCTTTGTGTCAAGGTGTGTGTATCTGTGTTTGTATATGTCTGTGTATCAAGGTGTGTGTATCTGTGTTTGTATATGCCAGTGTGTATGAATCTGACACACACACACACTGGCAGATAGTGGCACACAGATACACACACTGACACAGATACATAAACCTTGACACACAGTGTGTATCTGTGTGTATGTATCTTTGTGTCAAGTGTGTGTATCTATGTTTAAAAGTGTGTGTATCTGTGTTTGTATGTGTCGGTGTGTGTCAAGGTGTGTATATCTGGTTTTATATGCGCCAGTGTGTGTATCTGTGTGTGTGTGTGTGTATATATGTATCTGATACACAGATACACACACACACACACGGGCACCGAGATACACACTGACACACAGGCACACACCTTGACACACAGATACACCCACACAGATACACACATATTGACTCACAAATACACACACACTCAGATACACACAGTGACATATACACACACTTGCACCCACAGATACACACTGACACACTCAGATACACACACATTGCCATGCACACACTGCCATGTACACACACACAGGCACATACAAACACACTGATACACACTGGCAAATACACAAACACACTTAGATATACACAGTGACACATACACAAACCTTGACACACAGATACACACTGACACACTCAGACACACATACTCTTTGACAGACAGATATACATACTCTTTGACAGACACACTTACACTCTCACTGACACACACATACTCTGTTACTGACACACATACAAACAAACACATATACACTCTCACTGACAAGAGCACATACATTCTCACTGACAAACACATACACTTTCACACACTCACTGACAAGCACACATTCACTCTCACTGACAAACACACATATACTTTTTGACAGACACACAAACACATACAAACTCCCTAACAGACACACATACAATATTTTATTTTTTTTCGTCCACCTTTAGCAGTGCTGGCATGGAGTCCCTGTGGTCCAGTGGGGCTGTTGGGTGGCTGGCAAGCGGTCCCTGGGGTCCAGTGGGGCTGCTGAGTGGCTGGCGTGCGGGTGGCGAGGGAGCCTCTTAGTGATGCCGGAGCCGGAGTGACGTCATATTCCGGCTCCAGCATCACTGTTGTGCGCGAGAGGGAGCTGAGCAGGGAGATCACTGCCCCCTTGCTGCCCGCGGCCATTTTACTTTTTAAACTTTTAGTTGAATGTTCCTCATAGAGATAATTAATTGGTTCAATGCAACTCTACGATGACATACTGATTGGTGTAGCACTGCATTTTACAGTTCATGTGCAATAGCCTCTTAGTACTTTCCTATGGAAAAGCATAGGATTTGCTGAGATCATCAAGATTGATGACCTCAGCCATAAAAGCAGGACCAGCCGCAGCAAGTAAAAACACCTTTTCCAAGTGATGGAAGAGGGACCAGGGACCTAAATTGTTAGTTTAACACTATAGTTTCAGGAATACATGTTTGTATTAATGACACTATAGTGCTCCTTTAGAATGCACATTTTAATTTAAAAACTTCTTTATTGTTTTGGACATTTAACGCAACAAATATTTGCAGTGCAACCCAGCATATCACAGGTCCCTGTTTGCCTAAATACAGAAATATACACAAAAACACTCACAGATGCTGCAGAAACCATTGCAGAGTTGATAGTCTACAGCAGTGGTAGTCAACCTTTTTTTACCTACCGCCCACTAATGCATCTTTTTGGTTGAAAAAATGTCCTTACCGCCCACCAGTTTTCGCGCAAATGCAGAATATTTTTTAGAAAGGAGGGTGTTTTACAAAAAATAAATGTACGTACATTTATCTTTTTATTTCTACTTAATGCAGGTTTATAAGGTTTTTAACTTTATAAAGTTTAATGAGAAAACAATAAAGTAAATTTAAATTACCTGCGAGGCTGCGAGACTAAATATTTGATATCTGGTTCGATTTTCGTAAGGAACAAACGAAGGTCTCTTTCAGTGATATTCAGACGACTTCTCTGTTTGCGCATAATATGATTTCTCATTTGTGCGTCAGCTCATCTCCTCTCCCTCCTCAATTCCCCTCCCCACCTTTTTTTCCCCCCTTTTTTCTATTTTTTAACCTTCCTTGTAGCAATGACCAGTAGGAAGGCTGAGCTAGGTAGCCCACTTACTATATAGTCCACTATAACAGACAGACACACGTACAAGACACACATACAGACACACATACAGACACACGACACATACATACACACACACGACACATACAGACACACACACACATACAGACACACACACACGACACATACATACATACACGAAACATACATACACACACACAGACACACATACAGACAGACGACAGACATACAGACACACGACACATACATACACACACACACACACGACACATACAGACACACACGACACATACAGACACACATACATACACATACACACACGACACATACAGACACACACACACATACAGAGACACACGACACATACAGACACACACGACACATACAGACACACACACGACACACATACATACACACACACGACACACATACATACACACACACACACACACACACAAGACACACATGACACATACAGGAACACAGACAGACACACATACACACAAGACACATACATACAGACACACACAAGACACACATACCAACAGACAGTCACACATACATACACACACACAAGACACACATATATACAGACACACACACACACACACGACATACATACAAAGACACACACACACACATTATATTTGTCACCCTCCTGTTTCCTACCTTTTAGATTCAGGAGGGTGACTTTCCCTGGGGTCCAGTGGTGGCTCAGGTGGATGGGAGTCAGAGTTCCCACTCTGACTCCCTGGTCTTCCTCCCGCGCGGCTCTCAGGGTTAGCTGGGAGGAGTGACGTGCAGTCACTTCCTCCCAGCTCTGCGATGTCATCACAGGGGGCCCGGTCGCGCTGTTAAAGTGCCCAGCGCTGACCGGGCCCCCTCACAATCCACATCCATCGGGTGGCCCTGACAGCATGGGCCACCCGATGGACCCCTCCATATGCGGCCCCGGCGGTTTGCCGCGCGGGCCGGGGCCGCAAATTGTCACGCCGGTACCCAGTCGCAGGGGTACCGCCGGCTCGCACCGGCCGCCCGGTCGCCAAAACCTGGAAATCCCTACCGCCCACCTGAAATCCTAAAACGCCCACCAGTGGGCGGTAGGGACCAGGTTGACGACCCATGGTCTACAGAGTCACACCATTTTTTTTATATTATGCTTCCTCTTTAAGATATGCAATTTCCTGACCTTTAAGATAAATGATTGCATCTTGATTAATATAATCAATTGATTGATGTTGTTGTTGTTGTCTATAGACGGGTAGAGAATTCCTACATGCGCATGCAGGCTCTTCTGGCGTCAAAATTTCCACCATAAACATGTTTGTTGTTAGTGCCATGAAGGTCCTGAGGACATTTAAAGGCTGAGCAGTATAATTATGCTCGCAGATGAATTCACGTTTAATTGCAGTATTACATGAATGAAGCCACAGTACAAAGTGTTCACCAATTCAATGTTGAAAGCGGCTGTTAAAGCTCATTTATAGCTGAGTAAATTGTATGTTACTATATAAATCATAACAGTGCAACAGCACAGTAAGACCTAACGCAAGTTGTTGCTGAAAAATATCAAGCCATTTTTCCGTAGTGCATCATGAAATAACCAGTGCGTTAGACTTCAAGTGCGACATCTTGAACACAGATACTTGTAACATACAATACTGACTGTACAAGTTTTTATTAGATACACATTAGGACCTAGAATAAAAGTATACAAGTACATGGTTGAATTGAAACTCTCAAGGTATCCGTTATTTTGCTAATATATATTATAGTCAAATGACCACCTGGCATGCTATATGTTGACTATCTATGAAAAAGACCTTGAGTTAATCCTTTAGCTGTGCTGCAGACTGTTATTGAGTATTGTGGGTGAGCAACCTATTGACTATCCCTTCCTTAGTTTGGGTTGACTTTGAAACAACAGTGCAGAGCACTTTTTCAATTAAAAATTGTTTGTCTGTCAATAGAAAGTTTTATGGGGTTGCAAAATAAAATGAAATGTGCGTGCGCTAGGTTCCTAGTTTGATCTTAAA
This sequence comes from Pelobates fuscus, assembly GCF_036172605.1. Classification (NCBI taxonomy): domain Eukaryota; kingdom Metazoa; phylum Chordata; class Amphibia; order Anura; family Pelobatidae; genus Pelobates; species Pelobates fuscus. Next base: position 99,917,383 of record NC_086319.1, on the reverse strand, counting down.
TTGTTTGGAAATGGTCCTACAACCCATCCCAGTTTGATGGACTGCAACACTTGCTTCTCTGAGATCATTGCTGATGCCCTTTCTTCTTGGCATAGTACTAACACACAGCGGAATGTTCCAGACCAACAAACTGCAAAAACGTTGGCTTTAAAAGAGGTGTAAACACTTACTGATAATCAGTTAGCCAAGGGCATTTGATTAGCAGCACCTTAGCCTCTTAATTCCTATGGAAGCAGTATGGGGTACTTCGTTTTTCATGTAGGGCTTCTCCATTTTGGTTGTATTTTTTGTTAAATAAATCATGGCACGGTGTAATATGTCATGTTTTGTTGTTCATCTGAGGTTGTATTTAGCTAATTTTAAGACCTGCTAAAAAACATATGATTGTTATGTCCTGATATTTAAAAACTATAGAAGATGGCATACTTTCCCATGACTGTAGCCATGGCTGCTTTCCTGCTATAGCATGTTCTCATTTTATAATTAATTGTATGGAAATGAATGATTTTGGAAGCAGTTTATGCGCAAAGTGTATCATCGATGTGCCTCCAATATCCTTACCAGGGCCGGACTGGCCCACCGGGATACCGGGAAATTCCCCGGTGGGCTGGTGCTCCTGGGGCCGGCAGTGCAGCACATTACTCTTTTCTTCCTCCTCTGACATCTTTGTTTGGGGCTGGAGCCTGGGGCAGAAAGTTTGCTGGATGGCTTCCAGAGGCCGGTAAGAAAAAAAGGGGACAGCTGGTTTGCAGCAGAGAGCAGTGAGAGCACCTGCATTTCTCTCTCACTCTCTCACAAAAGCAGCTTCCCTCCAGCTCTGCATGGACAGTCTGCAGATCCAGCCCCCGCACTAGAGCTCCGCCCCCAGCCTCTCCCTGGTGACCTTTCACACAGGAAGTGGAAGAAGAGCTTCATGGAAAATGCTCACACTGCACTCACAGTCCAGGTACAGTGAAGTTACAGGTACTTATATAGCCACTAAGAAGCCCAGGATTGATAATGTGTGTCAGTGAGTGTGTATAGAGCTTGTAGTGATCTAGTGTGTGTCAGTGAGTTTGGTGTGTGTGTATATGTATAGAGCTTGTTGTGAGCTTCTGTGTGTGAATTAATCCCTATGGAAAACACTGGCAGATGTATTCATTAAACTGAAAATTGACAGGAATTTACCATAGACTTTAAATTTAAAGAGACACTTGTGAGTTTCAGACAATACACTGTTTAAATCAGGGCTGCCTAAAATTGAAATCCCCGGATGTTGAAGAACTACAACTTCCATGATGTATTTCATGCCTTTAGAATGAAAAGGCATCATGGGAGTTGTAGTTCTACAATGTCTGGGGTGCTACCTATTGGGCAGCCCTGGTTTAAATAATTAAACTTTGTGGAGTATATACACTAAGCACCAGTTTATAATAAACCATAAACTGAAATTCTAAATTGATGGAACAATTCAAATACCACAACTACTACAGCATGCCACCATGCAGATTGGGGACAGCACTGATACTCTCAGCTTATGACTCCAGTCCTAGTTTGTGCTAAGCAGTGAAATATGGCTTCTCCTGCTGTAGAATACCAGATTTAACAGTTGCGGGATGGGCGCCCAGTAAAACCTAGATAAATGTCAATCCATGCTAAAAAAGTTTGACACCTTAGTGATGAATGGCAGCAGGGTTCTCCTGGCACCATAACCACTACAGAGGTCTGTAGTGGTTAAAAAGCATTTGTTTATGATATTAGATGATGTAGACAAATTATCCAATTTAGCAATAGTCCCAGCGGGCTGTAGTGGTTAGGATGCTTGGAGTGTTCTTTTAAGACACTAATAGATGTAGAAAATAATAATTCTTTTCTAATCACCTGTTGGACGGATGTTACCTTTGATATAAATATTAAGGGGCTTATTAAATAAAAAGTGACTTGTGCTGATGAATTGTCTTTCAATATTTAGGACAAATATCCAAGTTGTAAAAAAAATAAATCTTTTTTTAGTAGAATTGGAATTTTTTCCCCAACTTTGCTATTGTGGTCTTAAAGGTGGTTCTCAAATCACCAATAAACACCTTAGTGAATAGTCCCTTTTTAATATTAGAATAAAAGATTCAGATGTAGTTCAAGATTTTCTGGGATAGTTATCGTCCTTAAATGTATTGTCACATTTTTTTTGTCTGTAGTGAGGTTGTGTGTCAGAGAGCTTGTAGTGAGCTTATGTGTGTGTGTGTGTGTGTGTGTGTGTGTGTGCGCGAGAGTGTCAGTGAGCATGTGTGTGTCAGTGAGTCTGTAATGAGTTTATGTGTGTGAGCCTGTGTGTGCTTTAGTGAGCATGTCTGTAGTGAGCTTGTGTGTGTCAGTGAGTTGGTAGTGAGCTCCTGTGTGTCAGTAAGCATGTATGTAGTGAGCTTGTGTTTCAGTAAGTTTATAGTTAGCTTATGTGTGTGTCAGTGAGCTTGTAGTGAGCATGTACAGTGCTTGAGTGTGTGTCACTGAGCTCATAGTGAGCTTGTTTGTATCAGTGAGCTTGTCTGTATTATGCTTTTGTGTGTTTAGAGAGCTTGTCTATAGTGAGCTTGTGTGTGTCAGTGAGCATGTAGTGAGTTTGTAGTGAGCCAGTGTGTCAGTGAGCTTTTGTGTGTCAGTGAGTTTTTAGTGAGCTTATATGTGTGTGAGCCTGTGTGTGTCAGTGATCATGTCTGTAGTGAGCTTATGTGTGTGAGCCTGTGTGTGTGTCAGTGAGCTTGTAGTGAGCTTATGTGTGTGTGTGAGCCTCTGTGTGTGTCAGTGAGCTTGTAGTGAGCATGTCTGTAGTGAGCTTGTGTGTTTCAGTGCGTTTGTAGTGAGCTTATGTGTGTGTCAGTGAGGTTGTAGTGAGCTTATGTGTGTGTGCTGTGCTTGAGTTTGTGTCAGTGAGATTATAGGGACATTGTGAATGTCAGTGAGCATGTCTGTAGTGAGCTTGTGTGTGTCAGATGAGCTTGTCTGTATTTGTGCCAGTGAGCATGTCTGTAGCGTGCTTGTCTGTAGTGAGCTTGTATGTGTGTCATTGAGCTTGTCTTTAGTGAGCTTGTGTGTATCAGTGATCTTGACTTGAGTTAGCTTGTGTGTGTCAGCGAGCTTGTCTGTAGTGAGGTTGTGTGTATCAGTAAGCTTGTCTGTAGTGAGCTTGTGTATGAGTAAGAGAACTTGTGTGTGTTGTTGAGCTTGTCTGTTCTGAGATTGTGTGTGCCAGCCTGGAGGGTGGGTATTACAGCACTGTAATACCCATGGATCATACGGAGTGAGGGGCTGCGGGTAATAAACAATATAACAGCCCCAAAGCACATCGAGATAAAAAACACAAACACTCTGTGGCCCGATGAATTATAAGGCTGGAATAATTTTTTTCCAGGGCTGCTTTCTGTTCCCAGTCCGGCCCTGATCCTTACTGTCTTTGATGGGAAGAACTTGATTAAATCCTTGTAAAATACATCAAAAATTGATTTTGCTAAGATGATTTCCCAGATTTGGTTCAGATTGCTATTAATCAGGGCTTTGTTACAAAATACCTAAAATGTTGTACCAGTCTTTTAATAGAAAGTCAAAAGAGCCTATTTAACCTTTAAATTTAATTTGTGTAGCTGAATAATTTAAAATGGCTATCCTGATTTTTTTTTAAATATAGTCTTGTTCCACTTGTTAGCATGATCTCATATATCTTTCCATAATATATATTCACTACAGGCATATCAGCTGGTAGAATCTTGACAGTTCCTGATGTTTAGCCTAAATATTTGCTGAATTATATTTAATTGCTTGTACTTGATTTACATTTTAGTTGACAAATTCAATTAGTGTTTTTGTGTCAATTAAAAAAGGGGAATAATATAGGTTTACAAAAAAAAAAAAAAAAACTACTTAAAATATTAATAAGTATTAAGGAACTGTTGGACACATCCATGAGTAAACTGTTATATTTCAGTAACTCTGCAATCACTACATACACTATATGGACAAGTGTATTGGGACACCTGACCATTACACCAGCAGGTACTTTTAGGACTTTGCATTCTAAATACATTAGACTGAGTGGAAGCTGTTACAGCTGCTAAGAGGGAACCATAGACATTAATATGTAGTTGGTCCCCCTCTTGCAGCTATAACAGCTTCCACTCTTTTGGGAAGGCTTTCCAAAAGATTTTCGAGTCATACCATGAGAATCTTTGCCCATTCATCCAGTGGAGCATTTGTGAGGTCAGGCACTGATGTTGGACGAGAAGGCCTGACTCACATTCTCCATTGCAGTTCATCCCAAGGGTATTTGATGGGATTGAGGTCAGGGCTCTGTGCGGGCCGGTCAAGTTTTTTCCACATCAAACTCATCCAACCATGTCTTTATGGACCTTGCTTTGTGCACTGGGACACAGTCACGCTGGAATAGAAAAGGGCCTTACCCAAATGTTTCCACAATGTTGGTAGCATAGCTTCACTGGAAATAAGGAGCTTAGCTCAACCCCTGAAAAACAGCCCCATACCATTATCCCTCCTCCACCAAACTTTATGTTTGGTACAATGCAGTCAAGCAGGTGATGTTCTCCTGGCATTCACCAAACCTAGACTCGGCCAGCAGAATGCCAAACAGAGAAGTTTTATTCATCACTCAACAAAATATGTTTCCACTGCTCCCGAGTCCAGTGGAAGTGTGCATTACACCCTTCAATCCGATGCTTGGCATTGTTCTTAATGATGTGGGGCTTGCATGCTGCTGCTCGGCCATGGACACCCATTTAATGAAGCTCCCACCACACAGTGTTTGTACTAATATTAATGCCAGTGGAAGTTTGTAACTCTATGGAATCAGCAAAGCTATGGAATCAGCAGAGTGTTGGCAACTTTTCTGCACCATGCGCCTCAGTTCTCAGTGACCACGCTCTATGACTTTATGTGGACTTCCGCTTTGTGGCTGAGTTGCTGCTGTTCCGAAATACTTCTACTTTCCAATAATACAATTTACAGCTGGCAAAAGAATATCTAGCAAGGATGAAATGTCACAAAGGGACTTATTGCAAAGGTGGCATCCTATCACAGTACCACGCTTGAATTCACTGAGCTCTCGGGAACAACCCCAATTCTTTCATAAATGTTTGTAAATGTAGCTCGCATAGCTATATGCTTGATTTTATACACCAGTGGCAAACACCTGGATTACTCATTAATAAGTGTGTCCCAATACTTTTGTCCGTATAGTGTATGAGGTGGTCTCAATACAAAGGTTTGTTTCAGTTAAAGCTTTGTGTGGACTAACACTCCAGCCAGGTCTAGTGGCAATTATGTGAAATACCTAAAGAAACAACCCTAAATTCAGAAGTAATGTACTCCTAGATGTCCAACAACCTATTGATATAATATACAAATGATTGCATAAATGATTGTTGTTATTGTTGTCTACCAGTTAGTTCAGTATGGTGTGCCCATAATAGAAGCTTTGATATCTTTAACATAACATATTTTTGCAGAAAGACATTACGCACATTCAAATTCTTCCATTTATTTTTTAATGTATTGTGTTAGTCTTTATGGCATCTACTGAAATACGCTTTCTGTAAAGTAGTATTTTCTCACACTTACCTTTAAGAGGAACTGTCACTTCTTTAAAAATTACAACTACTGAACAAACATTGAAAATCATTGCATGTGGCTCTTTGTATCCTTTTGTATGTGTATAAAAAATTTAGCCATTTACATCACAACCCAATTAACCCCTTAAGGACCAAACTTCTGGAATAAAAGGGAATCATGACATGTCACACATGTCATGTGTCCTTAAGGGATTAAAGGGACACTATAGTCACCAAAACAACTTTAGCTTAATGAAGCAGTTTTGGTGTATAGAACATGCCCCAGTAGCCTCACTGCCCAATTCTCTGCCATTTAGGAGTTAAATAACTGTTTATGAACCCTAGTCACACCTCCCTGCATGTGACTTGCACAGCCTTCCTAAACACTTCCTGTAAAGTGTCATCTAAAGTTTATCCTTTCTTTATTGTAAGTTCTGTTTCATTTAGATGTTCTTATCCCCTGCTATGTTAATAGCTTGCTAGACCTTGCAGGAGTCCCCTGTATGTGATGAAAGGTCAATTTACAGAGCAGGAGATACAAAGTTACTGAAAATTAAACTTTTAGCAGGTTGTATCAGTCATAGCCAAGGCAGGTGTGGCTAGAGCTGCATTAACAGAAACAAAAATAATTTAACTTCTAAATGGCAGTGAACTGAGCACTGAGACATCAGATGCATGATTTATACACCAAAACAGCTTCATTAAGCTAAAGTTGTTTTGGTGACTTTAGTGTCCCTTTAAATATAGGGAAAAAGTCATTTGTAGTATTAAAAATCATGAGATCTGATGGTACTTGTATTTTAATGTACATAAAAACAATAAGGTAAAGCAATATATAAAACTACACTTGTCCTGATATCCAGCATTTAAAGTACTGTTTTCCAAACGAAGACCCTTTTGGGAAAATCTTTGACCATCGAGTTTTATGCCAAAAGATTTTGTGCCAACCCCTTAGTACCATTCTTGCTTTGATAAATGTTCTAATGAATCTCACTTCGGTTCAGCTTTCCTGTATAACCACTTTATATTATTAAATACTCTTAAATATATGCTGATTCAGAGCTGGCACAATAAGGAATATATATATTTTATGGAACATTAGTCTTGCAACTGCCATCTGGCTCCATATCATCTGAACAGGTCCAGCAAATGCATAGAGTTTAATTTAGAATGGACATTTTGACTGACTTAGGATGCACTGTTCATATATTGTGAGTTGATTCAAAGCCTTTTTTCAGCCAAATCTACAAACTTCAACTGATTAAGCCTTTTCTGAAATAGAACCAATAATTCAATCTCCGTTTTATTTTTCTCATTCCTGTTAGTCCTAGCTAGATTTGCTGCAGTGCATTACTTATATTAAATGGAACTGTCCCTTCTCAGGATTTTTAATGTTATCTTTACTTATTCTTATACTTAAATGGACATTATAGTCATGCAGACCACTTCATCTCAGTAAAGTGGTCTGGGTGCAGTGTCTATGTCCTTTAAGCCCTGCAATGTAAAATATTGCATTTTTATTTTAGAAACTACAATGTTTACACTGCAAGGTTAAATCCCCCCTCTAGTGGCAATGCTTGCCTATGCAGAACTGTAATGCGCATGTGCTTTAGGTTTCCAATGCTCCTATATGGGGAGCATTTGATTGGACCATCGCAGAGTAGGCCATGAATCCCCCATGAGGTTGTGGGAAACGAAGAGGTCAGCCTCTCAGCCTCTGTTTTTTTATTTATTAGTATTTTTGCAAAAGGGGTGAGGGACTACTATAGATTGAATCGGGGACACTATAGGGCTAGGTATACAACTTTGTATTCCTAACGCTGTAGTGTTACTTTAACAAATATGTATATGTAAGGTGTGAAAAATTTTATTTAATAAAAATGCACACCTTTTTATCTTGCCTCCATCGTATCACCCTGTCAATAATTGCCTCAAGATCTGACCTTTGCTTCTGGCAGTCAGCATAGAAAAATATGTCAACATATTGACAAAAGGAGAAATGAAGGACATATGTTTCTATATCTTCTCTTCATTTGCAATTTTTGCTGTGTCTTTGCCCTATATACATTTTAAAGCAAACAAATCATAATTTAAAGAAACACAGCTTAATGTATTTGTTCTGGTGAGTATAGCCTGTCCCTGCAGACTTTTTGCTGTAAACACCGCCTTTTCAGAGAATAGACAGTGTTTACATGACAGCCTAGGGATACCTCTAGTGGCCACTCCTAAGATAGCCACTAGAGGTGCTTCCTGGGTCAGCACTGACGTTGTGGAGACACTGAACTTTTCCCATAGAGATGCATTGATTCAATGCATCTCTATGAGGAGATGCAGATTGGCCCGGGTGGCTTTTGGCTCCACCCCAACCCCCCTCATTGGCTGAGATAATCAGAATTTATGATCTCAGCTAATCCAACGCTTTCCTACAGTCAATTCTGATGATCTCAGCCAAGGAGCTAGGCCGGGGGGCGGAGCCAAAAGCCATCATGGCCCTTCTTATTGGAAAGCATTGTGTTTGGTTAAGATCATCAATTATGATGATGTCAGCCAAGGAGGCAGATCGGGAGAAGATCCAGTGACGGTGGACCGGCGCAGTGCTGGAAATAAGGTGAGCTTTCTACTTATTTAAGGGGGCTAGCATGTGTTCCCAACCCTATAGTGTTACTTTAAAGTGCAGTGGATTCCTACCTCTGTTATTCAAATTTGGAACTCTCTAGTATTGTGTGAATCCTGACTTGAGGGCTTGGCAGCTGATATAGGTACAGGAAAACCTATCTGGAGATTTATTTTGTAATGGAGCAGTAGGATTTCTTTAGAAACTGTCAGAGGCTCAGAGCAACATGCAAAACAGTGAAATCATGGAAGTTGTATTTAGTTAAACATTGTTATTCACTAAAGTGAGAATTAAAAGTATCTGAGGTGAAAGGATTCTATAAGTCCGCTATACTTTCAGCTCGGCTTCTTGGCCTTAAATCTGAAATTCACTTTAGTGATATATCCTTGTAAATGCTAAGAACACATTGTCACTATCAGCACTATATTTGTCACTCAGTCTGTCTGTTCCTGACAGCATTATATGCAGCTATTATGGTCCCAGGTTTATATTAATTTAATGAGTACCACATATTGAACCCCTTTTGTATATGTGAATCCTGGTGACCCCAGACATCCCAACATGCAAAAATGCATATACAGTTGCAAGAAAAAGTATATGAAACCTTTGGAATGATATGGATTTCTGCACAAATTGGTCATAAAATGTGATCTAATCATCATCTAAGTCACAACAATAGACAATCACAGTCTGCTTAAACTAATAACACACAAAGAATGAAATGTTGCTATGTTTTTATTGAACACACCATGTAAACATTCACAGTGCAGGTGGAAAAAGTATGTGGACCCTTGGATTTAATAACTGGTTGAAGCTCCTTTGGCAGCAATAACTTCAACCAAACGTTTCCTGTAGTTGCAGATCAGACGTGCACAACGGTCAGGAGTAATTCTTGACCATTCCTCTTTACAGAACTGTTTCAGTTCAGCAATATTCTTGGGATGTCTGGTGTGAATCGCTTTCTTTTTTTTTTGAATTCTTTATTTTTGTGTGCAAAGTGGTAACAACATTGTGAACGAAGCCACAACAGCTTTTTGTTCACAGACATCACATGCATTGTATAACAAACGTGGCTTTTTTTTTTTTTTCTTTGCACTTTTTATAGTAATATGAGTTCTTCAAACAAAAGGAAAAACAAATGTGTTATAAAGATTTTAGGCCCTGTGAGGGATTAAGACTCGTGTAGCCTAACGGTTAAACAGTTAGCCCTATAGGGCTTCCCCCCATGTTCATAACCTATGTGTCCAGCTCTGTGTCGGCGGGGGGGGGGGGGGGGGGATGTCAGGTTATCACTCTACACTTCGGCTGTATTGTGCCTCTATGTGTTGTGTGTACGTGCCAGCATCTTTGTGCGAGTGTTTCGGGAACCGGCGGTTTGGTTGGGTGTGTGCTCTCTAATGTGGTTTGCTATCTCATAAACGGTGGCCCTCTTCGTGAGAGCAAAGCCCCCTTGTATTGCCCTCGAATGTCATAAGAAATAGGCTGTACCTACTATAGCTGAGGTGAATAAAAACCTAAACAAAAGTATAACTAATACGTCAAATTGTGATAACGTGTTATGTTAGTGTCCAGAGAGGAGTAGTGAGTCCGAGTATTATGAGTCTCTGACTATACGGACCGTTGCTTCTGCATGGTTGGTGGAGCGGGATGGTGAGGGTAATCCCTCTTTTGGTGGCTGGTCTCCGTTTTTTCAGGTGGGCGATCCGCCAGTAGAGAATCTAGGGGAGTCCCGTGGGACGAATTCTCGGATGCCGGCCGGGTTCAGCTGGGATAGGCTTCTACTGCTCTCTGGCGCCTTTGGCAGGATGCCGATGGTTTGCAGGTGGGTTTCCAGCTCCTGTCGGTTCTGTGCCTTGTAGTGGGTCTCGTTATGGGTGAACTGTACTGGCCGTGGAGTGCCCCATCTGTATGGAATGTCTCTGGTACGGAGGTGGTGCAGAAGGGGCTGTAATGTTTTCCGCCAGTTGATCGTATTTCTGGTTAAGTCTGGAAACACCGTGAGCGACGACCCCTCAAACATCAGGGGAGTTTTGCCCCGCAGTGCCGTGAGAAGATCTGTCTTGTCTGCCAGCGTTTGAAACCGCAAAATGAGATCCGCGGTCGCTGCCTTCGGTGCTCGAGGTGATTTCGGCAGCCGGAACATACCATCTAGTTTAACAGTTTTCACCCGTTTCGGTGGGAACAAGACTTCCAGGAGGCGCCTGATATAGTGGGGTAAGCCCGTAGGGGCTACCGACTCCGGTATCCCCCTTACTTTGAGGTTATAACGTCTCCTCTGATCCTCCATGGCGTCTAGGCGGTCAGTGGTCGCTGTTTGCCCGTTGATCAGGTCAGTTATTTTCTGTTCGACGTTTTGAAGCCTCTCCCCATGGGTGCTAGTGCAGGCCTCCAACTGCGTAATTTTTATTGTGGCTCCTTCTATGGCCTTACGGTAGCAGGCCATGTCTGCTGCCAAATCTTTGCGGAGTTCCGCCAACATAGCCTTGAGCTGGTCAGCCGTGACCGGGTCCCCGGTTGGTAGGCTTTTGGTTTTGCCTTCCGAAGGGTGTCTGTATGCGGCCCCCTCTGGGACTTCTGTGGTGAAATCCTCCGATGAGTACGAGGACATATCGTCAGGCAGCGTCATTTTGGACCATGCGGCCTGTTGCGTGGCCCGGAGCATTTCTCCGATATCCCTCCCGTGCGGGCTTTTGTCGGCTTTCGCCTTTTTAGATTTTCTGCCCATGGCCTTTCTGCTTTCTCTAGAGTTGATTGTGGGTGATATCTAGCCCGGTTTCCACCATATATTTCAACTTTGCGATAGTCAGAGACGGAGCTCCGAAAAATGCGACCTCTCTGCTGCACGGTTAGCTCCGCCCCCCCGTGAATCGCTTTCTTGAGGTCATGCCACAGCATCTCAATCGGGTTGAGGTCATTACTCTGACTGGGCCACTTCAGAAGGCGTATTTTCTTCTGTTTAAGCCATTCTGTTGTTGATTTACTTCTATGCTTTGGGTCATTGTCCTGTTTCAACACCCATCTTCTGTTGAGCTTCAGCTGGTAGACAGATGGCCTTAAGTTCTCATGCAAAATGTCTTTTTCCACCTGCACTGTGAATGTTTACATGGTATGTTAAATAAAAACATAGCAACATTTCATTCTTTGTGTATTATTAGTTTAAGCAGACTGTGATTGTCTATAGTTGTGACTTAGATGATGATCAGATCACATTTTATGACCAATTTGTGCAGAAATCCATATCATTCCAAAGGGTTCACATACTTTTTCTTGCAACTGTAGATAGGTGACTTCACAAGTTACTGCACCACCCTTGCCCCCCACATACAAACACACAAACACAGACACTAAACATGTATGAACAAGGACATTACATTGTATTATGACAGAACACAACTATTTATTAAAAAATATATTACAGCTACTTAAACACTATACACATACGTCCACATGCACACACCTGGACACATGCACACTCGTTGACACACAGATACTTACACATACACACACAGATACACACACTGGCACATACACACACACACTCAGATACACATACTGGCACAAAAAACACACACCCTCAGATACACACCGACACACAGATACAGATACACACTGGCACATACACACAGATACACACTGGCACATACAGACACCTACATACCGATACACAGTGGCACATACAGACAAATACACACTGGCATATACACACACTGACACACAGATGCACACACAAACACACAGATATACACACACACCGTCTGACATACATAGACACATACACACATACATTTTATAATTTTTATATTTGCAGCCACCGTCCTGTTAGCAAACCTTTAGTATTCTGGAGGGTGGCTTGCTTGGGGTCGTGGTGATGCTGGTTGAGGCTGATGGGAGTTAGCATGCAGCAGCTCACTCCAGTCTCTCCTCTGCCTCCATGCTACCTGTAGTTGTGCCGCCACCGCCGTCTCCAGGCTCTTTGAAGTTGGGAGGAGGTGATCAGCTGTCACTACCTCCCAGCTGGCTGATACTACGGATGTTTCAGCGATAATACCTATCGACTGGCCCGCAAATCATATACAATATCACACAAACATATGTCAGATTGTGTGTGTGTGTGATTCCAGGTTATGGCATATGATTTGCGGGTGTCATAGAACCGCACTTAAAATGTGGGAGACTCCCGGAACTTCTGGGAGAGTCTGCATGTCTGTATGTAAAACATACATGTCAAGCTTTCAAATGGACAAAATGGATGTAGTAGCAAATTAACCACCAATCATGATGATCCAATGAAGGTAAGAGAAGTGCAGATCCAATTTATACATTTCTTCTTAGACTTAGGTTTTTACGATTTTATACAGTTCCAACGACCTTTATCTTCAAAACGAAAAAAAAATTCAAAGAAGGTCTTGTAGAGTGGCATAAGGTCTACATAATATACATATCAATAAATACTGTGAGTCTTCTTATATATCTTTATATATAAAGATATATAGCAGAGAAGGCATGTGATGACATGCTAGATTTGTATGACTATTTCAAGGGATTTATCAAAAGTAGAAGAGTGACATTTAGGAGTAAAATGTATAATTTTTTTTAACTGTTGAACTGAACTTTTCATTACCTCCTTCACCAAATGAGCATGCAGATATGGTAATGAATAGTTCAGTTCAATAGTTAAATAAAAGGGAATAGTTCTAAAAAGTTCTAGAAACATAGAAACATAGAATGTGACGGCAGATAAGAACCATTCGGCCCATCTAGTCTGCCCAATTTTCTAAATACTTTCATTAGTCCCTGGCCTTATCTGATAGTTAGGATAGCCTTATGCCTATCCCATGCATGCTTAAACTCCTTTACTGTGTTAACCTCTACCACTTCAGCTGGAAGGCTATTCCATGCATCCACTACCCTCTCAGTAAAGTAATACTTCCTGATATTATTTTTAAACCTTTGTCCCTCTAATTTAAGACTATGTCATATTGTTGTGGTAGTTTTTCTTCTTTTAAATATAGTCTCCTCCTTTACTGTGTTGATTCCCTTTATGTATTTAAATGTTTCTATCATATCCCCCCTGTCTCGTCTTTCTTCCAAGCTATACATGTTAAGATCCTTTAACCTTTCCTGGTAAGTTTTATCCTGCAATCCATGAACCAGTTTAGTAGCCCTTCTTTGAACTCTCTAAGGTATCAATATCCTTCTGAAGATATGGTCTCCAGTACTGTGTACAGTACTCCAAGTGAGGTCTCACCAGGTAAGCAGAACGCCACTAGGAGCATGAAAATAAAATGAAAATAAAGCCTGTGCATTCAAAAATGGGCAGATTAGTTGTCTACTTCTCTGCCATTAAAATCCATGTAACTGTTTTACTAAAATAATCATAACTGCATATGTTTGTGAAGTCATGAGCTCTATTGTCACATTGTTGCTTTATTATGTTGCTTGCAGTGACAACTATAAGCGGACCCACCCACTGTACGGATTCTCTGATTCGTATCCTAAAGGTACACTATAGTCACCTAGACCACTTCATCTCTATTGCAGGACTAAGACTGCCTCTAGGGGTAGTCTCGGTCTACTAGAGGCACTTCCTCGTGATTAAGTGACTTTTCGTCGCCTAACTGGCACTGATCATCTTCACGCTCTGCATGAGGACATCCAGCGTCTGTAAAATCCCCATAGGAAATCATCGAAGCAATGCTTTCCTATTGGGAGGGCCTAATGTGCTTGCCGCGCACATGCATTAGCCCTTCCCGTCGGGAGATATCAGAGGAGGCGGAGCACCAACTTAGCGCCAAGGGAGATTGGCACTGAAATTAGGTAAGTAGAGGGGGGATACAACTTTGTATTCCTTACACCCTTAAGTCATTTTTAAAAGCAATAATTTAGATTGCAGAAAGTTCATCAGCTATACACAGTACTCCCATTGAAAACAATGAGGGGGGGGGGGGGGCAGGGCCTGACCGCCGAGCCGAGAGGGTGCAGAACAGAATGGCTCCTGCTTTCTCAGGCAAAATTCGCTACATACAAGCCGCAGGTGTCCCCCAAACGGCCCAAATGGGTCACCAATCAAGAGGTGAACTAGCGGGGCTCACAGTGACACCAAACACTATGCCACACTAAGCCCACACGGCACTGGGGAGACGGCCACTCCACCGGTTGCCCCCAAAAGGCAAACAGCTGGCGACTGGACCCTTGTCCCCCCCCCCCTATAGACCGGTGGGGGTTATCCCGGTCCCTGAAGGAACCCAACAGCCCAGGGGGAAGTAAACCCTAGCAGCGCTCACTAAACCAAAAATGACGGCAAACGCCCCTGAGGCACAAGAGAAGGCGCACTGGCCCGGCATTCTAAAGCGACTGGATGCCACATTTGCAGCCTTCTGGACAAAACTGGTGGAACGGCAGGCTGGGGCACACACCCTGGAAGAGCACTTACCGATGGCACTCTCTGCATGCCAGCGACCACGAGGCGAGAGAGCGGGAGGGCCGAACAACACCTTACCTAAAATGGCAGATACCATGCGTGCTACACATGCCAGCAACACCTGGGGTGACATCCCCGCCAGGCAAGATAGACTCTTCCCTAACGTTTGGCAACAACTGAGAAGTTGGAAGCTCCATTCTGCAAAGCAGCAAACGGAGACTTAACCACCTTGGAGAATCCAGCCCAAACCAACAGCTCCAACGACTCTGAGGGAGGCGGCACGCCGGAAGGTCAGACACCGCGCTTCACTCAGACACAAAGTGGCTAAGACGCAACCCTACACGCGAACTCGGACTGGAGTGCTGCGTCGATCAGAGGTACAGTGCAGCACCCCAGGTTTAGCGAGAAATACAACCCACCTGCCTGCACCTCGGTACCGCGGTCTGCGGTACACCTCCTTAGGCAGACTGCCTACGGCTATCAGGCCCACCTCACCAGAGCGGAGCTCCGATCCCGCTGTCACAATAACATCCTGCCTCTTACGAAACGGCTGGCTACAACATATTGCCGAACAGATCCTTGCTGCCAGGCGCCGGGCCTCGAGATCTGGCGTGGGTTGAGGGACTAGGGTGGACTGGCTGCATGTGTCCGACACCTGCTTCTCACTCCACCGGGACGCCAGTTGCTCCTACCTGCACGGCTGTCATGCCTAATCCTGGACTGCCGAGGACTCTTTTTCCTGCAGATATGCAGATATTACTAATCTCCTTTAGTAATTCACTGACTCCAATGCCCAGTATCTTATCAGCTATGAGAGTATATTACTTCTATCCTACTACTGGGCTTGGCAACTCAGAGCTGCTGGATATAATCACCCTCATAACCTGCACCCAATAAGCCTGATATAAAATAGATACACGCATTGCATGTTAGACTCTACTTGTCGTATTTAATGCATTTACGTTATCAGTTTAAGCTATAATATTTGTTAATATGTCTATATATAGCTGCAGGCTCAAAACAGTATTGTTCTTTACATGTCAAGCCTTGTTTCTTCTGCCATAAGCAATCAAGAATTGTGCACCATTTCTTTGCCTAACACGCCGATGTCTTACTATGTCTGTTTCTGAATTGCTTACCCAGGTTGTCGTGGCAATGTAAGACCAGTTGATATTATACCTAGCTAGAACTACAGGTGAATATCAAGTACTCAGCTCCCTATGCTAGGTGAACTTGCAACCCGAGCAATCCCCAACTTGTACCACCTAAAGCAAAAGCTAGCATAAATCAAACGAAAGTTTACCCTGGTTCACCTCAGAGGTATCCCCAATTATAAAGCTGCTCACGAACGCCAAGGGCTGGCTCGCCTTCCTCGCTAACTAGAGCTCCATTCTCTTGTTCCCTATCGTGGTTTTCTCAAATTTCATATTTACTAAGCATAATCTCTGTCAGAGAATAGACCGCACCTATTTGTCAGACAAAGTTTGTAAGCTAAGCCTCTAGGCACTGTGTAATGTGTTTTTTTTCATAGTTTCCTATACCCAAAAATTGTGCAGTACTATCGTCATGTAAAGTAAGCTACCTGCCGACAAATTGCAATGTTATATTTGAACATGTCCTGTCTATATGTGAAACCGACAATGCACTACATAAAATAAAGAATTAAAAAAAACAATGAGAGAGCCAGGATTGGATAAAAATTCTCTGCGACTTCCTTGCTCCCTGGGTAGGTGCAGATTTGCAGTCAATTTAGAAGTGAATACTTTTGTCTTGTTTTTTTTTTTTTTTTTTTTTTATGAATTATCGCCAACCCCCAACCCACCCCCCCACCCCAACCCACCCCCCCCCAGCATCCAATGTATGTATAGTAAAAAATGTATAGTCACCTATGTACCATAACCACTTTACTTTGATGTAGTGGTTATGGTGCCAGTTTCCCTTTTTTATGCACCATAACCACTTTACTTTGATGTAGTGGTTATGGTGCCAGTTCTCCCTTTTTATGTTGCAGTACTGCTCCGTTAAATTTAGAAGCTGTCAAACCGCTTGACTCCTCATTAAACTGTCACTTTTATTGTGGCACGCAACATCAGCATCTATATTAAGCTACTGATTGCATGTCGGATTGATTACAAAATCTGCCAGCGCGGTAATCAACATAACTAATGCAGTGCGGTAGTTCAGGAAGCGGTTTCTAATTTTGTCAATAAAATTCAAGTAAAAAATACCTGTCTGATTTTATGGCCCTGCTTAGGCTTGCCATTGTATGCAACACTAGAGAAAGCAGAGTATGTTGACACTTTATGACCCAGCTAGCTAATGCTTTGTTTAACTACCTGTCTTCCAAAAGTTAAATTCTAAAGTATGAACACTGTCAGGCAATATGCATGTCAGATCCATCTTTTTACTATTTAAATCTTTTGGAATGTAAATGATACATTACCAGCAATTGGATATATTTCTCTTTGAGTCATAGTTTCCTTTATTCTTTTTCCCAGCAGTCAATGTCATCCAAGAATTCAGAGAGTGCAAATCAGCTGCGTTAATTTCAGCACTGTTTGCAAACGTGGTATTAACCCCTTCACTACAAAGTGTTTTCGCAAAAAAGTTACTTTTTTTTTTTGTGTCTTGAAATGTGAATTTATTTTTCATTTCAGTGTCCATAGATAGGACATTTGTAATCAAATATCATTTACAGCACAATGCATTTAATGATTAGCAAACCTGGGGGTGCAGTTGAGGTGAGTTATACTTACATGATGCAGTTTCCCGCCATTTTCGATCTTTAGGTCCTGACATTTTATGCCAAAAGCCCACATAAGTGGGCAGCTCTACCTTTTGTCAAGTTTTCTCAATTTGGAGATTTACTATAAGACAAAGTAGACCTAACTTTGTCTGTTGATATCTTTTGACTGCATTTTCAATAAAATTTTAACACAATCTTTATGGGCATTTCATAAAGATTTTATCTGTATGAAATGCTCAAACTATTTGGGGGTGTAAGAAATTATCTTTCTTCTTTTAATGATATTATAAATATGTATTTTCTCTTCTTTTTGGGTTTCTCACCGTGTTAATATACATGTATATTATAATTTTTTTCTTCTCTGTATCAGTTACAAACATTAATACACATCAGACTTACATTTTCTTCAGATTTATTCTTACATTTACTGGTATATAATGAAACAACAAAGGATGTTACAGGATAATGGATGTTCATCAGCAGATGGTAATTGCTGGACTCCTGAAGGATAGATAGGGTCTACATTGACAGACAACAAGCTCAGCCTTTTGTCCACTATCATATGTATAACTATGATCATAATGATGTCAAACGTTTTAAAGGATCACTATAGGGTCAGGAATACAAACATGTATTCCTTACCCTACAGTGTTATAACCACCATGCCTAAATAAATATAGTAAAAATCTTACTGTATTCAAGCCTGAAGCTGTAACTCTGCATGGCGTTAGACTAAGAAAAACGAGCAGTCTCCTGACATCATCAGAAGTGGTAGCCTGATCCAATCACAGTGCTTCCCCATAGGATTGGCTGAGACTGACAAGGAGGCAGATCAGGGGCAGAGGCAGCATGATTCAAACACAGCCCTGGCCAATCAGCATCTCCTCATAGCAGTGGCGTACTTATGGGGGGGCGGTCTGCCCCGGGTGCCATCATGCAGGGGGGTGCCACCAGGGCTGGCCAGGCTTGTAGTTTAGTGAGCTGTGTGGCTGCACCGGTTGCCATAGCAGCAGGGGCGCCGGGCAGCCGACACAGCTCACACGCAGGGGCTGGCAGCAGGAGCAGGAGATCTGCACAGAGATTTGGGTGCGGAACCAGAACGGCCGTGGGGGCGGAGCCAAGCCGACCGTGGGGGCGGAGCTAAATGCAGCCTCATACTGCTGCACACAGAGGGGAAGCAGGAAGGAGTCCCTGCTTCCCCAACTACAGCACAGGAGGGACTGGATCCACTCCTCCTCCAGCCCAAGCTTACTGTAAGTGAGAGAGTGTGTGCTGTGTGTAACTGTGATTGTGACTGTCTTTGACTGTGTGTGTGTGTGTGTGTAACTGTGATTGTGACTGTCTTTGACTGTGTGTGTGTGTGTAACTGATTGTGACTGTCTTTGACTGTGTGTGTGATTGTCTGCCTGTGTGTGTGTGACTGCCTGTGATTGTCTGCCTGCGATTGTTTGTGTGACTGTGTGTGTGAATGTCTGCCTGTGATTGTCTGTGTGACTGTGTGTGTGATTGTCTGTGTGATTGTATGCCTGTGATTGAGGGTTTGAGTGACTGTCTGTTATTGTGTGTGTGACTGTCTGCCTGTGATTGTGTGTGTGTGTGTGTGTGTGTGTGACTGTCTGCCTCTGATTGTGTGTGTGTGTGACTGCCTGTGCTTGTCTGTGTGACTGTGTGTGTGTGACTGTCTGCCTGTGATTGTGGGTGTGTGTGTGTGTGTAAGTGACTGTCTCTGACTGTGTGTGTGTGTGACTGTATGATTGTGTGTGTGTGTGTGACTGTCTTCCTCTGATTGTGTGTGTGTGTGTGTGTGTGACTGTCTGTGATTGTGTTGTGTGTATGTGTGACTGCCTGTGTGACTGTCTGCCTGTGACTCTGTGTGTGACTGTCTGTGACTGTGTGTGTGTGTGTGACTGTCTGCTTGCGATTGTGGGTGTGTGTGTGACTGTCTGTGACTGTGTTGTGTGTATGTGTGACTGTCTGCCTGTGATTGTGTGTGTGACTGTCTGTGAATCTGTGTGTGTATGAGTGACTGTCTGCCTTTGTGATTGCCTGCGTGTTTGACTGTCTGCCTGTAACTGTGTGTGAGTGACTGTGTGTGGGACTGTGTGCATCTGACTGTGTCTGACAGTCTTCGCCCTGCAGTGAGCCGGCAGCCAGGATATGATGTCATCGCGGCCTCGGCATCATTACAGGGCGTGCGATGGACCTGTGCAGAAAGAGCACAGAGATCCCAGCAGCAACCACTGACCACCAGGGACTGAGGATCCACTCCAGCCCTTCTAGAGCAAGGTAGGAAGGCTGGGTGGACCTCGTAATTATTAAATGTGTGTATGTATGTGATGTTTGTGTGTGTATGCGATTGTGTGTCTGTGATTGTATGTGTGTGGGTCAGTGATTGTGTTTGTGTATATCTGTGATTATGTGTGTGATTGTGTATATCTCTGCATATGTGTTTAGTAGATAACTCCCTTATTTCCTGTCCTTAAATATTGCAGTCCCACATAAGGATAACAAATAAGGGATTTATCTACTAAACAACTGAAAATAAGAAGAGGGCGTTTTTTTTTTAATCCTTTAGCTGTTTAATAGATAATTCCCTGAATTGGTGCCCGTATGTGAGATTTCCATATTTAAAGATACCAAATGAGGGTGTTGTTTAGCAGATAGCTCCTTATTTGGTGTCCTTAAATATGGCAATCCCACAAAGGATAGCAAATAGATGAGTTATCTGCTAAACAAAGATTGAAATTGAGAGGTGTCAGCCAGCCCACAACAAGAAATCTGGGTGGCTAATGTGAATTATATGCAAATGTGTAGTCAGATGCCAGCATGCAGAACACAGCATGCTGGCATCAGACAGCCAATGACAGCATATTACCCCATCCCCTAGTGAGAAGTTTTACTGCTCCCCCTCCTGTTTTGACTGTGGTATCTTATGTGCCCCCCCACATATATTGTTCCTAGAGTCGCCACGATGTCTGCATGTGTATCTGTGTGTGACTGTGTTTGTGTGTATATGTATCTGCATGTGTGTATGTCCGTGTATGTGTATATGTGCAGACATCTAAAAATCTCTCCAACACTACACACAAATACACTCATGCATTTCAACGTTAACACTACATACAAACCCCACCATTATATATAACCATACCACTGCATTCAAATACCACACAACACACAAATGCATGCTTGCATTCAAACGCCAACACTACATATAAACACACCGCTACATTCACTCACATATACTCCATACAAAAACATGCATACATTTAAACACACAAACACTGCTTAGTGCTAAATACATAAAAAAATGTTTTGGGTGTTTTTATATTTAACCCCTTAAGGACCGAGGACGGTTCAGGACCGTCATCGGCATTTTTGCATTGCCGACCGAGGACGGTCCTGAACCGTCCTAACGGTCCAATGTACTTACCCGATCGCCGTCGTTCCCCCGGCGGCGATCAGCGGTGCTCCCGGTGTGGGGAGACTGCCTGCAGCCCAGACAGTCTCCCCATGGCGGTTTAGGACCCCTGTGGCCATGTGATCGCCCAACAGGGCGACCACATGGTCACAATAGGTGTCCTAGTCTCTGCCTGCAGGGGGACTGTCTGTGCTGACAGGCAGTCTCCCTGCTTAGTGTAAAATCATAAAAAAAATAAAGTTTAAAGTTAATAAATAAAAATAATAATTATATATGTGTATATATATATATATGATATATAGACGTATATTATATATATATATATAATATACGTCTAAATATCATATATATAATGTCATACTAAGTGTATTTTTATATTAATATGTACATATATTAATATAAAAATACACTTATAATTAAATTACACACGTGTATATATATATAATATATATAATAACTATATATTTATTGTATATATATTATTATAAACTACAAATAATAAGTAATTTAAATTAAACTAAAAAAATTAAAAATAATAATAAAAATTGTAAAAAAAATTATATATCTATACAAAATTTTATTCTAACTGTATTTTGATATTAATATATATATATTTATATCAAAATACACTTAGAATGAAATTGTGTATATATCTATGTATATATAAATAAATAAAAAGAATACGAACTATTCATATGTCCATATACAAAATTACATAATTATATAAATATACACGTAGACTTCAAATATATAAATATGCATATATATTTAAATTCTACGTGCGTATTTATGTAATATTTTTACATAATTAAATTATTTTATTGATTGCAATTTAAGGGACCTGCCTGCCAACCCAGGCCGAAAGTCCAGAGAATTTAATTTGCTATCACTGTATTTTACCCTGTAACGTTCTACGACACCCTAAAACCTGTACATGGGGGTTACTGTTTTACTCGGGAGACTTCGCTGAACACAAATATTAGTGATTCAGTAAAACATATCACAGCGATGATATTGTCAGTGAAAGTGACTTTTTTTTGCATTTTTCACACACAAACAGCACTTTTACTGATGATATAATTGTTGTGATACATTTTCCAGTTTTGAAACACTAATATTTGTGTTCAGCAAAGTCTCCTGAGTATAACAGTACCCCCCATGTACAGGTTTTATAGCGTTTTTGAAAGTTACAGGGTCAAATATATGGGTCACATTTTTACATTGAAAATGGCCAGGTTGGTTACATTGCCTTTGAGAGCGTATGGTAGCCCAGGAATGAGAATTACGCCCATGATGGCATACCATTTGCAAAAGTAGACAACCCAAGGTATTGCAAATGGGGTATGTCCAGTCTTTTTTAGTAACCACTTAGTCACAAACACTGGCCAAAATTAGCGTTCAATTTAGTTTTTTACTTTTTTCACACACAAACAAATATGAACGCTAACTTTGGCCAGTGTTTGCGACTAAGTGGCTACTAAAAAAGTCTGGACATACCCCATATTGAATACCCTGGGTTGTCTACTTTAAAAAAAATATGTACATGTGGGGTGTTATTTAGCGATTTATGACAGATAATAGTGTTACAATGTCACTATTGATACATTTTAAAAATATAGGTTTTGAAACCACAATATCCTACTTGTACCTATAGCCCTATAACATGCAAAAAAATAGCAAAAAGCATGTAAACACTGGGTGTTTTTAAACTCAGGACAAAATTTGGAATCTATTTAGCAGTTTTTTTCATTCGCTTTTGTAGATGAGTAAAAGATTTTTTACATAAAAGTCAAAAAACATGTATTTTTTTCAATTTTTCATCATATTTTTTCATTTTGTAAAAATTAAATTACATGAGATTATATAAATAATGGTATGTAAAGAAAGCCCCTTTTGTCCTGAAAAAAACAATATATAATTTGTATGGGATCAGTAAATGAGAGAGCGGAAAATTACAGCTAAACACAAACACCACAAAAGTGTCAAAAAGATGCCTGGTCGCAAATGTACAACATCGCAAAAAAAGTCCGGTCCTTAAGGGGTTAAAGTTGAGGGGTGGGGGGTAAGGGGGGGTGCCAAAAATAGGACCCGCCCCGGGTGCCAAATGCTCTAGGTACGCCCCTACCTCATAGAGATGAACTGAATCAATAAATCTCTATGAGGAAAGTTCAGTGTCTGCATGCAGAGGGAGGAGATACTGAATGTTTGGATGCATTTTAGGCAGCCATGACCCAGGAAGGATCTCTAACAGCCATCTGAGGAGTGGCCAGTGAAGTTATCACTAGGCTGTAATGTAAACACTATGAGAAAGAGAATGGTGAGAGCACCATAGATAGATAGATAAAATTAAAATTGATGTTATCCAAATTGCAGTCAATCTATCTCTGGAAATAAACCAAAATAGAAAAGACATAGGGTAATAAAGTTAAAACTGTACAATCAAAAATATGTGTTGGTCTCACTCACATATATAGACCAAGGGGCGGACTGACAGGTCAGGCAGATCGGTCATGGACCGAGGGCCCGAGGCAGTCAGGGACTGGGCAGCACAGTCATGCTCCAGCTGGAGAGATCAGAGATCTCCTCAGTCAGAACATGCTTTTTTCGTTATTCCAGTGATATGCTGCAGGACCCCTGCAGCATATCACTTTGTAGTTAACCCCCTTCCTCCCTCACCCGTTTTCCCTCTCTTAGGGAGTCCTGGCAGTGAGTATTCAGTTCTTGCTGCCAGGTCTCCAGCAGTGCGGTGCTGTGTGTATGTGAGGAGGAAGAGGCGGGGCTAGGAAGTGACATCAGGTCCTGCCCTGCCTGAAGAGGAGCTGCAGCAGCCTGGCAGTCAGCTCAGGTAAGCTTTTTATAGATTATTTTCTGCAAATCCTCATTCAGCTCATCACCACCTGCAGTCTCCTTGCACCCACCACAGCCCCCAGTACCTACCTCTGCTCCCACCTCAGCCCCCCAGTACCCACCTCAGCCCCCAGTACCCACCATAGCCCCCCAGCTCCTACCTCAGCCCCCCTGAACCCACCTCAGCCCCCCTGAACCCACCTCAGCCCCCAGTACCCACCTCAGCCCCAGTACCCACCTCAGCCCCCCTGTACCCACCATGCCCCCCCAGTACCCACCTCAGCCGCCCAGCTCCTACCTCAGCCCCCCAGTACCCACCTCAGCCCCCCAGTACCCACCTCAGCCCCCCTGCTCCTACCTGAACCCCCCAGTACCCACCTCAGCCCCCAGTACCCACCATAGCCCCCCAGCTCCTACCTCAGCCCCCCTGAACCCACCTCAGCCCCCAGTACCCACCTCAGCCCCAGTACCCACCTCAGCCCCCCTGTACTCACCTCAGCCCCCACCTCAGCCTCCCAGTACCCACCTCAGCCCCCTGTACCTACCTCAGCCCCCAGTACCCACCTCTGCTCCCACCTCAGCCCCCCTGTACCCACCTCAGCCCCCTGTACTCACCTCAGCCCCCAGTACCCACCTCAGCCCCTCTGCTCCCACCTCAGCCCCAGTACCCACCTCTGCTCCCACCTCAGCCCCACTGTACCCACCTCACCCCCTGTACCCACCTCAGCCCCCAGTACCCACCATAGCCCCCCAGCTCCTACCTCAGCCCCCCTGAACCCACCTCAGCCCCCAGTACCCACCTCAGCCCCCCTGTACCCACCTCAGCCCCCACCTCAGCCTCCCAGTACCCCCCTCAGCCCCCTGTACCCACCTCAGCCCCCAGTACCCACCTCAGCCCCCAGTACCCACCTCTGCTCCCACCTCAGCCCCCCTGTACCCACCTCAGCCCCATGTACTCACCTCAGCCCCCAGTACCCACCTCAGCCCCTCTTTACCCACCTCAGCCTCAGTACCCACCTCTGCTCCCACCTCAGCCCCACTGTACCCACCTCACCCCCCTGTACCCACCTCAGCCCCCAGTACCCACCCCTGCTCCCACCTCAGCCCCACTGTACCCACCTCAGCCCCCTGTACCCACCTCAGCCCCCAATACCCACCTCAGTCCCAGTACCCACCTCTGCTCCCACCTCAGCCCCACTGTACCCACCTCAGCCCCCAGTACCCACCTCTGCTCCCACCTCAGCCCCACTGTACCCACCTCAGCCCCACTGTAACCACCTCAGCCCCCTGTACCCACCTCAGCCCCCAGTACCCACCACTGCTCCCACCTCAGCCCCACTGTAACCACCTCGGCCCCACTGTAACCACCTCGGCCCCCAGTACCCACCTCGGCCCCCAGTACTCACCTCAGCCCCCCTGTACCCACCTCAGCCCCCAGTACCCACCTCTGCTCCCACCTCAGCCCCCAGTACCCACTTCAGCCCCCAGTACCCACCTCAGCCTCCCTGTACCCACCTCAGCCCCCCTGTACCCACCTCAGCCCCCTGTACCCACCTCTGCTCCCAGTACCCACCTCTGCTCCCTGTACACACCTCTGCTCCCTGTACCCACCTCAGCCCCCCCCCGTACCCACCTCAGCTCCTCCTCCACACACCACATCTCCCCTTGCACCCACCTCAGCTCCCTGTCTTCCTGCACCCACCTCAGCCTCCCTGTACTAACCACAGCTACCCCTGCACCTACCTCAGTTCCCATGCATTTACCTAAGCCACCATTCCTCCTTACACTCAGCCCAGGATCTACCTGTCCCTGTACCCACCTAATTCCCTATGCACCCACCACAGCCCCTATGCCACCTCCACCTACCATAGCTCCTATGCCTTCCAGTACCCACTACAGCCACTATGTCCCTCCCTGTGCCCACTACAGCCGCTATGTCCCTCCCTGTGCCCACAACAGCCCCTTGTCTACCCGCACCCACCACAGCTCCTTCTGCACACATCACATCTCCCGCTGCACCCCCCTCAGCTCTCCCTTTACCCACTTTAGCCTCCTGTCTCCCTGCACCAACCTCAGCCCCCCTGCACCCACCACAGCTCCCCCTGCACCCACCTAAGCCCTGTCTGCATCCACCACAGCTGCTCCTGCACCCACCTCATTCCCCCCTGAACCCACCTCAGTCCCCCTGCACTCACCTCAGCCACCATTCCTCCCAACACTCACCCCAGGATCTACCTATCCATGTCCCCGCCACATCCCTTCTGCCACCTCTAACTACTATAGTCCCTATCCCTTTCAGTACCCACCACAGCTCCTATGTCCCCTCCTGCACTCACCACAACCTCTATGTCCCACCTCATACTCTGTCCAGTCCCACCCCCATCTAAGTCCCCGAGCCTCCCCGTGCCCACTTCAGTCCCTGTGCCTCACAGTGCCCACCACAGCCCCTGTGCCTCCCTGCACCTATTTCAGCAACTATCCCCCCGCGCACACACTACAGCCACTATCCAACTTATACACAGTAGAGCCTCTATTATCCAAACACGCACACACTACAGCCTCAGTAACCACCAGATGCCTACTACAGATTCTATCCCACAGACACTGCAACACAGCCAGCCATCTCCACTCACATAATGCACTGCAAATCGCCCCATTCACACACGCAAAAACCCACAAGGAGCCTCACTGTATAGACACAATCCCACAAGCAGCATCCCCCCACACATACAAAACCACATGCTGCCTCCCTACACATACACATCACAAACAGCATACCCACCATTGCAATACTGCACACACATACATCACTTATATAGCACCAACATATTCTGCAGCGCTGTACAATAGGTAAAACAAGAGAAACGATTAATCTAACACAACACTTTGACATACAGGAACACAACATCACTAGCAACATCCCCACACACGCAATCCCACAAGTAGACTCCAAACACATGTGGCTACTTGTATGGTTGTACATGTGGGGTTGCTGCTTGTGATGGCCTCAGCAAAAGTGGTGAAGAAGTGTGTTATTAAATTTGCTTGATTTCTTTATTTTCAAGGGACACTATAGTCACCCAGACCACTTCAGCTCAATGAAGTGGTCTGGCGGCAAGGTCCCTCAGGCTTTAACCCTTCAGATGCAAACATAGTAGTTTCAGAAAAACTGATATGTTTACATTTGGGGATAATCCAGCCCCTAGTGGCTGTCTTCCGGACAGCCACTAGAGGCGCATCTGCGACGCTGAGACGCATTTCGCCTCCATCACGCAGAGCGTCCATAGGAAAGCATTGAGAAATGCTTTCCTATGGATACTTTTAATGCGCGCGCGGCACTGCCGCGCATGTGCATTTGGCTCCGCTGACGTCAGACGGGGAGGAGAGGTCACCAGCGCCTAGGGAGCCCAGCGCTGGATTAAGGAAAGTGGCTGAAGGCGTTTTTAAAACCGATTTGTTTTCCTGACACTATAGTGATCCTTTAATTGCTGGGAAGGCACGCCAGCAAGGGTTACTCCATCTAAAAACAGTGTTTATTAATACACTGTTTTTGGTTGGATTAACTCCTTAAAAGTAAATCTGGACATTTTTGTGGGCTCTGTTAGTGTGGGAGTCAGGGCTGTGTGGCTCTCACACAGCCATTCTGTGTGCTGGGCAGCCTACACATAATATATGTGTAAAAGCAGCAGAAAGAAGGGGGGGAAGAGTAGCAGGGGACTAGAAAACCTTGTACCAGGACCAAGAGGGGGGGCCCTTGATCACCCACTGCCCGAGGGCCCTGTGAGTGGTCAGTCCACCCCTGTATAGAGCCACTTAAATAGCTGGCTCAAACTGCATGTCTTGAACACATCACATATGGACTTCCAATGGGCACTTCCCGATATTCTGTATGATGTACCTCCAGGACGCAGATTCAGGGGGTTACAAAACTTTATTCTCCAATAACAGAGAACAAATTAAAAACAGTAATAATGCAGGAAAATCCCATAAAAGGGAAGTCCAAAACACCTGACGCGTTTCGGCTGTGTGCCTTCGTCGGAGGTGATGTTTATGTCCATGGCGTGCAGTCTTTTCAACTCTTTCTTGGCGCCCTTTTCGCCGTGATCACAGCTCTTCATTTATGGGTTCAACGTCGGGACATAATCTGCGTCATCACGTCCCGACGTCTCTATTCATTTCCGGTTCAGGTCACGAATTTCCGGTGTGGACGTCAAGACATGCATCAAAGCTAAAGCGTCTGACGTCATCCTTACTCTTGGAAGTCATTATTTGACATCAATTTAAAGGGAATAAAGAACTGATCATGAAATTTACTTCTAATAAAATGACCTATTAAATCAAAACTTGTTTTAAGACTGCAATAATATATATTTTGTTTTCCTTTGATTTATATAGCGATGTATAGTGCAATAATCAGTTTAAACAAGTTTTGATTTAATAGGTCATTTTATTAGAAGTAAATTTCATGATCAGTTCTTTTAACTCACTGAGGGTTATTTGAAATATGTGTGTGAGGGTGCTGTGTGTGTCTGAGAGTGCTGTGTGTGTCTGAGAGTGCTGTGTGTGTCTGAGAGTGCTGTGTGTGTCTGAGAGTGCTGTGTGTGTGAGGGTGCTGTGTGTCTGAGTGTGCTGTGTGTGTGTGTGAGGGTGCTGTGTGTGTGAGGGTGCTGTGTGTGTGTGAGTGTACTGCTCTAGTGTGTGCTGTGTGAGGGTGATGTGTGTGTGAATATGTTTGGAATTGTGTGTGCGTGGGGTAGATTTAAATATATTAAATATGTATTTAATTTAAAAAAAACTAAACTTTGTATACCCCCTCCCTTCTTACCTTATGCCTGGGAGGGAAGACCATACTGCCATCCCTGTGATCTCCCCTGCCGGCCTCGGCCCATGGCCATCGCGGGCCACTGGGCATTTGCCCAGTATGCCTGATGGCCAGTCCGGGTCTGCTAAGGAGCTTCCTTAATCCCTTTTTCCTGCATTTTGTAGTATGTCTTCCAAGGCTTCAAAGAGTGTGCGGATCAGCCTGCATCCATTCTAGCATTGTTTGTGAATTAGGAACATTGTAGATGATATAGATTTAGAAGTGTGCTTGGGCATTGGACTCTGTTCTGTGAATTGGTGTGTGTAGGTGGTTAAGTTTTATGTGTCTGAGAGTGTAGTGTCTGAGTGTTGTGTGAGTGGAGGAGGTCCCCAGTCTCTCTCCCTCTAAGTAATCCTCTTTTGTCTCGTTCTCCGCTTCCACTTGTTAGTCTTGCTTTTAACCTGTGCTGAGAATTAGCAGACATGGTGGTGCTGCTGCCCTTCTTCCTCCTCCTTGTGACCTTATAGCAAACTCTTCATTAGTTCCTATGCGGTGCAACTTTTGATGTAGGACCTGAACTCCCGCAGGCTGCGGGAGGGAAACTAATGATGTGACAAGTCCAGTGCGAATGGGCGAATGGGCCCTGATCAAAGAGGTCTCCTGAGTCCCACAATGAGGGAATCTACAGACCTTTGTGTTTTGATGTATGTATTAATACCATGAATATGTCCTCGTGCTTGAAAGTACTCCACTTTTTAAATGTTCTTTTACAAGATAAGCACGCACATGTTGTAGAAGCATTATTATTTCATACTTCAAGTAATTTTTATTTTTCATGCCATTTTAAATATGTCTTTACTTTTCTGAAAATGATGTATAGTATTCCTAATAGAACGGCTCATTTCCTCCTCAAGTATATTTATGATGACGGAGATATCCGAGAAAGTGGAAGATTATGTATCTTCCTAATGTGTTGCTTGATTCCCAGAAGAATACGACTAATGACTTTCATACATATCTTGGGTGCTTTGTGGGGATAGATGTTACAAACAGCAGTTTCCGGGGTTGAAAGCAACGTGATCCCGCATAACTGATGGATTTTGGCAAATGTTTGGATCCAGAATAGTTGGATAACCGAGCAATGCAACCATATTTTAGGTTATTTTCACCTAGTAATATTATTTGATATGAATGCATATTTTTACATGCAATATAGTATAATATCTATAGTATTTTTTTGTGTGTAACCCAAATGTACAGAATAAAAAAAATTGCTCTTTTTTACAATTCTTCCTCCCTGTGCTATCATGAGATTTCATTTATTTATTGGGGTTGTGTACCCACCCCACAAACCCCTTCCTGTACACCTAAATTACTTACTGCCTTTAGAAATAAGGGTAATTAAAATGTTAAACTTCATGATTCTAAACATGCACTATACCAAACACATATTTAATACTTATGCAGTACTTTAAGGGAACACTATAGCACTAGGAATGCAAACATGTATATCTAATGCTATATTGTTCTAGTCCTTAGTTAGATTTAGGCTCCTCCATACCAAAAAAATAAAAATAAAAGGAAAACATATTTGATTTACCATTTTTTACAGCACTGAGGTTAACTCCATGCAATCAGCAGATTCTCCTCCTGAAATATCTATCTGCTGACTCGTCTCACACTTCTCGTCCCATTAAATGAATTTTTTAGACAATCATAAAGGACGAGAAGCTAATGTGCAACAAGCGCCATGCTCGTCCAATCAAATGCTCCTTATAGGAAAGCAGTGAATCCAATGCTTCCTTACAGGCAGTACTTGATGTCATTCAACGTCAGGAAGACAGTCACTATAGGTATCTTTAACGCTGCAATCATAACATCTAGTAGCCAAATCTACTAGATGCCAATGTTTTATATTGCAGGGTTAAAACTAAAGGGCCATTGCACCCAGGCCACTGCACAATTAAATGAAGTGGTCTGGGTGCCTTTAGTGGTCCTTTAATTAGATATTCGGGTAACTGTGGTTTAATGGGAAATCTGTTTGGACTAGCTATTAAATCCACATGTTTTTTTTTTCTTCTTTGTCATCATAGGTTAAATTATTTTATTGCACATAGCAGTCACCCTGGGAATAGCAGTCATTCCCTGCAATTATTCTGCATGAACGCTCATGTCCTGTCTGTTGTTGTTTTCCGAGATATATGTGAGGAAATATTGCCTCCGATTCTTTACAAACAGCGTTGTTTAACCACTGCGATTGGAAACATGACTTATACAATGAAATGATGAATTATGTTACATCTATTGTACTGTGTATTCCACTCTCTATTCCCTCATTTTCTTATGTAAAAATGAGTAAATAATGTATAACAACACAAACAAGAGGCTCTGATTCCTGAAAAATATGCTGGTTTAAATGGATCATGTTACATGGTGTTATTGAAAGCACCATTGCGTTTATTCCAGTCTCTTCGTATTTATTTATGTACTCTCTGGAAAAATTTTCAGGTTTACTTAAAGGGACACAATATGCACCAAAATAAATTTAGCCTAATGGTGGTTGTATGTGCAGATCATGCCTCTGCAGTCTCACTGTTCAATTCTCTGCAATTTAGGAGTTAAATCGCTTTGTTTATGTAGCCCTGGTCACACCTCCTCTGAATGTGACCAACACAGCCTCCCTACTTATTTTCTGTAAAAAGAGATGCAATGTTTAACCCCTTAAGGACCAAACTTCTGGAATAAAAGGGAATCATGACGTGTCACACACGTCATGTGTCCTTAAGGGGTTAAAGGGACCTTATAGGTACCAGATCACTTCATCTCAATTAAGTGTTTGGTAATTGATGATCTCAGCCAAGAAGGCAGGGACAGCCATGGGTAGAGCAGCATGGTGTGGGATAAAAGGTAAGTAAACTATATTTTATAACCCTTGCGTGGAGGGGGGCAGTCACTTAAAGGGTGACATAGACACTATAATTTGGGCAATACCCATTTATAGTCATAATGCTATAATGCCCCTTTATGCTTCCTAATTTAGAATTTCTTATATCCTGCTCTGTTAATAGCATGCTAGAGCCAGAAGGAGCCTCATGTGTGATAAACATTCAGTTAACAGAGCAGGAGATATTCACTTTTAAAGTAAACACACTGTGCTGTCAGATATTATTAAAAATGAAAAAACAATAGTGCAGGCTGTGTCAGTCACAGCCAGGGGAGGTGTGACTAGGGCTGCATAAACAAAAAAAATGTGATTTAACTCCTAAATGGCAGAGAATTGAGCAGTGAGACTGCAGGGACATGATATATACACCAAAACTGCTTCATTAAGCTAAAGTTGTTTTGATTACTATAGTGTCTCTTTAAGTGTGAATTGTTGGGAATTTACATTTTAACCCCTTAAGGACCAAACTTCTGGAATAAAAGGGAATCATGACATGTCACACATGTCATGTGTCCTTAAGGGGTTAAGCCAAAATAACTAATTTGAAAACACAGCTGACATAAATGGATACTACCACTCCATAAAAAATGTCCTATCTATAAATGTGTTTTGGCGGCAAGAGTGCCTGGGTACTGACACTGTCTTATTTATATGGGTTAAAATGTTTTAAAATAGTTTAACCTCAAATGATGTGCCCAGGTGCTCCCCCCATACATACAAGAGTTCATGACATACATTCCAGGAACTCTTGCCTTGGCAGCTGGTGATAGGCTGAGAATGTCTGCTGACTCTCTTACCCTATCACTTGTTGTTTATTACAAGTGATAGTACGTAATTTAGGAATTAAGGAAAATTGACAAGGAAATTGCAAATGTTAGGTCAAAACAGCCAGATTGGAAATATTTGCCATTTCAGCGATCCTTCACACTATGCCCAGTTCCCAAACCAGTTCTAATGACCCAGCATTAGCCCAGGTTTTGTCAGTATCTCCACTGGAATTGAAAAAGGAACAATGTAAATCATGAACAGTTGCTGGCCAATGAGGGCTGGTTTGGGAACTAATGGTACAAGGCCTGAGCGGCAACGTGCCAACAGAACACGGTAGGTGTGAAGGTCAGGTATTTCTATCACTGGTTAGGCAGTACTAAGCACAATTTATAAACACAACCAATGATTGGTCCTGATAGTAAAGTAGCATTGTTGGTAGATATAGCCAGTGGTCAGGAAAACATGAATTGTTTAACAGGTACAAGGATCAAAGAGAAAATAATACACTTTTAATTGAGGCACTTTTTATAGAACACATATACAAGAGTACTGTAAAAACTGGGCAATGGTTACTTAATCTATGGCACAACAGACAGTGATAAAAGAACAGAGAATGATACAGTTTTTGAGAGGCAGAACTGTATTGGAGTATCATTACAGTGATATAAATTGTTTATTTTGGCTACTGTAGACCACATTCACATGAACACATTCACAAATTTATACGTAGGTTTTACTGCCATGTAAACAGATTTTACAGATGACTAAGGTCTATATTGATCTTTCTGTCTCTCATGAGTAAATGGAGATTGTAGGTCTGTGACCTATACAAATGTGGTACATATTTATCTTTTATTTTTAGATGGAAGTTTACATCAACATTAGGCAACGTTTAAATTAATTATTGTTCTTAATTGCAATCACTATCTTTTTAGCCTGAAATCCTTGCAATCCATTTTCCAGTTCCATTCAATTCCTAGTTTTGGGAATTAAATCTTAAAGTTTTTGACCCCCTGGATGGAATATGCTACTTAATATATTGTGTATGCTCTAACGGGCTGCCTCCCTGCTCTTTTTCTTTCTCTCTCCCTGTACTGCTGTATCCCTCCAATTGTCTTTGCCTTTTTCTTCATGTTCTTTTCCTATTTTCTCTGTGACTCTCTCCTTCCTTTTATAAGCCCTTTTACCTGAAATTGACGTTGCAGTAATTTACTACCAGATGGCCTTTTGTAGGCATTTGCAGTAATGTATGATCTATTTTTGTTTCACATGATATTTGGATGTTTTTGTTGTGTGGTGAAGCTTTTCGATTCTGTATTTGTACTGTATCAATATAATGGACAAGTCCAAGTATGCAGTCTTATTTTTATCTACTTTTCAAAATAAAGAAGAAAAAATACAAGCAAGTAAAATATTCTGGATCTGTGAAAAGAAAAATAATATCAACAACCATGTTACTCATATTTAAGGCAATAGAGATACCCCAACCACTAAAGAACAAAGACAGCAAACCTACCAAAAAGTGTGCCCTCTTACAACACCAAAAACAATAATGTAACAAATAAATAAGTAGGGATGCAAAACCAGAGATACACTTCTAAGGTGCAGATATAAAAAATATATATACAACCTTTCAATAGCGAAGTAGGCGATATCTATATAAAAATAAATAAATCGCACATAGTGTATTACAGAATAAACATAGAGGACACGCAGGATGATAATGTGGAACTCACAAGATTGCAGTGATAATCAAGCCCATCATCCTCAGTCAGAAAAAATCTTCAGAATATATGAAACACAATCTTCTATTTTTCCTTGTAAGGTAAAAGAGACCAAATAATAGTGCAGATGTAAATAAAACTTGACAGAATTTATTATTCAATGCACTTACAACAGGGTCCAAATAAAAAAGCATGTAATCCACTCCGACGGTGGTAACGACAGCATACAAAGTAAGTCCCCCAAATAGTGTAATCCGACGCGTTTCGTCTAGATGACTTCCTCAGGGATTCCGTTTTTCTGTTCCACAGGTCGCCGTTTAAATATGCCGCCAAAATACCGGAATGTGCTTCACTTGTATGGATTCTCCATACATGGAACGCACGGAAGGGTTTTATCGCCAAATCGGAATCGGAAGTGACACCGGACGGATGTAGTGCATTCCAGGCTGAAACGCACACGACAGGTGAAGCACATTCCGGTATTTTGGCGGCATATTTAAACGGCGACCTGTGAAACAGAAAAACGGAATCCCTGAGGAAGTCATCTAGACGAAACGCGTCGGATTACACTATTTGGGGGACTTACTTTGTATGCTGTCGTTACCACCGTCGGAGTGGATTACATGCTTTTTTATTTGGACCCTGTTGTAAGTGCATTGAATAATAAATTCTGTCAAGTTGTATTTACATCTGCACTATTATTTGGTCTCTTTTACCTTACAAGGAAAAATAGAAGATTGTGTTTCATATATTCTGAAGATTTTTTCTGACTGAGGATGATGGGCTTGATTATCACTGCAATCTTGTGAGTTCCACATTATCATCCTGCGTGTCCTCTATGTTTATTCTGTAATACACTATGTGCGATTTATTTATTTTTATATAGATATCGCCTACTTCGCTATTGAAAGGTTGTATATATATTTTTTATATCTGCACCTTAGAAGTGTATCTCTGGTTTTGCATCCCTACTTATTTATTTGTAACACATGTTACTCATATTTACCAAAACTTTGTCTGATTTTAATGTGTTGTAGTTGGAATTTAGTGAATAAACCCGTGTGTTTTATGTATTTTAAAATGATCCCATATTTAGTACACAGTTTAGCAGATTCTCTGATTTTGTGAATCACTCCCTGATTTTGTGAATCACTCCCTGATTTTGTGAATCACTCCCTGATTTTGTGAATCACTCCCTGATTTTGTGTATCACTCCCTGATTTTGTGTATTTTAAGCTGAGAGGCTTTGTCTCCTGAATGTCAAATCATGCTCTTCTCTCAGGAACATTTATTGGCGGTTTGTGAGAACAGACAAGAGATTAATGGTGCTTGAAATTTCAGATGTTTAATCAGAGCTTCTAGTGAAGCATTTTAATCATAAGAATCAAGGCAATAAAAGTAAAGCAGGATTGCTCTAAAAGAGTGATATTAACCTTGGCCCTGCTGATGCCCCCCCCCCCCCCCCCCCCCCCCCGTAATGCTTAGCCAGCCTGTCTCTTTCATAGATGTCCAGGTTTGTTCCCTGGTGTCTTTTTTAAATCTTTATTACTTTTGGATCATATATAATGCATACGTCCAATCTTCCCAATTTTAGCTTGCTGTCCCTCCATCCTGGGTTTGTCGCCATATCCACAAGATATGTGTTTTGCCAATTTTGCTTACTAAAGGGGCAGTCTGAGCTCTGTATCCATTACAGACCGCTGTAGTGGTCATTGTGTCAGAAGACCCCTAGGATCGTCTCACTGTTAAAACCATTTTTGAATGTTTTGACACTAATATGAGTTCCCCCAAGGCAAAAAGATATTGCCTGGAAGTTTCCTTTCTGCATTAGTGATATCAATTCTATCTGTGTTTGGACAGAGTTCATTAGCGGAGAAGTGTCAGAGATCCAGTTAATTAAGCTCTCATCTAAAAGTTCCACAAACTCTGTCACCGTGACCCCTAAATATCGAGGACCAAACTACTGTTTCAGGTGTTTTCAAGAGTTTCAGGGGCTGGCAATAAAGCAAAATGAAGTAAAGCTTTTGAGACCTCTCCACTCAACTTAAAGTCACACAACCATAATAATACATAAAAACAACAATGCATGGGTAACAGGTATACAACATTAAAATGGTACTGTAATAGAGTGTGGGTTGAGGAAATGGGCATGGATTACAACAAAAAATATCCAGCGTCTTCTTGAGGAAAGTAGGAAAGCTTGGCACTGGCTCCCACTATTACTTTTTGCTTTCTCAATGACATCCCGTAGAGTAAGGGGCAATGAGTGTCAGTGTATCACTACGCACCTACTGCGTGGAATTAAAGGGATGCTCTAAGCATCATGCCCTTAGTGGCTGTAAATCAGACATCCACTAGGTAAGTTTAACTGTTTTTTTGTTTTTAACCCCTTAAGGACCAAACTTCTGGAATAAAAGGGAATCATGACGTGTCACACATGTCATGTGTCCTTAAGGGGTTAAGGGTACCCATAAAATAAACCTGATAAAGAACAGGAGCAGAATGTTTCTTGATAAGGTAATGTATCATTACAATACCCTTTACCCATTACATACTACCAGGGCTGCATTAAGAGCAAATTGTGCCTGGTGCTGACAATTATGATGCGTTTAATTACAGAATATTATCAACATTAAAAATTAAAACAGTCATACCTCCCAAGTGTTATTTATCTGGTGGGTGTGGTGCTGAAGTGAAACTTAAAAAAAACACATACCCAATGCTAGTCTCTTGCTTTCACCACTCAAGCAACTCCATATCTCCTAATAGCAGCGTATAGTGAAGCAGGATGTCGGTGGGTGGGGTGAAAGGATGGGCCACTGACACAAATAACGTTACTGCCCAAAGAGGTGGACATGTCCAGAGAGGGGGCGGGTCTGCCTTAAGAATTGGAAGGTCAGCCTGCCCACCAATTATGCAGGCTGACCCACTTTCTTGGGATTGTCCCCTAGCACTCACTTATCCACTTCCCTCCTTACCTTCTTACTAACATACAGAAGCTCCTGGTTTGCAGTCTGGGACAGAGAAAATGTGGAGTTTCCATAAACAATTCCTTCTGCACAAAGCAAGAGCATGTGAAGAATAAGAAAAAATACAAACAAATAAATCAATGGACCTATTCTGTGGGCATGGGCCTGGACCTTCAGCTCCATCAGCCACTATTTTAATCCTACCCTGCATACTGCACCGCTTAAATAGTTTCTATTATGCAGATCTATATTTTTAGAAAAAAAGTCACAATGAATCATGGTTTTGCACTAGTGCCTTTTCTTTTATTGTTTATATTATTTAAGATTTGTTCCTCGGAGATACCTGTAAGTATCTTCATACTCAGTTTGGCAGTTAGGAAAAATGATGTCAGATTTTTGTAAATTCCTTATTTTGTCTTTGACTGTCTGAAACGAATTGCTCCCTGTCCATCATCAATGTATTCTGGTGATATTCACTGTGCTGAATTTTAACTCCCTGTTCCCTCTTTTTAAATCCAAGCATCCAAGCTTTATAAAGCCAGCCTATTCTCATTAGACATCAATGGTTATTACTGCAACTACTTCTATGCATAGGAAACTACTATAACAAATATATCTTTATTAGTAAAAAGGGAACTGCTCAAAAAGTTACACCAGACATTAGCTACAATTCAATAAAACACAATATTCATAAAAGGTGTGAATTGCAATTACTGTGTTCATCAAGTTGCATGAAGACCTTCACACATGGAGTTTGTTGGCTTCAGTGCAGACTAAAATATGTCCCTCATTTACAGACATTTATGCCCCAGATATGTAAAAAAAAGTAAAAATATAATATATATATATATATATATATATATATATATATATATGTATATATGTTTTTGGTTTAGAATTAGGCAGTAGTGTGAAGGGGACATGACAAATTACTGAAGAGAACACAAATGCTTCTCGGATCGCTACAGTGTATTTATTATTTATGTCTTTTTACTCAGTCAGACCAATTCCACAGCTCAATATTATTTTCCCCAGCTTCCCAGGTAGTCAAAGGGGAGAAAAACATTGTAAGATGGTACAGTCACTGTCTCTTATGCCTCGTTTCCACTGAGCGGATCGGTTCGGGTCGGTACATTTTGGAAGGTTTTGAATGGTCCGGCCTATTCCAGCGAGCGTTTCCACTGCAAGTTGGAACGCCTGGAGGCTTGCGTGGTTTACGCCAAATGCGTGTGACGACACACTTGGTCGACAACATACGTGACGCTACAAATAACAATAATGGAGGTCATCCAGCAGCTCGTCTTTGCTCTATTTGGCTTTTGGTTCTTTGAAATCAAAGTACATGCCGCACTTTATGAGAGAAGGTTGCGAGCGGCGAAGAGAAACACAGCAGAAAAGAGAAGAAAACTTATGGCTTGGGTCTTGAGCCGGGAGGAGAAGTACACCTTTGTGCGGCAAAGACAAAGACGGCAGCGCTATAGGGTAAGCAACTTTATGCCATTTGTCATGTAGTTCTACACGTATTAAAAATTAAAAATAATACTGAATATGTTAAAAATCGAATACAAGATGGGAAGGAAATACATTATGTATTTAACAACATCATGTTGCACACATTTGTAAAAATCAAGAATTACACCTTATACATAAATACTCCTTATGTTATTTTTGTTGATCGCTTTTATACATGATGCTATTAATAGTGATATAGTAACATCTGTCCTTTTTTGTTTGTTTATTTTTTTAGACGCTTCTCCTTTTGTCAAAACAGCGCCGCCGACCAGTCATTTGGGCTCTCCGCCGCGCCAATGAGTGGTGGGATGTGACCGTCCCTGGATTCACACACACACAGTGGGTGCACAATTTCAGAATGTCGGAGGAAACATTTTTATACCTTTGTGCAAAGCTAGGTCCAGCGATGGAGAAGCAAACCACCAACTTCAGAGCTTGTGTGCCTGTGAGGAAAAGAGTTGCCATTGCACTGTGGAAGCTGGCTACCAACAGTGAATACAGAAGTATAGGTCATCTTTTTGGTGTCAGTAAATCATCAGTGTGCCGGTGTGTGCAGGACTTTTGTAAAGCTGTATGCACATTGCTAGCTCCTGAAATTATTCATTTTCCGGACTGGCAAAAGCTTAAAGACATGGCTGACTACTTTGAGAACAGGTGGGGCCTTCCACAGTGTGTTGGTGCTATTGATGGGTCACACATACCAATAATAGCACCACAAGAATACCACACTGACTACTTCAACAGAAAAGGGTGGCATTCCATCATCCTCCAAGGAGTAGTGGATGGAAAAGGACTATTCTGGAGTGTGAACGTAGGAAAGCCTGGGAGCTTGCACGATGCTCGGGTTCTACGACTGTCCACATTTTGGGATTGGGTTGGCCAGGGAGGCCT
Organism: Pelobates fuscus; assembly: GCF_036172605.1. NCBI lineage: Eukaryota > Metazoa > Chordata > Amphibia > Anura > Pelobatidae > Pelobates > Pelobates fuscus. Next base: position 99,878,134 of record NC_086319.1, on the reverse strand, counting down.
GTATCCTGTTTGCACTAAGAACATTGGGGGGGTGAATGTTGGCTATTATGTGCTCGGGGACTCTGCCTACCCTTTACAAAATTGGCTCCTGAAACCATTTCCTGACAATGGCCGCCTGACACTAGAACAACAAACCTACAACAAGAAAACATCCAGGGCTCGTGTAGTAGTTGAAAATGCATTCGGAAGACTTAAGGGTAGGTGGTGTTGTCTTATGATTTGGAATGACAGTGACATTGCACTTGTCAAATCCATGGTGCTTACTTGCTGTGCTCTTCACAATCTTTGTGAAAGACATGGAGAAGACTTCCACCAGGATTGGAATACGTCTGCAGAAGAGCCAGGACGGGTAATTACACTGGATAGCGAAGAAGAGTGCAGTGAAATACGTCAGGCTCTCATGCGGCACCTCAACCTTTAATTTCTTACCCTGGTTTTATTAACGTTTTATTACAGTTTTATTACATTTTAGAAATTTTTAATAAAGTTTTAAATTTAATCAGACACACACAAAAAGTCTCTCCTGTTTTTTATTCTAATAAAAAAATGATCTTTCAAAATATACTCACAAGTACAGAGTAAAAAAATATATTTACAAATAAACATTATTTACAAAAAGCAAAAATAAATGTAATTATCAAAAAAATAAAATAAAGAAGTGTACAGGTCATGTGCTAGTGGAAACGAACTACTGCCTGGGCGGTGACCTGGGATCACGACTGCCTCCCAGCACTTGAACAAGCTGCCCAAGGACACCAAGGAAGGCCTGGTTGAAGTTAGCCAACTGCTCCATCTGCTGCCGGGCGATTTCTGCCTCCTGGCGCCTCGCTTCCTGGGCATCTTGACGCAGTGCCTGAAAGCGCCGCTCAGAAAGGTTCTCCATCCTTTCCTGCTGCCTTTCCTCTGCTGCCCGCATATCCTCCATGACTGTGTGCAAATCCAGCTGAAACCGTCTCCTATCACCTGGAATAAACAAAAGACCATAATAGTGCTTTTTTTTTTTTTAGCAATTGGTACAAAAAACAGGTGGATATTTATCATTTAACATAATGTAAATAAGGAAAATATGTAACACATAAGAACAGTATAAGCACAAAGTACAATAAACACCCTAAACACAATATACTTAAGATAAGCTCAAAATACAATGGAATTTAAATAGCAGTATATACAGACAATGTACAATTATGATTATGGATTTAATTATGCAAACAAACTACATATAGAAGCATTTTGAGTGAGTTCACAGTTTGCTGTAAATTAAAAGTTAGGAAAATGCACAATTACAATGTTCACTCTGAACAGCATGTCTTACCAGTGTGCCGGGGTGCATTGGGCATACTCTGCGGTTGGGTCTGTGGTTGGGTCGGTGTTGACGTAATCGTACTGGTGCTGCTGAACGACGTTGATGGACCATCGTCAGAAACATATGAAAAGCTTGAGGTATCATTGGAGAGTCCTTCAACTGTATCTGAAAATGCACAGATCAATAGTTCAGTACACTGTACAAATAAAATGTGTTTTTTGGTGCAAATAGTTAATGGTTTTGTTCAGTGAATCTATAAATGGTTAGCAGAGCGAAAGCCAATGCAAATTAAGAAAAAAATAAATCTTACCAATGGGTTCTATCATGGATTCGAGAAGTGTAGATGCAGAGTCCAGACCGCCCTCCCTGCCTTGGTTTGCCGGCCTATGACCGTAAATGGCGTCCATGGCGTCGTACCACTTCCAACTACTTCGACTGTTTCCACTACGGCTGTTGGCATCCTTAATTTTTTTATATTGGCCTTTCAGCTTTTTAAGCTTTGCCCTACACTGACCCGATGTCCGTTCAAATCCCTCAGCAGCCATCCGCTGAGAAATATCTTTATACACCTTTTCATTTCTCACTGATCCATCAAGCTCACTCTGAATAACGCTATCGCCAATTATAGTTAGGAAAGTGGATAGTTCCTGAGCCGACCAGAGCTTGCTGTTGTTTGCAGGCATCCTTCTCCTATTATCTGGACTAAACGGCGACGTGGTGTTTATTTCGCGCTTGCCTTTGACGTGAGCATTGACGTTTTTCTATCCGCCAATCAGTGGAATGTATTGTGTGACGCCAGTAGCTCCGCCCTAACCGTACCGTACCATTTCCTATGGCCCTACATCTAAAGGGGGACCATGAATGGTGCGGTTTGGTTCGGTTGTATGGGCCACTTTCATAATGGAAACACTCAAAATAGCGTACCGTACCGAACCGACCTGAACCGATCCGCTCAGTGGAAACGAGGCATTAGATATCTGTGATTCCTGATGCATTTTACATGAAACTACTCACCATTCTGATGGCCACGTGTAGAAGTTAGGTTGTCAGAGGAATGTGCATTTTCTTCAACTAAAGACACATGAAAGCATTGTTTGGGATCTCCAGCTCATTTTGAAAAACCACTTCTGATCACTAGAAAAGGATGTTGTCATTCTGTGAGAGCAAATTGATGAGGTTGACTATCGGGCTAGTACTTTGGAGGCCAGTTACACTAACGGGCAACAGAGATAATCTCTTTAAATCACCAGGTATTGGGAAAAACCCATAATGCAATGCCACCTTAAAAATGGATGTCTCAGAAGATCTGAACCAAGTCCCCAATTTGCCCTGTAATAAGAGGCTATTGTGAGACCTGGTCCTAAGACCTCTAAGGAGGGCCCTCTTGGTTATAGAAGTATTCCATGTCTGTAAGGCCACTCCTTCAGAGGCTCTTAGAGATACAATTGTAGCTATTCAAGACATCACAAGGCTTTTACCATGCTTGACCATTAAAATTAAACTAATTTCATTGTTTCAAGGTCCTACGTTTACAGTACTTCTGTAGCAGTGGCAACTAGCTTATTTAATGTGGACTTTGAGGTCACCCATTATTTGAAACAATGGGATCTCTTTATCACGCTTCCTGTCACCAACTCTGCGTCATTTTTCATTTGCCTTTGTCCATATGAATGCAGAGCGCTGCCTCCCCACATCTATTTATGATGCTGTTGACACTCACATCAATAATGTATCAAGCGTCCCCGCGTAATTTTTGTAACAACGATGACTTTGCACAAATGACACTGACCAATCGGATGGTGTCCTGACCTATTTAACCCCTCCTCTTGATCTGACTTTTGCCACGCCGTTTTTTACTTTTTGATCTTGATCAGTGCGTTATTTCTCTCTCAGATGTAGAGGTGATTTCAGTCTTCCCACCATGATCCCATCTGCACAGTAAATTAGCAGCATCTTGTGAAATGGACAATATTCACAACCAAACTCTCCAGGAGAGTGCCAGCATTTTTTAAAAATATATTTAATGCATTAACTATATGTAGCATAAAGCAATGGGGGTCCCTTCAATGGAAATATTTTTAAATATTTTTTATTAACATGTAACTGTCAAAGCATAGGTAACTACCGGTGTTTATATATCATACTAAGAGACTGACGAGAGTATGACGGCAGTTCCCATCCACATGAAATTCAGTTCCAGTTGCAGGAGTGATGGAAACATGTCATTGCTTGTCACTTTCACTTTATCTCTACTGTTCTCAGGATGCAATAATGTTACATAATGTCACTTATGTGACTTTGCAGAAAAAAAACTCAGGTCAGATGCTCAGCTTCTCACTACTCTCTCTAATTGATTGGAAGTAAAGCTGTGACCGGAGAGAATTCATAAAGAAATTTCTTGATCTGTCGCAGTGGTGCCTAACAGTGTCTGGGTCACATTAATTGAGCATGATGTGTTATTTTAAGTCTATCAGCAGTCTGACTTTTTCTCTTAATATGTGTCAAGAAAAAAAGGCCTCACAGAGGAATTTTAAAGAATTAAACCCAGAAGAGATTGGTAGTCTATGCCTTTTTTTTCCTGAAATTATTTTTTTTATTCTGATGCTTAGCAAAATTGGAGAGATTTACAGAATATATGGAGCATTTTAAAAAATTCATTCAGACTCCATAAAATTGATTAATGTTATTGTTTAGAATTTATATAAGGTAGAGAATATTTATTATGATGATATAACGCACGTATTATTTCCGCTTCCCCGATTACATGTGAAGTATGTATGCTTGCAATCAGTTCTGCCGTTATTAAAGTTTTTACTGTCTAATAAAAATAATAATTTCTTCTTAATTTTTTTTTCCAGTTAACTTTAACCATTTCGAAATTCTGCGGGCCATTGGAAAAGGCAGTTTTGGGAAGGTAAGTGCCATAGAATTGTTTGCCTATTTTTTTTTTTTATCAGTTATTAATGTGCTACCTTATCCCTGCATTAAACATGTCTTCCTTTCAGGTTTGCATTGTGCAGAAAAATGACACAAAGAAAATGTATGCTATGAAATACATGAACAAACAGAAATGTGTGGAACGTAATGAGGTGCGAAATGTATTCAAGGAACTGCAGATCATGCAAGGTCTTGAGCATCCATTTCTAGTGAACTTATGGTGAGTCACTACGTTTTAGAAATAGTAGTAATTGCTGCAGTCACATGAGTGACAGGAACTGTAGCTAAGCATAGCATTTCTCAAGCAGAATACAGATACCGAGATTGATTAACTCGCTGAGTGCTGAATAAGAGTCCTAAACGGTAATGCTCACCAGTTTTGTTGTAGCAGACTATGTGTATGTAATAGTGTGAGTAACCTCAGAGATGACACTAAAGTAAAGTCAATAAGGTGTTTTCCTGGGCCACTAACTTTTCTTATAGGAAAAGGGTTGATCACAAAATCTTGACATATATTATCAATGCTTCCTAACTATCCAGCCCTCTTGATCCAGCAGTCATAGCATGGCTCGTATACAGGGTGGCCAACAGAAATCTCAGGGCCCCTTAAAAAAATATTGACCCTCACTTAGATACATGCCCTTGCCAAACATACAGATATAAACACATGCACTCTTTAAGAATACACACATACACATTGCCAGACACAAATACACACTGTCATGCACACACAAACATGGTCACATACAAGGGTACACAATGTTAGAAACACAGACAAAGACTCTCGCCATCAGACAGACATGTCACACACACAGAGGCGCACACACAGAGTCAAAGAGACCCACAGTTAGAAATGTACACACAGTCAAATACACTCTCATACACTGTTAGACACACACACACAGCCAGAGACTCATGCACACTTAGTCAAACAGACACAAAACCAGTCATACACAAACACACACAAACACACACACAATAGATACACACACACCCACCCAATGTGAAACAGACACACAGCCAGAGATATATACTCACACACAAGATACACGCACTCACTGTCAAACAGACTCTCACAGACAAAAGATACACATATATTGTCAAACTGACCTAGAGCCAGAGACACACACAGTCAGACACTCACACACACAGATACCCATGCTCTACCCTTTACTCTCCCTCCGGCCTTAGATGCCCTGTATTTCTTGTTGCATGGCAGTGGAGCATGAGAGATGGAGGGCAGCGATATAACATACCATATCCCTACCCTCTATACGCTGCACCACATCAGTGCCACAGCTGCCAGTTAGAGCACCTCTATGGTAACACTGGGAGGAGGTGATATTAATGACATTACTTTCTCCAGTGCAGCTGCCTGAGAAGGAGATCTGCAGGCTTCCATAGAATAAAAGGCCCAGTCTGATGCTGCCAGACAATACAGTCCAGTTCAGGGAGATATAGCTATCTACCCAACTGGACCAATAAGCGCTAACTAACTAATCTCCCCAGCTAACTATGCTGTCTACAGCTAATACACTTATTATAATGTATTCTACTTATGCATAAATTATGGTGGAAGGAGACCCCTTTTCTCCATGCTCTCTGTTGCTTATAGCTGGGAACATTTGCAAATATCAAAACTAAAAACAGAGGCACAAAGGCTGTTCATGGCTCCGTCCCCTCAGACTATACACAGTGATCTGTTCATGGCTCCTCCCCCTCGGACTGAACACAGTGATATGTTTATGGCTCCGTCCCCTCAGACTATAAACAGTGATATGTTCATGACTCTGTCCCCTCAGACTATACACAGTGATATGTTCATGACTCCTCCCTCTCAGACTTAACACAGTGATCTGTTCATGGCTCCTCCCCCTCAGACTGAACACAGTGATCTATTCATGGCTCTGCCCCCTCAGACTGAACACAGTGATCTGTTCATGACTCCTCCCTCTCAGACTGAACACAGTGATCTGTTCATGGCTCCTCCCCCTCAGACTGAACACAGTGATCTGTTCATGGCTCCCCCCCCCTCAGACTGAACACAGTGATCTGTTCATGGCTCCTCCCACTCAGACTGAACACAGTGATCTGTTCATGGCTCCTCCCCCTCAGACTGAACACAGTGATCTGTGCATGGCCCCGCCCCCTCAGACTGAACACAGCGACCTGCAGGACGAAGAAAACTGGCCAAGAGAAGAGAGAGGTCTGGGTTTTAATGGTTGACTCAGAAATAACAGGTACACACAGACACACTGCTACACAGAGCTGGCCGTTCTGTGTATGGGCTACAAAGGGACGATGGTCTCAGGCGGCACTTTAATAGGGGTGGCATTTTGCTGTCCCTGCGCAGCCTCATTTCTCCCCAGCATGGTGCTGATCGCTTTGTATGTTATGACTGTGGTCATCTGCAATACATCACAAGCTGACATCCCCTATCTCCCCCATCACGAGTAGCCCCCTCTTTCTCTCCCCATCACTATTAGCAACCCTCCTCTCTCTTCCCATCACAAGATCTCATGCACCCTCTTTCCCCATCACAAGCTGACACCCCCTCTCTCTACCCATCACAGACAGCCTTTCAACTCTCTCCCTATCAATAGCAGAAGTCAGCCTCTCTCCCCATCACAAGCAGCTACGACCCTCTCTCTACCCATCACAAGCAGCCAGCCTCTCTCTCTCTCCATCACAAGCAGCCAGCCTCTCTCTCTCTCCATCACAAGCAGCCATCTCCCTCTCTCTACCCATCACAGACAGCCTTTCAACTCTCTCCCTATCAATAGCAGAAATCAGCCTCTCTCCCTATCACTAGCAGCCACCCCCAACCCTATCATTACCAGACATACCCCTCTCTCTGTCACTGGCAACCACCCCCCTCTTTCCCTATCATTAGCAGCAGCCATCCCTTCTTTCTCTCCCCATCCTTCCTTCCCCAACCCATCTCTCCCTGTTACCCTTACCTAATCCTCCTAACTCATCCATCCCTTATCTCCCCATAACTTCCATCATCCTTCCCTCACTCCCCATCCTCCTATGACTCTAAACCTTCTTTCTCTCCCTATCTCACCCCCTTGGGAGCAGAGCAGGCGGTTTAATTATCATGATATAACATAATGGGTGTGAGCTTGTCTTGGTGAGTGTGGTTTTGGTGAGGGGGGGGGGGCAGCATTTCTTCCTTGGACCAAGACAGCACAATGTCTTGGGCCGGCTCTGCTGCTACACATAGTGCTGCCCACACATACTGCTACCAGATTGTACACATACATTACTTCCCACACTGTTACACACAACTACACATACTGCTATCCAAACCGTTACATAACAACTCACATACTGCTACGCACAGCATACACAAACATACTACTACACACACTCTACTATACATGACGCTAGCCACACTGTTACAAACACACATACACACATATACAGACATACATGCACACAGACACTTACACAAACTACTACACAATACTCACTCTATATGTGTATAATATATTCAACAACTTTTCATATTTAAACAGTATGGGTTTTTTATTTAACCCCTTAAGGACCAAACTTCTGGAATAAAAGGGAATCATGACATGTCACACATGTCATGTGTCCTTAAGGGGTTAAAGGCAGTGGAATTGGGTGGCACTTGAAAACTCTGTGCCTACAGATGCTTGTGATATAAATCCGGCCTTGCCCATATTGTAATAAAATTTAGTAAATCTCAAAGTAACTCAAAATAATATTAAAATAATAACAAAATAAAATCAATAGTCAAAAAAGCACATTGCTTCAATTGAGTGTGTGTCATGGTTAAAGCTTCCCTCTCTCAGTTGAGTAGCAGAATCATTCAGTGCTAGCTCTTATTTCACCTCTCGACTGCTTCCTTCTCACTTGCGATACATATGCCAATATCAGCTTTCTACGTCTTACTCCTACTTGGCACTTGCTCGGTATAGTGTGTTGAGCAGAGACTGACCTCAGTCCCATGCATTTTCTGAACATGCCCCATCAACATTAATGATTTTAAATACCCCACTTGCTGTGGTTCACAGTTACCTCCTTCAATATCTAATCAATTTTCTTTTTACAAACAGACACGCATTTTAAATTCCCTTTTTACATAAAAATTTGACAAATATGCCCCAAATGTCTGAGCTAATTGTATCTGCATTTTTAATGTAAAATTAAATCTTAAATTATTTGACTTTGTCCTTCCCTTTTAATTTAGGTAGCGAAAGAAGTTGACTATTTGTACATAAGCAACGTGACGGGAATGGGATCGATTAATTTTAGTGATAAGCTCATTTATGTAAAAATTTCTTTTTTTTTATAATTATTTATTTTTGCTCACTTTACTGTAATGAAAAAGCAGTATGTTGTCTGAAAAATACAAAGATAGAGTAGCAATACTGGATACAAGAATAAAATAACATAGACTTTGTACAGTTAGCATCTTAACAGCTAGGTCAGTGTTTTAGGGTTATAGGAAAGCCTGGGCATAATTGTAATGAGCAGAACGTTGGGTGGCCTCAGTATAGGCCTATGGTAGGTCACTTCAAATTTACCAAGCAATATTATGAGCTTTGACTCTATGTATTCTAGGGCTGGAGGGTATGCATATGGAGGCCATTAATAAAATTAATAGTGTTAGTGTGTAATCCTCTCATGGACCGGGCTAGCATCCGTATTATGACCTTGCAGGTGACTGTGCAGCTGATGGGACTTAGGATGTTAAACGGGGCACAATTAATTTTACGCCTCTGGGTAGAGTTAGGCTGAGTGAGTGGTCACCACAGATACAGAAGCAGGGGGTTGGGTAACACTGAAAAATGAGCCCTAATAACCCTTAACGGGGGTTAGAGGACTCTGTGTAGGTCAGGCATCTGGAAAGGTGTACAACGTGTGTGAGTAGATGTAGTAAACAAAACAAACAACTATAACTTAAAACATAGTGACATGTCAGGTTGTGGCTGCTGTGTAGGTGTCTGATGGGACAAAGGGGGTGACTTTCGCCATGTCCCATTTATGTGTTGGTACTGGGGTGCTGCGTGGGTAAGGCCTGGCCATAGAGTCCTGTGGGAGGCCCAGGGTCTCTAGTAGATCAGCCGCTTCATTCAGATCTTGAACCAAGACTCTGATGCTCTCTGGGGTTTCAGAACCCTGAAGGTCCCATGGGCACCATGTGTGGGAGCTCAGCGGCTGGCAATTCGTCAGGTATGCCTCGTACCTTTATATTGTTGCGGCGCCGTGCGTCTTCCAGGAGACAAAGTTATTGCTCAAAGGTGAGCTGCTGTTTTTAAAGGAACTGCACTTCGCTTTCAAGAGAGGCGGGCTGTTGTGACTGCTGTGCAGATACCATTTCCCGGTCCCTTTGCGACCCTATGCGGCCTGGGAGGTTGGATCGGAATGAGGCCCCGTCTGCCTGTATGGTTTTCTGGAGGCTGGCAAGTAATTCCTTCAGAGTGGCCGTGGTCACAGGCTGGGAGTCAGCACACCGAGGGACTGCCTGAGGTTGAGGAGGAAGTGGCGGGGAAGTTGTCCCCCAGTCCAGCATCAGTTCCTCTGAGGAGTCTGAAAAGTCGTTGAAGTCGGTGGCCATCTTTGGCCCGCTCGCGCCATGCGATTGTCTCAGGAAATCCTTGATATTCATGCCCATCCTGGGCTTGTCGGGCTTTTGTTTTTTAGTCTTGCGACCCATTGTGAGTATGAGTGCCCGTGTCTCCGTTTTTGGGTCAGTATAGAGCTTTAGAAAATTGCTAAAATCGATGTGTCATGCGGAGCCCATGCAATGTGCATCTGTCTTGTTTGACTGCTTGGCTCCGCCCCGCTTGTAAAACATTTTTTTTTACTTGATTTGACAGATATTGAAGTAAATCGACAATCATTAGAGAGTTCCTGGGCAAATCCAGCACACCATTTGTACATTCTTGTAAAAAGGTCCCCTGTTTCTGTCAAATCACTCAAAAATTGCTAAGTCAAAGGGATATTACTCCAGACTCTTGGCAGCGTAGTCACTGCATTGAACTTTAAGTACTTTAACAAAACTGCAGTGTCTGTTTAACGATGAGTCCCTCGTGGCATGCTTAGACATTCAATAATAAGAAGGCACTTGGCGACTTTGCATCTTGGACTTGATATACATCTATCATTAAAATGTTCCCATATTCAGAAAATAATGGATTTATTGGACATAATCCAAAAAGGTCCATGAAGGCTCAACAAGTCACTGAAGATTATTGTAAAGCGAAAATAACAAAGCTAAGGAGGCATTTGACACAAAATGATTTTTATTGTATAATATTTTAATTAAAACAATTCCATTTGTACTATAAGTTATAAATTGATACAACACTGTAATTTACTAAACTGAAGCTAAAGTTACACTTATGTTAGCAAATGAAACAGGCACCTGTAGTTAACATGTTCTGTTGTAACACTCGATATGGAATTTCAATAATTACTTGATTGAAGCAAAAGGTTAAGTACGAAGCAGCGTGACAGTTGTAAAAACAGCATGTATTTTTTTTAGATGCATGTACATTTTCTCAGGCTGCCAGCACATGGCTCATCATGCTGTAGGTGTAGTCTGAAAGTATCAGGCAGTGGTAATTTAGCAGAAGTGAGAGAGCCTCTTTCTTGGATACAATTAATATAAGGCTCCAAGTTAGGGCCCACTCTGTCAATTCCATAAAAATGCAAGTCTCTTTTTGGGACAAGCAGTGAATGCTAGACACATGGGCAGTCTGCAGGATCATTTAAAGGAATACTCAAAACACCATAACCACCACTGTAGTGATTGTGGTGACAGGGTTGTCCTGACCTCCCCTCACTGTAAGAAGTCAAGACATTTATGAATGGTTTAACTTGTTACATGGGGTCTTTTGGGCGCTGCTTTCTGTCTCAATTAAAATTTCCTGAGAGCCAGAAAGTACACCTGATCACTCTCAGCCTGCATTACATGTTCTAGCCCTGGAGAGCTAACGGAAGCTCTTGCTGAGGACATTTTAGTGGATGCAAAGAGTGGCACCCGCATAATCCAGGTAAGAAGTTAGACTGCTTTTTTTTTTTTACAGTTTAACTCCTTACAATGGGAAGGGGATTCCAAAGCACTTCAAGCACCGTAATCACTACAGCGAGCTGCAGTAGTTATGGTACTTGGAGTGTCCCTTTAAAACTGAGGCATGGAGGTTCCTGGGCACATTATATTAACATTCAGACCGCAGGACATACTTGGAATCTAGCAGAAAGCTAAATGTACCTTTCCTAGTTAAATACTCCGATTCTATTATTCTTTTAATTAGTACATTCCATCTCATTTACATACTACATCCATTCCTTTTCAGTCAGTTACTTTCCTTTTCAAACTGTTCATGCTTGATTTTGTGTACAACCAGTTACATCAAATACGGGTTTTGTCATGTAAAACGTCAGAATCAGTGTACTGCTTGAACTATAAACAAACACTCCAAGCACAATGACCACTCCAGGCACCATAATAACCTCCATAACCTGTTGGAGAAGCCTGGATGCAACTGTTGTTTATCTCCATGGAAACCATATTTTTTTTTCTGTTTCATGACAAACAAAGGCAGATGTTTTGACGTGAATGTGGGTCTTTATTGGTTTCTGTGCTTTCTGTCTGCATAACTGAACTATAGCACCCTCATATGTAAATAGATTTAAAAATACAAAGGGCTTGATTTCTTAGGTTGTCAGATTTTTTTTGCAGCTTTTATAGCAAAGTTATGACAAAACTACATTTGCTAGATGTTGCATTAGTGCTCTATGGGCAAACAAAAATGAAAAATGCTTCCCAATCGAGTGAAAAAAACAAAAAAAAACTTGAAAATATGAACACCACAGCACCATTATCTATCATTATTATCTTTGTCTCTATGTTAAAGTCCCACTAGCCATATGAGGAAAATAAGGACACCTAGTCCTAGTGTAGCCGGAGTGGTCATGCCGACAAGAGTTCAAAGTAACCCGTTCACTGACACAACAGAGAGCAGCAAAGCCCCTTTAAAAAAAAAAAAAAAATGAAAAAACATTTGCTCCTTTTAAAAAGAATAATTTTGCTTTTCAGTCGTGATAAGCGCAATCACAAGTCATTGACTCGTATACCTCATTCATCCACTTGAGGAACCTCTTGTAGCCGGTTGCCAAGGACTTCATTGGCAGATAATTGCGCTGATGAAGTGTTTATGAGAGCAAGTAAACAAAGCATGGGTGCTATTTTCAGGGCATGACAGCCTTCCTTGACATATGCAGTCAATTATACGTCCTTACCTGTGCAATTGATTTGTATGTAGTTAGCTGGGTTGTAGCTATCTTGTCCTTGCTGCTGGTCTTTATACTCTAAAGTGTAACTTTTTGTGTCTGTGCTTTCAGTATGTGCCTCTGAAACATATTTAAAAACCATATACAATGTTCTTTTCTTGTATTTGACGCAGTGATTACTTCTTAATTTATGATATTTAGAAGCTCCTACACTTAAAATCGCATCTGCACTGAAAATCCGAGTCACTTCATCTTTCTAAGTAACATGAGAAAAAAATATAATGTTTTCCAACATCTGAAAGCTACGTTATACAGAAATTTCAGCAAAACAAGAACTGGCGAATAAGCAATCAAAGTAATTTCCCTCAATCATAAAAGTTATTTTTTTTTTGTCCATCACAGTATAGTGGGTGGAATTTTAGAAAAATTACTTTTTTTGTTTGTCTTAAATACAGAAATTGGCTGCACAAATGTTAAAACTCCAATAAAGTGGAATCAGGTTTTTGTTCATATATATTATATATACCAGTATTACTTACAGAAATAAAATTTACTAGTTTCATAGTTCAGCTATAAAGTCCAGTTCAAAACATTTTCTCATGACTGTATTCCATTTTTGCGAAATGCATAGGGGTTTATTCGCTAAGTGCCGAATTATAGTGAATCGGAAGCTGAATTGCAAACTGTAGGCTAAAATAGCCGTGCTGTGGCTAAGTTGGACATTGTTTCCAAGTTAGCACTTCGCCTAAATTTTCCACAAACTACAAACATTCCTATCATAAGTGGATGCATGAACATTTTTGGGTAGACTTATGCACTCTCTTCCATTGCAGCGATAGCTCAATGTATACAGTTGGCGTTTATACAAAGCGAACATTATCATGTCCCTCATTTAAAAGGAAAATTGCATTTGCTTCTAAACAGTGAATGTCAATAGCTTTAGGATGTAGAATGTTAAAGTGGTTTTGATGTATAGACAGCCACTAGAGGCACTTTACTGTGAAGAGATTTCTGAAATTGAAAGTCTTTAGGTTTGCTGTTATCATGCCCAGCACATTAACCCTTTCACTACCAAGCTGTTTGCAGAAAAAAACACCCCAGAATCTGAGTATATTGGGTGTCCTGGAAAGTAATGTTTAAATGTATTTTTTTTGTTTGAGTATGTCTAGATAGCACATTATTTAATGGAAACAAAAACAAAAATTATGTCTGGACAGGACAGAAAAACTTAAAAAAATTAATAATTTACCAACTAAAGAGGTTCCATATAGGAAAACAGCCTGAAAAGAGCAGCGAAACGCGTTGATAAGTGAGTGGCCTTTTTATCTTTGGAACCACTGACATACAGCGGTATCCGGTCCCAGCGTCCTTCCAGACGAAGACTGCTTATCCCTGGATCCAGGCGGCAGATCTGTACCGGGTGGACGGACTGGTAACACAGACTTACCACTGTAGACTAACGCTTGTTTTGTGATTCTTGGAGACAAGTATCACAATATTTTGATGTAAGAGTTCCAAGTGGGGAAGGGGGGTCACCTTTGCATGTAATAAATACAGTTTTGCACTATATTGTTCTCTTTGTATCTTTTAAAGAAAAGTGGATACAATTTGTACTTGTTAATCGGGAGACGAACAACACTGGATTTGGACATTTGAAACACCACTGGTTAACCCACCAGTTTGAGTCTTGTGGGGGAGGGGAGATGTGACAGGATAAGTGTGTGTGAGGAGGTGGTGATGTGACAGGTTCAGTGTATGTGGGGGAGGGGGTAACTGTAACAAGATGACTGAGTGTGGTGGTGGGGGAGGGGCGATTTGACAGGGTGAGTGTGTGTACGGGAGTGATGTGAAGGTTGAGTGTGTGTGAAGAGGGGGTGACTGTATGTGTGGGGGAGGGGATGATGTTACAGGATATGTGTGTATTTGTGGGGAGAGGGGATGACTATGACAAGGTGACTGTGTGTGGGGAGGCAGTGATTTTACAGGGTGATTGACGGTGTATGGAGGGTGATGTGACCAGGTGAGTGTGTGTGAAGAGGGGTGACTTTGACAGGGTGACTTTGTGTGTGTGTGTGTGTGTGTGTGTGTGGGGAGGGGATGATGTGACAAGGTTACTATGTGTTGGGTGGGTGATGATGCAGGGTGAGTGTGAGGTTGGCTGAGTGTGCGTGGTGGGAGAGGGGTGATGTTACAGGGTGTGTTAGGGGGGAGGGGCTGATGTTACAAGGTTGACTGTGTGTGTGAGGAAAGGGGGAGATGTGACCAGATGACTGAATGTGTGTGCGTGGTGAGAGGGGGATGTAACAGGAAGAATGTTTGGGTGGTGAGAGGGGGATGTTTTTGGTTAATTGAGTGTGGGGGGAGGACGGGTGAACTGACAGCATGAGTTTTGTGGGGATGTGGTAGATTCTATGTGGGAAGGCTGTATTTTTCCTGTTCAGCCTCCCTACACATTGCTGCTCATTTTGTTTGTAGCTGAGCCTTCCCCTCTGTTACCTCCTTCAACTCAGTTTTCTTTAGCCACCCTCCAATTACTCTCTCTGCCGTCTGCCAGCTGCTTCTGCTGCTTGCTGTGCTACACACAGAGCGGGGTGTGTGTGATATCATACGGTATAACATCTCCACTCTTTACTATGTGTGGAGACAGTCAGACAGCCTGGGAGAATGAACCTCTGATCTCCCCTGCTCCCTTCTCCCCTTCAGATTCTGCAGCTCCAACCTGCCGTACAGAGGAGAGATGAATACAGACAGTCATTCACAGTCAGTCAACTCTCTGAGGTTCGGAGTGTGGTGGCTTTGCTGTGAGCTTCAGGAACTGTAATAATAACATAATTTCACTTGCAATTTTGCAAATTGTGCACATACAGAACAACACTTTGAAATGGTGCACATACAGAAATTTATTATTTTGCCTACCGGTATAATTCCACCTCCAGCAGTGTCATTAGCCAGCCCAGAAGATTTCCGGACTGGCTAATATCAATTCTGTACAAAATTAGCATCTAATGTCTCTTCCTTCCTAAAAGCCAGAAAAACTGTGAAGCCAATGGCTTTCCAATGAGTATCGGTTAAGTTTTAAAGACTTTTTTTTACAGGTTTAAGTAATGCCCAATAGGGCACTGTAAAGCAAAAACTATTTAGTATCAAAAGGGTTGGAGTAACCCTTTAAACCAGAGCTCAAGTATCAAACATCTAAACACAGGGACCAGAAATAACACCTCTTTTTTTCCTACCATTTCCACTCTCTAAAATTGATCATGGCTTTACATTCCTATACCTTGCTTGACACCAATCCACAGCTCAAGAGGGCAGCAGTCATTATGAGTAGCTACATCCTATGGGTTGACCTATAATTTTTTTTACTAAATACCCTGACCATATCTACTTTTTATATCAAATAGTTTTTGTTTTGGATTTTATCTCCAATTTTTAAAAATCTGAAATCAGGATTTTGGTGTGGGTTGTATCTCAAATAGTAACTATCTGTAGCAACATTTACATCAGTGAAAGGGACAGTCCACCTGCATTTTTTTATTTATTTTTTTTACAATTAACCCACCTTTATCTATTGCAAAAGTATTAGCTATTGCTTGTCCCATGACATACCTCTTGGTCTATTTCCAAATCAACTCTTATGCAACCCAGGTGCAGATGTCTGATCACAAGTGCCATAATCCTATAAAGAATCTTCGTAAGACCCCATTATTGAAGTTACTATACCGGCATCTTCCTGCTTTCTCCGCAAGCTACAGCTGGTGACCTTTACGTATCACTCTAGATCAATGGAATTGATGGAAGGACCAGAGGTATTGTGTGCTTATGAACAGATTCTATTGCTTTCGCAATTGCACGTTATTGCAGTGATTTTTTTCACCACCGGTAGTACAGATTTTTCACTGATCGCATAATTTATGTGAGTCTGCATCACAAAGTGGATCTGTGTATGGGCAATAAGAACCGTGTGAATAGATAATGGGGCACAGCCTTAATTCTTTTGGAGGCTACCAAAAGATTAAATAAAATTGCCACATTTGTACATTCTAGCCTATATATAGATTTAATTGTATATATATATATATATATATATATATATATATATATATATATACAATTCAATGCTTGTTGTCTTTTGTAGTGAGGAGGAAGCCCAGGAAACTCCAGCTTCCATGTCTTGCAGATGGCAGGTCTTCTTACTTTCTCGCAAACCTCCTGTATGTGTGCTGTGTCAGAGTGTTGCCATAGTAGCCCATGACAATGCTCTGACAGCTGGAGTTTGTAAGAAGACCTACTGGAGGTGGACGCTGAGGTATCGTAATCTATAGAAGCCAGCAGTGGTCGGAAGGCTGCAGGTGCATATATATATATATATATATATATATATATATACATGAATGTATATATAAAATACAAAAAGTCTTGCACTCCTACTCACAATTGTTTCCACCCGGTGCTCGATAGCACAAGTTTATAGGTAATCAAAAAAAAATGTATCAGCCCTCAGGGATTTTCAAAGTAAAACTTTCTTTATTGAAGAGTGTCAAATTAACATTTTAGTTAAAAACATGAACTTTCCTCAGGACAAGTTGTATATGTAGCGATATTCATTATATATACAGTTTTAAGTCAGTAATTAATCCCCCATTGAAAATCAGGTTTATTGTCAAAATGTACAGACTTTATCCTGTTGCAATGAGCAAATCATACAAAAGCAATTGAAATAGCTCAACACAACAAATGCTTCAAGTGGTTTCACCAAAGTCAACTAAAATTCAACTTCTAATGACTGCTCCAGTCTCAAAATTATTCAACCCCCTCAATCGAATCCCTCACACCAGCACAAATATGCAAAACAGGTGTTGTCTCAAGCACACCTGATGCAACTAATCAAGGACTTCATTGATTGCACCAGGTGTGGTTTAGCTGGAACACTTGAAATACCAGAGCTGGGTAGGGGATTTTTGAGTATTATGTTTGACTGCATGTTAGAAATATGGATAAGTCAAAAGCATGGTTTACACAGTTAAGAGAAGAGATCATTGCCATTCACAAACATGGAATAGAATACAAAAAGATAGCGAAGGCACTGAATGTTTCCAGATACACCATTGGAAACATAGTTTGAAAGTTCAAAGCTAAAGGAACAGTGGTTACACTACCTGAACGGGGCAGAAAAAGAAGCTATCAATGGCTGTAACCAGATTCTTAGAAGGCAGGTTTTGAAACACCCTTTAGTGACTGCAAAAGACCTGCAGCAAGAATTAGTGGCAGCAAGCACTGAGGTTTCAATGAGCACAGTAAGGCATGTACTAAATGCAGAAGGTTTCCATGCCTGAACTCCAAGATGTACACCACTACTGACCCAGAAGCACAAGAAAAGTCAGCTGCAATATGCTCCAAATCATATATATATATATATATATATATATATATATGTATAAGCCACATAAGTTTTTGAATACTGTTCTGTGGAGGGATGAAACAAAACTGGAACTTTTCAGCCCAATGGATCAGTGGTATGTCTGGAGAAAGAAGAAGAAAGCATATGCTGAAAAGAGCACTCTGCCTACAGTTAAGCATGGTGGTGGCTCTGTGATGCTCTAGAGCTGCTTTGCATCCTCTGGGACTGGAAACCTGCAGCGTGTGGAAGGCAAGATGGATTCAACTGAAGTATCAGGAAATCCTATGAGAAAACATCATGCCATGTGTGAGGAAGCCGAAGCCTGGGCATCATTGGACCTTACAACAAGACAATCATCCCAAGCATACCTTAAATTCCACCAAGGCTTGGTTGCAGAAGAAGTCATGGAAAATTCTACAGTGGTCTTGACAGTCATGACCTGGCTTGAACCACATAGAAAATCTCTGGTGGGATTTGAAGAAGGCGGTTGCAGCACTCAAACCCAAGAATACCTTTGAGCAATGGGCTGAGATTCCTCAGGAACACTGCCAGAAGCTGGTGTCTGGCTATGTATCTCGTTTTCAGCAGGTCATAACAGCAAAAGGGTGCTCTACTAAGTACTAAGTACTACTTGCCATGAAGGAGTTGAATACTTTTGAGGCTGGAGAGATAATTAAAAGTGGCATTTTCAGTTGAATTTGGGGAAACCACTTGAAGTATTTGTTGTTTTGAGATATTTCAACAGTAAGCATTTTGGGAGAATAGGGCGAGGGCCCCATAGAGCTGTATTAGTTGTGACCCCCTGATGAAATCCCTGGATTAGTCACTAACATGATAATTCACCTTGAATTTTCACTTTAGTGTGGGGGTAGGCAACCTCTTAGTAGTTCTGTGCCAAAACAAGATTTTGAAGTCCCTTGGCGTGCCGGTCCTGTTTTTCAGAACTAAGGTTGTCATATTCCACTTATGTTATTTTGGGTGCTGCAGTTGCTTTGTAGCATTGTATTTTTGCGTATGTGGCCTGCTATATGGTACATGTTCATGAGTAGTTTGTGGTATTGTGTATGATACCAATAAATGTGGACTTTGCATTGGGGCTACTTGTGGAATTGTGTTTGTATTATTATTATTTATAAAGCGTCAACAAGTTCCGTAGCGCTCTACAATGGGTGGACTAACAGACAAGTATTTGAAACCAGACAAGTTGGACACACAGGCACAGAGGGATTTAGGGCCCTGCTCAATGAGCTTACATGATAGAGGGAGTATAGATTATATATGTTTGGTAGTGGTGCTGCTTGTAGTATTGTGTGCATGTATGTGGATTGTCAGCTGTGTTGTGTTTGTAGTTTGTGTGTGGGCTGTCTGTATTATTTCCATGATGGGGAGACTGCAGCTCTGTGTATATCTAGCAGTGTGGGTGGGTGGATTCCTGGGAGTCCAGTGGGGACCGTTTTGGCCAGGTACCGGTCAAGGGCAGGAGCTGCGATAGCTTATGTGCTTTTATATTGATCCTTGTTATATAACGTCTTTTTTTTTCTTCTAGGCAAGTGTATGTATGTTTTCTGTTGCCTTGTACCTTTTGCTAAATCATTCTGTTTTGCCCATCTTATATTTACTTTTCTACCCAATAAACTGTTAAGTTCTCAGATGGGAAGCTCTCATTGCCTATTTTTGCAGTATTAGGTTCACTCTATGTCAGCTCTTTTCTATACAAATAAATTGCTCAGCAATTCTAACATTTTGTTGCTTAGTAAATAACAAATAATAATAACTACCTTGCACATTAGGGTTATACCAGTAAAGGCATGATAGATTTTGCAGGCTCATTGTGGAAAGTACGTCAGACACACAGGACTACAATTGAACAACCCACATTAAACACATTTATTTATCATTAAAGGAAAACAGTCATCATCTTTTATTATTACTGGTAAAAGTAAAAGATTACCTATAGCATAGCCTTGCTGTGTATTCCTTTGTGATAAATACCTATACGTTAATATTTCTTTTTAATGTATTTCTGGCCATACCCTTGTCGTGTGGGGGCCATCTTTGGTCAGAAGCACCACTCACTCACTAAAACTTTGCTTCATTTGAAGGTATGTGTGCATCTGCATCAGGGTCACATCATATTTTATTTCTTGAAGCTATATCATATACTCATACACAGGAACACTATGCAAGACATAAATAACCCTTAAAGAGAACCAATAGTCTGAGTTCTTTTTTTCAGGACTGTAGGTACTCTTCTATCTCTGTGACCACTGTCCACCCTTCATTGATAGTAACAATGAACGTTAAATAAAGATTCAAGCACAGAGACATCTCCCCTGCAGCTGGTTGCTCCACAAGAGCAGACGTCAGCATGCCTACTGACATCTTCCACAGTGGCTAGGGGGGCAGGTAAAGGTGAGATTTTTTTTACCTGTCCCTCGCAGGAAGTTTTGCATTTTTATGGTCAAATGGTAAACCCAGTGGTGTATCTTGGTTTTGTGCTGCCCTAGGCAAAACTCAGACACCCCCCCTGCGCGTGCCACCCCCACCCAACCCTTCCCCCGCCTTCTAAATACACACACATTCACTGACAGATACGCATACACTAGCTAACAGACACACACACACAGTCAGACACACACAGTCAGACACACACAGTCGGACACACACACACTAACAGACACACACAGTCGGAAACACACACAGTCAGACACACACACACTAACAGACATACACAGTTGGACACACACAGTCGGACACACACACACTAACAGACACACACAGTCGGACACACACACACTAACAGACACACACAGTCGGAAACACACACAGTCAGACACACACACACTAACAGACATACACAGTCCGACACACACACTAACAGACACACACACACTAACAGACACACACAGTCAGACACATTAATACTCACTTCTCTTTATTTTTATTTAACCCCCCCAGCCTCCCCCCCCCCCCCCAGCCTCCTTACCTTTGGAAATGCTGGTGGGGGGGGAAGTGGGGGTTTCTCCTATTGCCAGGTGGTCCAGTGGCTGCTGTGCGCTGGCGGGCGGGCGGCTGGCGAGGGAGCACTTCCCCTGAGCTCTCTGCTCAGCTCCCTCGTGTGCCGCCCGCAGAGTGACGCTGGGAGGCGGAGCCGGAATATGACATCACTCTGCGGGCGGCGCGCAAGGGAGCTGAGCAGAGTGCTCAGGGGAAGTGCTCCCTCGCCAGCCGCCCGCCCGCCAGTGCCGCCCACTCATCAGCCCGACCGGCATGTCGGTTAGCCGCAAGGCTAACAAGACATTTGCCCTGGGCATCTGGGGGGGCTTTTTTTGCCGCCCCCTGGAAAATGCCGCCCAAGGCAAATGCCTTGTTTGCCTCGCGGCTAATACGTCCCTGGGTAAACCTAACCCTAACTCAGGATGAACCCCTCTGCTGAGGTCAGTGCTGACTGCAGTGGTATTATCCAGCTTACACAGCACTGCTACTGCAACTTCTTAATTTATCCCTGATGATCACATAGTGACTGGTGCTGCGCAGCAGGCACAGCCCAGTGACGATCACTGTCAGCAAGGAGACATGCAGCAAGACTATTTTGGACTCCAAGATAATCGCCGTGGCTGAAAAGACATCTGTCATCACTTTTCCACTTCTTGTTTTTTAAAGTGTATTACATTTAATGAAAATTAAAGTTATTTTTCTTTTTATTAAAACGTGTATATTAATAATAATAATAATAATTATTATTATTATTATTATATATTTTTTTGTGTGTGAGAATTATCACTTGTTTATCTGGCTAAGCATCCATGTTGGCTCAGACTGTTTTCTGACTAATTGCTGCTCAACCTAACTTGCCTGCTGCTGCACTTTCGCACCAGCAATTGCAGCAGCAAGCATGTTAGGTTGAGTAGCAGTTGGTCAAATAACAGTAGTCTCTGACCCAACATCCCAACATGGCTGCACATACAGGTAGACAAGTGAAACTTTCTCTTACAATGTATCATGATAAATAATTATTGTTTATTAATTTATAATAATAAGTATATATAATTTAAAGAATACTATATAATTAATTTTCATTAAATATAATACAAAAAAACAACAACAACAAAAACAAGACATGAAAGTTTGATTAGACTTGTCCTTTAATGTGATCGTTCAGCCATTGTGATGTTAAGGATCGTATACAGCACTTACTGTGAGCACTATATACAGCTCATCGATCAGTCTGGTGCTATAAATATGGCCCCAGGTGACAGAGAGGAGCCGCAGGTTTTAAATGATACCTGGGTTTCCCCTGTGTGAGCAGGGATTAAAGCGGCACTGTGACGCTAAACTTACCTTTCTCCTATTGTTTCCTCTTCTCTTCCTTTCTTAGAATCTGTTCTTCTTTTCTTCAATTCTGATCTAGTTTTCTTTAAAAAATAAGACAATGGAGGGACTACTATGTCTTATGTTTTTTTTTCAAATGCCTGACATTCTCTAACACAAGGAGGAGCTTAAGTCAGCTCCATTTCCTGTGTCTCACAATACACACCCTCCTCCTTGGCACAGGAAATGGAGCTGACATGTTTTAAAGAGAACTAAAGCAGTAATGAAGAAAAGAAGAACAGATTCTGAAAGAGGAAGAGAAGAGGAAACAATAGGAGACAGGTACGTTCAGCGTGACAGTGCCGCTTCAGGGTACAGGACATTCCATGTCCACCTTGAACAGCACTATTTTTAGGGGGCGCATGAAGGATCATAAAAGTTTTAAAGTGTTCTCAAAAGTCTTCTTAAAAATGTATAATATTGAGGTTATTGTTTTTTTGTTAATCTCTCTATTATTGAGGCAAACTAGTTGTTGATGGTGAACTATATATATTGTGCATTGTCTTCTCATACCATGCCGGTATTTGTATGATCAAATTTATATGGTTAGTAAACTAAGGATTTGTTACACATGGAGTGTCCTTTCAATATTGGATAATGTTTGTTGCCTCAGTGTGCTTTTACTGTTACCTACCTACTAATTGTTCTCTTGCTTTTATCATTTGGTTTTAGTGGACCCTGGTGTTTGGTATATTTTTCTTGGTGAATGAAATAATTTTTTTATTAATTTTACGCAGAGTTTATAGTCATTTTATCCATTGCATTGTAAATGTTTACTACAGTGTACTCTAGCCAGTCAGTTTCAGTAATTCATTCTGTTTAGTTTAATATTACATGAACTTAACATTCATTCCATTGTAAAGGGTTAGTAAATAACCTTGTATAAGTATTCTGCCCTTTCCAATCAAGCAATTTGTTTCTAAATTTGAATATGCATCTTAATCATCTTTGCCATTTCCGAGTACATTTCTAAATTCTAGAGGTTCCACTTCAACCCACTACTGCTTATTATAACAAGCTCATACACCCAAACTATTCCTTTCTTGGCAGTAGAATTCATTTTTCTAAAGTGTGGAATTAAGTGCAGAACAGCATTTCAATTACATTATATAACGACAAGGCCAAGATAGATAGCCAGGAACAAATAAAGAATAATACCTTCTGCAGCACTAGGATTAAAAAGAAATGTTAAAATTCTGGACTCCCACCTTGGCATGTCTTTAAAATAAAAGTGATATCGCAATAAATATATTTTAAATATATTGGTGCCCAATTTTAAATTAAGAAATTCACCTTACAGAGATCATAAATAAATACAAATACTTATATTTTCCAGCTATAAGGACTGTTATAAAAATCTCAATAATATGTAACATTCCTTCACAACTCATACGTGCGTCATCTCCAGAAAAAAAAGATAAAATAGAATTATACACCATGATTCACTAACAGATAACCCAACGTGCAAAAACTCATTTCATTGAGGTGGCTT
Organism: Pelobates fuscus; assembly: GCF_036172605.1. Lineage (NCBI taxonomy): Eukaryota > Metazoa > Chordata > Amphibia > Anura > Pelobatidae > Pelobates > Pelobates fuscus. The sequence continues at coordinate 99,854,359 of NC_086319.1, read as the reverse complement.
CACCAGCAACTGGAACCCCCGTCTCCACCCCCGCGCATCCCCCCTCTAAGCGCACCACAATACACGAACATACACACAGCCACAAAAATGTATGAACAAGGACATAATATTTTATTATGACAGAATAGAACCCTATTTTAACAACATATTAAATTACAACTATTTACACACTAACACATACAAACACCCTGGATACATGCACACACCTTGACACACAGATATAAACACTGATACACTGGCATAGACACACTTTGACACACAGATACACGTACTGGCATATACACACATCTTGGTATACATGCACTGGCACATACACACAGATACGAACACTTGCGCGCGCACACACACACACACACACACAATTATACATATACACACACAGATACACACACTGGCACATACACACACGTGGATATGTGCACTGGCACATACATATAGATACACACACTGGCACTTACACACACACTCAGATACACACTGGCACACACACACACATTCAGACACACACACAGATACACACACTGGCACATACACACACTCACTCAGATACACACATTGACACATACACACACACTCAGATACACTGACACATGCACTCACCTTGACACACAGATACACACACTGACACACACATATACACACTGACATTCTGGCATGTAGACACATTGACACACAGATACATACAGTGGCATATACACACACCTTGACACACAGATACATGCACTGGCACATACACACAGATACACACACAGATACACACTGGCACATACACACACTAAGATACACACACTGGCACATACACAAAAAAGTGTATAACTAAAATGTTTTGCAATGACACTGTTCTTTACAGACAAAAGGTTTAGTGATTACAATTGACATATCATCTTGTAGGGAAGGCAATGTCATAGCTTCTGAGCGTTATCAGTGTTGACTATACAGTTTCAATAAACCAGTGGAAGCCTCTTTTTTCTCATTTTTTTGTCCTCGCCTCTTACCCCTCTGGCCATGCACCCTCAATGCTCTACCACTTTCCGTGTATGACATAGCTGAGAGAAGGGGGTGGGCATAGTGTTTTTATGTCTGGTGTGACACTAGTTAATTTGTAGTTATATTAATTGTCTGGGGGGCTAATCGTAAGTGCCGAATGTGTTCTGGGAGGAGATAAGTGCTTAACAGGGCCAGAGCGGGCTGTTTAAGACCATCAATACTTGTGTTGGTATGTACACGTGTCTGCCGAATTCCTTTGTGTGTCATCTCTTAGTGGTCACCTAGCATGTGCCAGGGCTTTGGTCTGGTCAGGTAGCCAAGTTGTATAGCTTTTAATTGAACAAGTTATATAACCAATCCTCTGTGTTCACGCTTACCCGATCCTGGCAGGCCCGCCCCAGGGGTGGAGAGTGTGTGAAAGGTGGAGGAAAGGGAGAGAGGAATGCTAGAGAGAGAGAGATAAAAAATTAAAGCAATCAAGGCTTGTTTATTACTATATTGGAAGGTCCCATGGGCCAGAAAGCAGAGGAATTTCAGCTAGTTGCTGCCTCGGCTCCGCCTAGCCCCGTCTCACCTGTAGAAAGCACGCTGCCTTCCTCTTTGGATGAACTGCTTCAGCCTGCCCTGGATGTGGCCTCATGAGCCCTCCTGTGTAATGGCTGTGTGAGTTAGTCCATCTGAAGAAAGGGAGTGTAGGAAAAATATTAAGACAAAATAATCCCTACTTTGTCTCAAAATATCTTTTGACTGGGTTGAAATTTCAGTGAAATTCCTAAACAACTAATGTGAGTATTTTATCTTTATCTTTTATTTTATCTTTATAAAATACTCATATTCAGTGGGGGTTTTATAAAACGGGGGATTTATTTACCAAACTGTGGCGAACTAACAAGGGACTTGTACCTTGTAAGCAAAATAACAGAAGCGGAAAAACCTCAAACTCAGTGACTTTAACCATGCGCTCCCTCGCATGCCCTGTAGTGATGCTGAGAGCTAGGTTGTCAGCTGCACAACCAGACAGTGCACATTGATCTCATCCTCTCTAACCTTCAGAGGGATCCACTCCAGCTCTCCCAGAAAAAGGTAGGGAGAATGGGTGGACCTCTTAAAATGAATAAAAATAATTTATGTGTGTGTGTTCGAGAATGTGCCTTTTGTAAGATTTAGAATGTGTATGAGAATGTGCCTTTTGTGAGATTTAGAATGTGTATGAGAATGTGTGTATATGAGAATAAGTATGTATGTATGCGTGATGGTACATGTGCAAAAATGTATATGCAATTATGTGTACATAAGAATGTATGTCTATTTTTTTTATTGAGGGGTTAGGAACACTTCACAAAATATGTGCTTACCATTTGTCGGGGAGCGGGCAGGGTTTGCAAAATGGTGGCGATTTGGAATTTAGAGGCTTGTACAATGCACAATTTGTTTGAAACAAATGCACAAGGCTACTTAGCATGTATCAAAGAGTCTGCACGAACTGATGAAATGTTTATAAGATTTAACACATACAAGTGAATTCTCAGGAATTGACAAGGAATTTGTAAATTTAGCTAAAATAACCGAGTTACTCATGATTATACGCTGAAGTATGAATATGCCAGGATGCATTTTCTAAAATCACTATTTAGTTTAGATTTATAGCTGTATGAAACGTGTAGTGAATTGATATTCAGTTATATAGTATACATGTTACAAGACATTTTTCATCAGTTGTCTATAGCAGAGATATTACTTTTATTCTTAGAGCAAATACCCAGTCTATCCCACAATGTTATTTCTAAATAACTCTCCATGGTCCTGAAAATGTATAACTTCTCCTTTTGCACGATACTTAACTGGATTAAGAGCGTTAGAGGTATATTTTTGGCTCTCTCATTGGGAAATGCAAACTCAATATTTGAACATCTGGTTTCTATAAGGTTCGTTAATGAATGACTACTTATGGTGCAATACTGATTTCAGAGTCCTGTCCCATTGTCCCTATTTAGCAATCCATGTTCAAACACGCACTGAGGTCCACAAGAAACATAATTGGAAAGTTGTCTGTGTTCAGTCCCCTTTTATCTAAATTTTGCCTGACTTTTTCCTTGTAAATCCAATAAAGTGTTTTTGCAGCCATGATATCACTGCCATCAGTTTTGTTTTGTCCCATTTTGAGTACACAGTATTTGCCTTCGTTCATTCTGTGAGGCTGATATCTGTTTTACTCGTAGAATCTAATTGCAGAAAACAATGTGTGACATTTATTCTAGGATTCAGTTTACATTCTCCCAAAGAAATGAATGCATATTAATTTCATCTCCTCCTGTTCTATAACATGCTGACTCATACACGCAGATCTCTTACAAAGAGGACAAGAAAGGATATAACAAATCACAAAGAGAAACATGTAACACAATACTAGTGTAGTACCCTAAAGTACCCATACATTATATGTGTGCGTATGTTGAATCACAAATGTTTACAAATAAATGAGCTTGAAATAATAATGGTGGAAGTCTTCACACTCACTTTGGGATTAGTTCACTTCAATAGTTTATGTCGTTTTGATGGAAATCTGATTACATTCTGAATACTAATATTAAACTTCAACAGCAATGTTTCCAATTAGAATATATGTGAATATTGCGTTCACACTTCTCCTGAATAGCTGCCACAAATGTAGGATATAATATCAAGTAATACGCAAGGGCAGAGGTGTACCTAGGTTACATAGCACATGGTAAATGTATTATAGCAACCTCCCTTTAAACTGAAAAAACATGTCTTTCTCTGCACAAACTGCATCCCTTTTTTGTTGGGGAAATTACATGATTACATGGACATATATACATATATGACATTCATCTAAACATTCACATTTATATTCACATGTACTTACATTCATATAAACACACATGGACACATATACACATACACACACTTGAGGTATGTATACACACAGATGCATTTATAAACACACACTGATACATACTCTTACACACACATTTATGCATACCTAGACTCATACATACACACACACACACACGCATTCATATAAACACACGTTGACTCATAAACACACAAGCAAACTCACATGCACACATAGACTTATACACACATTCATGTATGCGCACAAACTTTCACATACACATGTATATACACTGACTCATACACACACATACTTACATACATACATACACATGCACATCCAGGCTCTCTCTGTGCACCCTTCACGATAATTATGCTTCTATGCAGGGGCAAGTTAGGAGTTGAGAGATGCATCCACTCTGCCTCTCATGAACTACGTATGTAGTGGTTATCAGCTTACCAGTGACAATAACAAAGGAAGTCAAAAATATATTTGAAATAACTTACAGCTGCACTCTTACTAGCTATTTGCTAATTTAATATATTGATTAGATTGTGTTTCCTATAAAGTCACAGCAAGTCGTGTTTGTCATAATAGTTGCATTTTAAGAATTGATACTAATGAGAGAAATAAAACAAAATGCTGCTTAGATACTTACATTGAAATGAAGCAAGCTCCCCCATATTCAGATCATCATAGTGTACATGCTATGTCTATCTTCTTGACACACTTTTAACCCCTTAAGGACCAAACTTCTGGAATAAAAGGGAATCATGACATGTCACACATGTCATGTGTCTTTAAGGGGTAAAAAGATTTGCTCTTCACTACTAGTGATAATATTTGTCACTCCCATTGTGGTGGGCTACTGTTTCCATGGTAACCAGCACACTCGCTATATTGCATGGCCGAGCCTCTAATAAACTGCACCCAAGCTCTTTCAAACCATTCTTTGATATAAACTAGTTACTTCCACTTTAACTGAATTCAGTGAACTCTTTTTAACTAATTGTTGTTATAAATTGAATCATTCCATGTTCCAGGGCAGGATCTGTTAGGCAAATTCCAGGCATACCAGTAGGAAAAGAGGCTTAAACCTTTAGCTATAATTGTGGATTGATAATCTGGGGCTTATCCAATGTATGCCTTTCTGTAATACTAAATATATTTTCTATTCAAATACAGATACATATCCATGCTCCCATTTATCAGGTTTGGTTGTCATGTTCAATATGTGTCAAGGGACAAGATCTAAATAATATTATTGGGTATTAAAAGTCTGTTCGTCTAGTTTTCGACTCTCTGGCTTGCTTTAGAGTGTCCTATATTAAATCTAATTAATTCTACGTAGGTATTCTTTCCAAGATGAAGAAGACATGTTTATGGTTGTAGATCTTCTTCTTGGTGGAGACTTGAGGTACCATCTGCAGCAAAATATGCGTTTTACAGAAGCCTCTGTAAAGCTCTTCTTCTGTGAACTGGCACTGGCACTCGAATACCTTCAGAGCAAAAATATCATTCATCGGTGAGTCAAAGTTTTACAATTACCAAACACTAACAGGGTTTTTCAAAGTGAGAATTCAAAGTAAATATATCTAATTTACTTGGAAAAAAAACTTTAAGCCAACTATGCTTTCAGTTTTGGCTACTCTGGCCTTAAATTTGAAATTCACTTTGAATTCTAATTTTTGTAAATAATCCTGTTTGGCGTGGCTTTTGTCTCTTCAGTAAAGAATACATTTACAAGTCGTTCTGTTCTATTTAGAGTCCTAATTCTGCAGCTCTGATTATACTAGTAACTGATGATTTCCTTTGTGAGGATAAAAAAAAGATTATGGTATGCAGCTATACTGTATATTTGGGTTTTTAAAGTGATGCCTCAGCAATGTAAACATTACACTCCTTGTTTGCCCCATTAAACGTATAAAATGGATATATTTGAAAATATGTAACTATATAATGATATGTTCTATATCGGGTTTAAATGTTCATAAAAATACAGTTTATTAAATATTAAATGATTATGTTGCTAGGAAGCTATCCCTTGAAATATCTTTTCAATCCTCCACATTTTCTTTATCGTTGACTAAATGTACGACTCTTAGCACAGCTTATCGAGACAGGGAACATCACTTTCTGTGTGTGCTCTCACAGTACGGCAGCAGCAGGATCATTTGACTGATTTGTTCTTTTTTAAGCAACATAACCTTTTCTACATTTTTCATGAAGAAGGAATATTTATGAGAAACTCACAACAACTTTTAGAAGACATTTAGAAGGCTACTTTTTCTTACAGACAGGGCAATTTTGGAAAAAGGAGGTGAAGCATTAATTTAATAATCTTGCTAATGAAGACTTATGGGACAAAACCATTTACCTACACCAAACGAATCAAATAAAAGTATTTTATTTTTTTGTTTTTTTTTGTTTCTAGTGATGGCTGATGGAAAAGGCATCTTTTTGTACTGTGCCTATTTCATCTGTTTGTGCATGCATGGCATCACCTATAGATGCTTGGTGTGGTCCAGTAGGATTATCTAGCTAGAGATCTTAGTTGTATCCTAATGTGCATGTACAAGAGTCCAATAGTGGCAGATGAAGCCTATAGGAGCTGAAGACCAGGACAGAGAAGACGATGTTGGTTCCGAGTAGAGACATGCTTATGTACATTTGTCTATCTTTCCCCTCTCCCTTCATGCAAATGTTCACCCAATGTTCACCCAATGTTTAAAAAAATATTCTAAAAAGAATAATGATGGGAAGAAAGATATGAGGTGAAAAGTGAGTCATGTAATTACTGGCCTCCTGGCCACACTCCATAGTCAGTCATTTGCAGTACAAACAACAGTGAAACATCACGATGAAAAAACAGGCTTGTTAAGTTCCTTAAGATATGTTGTAATTAATATCAAGGAAAATGACTGTGAAAAGCACAGCTTGTAAAATGTTCATTTCTTATTCAAGTGAGTGATCATGCATTATCAGAGGTAAGTGTCTTACTATACTGCAGGGGAAATATTGATTAAAATGAAGAGAAGCAAAATGCTTAGTGTAATAGACAAGATTAGTAACCGTGAGATCTCTTATGGGATTTCCATTTACTTGGTCTGCTTGCTAAAGCATTTTTGTGAAAGATGATTATCTAGAAATTTGTTTCCTGAAAATGAATGGAGAGTTACATAGATTGTGCCAACAAATACAAACTAACAACATTATCTTGTCTGCCCATGCAGAAATCTCCTTAGTGTTTCTCTTTTTTATGTTATATTCTTTATTTGTATTCAGCTCACTGGTGAGCGGAACAAAATATTCATTGTACAGGAACAAACTTTAGAACATAATGCTTAGTGAGGGGTGATCCAGTGAACTAAAGGTTTTTATATTTGGTATGGGTTAGTCAAATTCTAGTGGAAACTAGTCAGCTGCTGGCAGCGAGAGAGAGGATTGACTAGCAAGTGCTGGGGAGCATAATCTAAGCAATTTCTAGCTTCTAGATCTGAGTGGGAAAGGCCACCAAGTGGCTGGCGAGAGAGGTGAGGGAGTTAGGTGACACATCGTGGGCTCTATTGCCTGCCATCTTGCTACAACCTGCGTTGGGCATTGGATGACCCCCTGAGAGGAAGGCTGGCTACTTAAATGATTTTACATCTCTAGACTATAGGTTATTCTGTCAACTGTATATATACTGGTATAGAGGCGGGGGGTTAAGAGTACTTTGCACTTCAAATTCTTTAATTCGTATGGTGTGCCATGTTAGGGATTAGTTAGTGAGATCACTGAGCATCCTAAAGGACTAAAACAATATTAAAGAAAAAATTAATAAATAAACCATTAACTATGTACAGTTCCGATAGCTGGTAAGTGGGTTGAACCAGGTAGGTGTTATAGGGCCTCAGGTTGTGGCTGCTGCATAGGCATCCAAGAAGGCCCACTGAGGGACGAATGGAGTAACCCTCATGGGGTTCCATCTGTGTTTGGACACTATGGCCCATTGCGGCCCAGATTTTCTCAGTCAACCTTGCGACCCAGTGTCCCCAGTAGGGCAGCTACTTCCTGCAGGTCTTGAACACGGTGAGTGGTATCAGCGTGGAGAACCAATAGAGTCCGAGTAAGACCCACCTGTAATAGATGCCACATTCCTGAAGGAGAGTGGTAAATGGCTGCAGTGATTTTCACCATTGTAGAGTGTCTCCAGACTGGTCAGCTTAGCAGGATAGCTCCGGATTTTCAAAATTGTATGGGGATGTCCCCTTCAGAGCCGCTTGCCTGCTACCTTATCCCTCTGATTCTAGAAGTGCACCACCAGATCTCTTGACGCTGTGTCTGGGGCTCTCTGTGATTTAGGGATTCTGAAGATGCCGTTGAACGTGACACCCTTGGCCTGCCTTGGTGTCAGTAGGGCTATCATCAGTCTCCTCAGGAGATGCGGCAACTCCTCCACTGGTATGTCCTCTGGGATACCTCGAATCTTGAGGTGCATATCAATTTGGGGAATTACTTTGTGTTTTCAGACTTAATCTGATCCTAAACAATAATATATATAGACCCAGAAGAATGCAGGAGGTGGAGGTGGACACCCATGTAAAATCACTTATCTGTTTACTGCTGCCACTGACTATAATATAGCTTTGACTGCCACTTGAGATTTCCAACCATTTTCCTCCTCAAGACCACAAATATTGCACAAAATGGGTACTTTTAAACTTGTTATCCAGAATTATAGTGAGACATGTGTTGAGAGGATGATCAGATTCATTAAAGGATCCGTTTGGGCACCATAACAACTATATGCCAATCGGTAGCTACCCATTCATAAAAAAGCACATACCTTTTTTTATGAATGAGGAGCTACTGATTGGCTTAGAGCAGGGGTTCCCAACCCAGTCCTCAAATACCCCCTACGTGTCCATGATTTATGGATTACCCTGTTGTGTCTAAAGTGGTTTTCTTTTTATTATTTTGAACACCTTAGACACAACTGGGTAATTCCTAAATCCTGGGCTGTTAGGTGTACTTGAGGACTGGGTTGGGAACCACTGGCTCAGAGCTCAGAGCTGATCGATTTAAGCCAATAAGCGGCTTGCCCTGCCCAAGCCTACCTTAATCTAAGATTTTAGATACCAGAAGGACTGGTGGGCAGAGCACAGGCTTTGTGGTAAAATCATTTGTGAATGGTTTATCCCCCTAAAGGTGAGCCAGTGTCAGGGACCTCCTGGAGCCATAACAACTTATTTTGGTGGTGTCCAGAGTGTTCTTTTAAGCCAAGTATTTTGATGAAGGTAACGAAGAGTGAAAGTCAGGTGTGGTTTGCCAAAGACATGTGTCAGGTGTCGTCTTGAAAGAGCTAAAACGGATTGTATGGAACATTACTTTTGCTGGGGAATCCTATCACACCCACATATCCTGAAAAAACTCTACTGTTAGTATGTAAGAAGTTCTTTCTAATCCCATTTTCTATATTGTTTTGCACTGTCTGATATCTATAGTCAATATTTGTGTTTTACGTTGATTCTTTGTCTAGAAAATTTAGAATATAGTTTACATATAATTTCTATAAATTTGCCAATACCTGCATTACACCTAAACCTAAAAATAGTCCAGGTTCTTACAGAGTTAAGCATAAATAAGAGCAATTTTGGGATGATTTGATTCCCTTTAATGTGTGTAATGTAGATAAATCCTAAACCCTGTAGGAAATTAATTACATATTAGCAGCTAGTTGTGCTGCATGATCGAACAGATAATTACTTCTTCTAGCGCAGTGGGATTTCTCCTTCATACCTTTGGGATTATGACCTTGGAACAAATGAAAAAAGAGCAAACCAGAGTCTTCCAAAGTGGAAATCAAAGACAAATTGAATTATAAGAGAGTGATCTGTGCGCAGCTTTAAGGTTTATGAAGATTTAAGGTTAGCACTTTGACGCTGAGAAAACTCAACTATCGACTGTTGTCATTGTTCCCGTATATCGATAAGTTTGCCACAGTGACTTGTTTCATCTGTGTATTCATTACATGGTGTTTGTGCTTTTATTTATTTGCCAACTTAGATAATTGCTAGCACAATGTAATGTAAAGTGTGTAATCTATTATATCCATTTGCCAATAGTGTTCACTTTTATCTCTTTATTCAGCTGCCATTTATCATTTCAATATATACATCATCTCTCTTTCCAATAACTATTAAGTCATAGTAATGTATAACTTTTAATGGTTCAGACTAGACCCTATTTCTCTCCACAATGTTTGAATGGTTTGACACGCTGTGTTCCTCCAGTCTGGTCTCTTTTTCTGATATATTTAAAAGTAAAGTTCCCCTTTCACAAAAGGTTTCTTCCCTTTTTGTCAGCTGATGCCGACGGCCAATGTATTCCATCCATACACAGGCAAAACTGATGTTACTAATGCAAAAGTAAAAGAGGGAATTGGGGGCACACCCAGAACATGTCTGTCTAAGCAGTGGTGCTGCCTTAACCCCTTAAGGACCAAACTTCTGGAATAAAAGGGAATCATGACATGTCACACATGTCATGTGTCCTTAAGGGGTTAAAGACCAAAATCTATACAAAATAGAGGTAAAGGAACTAGCCAGTGCAATCAACAAACACGTACACGTACTCTGGGGTTCAACGAGTGTTTCATATCCACTACATATATTCCACTGCTGCTGGACAGCTCCCACCAATGCTAAAACCTTGTAATTATACTACAGCACCCTGATGACACTGAAACAAGAAACTAAAGCTTGGTTTATAAAACTATGGGAAAGAGACTGCAAAAGTGTATTTTTCACAAAATGAATGGATCCAGATGATTCTGCTGACGTGCAACAAGGTCGGCCTACACAATGTAAGAAAAAGAAGATAGCTACGACATTGGGTCTGTGGAACTAGTTCCAACTCAGTTCCAACAACCAGAATGCTGGACACTCTGGTCCCTTCTTGCTCTATAGCCAAGGTGATTAAGTCTTGGGGGGTGATCCATCCATTGCTGGTTGCATTCCTCCTTACATCAAACTTTATTATGTACCTCATATTACGGTGTATATATATTTCCTATTTTTATGTTGATTTTGTACAACTTGTGTTTATTGATTTTGGGAGTTGTTGCCCCACATATCTAATAATCTATAACATACATCTTCTTTCTTTAACGATAAAACCTTAATAAAATACAAAAAAAAAAAAATAGTAAATTCCACTAATCACAGACAGACTGAGAACTATATATCCTGGTTCTATCCAAGATTAGGGTCCTTTAAAAGAACACTGTAAGCACCATAACCACTACAGCTCACTGTAGTTGTTATGGTGCCAGGTGTGTCCTGGCTATCTCCTTAACCCCTTAAGGACCAAACTTCTGTAATAAAAGGGAATCATGACATGTCACACATGTCATGTGTCCTTAAGGGGTTAAATAATTTGTCAAATAGTTTTTTCAATGGTTTGACAACTCAATATAACAATGTCATTGGAATTAAGTTGTTATAGAGAAGGGATGTCTAAGGCGCTGGCTTACTTTCATGGTTTAAACCATAAACAGTCAGCTCAGTCCCTAGACTTCCACAACGTCATCAAGGAGGCATGGCTTCCTCTGCAATAGTTCAATCACGGCAAGTGTCCCTCATGCATTCAGTCTTCCCAATAGGAAAGCATTGACTGTAGTGGTTTTCTACATTCAGGGCTTGAGCATCATGTCACATGATTTTTACTCGGTTAGTGCAACGGAATAGCCTATAGTGGCTGTCAGTATAACAACCACTAGAGATAGATTTAACCCTGCATTGTAAACATTGCAGTTTCTAAAAAGCTGCAATGGTTTTACATTGCAGGGTTAAAAGAACTGCACCCAGACCACTTCATTGACATAAAGTATACTGGGTGACTATAGTGTCCCTTGACCTGCAAAGTGGTGATTATTTCAAATTCCTTCCTGTAAAGATTGCACGGATAACATTATTCTCCATGCTGTACAGGATTCCTTGATTGATATAACTGGTTAAAAAATAACAGAACGACCATGTAATATATATAATTTTTTACATATGTGTCTGTTTCTTTGTGTGTGTGTGTGTGTATGTAATGTAGGAACTAGACTTAAATGAACATCATGGAGTTAGGAACACTGACATGTATTCCTGACCCTATAGTGTTAAAACCAACATGTAGGTGGATTGCTCCCTATTTAGCTCCCTTAGAAAGAGTTAAAAATTTAAGATTTTTCTAGCTTTGCGCGGGTCTGCCGGCCCTGGCCCCGCCACTGATCGGTGGCCTTTCCCATATGGAAAGTAATGGATTGGCTGAGATCACAAAGGAGGCGAGGTGGGAGTAGGACCAAACACCAGACAGGCCAATCAGCATCTCCACATAGAAATACATTGAATCAGTGCATCTCTTTGAGGAAAGTTAAGCATTTCCATGCAGAGCGTAGAGACTGTGACAGATCCCTCTGTCCTGGACTGGAGTAACCCTTTTTATTCATTCGTCAGTTATATTCGTGTTTCTCTGTTCCTGTGGACTCTATGCTGTTCCCTTTTTATGTACCGAATAAAACTACTGAACGGCCGACCACCCAGTAGAGAAGTGTGCTGCTGGTTAACCTCTTGGCCCCATTAGAACGTTGAGGTTAACCGCAGACACCTCTTCATTGATACGGTAGTTGGGTGGTCGCCATTCGTATACCGACCACGAGGTCGCGGTCATTTTAAATCCACGAACACACAGCGGTGTTTGACGCCTAATTCATGGAACTCGAAACGGACACTTATTGGCACGAACACCGCTGCAGCGGACGACCTCCCTTCTTGTTTGGTAGAAAAGTCACGAACAGCCTAGTGTTCGGCATTTTGTTCAGGAATATGCCATACCCCAGATAGACATCCCGTGGAGCTCATTCGTATGAAAACAGACTTTGTGAACTCTTTAGCTCCACGGCGATTGGACTGTACGCATAGGATCTGAGCGCTATACGGTATTTTTGTGCGCTCAGATCCTAGCTATCTGGGGACCTGTGGAATGCCGGTATTATGTTGGAAAATATTGCAGTTATGTATTTTTATGTATTTTTGTTATGTGCATATAAAATGGCGGTTAGGCTCTTTCCTGGGAGATAATTGAATTACTTCACAATTATCTCCCTGGGCAAAGCAGAGGGTGCTGGGTAACAAAAGGGGAATGGCTACATGTATACCCTGTGATTGGCTACTGTAATATCCTTGTCACAGTCTTCCATCTGGTCCCCTAGGGGAGTGTCCACCAGGTGGGAGACCTGCATAAAAGCCGGTAATGAGGTAGCCCTCATTAAACCAGATTCCTGCTGACCCTCAACACGGAGCTTTGTCTCGTCATTGGGGAATTATTCGTATGGAGTATGCTTGTTTGTCAGTATTGGGAGAATAATGGGTTCGTATGATTGCTGTGCGGCTGCTTACGGGAATAAGGGAAACGTATGATCACTGTTCGTCAGTTTGCAGCGCTCAGTGGTTACCTCTGCATTCGGTAAGGGAACGTCCTGTACGGCAGTAACCCCTCTCATACCGAGGGAGCCGTAACATAGACATTGATTGTCAGTGCTGCACACTGTGCAGCACTGCTTCAGGAAGCACCTCCAGTGACCATCTGAGGAGTGGCCACTGAAAAGACAGTATTTGCATGAAAATACCTGCAGGGATTGTCTATACTCACCAGAACAACTGCAATGAGCTGTAGTTCTGGTCACTATAGTGTTCCTCTGGTGATTTATATTTAGTGAAGAATGTTATTGAACGTTTTTATACAGTGTAGATATACTAGTGGTTATGTGCTGGCAAGCTATGAATGCAGTCCCTCCATTTATATTTAATTTATGCTTTTTTTTATTTGTCAAGCCATTTTCAAGTTCCCTGTAGCCGTTTTAAAGATGCCAAAAGATGATTTGAATGCACCAGGGGTGCTGCAGTGATTTGGCATGGCACAGCCTTGCTAAACACCAGTGATTAGAACTTATGATGCATTGCACCGTTTGCTCACAATGTGTGCTCACACTGGACTGATATTTAGACTGCTAAAAGGAAAACAAAAATATTCCTAATTTTAACATAACATTCCATGGTATCCCCTGGTTTTTTCGAACAGCTTGAAAATGGTTTGACAAAAACTGGTAGGAGTAGGACTGAACCAATCATAACTACTGGAATACGCTGTAGTGTTTATGGGTCTTGGAGTACTCTTTTAAATGGTTAATATGGTCACTATTGAGATTATACAAATTCTCCACTGAAATCTGGCCACGGTGTTTGTCTTCTAAAATGAGTAGACTTGTTAGCTTTTTAAGCAGTTTTCTGTTCACAGGTATTGAATGAAATTTACAAATTAGGTTTCAGTTTGTTGTTTTAGCTATTAGTAAAAAGCGTATGCGAACACATGACGCAAGCAGAACTTCATCTTTCAAAATATTACACAGATATAGGAAATTAATAAAATCAGTTTTAAATTACATGATATTATTGGAATTCATAAAATTCAATGTAAGTTAAATTATGCAAATCAAAAAGGTTGAATACAAAATGTGCTATTTGTGTTGTGGATAGATTTACTGTTGTGTTATTCTCTGCCCATCTTTACCATCTGAATCTCAAACATTTCCACCAAATATAATAGGTAAATCCTGGAACAAAAGCATCTACAGTATGCATCATTTAAGGTTCCAAGCACCATGACCACTTCAAATCACTGCATTGTGCCTGGAGTTTGTATGTGCAGCACTTTGCTATGAAACGCTGCACAATTAGAGAGTAACCCCTCTACTGCTGGCAGAGGTGTAAATCCATCATCCATCATTAGAACTAGAGATCCTGGTCTGCCTAATGTCAATTTTAAAGGACCACTATAGTGCCAGGAAAACATACTCGTTTTCCTGGCACTATAGTGCCCTAAGGGTGCCCCCACCCTCAGGGACCCCCTCCCGCCGGGCTCTAGGGGGGAGGAAGGGGTTAAACTTACCTCTTTTCCAGCGCCAGGTGGGAAGCTCTCCTCCTCCTCTCCACCTCCTCTCTGCCTCCCCTCCTACTCCTCGGCTGAATGCGCATGAGTGGCAAGAGCCGTGCGCGCATTCAGCCAGTCTCGTAGGAAAGCATTTACACTAGAGGCTGGATTAACCATAATATAAGCATAGCAGTTTCTCAGAAACTGCTATGTTTATAGAAAAAAGGGTTAATCCTAGCTGGACCAGGCACCCAAACCACTTCATTAAGCTGAAGTGGTCTGGGTGCCTATAGTGGTCCTTTAATGTCATCTGACGCCAGCACAAATGACATACTGGCGCCAGAAAGTCAGCCACTCCCTGCCATTGTCCTCCCTCAAAGAAAGGGTTAGTTCAACCGAAACAAGTGTTTTATGAAATAAAATGTATCCATAAAGTTGAAGTGGTTATCTAAAACAAACTATTTTTTTCTATGTGGGAAAAGGTATTTCTCATTGTTGAAATAGACTGTGTTGGTTTTTCAACATCTCAAAATAATGTTAGCTTAATAAATGATAGTTTACATTTGTGGACATTTTATATGTACATATGATTTGTTAATCCATAAAGCTTGTTAGTAGTACATGATAGAATATATAGCTGTTGTTTTTTTTTTTGTAATGTAAAAACGGCGCTCCCACATTCTTCGCATATTTTACAGATACCTTGTGAGTCAAACTCGTAACACATCCAGGACAGTGGGCTGTAGTGGTTATGGTGGTAACAGTGTTATCGTTGAGATTAAAAAATATCACAAGTATGTAGTGAATAATGTGAATAGAGATATCATTCTAACTGGAAATAGTAGGGTTCCCACCAGATAACCCCAAAATGCAAGATAAGATAGAATATTAAATAAGCTCTAATGGGTATCCAGGAGTGATAGAGAATATATACCAGATAAAATGAAAATCTTGTAAAATTACTTAAAAATCAATACTTATAAAAAAGTCAATACTTGTAAAAAAGTCTCTGTATGAAAGTCCTCAATAATTACAACATATATAATCCTTGTTTGACACAAATGTTAAAATGTATACTTGATTGACACAAATGATTGACACAAGTATACATTTTAACATTTGTGTCAAACAAGGATTATATATATGTAGTTATTGTGGACTTTCATACAGAGACTTTTTTTTACAAGTATTGACTTTTTTAGAAGTATTGTTTTTTAAGTAATTTTACAAGATTTTTGCATTTTTTGCATTTTTAACAATTATTGTAGCCCTGTACAAAATTTGTAAAGTGTCTCCACACAACTGCAAATCAATTACTGTTCATCGTAGCATGTATGTTATAAAAATTGTAAATGGTCGGGAATGCAAAAGAACCAAGTTATATTATAGTTGTGAGCAAATAAACCTTGACTAATATAGTAGTGTAAAATAGGTATCAGAGAAGCTGCACAGCAAAGGTATCATGTTTAAAGAATATATGCTGGTTGTTTGTAGAATATATTATAAAATATCACAAAAAAGGGCTAGTATAGAATAAAACTTGAGCTATTTTTTCTCTCATGGGTAAATTTGGTGCATTAAGGAATGAAAACAATTACAGTTATGTTTAAAGGAACACTCTAAAACCCTAAACCACTTCAGCTTGCTGAAATGGTTTAGGCGTTAACAGAGTGTTTCCTCCTAGTCACTTTTACAAAACTGCTTTATAGTAACCTATAAGTTACTAACAACTAGGCAGCAACATCAATTAAGTACAGCATTTAGTAATTGTAGTTAATAAATGTTGGACTTTTGTATTTGATTTCTAATGTGAAATATGGCACCTTCTGTTTTGCAAAACCCTTTTCATAATTGTTTTAAAAAAAAAACTTTACTTAAAGGGACTCTCCAGTGCCAGGAAAACAAACTGTTTTCTTGGCACTGCAGGTCCCCTCTCCCTCCCACCCCCCATCCCATGTTGCTGAAAGGGTTAAAACCCCTTCAGTGACTTACCTGTATCCTCCTTTTTGCCCAAGTGAAGTGATATTGAGACTAAATAACTAATTTATCTACATTTAGTAAAATCATTATGGATTTGGACATGTTTCAAATTTGAAACTTGGCTGAACTCATTAATTTCTTTCATAATTGCTTGTACGGAATTTAAGGGAGATTTCATGGTCACAAGAATATAATCAGCATATAAATTAATTTTGGCTTCTTTGTGATTGACTGGGAGTCCCTTAATCTCAGAGGATTCTCTAATATTGGCGGCTAATGGTTTGAGAATTAAAATAAAAAGTAGAGGGGTGAGAGGGCACCCCTGTCTTGTGCCTTTGGCAAGTTTGAACCAATCTGCATTAATATTAGGTCCAATAGTGAGGCATGAGGGTATTTTATACATAGCAAGAATAGCTTTTAAAATAAAAACCTGTAATACCATACTTCCTTAGAGAAGCCTCCATAAAATCCCACCCGACTCTGTCAAAAGCCTTCTCGACATCTAGCCTTTTAATCATTTTATTATTGAATGTATTACCATGACTGATTAAAATAGCTTCATCCTGGCTATATTGTTCTTTTTTTTAGTTCAAAATACATTGTAGGTTTATAGGTTTATGACATTCTCAGTCTGTTACTGCTGGTGAAACAAATGCCTTTTGCAATCAGCCAGAGGAGAGAATACTGTACTGACAACTAGGGAATGCCACACACGTGTTAAACCATTTGAAAACAGTGTAACACTTGTGTGCTCATGTACTCTGGGCACCATAACAACTTCACTGACATGAAGTGGTTTTAGTACCCAGAATGGCCCTTTAACCACGTAGTCAGCCAGCTTTATGGCAGATGAATCCTCTTTCAAAATAGTAATTTACCACAAACATACAGGGAAACCTTCTAGTGTGTGTGTATATATATATATATATATATATATATATATATATACAATAAACAATACACAAGATCCAGCGCACTCTCCTATCAGCCACCCCCCCATGTTCCATATGTATGTATATATATATATATATATATATATCTTTAGCTTCACCCCAGAACCGTCTCCTTCTGGGATCTTTGCAAAATATGCAAAGACCCCCCACAAGTAAAAGAGACTCTTTAAAATATGCTAAAAGAACTTAGCAGGGATTCTAGGATCATATTTTGCATTTCTCATTAAAGTAAACACATTGTAAAAAAAATGTATGCAGGTAGCAGGGATAGTTGAGTGATGCTACTATATGTCTTTTTCAGTAATTTAATGAGACCAGAATATTAAATGTGGCACAATAGGATTTATTGTAGCTTTAGAAATAAGAAAACATTAAAAAAATTTTAAAAGTCTAAATATTTGATAATTTGCTAAATCGTGGATACTTGGTTTTACCGTGGATTTACTTAATCACAGAGGGCCATGGAGTGCAGTCTTAAAAGTAAAAAAAAAAATGTCTTCATCGCTAGGTCCAAGTTATTTAAGGGTGCTTGTTCTCCATTACTGTGCTGAATTTTCGAATAAGATTGGCTTCTGGTTAGGGACTACCGTTGAATTTCAATTTGAAAGTTTCTACTTCCCTTAGTATAACATTATATGTGCTTGCATTCTAAAAATAATCCATACTGTGGATGCTTGAAGAATGTAGAAGGGATTCTGCGATCATATTTTGCATTTCTAATTAAAGTAAACATATTGTAAAAAAAAAGGATGCAGGTAGCAGTGATAGTTTAGTGTTGCTACTGTATG
This sequence comes from Pelobates fuscus, assembly GCF_036172605.1. Taxonomy (NCBI): domain Eukaryota; kingdom Metazoa; phylum Chordata; class Amphibia; order Anura; family Pelobatidae; genus Pelobates; species Pelobates fuscus. Next base: position 99,835,835 of record NC_086319.1, on the reverse strand, counting down.
TCTTTTTCAGTCATTTAATGTGACCAGAATATTACATGTCACACAATATGATTCATTGTAGCTTTAGAAATAAGAAAACACAAAAAATTGTCAAAAGTCAAAATATTTGATAATTTGCTATATCGTGGGTATTTGGTTTTACTGTGGATTCACTTAAATAACAGAGGGCAGTGGACTGGAGTCTTAAAAAAGGTTTACGTTTTTTTTTCATCGCTAGGTCCAAGTTATTTAATGTGCTTGTTCTTCATTACTTTACTGAATTTTCGAATTGGATTGACTTCTGGGTAGCGCCTACCATTAAATTTGAATTTGGAAGGTTCTACTTCCCTTAGTATAACATCATATGTGCTTACATTGTAAAAATAATCCATACTGTGGATAATTTCAAGGACCGATTGATCTTCAATGTTAACTGATCTCATCTCCTCAGGGAGGGACTCCATTATATATGTACAGCTGGATGACTTCTGAGGACCATCAGGGGAACTTTTGTTTGTTTCTGTAGCATGCACCCTTTCTCCATTCTCTACAGCCCTGTTTGTGAAAGCATCTTCAGGATATAATAAACTATCTGATGGGGCCAATGCCTCAAGATGGTTTCTGCCTAACTGAAGCGGAAATTCATCATCGTTTTCTTCCTCTATTATAATTGGTTCAGAATCATCTATAATTATTGGTTGTTGGCAGTGCATTGATTTAGATGATCCTCTACAAGCCCGTGTCGGCATAGGGTGTTGGCCAGCAGTTTCCTGGGGATATTTCTGAAATTGCTGCCTGTTGGTAAGATGCACAGGATATGATGCCACGTTGAATGGAGGAATATAATATTGTTGGTGGACTGGTTTGACCAAGTTTTGTGGGTTTCCTGGTACAACTGGATAATTAGTGGCTCTGGTAACACTAGGGTGTGATACTAGGCTTGGTGCATTCATGTGGTGGGGGAAAACATTGCCCCATGCGAAGTCTGGAAATGAAGCCCATTGTGGGTTATAGAATGCATAGGTGAACTGAGGAGTTCTTCCACCATACTGATCAGGGAAGCCATTAAACTGACCTAAAGTAAAGGAAAGACAGGTTTATAAATTAAGATTACATGTGCATATTTCTTAGCTAAACATTATACATACAGCTGGATCTTTATGTAGAATACAATATAAAAATCAAGGTTGTACACCTTTTCTTAACCCCTTAAGGGCAATTGTACAGAGTCTGATTTAAAATAAAACCTAGAATTTGAGCTATATGTTTGTTCATTCATAATTTACCTCTTTTATACCAAGTGCAACCACACTTATATATCATTTTGGTCATTTCTCATCAAATATATATATATATATATATATATATATATAGAGAGAGAGAGAGAGAGAGAGAGAGAGAGAGAGAGAGAGATAGATAGATAGATAGATATAAACATAATTTAATATGAATGAAATGTAAAAAAGTGTGAGAAATGAAGAAATGTTATTTTGCAAAGGTATACAACCCAGGGTCTTCAAATAAGTTATGTCCAGCCTTTATTTTTTTTTTTTTTTTAGTAGCCACTTACTCAAAAAACCCTGGCCAAAGTTAGGGTTCATATTTGTTTTTTGCATTTATCACACACAAACTGCACTTTCACTGTTGATAATGCCGTGATAATGTTTTAGTGTTTTGAAACACTCATATTTGTGTTCAGCGAAGCCTCCCGAGTACAACAGTACCTGCCATGTACAGGTTTTATGGTGTTTTAGAAAATTACAGGGCTAAATATAGGGCCTGCAAATTAATGGAACGTTATAGGGTCAGGAACACAAACATGTATTCCTGACTCTATAGTGTTTAAACCACCATCTAGAAGTGTTAAACAAAAGCCAATCAAACTGCTTTCCCATATAATTGACTGAGACTGTCAAGGTGGCAGATCACGGGCAGAGCCAACACAAGCCAAACACAAATAATAAAAAAAATAAGTCAGCGCTAGTAAACACAGATAAATAAAGAAAGGAATTAAGTTCCACAGCTTGTTTCGCCTGAATGGCTTTTTCAAATGGAGTAAAAACATTTTTTGTGGATGTCAATTATTTGCTTTTAACCCCTTAAGGACCAAACTTCTGGAATAAAAGGGAATCATGACATGTCACACATGTCATGTGTCCTTAAGAGGTTAATCATTAAAGAGATTTTTGGTCACCGCAATAACGTTTTGTGCCTCTTATACTTTTATTTTATATTTTATTTTTTATTTTTACATACAACCTGGCATTTACATATCTCATCTTCTATTCCCAAGAATCCTAGGTGGGGATTATACCACTGCTTTATCTTTGAGAGTATATTTTTATTGCATTGTAATAGTCCTATGTATTTTATTGAGAGCACTATTGTTGCCTTATTATTTCCTTCTCCTTCTCTCTCACTACACCGAGGACACTCACATCGTATCCTATAAGTGGGGATTGTACCACTGTACTCAAGATACGCTAGAGCTTGCCAAGCTCTAACAAATGTGTAAATATCATTATATCTCCCTGTTTATTATCTTTACACATTACACTATTGGATTTTTCTACCCTTTATCTCTCCATATGTTATGAACCAAATCGTACTCTCTCGACCTTAAAGCGGCACTGTCATGGCCAAATCCCTTTTCTTTAACCCCCTCCCGACTCCACTACATCTAATTGTCCCCCTAGTTACCCTCAAATGCCCCTAAGCCCACCATATTACCTATTTTTTATCTTTATTTTCTCCCCGGACCGGTCCTGGGCGCTGCCATCTTTGTGTGGGTACACACTAGATAACGCAGTGAAATTCCCGCGCATGCCCAGTTAAACACTTGGGCATGCGAACAGGAATTTTATCTATTCATTCTTCAGAAAGACGAATAAATGAATAGAAATTTCAAACAAATGAACAAAGACCTATTTGTTCCTCGTTTGGTTTAATACAAGGAGGGAGCTACCGGCGCGGTCAGTTCCCTTCTTGTAATATGTAAAAATAGAAGAGGCAGGGAGCAGGGAAGCCCCCCATGTCTTCCCTCACTCTATGGGGGTCAATATGAACCCCATTATAGCATAAGGGAGATTAACATCTCCCAAATGCCCCTATTCGCTATGCTATTATACTATTGCATAAAAAAGTATTTTTAATAAAAATGTTCTGTAGACTGCTATTGCGGCCATGTTATCACAATCACAAGGCCCGGAAAGGCCGGACTGACTGCAGGGGACGCCAGGAAAGGTATCGCCAGGAAAGGTAAGTAGCTGGAGGCTCAGGGGCTGTAAACCATTACTTTGCTGCTGTAACAACATTTAAGCCCACTTAATGTGGGACGACATAGAATGTCATAATAAACTTAACAGGTTAAAAGAACACTATAGTGTTAGGAATCCAAAACTGTATTTCTTAGACTATAGTGTTCTTCTGACAACAGCATATGGTCTCCCATCCTATGTTGAGCATTTGAAAACCTTTTTAACGCTTACCTCTTTCCAGCGTCACGGTGATGGGGGAACCTGATGCGCATGTGCGGCAAGCACCACACACATAGGCCTTCCCAATTGAAAAGCATTAAATCAATGCTTTCCTGAGGGTAGTTTAAAGACACTGCATGTCCTCAAGCAAACTGTGAGGATGTCCAATGTTGTTTTACGGTTTCTACAGTGACAGGGGCAGTGTGCTCATAGTGTACCTTTAAGGGAATCCTATGGACACCATATCATCTCAGTTAAGTTGTTATGGTGCCTGGAGTCCCCCGGTACTATCCTATCAGAGTGGTTGTAATATCTATACACAGTAGTATCTGCAGTGTATACACAGGTTAAAGTAAAGTAATTTATTTATTTTACTGTAATATAATAGCATATTAGTAGTAGGGAAATAATGCACTTTATATTGTCATGCAAGAGTGGGCAGTACCTCAGCCACTATGGCTATCAACCTTTCTTCATTAGCCCAGCAAAAACATTGGGCTTAAAAAATGAAGAAAATATGACTGCGTATCTTAAAAAAAAGAAACAGGAAAACCCAAAAATCATTTTAAAAAAAATTAGAGAAAAAACAACAAATGATAAACAAAGCTTAACTAGTCTTAAAATAGTCATACAGTGAATTCATATTTCATGCGACTCAATGTTATGAAACCTATTTTATAAACAGGACAATGAAAGTTTGCTAGTAGTAGTAGGATAATTTTCTACTTTAGAGTTGGAGTGTAATACTATCCACAAGGCTATAGCAGGGCAATATGCTAAGTGTTATTTAAAATCCCTGGTACCCTGTGAGATTGAAGGCATCACCCCTGCTTAATAGTTGCTCTGTAAGAGATGTGTAGTAATTTGTCTCATAGATTTGTACATCGTGATGTCAGGTTTTGGACCAAGTCTTTCCATAACCAAACTGAATATTTTGTTACCAGTGCTGATAGCTAGTGGCTTCCTCTTTATTTATAGTTTGTATGAGTCTGTTAATTGTAATAGAGTTAGTGAGGAGCATTTTATGAATATTTCACAGGAATGTATTTATTAACAAGTAAATGGTGATGAAATGGAAATCAAATCAAACATTTTGGGCCAAAGTAACTGAATTAAAGCAATTCTACTATTCATAACTGGCTTTTAAACTTGGCTAATGTAGCCTACATTTTCCAGCTAGGTTCATACTGAAAACGCTACAGTTTATCAAGTAAGCAGAACACCTGTCACTGAAGACCTTACCAGTTCTGGGAGCCCGTCTCTGGGTTGTGGTCCCATGAAAGTAGGGATGTCTAAACCTGTGTTGGGCTCTCTGAGATGCTCTTGACTCATACATCACTGAAACCTTTCCAATTTGCTCTGTTAATACTCAACAAATGCAAAGAGTATAACTGATCAGCTGAATAACTGCTCCTGTTTGTATTTAAATATCAGGACTTGGTCAGCTTTGTGTTGTGTTAGGGCTGTTGCCATGGAGTCAGGGTCTGAAGCATCCTGATTGGCTGCACAACTCTGATTCTGGACATTTGAAAAATAACAGTGACCAGATTAAGGCATCCTGATTGGCTGGATAGCTTAGACCCTAGACATTTAAAAAATAAGTCACTGGTCTAAAACATTCTGATTGGTTGGACAGCTTGGAACACATTTAAAAACACATTCAAAAATAATTCAAAGTGAATTTCAAATGTAATGCTAAAATAACCAAATCGAAAAGAGAACTGCCTTGAATATTTTTTTTTTTTTTAATAAATAATGTTTATTGTATTTCCATATAAAAAGACATGACAATCAAAAATGTCCATGTACCAGTGATGAATCATACTTTGGTAGACATTTTCTTTCTGCATTATACATTTGCTTACATGACATAAATAACTACATACAATAATGACAATGTACAAACTGTTATTTGCCACTCTTAAAATAGGAGTAGACCGTGTGACTACGGTTCCTCCAATTCCTATAGCAATGGAGGTACTGCTGTTATCGTTCTTATTATGCTTCACATTGTCGTAAAAGTTACACAGAATCTTACATACATAAAGGTACAAAATAGGCATCATAACATGGGTATAATATACCTCACATACTATCTAGTGAGGAGAGAGGGGAGGGGACCCCAAGCGCGCTGCGGGGGTGGAGAGAGGAGCATATCTTTTAGTAGTGTTAAATAATTAAGGTTAATCTAAAGCAAACCAGACGCGACTATAAGTTTACCTTTCGTGCCTAGTTGTTGAATATTTTTTCTAAGAAGCTATTTCATCCAAAATTTTAAATTCTATTTGAATTAATTTTAAGTATTGGCAATTCTCACTTTAGTGAATGAACCTGAGAGGTTTTTGTTTTTTGCTAAATCATGAATTGCCCGGAATTCAAAGTGAATTTGAAATTTTAATCCAAAAAAGTAAATTGGAATTTCGTTTTTCAAAATTCTGCTCTGATATTTGAAATTAAACTCACAGTTAAAGGATTAATCACATAGTCTGGTCAGTGTGTTGCTTTTAGAGTTTTAACCAGTTATTCAATTGTAGCATTACCTTAGCAATTGTGGAAAGTCGTCTGGTTTGATCCCACACTTAATCCTTAAGTGAATCATAGAAAACTGCACTGACTGATGGGCTACAGATGAGATTGCCCCCAAAAGTAACAGATACTCTTTAAAATGTGCTTGTTGAACCTAGAAGGATTAATGAGGTCATATTTTGCTCTCATCTTAATTAAGTTGTTATGGTGCCTGGAGTTCTCCAGCGAGCATTGTCTTACTACAGTACTTATAGTCTGTACACAGTAGTATCTGCAATGTAGACACAGGTGAAAGTTATTTATTTATTGTACTTGTAACAGAGCTCCCCGTACTCCGACTGAGTACCGTGCGTTGATGGACGCTTCCTAGCTTGTGCCGAGGACCACAAGCACTGCCCTGGACACCACAACCACCGCAGACTCCACAACCGCCGTAGCTTAACTGGAGCCGCGCCGCCTTCCGTCCACCCTGGAATCCGCTTCTGTCCTCCAGGACCGTGTGGGGAAGACCTCTCCTCCAGGAGAGCGTTTCAGGAACAAGAGCTAACTTATTAAATCTCATGGGAGTATGCAGAGCATAGCAATCCCCAGTGTGATATAGCAGTTCCCTCCAATAACGAGACAAGGCTACGTATTGAGGGTCAAGAAGATCTCATGTTTAATGGCAGGTACTCTGCTTTTATGCAGTGCTCCCCTACAAGGGAGACGCCCACAGGCAATTAGGCATTAACCAATAAGATAACGGTTACATCCCACATATTCCCTCCCCTCTGCTTGGGAGATAATTGAGTTTCTTACTGTATCTCCTCAATTATCTCCAAGCTAAAACTTATACATTTTTATACAATTTTATAACTTTCTCATTTTACATCGTACATGAATAAAACTTACTTTTTTATTTTATTTTATTTTATTTTTATGAACAACACAACTTGTGGAACAACATATTCAAAATTTGTGAAAATCCGTTCAGTGGTTCCAGAGATATTAAAAAGTCTCTTTGGACCGACCGCAAGCACATTTTCATGCCCAAAACAGTTCCATGGATTTGGGCTGTGCGGTCGGTCTATTTTGCACCAAGAAAATGACTAAGTCCCATTCGAACGAGCGTTCGAATCTTCGAACGGGACTTAGTCTCCAGCCGGGGTGTCGAAGTAGGTACGGGTCAGCGGTGTTCGTGCAATTGGGTAGCCAAAAACAGTTCCATAGATTTGGCTGCACACACCGCTGACTGCGTTCGAATAAGTTAAAATTGCCACTTCGACGACTGCGGCACTTCGACTGCATTCGAAGTGCCAGTTTAAAAGTTGTAACACTGCTCCAAAGTATTTAAAGGGCCAGGAACAGCATTATACAAATCCATTATGCCCCAATGCAGTTCTTAAAGGGCAATACATCCCAGTGCCATAGTCGCAGGGCAGGAGGCTAGCGATCAGTCCTCTCCAATGCCCAGTGGCAAAGGGCAGTTTGTCACAGTACTATACTATAATAACATAGCAGTAGTAGGGAAAAATGTATTATGACCTACCTAGACCCAGTTAAAAACCCAGTACTGGATAATACCTCATGGTCTCCTTGACCATATATCTGATATTAGTTTTATTTATTATGATTTTTTTGACCTGCCATGTGCCTATAATATCTTGGACCAGTTTTGTTCGTATTGGTTCTTGTTGGAGTGTGATGTTCCTATACTTCGATATTGCATATTACATTTTTACGCATTGGAAGGCTTATCTTCTACAAACATACAATGTAATTTGCCATACCTGTGTGTGTTTTACCTGGGAAAGGATGCCTTTTTTGTAGTACTTTCTCGGTTGTTGTACTGTATATTTATATTGTTATAAAACTCATTAAAAAAATATTTAAAAAAAAAAAATATTAGTAGGAGGGAAATAATGCACTTCACATTGTCATACAAGAGTCGGCTACTATGGCTCTCTAACTTTCTTCATTAGCCCAGCAAAACATTGGACTTGAAAAATGAAAAACATACAACAAATAATAAACAAAGCTAAAATGAGTTTTAAAATAGTCGTACAGTGAATTAATATTTCATGCATATGTATCAATGAAAGTTTGCATGGTTTAGAACTAGGAGAAAGTTTACTTTAGAGTAGAGGTGTAATTGTAACCACAGGGTCATTGCAGGGCAATATGCTAAGTGTTATTTAAAATCCCTGGTACCCTGTGAGATTGAAGGCATCACCCCTGCTTAATAGTTGCTCTGTAAGAGATGTGTAGTAATTTGTCTCATAGATTTGTACATCGTGATGTCAGGTTTTGGACCAAGTCTTTCCATAACCAAACTGAATATTTTGTTACCAGTGCTGATAGCTAGTGGCTTCCTCTTTATTTATAGTTTGTATGAGTCTGTTAATTGTAATAGAGTTAGTGAGGAGCATTTTATGAATATTTCACAGGAATGTATTTATTAACAAGTAAATGGTGATGAAATGGAAATCAAATCAAACATTTTGGGCCAAAGTAACTGAATTAAAGCAATTCTACTATTCATAACTGGCTTTTAAACTTGGCTAATGTAGCCTACATTTTCCAGCTAGGTTCATACTGAAAACGCTACAGTTTATCAAGTAAGCAGAACACCTGTCACTGAAGACCTTACCAGTTCTGGGAGCCCGTCTCTGGGTTGTGGTCCCATGAAAGTAGGGATGTCTAAACCTGTGTTGGGCTCTCTGAGATGCTCTTGACTCATACATCACTGAAACCTTTCCAATTTGCTCTGTTAATACTCAACAAATGCAAAGAGTATAACTGATCAGCTGAATAACTGCTCCTGTTTGTATTTAAATATCAGGACTTGGTCAGCTTTGTGTTGTGTTAGGGCTGTTGCCATGGAGTCAGGGTCTGAAGCATCCTGATTGGCTGCACAACTCTGATTCTGGACATTTGAAAAATAACAGTGACCAGATTAAGGCATCCTGATTGGCTGGATAGCTTAGACCCTAGACATTTAAAAAATAAGTCACTGGTCTAAAACATTCTGATTGGTTGGACAGCTTGGAACACATTTAAAAACACATTCAAAAATAATTCAAAGTGAATTTCAAATGTAATGCTAAAATAACCAAATCGAAAAGAGAACTGCCTTGAATATTTTATTTTTTTTAATAAATAATGTTTATTGTATTTCCATATAAAAAGACATGACAATCAAAAATGTCCATGTACCAGTGATGAATCATACTTTGGTAGACATTTTCTTTCTGCATTATACATTTGCTTACATGACATAAATAACTACATACAATAATGACAATGTACAAACTGTTATTTGCCACTCTTAAAATAGGAGTAGACCGTGTGACTACGGTTCCTCCAATTCCTATAGCAATGGAGGTACTGCTGTTATCGTTCTTATTATGCTTCACATTGTCGTAAAAGTTACACAGAATCTTACATACATAAAGGTACAAAATAGGCATCACAACATGGGTATAATATACCTCACATACTATCTAGTGAGGAGAGGGGGGAGGGGACCCCAAGCGCGCTGCGGGGGTGGAGAGAGGAGCATATCTTTTAGTAGTGTTAAATAATTAAGGTTAATCTAAAGCAAACCAGACGCGACTATAAGTTTACCTTTCGTGCCCAGTTGTTGAATATTTTTTCTAAGAAGCTATTTCATCCAAAATTTTAAATTCTATTTGAATTAATTTTAAGTACTGGCAATTCTCACCTTAGTGAATGAACCTGAGAGGTTTTTGTTTTTTGCTAAATCATGAATTGCCCGGAATTCAAAGTGAATTTGAAATTTTAAGCCAAAAAAGTAAATTGGAATTTCGTTTTTCAAAATTCTGCTCTGATATTTGAAATTAAACTCACAGTTAAATGAATAATCACATAGTCTGGTCAGTGTGTTGCTTTTAGAGTTTTAACCAGTTATTCAATTGTAGCATTACCTTAGCAATTGTGGAAAGTCGTCTGGTTTGATCCCACACTTAATCCTTAAGTGAATCATAGAAAACTGCACTGACTGATGGGCTACAGATGAGATTGCCCCCAAAAGTAACAGATACTCTTTAAAATGTGCTTGTTGAACCTAGAAGGATTAATGAGGTCATATTTTGCTCTCATCTTAATTAAGTTGTTATGGTGCCTGGAGTTCTCCAGCGAGCACTGTCTTACTACAATACTTATAGTCTGTGCACAGTAGTATCTGCAATGTAGACACAGGTGAAAGTTATTTATTTATTGTACTTGTAACGGAGCTCCCCGTACTCCGACTGAGTACCGTGCGTTGATGGACGCTTCCTAGCTTGTGCCGAGGACCACAAGCACTGCACTGGACACCACAACCACCGCAGACTCCACAACCGCCGTAGCTTAACTGGAGCCGCGCCGCCTTCCGTCCACCCTGGAATCAGCTTCTGTCCTCCAGGACCGTGTGGGGAAGACCTCTCCTCCAGGAGAGCGTATCAGGAACAAGAGCTAACTGATTAAAGCTCAAGGGAGTATGCAGAGCATAGCAATCCCCAGTGTGATATAGCAGTTCCCTCCAATAACGAGACAAGGCTACGTATTGAGGGTCAAGAAGATCTCATGTTTTTTTTGTTTTTTTGTTTTTATTCTTTATTTTTAGTTGTGCATAATATAACATAACAGACAATGCTTACAGTGTCACAACGGCACTAGCAAGCTGAGTAGAGCATAGTTATATATGACAGAGTAGGCTGCACATTTTTATAGGTTTGGAGAATCATGAGTATTACATAAACGTGTAGAACATTGTGTATATATAGGAGGGGTTGAACAATTTAAATGAGCCAGGCATGCCATATACAATCGTCTGTGAATAAGTAAGATTTCTAAATTTATTTTATGGCATGTCCTGCAGGCATGGCTATGGAGACAGGTAACATGAAGTAAACATGAGGGAAACTTGTGAAGTTAACTACCGGCCGCGCTCAGACACACTGTGTTCGCTGTGGTACGGTTCAGCTATTTGAGGCGTCTAATCATATACATTAGTTAAACTGTCTGGTTGCTTGTCCTTAAAATCAGCCTTACGATGCTCGCAAACTATTATGACAGACTGATCTATTGTGGACAGAAATGTTAAACACTAAATCACCCTGCTATAACTAAGGTCAAGCGTAAAGTGTTACTGTAGATGTAGTCACATGTTGCCTACCGGCATATAGTCATTATGGGCTCTTTGTGTTTGAAGTCTTATATCTCACTAAGAGTTTAACCGGCAGGTTGAGTCGGAGTGCATCCTTTAGCCGATTCCGCTTGCGGGCCATGCAGATGATACCTCCGCCCAGCTTCTGCTGTTCGAGTTAGGGCTCTGCCAATGATTTTGGCTCGGTGGGTGCCTCAGGAGGTTGGTGCAGTGGTGCTGTGTTCGCCCAGATCCTCCCACCATTGTTGTCGCTGCTGTGCTTCTCTGGGTCTCCGTGCCGTTCGCCGTAGGGCCATGGGCTTTCCGAAATTCTTTCCTGCTGCCCCTCCGGGTGTGTGGGCGTTGGGTCGGTTTTCGGCCTCTCAGGCCTCCTTGCACAGTGGAAGGGTGAGTGCTTGGGGCAGTCGTTTGTGCCCACAGTGCATTGTGCGGGGTTGTGCGGTGTCGTTGGCCCTGCGTGCGCCGATTTGTTTTTGCGTCGGCCATTTTGTGCCCACCTCGTGGCTGCTTTGTTGGACGGACTCCATGTATATTTTCAATGTGGCATTGCATGCACCGTTCCAGCTTGTGCCAAAATGCTGTAAAGATCGCCTCTAGCCTCACTGTGTAGTCAGCCTGTTCTGAGCGGCAATCGGCAGGTCCCTCTGTGCTCTCCCCGGGTTGATCAGGAGCCATCACGGTATCTGTCCCAGGGGCACTCAGAGTCTGGTAAGTTACAGTCTTTATTGTGGGGGTAATCGTCCCCAGCGAGGACCGGGATGACCCCCGCCGGTCCATAGGGGGGGCAGCAGGGCTGTGTTGGGCTCTCGTGTTGGAGCGTGCCCTCCACCGGGAGATCGGCCGCCTCCCCCAGACATCAAGCTCCACTCTAGATTAGGCCGCATGGCTGGTATAGGCACTTCTGTTGTGTATCGGTCCGAGGCAGGAATCGTCCTGTTCCCTGGTCGTTCCTTCATCGCTTTCTGGGCACCGTGCGCTTGTGGCTTTAGTAGTTTGGTCATAAATCGCTTATGTTAGCCTGCTGGTGCCGGAGCTCTCAGAATACACGGCCGGCCATCTTGGCTGTCAGGCCCCGCCCCAAGAAGATCTCATGTTTAATGGCAGGTACTCTGCTTTTATGCAGTGCTCCCCTACAAGGGAGACGCCCACAGGCAATTAGGCATTAACCAATAAGATAACGGTTACATCCCACATATTCCCTCCCCTCTGCTTGGGAGATAATTGAGTTTCTTACTGTATCTCCTCAATTATCTCCAAGCTAAAACTTATAAATTTTTATACAATTTTATAACTTTCTCATTTTACATCGTACATGAATAAAACTTACTTTTTTATTTTATTTTATTTTTATGAACAACACAACTTGTGGAACAACATATTCAAAATTTGTGAAAATCCGTTCAGTGGTTCCAGAGATATTAAAAAGTCTCTTTGGACCGACCGCAAGCACATTTTCATGCCCAAAACAGTTCCATGGATTTGGGCTGTGCGGTCGGTCTATTTTGCACCGAGAAAATGACTAAGTCCCATTCGAACGAGCGTTCGAATCTTCGAACGGGACTTAGTCTCCAGCCGGGGTGTCGAAGTAGGTACGGGTCAGCGGTGTTCGTGCAATTGGGTAGCCAAAAACAGTTCCATAGATTTGGCTGCACACACCGCTGACTGCGTTCGAATAAGTTAAAATTGCCACTTCGACGACTGCGGCACTTCGACTGCATTCGAAGTGCCAGTTTCAAAGTTGTAACACTGCTCCAAAGTATTTAAAGGGCCAGGAACAGCATTATACAAATCCATTATGCCCCAATGCAGTTCTTAAAGGGCAATACATCCCAGTGCCATAGTCGCAGGGCAGGAGGCTAGCGATCAGTCCTCTCCAATGCCCAGTGGCAAAGGGCAGTTTGTCACAGTACTATACTATAATAACATAGCAGTAGTAGGGAAAAATGTATTATGACCTACCTAGACCCAGTTAAAAACCCAGTACTGGATAATACCTCATGGGCTCCTTGACCATATATCTGAAATTAGTTGTATTTATTATGGAATTTTTGACCTGCCATGTGCCTATAATATCTTGGACCAGTTTTGTTCGTATTGTATGTCTTATTCTTGTGGGTATTGGTTCTTGTTGGAGTGTGATGTTCCTATACTTCGATATTGCATATTACATTTTTACGCATTGGAAGGCTTATCTTCTACAAACATACAATGTAATTTGCCATACCTGTGTGTGTTTTACCTGGGAAAGGATGCCTTTTTTGTAGTACTTTCTCGGTTGTTGTACTGTATATTTATATTGTTATAAAACTCATTAAAAAAATATTAGTAGGAGGGAAATAATGCACTTCACATTGTCATACAAGAGTCGGCTAATATGGCTCTCTAACTTTCTTCATTAGCCCAGCAAAACATTGGACTTGAAAAATGAAAAACATACAACAAATAATAAACAAAGCTAAAATGAGTTTTAAAATAGTCGTACAGTGAATTAATATTTCATGCATATGTATCAATGAAAGTTTGCATGGTTTAGAACTAGGAGAAAGTTTACTTTAGAGTAGAGGTGTAATTGTAACCACAGGGTCATTGCAGGGCAATATGCTAAGTGTTATTTAAAATCCCTGGTACCCTGTGAGATTGAAGGCATCACCCCTGCTTAATAGTTGCTCTGTAAGAGATGTGTAGTAATTTGTCTCATAGATTTGTACATCGTGATGTCAGGTTTTGGACCAAGTCTTTCCATGACCAAACTGAATATTTTGTTACCAGTGCTGATAGCTAGTGGCTTCCTCTTTATTTATAGTTTGTATGAGTCTGTTAATTGTAATAGAGTTAGTGAGGAGCATTTTATGAATATTTCACAGGAATGTATTTATTAACAAGTAAATGGTGATGAAATGGAAATCAAATCAAACATTTTGGGCCAAAGTAACTGAATTAAAGCAATTCTACTATTCATAACTGGCTTTTAAACTTGGCTAATGTAGCCTACATTTTCCAGCTAGGTTCATACTGAAAACGCTACAGTTTATCAAGTAAGCAGAACACCTGTCACTGAAGACCTTACCAGTTCTGGGAGCCCGTCTCTGGGTTGTGGTCCCATGAAAGTAGGGATGTCTAAACCTGTGTTGGGCTCTCTGAGATGCTCTTGACTCATACATCACTGAAACCTTTCCAATTTGCTCTGTTAATACTCAACAAATGCAAAGAGTATAACTGATCAGCTGAATAACTGCTCCTGTTTGTATTTAAATATCAGGACTTGGTCAGCTTTGTGTTGTGTTAGGGCTGTTGCCATGGAGTCAGGGTCTGAAGCATCCTGATTGGCTGCACAACTCTGATTCTGTACATTTGAAAAATAACAGTGACCAGATTAAGGCATCCTGATTGGCTGGATATCTTAGACCCTAGACATTTAAAAAATAAGTCACTGGTCTAAAACATTCTGATTGGTTGGACAGCTTGGAACACATTTAAAAACACATTCAAAAATAATTCAAAGTGAATTTCAAATGTAATGCGAAAATAACCAAATCGAAAAGAGAACTGCCTTGAATATTTTATTTTTTTTAATAAATAATGTTTATTGTATTTCCATTTAAAAAGACATGACAATCAAAAATGTCCATGTACCAGTGATGAATCATACTTTGGTAGACATTTTCTTTCTGCATTATACATTTGCTTACATGACATAAATAACTACATACAATAATTACAATGTACAAACTGTTATTTGCCACTCTTAAAATAGGAGTAGACCGTGTGACTACGGTTCCTCCAATTCCTATAGCAATGGAGGTACTGCTGTTATCGTTCTTATTATGCTTCACATTGTCGTAAAAGTTACACAGAATCTTACATACATAAAGGTACAAAATAGGCATCACAACATGGGTATAATATACCTCACATACTATCTAGTGAGGAGAGAGGGGAGGGGACCCCAAGCGCGCTGCAGGGGTGGAGAGAGGAGCATATCTTTTAGTAGTGTTAAATAATTAAGGTTCATCTAAAGCAAACCAGACGCGACTATAACTTTACCTTTCGTGCCCAGTTGTTGAATATTTTTTCTAAGAAGCTATTTCATCCAAAATTTTAAATTCTATTTGAATTAATTTTAAGTACTGGCAATTCTCACTTTAGTGAATGAACCTGAGAGGTTTTTGTTTTTTGCTAAATCATGAATTGCCCGGAATTCAAAGTGAATTTGAAATTTTAAGCCAAAAAAGTAAATTGGAATTTCGTTTTTCAAAATTCTGCTCTGATATTTGAAATTAAACTCACAGTTAAATGAATAATCACATAGTCTGGTCAGTGTGTTGCTTTTAGAGTTTTAACCAGTTATTCAATTGTAGCATTACCTTAGCAATTGTGGAAAGTCGTCTGGTTTGATCCCACACTTAATCCTTAAGTGAATCATAGAAAACTGCACTGACTGATGGGCTACAGATGAGATTGCCCCCAAAAGTAACAGATACTCTTTAAAATGTGCTTGTTGAACCTAGAAGGATTAATGAGGTCATATTTTGCTCTCATCTTAATTAAGTTGTTATGGTGCCTGGAGTTCTCCAGCGAGCACTGTCTTACTACAATACTTATAGTCTGTGCACAGTAGTATCTGCAATGTAGACACAGGTGAAAGTTATTTATTTATTGTACTTGTAACGGAGCTCCCCGTACTCCGACTGAGTACCGTGCGTTGATGGACGCTTCCTAGCTTGTGCCGAGGACCACAAGCACTGCACTGGACACCACAACCACCGCAGACTCCACAACCGCCGTAGCTTAACTGGAGCCGCGCCGCCTTCCGTCCACCCTGGAATCAGCTTCTGTCCTCCAGGACCGTGTGGGGAAGACCTCTCCTCCAGGAGAGCGTATCAGGAACAAGAGCTAACTGATTAAAGCTCAAGGGAGTATGCAGAGCATAGCAATCCCCAGTGTGATATAGCAGTTCCCTCCAATAACGAGACAAGGCTACGTATTGAGGGTCAAGAAGATCTCATGTTTTTTTTGTTTTTTTGTTTTTATTCTTTATTTTTAGTTGTGCATAATATAACATAACAGACAATGCTTACAGTGTCACAACGGCACTAGCAAGCTGAGTAGAGCATAGTTATATATGACAGAGTAGGCTGCACATTTTTATAGGTTTGGAGAATCATGAGTATTACATAAACGTGTAGAACATTGTGTATATATAGGAGGGGTTGAACAATTTAAATGAGCCAGGCATGCCATATACAATCGTCTGTGAATAAGTAAGATTTCTAAATTTATTTTATGGCATGTCCTGCAGGCATGGCTATGGAGACAGGTAACATGAAGTAAACATGAGGGAAACTTGTGAAGTTAACTACCGGCCGCGCTCAGACACACTGTGTTCGCTGTGGTACGGTTCAGCTATTTGAGGCGTCTAATCATATACATTAGTTAAACTGTCTGGTTGCTTGTCCTTAAAATCAGCCTTACGATGCTCGCAAACTATTATGACAGACTGATCTATTGTGGACAGAAATGTTAAACACGAAATCACCCTGCTATAACTAAGGTCAAGCGTAAAGTGTTACTGTAGATGTAGTCACATGTTGCCTACCGGCATATAGTCATTATGGGCTCTTTGTGTTTGAAGTCTTATATCTCACTAAGAGTTTAACCGGCAGGTTGAGTCGGAGTGCATCCTTTAGCCGATTCCGCTTGCGGGCCATGCAGATGATACCTCCGCCCAGCTTCTGCTGTTCGAGTTAGGGCTCTGCCAATGATTTTGGCTCGGTGGGTGCCTCAGGAGGTTGGTGCAGTGGTGCTGTGTTCGCCCAGATCCTCCCACCATTGTTGTCGCTGCTGTGCTTCTCTGGGTCTCCGTGCCGTTCGCCGTAGGGCCATGGGCTTTCCGAAATTCTTTCCTGCTGCCCCTCCGGGTGTGTGGGCGTTGGGTCGGTTTTCGGCCTCTCAGGCCTCCTTGCACAGTGGAAGGGTGAGTGCTTGGGGCAGTCGTTTGTGCCCACGGTGCATTGTGCGGGGTTGTGCGGTGTCGTTGGCCCTGCGTGCGCCGATTTGTTTTTGCGTCGGCCATTTTGTGCCCACCTCGTGGCTGCTTTGTTGGACGGACTCCATGTATATTTTCAATGTGGCATTGCATGCACCGTTCCAGCTTGTGCCAAAATGCTGTAAAGATCGCCTCTAGCCTCACTGTGTAGTCAGCCTGTTCTGAGCGGCAATCGGCAGGTCCCTCTGTGCTCTCCCCGGGTTGATCAGGAGCCATCACGGTATCTGTCCCAGGGGCACTCAGAGTCTGGTAAGTTACAGTCTTTATTGTGGGGGTAATCGTCCCCAGCGAGGACCGGGATGACCCCCGCCGGTCCATAGGGGGGGCAGCAGGGCTGTGTTGGGCTCTCGTGTTGGAGCGTGCCCTCCACCGGGAGATCGGCCGCCTCCCCCAGACATCAAGCTCCACTCTAGATTAGGCCGCATGGCTGGTATAGGCACTTCTGTTGTGTATCGGTCCGAGGCAGGAATCGTCCTGTTCCCTGGTCGTTCCTTCATCGCTTTCTGGGCACCGTGCGCTTGTGGCTTTAGTAGTTTGGTCATAAATCGCTTATGTTAGCCTGCTGGTGCCGGAGCTCTCAGAATACACGGCCGGCCATCTTGGCTGTCAGGCCCCGCCCCAAGAAGATCTCATGTTTAATGGCAGGTACTCTGCTTTTATGCAGTGCTCCCCTACAAGGGAGACGCCCACAGGCAATTAGGCATTAACCAATAAGATAACGGTTACATCCCACATATTCCCTCCCCTCTGCTTGGGAGATAATTGAGTTTCTTACTGTATCTCCTCAATTATCTCCAAGCTAAAACTTGTAAATTTTTATACAATTTTATAACTTTCTCATTTTACATCGTACATGAATAAAACTTACTTTTTTATTTTATTTTATTTTTATGAACAACACAACTTGTGGAACAACATATTCAAAATTTGTGAAAATCCGTTCAGTGGTTCCAGAGATATTAAAAAGTCTCTTTGGACCGACCGCAAGCACATTTTCATGCCCAAAACAGTTCCATGGATTTGGGCTGTGCGGTCGGTCTATTTTGCACCGAGAAAATGACTAAGTCCCATTCGAACGAGCGTTCGAATCTTCGAACGGGACTTAGTCTCCAGCCGGGGTGTCGAAGTAGGTACGGGTCAGCGGTGTTCGTGCAATTGGGTAGCCAAAAACAGTTCCATAGATTTGGCTGCACACACCGCTGACTGCGTTCGAATAAGTTAAAATTGCCACTTCGACGACTGCGGCACTTCGACTGCATTCGAAGTGCCAGTTTCAAAGTTGTAACACTGCTCCAAAGTATTTAAAGGGCCAGGAACAGCATTATACAAATCCATTATGCCCCAATGCAGTTCTTAAAGGGCAATACATCCCAGTGCCATAGTCGCAGGGCAGGAGGCTAGCGATCAGTCCTCTCCAATGCCCAGTGGCAAAGGGCAGTTTGTCACAGTACTATACTATAATAACATAGCAGTAGTAGGGAAAAATGTATTATGACCTACCTAGACCCAGTTAAAAACCCAGTACTGGATAATACCTCATGGGCTCCTTGACCATATATCTGATATTAGTTGTATTTATTATGGAATTTTTGACCTGCCATGTGCCTATAATATCTTGGACCAGTTTTGTTCGTATTGTATGTCTTATTCTTGTGGGTATTGGTTCTTGTTGGAGTGTGATGTTCCTATACTTCGATATTGCATATTACATTTTTACGCATTGGAAGGCTTATCTTCTACAAACATACAATGTAATTTGCCATACCTGTGTGTGTTTTACCTGGGAAAGGATGCCTTTTTTGTAGTACTTTCTCGGTTGTTGTACTGTATATTTATATTGTTATAAAACTCATTAAAAAAATATTAAAAAAAAAAAAAAACATTAGTAGGAGGGAAATAATGCACTTCACATTGTCATACAAGAGTCGGCTAATATGGCTCTCTAACTTTCTTCATTAGCCCAGCAAAACATTGGACTTGAAAAATGAAAAACATACAACAAATAATAAACAAAGCTAAAATGAGTTTTAAAATAGTCGTACAGTGAATTAATATTTCATGCATATGTATCAATGAAAGTTTGCATGGTTTAGAACTAGGAGAAAGTTTACTTTAGAGTAGAGGTGTAATTGTAACCACAGGGTCATTGCAGGGCAATATGCTAAGTGTTATTTAAAATCCCTGGTACCCTGTGAGATTGAAGGCATCACCCCTGCTTAATAGTTGCTCTGTAAGAGATGTGTAGTAATTTGTCTCATAGATTTGTACATCGTGATGTCAGGTTTTGGACCAAGTCTTTCCATAACCAAACTGAATATTTTGTTACCAGTGCTGATAGCTAGTGGCTTCCTCTTTATTTATAGTTTGTATGAGTCTGTTAATTGTAATAGAGTTAGTGAGGAGCATTTTATGAATATTTCACAGGAATGTATTTATTAACAAGTAAATGGTGATGAAATGGAAATCAAATCAAACATTTTGGGCCAAAGTAACTGAATTAAAGCAATTCTACTATTCATAACTGGCTTTTAAACTTGGCTAATGTAGCCTACATTTTCCAGCTAGGTTCATACTGAAAACGCTACAGTTTATCAAGTAAGCAGAACACCTGTCACTGAAGACCTTACCAGTTCTGGGAGCCCGTCTCTGGGTTGTGGTCCCATGAAAGTAGGGATGTCTAAACCTGTGTTGGGCTCTCTGAGATGCTCTTGACTCATACATCACTGAAACCTTTCCAATTTGCTCTGTTAATACTCAACAAATGCAAAGAGTATAACTGATCAGCTGAATAACTGCTCCTGTTTGTATTTAAATATCAGGACTTGGTCAGCTTTGTGTTGTGTTAGGGCTGTTGCCATGGAGTCAGGGTCTGAAGCATCCTGATTGGCTGCACAACTCTGATTCTGGACATTTGAAAAATAACAGTGACCAGATTAAGGCATCCTGATTGGCTGGATAGCTTAGACCCTAGACATTTAAAAAATAAGTCACTGGTCTAAAACATTCTGATTGGTTGGACAGCTTGGAACACATTTAAAAACACATTCAAAAATAATTCAAAGTGAATTTCAAATGTAATGCGAAAATAACCAAATCGAAAAGAGAACTGCCTTGAATATTTTATTTTTTTTAATAAATAATGTTTATTGTATTTCCATTTAAAAAGACATGACAATCAAAAATGTCCATGTACCAGTGATGAATCATACTTTGGTAGACATTTTCTTTCTGCATTATACATTTGCTTACATGACATAAATAACTACATACAATAATGACAATGTACAAACTGTTATTTGCCACTCTTAAAATAGGAGTAGACCGTGTGACTACGGTTCCTCCAATTCCTATAGCAATGGAGGTACTGCTGTTATCGTTCTTATTATGCTTCACATTGTCGTAAAAGTTACACAGAATCTTACATACATAAAGGTACAAAATAGGCATCACAACATGGGTATAATATACCTCACATACTATCTAGTGAGGAGAGAGGGGAGGGGACCCCAAGCGCGCTGCGGGGGTGGAGAGAGGAGCATATCTTTTAGTAGTGTTAAATAATTAAGGCTCATCTAAAGCAAACCAGACGCGACTATAAGTTTACCTTTCGTGCCCAGTTGTTGAATATTTTTTCTAAGAAGCTATTTCATCCAAAATTTTAAATTCTATTTGAATTAATTTTAAGTACTGGCAATTCTCACTTTAGTGAATGAACCTGAGAGGTTTTTGTTTTTTGCTAAATCATGAATTGCCCGGAATTCAAAGTGAATTTGAAATTTTAAGCCAAAAAAGTAAATTGGAATTTCGTTTTTCAAAATTCTGCTCTGATATTTGAAATTAAACTCACAGTTAAATGAATAATCACATAGTCTGGTCAGTGTGTTGCTTTTAGAGTTTTAACCAGTTATTCAATTGTAGCATTACCTTAGCAATTGTGGAAAGTCGTCTGGTTTGATCCCACACTTAATCCTTAAGTGAATCATAGAAAACTGCACTGACTGATGGGCTACAGATGAGATTGCCCCCAAAAGTAACAGATACTCTTTAAAATGTGCTTGTTGAACCTAGAAGGATTAATGAGGTCATATTTTGCTCTCATCTTAATTAAGTTGTTATGGTGCCTGGAGTTCTCCAGCGAGCACTGTCTTACTACAATACTTAGAGTCTGTGCACAGTAGTATCTGCAATGTAGACACAGGTGAAAGTTATTTATTTATTGTACTTGTAACGGAGCTCCCCGTACTCCGACTGAGTACCGTGCGTTGATGGACGCTTCCTAGCTTGTGCCGAGGACCACAAGCACTGCACTGGACACCACAACCACCGCAGACTCCACAACCGCCGTAGCTTAACTGGAGCCGCGCCGCCTTCCGTCCACCCTGGAATCAGCTTCTGTCCTCCAGGACCGTGTGGGGAAGACCTCTCCTCCAGGAGAGCGTATCAGGAACAAGAGCTAACTGATTAAAGCTCAAGGGAGTATGCAGAGCATAGCAATCCCCAGTGTGATATAGCAGTTCCCTCCAATAACGAGACAAGGCTACGTATTGAGGGTCAAGAAGATCTCATGTTTTTTTTTTATTATTCTTTATTTTTAGTTGTGCATAATATAACATAACAGACAATGCTTACAGTGTCACAACGGCACTAGCAAGCTGAGTAGAGCATAGTTATATATGACAGAGTAGGCTGCACATTTTTATAGGTTTGGAGAATCATGAGTATTACATAAACGTGTAGAACATTGTGTATATATAGGAGGGGTTGAACAATTTAAATGAGCCAGGCATGCCATATACAATCGTCTGTGAATAAGTAAGATTTCTAAATTTATTTTATGGCATGTCCTGCAGGCATGGCTATGGAGACAGGTAACATGAAGTAAACATGAGGGAAACTTGTGAAGTTAACTACCGGCCGCGCTCAGACACACTGTGTTCGCTGTGGTATGGTTCAGCTATTTGAGGCGTCTAATCATATACATTAGTTAAACTGTCTGGTTGCTTGTCCTTAAAATCAGCCTTACGATGCTCGCAAACTATTATGACAGACTGATCTATTGTGGACAGAAATGTTAAACACTAAATCACCCTGCTATAACTAAGGTCAAGCGTAAAGTGTTACTGTAGATGTAGTCACATGTTGCCTACCGGCATATAGTCATTATGGGCTCTTTGTGTTTGAAGTCTTATATCTCACTAAGAGTTTAACCGGCAGGTTGAGTCGGAGTGCATCCTTTAGCCGATTCCGCTTGCGGGCCATGCAGATGATACCTCCGCCCAGCTTCTGCTGTTCGAGTTAGGGCTCTGCCAATGATTTTGGCTCGGTGGGTGCCTCAGGAGGTTGGTGCAGTGGTGCTGTGTTCGCCCAGATCCTCCCACCATTGTTGTCGCTGCTGTGCTTCTCTGGGTCTCCGTGCCGTTCGCCGTAGGGCCATGGGCTTTCCGAAATTCTTTCCTGCTGCCCCTCCGGGTGTGTGGGCGTTGGGTCGGTTTTCGGCCTCTCAGGCCTCCTTGCACAGTGGAAGGGTGAGTGCTTGGGGCAGTCGTTTGTGCCCACGGTGCATTGTGCGGGGTTGTGCGGTGTCTTGGCCCTGCGTGCGCCGATTTGTTTTTGCGTCAGCCATTTTGTGCCCACCTCGTGGCTGCTTTGTTGGACGGACTCCATGTATATTTTCAATGTGGCATTGCATGCACCGTTCCAGCTTGTGCCAAAATGCTGTAAAGATCGCCTCTAGCCTCACTGTGTAGTCAGCCTGTTCTGAGCGGCAATCGGCAGGTCCCTCTGTGCTCTCCCCGGGTTGATCAGGAGCCATCACGGTATCTGTCCCAGGGGCACTCAGAGTCTGGTAAGTTACAGTCTTTATTGTGGGGGTAATCGTCCCCAGCGAGGACCGGGATGACCCCCGCCGGTCCATAGGGGGGGCAGCAGGGCTGTGTTGGGCTCTCGTGTTGGAGCGTGCCCTCCACCGGGAGATCGGCCGCCTCCCCCAGACATCAAGCTCCACTCTAGATTAGGCCGCATGGCTGGTATAGGCACTTCTGTTGTGTATCGGTCCGAGGCAGGAATCGTCCTGTTCCCTGGTCGTTCCTTCATCGCTTTCTGGGCACCGTGCGCTTGTGGCTTTAGTAGTTTGGTCATAAATCGCTTATGTTAGCCTGCTGGTGCCGGAGCTCTCAGAATACACGGCCGGCCATCTTGGCTGTCAGGCCCCGCCCCAAGAAGATCTCATGTTTAATGGCAGGTACTCTGCTTTTATGCAGTGCTCCCCTAAAAGGGAGACGCCCACAGGCAATTAGGCATTAACCAATAAGATAACGGTTACATCCCACATATTCCCTCCCCTCTGCTTGGGAGATAATTGAGTTTCTTACTGTATCTCCTCAATTATCTCCAAGCTAAAACTTATAAATTTTTATACAATTTTATAACTTTCTCATTTTACATCGTACATGAATAAAACTTACTTTTTTATTTTATTTTATTTTTATGAACAACACAACTTGTGGAACAACATATTCAAAATTTGTGAAAATCCGTTCAGTGGTTCCAGAGATATTAAAAAGTCTCTTTGGACCGACCGCAAGCACATTTTCATGCCCAAAACAGTTCCATGGATTTGGGCTGTGCGGTCGGTCTATTTTGCACCGAGAAAATGACTAAGTCCCATTCGAACGAGCGTTCGAATCTTCGAACGGGACTTAGTCTCCAGCCGGGGTGTCGAAGTAGGTACGGGTCAGCGGTGTTCGTGCAATTGGGTAGCCAAAAACAGTTCCATAGATTTGGCTGCACACACCGCTGACTGCGTTCGAATAAGTTAAAATTGCCACTTCGACGACTGCGGCACTTCGACTGCATTCGAAGTGCCAGTTTAAAAGTTGTAACACTGCTCCAAAGTATTTAAAGGGCCAGGAACAGCATTATACAAATCCATTATGCCCCAATGCAGTTCTTAAAGGGCAATACATCCCAGTGCCATAGTCGCAGGGCAGGAGGCTAGCGATCAGTCCTCTCCAATGCCCAGTGGCAAAGGGCAGTTTGTCACAGTACTATACTATAATAACATAGCAGTAGTAGGGAAAAATTTATTATGACCTACCTAGACCCAGTTAAAAACCCAGTACTGGATAATACCTCATGGGCTCCTTGACCATATATCTGATATTAGTTGTATTTATTATGGAATTTTTGACCTGCCATGTGCCTATAATATCTTGGACCAGTTTTGTTCGTATTGTATGTCTTATTCTTGTGGGTATTGGTTCTTGTTGGAGTGTGATGTTCCTATACTTCGATATTGCATATTAAATTTTTACGCATTGGAAGGCTTATCTTCTACAAACATACAATGTAATTTGCCATACCTGTGTGTGTTTTACCTGGGAAAGGATGCCTTTTTTGTAGTACTTTCTCGGTTGTTGTACTGTATATTTATATTGTTATAAAACTCATTAAAAAAATATTTAAAAAAAAAAAATATTAGTAGGAGGGAAATAATGCACTTCACATTGTCATACAAGAGTCGGCTACTATGGCTCTTTAACTTTCTTCATTAGCCCAGCAAAACATTGGACTTGAAAAATGAAAAACATACAACAAATAATAAACAAAGCTAAAATGAGTTTTAAAATAGTCATACAGTGAATTAATATTTCATGCATATGTATCAATGAAAGTTTGCATGGTTTAGAACTAGGAGAAAGTTAACTTTAGAGTAGAGGTGTAATTGTAACCACAGGGTCATTGCAGGGCAATATGCTAAGTGTTATTTAAAATCCCTGGTACCCTGTGAGATTGAAGGCATCACCCCTGCTTAATAGTTGCTCTGTAAGAGATGTGTAGTAATTTGTCTCATAGATTTGTACATCGTGATGTCAGGTTTTGGACCAAGTCTTTCCATAACCAAACTGAATATTTTGTTACCAGTGCTGATAGCTAGTGGCTTCCTCTTTATTTATAGTTTGTATGAGTCTGTTAATTGTAATAGAGTTAGTGAGGAGCATTTTATGAATATTTCACAGGAATGTATTTATTAACAAGTAAATGGTGATGAAATGGAAATCAAATCAAACATTTTGGGCCAAAGTAACTGAATTAAAGCAATTCTACTATTCATAACTGGCTTTTAAACTTGGCTAATGTAGCCTACATTTTCCAGCTAGGTTCATACTGAAAACGCTACAGTTTATCAAGTAAGCAGAACACCTGTCACTGAAGACCTTACCAGTTCTGGGAGCCCGTCTCTGGGTTGTGGTCCCATGAAAGTAGGG
Organism: Pelobates fuscus; assembly: GCF_036172605.1. Taxonomy (NCBI): domain Eukaryota; kingdom Metazoa; phylum Chordata; class Amphibia; order Anura; family Pelobatidae; genus Pelobates; species Pelobates fuscus. Next base: position 99,810,392 of record NC_086319.1, on the reverse strand, counting down.
ATGTCTAAACCTGTGTTGGGCTCTCTGAGATGCTCTTGACTCATACATCACTGAAACCTTTCCAATTTGCTCTGTTAATACTCAACAAATGCAAAGAGTATAACTGATCAGCTGAATAACTGCTCCTGTTTGTATTTGAATATCAGGACTTGGTCAGCTTTGTGTTGTGTTAGGGCTGTTGCCATGGAGTCAGGGTCTGAAGCATCCTGATTGGCTGCACAACTCTGATTCTGGACATTTAAAAAATAACAGTGACCAGATTAAAGCATCCTGATTGGCTGGACAGCTTAGACCCTAGACGTTTAAAAAATAAGTCACTGGTATAAAACATTCTGATTGGTTGGACAGCTTGGAATCTACACATTTAAAAAATAACAGTCACCAGCTCATGTTATAACTGATGGGCTGATCTGTAACATTACTTACTTTTATAATTTAATAATTGTACACTTCATTAATGATGATGGTGTGTGTTTATTAAGTGGTATAAACTATGTCAACCAGTGCACAAACGAGACCTCACTTTTCTTTAATTAACATTAAAGTTATTGGTTTATTGACATTTTGCACCACCAAGCAATGTTTTAAGAATTATTCTAAAGGCCTGGTGTATACTCAGGCTTGAGGACGACACACAAGCGATGTATGTTCTGAAGATCTCTCTTGTTTCCAACTTTATAGATACTTTAGTGTCTTTATTTTCTTAATGGGGAGTCTGCACTTGCAACCTCCTTGCTATCTCACACAGTGATGAACTAGTGAACAAAGGACACCAGCGATGAAAATCTTGTGGCCACGTTTCGAGCATGGGTAGTCAAAAGATTGATCCTCAACTGGTCTACCATTTGTCATCTTGGGCATCTACTGTTTTCCCACCCTTGCAGAGGTGTATTTGTGTGTACTGCTTATGAAAATGTATGGGTACATGTAGCAATGTGCTGTAAGTCTGTGTGTGAATGCAAACATATATTTACAGTATCAGTATGAGTGACCCCGAGGATGTAATTTTGTTGTAGACAGCTGAAACCAGGGATTTATTTGTAAGGCATGTCTGTGTAGATTTGGGAAGCAGCTGGATGCCATTACTTATGTAGTGTGGCCAACCCAGAGTGCCCCTGGCTACTAATAATAAGCATAACTAAGGCCAGGTTTGTAAGCATTTCCATTTGTTACCTACCCCAACAAATGCAATTATTTAGGTAAAGTATATTTAAAACACATTCAAATAGAAATCAAAGTGAGTCAAAAAAGTGAACTGGAATTTGTTTTTCCCCAAATTTTGTTCTGAGATTTGAAATTAAATTTACAGTTTAGTGAATAATCACGTAGGCCTGGTCACTGTGTTGCTTTAACAATAAAAAAATAGTTTTAACCAGTTATTCAATTTTAGCATTATCTTAGCAGTTGTGGAAAGCTGTCTGGTTTTATCCCACGCTTAATCATTAAGTGAATCATAGGAAATTGCACTGACTGACAGGCTACAGATGTGATTGGTCCATGTGCTTATAGTTTATTAGCTTGGTATGCTGTGCACATTTTGCACTCAAGTAAACAGGCTTTGTACAATCCTCTCGTGGATTACAAATAGCGTACAGCTGCTCTGCAAAGAGTATATGATTCAACATGAGCCTTATCACTCACTGTGTTTATTTATGTCCCCCATGGGTGATGGAGTAATTATAGCTTATTAAAGATGTTCAATTGTCAAATATATTTCATCATGTTGCATGTGGTGGGTTGTGCTCCATCTCTGCACTTCAAAAATCTAAGAGGACTTTATATTGACAGCTGTGTCTTTTCATTTTATTTCATGTTAAAACAGATAGATACAGAGTGAGAAAGGGAGAGGAAGCATAAGGAATTGAAGCATGCGTAGGATTTCTATGCATTAGTACATTTTTGCCTCCTCACATAATAAAGGAACATGCCAATGACCATAACCACTACAGTGGGGATGGTGTCATTAGCTCCCCATTCATGAAAAACAGCTTGAGAAAAATACATACGTTTCTCAAGCCATTTTGTAAATGGGGAGCTACTGATTGGCTGAGAGTGTCAGCTGATGCTCTCAGCCAATCAGCAACTCCCTGGTCCAAGGCTTCCAGTTTCACAAAATGGAGAGAAGCGGCAGGACAAAGGCAGAGTTAAATGGTGCTGGGTTCAAGGCTTTTGGGTTCGTGAACAGTTTAACCTCTAAAGGTAATCGAATGCCAGGTACCTAAGCAACTTTTTTCGAATGTGGTGCAGGAGTGTTTCTTTAATAATATCCCAATATGTCTAGCTATCTTGCGATACATTTTAACATCTCAAATGTTCAATGTTACACTTTTGCTTTATGTTACAATATATACTTATCCTGCCTACAAATATGTACGTTTCCTTTTTAGATATATTTTGATATTGTTTTTCATTTTGCTACCTCATAATCATATTTTTTGAGGAGGGAGTGAGATAATATACTTTGCGACAATTTATCTCCAAATTATGGATCAACCAACAAAGAAGTGGATCAGATATAAATGTGCCCCTGGGTGTTACTAAGTGTGTTGTTGGCAGTCAGAATTCTACCAATATTTCTAAGCCACTCCTGCGAGTTGCTGCTTAGTATAATTATGTTTTTTGAGCGCAGACAAAGAAATAACAGCAGTACAGTAAGATGACTGCATTTTTTATGTGAGTTGGCAACTTATTATACCAGAATATTTGATATTATTTTCAAACAACGCTTAAAAAGAATATCAAAATGCACACAAGCATGCTGTAATTTATCTCTAGTCTGTTGCTTAAATGATTTTCATGAAAACCTAGTTATACAATAATCTTAATAATGTGTTGATGTAGCATTAACACATGTACAATCTGAGGGGGCGGAGCCAAGCAACGAACACGAGCGGTCGCATGCCTCAGGAGCTCCGAACACAACAGCTAGAAAAGGCGAGATTTCACGGCACAATAGCCGGGAAAAGGAGAGAAAATTACCGACAACGACCATGGGTCGTAAGACCAAGAAACAGAGAGCAGACGGACCATCGGGCGGCAGAAACATTGAGGAATTTCTCCGCCGGGCGCAGGGAGCCTGTGGGCCCAAGATGGCCGCCGACATAGAGGGGTATTCCGACTCGTCCGACGAGATTCTGCAAAGCCGAGGAGCGGCGGACCTACTACCCCCGCTGCAAACATACTCGGTCCCACGGAATCCGGGCCAGATGCCGGTAACAGCGGCCACACTGAAGGAGATGCTGAATGACCTCCAGACAACACTGCAGGCAGATGTGGCTGCACTCCGGACCGACCTCACAGGCATGGTTGGGCGCCTGACAACGCTGGAGGCAAAGACAGACAGCCACGCACAGAAAATAGAAGCCCTGGAATCTGAGGTACAAGCGATGAAACTACAACACGCCACCCTGGCGCAACGCTTCGCACAGACAGAAGACGGCAGGCGCCGCGCTAACCTGAAGGTACGCGGGCTGGCGGAAGAGATCCCGAACACTGAGCTCCCACATCTTATGAGACGGCTGGTGGGGACTCTCCTGCCGCCTAAACAGGCGAAGAACATCACCTTTGAAGGCGTATTCCGGGTGCCGAAGCCACGGGGGGCACCGGCGTCGGCCACCAGAGACGTGGTGGCGCGCTTTACCAGCCTCAGAGATAAATCAGCAGTACAGGCCGCGTTAAGAGGGGCCATGCCGCTCCTCTTTGAAAACATGCAGCTCACCTTCTATGCCGACCTCACGGGGGACACAATGCAGTGGAGGAGATCCCTACAGCCCCTCACGGCACGGCTCAGGGCCAAAGAGATCGGCTACAGATGGAGATCACCTCGGATGTTACAATTCCAACATGGAGGCATCACCCACACGATCCAGGGCATGCACCAAGCAGCTGAAGTAATGGAGACCCTGGGCCTCTCAGGAGACAGCATGCCGCAACCTACACCAGGAGAGACCACGGCGCAGCAACGCACGAGAGCCCCGGTGCAGCCGGCCCCGCCAAAAGACCCGAACACTAGCCTCTACACTAAGACACTAGCCACGACCTGATGTGATACGCACACACCTTGAACAAGGGGAAACCCGCTGCCTCCAGAATGGCCCCCCATGGCGCGGCAAATGCCGCATAAAGAACTACTGCCCATCCCATGTTGTATCATTCTCCCATATGTTTTCAATTTCTCCCTTACTCCCCTTTTCTTCTGGTTACAATAGAGCGTACGCTCCCATCGACCGCAGAGACCGACAATACCTACCTAACGCCCTCGTAGACAGGCAGAGACTTATACATAGCACACTCTCACAGATCTAGCAGAGAGCCCACAGTCATAGCGGCTCCAAACCCCCCCACCTCTGCATCATATGCAGCGGTGTAACACATAAGGCCATTAGCCCGACGACCTCTAGACCCTTCCGATATTAAAGAACAGACTTCGGAATATGGCCTCCCCGCTAGCCCACACGACAGCCCACACCACAAGTTGACCACGGAACAGAACGGCACCAATGAGACAGTCTCAAGGGACACATTAGACCTTAACTGGCTCCACGGCCTTTGCCATGGAGCATCCACCCACTAACTCAGGGGAACATACCCACAGACGGAGTACACGCACAGAGAGAATAGCTCCCCCACCGACAAACACCGCAGGGGCCGTGGACCACACTTAGCCCAGAGCACATATACCAGACGTAAGCGATTTCTTTAACACATAAAACCCCTGACTCACCAGGTTACCGACTGTACTATCCCTAGTTGAAAGGACTATTACCAGAACATGTGTTCCCTATTAAGGGTTAATAAGTATAGGGGTGTATATAAAAAATACCCCTTTCTGTCTCATTAGAGATATCTTTGCCAGAAGCTCAAGGAAGCAGGCTGAAGGGTCAGTGTTAGGACCCGCTTAGGGGGGTCTGCCTTGACGTTGGCAGGCGGGCATTCCTCCAATGGCCATTGGAGCAACTAAATGACCTCCATTTGTCTAAATATACATAGGGATTAAGGAGAAAGCGCAGGTAACGTTTTTCTTTTCTTTGGTTTTTACTATATATTGGGGCTGATGTGTGTTGTAGTCCTTGCTGCTTAAGCGCAGGACTTTTCTTTTTGTATTTGTATTTGTATTTACTTTGCATCACACAGCCTGGTTGCAATGCTGCTATCCATCCCATGTGTTCCCTATTAAGGGTTAATAAGTATAGGGGTGTATATAAAAAATACCCCTTTCTGTCTCATTAGAGATATCTTTGCCAGAAGCTCAAGGAAGCAGGCTGAAGGGTCAGTGTTAGGACCCGCTTAGGGGGGTCTGCCTTGACGTTGGCAGGCGGGCATTCCTCCAATGGCCATTGGAGCAACTAAATGACCTCCATTTGTCTAAATATACATAGGGATTAAGGAGAAAGCGCAGGTAACGTTTTTCTTTTCTTTGGTTTTTACTATATATTGGGGCTGATGTGTGTTGTAGTCCTTGCTGCTTAAGCGCAGGACTTTTCTTTTTGTATTTGTATTTGTATTTACTTTGCATCACACAGCCTGGTTGCAATGCTGCTATCCATCCCATGTGTTCCCTATTAAGGGTTAATAAGTATAGGGGTGTATATAAAAAATACCCCTTTCTGTCTCATTAGAGATATCTTTGCCAGAAGCTCAAGGAAGCAGGCTGAAGGGTCAGTGTTAGGACCCGCTTAGGGGGGTCTGCCTTGACGTTGGCAGGCGGGCATTCCTCCAATAGCCATTGGAGCAACTAAATGACCTCCATTTGTCTAAATATACATAGGGATTAAGGAGAAAGCGCAGGTAACGTTTTTCTTTTCTTTGGTTTTTACTATATATTGGGGCTGATGTGTGTTGTAGTCCTTGCTGCTTAAGCGCAGGACTTTTCTTTTTGTATTTGTATTTGTATTACCAGAATATGCTTGTTTTTATTGCAATGTTTGTACCGCAATAATTTGCCCTTCTCTGACTTATGAGTGAAGGGAATAAATAAAGAATTAATAAAACACATGTACAATCTACTCAGACCTTAAAATAATAAAAAAAAAATATTGTGCCAGAATCATTAAGTGCTTTTAATAACAAATAAATGAATTGAAACTTTCGGATGTGAGTTAATAGGCTTTTGATTTTTACAGATCGATTTGTTTACAGATTAGAAAGCGTTGCACAAGCCTAATGTTTAATATCGTTTTTTTATATCGGCTACCTCTGGGCGTTCTGAACGCTGGTTTCCACTTCCACCTTCCTCTTCTGGTTTCTAATTCTGGTGCTGGATATAGTAAGTGGGAGGTTTAGTCTGAGACCGCAACCTAATCTTCCCTAGTTTATTTATTGGGGGGTGGGCAGGGAGGGGGAGGGCACTATGTTTAAAGGGACACTATAGTTACCAGAACAACTACAGCTTATTGAATTTGTTCTGGTGAGTAGAATTATTACCTTCAGGATTTTTGCTGTAAACACTGTCTTTTCAGAGAAAATGCAGTGTTTACATTACTTCACTGGCCACTCCTCAGATGTCTGTTAGAGATGCTTTCTGTGTCATGGCTGCCTAAAATGCATCCAAACATTCAGTATCTCCTCCCTCTGCATGCAGACACTGAACTTTCCTCATAGAGATTCATTAATTCAATGTATCTCTATGAGGAGATGCTGATTGGCCAGGGCTGTGTTTGAATTGTGTTGGCTCTGCCCCTGATCTGCCTCCTTGTCAGTCTCAGCCAATCCTATGGGGAAGCATTGTGATTGGATCAGGCCGCCACTTCTAATGATATCAGAGGTCAGAGGAAGTTCACAGGCAGAGGCAGCAGTTTTAGTCTTGAATACAAGTAAGATTTTACTATCTTTAGGGAGGCAAAGGGGGCTAAATAGTTGATTTAACACTATAGGGTCAGGAATACATGTTTGTGTTCCTGACCCTATAGTGCTCCTTTAAGAGGGGTTGGACCAGCGCTATTAGTGCTATTTACTGGCTTGAAGCATATTTCATGAGGGGGGGGGGGGGGGAGGGCACCCACAGGAATATTGAATGCTGGAGGGAGGGGAGATGGGACATATTGGAGTTTGGGCTGTTCCACAATATATGCCACCAGCATTGAGTGGAGGAAACATGCAAAGCTCACTACGTAATTTTATAATTTATCCTATGTCAGGTCTAGGATTTGATCACTCTTTTATATGATTTTACGGAGTAATTTTCAGTCACATGCTCTCAGTTTTTTTCTTTTAATCATGTTACATCTGCTTGGCTTCATAATAGCAATATCACATTTTTCCATATATCGTATATACTCGAGTATAAGCCGAGTTTTTCAGCCCATTTTTTGGGCTGAAAAACCCCAACTCGGCTTATACTCGAGTCAAGGTCTGTATTATGGCAATTTGCATTGCCATAATACAGACTGGGGGAGAGAGGGGCTGGCAGAGCTGTAACTTACCTGTTCTGCAGCTCCTGTCAGCTCTCTCCTCCTCTGCGCAGTCCGGTCAGCACCTCGGTCAGCTCCCAGTGTAAATCTCGCGAGAGCCGCGGCTCTCGCGAGACTTACAGTGTAAGCTGACAGAAGAGCAGAACGGACGGCGCAGAGGAGGAGAGAGCTGACAGGAGCTGCAGAACAGGTAAGTTACAGCTCTGCCAGCCCCCCTCTCCCCCCCACTGAACTGCCACTGGACCACCAGGGAAGGAGAGCCCCCCTCCATGCCATATATCAAGCAGGGAGGGGGGACGAAAAAAAAAATATATAAATAAAATAAGAAATAATAATAAAAAAAATAATAATAATAAAAAAAAATTTATAATAACAAAAAAAGGGGTATAAGGACCACTATGGGAGGGAGGGGGTGGGTTAAGGACCACTATGGGAGGGAGGGGGGTATAAGGACCGCTATGGGAGGGAGGGGGGGTATAAGGACCACTATGGGAGGGAGGGGGGGGATAAGGACCACTATGGGAGGGAGGGGGAGGATAAGGACCACTATGGGAGGGAGGGGGGTATAAGGACCACTATGGGAGGGAGGGGGGGGAATAAGGACCACTATGGGAGGGAGGGGGGGATAAGGACCACTATTGGAGGGAGGGGGGGGGATAAGGACCACTATGGGAGGGAGGGGGAGGATAAGGACCACTATGGGAGGGAGGGGGGTATAAGGACCACTATGGGAGGGAGGGGGGGAATAAGGACCACTATTGGAGGGAGGAGGGGATAAGGACCACTATGGGAGGGAGGGGGGGATAAGGACCACTATGGGAGGGAGGGGGGTATAAGGACCACTATGGGAGGGAGGTGGGGATAAGGACCACTATGGGAGGGAGGGGGGGGATAAGGACCACTATTGGAGGGAGGGGGGTATAAGGACCACTATGGGAGGGAGGGGGGTATAAGGACCACTATGGGAGGGGGTGGGATAAGGACCACTATGGGAGGGAGGGGGGGTATAAGGACCACTATGGGAGGGAGGGGGGGGTATATGGACCACTATGGGAGGGATGGGGGGGATAAGGAACACTATGGGAGGGAGAAGGGGGATAAGGACCACTATGAGAGGGAGGGGTGGGATAAGGAACACTATGGGAGGGGAGGGGGAAGTAAGGACCACTAGGGGAGGGGAGGGTAAGGACCACTAGGGGAGGGGTGAGTCAGGACCACTGGGGGGGGGGGTGAAGGAACACGGGGGTGGGGAGGTAAGGACCACTGAGGGAGGAGGAGGGGAAGTCAGGACATATGGGGGGGGAGGGGCGGCAAAAATTTTTTTGCCTACGGCGGCAAATATCCTTGCACCGGCCCTGCACATACTGCATTCACACACTGCATTCATACACACACACACTGCATTCATGCACACACACACTGCACTCATACACACACGCTGCACTCATACACACACACATACGCACACACTGCATTCATTATACACACACTGTAAATAAATATTCAATTAATATATTTTTTTTAGGATCTAATTTTATTTAGAAATTTACCAGTAGCTGCTGCATTTCCCACCCTAGTCTTATACTCGAGTCAATAAGTTTTCCCAGTTTTTTTGGATAAAATTAGGGGCCTCGGCTTATATTCGGGTCGGCTTATACTCGAGTATATACGGTATATATCAATTTTTTTGTTAAAAGTTTCTCCTCTAATAATTACAGGGATTACATGACCATGTAAATCCTAACCCATCCCATTCAATCATTGGCACAGTATACATGTTTATTTTATGTTAATGTACCCTTGCTTCATGGTTAACTGATAACTGGATTTGTTATATTCACGTGTACTGGCCACCATGGTTTCAGTCTATTTCACGTATGTCCACTCACGTTAAGCATTAGTACCATTTATTTTCAATTTTGATGTGTACATCGAGTCACGCTGTTTAGGGTTTACTCTGCCCCATGGTATGTCCCTGGGATAATAAGTACCTTAGTCATTCACTGCACTGGTTAAGAATTCATATATCTTTTTTCTAATGCTTTGATCCTTTTTTATAACAGATATCACAATATAAACATAAAATCATTTCAAACTAATACTTTCACCTACCTTATCTGCAATGCTTTTGATTTGTCACCAAGCTTCACCCTCCCCCTATTGTATGCATACTGCATACTGCCTCTCTGGTACTACTCTGGCTTCATTACTATATTACAAAGTTTACTCATGCCATAAACCTGTATTAGGATTATGGAACTAGTACACCTATGGATACATACAATTTCTATTCACTCATACTTACTGTCCATTTCTAGACCTTTTAACCATCACATTAAGCTCAATGTTACTTCAATCACTAAGTTTATACACCTATCTGGTCAAATTAGATAATTTATTTGCTACGCATTCAGGTCTACAGGTCACCACGCAAGTGACTTGCTCATCCAATCCTACCTCCATCCCTTACTCGTTCTTCACACTTAACTTGATTTTAGGTGTTAGGATTCCTTAGTCATGTGCCACTAGGTAGCAGTCCTGCAAACCCAACTCACATACTCAACTACAGAGTTATTTTGCCCCCTTCGGCCCAAATTATAGCTACTGCCTTGCATTTCAGCCTTATTGGCAAAGCAATTAGAGCCTCACCTGTCATGGCCAATCTATCTTGAACATCACCGAGCGGCCAACACCCCTCCACAGCGTACTGTGGCATACTTACCCCATAGCCCAACTCACGAGTAGTGCCACTTGGCAACTATTAATGCTTCCCCAGTAACCAACCGTAGCAATTGTTTCGTCTCTTGGAATAACATAGGGCCAACAGTACCTGTGTGTTTTCCAATACCCCCAGAAACCCATAGTAAGGGGTTAATAGGCACTTTGGTATTATTATTATTATTATTGCCATTTATATAGTGCCAACAGATTCCATAGCGCTTTACAATATTATAAGAGGGAGCATTTAACTATAAATTGGACAATTACAAGACAACCTCCACATTCTATAGGAGGTGGGGTATAAAACACATTAGGACAGGAAATAGCAATCAAATAATATGGGAGTGAAGCAGAGCTGGAGGAGAGAGTAAAGTGCTGCCCTTTAGGAGAGAGCAAGAGACAGGTATGTGAGGTAGATGTTACTCTGGGAGGCCATAAGCTTTCCTAAAGAGATGGGTTTTAAGGCACTTATTAAACGATTGAAGACTAGGGGAGAGTCTGATGGCAGTGGGCAGGCTATTCCACAGGAAGGGAGCCGCCTGTGAGAAGTCCTGCAAGCGTGAGTTGGCAGTACAGGTGCAAACAGCGGACAGGAGAAGGTCACGGGCAGAGCGGAGAGACCGAGAAGGGGCAAATCTATGGATCTGTGAAGAAATATTCGAGGGGCTGGTATAACAATTTCCTTCTCTTTCTGTATGGTGGAATCACCTACAACGACTCTAGGAGGGTAGGAGGAGGAAAAAGAGGGAATTAAGGAAGGACATGCATCATATAATTATGTTTTACAAGTCTGTTTTAGATGATATGTCAAGACATGGACCTTTGGGCACACACAGTATTTTCCTTACAACAGTTATTCTAGGGCAGATTTGCCATGCACCTTGCTACTTTAAACCCAGATTACTCTTCTAATTTGACTAACCTTTTGAAAGGTTAAGAAACTTTTTTCCCCATGTATACCAATATATTATATAATAATTCCTTTCTGTTTATTTTTCCTTGCAACCCGTATACTTTCTGCTATAAGTATCAGATAATGTACCAGTTGGGGAATAAGTCAAGTCCCTTAAAGTTGGCTATGGCAATTACATTTGTTTCAAGAACAGGTGATATTAAAAAGTTTGCCCTCTTTATTCTTTATTCCTGTGTGTCAGTTTTGGCATGCCACAAATTACTTGCCTTACTTATATTGGCTCTAACTTTCTTAAATTTCTTCTAACTTTGGGCTTGTGTCCCTGACCACAAATGTTAAGGTAGTATGCCTGGACCAACTACCTCTAGGTGTTCTTCTGGCGCTTGAAATCCCACATACATCTCCCTTTAATTATTTTTTTGGTAGGTGGACCCTCTTTATTCTGGAAGACAGGCACTAGAGGTGGATTTAACCCTTTTAACTCTGCAAATAAACATTGCAGTTTCTAAAATGTTTTACATTGCAGAGTTAAAAATTACAGGACCAATGCACCCAGGCCACTTCATCGAGATGAACTGGCCTGGTGACTATAGTGGTCCTTTAAAGTGTATTATTTTGGTATTCTAGTTAAGATATCATTACAACAAGATGTACTATAATACATTAATAGCTGCCTGGTGGATTCCTGTATTCTACCACATAAAAAGAGCCCAATATTTTTTGATATCCCTCATTTCTGTGTCTCATATATGCACGATATATATATATATATATATTGTATTCACAAACTTTGCCTAGAGATTGCAGAAATGTTCCCCATAAATACCAATAACTTTTCTACGTGTCATCTCTGGAACTTGCTGTGACACCATCTCCCCGGCAGACAGTAATATTTATCACATTCATTTTCTAGGTTGCTTAAAATTACTTACAGATGTCTTGTTTAGTTTTTCTGCTTCCTCTTCTCCTGGGGTTTTCATAATGCTACAGTGGTGCCAGCCAGCCCATTATCACTTAGAAATTCCAAATAAACTCTAGAGTGAGCATATGTGTCAAATTTGAGCTGTAGGGATAGCCATGTTTCATAGCATTAACACTTTTATTTTAAATTGACTATGCTTTGTGTGTTTTTTTTTTTTCATATTTATATTTCTATCCATTTTTAAATAATAAGCATTGAGAAATAAATAGAAGATTTAGGTCAAAGAATAAAAACACTGTGCACAATACAATTAGCACTTGAGAATCTGGGGGAGTAAATAAATAAATGGGCCAGTCTATGGTAAAAACAGATTAAACAAGAGAGAGGCTAAATCACAGGGGGAATAGGCTCATCTAAAATGTTAGATGTGTATATAAAGTTTACGAGAAGAAACCTTATGTTATTACATACAGCAAAATACAACACCAAAGTGTAACCAGTATGATAATATAAGTATAAAGTATACTTATCTCTGATTTAAGATAAACAGCCTCCCAAGATCGTTAACCCACAACAAACCTTATACAATGTATGGAAAACAGAGGAAAATATGGGATACGGCTGAGCTCAATAAGATAGAGGCGTATAAAACGCTCAAAGGTGCCTCCCCGATGAAGATGGGTGGCTAAATATTCCCACGTTCACTCCAATGAATGAGATTGAAATTCAGGACTCTAAACGGTGAAATTATATATTATAAATTATGCCTCAATTTCACCGTTTGGAGTCCTGAATTTCCATCTCATCCATTGGAGTGGACGTGGGAATATTTAGCCACCCATCTTCATCGGGGAGGCACCTTTGAGCGCTTTATACGTCTCTATCTTATTGAGCTCAGCCATATCCCATAGTTTCCTCTGTTTTCCTTATGTTATTACATGTTGGTACAGCAAATTGAATGCATTTTAATATATATTCAGTCTTAAAATTACTTTACTTTCATATCATATCAAAAAAAGGATTAAAACATGGCTTCCATTGACAACTGCATGTGCGTAAATATGGTAGAAACAGAAATTAGATGACAGCAATTATACAAAATTAAAGTGCAAGAGGTTCTTAAACTGACCTGATCCGCGACAAATAAATTGGTTATGTAAACCAATGTGAATATATTGTGCCTTGGAGGGATCATATGAAAGCGATATAGTAAAATATCATACTCAAAGCGATAAAGTAAACGTACCTTGGGTAGCATGCATAAAACAGGAAAACATTTTTTTTAAAGTGTATAGTAAGGAACATTATTATAAAATGAAAGAATGTGCATGGTAGTTATGTACACTCATATATAATATCTGCGTTGTCCGCTGCAGTGGGGTGGAAAAAACAAATCTCTCTGAGGGTTGTATTTTGAAAAGTACAAAGTAAAAAATCTAATGAAAAATTGCAGTTTTCTTATTTTTTCAAAATGACAATCTCTGGAAGGTGAATTATTGGCAGAAGAATGCATTTGAAGTGGAACTGTGTGTTCTACTTTAAATACTTTAAATAACACTGTTGAATGGAACATTCGAAATAACCTATAACTCGTATTAAACTTTTTTTTCTGTGACACTTTCTTTTCTTTAAACTGTAAATTTAAGATTCAGCAGATGACATCGCTATTCATTCAGACATTACTAAGCCAGGGCACACAATGCAAATGAGAAAGAGAACAGAAACATTGTTTCAGCGTCTTCTCTTACACTTACCACATACTATCACATAAAAAAGGGAAACATTTATGACAACGATGGACAGGGAGCCAAGATGAAGGCGCCCGGTTCCAGGATAGAAGAGTTTACACTCCTAGCAGTCAAACTGGAACAGCATACAATAAATCCCCCCAAGAACGAGACAAAGCTCTGTGTTGAGGGTCAAGCAGTGAACAGACAGAGCTGTGGGTTTATTGTTCTTATATACACATTAGTACCATCCACAGGGTTTTGGGAAACAACCAATAAACATGTACAATACACTCAGACATTCACACACAAAATCCTCCCCTCTGCCTGTGATACAATTACCTTACATAATGGGTAATGTAATTATCACAGACAGAGAAATACAGTTTTTCCACATTATTCATAACTTTAAAAGTATGCATCACATTCATGTAAAACTTACATTTTCAGAATCAGCATAGATCGATAGATCGTAGTCCTTTGTGACCAAATGAAGCATGGCTTTTCTGCCCAAAACCAGTTCCACAGAGTCTTCTATCCTGGAGATAATTGGGAAGTAATCCAATTATCTCCAAAGACAGAGGCAAAACTCCATTAAGCACATGGCAGTAAAAAGACAGTAAAATACAATAAAATACACAAGGTTACATTTATTACATAAAATACAGACATGCAACATATCCCCAGATAGCTTAGGTCTGAGCACACATTATTACTGAATGGCGCTCAGACCACACACATACAGTTCAATTGCCATGGAGCCAAAGTCTTTCCCATAGTCTTTCATTATACGAATGGGCTCCATGGCATAGCTATCTGGAGTATCACCGCTCAAACAGGGCAAGCACCGAATGACCCGGCTTTCATGTCTGCAGGGGAAAATCAAGTGTTTCAACATGGGGCCATAGTCTAAAGGCAGCAGGCGGGCAACCAGGCTCCTCCAATGCACAGTGGTGAGATTGATCTTGTCACAAAACTTAATATTAAAATTCTTGGAAATGACAATTCCCCTTTAAACGAGTGATCGAGCTGAATTTTTGTGATTGTGCAAACGTAGGCATCACGACAGTGATCACTGAAGAAAGGCTTGAGAGCCGGCCTATCTTGATGGAAAGGAAATAGCTGTGAATCACAAACCTCATGATATTCTGTTGACAAGTACATGGGATCCTTGATCAGAGATGTGCAGAGCTCTCAGGAGATATTTATCTTTGAGATGGCAGCAATAGGAAGTTCTCACAAGGATTTTAATATTTAAAGAGCTTGAGAAGTAGATGGGATGATATTAAATATATTAAACTGTTCAACTGGGAATTGTGGAGAATCACCATGGGAAATACAAATTATAGGACGACATAGCTAAGCTGAAATATTGCTGAGTTTGAGAATTTCATGATACATCATGTACCAGGGTTGTCATACTATCTCAAGATTCTCGTGTGTCCTGAAGTGGCTATCTGAACTAGGAGTACAGAGAACTGACAACAAAACAATAACAGTACTATTCACAAAAGCGAGAATTGATGGACCCTTAAAGTGAATTTCAAACTAAGCAATCTATAATTTGCTGAATTTTTGCCTCATACTTGCTATGTTTTTGTTCTACAGCTTGAAGATATTTGTGCTTTATGTACTTACAATGCCATCCTCAGCCATTTATAGTCAAGATCTAATTTTGGTTGTTAAAACAGGAGTTTAAATGTCTGTGCATTATGCTTGCCACATGATCAAACATTATCATAAGTCGTCTACAGGATGCACATTGTGTAACAGATACTCATATATTATTACTTGCTTTGCAGCAGCTGGAGGATCAAGGTCGTTAACCCAATCCCCTCATTACCAAACTACATTTTGTACCTTAGTTCAATGACACAATGCTTCAGTGATCATAGGAGAAAGGCTGTACTATGCTAAAGGTTTACTTTTAGATGTGAAGGAATATATGTTGATTTCATATAATGAGGAATTATAATTAAATGGACTCACGCATAACATAGCAGAGTCCACTTTGTTTAGTCATCAAATCATTTAATCTATACATTTAAATCAATAGAAAGCAAATGTGTAGATCTGTACGTATATTAAAATGATAATCCATCCAACCAGACTGGAGGAATTGCCATCTGGACTTCCTGAGAACACATTGCTTCATTTGGCCTTCTCTCTAGTATGTCTTGAAATGTTTTAGGGGCAATAAGAGGACATGCCAAGAGAGACACAGCATGGATGTACGAACAATACATTATCTTGTTATCCCTTCACTATAACCATGTGTCTAAAAAACTAAAACAAAACAAGAGTATAATGCACACACTAAAAAAAGGGGAAAACTTCATGCAGGGTACTCCAGAAAGGGAGGGCCAATCCCTGAAGACATCAAATGGAAGAAAATAAATATCCAGGAGTCAAAACGTTGTCTTCACTTTCCTGTTCCAAATAAAAAGACTGCCTTTGAGACAAAACCTCAGGTGTGCCTGGATATGTCTTTTCTTCCATTTGTAACCATTTGTCAGACAATTCTTTTTAAATTCTTTATGAAGAATTTTATGGTTACAAACAAGAAAAAAACAAAAAACAGTGCTAGACATAGATGCAGGTCGGGTGGATACTAACTTGGCAATGTCCCCTCTAATTAAAACATTCATAGGGTTATTTACCAAAGTGATAATTCCAAGTCAATTCAATGTATATTTTAGATTTAAGACCAAAATAGCTCATCTGGAAGCATAGCTGACTGAGGAGCTACTTTTACCTTGAATTTGAGATTCACTTTAAATTACTTTGAATCCCCACTTTAGTAAATAATCATGTCAGTTTAGTAATATCATATACTCCGTTCACTGTGTATGATGAGGTACAAGATACTTTGTCATTCACTATGAATGTATCAGCAATAGTAAAAACTACAGTGCAGTTTAAATAGGAAAGTATATTGGTACATATATAAATGTACAACTATACTTGTAAATATACAGGAAACAAACACTGAGCGTTTAGTATATAGTGATTATATTTTACAAAATCAGAAATTGTGTCATCTGAATTAATTATACGTAATCCTAATTCTTTCTTATTGTCAAGAATCAATCTGATAAATCTAATATAATACGGACAAAAGTACAAGTTAAAAATTATGCACTTGACATCTTGCATGACATTTATGTCTAAGAGATATGTAAAAAGAAAAGAAAATTAAACAAAACAATAAACTAAACTAAATTAAACATGTTCTCCTCCAAATTGTCTAGGTGTTTAAGCCCAAAGTTAGTTCCATATAGGGGAAACTAGCTTAAGGTGTCTTGATTTGGGAAGTTGACGTTATTGGGCTAATGGGGGGTTTGCCCGCTATAACCCTGATCCAGTATCAGTCTGTAAATTTGAAAGTGGATTTAATTGGGATTGGGTAGTTTTGTCTAATGTGTTGATATATGGTTGCTTTCATCATTAAGGTACTTTTAACAAGGTTTCCATTTGAATTAAATCCATTTAGAGCCTTTTTAGATTATTTATTTTTATTTTTTTGGAGGGTGGGGGTGTAGTTGAGTTATTCACTGACCTTAAATTAATAGGACTCATTTTCAGAGGAAACAAAAGTATCTTCCGGCGCAGTCTTCAGTGTCTAGATAGATAGATAGATAGATAGATCTATAATATATAGATAGATATTATTCGCAGATATGCTAGATTAGGTAACCCAAACATAGAACACTTAGGAGTTTATTAAGTAAACTGTAAACCTGGTGAATTCAAAATTGAAATGCAAATTTTAACCAAACTGAAAAAAAACAAACAGAATACTGTTTCCAATCTTACCGTTGATTTAAACTTTGCCATTCCCTTTACAGCTCACAAATGTTCTTTCTTTTCTGTTTAATGTTACCTCTTGAAACATTAATAATTAGAATAATTGGAGGAATGTGTAATATCTATTCAGTGTTTACTATTTAGAAATTAAACTACTCTTGGCATAGGAAGTATCCATACACTGTGGATTCGTGTATGATTTAGTGTGTTTTACTGCTCATTGTGATGTCCCAGTTTTATTCTGTTTTTTGAAAACAAAAACAACAAAAAAACAGCATATAATTAGTCTGAGTTAAAATTGCCAGATACACAGCGGGTTCTGCTTTATTTGGGATATAATCTCTTATATATGTTCCATTCCATTCCTCGGTTGGGCTGTTAATAAAGTAACTGACAGATGGTACGGCTGCAGTGCAGTGACCATTTACAGTTAGAAATGAAATCAGTGGAGTGTGGCTTCTAGTTTCAGACCTTGAATCTGAGCCAGCAATGCAACGTTTAAGTGTCTTTTGCAAGGTTTGTGTAGTTAGTTAGATGGATAGATAGATTTCCACATAGATTTATATGGATATCTATTTTTTTTTTATTTATAAAATAAGATAGAAAAAAAGAAAAGAAAACAAAGCGGCAAAATAATAGTGAGAAAAATTACATATCTAAAACCATAACACCTTCAGATACTTGCTGAAATATGTGTTTAAAGCACTGAAATCATCCTAGTTATAGGTCAATATTAGGTGAACAGTAAATGAAAAGTGACAACAGGGGGCCAGTTCTGCTGGAAGACCTATTAAATGTCAGTTCTAGAATTCTAAAAAAAAAGAAAATTTCAGTTGGCTTCCAGGACTTGGAATAGGTCAGAGAAAAGAATGTGTTTACATTACTGCTTAAGGACGCCTCCAGTGGCTACTCCTCAGATGGCCACTGAAGGTTCTTCCTGGAGCAGTGTTACAGGTTCTGCATGGAGACGCTGAACTTTCTTTATAGAGATGCATTGATTCAGTGTATCTCTATGAGGAGATGCTGATTGGCCTGGCTGGCGTTTAGCCCTCCCCAATCCCACCTCATCGGTGATCCCCAATGCTTTCCCATGGACATTCTGATGATTTCAGCCAAAGAGATAGGGGGCAGGGCTGGGGTAGGTGGACTGGTGCGGTGCTTGAAAAAAGGTAAGTTTTAACCCTTGCTAAGGGGGGGCAAGACACCTAAATGGTGGTTTTAACACTATAGCATCAGGCATACATGTTTGTGTTCATGACCCTATAGTTTTTCTTTAAAGGAGAAGCGAAGGTACAGACATGGAGAGAAACATGTAATGGGTGGCTGAAAGCCATTCAAGATAAGAAGTGATAAAGAAAAAGTGTGTGACTGAGAGACCGAGAAGAGAGGGACATACAGATATAAAGGAAATCAAGAGTCAAAGATAAAAGAGAAGGGATGAAAAATAAATTAACAGTAGAAAAAGAAATAGAACAGATAGAAAAATTAGAGACAATAAGGTGGGACAATTGCAACTAAACACATGACATATGTAGGTGTAAGCAGCCCTGGTAAAGGGGGTTGGTACAGAGATTTTGGTCCAGCGGGGTCCTCTTCAGTGCTGATGTCACTGCTGTAGCGAGAGTACTGCATTGATATCTGTCGGAGACCGCAGGATCATCCATAGAAACAGTCAATTCCCTGCAGCCGTCTCTGGTGACAGCTGGGGGAATTGACTCTTAGATTTTGCCTTGTGTCAATGAAAGTCAAGCGGAGGAGAGGAGGAGAGAGAGTTGACTCTAATTTGTCTCTGCATGTATCTTGATTGAGTTGGAATTTCAATGAAATTCCAACACAGTCAAAATAAGTATGTTATAAAGATTCTACCTTTATAAAATACTAATTTTTCAGGGGGAGGTAAGGATGGGTGGGTGTGGCAGTGCCGCTTTAATAATGATCATTTTATTTAAATTGCACATTCTAAGATCTCCACTCTCTCTTCTTTTTTTTGCATACCAGAAAGCATTCTGCCCATCTCCTGCCAAAGGAGCAGTTTAAAATAAACCCCTTAAACAAGTCCAGTCAAAGCCACC
Source organism: Pelobates fuscus (assembly GCF_036172605.1). Classification (NCBI taxonomy): domain Eukaryota; kingdom Metazoa; phylum Chordata; class Amphibia; order Anura; family Pelobatidae; genus Pelobates; species Pelobates fuscus. Next base: position 99,790,821 of record NC_086319.1, on the reverse strand, counting down.
AGGTTTAGTTCCAATTAATCAAATATTGAGATTGAAGAGAACAGGTAGGTTAAAGTGAGTTACATCAGTATAACTTGGTTTGATCCCGACCAAGTTTAGCATGCTTCGTAAAATGATTCATGTTATATATACTTTTAGCCATGTACTATTTCAACGTGTGGAAAGTTCTTGGCTTGCACAAGCTGTATTACAGGTTGCCAGAATGTAGTTTAGCTATCCACCTAAAGGGAATGGGTTATAATGTTTTGTTTTGTTTTTTAAAGGCAGTGGATTGAGTCCTTGAAACAGTACAAAATATTCACAAACATAATGAGAACCATTCTATTTATAAAACAAAGGCTAGTGCAGGGAAAAAAAGCGACCAGACAACCCAAGGCAGAATGCTCGTATTAAACACTACATGCTGCTGAATTATCTTGGATCTGGACTAGACTGCATAATGTAATTTACATAAGCATACTGCAATATTAAGGATAATCTGTCATCAGAATTGAAATTTTACTGAGATTCATACATAGCCTTAAGTACTGCAGTGGTATTGTATATGTATTCACAGAGTTGTTAATTTATGAAACATTCTCTCTTCACTACATTCCTAAAACAAATATCTGAGCCATTTCATTTAAAGGAACACTCAAAGCACACAGCATGCTAGACTGGTTATGGTGCCAGGAGTGCCCCACATTGTAAGTAGTCAAACGTTTCCACTACAGCTCAGTGAGTTTACTTTTTGAACTTAGGCCGGTGATGCAGGTCTTAGTTCATTGGCAGAGAGCAATCAGCTGAAGATCTCAGCCAATGAGAACCCTTCCCTGCAGAAGGTGGGGAGTGGACCCCAGATAAGAAGACAAACCATTTTAATATGGTTTGACTAGTTACAGTGGTATGGTGCCAGGGCATTTCTGGCAAGAGAACTACTGCAGAGTTTACTACAGAGGTTATACATCCAGAGTTTGCTCCTAAATTTGCAAATACCCAGTGGAAGAATTTAATGATTTATAAAAAGTGAAAATTTAATGCAAGTTATTTGATATTTATCAATCGCTTCCTTGTTTCAAAATGGTGCATAGGGGTGTAAACCCTTTGTTTAAAAAGCTAAAGGATGTTCACACGTCTAACTGACTGTTTGTACTTTTATTTCTTTTGCAGAGGATTTTTTTTTTTTTACCCATAATCTTTTGACCAGTAATTTTATTTTTAGCCGATGGCTGTTTTAATGAACAGTCCAAGTAGCATAATTACTTGTGCTTCTTGCATAGATTATGGTTCACGTTGCTCCCTTGTACCTGACTCCCTAGATGTAATTTTATAACAAGACACGGAGGCTCATATTGCATATCCCTTTCTTTACTGTTGACAAATAGCAGCAAAGGAAACAAACAGAATGAAAAAAGAATGAACATGTGATAACATAGGCCCCTCCCCCTCAGGTCCCAGTATAACAGGCAGCACTTCCCTTCCATTTCCCTCTTTCTTTGCTGCTCTGACACAAAGATAAGTACATGCCATATTTTCTCCTCATATTTCTCTTATATACTGTTTTGTTCATTGATAATTTTCTCTTATTTACTTGTATTGATTTAGTCTTTTTATTTCTAAGGTTAGTATTTGTCTCTTTATACACTAGCCTCAGGGCCCAGACCTCCCCTGCTTATGTAGTCTTGTCTCCTGTCTGTTTCTTCTGCTCGAGCGCCTTTCTGCGCACTCCTTCTTGTTTCATAGTTTTACCGCGTATCTCGCGGGTGCCGCGAATCCCGCGAGATTCCCGGCGGCCATTTTCTGACATCCTGTCCCTACCTCTTAGTGTGCCACTGGTCTGGGCCCTGGTGAGAGCGTTTTTTCCTTGCTTAGTTTGTTTGGGTGACTAACCCATACGTCCTTTATTTTCCTATTACCATCATGCCTAAACCCAGACTATCTACTGGGTCCGCTCACTCTGGGGAGTCGGATACCCCAGTAATCAGAACTGAGGCCCCTGTCACCTCAGATATTTCGCCTTCTATGGCGGATGGGAATACCCACCCCGGTGGACCACAGTTTCTAGCGCTACAGCGCTCAGTAACAGACGCCATTATGGCTGCTATGGGGTCTATGTCCTCCACCCTCTCCCACACCATTTCACAAGCCCTCTTGCCCCGTCCTTCAGACGAGCAACTCTCAGGCACCTTGACACCCCAGGGAGAGGTGTCTAAAGGGGATTTCAAAAAGGCTGCCCGTAAGTCCAAACACTCTGCCTCCAGAAACACCATGACTGGCGTACCTTCGGTCGCCCCAGAAAGCGTGTCCCATCCACGCAAAAGAGCCTTTCCGCGCCAGGCAGAACGGGCGCGGCTATGGAAATGTGCTAGAGCACAGATTGAGAGCGACACCGACTCAGAAATCGGGTCAAATGAGGAGGCTATGAACGAGTCAGATACCGACTCTGATGCGGATTCCGCCGATGGCGCTCTTGACCTCCTTTCCTCTGCTCAGGCAGAGATGCCCGGAGGCGAGACAGGGACCAGGAACCCCGCGGCTGCGGGGCCCTCCCTCGTGGATCCTTCGGGGGTCCCGCTCTTCGACCCGGATGACCTTCACCATCCGAGGTCGGCGGAGTGGCTCCCGGCCGACCACGTTGCCACATACCTGGAAAATTGGGTCAGAAAACCCTTAAGCAAGGCGGCCCGCAACAAATTGAGGGCGGAGTGTCCTAGGCCTCTGGTGCCCAACAAGGTGTGTGACACCCCAGAGGTTGACCCTAAAATGACTCAGTTCCTCACTAAACTGGGCTGGAATCCCCGTAAAGGACTAGAGTCCGCTTTGAAGTCCTGCCAGGACAAGCACCTGGACATATTCGGGCCTTTGGCCAAACTATTTGACTTGGCGGAAGACGCCAGAGCGGAGAACCGCATGGTCGACCCTGAAGACCTTAGAGGTTGGGTCCAGAGAGCAATTTGTATTGCTGGGAGCGTAAATACCTCCCTATCTATTGAAAGGCGTAAAGCCATATTATTCAAAATTGAGCCCAAACTGGCCAACCTCGCCCTTACGGAGGCGGGCAAAGACGCCCAAGGACTCCTCTTCGGAGATTCCTTCATTAAAGATTTAGGGCGTTTTGTGGGAGCATTCACGGCTCTAGACAAGGCCCAGGCCTCCATGAGGCGAGTATTCCAGGGGCGGGTCTCTACCAGGGCCGGCAGACTCAGGAGCCGTCTGTCCGGCCGCAACTATCCCCAATCCCGTGGCACGGGAAGAGGCTCCTTCCAACACTATAACCAGTACCAGGAGACCTCCCGCCCCATGTTTTTTCCATCCCGCGGACGTCAATGGCGATCCAGAGGCCTTCGGGGTAACCCAAGCTCAAGACGACCATACGGTGAGTTGCCTTATACCACACATTTCTTCTCCGGGTTACATAGGGGGCAGACTCCAACATTTTTTCCCAGCCTGGTCACAAATCACTTCAGATCCCTGGGTACTGGCCACTATTCGGGGCTTCAATATAGAACTCACCTGCCGCCCCACACACATTCCCCCTCCTCGACCGATCCGCTTTTCCCTCCAGGATCGCGGTCGGATCGACGAAGAACTTTCAACCCTCCGGTTCAAAGGGGCTATCGAACTAGCACCCCCCAACCCTGCGGGCGTAATAAGCAATATCTTCCTAGTGGAAAAGAAAGGCGGCCAATTGAGGCCAGTCATAAATTTGCGCCCCCTCAATGCCGTAGTCAGGTACCGCCATTTCAAGATGGAGGGTATTCACCTGCTAAGGGATCTCCTCCTCCACGGAGACTGGCTAGCGAAACTAGACCTAAAAGACGCGTACCTGACAGTGCCAATAGCGGAGGCCTCTCGGGACCTCCTACGCTTTTACTGGCGACACGAAACATGGCGGTTCACCTGTCTGCCCTTTGGCCTATCCTCAGCCCCGTGGTGTTTCACAAAGCTTCTACGGCCCGTTATGGCCTGGCTACGCAGTCGAGGAGTTCGGCTAATCGTCTACCTAGACGATATTCTCCTCATGGCTCAGGAGCGTTCCACCCTCCTCACACATCTACGACTAGCCATAAACCTCCTGTCACGCTTAGGTTTCATAATCAACTGGGAGAAGTCATGCCTGACCCCCGCCACCCGCTTGGAATTCCTAGGATTCCAAGTGGATTCGGGGGCAGCAACGCTGAGTCTCCCGATATCCAAGATTCGATCCATCCGCAAAGAGTTACGCAGGGCCCTTATCCGGCCCCAGCTCACCTTACGCCAATTGGCACGCCTCATAGGCCTGCTGGCCTCTTCAATCCAGGCCGTGTTCCCAGGCCCACTCCACTACCGAGCGCTACAGCGCCTAAAGATCGCTCACCTAAGAGCCGGGGCATCCTACGCAGACCTGGTCTCTCTGGACAACGAGACGAAAGACGAGTTGCGATGGTGGATTCTCAACCTGTCTGCATGGAATGGCAAAGCCATCTTCGGCTCAATGCCGGAATTCACGATCGACTCGGATGCGAGTCTACACGGTTGGGGAGCCCACTGCGAGGGAATCTCAACTGGGGGCCGGTGGTCGGAGTCCGAAGCCCGACTACATATCAATGCCCTGGAACTTCTGGCAGGCTCCTTCGCCATCCGCAGCTTCGCCAAGGACCGTGCCCTATCATGTATTCGGCTCCGCATGGACAATGTTTCGGCGGTGAGATATGTCAACCACCTGGGTGGTACACAGTCGGCGGTCCTGGCCAGGTTGGCGAAAGACTTTTGGGAATTCTGCCTGGAACGGAACCTGATGGTCTACGCGGAGTACTTACCTGGTCTGCACAACGTCCAGGCGGACTGGGGTTCACGTTATCTTTCAGACACCAGCGACTGGAGATTAGCCAGGAAGGTGTTCTCCAATATATCATTTCTCTGGGGACCATTTACCATAGACCTTTTCGCCTCCCGGCTCAATGCCCAACTCCCACGCTTCTTCAGCTGGAGGCCGGACCCAATGGCGGAGGCAGTGGATGCCTTCCTACAAGATTGGAAGGGAGGCCTCCTCTATGCCTTCCCCCCATTTTCCATGATCCCTCGCTCACTCCTGCAGGCCCGCAAACACCGGGCGGAGCTAGTCATGGTCACCCCATTCTGGGAAACGCAGTCTTGGTTTCCCCAAATGCTCGAGATGACGTTGGACTATCCTCGACTCCTGCCGGGACACCACGACCTGCTGCAAGACCCGACGGGACGCTATCATCCCCTCCGGCTAGAGGGCTCTCTCCCACTTCTGGCATGGCGAATCTCCGGGGACCCTGGGAAATCCAAGGAGTTTCGGACGCAACTAGACACTTATTGGCAGCAGCATGGGCTCCCGGCACTAGACGGGCATATGGGTCAGCTTGGCGAGCTTGGGCTAGCTGGTGCATGGCTCGGAACGAGGATCCCGTTTCGGCCCCTGTAACAACGATCCTGCAGTTCCTGACGTCTCTCTTCGAAGCCGGTAAGGCTTACAGGACTATTAACCTTTACCGTTCCGCTATCTCGGCGATTCACCAAGGTTTCGAGGGCCGCCCCGCGGGACAACACCCTCTAGTGTGCCGACTCGTCAAAGGTTCTAGATTTTCAAGGCCTCCCAGGCCCCGCTACTCCACGACCTGGGATGTTTCCGTTGTATTGGCTTTCCTCTCATCCTGGCCCGCTAACGCAGGACTCTCCCTCAAACAGCTGTCCGCCAAATTGGTGTGCCTGCTCTGTCTCATCTCATGCAAGAGAGTCTCGGACGTCAGTGCACTGGACGTCGATGCCAAGTCATACACCCCGGACGGGGTAACTTTTAACATCAGCAGGCGCACTAAGACTTCCATTAAAGCGGTATCCTACCCTAGTTTCCCTGCCTCTCCTTCGCTATGCCCAGTGACCTGCCTTCGTGAATATGAATCTCGCACCGAACCGCACCGCTCTACTGCCTCTCATCAGTTGTTCTTATCTTTCCGTCCTCCTTTTCACCCAGTTTCCAGCACTACCTTGTCGCGCTGGGTGAAATGGCTGCTGGCCCAAGCGGGCATTGACACTACAGTGTTTGGCGCCCATTCAGTACGAGGGGCATCAGCCTCTTCTATGATGTCGGCGGGCGCCCGCCTAGAAGACATTATGAGAACAGCTGATTGGTCTAGGGAGTCTACCTTCCGAGAATTCTACTTTCGGCCGGCCCCACACACATTCGCTGTGATAATGGATCAGTTTTAAACTTGCAATATGAGCCTCCGTGTCTTGTTATAAAATTGCATGATTTTGCTATTACATGACGAAAAGTCATGATTTCATTAAAGACACGGAGGCGAGTATTGCCCCACCCTTTTTTGTTATTCTTACACGCTGGTAAGTATGTATCTCCCCACCCAAATTACTCATACCACGATACGCCGCATAGTATAGTTTGAGACGGTAAGTGGGGCCGTCCTTAGACTTTGTTGTTTTCAATAATACTGGATATGTTAACATTGATTGTTTTGTGGGACTGTACATACAGGGGTCTTTGTTCTCACTGGTGTAACCTTGTAACTAGTTGCAAGTATCGACTTTAACCTGTTGGCTCCTGTCCTTTATATCTTCACAGCTTAATCCGGCAAGACGTCTAGCAATGGTCCGGTTTATTGGTCTCCTCCCGCTGTCCTCCATCGGTCCTATGGATTCTACGGTCACACTTCCCAGTTTTTGATGTTATACCTTCTTCGGTTTTATGCTATTACCTTGGGACTTTATTCTCACACTACTCTAGTTATGGACATTGTTCTTTGGTCGCATCTGCAGAAAGAGGGAAATGGAAGGGAAGTGCTGCCTGTTATACTGGGACCTGAGGGGGAGGGGCCTATGTTATCACATGTTCATTCTTTTTTCATTCTGTTTGTTTCCTTTGCTGCTATTTGTCAACAGTAAAGAAAGGGATATGCAATACTCGCCTCCGTGTCTTTAATGAAATCATGACTTTTCGTCATGTAATAGCAAAATCATGCAATTAATGACTGTAGCAATTTCTGGTATATTCTGCTCTATTTTCACCAATTTTCAAGATGAATGTTATGGGAAAAAGGTCAGAGACTGACTGTAAAATCAGCAACGTGAATTTAAGATTTAGTTAGAAAAGAGGTGTTTAGACTAGAAAAAAAAGGCATATTAGAGGTGACAAGAAAACATATTAGAAACATATATAGATAAATATATAATGCCTTTATCTGGTAACCTATTTATACATATACATAATAAAACACCATTTATTGAGTTATTAAGTGTTCATCTGCAGCAGTGGATTGTTTTTCAATAACAATACAAATGGGAAATTTGCAGACTAGAGAGGTTCTTTCAAATGTAGTAGGTTATTTTAATCTAATTGCTATGATAGTGAATTCTGATGATCTCAGCCAAAAAGGCAGGGTGGAACCAAATGCCGCCCTGGCCAATCAGAATCTCCTAATAGAGAAGTGCACTCTACATGGAGACACTGAACGTATGTGCTCCACATTGTGCAGCACTGACCCAGGAAGCACCTCTAGTGGCCATCTAAGGAGTGGTGTTCCTAGGCTGTAATGTGAAAAGCCTGCAGGGACTGACTATGGACACTAGAACAACTGCATGAAGCTGTAGTTGTCCTGGTGACTACAATGTCTCTTTAAGTTTTCTAGATATATAATTTTTTTAATCACCAGTATTAATTAAAAAATGAGTGAAAGAATACCTCTATATGTGTCTCTATTTAGGGAAGAGAGTTCCTAGCTTGAGCCCAAATCCCTCTCTCCTTTTATATGAGCATATCCATATCATTGGTTATTTACTAAAGTGAGAATTCCAAGTGAGTTAAAAGTAAATTTCAAATTTAAGGTCAGCATTGCTTTTACAGTTAGGCTATTTTGACCTTTGAATTCTTACATTAGTAAGTAACCCTGTGAGTGTATTATAAGATAGCTTCACAACAATAATACTCCCAGTAATGTCTATTTAAACTATGATAAATGTGTTTAGAAATTAGTCTGTGTAAATAAAATAAACTATTCCTATTCTAATATCAAATTATAGTTGCATCAATTGTTATTAGTAAGTGGACTCAAAATTTTCAAAACAGCCTTCCCCTGGTCACACATCCCTAAAATTAAAGTATTCAGCTTTGTTCTTTTGAAATGTTGGAACAGAAATATACAAATTATTAATCTGGACTATTTTCAATTTATGTCACAATGTCCCAAAATATTAAATATGTAAATATGAATATCAGTTTGACCATGAACAATTCCTATGCAGTTATCATAGATAACAGAACTGAGCTTTTATTCATTTACATTTAAAAAGTGCCCTCTTTGGTACATACTGTTGTTTAACCTCTTAAGGACTAAACATTACACTTTGCGGCCATCCCAATGTCGAAACTAAAAAGCTTGTGACAGCTTCTTATTTAAATGTTCAGTTTATGCAGAATTACAGTTGTGTACCATTTCATTCTGGAATAGGATCTATAAAGAACATTTTTGTTAGGATAACATAGACAGTCATTATTCCATAAGGGGTTAATGATATGTTTATTGGTATTAGTTAAGGTGCTTGGCTGTGAAGATGTTAATACAAAGAGCCTGATCAGGTTATCATTAGTTTCACTCCAACAGGCCAGGCTATTCTTTATGCAGTATTATGTTTCAGCTAAAGTTCCCCCAGATCAAGACGTGAGTTGAAAAGTGATGTAATTATCCTATTATTCTAAGGTAATGTTTTGTAGATCTGTTCATGCTCATCCAGAAGGAATATCATGTGTCTCTGCTACTGACTGCAGTATATAGTTTGTTGTCTGAGTGCAAGATTCGTTTTTTCTTTCTTTACAGCACAAAGGAGAGCTATAGAAATATTAGGAGATTGTATTAAAATATAATGGCCTCAAACAGAAGGATTTTTTCAATATACACATATTTATTTATTTTTTACTTCTTTTTTACGTTTTTTTTTTTTTTTAAATGCATACAAACATATATAACAGACAAGGACAAATATTGCTTAAACGTAAGCCGATTGATTAAGCAAAATATGTTTTTATAATCATAGTCTGGCTTGAAACAAATATCCAACTATAATCAATTTACCTGTATTATAATTAAAGCTCTGCTTGTATCATTTAAAAAGAAGTAGATAATATAGATATCAAAATCTAGTTTGGTTTTTAGGAGGTTATCACAGATTGCAGTTTTTATATATATATATATAAAATTTAATAGTTACGAGAATATAAGATTATTGCATTATTTCCCATTTGTAAAGCAATACCGGCCGACATAAAATAAAACAACAATATATTTTTGAATTCATAATCTTAATAGTTTATGGATCCATGCAGAGAATTAGCCTGGCAAAGTGGAGCAATTTTGAATCCAAGTGCTAAATGTGGCATAGTTATCAGGAGCAGTTCTATGGTTCCTATGGCGATTGCTTAGGGAAAGAGGACAATGCTTTTTAACGCAGGGTTAACAAATATTCTGTGCGGCGTCTCGTGTATGATAATGATGCATTAAGAGATTGTATACAGAGCTAAATCTACTTTGTATGTCTGTTATATAAATTAATGTGTCCCTGCAAAACAATTTTTAACAAAGATTTTTAACGTATGCGATTTGTTCTTTTTTTATAGAGACATCAAGCCAGACAACATTCTACTTGATGAACAAGGTAAAGTTTTTAGTTCATAGAACACTTAACATTGTTTTGTGTCTTATTTGTTTGTACATTACCAGCTTATTACAGATTAATAAAGAAAGTGAAATCTGTACCTTTCCCAGTAAAGCAGAACTGTCACCGTCTGGGGACTTTGCATAATTTGCAATGGCCCCATCCTCTTTTGGCCAGAATCCTCTATTGATAGAGCTAATTTCCTGCAGCCGTCACTAGTGATGGCTGGGGGACTGATATTGCTTGCTCAGTCTAAAAAGTGTCAGGTGTAGGGTTGTCACATCGGGAAAGGCTCGAGGCTTGGGGATGACACGCATGGAGGGGCTGAGGATGACACGCATGGAGGGGCTGGGGATGACATGCATGGAAGGGCTGGGGGTATTGGGGATGACACACATGTGGGGTTTGGGGGGGAACTGACACGCATGGAGAAGCTGGAGGGGAAATGAGACGCATGGAGGGGCTATTGGAGGGGGAATGAGCTGGGGCGGAAGGGGTGAGACACATGCGGGGCCTCAAGGCATTTTTCGCATCGGGGCCCAGTGATTTCTAGTTATGATGTATGCACATAGATAGGGGAAAATCTGCTAAATATAAATACAATAAAGAAACATAGCGTTTAACTGTGTGGGGACTGGCACTGATTTATAGTTACAATTGGTCACTCACAGATTTGCAGAATTAAAAAAGCCTTGAGTGGTATCTTTCAGTGTCCAGTATGTTGTCCCTCCTCACAGGTTCCTCACAAAGCAGAATGTATGTATCTCAAAAGAAAAAGATATATACACAAATGTAGTACACTTCCAGAGTTGGATAAAAAAGTATTTAATGACTTACATATCAGTATAAAACAAACGTCTTGTCACCATGCACGTTGAGGCTTAGTGACCAATTGTAACTATAAATCAGTGCCAGTCCCCACACAGTTAAACGCTATGTTTCTTTATTGTATTTATATTTAGCAGATTTTCCCCTATCTATGTGCATATATCTATTGAAGACAAGAGGAAGTCTTCGGGGAGTTATCGGGATACTTCACCTGAAACATTAAGGGAAGTCCTGGTTTGCTTTGAATCACATTATATTATTTCTTTATTCACTGGGTTGTGTTCACATATATTGTTGTTTTTGATTTCTAGTTATGACTCTGAGGGGATGATTGAATATTTCCTCCCTTCCTCATTAGAGCCGTCCCAAGCTCTACCTTTATTCCTTACATTTCTTATAATACTCTTGTTTGTTTTGTTTGTTTGTATCTCCTCCCTCCTCTGGATTCCTGATTTATGCTTATTTATGAATGTTGTTTTTTTTGTTGGTGTTCCAATGATATTACATACAATGAATGCCGAAAATATGGAGATTTGTGTGACCAGGAATAGAAGGTGACCTCTTTTAAATGGGCGCCATTTGACTCCCCGCAAAGTCTGGCTGTTTTGATTGCATTGTACAAAGCATTAGTTAATGTTTGAGGCTCGTGAATTTTTGACCGGTTATTCTCCCTGAGCTGTTCAAGTGTACTTCAAAACGTTACATTAGTTTCTGGATCATAGTCAGTGAAGGTCTATTTCTTACATTCATTGAACTGGCGGCGGTAAGCTCTTTGAAAAAAAATTATTTCTTTTGAAAATAAAATTCCACTATTTTCACTCATTGTTCCTTTGTGGAATTATGACACTGAATCTCCAAAGACTCAGTTATAATATGTTTCACACACTGTACACTATAATATGTACCTTCAACAAAAAGATTACTGTCAAATTGTACTCTGTATTTTGGCTCACCCCGTATAAGGGGGGCACCATATTAATAATATCAAATAGGGCATTATAAAGTAAAAACAGTTTATTAAAAATGGGTTGGAGTAAACATTTAACACATTTTAAAAGTGATTTACTTTTCTTGGGTTTTTCATTTTCTTACGGACCCTGTCTTGACTGCAGACCACTTTCCAAAATGTTCTGTCTTTATAAGAATAGGGATAGTATAGTGTACATTGTCTATCATTATATAAGAAGCAAGGCAGTGTCATATATACCTACATTTTTTTTTTATTATTATTGATTGCATTTATATTATGATAATCAGAATTGTCACATTATTATTATTATTATTATTATTATTATTATTATTATTATTATTATTATTTAATTTGTTTGATGTATTCCATAGGAAAATATTTAAAAACAGAGTTATTCAATAAAGTAAAATTGTTTAGAATTCAAAATTAATTTAAAATGAATTAATATTTAAGGCAAAACTGAACCAAGAAAAATTCTCCAATACGGTTGTTTTGAGCTCAGATACTTTAGGTCTAGGTGCAGTGGTCCTGTCATTTTAACCCTTTTGCTCTATGAGCTTTGAATTAGACCATTGCTGCAGAAGGAAAGGCCTCCTTGACAATGTGGCAGGAAGAGGAAACGTGAGCAGCACCGAGGGAGTCTCGGTGCTGGAAAGGTATAGATAGGACAGAAGCGTAAATCAGAGTGACAGATAGAGAAAATATTTGCAATTAGACTAAGAATAAATGTAGAGACGCCTAGGTCAAAGTGTAACAGAGAATCTGAATAACAAAAATAAATAAAAGGTCAGGATAACAGAAAGCAGGAAATGTCAAACAAGCCGGGTCAGATACCAGAAAATCCATAACAATAGGAACTCAATCTCGGGTAATCAAAAACCACAACAGAGCAAGAAACAAGGATTCCCTGGAAGAAGTGGACTTACCCTAAACTGGGTAGTTATTGGTTACACTGACAGGTAATGTCATAAGCGTGAGCTACCAGCACATATCATCAGAAATCTCAATATTAAGTAATGATATTGATAAAGGCAAAGCTTTCTGTGTTGTTAACGACATCAGAACGCACACCATAATACTAAGTACATTGCGTTGGCCAGAACGCGTAAGTGAAGTCATGAGCATGCTGGTACAGCACCGCAAGGGACAAGTACTGTTACAGATTAAAACATTTATAACTACTAGCAGGGGTCTATAGGGCTAGGAATACAGGTTTGTATTAGTAACACAGTTCTTCTGAATTTGAAATTCACATTGGATTTCCAACAGTTATCGCTTTAGTGAATAATCCTGAAAATAAAACATTTACAGTAAAAACAGGCATTTTATTTCCACCCTCATTTTCACTCTAAATAGCTTCCTCTATTAGAAGTAAGAATGATTTTATGTAACTTTTGTGAGGACTAACTTGTGTTGAACAAATGCAGTGCACATTGGGAGAAAATGGATATTGTTATATCAATAGCAATCTACCAAGAAAGATGCTGTGCCAGAGGCAACCTTGAATTGTGTCAAAATGCTGAAAAATGGTTTAAAACAGAACCAGCAAATGGTTGCAAGGTCATGATGGCACCATTACTACTACAGCATGAAAATGAAAACCGTTTTTATTTTCATTTTTTTGAGGATGGTGATTTATTTAAAGTATATATCTTCATATAAAACAAAGTTGATATCTACCTGGAGATTCTCTATACAGTATGTATGTAAATATGTGCAAAGATTGACCATAGTGTGATTGAAAATGGTTGAGTCAGCACTGTTGGTTATATTGAAGTGAGAAGTTGAGATATTGTTCTGTAGAGTATATATATGGTCAATTGTGAGATGTGTAAGTGCTAATGTCGTGTCACTGACTGCGGAAGAGAAAGAGGCCGTGAGAAAATAACATAATTTATGATCTGTCTGAGGAATATATGATCTGAGGAAACTAAGTCTGCAATGTCTGAGGGAAGGCATGTTTGTGGTGATTGTGTAAAGTAAATGGATTCCTGACGTCCAATAGCAGAAAGACTAAGGTACGTAGACAGTGTGTCCGTGTGGGGAAAGTCCATCTGAAGTGTCTATGAAAGGAGACTTATTCTCTGCTACATGGTCAAAAAGAGATAACTTGGTGTTTATAAAAAAATGCGCCTTAGATATCAATTAACATAGTATATTTATTAGTAGCTGTCATATAAGTATGAATGTTTGAGGATGTAGTAAATGAATATTATGTGCGGAAAATACATGTGATACCATCCAAGGAAAAAACACATAACGCACATATTTATATTTATGAGTATTACAATTACTTGATCTATAAGTAATCTAGCAACAATACGTTCGTCTTAGCATGTGTTTTCTTGTACGAAGGTGAATGTGTTCTTTCCATGTAAATGAAGTTGATATATTGTTTTATTGAAGAGGGAACATTTTAAAATAACATTTGCACTTGGTGGGCTAAACAGACACAATCCTTTGGTGTGGAAGTAATCTAGCTAACTCTATGGAATGGACTTTGAAAGACTACCCTGAGCTCAGTGTATCTCCTTGCATGAATATTTTAATACAATGACAAAAGGATGGAGGCAGCATGCATTTTCGGTGCAGTCAGTGCTTGAAGAACACATCTCCTGTCACAGTCCATAAATCATACAGTTAAGTGAAGATCAGACAGCACTGATGTCCCCTATGTGTCTTCTTTTGCTTATCTTGATATCCAGATGATAACCCCTTCATATCCTAAATACACTACCTTGCCCAGGAAAACACAAATGCTTTACAACAGAAATTAAACAGGCATAGCCACATTTAGTGTGGTAGTTGAAATAAATGTGATCAATAAATCTGTACCCACAGTAATGAAATAGACAATATACTGATCGGTTGTTGCTGTCAGTAGAAGAGTCCGCAATCGATCCATATATATAAAAGCCATACTAGGCATGACAAGGAGTCATGGAGTCTTGGTGTCAAAAGGAATCAAAATTTGCCAGTCTCCAAAGTATTCCCAAGTTCTAAAATATGTGTGGCTAAATTTCCATGTCAATTATAGAAACATAGAATGTGACGGCAGGTAAGAACCATTCGGCCCATCTAGTATGCCCAATTTTCTAAATACTTTCATTAGTCCCTGGCCTTATCTTATAGTTAGGATAGCCTTATGCCTATCCCATGCATGCTTAAACTCCTTTACTGTGTTAACCTCTACCACTTCAGCTGGAAGGCTATTCCATGCATCCACTACCCTCTCAGTAAAGTAATACTTCCTGATATTATTTTTAAACCTTTGTCCCTCTAATTTAAGACTATGTCCTCTTGTTGTGGTAGTTTTTATTCTTTTAAATATAGTCTCCTAATTTACTGTGTTGATTCCCTTTATGTATTTAAATGTTTCTATCATATCCCCCCTGTCTCGTCTTTCCTCCAAGCTATACATGTTAAGATCCTTTAACCTTTCCTGGTAAGTTTTATCCTGCAATCCATGAACCAGTTTAGTAGCCCTTCTCTGAACTCTCTCTAAGGTATCAATATCCTTCTGAAGATACGGTCTCCAGTACTGCGTACAATACTCCAAGTGAGGTCTCACCAGTGTTCTGTACAATGGTATGAGCACTTCCCTCTTTCTACTGCTAATACCTCTCCCTATACAACCAAGCATGCTGCTAGCATTTCCTGCTGCTCTATTACATTGTCTGCCTACCTTTAAGTCATCAGAAATAATCACCC
Organism: Pelobates fuscus; assembly: GCF_036172605.1. Taxonomy (NCBI): domain Eukaryota; kingdom Metazoa; phylum Chordata; class Amphibia; order Anura; family Pelobatidae; genus Pelobates; species Pelobates fuscus. Next base: position 99,775,664 of record NC_086319.1, on the reverse strand, counting down.
CTAAATCCCTTTCCTCAGATGTTGAGGTTAGGACTCTATCAAATATTCTGTACTCTGCCCTTGGGTTTTTACGTCCAAGATACATTATCTTGCACTTATCCACATTAAATGTCAGTTGCCACAACTCTGACCATTTTTCTAGTTTACCTAAATCATTAGCCATTTGGCTTATCCCTCCTGGAACATCAACCCTGTTACATATCTTAGTATCATCAGCACATTTTGAAACATTTACATAAGAAAATAGTCAATGTGGGAGGGTTGGGCCTGTGCCGTATGCGTGTATTGTCTATGGCTTTTTTTTTTACTATTGTTGAATAAGCGTTTTAAAGGATTTAATATTTTCGATTAACTTTTAAAATGATTTTTTTAAATGATTAAAAACTATAGAATATAAAAATATAATATATATATTTATTTCATGATATTAAATCATTTGAAAAGCGTACCCAACAATATTAAATTGAGGCATATGTTAGAAACTGAAACATATTCAATTCATTAATAAATATGTGTGAAAAAGACTTAATTGCACAATTATGGGCACATGAATTAACCAATAGATAACATTGTTGCGCTGAAGTGAAATCTAGTATAATGTATCTGCTTTCTTTATCATTAACTTGTGAGTATATATCTAGAGGTAGTGAAGAAAGTAATATAGCTACACTTCCTGCATTAGTCAATTGGCTTTTAAAGTAAAAGGTTGTTTTCATTTCCTGTGAGTTACTTGTATAACATTGATAAACTAAAATAGAAGAAAAAGAAACATATTCCTGGTTGTCAGGATGGGATCCTGACAGCTGGTTTTAACTCCCCAATAAAACATAAACATAAATTAGTTTTGACTTTGTAGATTTATACCCTTAAATCTACAAAGTCAAAACTAATTTATGTTTATGTTTTATTGGGGAGTTAAAACCAGCTGTCAGGATCCCATCCTGACAACCAGGAATATGTTTCTTTTTCTTCTATTTTAGTTTATTGCAATACCAGTTTTCCACCACAAGTGGCCTCCCTAACAACTAGACTATCCTCAGTTTTTCACACCTGCCTAAAATAATCACCTGAACTATGCTATAAAAGGCCACACCCGACTAAACTAAATGGCCTTCACAATGAGAGAAGTTATTGTTCTGAACCTGACAAGTCTTCTGCTCCTGGCTCACACAGAGAAACCTGATCAAATTTGATTTAATTTGAACCATCTTGATCTACTCATCAAACCTGCTTGTTTCCAGTCTGCTCTTCTCAAAGAAGCTTGGTAAAACAAAACCTGAACACCGATATCACCCTGCTTTATTCTTACTGGACTTTTAATACCAATGTACATTATTGATTTTGTTCTATTGGACATTTAACCGAATCCATCACAACGTACCTGGATAAAACTGACTATCCATATTTGATTGCTTCCATCCTGAGTAACCTTACTGCAATTATCTATAACTTCATTACTGCCTTCAACCAAAGGACTCTGATTTGCTAAATGTCTGTCTAACCTGATTTCAGTATACTTTCATATTCTGTTTATCTCTGTTCTATTATATATTGTTTGTCTCCTGCCTATAATTTCTCTTATAGGTCTTTCCTCTCTTATTATACCTGTTACTTGGGGCATATTGCCTAACTCCTTATTTCTCCTGGGGCATATTGCCTTACTCGTTATTTCTATAACCACTCCTTCCTCCTAACCTATTATTTCAATTATAGGTTTTCCTCTTACTATTATATTTACCTAAAATCACGTTTATAGGTTTTGCTTTCTCCCTCTGTCTTTATTGTTCCTTTTCCCTTTATAACCTGTTACTCTAATTGTTTCCGTGTCTAAACATGCATAAAGTTCAAAATAAAGAACCTCAAGTCAACCCCGGCATAAGTCTCCTCTCTGACCTGCTCAGAAACATGACAGATTGTGAGGGCCCTAAAGCAGAGACTCCAGGGTTAACCAGTGTTCTGAAAACGTTAGCAGAATGTTTTTTGGAACTTTGCAAAGCAGTGCCAACTGTTATTCAATCCGGTTCCAGCACTCCCCCTGAAAGGAAAAATCCTGAGAAAAAGACAAAGTCAAACTCATCTTCCAGGAAAAGCAAGAAAAGAGAACCGCTAACCAAACTTGAACTAGAAAAGAGATGACGGGATGATTTATGATATTATTGTGGTGATACACGACACCAAATTACCTATTGTCCAAGAAGACCTTCTAAACCTCCTGTAACCGATGACCCAAACGTATAGACCTCCGAAACAATCTCACCTATAACCAAAGACAATATCTACGATACTTCTGATCTGTACGAAGCAGATATTCCTACCTGTCCTCACTCAGTTGATTTCCAAAAATCTCATGATTCAGATGAGGGACCAGTGGAGATGGACTGTGGTGCTCTGCCCTCAGAAGACAGGGGATCAGAGGATGAATTCATGAGTGGCCCAGAACCTATGGCTGCTGCAGTAACTACCTATCCGATCATCCAATCTGCAGAAAAGCAGAATACGGCAACCTCCATTCAGTGCCCCTGGTCTTGTGAAAACCAGTAATGGTACCATCATGCCAGTTAAAGAACTCTGCCTCTATGAAAGTTATCTGGATGCCATGAGGTATGTGGAAGCTAACCCCCCTGAGGACACCACCAATCAAATGTCAGCATGCTCTTCCTCCCAACCAATAACCTTAGGTATACTAATACCTACCTTGGAAAAACCTACGATACCACAGATTGTCAATTCTGGGTTAATAAAGAAAAATAATGATCCCATTTCTACACTACGGATTAAAGAAAGAAAAAATGCGATAACTGAAGAAATACCTCCTGAGTGCATCAAAGCTTCAAACGGTACTATTGTGTGTTGAAAATACCTCAACATGTTTTGAGCAGATGCTTAAAGGCAAAGAGAAGAAAAAACATAGGAGAAAGAAATAATGCATTTTGATTTCTGTTGTGGTCTGTACATTTCTTAATTTGAAATTCTTTCCGTTCTACCAAAGACCTTCGCATACGGAGTGCGCTCTTGAAGGAGGGGATTGTGTCAGGATCCTATCCTAACAACCAGCAGGAATATGTTTCTTTTTCTCCTATTTTAGTTTATTGCAATACCAGTTTTCCACCACAAGTGGCCTCCCTAAAAAACTAGACTACCCTCTGTCTGTCAAACGTGCCTAAAAAAATCACCTGAAACTTTAGAATACTACTCCCCTCTGGATAGTGGCACAGGTTTATAATTTTACTGAGAGGGTTTAAATCATGTGTCTATGACTGAGATACTGCCGTCATATTGTGGTAGATTCAAACCGGTAATTTCATGATGCTTGCTGACCCAAATTGCTCTGGCCGTAGCTGCATTCTGATAATTATTAATTGCTGACTCAGACTACCCATTACTATATTTCTTCAATTTATCATTTCTATCTGACATGGACTTTTTTGATGTTGGTTGTCTATCGCCTGAACTTCTTTGTCCTTTTTCCTGGACCACCTTTTGAAAGTCACCAAATCATGTTTAATGGCCCTTGGACTGCAATCTCACCTGGTAGACTTAACTGAACGTTAAACACAATTGATGCACATGTGGAGTGTGACGAGGAAAATGTGGAAGCTTTATGGGTAGATATCTGCTTGGGGAAAACAAAGGGAAATACGTTATTGGTTGGGATATGTTATAAACCACCAAATTTAAATATTAATGAGGAAGAACTGCTGTTAGAGCAAATTGGTAAAGCTGCAAATCGGGGTAACACGTTAATTATTGGAGATTTTAATTACCCGGACATAAATTGGGATAGAGGGACTAGTACTTCAGCAAAGGGAATCCGTTTTTTGAATGTGTTAAATGACACCTTTATGTCACAACTGGTACAAGCACCCAGGGCCGCCACCAGAAATTTTGGGGCCCCTAACTCAGCTCGGGGTCTGGGCCCCGCCTCCAAATACTGCCCACAGGAATACACACACACTGATACAAAAGGACACAGATATATACCAACAGACACACATACTGAATCAGACACACATGCATACATACTGACACACACATACTGAGACATACACACAGGCATACATAGTAACAGACAGACACATACTAACATACATACAGACACACATGCATGAGGACATAAAAAACATACATACAGACACCGACATACATACACACACACATACATACATACACACACACACACACACACACACATACATTCATACATACATACTGATAGACATACAGACACTGACATCCATACACACATACATTCATAATGGCATACAGACATACATTCAGAATGGCATACAGACATACATACAGACTGACATACATGCATATATACAGACATACTGACAGACATACATGCATACAGACATCCATACACACATACACACGTTCATAATGATATGCAGACATACATTCATACTGACATACAGACATACATATATAATGACATACAGACATACATATATACATACATAGACATACATACAGACAAACATGCATGCAGACAGACAGACAGACATATACATGCATGCAGCATAGGCGTGCGCAGCCTATTGCATTAGGTTGTCCACCCTAAAGCACAAACACACGCCGCATGTGTGTGTGTGTGTGTGTGTGTGTATATATATATATATATATATATATATGTACATACATATACTGCTGTTTGTGTGTGCGTGTGCTGTTAGTGCGCTGTGTGAGGGTGCTGTGTGGGTGCTGTTACTGTGATGTGTGTGAGGGTGTTGATAGTGTGCTATGTGGGTGAGGGTGCTGTTTGTGTGCTGTGTGTGAGGGTGCTGGTAGTGTGCTGTGTGTGATGGTGTTTGTGTATGTGTGTTAGGGTCCTGTTAGTGTGCTGTGTGTGTGTGAGGGTGCTGTTAGTGTACTGTGTGTGTGCTGTGTGTGTGGGTGCTGTTTGTGTGCTGTGTGTGTGGGTGCTGTTTGTGTGCTGTGTGTGATGGTGCTGTTTGTGTGCTGTGTGTGTGAGGGTGCTGTGTGTGCATGCTGTTTGTGTTAGGGTGCTGTATGTGTGTAGGTGCTGTGTGTGTGTGTGGGTGCTGTATGTGTGTGTTGTATGTTTGGAGGGATTGTGAAGGTGGGGGCAGATTAGTAAATAACCCCCTCCCTTCTTACCTTATGTATGGAGGGGGGACCCTTGCTGTCCAAGGGAGTGTGAACTCTAGCCTGCGGGGCTAGAGTTCACTCTCGCAAGATCTGAGCATTGCGGCAACGCTCAGATCTCGCGAGAGGAACCTGGCGGAGCTTCTGTCTAGAGCTCCCCGGGTCCTCTCCTGCCTCCCTCCATGCTGCTGTGGGCTGGTGAGGTAGATCTTTGATCTCCCCGCCAGCCCATGGAGGCTTAGAGCAGAGCCGGCACTCAGATAGCGCCAGCTCTGCATGAGCCGACATGGGAGATCCAGAGATCTCCCCTGCCGGCAGGGGTCAAGTCCTGGGGAATAAAGTGTGGGAACTCTCCCAATATTCCCACCCCCCAAAAAAAAAAATATACACTCATGTATACACACATACTCAGACACACATATATTCACAGACACACATACACACACATACACTTAAAGAAACACACACATACATTACACACACATACACACTTACAGACACACATACACACTTACAGACACATACACACACTTACAGACACACACTCACAGACACACATACACACTTACAGACACATACACTCACAGACACACATACACACTTACAGACACACTCACAGACACACATACACACTTACAGACACACATACACACTTACAGACACATACACTCACAGACACACATACATTCACAGACACACACACACACACACACACACACACACTCACACACAGACACACACACATTCACAAATTATTATTTTTTAATTAAAAAATGTCCACCCAGCCTCATTACCTGGAGTGCTGGCGTGGACTTGTCCCTGGGGTCCAGTGGGTCGGGTGCCTATCTCCATACAACAAGCGGTGAGGGAGCTGTGTGCCCTCTGCTTCCTCTCGCCGCGCGGGCTGTCTGCTGTAGCTGGGAGCCGGAATATGACGTCATATTCCGGCTCCCGGAATCAGCAAACGGCGCGCGGAGGGAGGAAGCAGAGAGCACACAGCTCCCTCACCGCTTGTTGTATGGAGATAGGCGCCCGACCGGGGGGGGGGGGTGTCCATCACCTCTTACTCCCCCCCCATGACAGGGGGAACACGGGGGGGGGGGGAGGAGGGCATTTGGGGGCGGCAGAGTGCCTGCAGGAACAGCGGGAACGCGTTCCTGCAGGACTCACAGGCGTGCCGCGGGGATTAGGGTGTGCCCAGGCACACCCGGCACACCCCGTGCGCACGCCTATGGCATGCAGTCAGACAGACATACATACATAGACATACACACATATACATACATACACACAGACATGCATGCATCCAGACAGACATACATAGACATACATACACACATACATACATACATAGACAAACATGCATACAGACATTCATACATACAGACATGCATACAGACATATACACACAGACATACATGCATGCATGCATACAGACATACATACATAGACATACAGACAGACACAGACATACACACAGACATACATACATACACAGACATGCATGCATCCAGACAGACATATATAGATAGACATACATGCATGCATACAGACAGACAGACATACATACATACATACATACATGCATGCACACAGACAGACATACAAGGATTACTTATATCTCAGACCTGTATCTTCACCCACCCTTTCCTCTTTTCTATTACCCACTTTACATCTACCTCTATCACTGCCCCTTTATTCCTTACAGCAATATTTTAGTACTTATAGGTACAGCACTTATTTTTTACTTATTTCACATTTTGTTTACTAATTTTCTTCTTATTTTTATCTTCATTCCTATTTTATTCCTATCCTTATTTGTATTTATTTCTTATTCTCGACATTTTTAGGCATAGGCATAGTAATCACTCAATGCTTTTCCACTATATTTTATACCAATTAGGTTTATTCACCAGATTTTTAGCTATTAGTCACTAGCCAGCTCCTGGAGTTCACACACTTTACTTTTACGGTGATTTTTTATTTATACAGACATACATACACATAAATGTATACAGACACACACACAGACATACATACATACACATACATGCATGCAGGCAGACAGACACACAGACATACATAAATACACGGACAGACATACAGACATACACATACTTGCATACAGACAGACACACAGACATACATACATACACAGACATGCATGCATCCAGACGTACATAGACATACATACATACAGACAGACAGACAGACATACACATAGCTCATTTTCCAGCCACCCTCCTGTCTCTTACCTTTTCTTTGCAGGAGGGTGGCTGGGGATGATGGGAGTCGGCGCGGCTCCCTCTTCACTGCCTGGCTCTCCTTCTTCACGGCTGGGTGCGCGCTCCTCCCGCGCGGAGTGAGCTGGGAGGAAGTGACCACTTCCTCGCAGCAGCACTTGCTGCGGCTGCTTTTTTTTTTTTTAAAGGGGCCCGGTCGCGCTATACCACGGCCACAGCGCTGACCGGGCCCCTGAAGGTGGGGGCCCATCGGGTGGCCCTAAGTGTGTGGCCCATTATGGTTGTCACCCCCTGATGGCAGCCCTGCAAGCACCAACTAGAAAGGATGCTTGTCTGGATCTCGTTATAACAAACAATGTTAATCTTTTAACCAACATTCAAGTAGGGGAGCATTTGGGAAATAGTGATCACAATTTGGTCACTTTTGAAATAAACTCAAAAAAGCAAAAGCATGTGGGGTATATTAAAACGTATAATTTGAAAAAAACTAATTTTAATAAGATTAGGGCAGCTCTGCAACATATCGACTGGCATAAACTCCTTAGTGATAAAAACACTGAGGATAAATGGAAACTATTCAAACAAATATTAGAAAGGTACATTTCACAGTATGTACCATTGGGTAATAAATATAAAATAAACAAATTAAAACCAATGTGGCTTAGTAGAGAAGTAAAACAAGAGATTAAAAATAAGAAAAGGGCTTTTAAAGCATTTAAATCGGACAGATCAGAGGCATCCTATATAAGATATAAGGAAGCCAATAATACTTGCAAAAAGGCAATTAAAGTGGCTAAACTAGAAAATGAGAAATTGATAGCCAAAGAATGCAAAACCAACCACAAAATTTTTTTCAAGTACATTAATTCTAAAAAAAATGAAAGTGTAGGTACACTGAAAACAGAGATGGGTCTGTTAGTCAATGAAGACCAGGAAAAGGCAGAAATTTTAAATAACTTTTTTTCTTCAGTATTTATTAATGAGGATCCTATGGCAAGAGATATGCAAATGATTGCTGCAACAAACTTGCAGATAACTTGTGATTGGATAACTCGAGACAAGGTGCTACAGCTATTAAAGAAAATTAATGTAAATAAAGCTCCGGGGCCTGACGGTATCCACCCACGAGTACTTAAGGAGCTAAGTGGGGAAATAAGTGAACCTCTGTATTTAATTTTTCAAGATTCTTTTGTTTCAGGTATTGTACCGGAGGATTGGAGGAAGGCAGATGTTGTTCCTATATTTAAAAGGGGTTAAAAATCCTTGCCTGGAAATTATAGACCTGTGAGCTTAACTTCTGTGACTGGGAAATTATTTGAACGGCTATTAACGGATAATATTCAGGAATTCATTGGGAAGAACTGTGTTATTAGCAATAATCAGCATGGTTTTATGAAACATAGGTCATGTCAAACTAACTTAATTGCATTCTACGAAGAAGTAAGTAGAAATATAGATCAGGGTGTTTCAGTGGATGTGATCTACTTGGATTTTGCCAAGGCATTTGATACGGTTCCTCACAATAGGTTAGTCTTCAAACTAAAAGAAATTGGTCTAGATGAATATTCTTGTTCTTGGGTAGAACATTGGCTTAAGGATAGAGTACAACGAGTTGTCATAAATGGTCAAGCATAAATTTTCAAGCTGGACAAAAGTGGTAAGTGGTGTCCCTCAGGGTTCTGTTTTGGGACCGCTTCTATTTAACATATTTATAAATGATCTTGAAATAGGCATTGAAAGCCATGTATGAGTGTTTGCAGATGACACAAAACTTTGTAAAGTAATAAAATGTGAGCAGGATATTGCCTTGCAGCAGAGGGATTTGGATAGATTGGGGGACTGGGCACTAAAATGGCAGATGGAATTTAACATAGAAAAATGCAAAGTTATGCACTTCGGGGTTAAGAATGCACAAGCAATTTACACCCTAAATGGTAGTGAACTAGGGATAACCACACACAAGAAGGATTTGGGAATTGTTATAGACAATAAATTAGGTAGCAATATGCAATGTCAATCTGCCGTTGCTAAGGCCAGTAAGGTTTTGTCATGTATAAATAGGGGCATAAATTCTCGAGATGAAAATATAATTTTGCCTCTTTATAAATCGCTGGTAAGACCACACCTTGAATATGCTGTGCAATTTTGGGCACCTGTTCTAAAGAAAGATATCATGGCACTAGAAAAAGTGCAGAGACGAGCTACAAAATTGATAAAAGGAATGGAGCATGTTAGTTATGAAGAAAGGTTAAAAAATTGTAATCTCTTTAGTTTGGAAAAACGGTGCCTGAGAGGGGATATGATAACATTATACAAATATATTCGGGGCCAGTACAAACCATTATCTGGAAATCTATTCATAAACAGGGCTATACATAGGACACGAGGTCACACATTTAGGCTTGAAGAAAGGAGATTTCATCTAAGGCAAAGAAAAGTTTTTTTACAGTAAGAGCAATAAGGATATGGGATTCTTTGCCTGAAGAGGTGGTTTTGTCAGAGTCTATACAGATGTTTAAACTGCTATTGGATAAATACTTGCAAAAACATAACATACAGGGATATAATTTCTAATTAGTGGGGTAATAGCTGCTTGATCCAAGGAGACATCTGACTGCTATTTTGGGGTCAAGAAGGAATTTTTTCCTAGTTTGTTGCAAAATTGGAAGCGCTTCAGACTGGGTTTTTTGCCTTCTTTTGGATCAACAGCAAAAGCATATGTGAAGAAGGCTGAACTTGATGGACACAAGTCTCTTTTCAGCTATGTAACTATGTAACCTATGTATTTAGATGATTTGCCATTGCCCATATACATCTATATGAATAACAAATTAATTTAAAATATTTTCATTTTAAATAAGTTGTTATTCGGTCTATTGTATTTGTCCCCAGTTAATGTGTGTTGTATCCTTCCAAGAGTTATATTGTGAGATGCACAAGACTCTCTTCTGCCACTAACAAATAGCACATTTCAGAATTTATGAATATCCCAGCAAAGTGCCACAAAGAGTAGCTCCATGTCTTCTGTTTTGTTTGTGGAGATGTGTCATTCCACTAATGTAATATGAAAAGCACAATATCTTCCTTAAGAATAGCACAGCAGGGAAGGGATCTACATTGTTCTATTTCGCTAGTCTGTAGAATTGTTTTGTATTCTGTTGCTTCACAACAATTTTTAAGAACTGTTTTCTAGATAAGGAAGCAAAACAGAGCCAAGGTTGCAGAGACCAATGACATCAGAGACAATTGTAAAAAATATTGAATGTAAAGGTGTCAGAGTATAATAACTGGAAAGCCTGTGATATATAGAATGTTTTTTTTTTTTTTAAATGTATATCTATCCAAAACAAACATAATGCTCTTTTTGCTATATAGGCAGCCTATTTTTGTGCTAGCATTATTCCTATAATAGCTTTTTACTATTTATTTTAAATAGTAAATATTGTATACTGAAAATACAATATGTCATAGAAAAACCAAATCATTATCATCATCATCTCAAGTAGATTCATTATGCAGTCTTAACCCCTTAAAGATGGAGGCAATCAAAACAAAACCTGGAATCTGCACTACATGTCTGTTCATCCGTAATTAACCTTTCATATTAAAGGAACACTATAGTCACCTAAATCACTTTAGCTAAATATAGCAGTTTTAGTGTATATAGATCATTCCCCTGCAATTTAACTGCTCAATTCACTGTCATTTAGGAGTTAAATCACTTTGTTTCTGTTTATGCAGCCCTAGCCACACCTCCCCTGGCTATGATTGACAGAGCCTGCATGAAAAAAAAACTGGTTTCACTTTCAAACAGATGTCATTTACCTTAAATAATTGTATCTCTTTCTCTGTAATTGAACTTTAATCACATACAGGAGGCTCTTGCAGGGTCTAGCAAGCTATTAACATAGCAGTGGATTAGAAAAATGTAATTAAACAGAACTTGCAATAAAGAAAGCATAAATAGGGCTCTCTTTACAGTAAGTGTTTATGGAAGGCTGTGCAAGTCACATGCAGGCAGGTGTGACTAGGGTTCATAAACAAAGGGATTTAACTAAATGGCAGAGGATTGAGCAGTGAGGCTGCAGGGGCATGTTCGATACACCAAAACTGCTTCATTAAGCTAAAGTTGTTCAGGTGACTATAGTGTCCCTTTAAGTGCACCCACACTTATTCTATATCATTGTGTTCAGAAGAAACAGGGCTTTTATTTCACATCAAATATTTTTATATGAAACATAATTTGATATGAATAAAATTTAAAAAACTTTGAGAAATTAAGAAATGTTATGTTTCAAATTTGGTATGGCAATTAAACTGTGAATATCATAAGTGTTAGCTTTTATTACAAAAAAAATACACATTTGTGTTTAGTGGTGTCTCACGAGTACAACAGTACCACATGTACAGGTTTTATGGGGTTTTTGAAACTTACAGGGTCAAACATAGCATGTTCCCTTTTTCAATGTACACACATTAAAATTTGAGAGATTGGTTATGTTGCTTTTGAGACCATATAGCAGCCCAGGAATAAAAACTATCCCCATCATGGCATACCATTTGCAAATGTAGATAACCCAGGGTATTCAAAATGGAGTATGTCCAGTCTTTTTTAGTAGCCACTTAGTCACAAACGTAGAACAATAGAAGGTAAGCGCTAATTCACAGACAATATGTATGTAGGCAGCAACCTTAACAAAGGGGATCCCTCCAACCCTTCAAAAGAACACGGAACAGTAAAAAGACATTGGCGCAGCTTGTTAAAATTATCGTACATATGTTTTTTTTGCATTTTTCACAAATAAACTTCGATTTCACCGATGATATCTTTAGCAATGTATGTTTTACTGCTCTAAAACACTCATATTTGTGTCCAGTAATGTCTCACGAGTACAACAGTAACCATCATGTTCATGTTTCATGGTGTTTTAGAAAGTTTGGGGTCAAATAAAAGACTTGCCCATTTCTGTTTTTGCACATTTAAATTTGCCAGATTGGTTATTTTGCCTTTGAGACCGTATGGCAGCCCAGGAATTAGAATTACCCCAATCATGGCATACCATTTGAAAAAGTAGACAACCCAGGGAAATATTAGTGTTCAGTGTAGTCTCCCAAGTGCAACAGTACCCCCCATGTACATATTTTAGGGTGTTTTGGAAAGTTACAGGGTTAAATATAGGGCTTGCAAATTAAATGGACATTCTGCCTGGGTTGTCAGAGACGTCCCTCAAATTTCAATCAATAAAATCACATAATTATGTTAAAAGATTACATAAATATTAACAAGGAATTTTAATGTGTATATATACGTATATATGTATTTAAATTATATGTGTATATTTATGTAATTATTTATGTAATTATAGATACATATATATGTATTTGCAATTATTTACATTTATTTGTATTTATTTGAGATAATTTAATTTTCATATCAAACAATATCCATTTCATATTAAATTCCGAGCACAAGTAGAAAGGCCATTAGGCCTGAATTTGTGGGAGGAGTAAGTCCCCTACTTAAACCACTAGCCCCTACTCACCTCTGACGTTCGAGTTCAAGTGTTCCCCACCCACCAGCACCCTTAGAACATACAATTCTCCTTGGTGGGCCCTCTTTTATTTACAGGCCCACTCGGACGTTGGTTTCGGCACACCACAACCAACTTTTCATATCAAACAATATCCATTTCATATTAAATTACGAGCACAAATATATATATATTAATCAAAAATACAGTTAGAATTAAATTACATAAGTATATAGATTTATTTATTTTTATTTCAATTATTTTATTTATTTAATATTGTAATTATATGTGTGTGTGTGTGTGTGTGTATATATATAGGTCTTGATAAAAGTCCGGGTGGGCTGACATGCCGACACGACTTGTAATCACTAAAAAAGCTAAATAAAGCACAAGAGAGCACTCTATTTGGGGAATTCATGATTTGGCTGGAGGCAGCACCAAGACAAGCACAAGACATTATAGATATATAATCATATATATATATATATATATATATATATATATTTGTGGTCATGGCATAAGCCGTAGTATTATTTACATAAGACAAACAGCGAAATGGAAATGTCAGTTGTGGTGTGCCAGAACTGACGAGGAAGTAGGCCTGAAATAAAAGAGGGCCTACCTTATAAAATGCTTATAAAAGCGGTGTGGTGGGTGGGACAATTCACCAGACCTAACAGGTAATGAGGAAAGGGTTGGTGCTCCTTAAGAAGGGGAACCGAGCCCCTCCCACAACTTCAGGCCACGCCTTCCATTTGTGGTCATGGCATAAGCCGTAGTATTATTTACATAAGACAAACAGCGAAACGGAAATGTCAGTTGTGGTGTGCCGGAACTGACGAGGAAGTAGGCCTGAAATAAAAGAGGGCAAAAAGAGAGAACCATTTATTCGTCCTACAACCCAACATGACACATTACATATTCATAGTTTTGAAGGCCAGGCGCACTTCTTGTATTGGCTGAGGTATCTGGTGTATCTGGTGTAAGCCGTGGATTTCCATCGGCCTAATATCTTAATGATGTGAGCCGGGATATTCTTTTTAGAAGCGGTAGTGGTGGCTCCTATTCTGAAAGAGTGACCAGAGTAGCTGGCCGGGTTCAATCCTAACCGGATTAACAACTTCCTAACATACATCATGAATTGGCTCGTAGTGAGCTTATTACCGTGTAAGGACAGGAGTGGTTGTGTCGGAGCCATATAACAAAAGGCAAGAAGAGTGTCGAAAACTTCCACCGGACACCATGTATCTAGTGGGGTAATAGGGGATAGTGACCGTCTGACCTTTGGCGCCAGTTTTGGTATAGTGTAGGGATAGTAGATAGTGATCTTGAACCTTTATCAGATCAGACCTTGTGATGAAGGTGGGTGAGTTATAGCTAGTAGTGGTGAATTCTCTGGGCCGCAGAAAACCGTAAAATGCCAAATAGATGGCTGTTTTAATTACACGATTAGTATGGGCTTCGAATGGTGAGGTGTCTAGTAGATTTGACAGTGACTGGAACAATAGATCGTGGATGGGTAGTCTGGCTGGTGAGGGTATAGGGGTGGAGTCTTTGATACCTTTAAGTATAGCCTTAACTTGGTAGGATGACAGAAAGCGTTGTCTGTTAGGCCAAGTGGTGAGGATGTGATGTTGAATACCTGTGATATACAATTTAATGGTATTGAACGATAATGTTAGATGACGGTGGCAAAAAGAAATGAAAGCAATAATGGTTTCCATGGAAAACTTGTCATTGACATTAAAGTCCAACAAGAATTTATTGAAAACATGAAAAGCCCTGCCATATGCCTTCCTGGTGTTATCGGAAAGACCGAGCTGTGAGAGTTGTTGCCCTTGACATAGCAGTTCTTTTAGTCCCAGACCATCTCCTGCCACTGTGGTACCGGAGTTGGTAAAAAGGGTAGCTGTTGGTAGAGCCTCCTGGAACTCCTGAAACCGAGACCGTGATAAGTGATCAGCTGCAATATTGAGAACCCCAGGCACATGAACGCAAGTTAAAAGAAAACTGTGTTTAGCGGCTAGCCATGTGAGAGTCCTCATGAACGGCATGATTGTCAGGAAAGAGGAACGTCCCTTGTTTACAATATGGCACGTTGCCATGTTGTCCGAGAAGCAACAAACCGTATTCCCAGACCAGCTTGCTCCCCACTTAACTGCTGCCGCTATGATTGGATAGAGCTCAAATAAGGCTGAAGTGTCCTTAAACCTGGGGATCTCAGCAATTTCCCCCGGCCATTTACCCCACATCCATTCATTGCCCCAAATCGCGGCAAATCCTGAAGTGGCCGCGGCATCCGTCCAGACTGATACCAACTTCTCTGACCAAACCGGGATAAAAATGCTTTTCCCGTTCCAATTCAGCAAAATCTCCCTCCACATATGTAGGTCAGCGGTGGCATGTACGTCTAAAGTAATGCGGGATGCGTCAGATTGCAACATTGGAAACAGGCTAAGTAACCTGGGAATGAATGCTCTTCCTTGCGGAATAATTTTCATAGCGAAATTTAACAAACCCAACAGGGATTGCAACTCCTTCCTATTACATGAGCCTCCTCCTAGGTAAAGGTCGATTGGCTGACAGGATGCGCTCAATCTTCTCCCTTGGGAGGCTAGCCTGCATGTGCACAGAGTCCAGCACTACCCCCAAAAGACACTTATTTTAATATAATACAAAACCCTGGGTGATACGGACTTGAATTGTATTAAAAAAGATGCTTAACCCCTTAAGGACCAAACTTCTGGAATAAAACGGAATCATGACATGTCACACATGTCATGTGTCCTTAAGGGGTTAAAGGGACACTATAGTCACCAGAACAACTACAGCCTAATGTAGTTGTTCTGGTGAATATAAGAGCTCCCTTTAGGCATTTTCATGTAAACACTGCCTCAGAGAAAAGTAGCCACTCCTCAGATGGCCACTGGAGGGGATTCCTGACTCAGGGCTGCACAGTAAGCAGCCCTGCCATTCAGCGTCCCCATGTGGAATTTTCCTCATAGAGATGCATTCAATGCATCTCTGTGAGGAGGCGCTGATTGGCCAAAACAGTGTTTGACCACGCCCCCTTGCTTATTTAAGCCAATCCAATGATTTCCCCACGGGGCAGCGCCGGGGGACCTGTAGAGAGCTGAAAATAAGGTGAGTTTAACCCATTCTATGAGGGCCATGTATTGGGCCTCCCATCCTTTGGGACCTGATGCAGCTCTGGTAGTTCCGGTGCTGGCGGCATATGACTTAAGCGATGCAAGGGACATTTTTTGCTCTTTTTGTTAAAATGTCAAAACATTTGACTTAAGATCTGCAGGTAAATGAAGTATATGGCACCCAAAAATGGTTACTTCATAAATATTGTTGCCCTTTCTTGACTGCAGTCTATTTAGAGCTAGGTTTACGCCGTTGCTTCTTACAATTTTGACTTGTGTTACTGTAGCCTTGTATACACTGACACATTTCTAGGTGAATCTCTCTATAAATAATTCTCTTCAATTTCAGTCATGACATTTTGTAAACTTTATACATATCATGCTCAGAGCTGTTTCAGATAATTATCTCCCCAGGTAACATGACTTAACTATTCCTAACCTCAGGCTTATATACAATTTTCATAATTTGAAGACGAACAAAACAATTCTGAGAAAATAATTTATTAACTCTGAAATTGGACAACTAAGTCACAACTGTTTTACATATTAATATATACAAACTACATATAGATTTTCATATAAGATACAAATGTAAAATACATGTATACAAGAGACACAACACAAAAACCTGTGTTTTTTGTATTTTGCTCACTTTAAATAGTTGGCTTCAAAGGATATATGTATTGGATCCTCTGGGCTCTCAATCGCATAACAGAAAGTAGTAATTTTTTTTGCTGTTTTTTGTTGTTGTTGTTGTTTGTTTTGTCTTGTTTTATTTCTCAAAGGGTGATCTGCTGACTGCTAACTGCAGCTATCAATAGAGACGAATAACAGGCCACCAGTAGACTGAGATATCAGTGGCCTACTACTTCATCCTAAAAACGCAGTAAACAAAAAATTATGGGCGTCCACTGGACACCTTTAATTAATCTCTTTTAGACAAAATAAAACAACAGAAACATTGTGGCTTTTCAGGTGAATATAATGTATTCTCAGTCACTAATGGGAAGCCTGAATCCGTTTTTATTTTACTTTTTTCCTACCAAATGTAGTTTTTTTCCTCTCAAACCAGGACATATATGAATTTAGTTATGTACTTTTGTATGGTCATGTCAAAGGTGTAGATGTATGGGGAACCTTTTATCTTGCTCTGTGTAACGTTCACTAGGGAACCCTAACACGCAGACAGGACAGAGTAGAAAGAATTGCAATTCCAATCCTTAGAATGGTTGGGTTATGCAAAAAGGGATAGTCAAAACACAAGTTGAGGTCAAGGGAAACAGAGAGACGGAATAACGAGAGACATAGCCAAATATCAGTAACTAGAAAATCCAAATAACAAGTGCAATGCTCAATGGTAAACCAAAGACCACAACAGGCCACTGAGGCAAGGAAGAGGTTAGCTTATATACACACAGGGTGTGTCTGATTGGCTAATCTCCAATTAGTGTTAACCACAACACGTGGGAGCAGTTTCCCTCCCTTGTGGTCTCTGTGTGCCGGGTCACATGACCGGGTGCAGCACACATATAAGGAAGCTGCTCTGGAGCGTGCAGCATCAGACACACGGCCAGTCTGGAGACAGGGACCAGATGATGCCACTCGCTGTGATGAGGTAAGCAAGGTCACTGCGAGCGGCGCAGGGGACCTGGCACTCTGATCTGTGAGAGACAAATTATATTAACACTGTAATTAATCAGTCTGAACTGATAGCAATGTAGAATGAAAACACTGCTTTTGTGTTCTTTTTTTTCCCCTCACTTGTATACGCAGCAAACCTACACTTTTTTGTTGTCCATTGTAATTCATGTTACCTAGTGGTAAAAGTGTCTTAAAAATCTATCTAAACCACTGCCAAATAGCACATTAACCATTGGTCGATCATAGAACATAGACTATGCTAAAACAGATCCCTTGTAGCAGTGTTAAAATGACCCATTGTTCTTTAAAACTTATAATTATTATGTCTACTAGATTATTGGATCGTTTGTGATGAAGAGGTGTTATTATCTTATTAGCATTTTAATCATCAATTCAGTGGTAAAAAAAAATGACTCTATATACCATATATTGAATATGGCCGTACGCTGACAAACCTAAAAGTAACGTGGAATCGAAAAAAAAGAACACAAAAACAGGCGAAGAATCAGATTCCCAGAATGCTAATTTAACTATCACATTAACACTTTGGCATTAGATTTTGATTAAATAAAGCCATTTACTGTAAGATATCATTTTAATCTACAATACTTATTTTTATTTTTCTACAGGTCATGTGCATTTAACCGATTTTAATATTGCTACTCTGGTTACTAAAGGCGCAAAGATCACAACAGTAGCTGGAACAAAACCTTACATGGGTAAGTCTTGGCTTTACTTTCATTTACAGGTATATACGTAAATACGATACGATACGTAAATACGATAGCAATATATTAAAATGGTGGAATGGGTACAGTAAGTGATGTAGTTGATGTTATCTGGCATTATTAAACATTAATATTAAAAACAGCTTATATTTTTATTTCCATTACCCCCGTCTCCTGCTGAGAACATTAATCATTTTTGCAGTGAGTGTTTCACTATCTTCAAGACCACCTCTGCTGCATAACTCTGTTTGGAAAGCACAGACTTGCTTCCCATACATAACAGGTTAAAAGTCCCCAACAATTTATGATTGTCAGATTGCATGTCCAACGCTGCTGCAATACATCATTCTGGCTCTTTCTCTCCTCTCTCCATGCTGCTCTCACACAGAGCCTGTACTTCCTCCCTACTTCCCTTGGAGACATTTTTACCTTAAACTGAGTTCAAGCAGGTTAGGGGAGGGATTCCTTGTTAACAGACATGCAGAGCATAGTCTTCTTATCTATGTGCTGATTCACAACTGACTGAGAGGAGGGGGAAATGGCTATTTTTCACCTTTGATTTTGGAGAAATCTAGGTATTTGCTAGCAATTCTTCCAGCACATTGTAAAGTTGAAATTTGATAATTTAAGATTAATTGCTAATTTTCACGACCAGGTACATTTTACGGTCAATATAACTGAACTGGAATATTCTCTAAATCAGCTGAGCTCTCAGTTTGACTACTTTGGCCTTAAATTTGAAATTCCCTTTGCAATCTCACCTTTGAATTACACTGTTGATTCTTCCCAGAAGTGATGGTTTTCTATTTCACAAACACAGGGCCTGATTTACAATGTAGATACTCCCGTGTATAAAGGCTACAGATGGCCTTTTCTCACTCTTAAAAAAATATCAAACATAACAGGCCCATAAAGGTTAGAACACAAATTAAAGGATGCGACTGTCAGGGTTATATATTAAAGTGAGAATTGTTGGTTATTCAAAGTGAATTTCCAATAAAAAGCAACATTGTTGAATTGGAATAGCATAAGCTATGTTGGTCCAAAAATTGAAATGCACTTTGAATTCCAGACAATTCTCAGTTTAGTAAATAACCCTGTAAAGCTTAATTTAAAACAGGGATAGGATGATCTATAGTGAGGGAGACAACTGTTAACCTGCACTTTTTTCTTCTTGCCTTAAGCAAAAAAAAGTGCAGGTTAACAGTTGTCTCCCATTTGAATCGCTCTCTATTTTTGAGCCACCTGTGCTAACTAACAAAACAATATGTAATCCGGGTTGTTGGATACTGTGATAAAGAGAAGTATAATGACATTTACTAATCTTTACTAAAAAAAACTAACAAAAACAAAACATCTCATGAAAAAAATATTAACATAAGTTAATAGTGTTTTTAAAAGTGTTTTTCAATGTTTTATTCAACTGTATAAACTCCAGAAAAATGGCAGAGTGACAGTTTCCCTTTAAGTTGCAGTATTGAGATGAGATCACTTGCAGTATGGATAAATTCAAGCATCCTATAATGTCACATCCGAAGGAGGTTATTTTCAGGCAAGAATGCAAAAAGGTTCCTGCTTCACCAGTGGCTTAGTTAGTTGTGTCAGCTGATTTCATGGAATTTGTGGATTTGGTAAATAAATCAGTGCTTAGCTTAGAAGAATATTGTTGCAGTCCAGCATAAACCAAAGACAAACTATTTTTCAAAATGTTGATCCGTTTTCCTGGCACTGGAGGGTCCCTCTCCCTCCCACCCACAAATCCCCAGTTACTGAAGGGGTGAAAACCCCTTCACCTTCAGTCACTTACCTGAGGCAGCGGTGATGCCTCTCGCCGCTGTCTCCTCCTCTGCGTCGCTCCTCCCTGTGCTTCCGTCGGCCGGTGGGCGAGACTGATGCCGCCCACCGGCCGAGGAGACCTAATGTGCATGCGCGGCAATGCCGCGCATCCGCATTACGTCTCCCCATAGGAAACCATTGAAAACGAATTTCAATGCTTTCCTATGGGGATTTGAGCGACGCTGGAGGTCCTCACACAGCGTGAGGACGTCCAGCGACGCTCTAGCACAGGTTTCCTGTGCTATAGAGCAGGAAGTTCCCTCTAGTGGCTGTCTAATAGACAGCCACTAGAGGTGGAGTTAACCCTGCAAGGTAATTATTGCAGTTTATAAAAAACTGCAATAATTACACTTGCAGGGTTAGGAGTAGTGGGAGTTGGCACCCAGACCACTCCAATGAGCAGAAGTGGTCTGGGTGCCTGGAGTGTCCCTTTAAGGATGTTGTTGAAAGCCTGTTAATTGTACAGTCATTTGCAAAATGTTATTAAGCTGCATTGGTACTTTAAATATGGCAGAAATGTACAGAGCCAAAATAGCCTTCCATATTATCTGGGTAAAAGCCAGCTTAATACCTCAAATGATTTGTGTTGTATGTGCTTTTGGCTGAATCCTACCTCTACATAAATCTGTTATCTGCAAAGGTGCTGCATTGTCAGCAGCAACATAACAATAAATATGTTTCTTGCTGGGCATCTCATTTTATTTTGTTAAGAAGGGAAATTATCTACATTGCTAAATAAATATTTCAATCAGTATTCTATAATTAACAACACTATCCTAAATGAAGTATGCCATAGATGATGTCACAGTATACTTAAACTAGCTAATACCATGATAGGTCACCTTTAGTAGCACTGGGTGTGTACCATGTGTAATACCATGATAGGTCACCTTTAGTAGCACTGGATGTGTACCATGTGTAATACCAGGATAGGTCACCTTTAGTAGCACTGGATGTGTACCATGTGTAATACCATGATAGGTCACCTTTAGTTGCACTGCATGTGTACCAGTGTGTCATCCAAAACTTTGAGATTTATTCATCCTGAATTATGGGTTGTAGAGAATAGACACATGAGCTACTCAACTGACCAACACTCGTTAATAAGCTTAGACACCCTAGTAAAAACTGTAAATGTTCTCAGAATGCTAGTAAGTTTTAAATTGGATTAATTTCTTCCCTATTGAAATCTATGTTTTTTGTTTTTTTTTAGACTTTGATGGGTGTTTGGTGGTAGACAAGAACAAGAATAGCTCCCTGAACGGCAAAGACATATAGTTACATTTATACGTTTGCATACATGTATGCTTCTTTTACCTTGTGTAGTTTGATATAGAATAGGCCAAAAGCACGTCTTTGAGATTCTTAAGATGTATTTGTAGTACATTTTACTAATTCAATGTAAAGAAGCAAATTACAACAGCATCTAAGGCAGTATGAAATTTCATTTTATCTACCGCTTAATATGCAGTTGATAAAAAACATAAAACATTTTTGTAACATAAAGAAGTTAGCCTTAGGACACAATTAAAACATAATAACCTATGACTCTGATCTCCTTGCACTACTACCTCCCCTTGTTTGAGACATCCAGACCAGCCACATTAAATATATAACATTTAAGATCCATTTAAATATATACAAATAAAAAGAATGTTATGTCCTTTAGTATTTTATGATCATGTTTTATGTATATTTTACATTTTATTTTTCATGTATATTTATTTTATTGTGAATGGAAAAACATTTCCACTTTCCCCTTTTTTATTCTGTAACCTTGAAAATAAAAGTAACTAACCTTAATTCCATCATATTAGATCTTCAATTTAATAACATTTCTAAATATTTCAATACCGTTAGAAAAACTTTCCAAATGATTTATCTACAAAAAGTCCCATAAACTTTAATGGTGTCTTCTGTGAAAAAAATAGCATCTAAAGTTTTTCTAACAGTATTAAATCAATTGGAAATCTTATGAAATTTAAGCCTAAAATTCAGCTAGGATAAAAATGTTTCCAGTAAATGGTAACAAGCACAAACTGCTTCGTATTATATACTTAGCAGAATTAAACAACCTAAAAGTAATAGGAGTTTTTAACTAAGTACTACATTGTAATCAGGGGCGTATTAGCCGCGAGGCAAACAAGGCATTTGCCTTGGGCGGCATTTTCCAGGGGGCGGCAAAAAACGCCGCCCCCAAATGCCCAGGGCAAATGCCTTGTTAGCCTTGCGACTAACAGACATGCCGGCGGGCTGCTGGGCGGCACTGGCTGTCGGGCGGGCGGGCGGCCAGCGAGGGAGCACTTCCTCTGAGCTTTCTGCTCAGCTCCCTCGCGCGCCGCAGAGTGAGACTGGGAGCCGGAATATGACGTCATATTCCGGCTCCGCCTCCCAGCCTCAATCTGCGGCGCGCGAGGGAGCTGAGCAGAAAGCTCAGAGGAAGTGCTCCCTCGCTGGCCGCCCGCCCAACAGCCAGTGCCGCCCGACCGCCCACCCAGCAGCCACTGGACCACCAGGGAAACACCCCAGGGAAAAGGAGACACCCCCACCCCCAGCATTCCCAAAGGTAAGGAGGCTGGGGGGGTGGGGTGTTTAAATAAGTGGGTATACATGTGTGAGGCAATATACATCTGCACTTTTTATGTTATGGGAAACAAGCTGTGTCAAAACTGTTCTACCAATATAAACTATAGTGCCACTGGTGACAATGAATTGAGATATGGAGAGATTCCTGCAATGCTAATTAGTGTGTGTGTCTGTGTATGTTAGTGTGTGTGTCTGTTAGTGTGTGTGTCTGTTAGTGTGTGTGTCTGTTAGTGTGTGTGTCTGTGTCTGTTAGTGTGTGTGTCTGTGTCTGTTAGTGTGTGTCCGTGTCTGTGTGTGTGTGTCTGTTAGTGTGTGTCTGTTAGTGAGTGTGAGTGTGTCTGTTTGTCTGTTAATGTGTGTGTGTGTGTTTCTGTTAGTGTGTTTCTGTTAGTGTGTTTGCCTGTGAGTGTGTGTGTCTGTTAGTAAGTGTGTGTGTGTGTGTGTGTGTGCTAGTGTGTGTCTGCTAGTGAGTGTGTGTGTGTCTGTTAGTGTGTGTTTGCCTGTGAGTGTGTGTGTGTGTATGTTAGTGTGTGTGTGTCTGCTAGTGAGTGAGTGTATGTTAGTGAGTGTGTTTGTCTGTTACTGAGTGTGAGTGTGTCTGTTAGTGTGTGTCTGTTAGTGTGTGTCTGTTAGTGTGTGTCTGTTAGTGAGTGTGAGTGTGTCTGTGTGTGTTTCTGTTAGTGTGTTTCTGTTAGTGTGTTTGCCTGTGAGTGTGTGTGTCTGCTAGTGTGTGTCTGCTAGTTTGTGTCTGCTAGTGAGTGAGTGTGTGTATGTTAGTGAGTGTGTTTGTCTGTTACTGAGTGTGTCTGTTAGTGAGTGTGTGTTTCTGTTAGCTAGTGTATGCGTATCTGTCAGTGAATGTGTGTGTGTGTATTTAGAATGCGGGGCGGGGGTGGCGCGGGCGGAAGGGTTGGGTGGGGGTGGCGCAGGGGGGGGGAGGGGGGCGCCTGAGTTTTGTCCTGCCTAGGGCAGCACAAAACCAGGATACACCACTGATTGTAATGATATTAATATCAAATTGTAGCATTTAGGTTAAAATGAATTATTTGTCAAAATTCTCCAACTCAGCTATAGTACAAAAGTAAAAAACAGTATGATCCGTGGCGCTAGAAAGAGCGGCTAGAACACACTTAATGGGAATAATCACTAAATCCCACAACACAAAGTGAATACAAACAGAAATAGTGTGCAGCGCTAATAAGTAATACCACAAAGTAAAATATAATACATGCACTGTGGTGGTGTATATACCCAATCAAAACACACACAAATATACCCCAAGTATATACAGGATCAGATGGCAGTCAGAAGTCAAATATTGTAAAATTCGGTAATACATCCCATTTCTGAAAATCTGTATTGGGTGATGGTGTTTATAGATGGTAATCCCAAGGGTATTCCTCTGTGTGAAGCTTGTTCCTCAAAGTAAATGGTGCAAAATACCATTGGGATTACCATCTATAAACACCATTACCCAATACAGATTTTCAGAAATGGGATGTATTACCGAATTTTACAATATTTTACTTGTGACTACCATCTGATCCTGTATATACTTGGGGTATATTTGTGTGTGTTTTGATTGGGTATATACACCACCACAGTGCATGTATTATATTTTACTTTGTGGTATTACGTATTAGCAATGCACACTATTTCTGTTTGTATCCAACTCAGCTATGGCTTTTCTTTTTTTGACAGTATATTGCAATCCGTTTTCACTTCATTACAATGTGATGTTTAGTAAATAATCTCCACAGTGTTTTTAAGAGTAACTTTTAAAAATCTCGCTAAAATCGTGTGACCTCTGGCATCATCAGCAATCAGAGCCAATAAGAGCAACCAATCAGACAAAGGTGTAGTTTAGTAGCCTTTTTGTCTCTTCACGTAACAGTCCAAGTAATTCTTATCTAATTTACTAGTGTTTTGTAGTAATTAATTGGTGGGAATGGTGTGTATTATTTGGCAAAGTGTTGATGTTTTCTTGTGTTTAATAAATAGGTTATTAACATGTTTTAAGAAAGCTTCTGTTTTCAAAGCACTGTAGCATTAGAAGGAAGCGTTATACAAACTAATCATTCTTTTTTTCCCAAAGATGCTAAAACAACTTGCAACTTTTTCCATCTGCTTAAAAAAAGGAATAGGAAGTTGTTGAACGACATAAAGGGGAAAGAATTGTCTGTAGTGGCTTTCATGGAGGGCAACATTGGGCACCATCCATCTATCCCTATTAGAGCTGTTCTTCCACATACAATGTCCTTGATCCCATGTGCTTATTGTAGTGGAGCTCCCTGTATCACGGCTGGGTACCTCTGCCAAGGACCGCTTCCTAGCTGGAACATGGGAAAACCTCAGCGCTTCTGTCCCAGTCGCCGTGGCTTGACTGGGGTCCTTCTGGAGCCTCTCCGTCCTGGAACAGGTTAGGGGACTAGCTCTATTCCCTCCCAGGGACTGGACGACACACAGTCCTAGGAGCTCTAGTCCTTAGAGCTTTCCCCTTAGAATCCTCCACAAGCTGGAACACTATGCTGAGCAGTGATTATAGCCCTTCCCCTCCCAGTAACTAGATGACACATAGTTCTGAGAGTACAACTGATTTTAATGGGCCAAACTCTGCCTTTAATGCACAGACCCCAGCAGGGGGTCTCCACTGCATTCAGTACAAGCCCCTCCAAGGAATCTCTGGGCCTGGGAGATAATTGCATTAAAGACCGGTAAGCTAATTATCTCCTAGGAACAGAGAGCCAAACACCAAAATATAAAAGTACTCCAAAACATAATAAATACATAAAATAACCGCACAAATAATGCATCACCAAATAGCCCTGATCTGAGCGTCCAAGTTCTCCAAATAGCGCTCAGATCCATGCAGTGTAGGGGAAATGCCACCGTGTTAAAGTTCAGACTGGCCACACATTTGGTCCTATGCCCAATATAGTTCCAGAGCCTTTGGTGCTTTTGCTGGTCAACGTTCAGGAGCTCCTGCAGCTGCAATATGGGATGCTCCGCCTGGCTCTTAGGTTGTTCCCCTTAGTCTCGAGCACCCTCCAAAAAGTGCTCTCCTGAGGGATTTCAAAGTGGTTCAAAACAGCACGGGAACTGCACAGTGTCAGGATTACTGTTTGATCCAGCACGTAGAACTGTATAGCACGGATGACAAATAAGTAACGTATTACCGGTCCTTAGAATGGCAGATTTAACATACATAGAATAGTCAAAAATACTAGCCGAGGTCAGGGAACACAGAAAGGGACGCAGCGATGAGGAAAGCCAGGAGTCAGGATACCAGAATATAGAGACGTCAATAAACAAAGCCAAAGTAAAAAAACAGGTAGAAAACTATAAACAGGAACGCGCTCTCGGACAACCACAAGGGAAACCACGACAGGGCACTGAGCAGGATGAGAACTGGGCCTAAATACCCCTCCTTTAGTTCTGTAACTGGCCTTTGACCCCAAAGTCATTTACCAGGTTTCATTTGCATAATTGCTGCCCAGCATTAACCCTTCTGTGGATTAGGTTGCTGCTCGGCACAACTTTTCCTGTGTGGACAGTAAATGTCATTAACCACATTTCTAAAAGCGGATGAATACGTGACACACAGTCACCTCATTTTTCAACCGCAAACTGTTCTATAACATTTGCAGGTAAGTCCCGCTGGAACCCACAAAGTCCTCATGACGAAATTAGTTCCATAGCGGTTGTGGCTGAGTACCGCTAAGGACTATTTGTGGATTTGGTTCATGCGAACGGTCGCCAGAGAGCCAGTGTTCGGTTCCATTTGCAAGAAGGGAAAGTGCCGAACCAGGGGCACCCAGGGCAAGCTACTAATGGCGGCTGGGCAGGGTAACTCCTAAATGGTGTCCCACTAGGGCAGCCGCCTAGGGAGCCCCTTGGGAAGGGGCGCTGCCAGGAGCGCCGGCCCCCCTAATGCTGCAGCCGCCCGAGCGCTCTGTAGAGCGCCTCAGGCGGCTGCAGCTTTGCCCGGGCTGGTGCGTCCATGAGGGCGCACCGCCCGGGCGCAGCATGAGGAGAGGGGCTGACAGGAGGGAAGTGCTCAGCGCTCCCTCCTGTCACTCCCTCACTGTAGTGTGGCCGAGCCCTGTATGATCCACCGGTACAGGGAGCATTTGTCTCCTGTACCCGGACGGACTAACAGGAAGTGAACACTGAGTGTTCACTTCCTTTTAGTCCGGCCGGGTACAGGAAACAAAAGCTCCCTGTACCCGCGGACAGTACAGAGCTCGGCCACGCTACAACATAGGTAGGGGGGGGGGAGAAATAAATGGAGAGGTAGGGAGGGAGGGGGGGGGAAATAAATGGAGAGGGAGGGGGGGAGAAATAAATGAGGGGGGGGAATAAATGGAGAGGGAGGCAGGGGGGGAAATAAATGGAGAGAGGGGGGAGGAGAAATAAATGGAGGGGGGGAGAAATAAATGGAGGGGGGGAGAAATAAATGGAGAGGGGGGGAGAAATAAATGGACAGGGAGGGGGGGAATAAATGGACAGGGAGAATAAATGGACAGGGAGGGGGGGAATAAATGGACAGGGAGGGGGGGAATAAATGGACAGGGAGGGGGGGAATAAATGGACAGGGAGGGGGGGAATAAATGGACAAGGAGGGGGGGAATAAATGGACAGGGAGGGTGGGGGAATAAATGGACAGGCAGGGTGGGGGGAATAAATTGAAAGGGGGGGAAATAAATTGACAAGGCAGGGGGGAAGTAATTGACAGGGATATTAAGTAATATTGACGGGGTTAGGAGGGGGAATGAGAGTGGGGAGGGGAGAAGAGAAGAGAGTGACAAGGGAGGGGGGAGAAGAGAGGGACACGCAGGGGAGAAGAGAGTGACAAGGAAGGGGGAGAAGAGAGGGACAGGGGGGGAGAAGAGAGGGACAGGAGGGGAGAAGAGAGGGACAAGGGGGGGAGAGAAGAGAGTGACGGGGGGAGAGAAGAGAGTGATGAGGGGGGAGAGAGAAGAGAGTGACGGGGGAGGGAGAGGGGGAGAAGAGAGTGACAAGGGAGGAGGGAGAGATTGACATCCATCACACACACACAATGCACCCCTTGCACACAGAAAAACACACATCTTAACATCTCTGGTTGACTGGAACTTCTTAATTATTGTCCTGATGGTGTAAATTGGCATTTTCAATGCTTTTGCTATCGTCTTATGTTCACTTTCCATTTTGTGAAGCTCAACAACCTTTTGCCGCACATCACAGCTATATTACTTGGTCTCACCCATTGTGATAAATAACTAAAGGAATTTGGCGTATGTATATCCTTATATCAAAGTCATGGTTGAACATTTTCCTGTTCCTAGTTACCCAGGTGTACTAAACAATTTTAATTATCAATGGGGAAATACTTCAAATATATTTTTCTCATCTGAATTTGTAGGGTTCCCAATAATTGTGCCACACATATTTTTCACAAAGCTTTATTTATTTTTTGGTCAAACCTGTGTTGTGTTTACAATTGTTTGATATCCATAAGAGCAGATTAGCTTTATGTATTTTTTTTAATAGAAGATCAAAAGGCAAAATATAAAGGCACATTTTCACAGCCTTTTTTGCTCTTAATTACCAAAGGTGACAATATTAATGAAAGGCACTGTATATTTTCTGTAAAAAATATCCATTATATATGTGGACATGTGGACATTGTATAATGCTTTTAGTGATACCATGAAGAGCAATACCAGGATTCTTTACATAGATGTGGAGTTTATCTTACAAATTGACTTACTACTTATTTAGACATTGGAAATGCAAACAAACAAACAAACAACCAACCAAACAAACAAACAAAACACACATAAGTATTTTTTCACTACATCCAAAATGTATCTATTGACAAGATAAATTGTTTACTCATTCTGATATTAAATTTGTAATTCACTTGCAAATTCAGCACAGTTCACAGTTTAGTAAATGAGTAAACGTCATACAGGGTTATTCACAGAAGTATTTATTGAATTGTCGGGTATTTATAGTGAATTTCCGAATTCACTTTGCATTCCCAACAATTTTAACTTCAGTGAACAATCCTGAACTTGTTTATTCACCTATAGTTCACCTAAAACAATTTGTTAAACATTCTCCTACATAAAGTATTATTGTCATGTGATTTTCTATTGCATTATATACACAATAGTCTAATCTATGTATAGAGTGTGCATTAAAAGCAGCCATACTTTATTCTGCAGAATATATAACGGCCATATAGAGCTGTTTTGTATAACTTATTGTAGTTTTACCGAGCAGTGTTTTTTTTAGCATGTCTTTGGAAAGATGGCTGTCTTTTCATTAGATTCCTGGCCCCACAGGCAATATCGGTGTAAATTGAATTAAAGAGCCTTCCCTTGAGCTCTGTGCTTTGTTATAAAGCATCTTTCATAACTTGTCTCTAATATTTCATTCTTATTGATTATTACCAAGGATGTCCAGCGATCTTCAGTTAATCTCAGCATTGCCAAGCCGAGAGAATGCAATCTTTTATATTTTCTGTAGAGACAAGGGTAATTTTAATGAGTTTGGAGAGCTCCCAGATATTAGTTCAAATAAAACATGTTTCCTAATGAACTCTGTAATTGATTCCATTGTGAGAAGATGTCAGTTTAAGATGGACTTTCCCTTTAGACAGTTTGGCCTTTTTGTTTACTTACCTCTTATCATACCCGTTGTTCCAGACTCTGCCTCTGTGCCCGTGTACTCTCAGAATTATATGAAACAACTTAATTAAGGCCAAACAGTTGGCAGATTGTACTTTTGGAGTGTCAACTAAATGTCAACTGAATCATTGCAATGATTAGACGTCTGTTAAACTGTAGGAGACAGTATTGTTTATTTGATTATACATGGTACTGTTTATTAAAATATCATATGAACATGGGTAAGCAATGACGCTATCAATATATATATATATATATATAACTTATAATGCAGCTTATAAGGAAGTGAAAATTTGTTAAATGTGTTTCACAATTCACTTATGAACTATATTGCATTGAATACAGCGCCTGAGATGTTCTACCCAAGAGGAGAGATCTGCTACTCGTTTGGTGTTGACTGGTGGTCTTTAGGAGTCACTGCGTATGAACTTCTCCGAGGCAGGGTATGTGAGATCTTTTTTTTTTTTTTTATCCATAATTTTATTTTTATTTATTTTTTACATTTTTCCTTTTTTTTTTCACCATATAGAAAGAGATTTGATGTATAGACAGATAGATGTTACACAACAGTGCAGCTTGTATTGTTTGCATTGTGAGAATTACTATTGAAGGTAATCGTAATAAGGTGCAAGACTAACAACTTTTTTTTTTTATGAATATCTGTTGAAACCCTGAATGACATTATTTTACCCTAACACATGCTTCAGAGTAATTTATATTTTATATATGATGTTTATAAAATTAAGGTTTGACACTCCAATGCCCAAATACAAAGAAATGCATAAAAAATATTCTTTAGTAGAACTACCCAAAATGAAAACATGTATGAATTTAATTAGGCATTTTATCTATGGGGTGTATCTAAAAATAACTTGAAAAACCTGCATTTCTCTTTTCTGCTGCCTTTGCAAGCTCTCCCCTTCTAACCTCTCTCTCCAATCACAGACTTCCCAATGCAAAGAGAAATCTTTGCAAGGAAAGTGCTCTGAGCAATTGCTGCCTCTTGAGTTTAGCTCTACTGAGCTGACTAAACCAGGAAGTAACAGGGCCTGTTGTTTACTTGAAATCCAGTGAGGTATAACCAGGTAAATTTATATTAAAATATTATTCAATAGAGAGGACACACTCTAAAATGCTTTAGGTATCTGGAGTGTCCCTTTATGTTGAATATTGATACTGCTGTTAATTGGTAGCTGAAAACATCAGCTGACTTTTATCAGCGAATGAGTGAGTGTCTGTGCATACAAACTAACATCAGCAAGCTCAGAGCACTCGTTCTATGCTGGCTAATAAAATACATCAGTGGTAGTGTTACACCTCCAGTAGCTAGATACAATATTGCAGCCAGTCGTACTGAAATGCTGCATATACAGGGTCACTGACCCATGACCGCTTCAAAACCCTGAAGCTGTGATGGTGCTTGGAGTAACCTTTTAATCTCATAATCTGAAAGAGTATTGATATCAAGACCATGTGATTATCACATGCTCAATTCTCACATACTCATGCTAAATCCCTAAATCCACACTATGCTTTGTAGTGGTCAAAGTGACAGGAGTGCCATGGCACCCCTATTGTAAGTATGCTGTTTTAATAGTCTGGCGGTTGTCGCTCCCCACCTTCACTACCTCTGTCAGAGTATTTAAGGGAGGAAAGTTAATGGAAGCCCTGTCTTCGGAGCTTCTGGCTCTCTGTTGGCAGTAGAGAGGGCAGGGAGTGGCACCTGGTAGACCTCAGGTAAAAGGTCAAACCATTTTAGAATGGGTATTGCCAGAGCACTCCTGTTAACATAACTGCATTGTATTGGTTATGGTGCTTGACTTTTTCCTTTAAATGTCTTTGTTTATGCAATCCTAGCCACACTTCCCCTGTCTCTGACTCACACAGTCTTACTGCATACTTCCTCAGAATAAAATGGCTACCATTTCAAACCTGTGATGGGAAAGTGTGTTTTCTTTAGGAGTTATTATCACCTGCTCTGTTAATTTACCTGCTAGATGCTTGGAGTAACCCTTCAAGCATTTTACAGGATTTCCATGTAGATTGATTAGCTTTGATATGTTTGAGAATAGATAAAATTAAAAAAGAAAAGAAGATATGAACAACCCCGGGAGCGCTGGATTTCAGGTAAGTAAAACCTGCTCCACAATGCCCAGTAGGGTGTATTACACCAGGGAGGTCTCCCCTTTAAAAAGGGTAATAGTAGCCCTTTAAGTGTTTCAGGGTCTGGAGTGCCCCTTTAAGCAGCTCAGCATAAACAACCATTCATTACGACGTTGTGCCTGATAAGACTCAGGTAAGTGACCAGTCGTTGGAAATTATTTCGCCCCCATACCCAGAAAGGCTATAGAGGTTATGATTCTGGAAGTAGCCCTTTAATCACAAACATTTGTGTTATCAAATTTACTGTATTAGCGTAACAATTATTTTTTTATTAGTTTGGGGATATTGCTTCCACGCATCATCAACTCAGCTGTCGTGTTTGTGGCATTTTCTCTGTGTTAGTTAATTTTATAGCATGACAGGAGGCTTCATATTTGCTTAAGTCTCTCTTTACTAGAACTCCACAGCAGCACATTAACATAGAGAGATAAACACCAAAGACAAAAACATAAGGTATCTATATAAGGCTCCTCCTAAGCCACCATTTCCTCTTTCTTTGCTGCTCTGCATCAGTACAGGT
Organism: Pelobates fuscus; assembly: GCF_036172605.1. NCBI lineage: Eukaryota > Metazoa > Chordata > Amphibia > Anura > Pelobatidae > Pelobates > Pelobates fuscus. The sequence continues at coordinate 99,743,481 of NC_086319.1, read as the reverse complement.
CAGAGTACCTCTGCCTCCTGCTTCTTGTGGGTGGCTTTGGGATTTAGTGTGATTTATTTATGATTGTTATGAACTATGCTTGGTTGTGAGATTTATGTGCCTTTCTGGCTCTTTTTTCTTTGGTGAATGTTTCCTTTACAATACTGATAGTTTTTTTCATGTGTTTATTTATACAGATTACTGACAGTTTGCCATGTGTTTAGTTATACAGATTACTGGTAGTTTGCCATGTGTTTAGTTATACAGATTACTGACAGTTTGCCATGTGTTTAGTTATACAGATTACTGACAGTTTGCCATGTGTTTAGTTATACAGATTACTGACAGTTTGCCATGTGTTTAGTTATACAGATTACTGACAGTTTGCCATGTGTTTAGTTATACAGATTACTGACAGTTTGCCATGTGTTTAGTTATACAGATTACTGACAGTTTGCCATGTGTTTAGTAATACAGATTACTGACAGTTTGCCATGTGTTTAGTTATACAGATTACTGACAGTTTGCCATGTGTTTAGTTATACAGATTACTGACAGTTTGCCATGTGTTTAGTTATACAGATTACTGACAGTTTGCCATGTGTTTAGTTATACAGATTACTGACAGTTTGCCATGTGTTTAGTTATACAGATTACTGACAGTTTGCCATGTGTTTAGTTATACAGATTACTGACAGTTTGCCATGTGTTTAGTTATACAGATTACTGACAGTTTGCCATGTGTTTAGTTATACAGATTACTGACAGTTTGCCATGTGTTTAGTTATACAGATTACTGACAGTTTGCCATGTGTTTAGTTGTACAGATTACTGACAGTTTGCCATGTGTTTAGTTGTACAGATTACTGACAGTTTGCCATGTGTTTAGTTGTACAGATTACTGACAGTTTGCCATGTGTTTAGTTGTACAGATTACTGACAGTTTGCCATGTGTTTAGTTGTACAGATTACTGACAGTTTGCCATGTGTTTAGTTGTACAGATTACTGACAGTTTGCCATGTGTTTAGTTGTACAGATTACTGACAGTTTGCCATGTGTTTAGTTGTACAGATTACTGACAGTTTGCCATGTGTTTAGTTGTACAGATTACTGACAGTTTGCCATGTGTTTAGTTGTACAGATTACTGACAGTTTGCCATGTGTTTAGTTGTACAGATTACTGACAGTTTGCCATGTGTTTAGTTGTACAGATTACTGACAGTTTGCCATGTGTTTAGTTGTACAGATTACTGACAGTTTGCCATGTGTTTAGTTGTACAGATTACTGACAGTTTGCCATGTGTTTAGTTGTACAGATTACTGACAGTTTGCCATGTGTTTATTTCTTTGTGCCTGTTTTCTCCTTGGGAGTTTTGTTTTATCCTGTTGGCTTTATTGTTTGTTCTGTTTCCTCTGGCTTATTGGCCGTGGTGGTCGCCGAGAAGCGGTCTTCCGACCGCTCCCCGTGCCGACCGCCGGGACCGCGGAGAAAGACTCCTGCGGTCCCTCGTGTGTTGCCTTTGATTCCCGCCAGCTTCGTCCGCCGAGCGGGAATCCCCGTTTTGTTCTTTACCCTGCCCGCGTCCCCGCTCACTCGCTAACACTGTTATCAGAGTGGGGACGGAGCAGGGATCTACTCATTTGCCGCGGGAGCCTCCGCTCCCGGTCACCTTCCCCGCGACCGCGTGGTCGGGCAGTGGGTGCACGGCTCTCCACTGTGTTAGCCGCGCGCGTCACTGCCTTATTAAAGGTACAGTGACTAGCTGGTCCGGTGTGTTTCCCCATCTTCTGGGCTGTTTGGGGGTGCGTATTTTTTGGTGACAGCTTTCTTTTCTGTCCATGTGAGGCAGCTCTGTGAGCCCTTGCATCATAAATTATGCCCAATATATGAGGGTCGCAGATTCAATCCCCCTCACCTCCCCAAGTAACTAAGCATTAGACCTTAGTTTTCGATTCTTTGCATGTGTGCTTGCCCTGCATTTTTTTCTATGGACATGGTTTTACGGTTTACTGGTTTTCCTGACTTCCACATGGCACTGCGTGCCTCCTGCAGGTGTCCCTGCCTGGTATCCTTACCCACTTATTGAACTAGGACTGCTCTAATCAAGCCTCAGTTGCCTGATGGAGGTCGCACTGGCGTCCAAAGCCAGGGATTGTGGGTTCAGGCCCCATCTGGGTGGTTGAGCATGGCTCTCGTATTTTATGGCCTAATGGATTAGGCACAACCATATCAAAACTAAAGTGTTTCGCTATCTTGAAGAACCTTGCCTATAAGGACCCAGCTTCGTCTCTACCGTGCATCCTAATAGTCAAGATTCTACTACATGTCTAAAAGGATCTAGGTTTCCGCCTGCATTATACCTCTGGGTCGGTACCGCCCGTACCCTTATACTGGCCTGCCTTGTCTGTGCCTTTATGATTGGCCTGCTTTGTCTGTGCCCCTTGATTGGCCTGCTTTGTCTGTGCCCCATGATTGGCCTGCTTTGTCTGTGCCATACTATGCATGCTATTGGACTGGTGGCTCCATACCCTGGATACGGTTTGTTGAGCCTGCATGCATTATTACTTGCCTCTGCCAACACTAGGGGTGCTGCCCCTTTTGCCTGCTAATGATACCTGTTTTCTAGCTTCGTAGGTATCAAGTATCATAGACTCAGACTTTATGGACGCCTCTGCACAGGAGCAGAATTTGCAGGCTTTACTTAAGGCGGCTGTGACCGCATCTGTTGAAAAAGCCCTGGCTAGGGCCCTCCCTCAACCACATACGGACAGGGGTGTGTGTGGAACCCCTCATTTGGCAGAAGACTCGGTTGAGTCAGACTCTCAGGTGCGAGAGCAGGCAAGTGCGCGAACGCGCTATTGAAAGGGTGAAGACCCTGAACCACGCTCCCGGACGGGCAAGACTCCGGCGAAGTGACGTGGTTTGAGGTTGACAACCTCGCCGGCCAGGCGCCACCGCCTATCGGGCGCAGGGGAGGAGGCCTCCTTACCCCCCCATCTTGGCCGCGCTGGATGTGTGGCGGGCAGACCAGCCTCCCTCAGATGGAGAAAATGTTTGGGTTGAGGACCTTGGCGAGGGTCCCGGTGGACGCTGGGTAGAGGAAGACGCGCCACCGACTAGGGCCCCCACGACAATGTTGGGGGACGATACCCTTTTGGGCACTACTGGAGAACCTCTGTTAGAGCCTCAATCTATCCGACGCCCCAGGTCCTCGGACTAGTCACTGCCCGACCACTTAGCACAATTCGTGCGCTACTGGGTCCGTAGACCCCTTGGAAGTGAGGCCTGCAAGAAGCTGCGGGCGGAATGCCCCAGACCGGTACTGCCGGACAGGGTGGCGGTTACCCCGGATGTTGGCCCTAACAGACGAGGCCTTCATAGAAGGTAGGGCTCTGGACCCAGCCACCATGAGGGACTGGGCACTTCGTTCCATTTGCCTGCTGGGCAGTGCCACTGTGGCCCTTTGCACGAAACCCAGGAAGACGGCACTCTTCCATATGGACAACAAGCTGTCGGATTTGGGAGCCGAAGATGTGGGTCCCCTGGCTAAAGGTCTGCTGTTCAGGGAGCCTTTCGTTGAGGAACTGCAGAAACAGGTTATTCTGTTTACCTCCCGGGACAAAGCGAAGTCTTCGATCGGGAAGGTCTTCCGCCCACGGTTACCTTTAGACGTATGGGTCCTTGGGACAGTGCGGAGTTAGGTCACAGACTTCCACTCTTCCCCTACACAGGTTGGATGCCCGAGGATCCCCGTCATCACAAGAGGCCAACAGCCCTTGTTGGAGGTGGAAGTTCGAGCTCCGCTAGCCAAAGGCGCGGTCCTACAGGCCCCGGATTTGGGGGGTTCGTCAGCTCGATTTTCTCCTGGTAAGGGAGAAGTATGTAGAATTCCGTCCAGTGATCAATTTAGGAGAAATGAACGCCTTCGTGGTATACAACCACTTCGAGATGGAGGGCATTCACCCTCTTAGATGCCTTCTCTGGCCAGTAGACTGGGTCACGAGACTGGACCTAGAAGACGCTTACCTCTCCGTCCCGGTGGACGGGGCCTGTCGCAGTCCCCTCTGATTCGTATGGAAAGACTCTCCGTACCAATTCCCATGCCTCCCCTTCGGCCTCAGCTCGGCCCCTTGGTGCTTCACCAAGCTCCTGAAACCGGTGGTCACCCAATTCAGATCAGAGGCCGTACGCTGCATCATCTATCTGGACGACTTGCTTATCTTTGCGAGGACCCCGCCGGGCTCAGATTTCGGACGCGCTCTGCGTTTTCCTCGTTGGAATGCCTGGGGTTCGTGGTCATTCTGAAGAAATCGGCCTTGGAGCCTGCGCAGACGGGGGAATTCTTGGGTTTCGTAGTCGTTGCGCAAGACGGCATTCTCCGCCTGCCTGTGGCGAAGATAACGGCCATTTGGAAGGAGATCAGACGTGTTTTCGACAAGACCGGACTCCCCTCCGGAGGTTGGCTCGCGTGGTGGGTCTCCTCTTGGCCTCGATACAGGCGTTATACCCGGGCCCACTACATTACAGGGCCATGCAGCGGCTGAAGGCGCACTCTCTACGCAAGAGACCCTCTTAGGACCAGATGATCTCCCTGGCCTCGGACGTGCAGGCCGGATTGAGCTGGTGCCTCCTGCATATATCCGCCTGGATCAGCAAGGCGATATTCTGGATGACCCTGGACTCTTTCAGGGGTGCCTGGAATGTCGAGGCGTTATCGCAGTCGGCTAGTGGCCTTCTCTGGGATTCCTGGGCCTCTGGGATGAGGAGGTGTTATCTCTCAACATGGAGCTCCTGGTGTCGCTGGTGCTTGGAACGAGATACCGATCCCTTTACGGGTCCTGTATCTAGCGTGCTGAATTTCTTGTCTCATCTCTTTGACCTGGGTCGGTCATATCGCTCGGTTATCGTGGTTAGATCAGCTATCTCGACGGCACATGTCCCGCTTTGAGTTTTTCCCCATCGGCCAGGATCCGCTAGTCTGCAGGCTCCTGCGTGGAATGAGACTGGTGCGCCCTCCGGCGCCCAAGTATTCTTCCCTCTGGGACGTGCGTTTGGTTTTGGCGTTCTTTCGGAATTGGCCTGATAACCAGGACCTTTCTCTTCGCCAGCTTTCGGCGAAATTTGCCCTCTTGTTGTGTCTGGTCTCGTTCAGACGTGTTTCGGATGTCCGGGCCTTCGATGTCGGCGCTTTCTCGTTTTTCTCCAGAGGGGATCTCCGTCAAGGTGCTTAGACGTACCAAGTCGGAATCGACGGTTGTATCATGCCCTTACTTCTAGGACTCGCCTAAGCTTCGTGTAGCGAAGGCACTGGCGCAATGGATAAGATGTCTTTTGGCTCTGGCGGGCGTGGATGCGACCTTCGGAGCGATTTTGGTTAGGGGCGCCGCAGCTTCCGGAGCTTTTTTGGCGAGCGCTTCCCTTCAGGACATTTTGCGTTCGACGGACGGGTCCCGTGTAGAGTTTTTTTTTCGCCTATTTTACTTTAGACCGTCGGAACATGCTTCTTTTGCTTTGCTGTCGGAGCGTTAAAACAGCAAATATGAAGCCTCCTGTCATGCTATAAAATTGTAGATTATACTAGCTTTAGTGTAACTATAATCTTAATTTTATTAATGACAGGAGGCGAATATTTCCCACCCAATTTGATTTCTTCCCCCCCTTGTTTTGGATGGATTGCATTGATTGTATTTCTGTTGATTTGTCTGATTATCTGGGCTAGGTTGGTTAGTCTGGGGTGATGTTGTGGGAAGTGCATGTTATACTGTATTGACTGTCATTAGTATGGATTTCGTGTCTTTATTCTATCAGTACTGGATCGTGGGATTTATGTTTTATCAGTACATTTCGTTCACTAATCAGTGTTTTCGATTCTGTTTATTTCGTTTCAGTTTAATGGTTCGACTTCAGTTCATAGGATCGGCCGTTTGGCAGGATAAAGATCAAGTTCATCCATTATCCAAAGTTTTTCCAGATGACATTCATCGTTATGTTGTGAATTTTTCTTTATTTAGTTATTGTCATTGTTGTGTACGTTACGTTGTCGCAGCGTGAAAGAGGAAATGGTGGCTTAGGAGGAGCCTTATATAGATACCTTATGTTTTGTCTTTGGTGTTTATCTCTCTATGTTAATGTGCTGCTGTGGAGTTCTAGTAAAGAGAGACTTAAGCAAATATTCGCCTCCTGTCATTAATAAAATTAAGATTATAGTTACACTAAAGCTAGTATAATCTACAATTAACTGAAAAGTGTTTTTTCCGTGACATATGAACTTGTTTTGGTTGTTGAGATCACTAAGACAAAAATTGGCACTGTTAATATGTTGCTAAATTTGCTTTGTTGTGATTGCGATTTATTAATCTTAAACATCAAAATCACTAGCAGTCCATACACAGCCATTAATAGTTTAATAATGAAAACATAAAATGTCTCATCCACATGTATTACACTATAAAGTATAGAAACACTGTTTGTAAATATGTGCTCTTTCAAATACAACCAAGTCAGTGTTTAAAGTGAGAACTTAAAGTGAATTTTCAAATTTAGGTCCAAAATAGCCAGACTGGAAGCATAGCTAAATGATCTTTTTTTTTTCTGGTTTAACTTTTTTTTCTTTAAATTGTAAATTCACTTTGAATTTATCTAGAATTCTCACTTTATTGAATCAGCTTAAAAAAGGTAGCTTGTGTTCAAAGCAAAGAATGCTTATCACAAAGGCACGACCTTATACTGTAATATACTTTACTGTAAACATATTTTAAGAAAGTAAATAACAAACACTTAATTGTTTTTTTGTTATGTGTCTTGCTTTAACAGAGACCGTTTCACATCCACTCAAGTACCGCCGCCCCTGACATAGTGCACGTGTTTCATACTGCCACTGTTACCTTCCCACCTGCCTGGTCCGAAGATATAATATCTCTCCTGAACAAAGTGAGCTGTGACACTTACATTACTTATACGTAGTATAGATTAAGTTCACTGACACAATTGGAGTTCTTTATACTGAATAGACCAATAAAGCTAAAATATTCAAACAGAAAAACTAGAGAAGCTCGTCAAGCAACATTTATCTTTAAGAAAAGTGTATATGTCATTGCATCCTGTTAAATCCATTAAAGGACCACTGTAGTGCCAGGAAAACATACTCTTTTTCCTGGCACTATAGTGCCTTGAGGGCACGCGCATTCAGCCAGTCTCATAGGAAAGCATTCTCAGTGCTTTCCTAAGGACGCTGGCGTCTTCTCACTGTGATAATCACAGTGAGAAGCGCGGAAGCGCCTCTAGCGGTTGTCAATGAGACAGCCACTAGCGGCTGGATTAACCCATTTGTAAACATAGCAGTTTCTCTGAAACTGCTATGTTTACAGCAGAAAGGGTTAATCCTAGGTGGACCTGGCACCCAGACCACTTCATTAAGCTGAAGTTGTCTGGGTGCCTATAGTGGTCCTTTAATAAATATATACAATATTAGTCAATGGTCAAAAATTGGGGTATGGGTATTTTTCTGCTGACGTCACTCCCCCTTTGCTGGAGGGAGAGGGAGTTTAAAGGTCTTGGAGGACTGTGCAGTCATTGGTTGTTTGGCACCAGCGTTTTGCATAGAACTCACCAGCGTTTTGCATAGAACTCACATTAACCAGACAGAATTTTGTTCTGGAGTTACACCTCTGGTGGCTAAGGGGTTAATCTCTGTATGTGCATTTTTTCAAAGCGAGTACATACTGACATCAGACACCATCACCACTTCAAATCAATCAAAGTGGTCATGGTGCTTAGAAGTAACTCTAAGCAACTTACAAGAATTTCCAGGTGTATTGATTAGCTTTGGTATTCTGTTTTGCTCTGGATGATGTTTTGCTGTTTCCGAGTAATTGTAAATATGCGCATTACCATCTGTGACATTACTGGCCTCCCATTGTTACGTGTTCCACAAATTTCATTTAATGGTTCCAGCTTCTTTTTTCCTAGTTATTATCTTTTATAGTTTTACTATATCCTTTTTCCTGCTGCGTAACACACATAATCAGAAAACATATTATTTAACGCAGTTACCTGGGGAGAAAGAAGCATTTAGGAAGCCCCGTCTTCTGTATCATAATTCTTATCTAAGGTTTTGAATGAAGCCTGTACCTTGCAAAACACAGCGTTGTTCAAAGAGGTACAGAAAGAAATCAATAATGCCTTTATCCCTTGATAGAACCTACGGAGATGGCTGGGTGATTTCAGTGTTCTGTTATGTTTGTATTAGGAAGTAGGGATCTTTGTATTTTGTAATGTTTCAGGTGAGGTTAAAAGTAGAAATAAAGATATGTTGAAAGTTACCTTTTTGTGCCCTTCTTGAGAATATTGGATATATATATATATATATATATATATATATATATATATATATATATAGAATAAACAAGCAATATAGGTGCTAAAAATAGGAATATATTGGTGCAAATATTAAAAATAAAGGTAGAGCAGCACCTAAAAGTGCATAAGCTCAAAAAAACACAGTACAAAGAATATAAGATAAAAAAGGTGCGCTTTACCTTAAATTTTTTTTTTTTTTGTGCAAATTAGTGCATAGAAATAGTGCAAAAGAGAGTGTCTATTCAGTACAATCACACTCAATGTAACAAATGTGCAAAATTGCAGGTGAAAAGTGATAAAAAGTTAAAATAGTAACTTACTATCTATTAACAGGAAAAATATGTCTCAGAATAAATGGCATTCAGTTGTCCCCAATAAGAGATATGGTATATAAAAGAGAAAAAAAACATAGCATAATACTGTATGAGAAATATAAAGCAAACAAGAAAAGAGAATAAAACTCACAAAGGAGGAGCAGTAAGAGTCTGCTCTAACTTCTCCAGCACATAGTCCACAATATGGGACTTAGATGGTAATAGACAGCAGGACGCCAGCTGAATAAAAACGAACTTTATTGCTTCCAAAAACAAGAAGGGCTTCCTTTACCACATAGAAGGCCAGTGTCCCATTCAAAGCTGTAACGAGGTACAGGCCAACATTTTCGCGGTCTCTGCAGCTTTCGGCACTATCCCAAAGCACTTCCGGGTTCGGAGCTCCGTGCGATCACGTGATAACGTGATGACGTCGTATAAAAACGTGATGACGCGTTTTGCCTGATCTGAGGCTCTGAGGAAGCCGACGTGGAGGAGACCGTAGGAGGGCAACAACCCAGCAGAAGGACCACTACCTTCGCCTTTGTGCAAGGAGGAACAGGAGGAGCACTGCCAGAGCCCTGCAAAATGACCTCCAGCAGGCCACAAATGTGCATGTGTCTGCTCAAACGGTCAGAAACAGACTCCATGAGGGTGGTATTAGGGCCCGACGTCCACAGGTGGTGGTTGTACTTACAGCCCAACACCGTGCAGGACGTTTGGCATTTGCCAGAGAACACCAAATTCACCAATGGCGCCCTGTGCTCTTCACAGATGAAAGCAGGTTCACACTGAGCACATGTGACAGACGTGACAGAGTCTGGAGACGCCGTGGAGAACGTTCTGCTGCCAGCAACATCCTCTTGCATGACCAGTTTGGCAGTGGGTTAGTAATGGTGTGGGGTGGCATTTCTTTGGGGGGCCGCACAGCCCTCCATGTGCTCGCCAGAGGTATCCTGACTGCCATTAGGTACCAAGATGAGATCCTCAGACCCCTTGTGAGACCATATGCTGGTGCGGTTGGCCCGGGGTTCCTCCTAATGCAAGACAATGCTAGAACTCATGTGGCTGGAGTGTGTCAGCAGTTCCTGCAAGACGAAGGCATTGACGCTATATACTGGCCCGTCCGTTCCCCAGACCTGAATCCAGTTGAGCACATCTGGGACATCATGTCTCGCTCCATCCACCAACGTCACGTTGCACCACAGACTGTCCAGGAGTTGGCAGATGCTTTAGTCCAGGTCTGGGAGGAGATCCCTCAGGAGACCATTCGCCACCTCATCAGGAGCATGCACAGGCGTTCAGGGCCGTCTTTAATATGATTAGGACCCTGGGCAAGGCATTTTCTTGGGCCCCCTGGGCCCTGCCCCTCCCATCCCTCCCCCCCAATTACGCCCAATGCGCAATCACACTGACAGACGTACTTGCACATACAGACACAGACAGACATTAAAACATTCACAGATACATACTGACACACAAATATATACTGGCAGACATACTGACACACACACAGACATACATACACACACAGACACATACACTGACAGATATACTGACACACACAAACACATATACTGACAGATATACTGACAGACATATTGACACACACACAGACACACAGACACATACGCTGACAGATATAATGACACACACACAAACACATACACTGATAGATATACTGACACACACACACACAGACACATACACTGACAGACGTATTGACACACTCACAGGCATACTGACATACACACAGACACACTGACACACACACAGGCATACTGACATACACATAGACAGACGTACTGGCACATACACACAGACAGACATTAAAACATTCACAGATACATACTGACACACACATACACTGACACACAAATATATACTGGCAGACATACTGACATACATACATACACACATAGGCACATACACTGACAGACGTATTGACACACACACAAACAGACATACATACACACAGACACATACACTGACAGATATACTGACACACACACACACACACACACACACACACACAAACACATACACTGACAGATATACTGACACACACAGACACATACACTGACAGACATATTGACACACACAAAGGCATACTGACATACACACAGACACACGGACACACACAGAGGCATACTGACATACACATAGACAGACATACTGGCACATACACACAGACAGACATTAAAACATTCACAGATTACATACTGACACACACATACACTGACACACAAATATATACTGGCAGACATACTGACATACATACACTGACAGATATACTGACACACACAGACACATACACTGACAGACGTATTGACACACACACAAGCATGCTGACACATACACAGGCATACTGACATACACATAGACAGACATACTGACACACACAGGCCTACTGACATACACACACACATACATACACAGACAGACAGACATACTGACACACACAGACATACTTCCACACAAGCATACATTTTGCCACCCTCCAGGTTCTTACCTTTTTCTGGAGGGTGGTTTCCCTGGTCCAGTGGCAGGCTGAGGCAGATGGGAGTTCCCCTCTGGAACTCCCCTCTTCCTGCCATTCTCCTCCCGCGCGGCTGTGCTCTCCGTCGGGAGGAAGTGACGTCACTTCCTCCCAGCCGGTACAGGAAGGGGCCCGGTCGCGCTGTTTAAGCGCCACAGCGCCAGACCGGGCCCCTGATCACACATGCTCCCCGGGTGGCCCTTAGTGCATGAGCCACCTGGGGGGCCTCCTTAGTGTGCAGGCCGGTGCGGCTCTGTGCAGCCACACCGCCCGGTCCATGGGGGCAGCACAAATCGCTGGGCCCACGGGGCAGCTGCTCTGGGCCCCCCCAGGAGCAACTGGGCCCGGGGCAGCTGCCCCGTTTTCCCCACGTTAAAGACGGCCCTGCAGGTGTTGTAGGGAGGTCAAACAGGCACGTGGAGGCCACACACACTACTGAGCCTCATTTTGACTTGTTTTAAGGACATTACATCAAAGTTGGATCAGCCTGTAGTGGGTTTTTCCACTTTAATTTTGAGTGTGACTCCAAATCTAGACCTCCATGGGTTGAAAGATTTGATTTCAATTTTTTTTATTTTTGTGTGATTTTGTTGTCAGCACATTCAACTATGTAAAGAACAAAGTATTTCAGAAGAATATTTAATTCATTCAGATCTAAGATGTGTTATTTTTGTGTTCCCTTTATTTTTTTGAGCAGTGTATATATATATATATTTAAAAATACATTATAGTCACCAGATAATTTGTAGCATACCCCTGCAGTCTGTACATTTCCTTATGTTTTTAAAAGAAATAGACTAGAAATTAAGAAAAAAAGAATAGATTCTGAGAGGGGAATAGAAGAGGAAACAAGAGGAGAAATGTAGGTTTGAGGTGACAGAGTTACTCTAATGGCTTACTAATTTTCATACGGTAATCATCTCGGTAATCGTTTTAAACAACAATGATAGAGGTGTATAATAATTTCAACAGAATAAATAGGTGCAAGAATTCTGTCTTTTATGCATGCAAATTGACTTTTAAAAAAATATCTTGAAAAAAAAATGATGCAAAAGGTACAGGAAGGAAAACAAATCAAACGTTTTTATACATAAACCCCATTGAATCATTGTGAGATTATGAAAACGGGCCTCATCAACACTTATAAAACCCAAGAAACATTTCCCAATAATTGCCTTGCAATGGCAGACAGCAGGTGAAATGCCTGGCTAACATAGTGACTGTTGGGAGCATTTGGTTAACTTGGCATCTGTTACTGGTGTACCACTTGCAAAATAGTTTTTCATCAGCTTGTCCTTGAACTTGTTGAATACCAGGATGTATATATTATAGACATGTTAATGCTTCATAGAGGTTCTGCAGCAGATTCAGACTTCAGCTTATTTTAGGACATATCAATTATTGTTCATGATGGTACCAGGTCATGAGCCTGATTTATAATTACTCATCTTGTCACACAGCCTGTTCTCTGTCAATGTACAATCTTTCAGAATATGATAAAATGTGTCAGTTTGATTTATCCTCACAGTGAACTAATTCATCTCATTCATTAATTAATCTCTGTCATGTCCAAATGTTTGACACACCCCTGGAACAAAATGTTCTTTGATTCTTCGTTGCAGCTGTTGGAGAGGAATACAGAAGATAGATTTTCAAGCTTGGCAGATCTCAAAGAGTTCCCCTATTTATCAGAAGTTAACTGGGATGCTATACTAGAGAAGAAGGTGTTGCCAGCATTTACCCCAACGGTAAGGTCAGCTAGCCATTGAGTCCAGTGAGATGATAATTTATAGTTATCTCTATCCTGCGATATTTTTAAAAGCTCTAAAGTGTCTACTGATTTACAACAACTGGGTTTTTCATCTTTTTTTGGATCAACAGACTGTATATGTTTCAACCTATATTACTATTTAGCTATTCAACTGTTCTTTAATTTCAATTTCCATTATGCTCAACCACCTTCTGTGGTAGAATCATTTTTTTTCCCCCATTAATGTACTGCTAATGGCCATTTACAATGTTTCTCATTACAGAAAGGACGGCTGAATTGTGACCCAACTTTTGAACTTGAAGAAATGATTCTCGAATCGAAACCTCTACATAAGAAAAAGAAGAGATTAGCAAAGAGAGTTAAGGAAACTAGCAAAAGTCGCTCTTTAATGGTAAGGGTTAAAAAAGAATTATTTATTAAATCTAAACTTTCAAACAAATTGCCAAACTTTTAGGTTAATTTGGACAAAAGCCTCCAATTTGGCTGCTGTGGTCGACAATTCAGGCCTTTTAATGAATTTTTATAATCCATCCATTTACAGTTAGTTTATAATGATGAAAAATATGAAAAGTTTAGCAATTTAGATATTTAGCAACTTCCAAACACACCCCTTTAGGCCTTAGCAGAGTGCCCCCTCATTGTCACTTTACAAAAGTGTTGATTTCAAGAGAAATCAGCATTTTTGTAATGTGTCTGAGTTCCACTCTCGCAGATGTCAATCAGACAGCCGGGAGACTGCTTTTCCTGATTGCTTTGTCTCCTAGCACAAAGTGTAAGGCTATGCTTCTCATACAGAAGCATTGGTTTCAATGAGTAGCATTGTAAAAAAAAAGCACAGCGATTGTCATAATGAGAAGCATACTATTGGCCTGGATGATCATTGATAAGTACTAATGATCTCCCAATGAGAGGAGTGTTGCCGCAGAAAGTGACCATCTCACTACTGGATTAGAGCTAAATTAACACTTTATTTAAGGGGAAAAGAGTAACTCTGTAATTTGAATTGGGAATACAACACACGTCATTATACATAGATGTATTCATGAATAACGGTGAAGTGTCCCTTTTAATGCAAGGGTCAGCGAAATGAAAAAGTTTTAGTTCTGCTGCTAGTCATAGTGTCAGCATTTACTATGTGATCAACATGTAATGTATATAATGAGTGCCTGCATTAACACTGAATCAATACATATTGCTTGCATAGATCATCTATTATTATTTCTTAAAATAATTATTACCCTATAATCAACAGCTAGGTAACAGTGCCAGTAAGAACCATTGTTATATATTCCAGGAAATCCTATGCCTTTTAATTAGCAGTATAGACGCCACCGCGTGCTAATTTAAAGTAATTTTTACTGCTGTGTTCTCTAATTGTAGCATGTTTTCATTATACGGAAATTAGCACTGATTTGGAGAAGATGAGTACTGGAATTGTAGCATACACATCTGGTAGAGGGAGTGGTGATGGCAAATGATAATAATTAAAACTATATATTTGAATTCTTAATAAAGATGTAATTTGTTTTCATTTAAAAATTCTGAACCGCCATGTGGTAGACATAAACTGGAGTGGTTACTGCACTCTGCAGAGGGAAAACAATAAATGACCCTCTTTGTGACAGAGCTGATAGACTTTAAAAATAGTTGGCTCAACAGATAATTTCAATAGCCTCAGCTGTGAGGAGACATAAGCTGAACTTTTCATTAAACCAGGGCCGGACTGGCCCACCGGGATACCGGGAAATTCCCCGGTGAGCTGGTGCTCCTGGGGCCGGCAGTGCAGCACATTACTCTTTTCTTCCTCCTCTGACATCTTTGTTTGGGGCTGGAGCCTGGGGCAGAAAGTTTGCTGGATAGCTGCCAGAGGCCGGTAAGAAAAAAAGGGGACAGCTGGTTTGCAGCAGAGAGCAGTGAGAGCACCTGCATTTCTCTCTCACTCTCTCACAAAAGCAGCTTCCCTCCAGCTCTGCATGGACAGTCTGCAGATCCAGCCCCCGCACTAGAGCTCCGCCCCCAGCCTCTCCCTGGTGACCTTTCACACAGGAAGTGGAAGAAGAGCTTCATGGAAAATGCTCACACTGCACTCACAGTCCAGGTACAGTGAAGTTACAGGTACTTATATAGCCACTAAGATGCCCAGGATTGATAATGTGTGTCAGTGAGTGTGTATAGAGCTTGTAGTGATCTAGTGTGTGTCAGTGAGTTTGGTGTGTGTGTGTATATGTATAGAGCTTGTTGTGAGCTTCTGTGTGTGAATTAATCCCTATGGAAAACACTGGCATATGTATTCATTAAACTGAAAATTGACAGGAATTTACCATAGACTTTAAATTTAAAGAGACACTTGTGAGTTTCAGACAATGCACTGTTTAAATCAGGGCTGCCTAAAATTGAAATCCCCGGATGTTGAAGAACTACAACTTCCATGATGTATTTCATGCCTTTAGAATGAAAAGGCATCATGGGAGTTGTAGTTCTACAATGTCTGGGGTGCTACCTATTGGGCAGCCCTGGTTTAAATAATTAACCCCTTAAGGACCACACTTCTGGAATAAAAGGGAATCATGACATGTCACACATGTCATGTGTCCTTAAGGGGTTCAACTTTGTGGAGTATACACACTAAGCACCAGTTTATAATAAACCGTAAACTGAAATTCTAAATTGATGGAACAATTCAAATACCACAACTACTACAGCATGCCACCATGCAGATTGAGGACAGCACTGATACTCTCAGCTTATGACTCCAGTCCTAGTTTGTGCTAAGCAGTGAAATATGGCTTCTCCTGCTGTAGAATACCAGATGTAACAGTTGCGGGATGGGCGCCCAGTAAAACCTAGATAAATGTCAATCCATGCTAAAAAAGTTTGACACCTTAGTGATGAATGGCAGCAGGGTTCTCCTGGCACCATAACCACTACAGAGGTCTGTAGTGGTTAAAAAGCATTTGTTTATGATATTAGATGATGTAGACAAATTATCCAATTTAGCAATAGTCCCAGCGGGCTGTAGTGGTTAGGATGCTTGGAGTGTTCTTTTAAGACACTAATAGATGTAGAAAAACCTAAAAAGTTAATAATTCTTTTCTAATCACCTGTTGGACGGATGTTACCTTTGATATAAATATTAAGGGGCTTATTAAATAAAAAGTGACTTGTGCTGATGAATTGTCTTGCAATATTTAGGACAAATATCCAAGTTGTAAAAAAAATAAATCTTTTTTTAGTAGAATTGGAATTTTTTCCCCAACTTTGCTATTGTGGTCTTAACCCCTTAAGGACCAAACTTCTGGAATAAAGGGGAATCATGACATGTCACACATGTCATGTGTCCTTAAGGGGTTAAAGGTGGTTCTCAAATCACCAATAAACACCTTAGTGAATATTCCCTTTTTAATATTAGAATAAAAGATTCAGATGTAGTTCAAGATTTTCTGGGATAGTTATTGTCCTTAAATGTATTGTCACATTTTTTTTGTCTGTAGTGAGGTTGTGTGTCAGAGAGCTTGTAGTGAGCTTATGTGTGTGTGTGTGTGTGTGTGTGTAAGAGTGTCAGTGAGTCTGTAATGAGTTTGTGTGTGAGCCTGTGTGTGCTTTAGTGAGCATGTCTGTAGTGAGCTTGTGTGTGTCAGTGAGTTGGTAGTGAGCTCCTGTGTGTCAGTAAGCATGTCTGTAGTGAGCTTGTGTTTCAGTAAGTTTATAGTTAGCTTATGTGTGTGTCAGTGAGCTTGTAGTGAGCATGTACAGTGCTTGAGTGTGTCACTGAGCTCATAGTGAGCTTGTTTGTATCAGTGAGCTTGTCTGTATTATGCTTTTGTGTGTTTAGAGAGCTTGTCTATAGTGAGCTTGTGTGTGTCAGTGAGCATGTAGTGAGTTTGTAGTGAGCCAGTGTGTCAGTGAGCTTTTGTGTGTCAGTGAGTTTTTAGTGAGCTTATATGTGTGTGAGCCTGTGTGTGTCAGTGATCATGTCTGTAGTGAGCTTATGTGTGTGAGCCTGTGTGTGTGTCAGTGAGCTTGTAGTGAGCTTATGTGTGTGTGTGAGCCTCTGTGTGTGTCAGTGAGCTTGTAGTGAGCATGTCTGTAGTGAGCTTGTGTGTTTCAGTGCGTTTGTAGTGAGCTTATGTGTGTGTCAGTGAGGTTGTAGTGAGCTTATGTGTGTGTGCTGTGCTTGAGTTTGTGTCAGTGAGATTATAGGGACATTGTGAATGTCAGTGAGCATGTCTGTAGTGAGCTTGTGTGTGTCAGATGAGCTTGTCTGTATTTGTGTCAGTGAGCATGTATGTAGCGTGCTTGTCTGTAGTGAGCTTGTATGTGTGTCATTGAGCTTGTCTTTAGTGAGCTTGTGTGTATCAGTGATCTTGACTTGAGTTAGCTTGTGTGTGTCAGCGAGCTTGTCTGTAGTGAGGTTGTGTATGAGTAAGAGAACTTGTGTGTGTTGTTGAGCTTGTCTGTTGTGAGATTGTGTGTGTGTGTCAGCCTGGAGGGTGGGTATTACAGCACTGTAATACCCATGGATCATACGGAGTGAGGGGCTGCGGGTAATAAACAATATAACAGCCCCAAAGCACATCGAGATAAAAAACACAAACACTCTGTGGCCCGATGAATTATAAGGCTGGAATAATTTTTTTCCAGGGCTGCTTTCTGTTCCCAGTCCGGCCCTGCATTAAACTATGCCAGGGATGGGCAACCTTTGGCACCCCAGATGTTGTGGACTTCATCTCCCTTGATGCTTTGCTAGCATTATGGCTGTACGAGCATTATGGGAGATGTAGTTCACAACATCTGGAGAGCCTAAGGTTGCCTACCCCTGCCCTATGCAATGGGACAGACAATGAATATGTTCCGTATGCTAAATACGTTCCTGTATTTGAGTCAACAATGAAGATATGGTTATGTTTAGGGTTATTTACTAAAGTGAGAATTGTAAGGAATGCAAAGGGAATTTAAACTTAAATCCAAAATATCAAAACTTGAAAAATTTTCCAAGTCAGTAATACATCCAGTTTAGCTACTTTGGCCTTAATTCTGAAACTCACTTTACATTTACCTTGAATTCCCAAATTTCTTACTTAAATGGTGTGGGTGCAGTGTCCCAGTCCTCTTAACCCTGCAGTGGTAATTATAGCAATTATTAACAAACTGCAATAATTACTTTCCAGGGTTAACTCCACCTCTAGTGACTGTCTACCAGACAGTGCTAGAGGGACTTCCGGGTTGTTAGGCGACTTTTAGTTGTCTGAATCTGAACGTCCTCACGCCATGAATAAGAACTTCCATTGTCACCCAAAACCTCATAGTAAAGCATTATGCTTTATGCTACAGGGATGTCCTAATCCGCTTGCGATGGAGCTTGACCTAATGCCAAGGGACATCGGCACTGGATTCACGTAAGTTAGAGGTTTCTGCTCTGCGGGGGTGTTGCACGAGTGAGGCGGGCACTTCAGGGAGCTATAGTGCTAGGAATACAAGTTTGTATTCCTACCCTATAGTCTCCCTTTAAGTAAATAACCTACATGTGTTCTCCTGACTAGAAAAATGCAGTACTCATCTTTTTATTTTTGTTAGCCTGGACAAGTCAGCACAGAAACATGGTTATTTAGTACAGTGAGATTTCAGAGTGAATTTCAAATATTAGTCCTCAATAGTTGAAATGTGTTCCAGTTCTGCTTTATTGAAGTTTAATTGGAAATTCACTTTAAAATCACTTTGAATCATCACTTTAATAAGTAATCCCTAAATACTTTAATTTCCATTTAGTTTCAGTTGGCAAACACACCACTACTTAGATGGGGTATGGAGTAAACACAGAAAACATCCTAAAAATGCACAAATTTAGAAATAAATTGGCTTCTCTGTCTGTCTTTCTGACTATCATGACGTCAAATAACAGGGGTCCCTAAATCTGTCTACCACTAGCACATACATGTAAGAAAAATTAGGGAACCTTACAAACTTTTAGATTAATCTACAGATGCAAGAAAAAGTATGTGAACCCTTTGGAATGATATGGATTTCTGCACAAATTGGTCATAAAATGTGATCTGATCATCATCTAAGTCACAACAATAGACAATCAGTCTGCTTAAACTAATAACACACAAAGAATGAAATGTTGCCATGTTTTTATTGAACACACCATGTAAACATTCAAAGTGCAGGTTGAAAAAATATGTGAACCCCTAGACTAATGACATCTCCAAGAGCTAATTGGAGTGAGATGTCAGCCAACTGGAGTCCAATCAATGAGATGAGATTGGAGGTGTTGGTTACAGCTGCCCTGCCATATAAAAAACACACACCAGTTCTGGGTTTGCTTTTCACAAGAAGCATTGCCTGGTGTGAATGATGCCTCGCACAAAAGAGCTCTCAGAAGACCTACGATTAAGAATTGTTGACTTGCATAAAGCTGGAAAGGGTTATAAAAGTATCTCCAAAAGCCTTGCTGTTAATCAGTCCATGGTAAGACAAATTGTCTATAAATGTAGAAAGTTCAGCACTGCTGCTACTCTCCCTAGGAGTGGTCGTCCTGTAAAGATGACTGCAAGAGCACAGTGACTTCTCAATGCGGTGAAGAAGAATCCTAGAGTGTCAGCTAAAGACTTACAAAAGTCACTGGCAAATGCTAACATCCCTGTTAGCGAATCTACAATACGTAAAACACTAAACAAGAATGGATTTCATGGGAGGATACCACAGAGGAAGCCACTGCTGTCCAAACAAAACATTGCTGCACGTTTACAGTTTGCACAAGAGCACCTGGATGTTTCACAGCAGTATTTGCTAAATATTCTGTGGACAGATGAAACCAAAGTTGATTTGTTTGGAAGAAACACACAACACTATGTGTGGCGAAAAAGAGGCACAGCACACCAACATCAAAACCTCATCCCAACTGTGAAGTATGGTGGTGGGGGCATCATGGTTTGGGGCTGCTGTGCTGCGTCAGGGCCTGGACGGATTGCTATCATCGAAAGAAAAATGAATTCCCAAGTTTATCAAGACATTTTGCAGGAGAACTTAAGGCCATCTGTCTTCCAGCTGAAGCTCAACAGAAGATGGGTGTTGCAACAGGACAATGACCCAAAGCATAGAAGTAAATCAACAACAGAATGGCTTAAACAGAAGAAAACACGCCTTCTGAAGTGGCCCAGTCAGAGTCCTGACCTCAACCCGATTGAGATGCTGTGGCATGACCTCAAGAAAGCGATTCACACCAGACATCCCAAAAATATTGCTGAACTGAAACAGTTCTGTAAAGTGGAATGGTCAAGAATTACTCCTGACCGTTGTGCACGTCTGATCTGCAACTACAGGAAACATTTGGTTGAAGTTATTGCTGCCAAAGGAGGTTCAACCAGTTATTAAATCCAAGGGTTCACATACTTTTTCCACCTGCACTGTGAATGTTTGCATGGTGTGTTCAATAGAAACATGGCAACATTTCATTCTTTGTGTGTTATTAGTTTAAGCAGACTGTGATTGTCTATTGTTGTGACTTAGATGATGATCAGATTAAATTTTATGACCAATTTGTGCAGAAATACATATCATGCCAAAGGGTTCACATACTTTTTCTTGCAACTGTATTTATTGCCTAGTATATTAATTTACTAATCAGTACATATCACTATTTATGGTGTTTTCACGTATGCTTAGATATGTGCAAAGTATTATTTACTAAATCCCTCATAGAATTGACTCATTACAAAAAGTTGTCATTCTTAAAGTGACAATATAAGCACCAACACAACATTAGCTTAATGGAGTAGTTTTGGTGTGTAGATCAAGTCCCTGCAGTCTAAATTCCCAATCATCTAAAAATTAGGATGTAAAGCAGTAGTTTATGCTGCCCTAGTCACTCCTCCATGCATGTAACTTGCATAGCCTTGCAGAACTCTTTCTGTAAATTGAGATCTAATGTTTATACTTCCTTTATTTCACAGTCTGTTTAATTTATAATTTCTTATCCCCTGCACTGTTAATAAACTTGTAGTCCTGAAGGTTTAATATGTGTTTAACTATTCCTGTATTTAATAGATATGTGTTTTGGAGGTGTGAAAAATAAAATTAAATGTAAAAATCCACACCTCTTTATTCTGCAACTGTGTGCCTACATTTTAACTCCCTGATGGTCATTGTTTTAAGGTCGGTCTTTATCACTTGGTAGTCAGCATAGAAAAAGTATAAAGAAAAATAATATTCCAGTTCCTTCTCTTCATTTGCAATGTTTGCCCTGATGTTGCCATGTCAGAACTGGTTCATGATGTCCTATGCAGAATCTTGACTCTAAGTTTAAAGGGAAACTCCAGTGCCAGAAAAACGATCCGTTTTTCTGGCACTGGAGGGTCCCTCTCCCTCCCACCCACCAATCCCCGGTTACTGAAGGGGTGAAAACCCCTTCAGTCACTTACCAGGGGCAGCGACAGGTCCCACGTCGCTGCTTCCTCCTCCCCCGCCGCTCCTCCTTCTGGTTACGTCGGCCGGTGGGCGAGACTGATCTCGCCCGCCGGCCGAGGAGACCTAATGCGCATGCGCGGCAATGCCGCGCATGCGCATTAGCGCACCCCATAGGAAAGCATTGAAAATGAATTTCAATGCTTCCCTATGGGGAATAGAGCGACGCTGGAGGTCCTCACACAGCGTGAGGACGTCCAGCGACGCTCTAGCACAGAAAACCTGTGCTATGAAGCAGGAAGTGTCCTCTAGTGGCTGTCTAATAGACAGCCACTAGGGGAGGACTTAACCCTGCAAGGTAAATATTGCAGTTTTAAAAAAACTGCAATAATTACACTTGCATGGTTAAGGGTAGTGGGAGTTGGCACCCAGACCACTCCAATGAGCTGAAGTGGTCTGGGTGCCTGGAGTGTCCCTTTAAAAAAAACTAGAGCATCTCATGAAAAAATGTTAACATAAGTTACAGGAGATTTTCAATGATTTATGTATGGTATAGATTTCAGAGTTGCAGTTAACCTGTAAGGGCCTGACACTCTATGACAGGCACACACACACACTTGCTGATTTGGCACACACTAAAAAAAACACACTCACTGACAGGCACACGCACACACAGAAAGACACACTGTTACAGGCATACTGACTCAGACAGACAGACATACTGACACACACACACACACTAACACACTGGCACACACACAGAGACATACTTGCACACACAGACATACTGACACACACACAGACAGACATACTGGCACACACACACAGACAGACATACTGGCTGACACACACATAGAGACATAGTTGCACACACACAGACAGACATACTGGCACACACACAGACAGACATACTGGCACACACACAGACAGACATACTGGCACACACACAGACAGACATACTGGCGCACACACAGACAGACATACTGGCGCACACACAGACAGACATACTGGCGCACACACAGACTGACATACTGGTGCACACACACACAGACATACTGACGCACACACACACACACACACACACACACACACTCATACACCCAAACTTTACACTTTTAAAACCAGTAGACAGGGGCTGAGTAAGGGGACAGGGCTGTATTGGGGGAACAGGGACTGAAGTGGACGGTGTAAACTGTAATTGGAGGTTTAGGAAATGTAGGGGGGGGTTAGGGGCTGAAGTTGGTTGATGGCTACAATTTGGGAAAGGGGCTGTGGTGTGGGTGATATGGGTTGCAATTGGGGGAGAGGAGCTGTAGTGGGGATGTTATGGGGCTGTGGTGTGGGGCAGGAGCTGAGGGGGGGAAGGAGCAGAAAAAGGGTTGGACAGGGGCTGAGAGGGGGGATAGGGGCTGAGGAAGGGGGATAGGGGTTGAGGGAAGGGGGATAGGGGTTGAGGCAAGGGGGATAGGGGTTGAGGCAAGGGGGATAGGGGTTGAGGGAAAGGGATAGAGGTTGAGGGAAGAGGATAGGGCCTGAGGTAGGGGACAGGGGCTGACTAAGGGGACAGGGGCTGACTAAGGGGACAGGGCTGAGGAGGGGGGACAGGGGCTGACTAAGGGGACAGGGCTGAGGAGGGGGACAGGGCCGACTAAGGGGACAGGTGCTGACCAAGGGGACAGGGCTGAGGAGGGGAATAAAAAAAAACTAAAGTGTATTCCTCCCCCCCCCCCCCCCAGTCTTACCTTAGGTCAGGGAGGGGTGGGCAGCAGCCAACAGGAGCAGGAGCAGCAGCCTGCAGTCAGTGAAGTCGGCCCCTCCTGATGATGTCAGGAGGAAGGGGTGTGACTTCCTCTGCTCTTCTCCCAGACTCCCAAGCGGTCATCAGGAGTGGCCGTCCGACTCCACTGGCTGCAGGGAGAGTGAGGTAAGTTGAAAAATCTGACTCCTCAGCCAGAGGCAGGGGATTCTGATTTTTCCTTTTTTTGCTGGATGCGGGCGGCCCTGGGTTTAGGGTGGCCTGGGGGACAATTGCCTCCCTGTCCCCCTTCCCAGCCCGCCCCTGCTGGCTTCGTGCATTCATCCAAAGAATTCATTGGCCTAGTTTTCCAATGATATTTATTTCAAAACAGATTCATATGTACAAAATAATTAAAAACAAAATGCAGCAGTGTGTAAAAAAAATCCAGCAATGGGTAAACATATACACTACCGCTATATGGATCAGTCTTTTAAAAGCAAACGCGTTTCGACTTGTACCAAGTTTTCCTCAGTGCTGAAATAGGTCCTTACATCCCACTGATCCAAATATATATGATCTTCTGATTTAAATATTCCGCTCACCCGTTGACAAGGCGTCTCACTTCCTCCTCAGAACTCCGGGTGCTTCCCCATCTTAATCACATGAATACACCTATTCCGTCCGGTGCATTTATAATGTTACTTCCAGTCTGGCTTGTGCAGTTCCCTTTTCGGACTGGAAGTTGCGTGGCATCCGTTTTGGACTTGGGCCAAATGCCCTTACAGTGTAAAACATAGGACTTGCTGCGGTTATAAAACCCCAAACCTTAATTGAACACATATATTATAAGGCAAACAAAGAATCTCCACATATCATATTGAAAAAGAAAAGAACAGGCAAGATAAAAATCTTATTCGCCTTACCTAAAACAAGGAATCACAAAACATAAATGTTATAGTTAGTATAGCAATTAAAAACAGATAAACTACAGTGAATTATTCACTAAATAGTGTATGGGTCAAAAATCAATAGTGCAAATGTTACAACTGGAGGTAATATTGACAGAGTATTTACCAGGTAAGAACAAAATCTGTGCAGCCCTAGTTAACTCAGCAAGATGATAAAGCTCAAATTCAGTATAAATATCAATATAAAGAAACATACCTTAAAGCTATAGAATAAAGAAAACCTAAAAAAAGATTCCTATAATATTATAAAAAGATAAAAAAAGTTTTTTACAATAAGAACTAAAAATTTTTTTTAAATGTTTTTATAAAAAAAATGGGCCAGTTCAAAATCGATATTCAATGTATCAAGCTCGAATATCCATTTGCTTTCCACATTGCTGAGTTTTTTAACATTGTCCTTCCCACGCCAATTGTGTCTTTTTTTTTGTAAATTGCCATAAAACTAAGAAGGGAGGAGTTGCCATTATGCGATTGGAAAAAATGGGCTGATACGCTGTGCTTCTTATACCTCTTCTGGATATTCCCCATGTGTTCCAGTATGCAAGTATTTAGATTCCGCATTGTCATACCCACATACTGTAACCCACAGGGGCACCAGAGAGGGTATATTAAATTTTTAGAATGGCAAGTTAATACGTCGTTTATTAAAAACCTTTTTTTGTGACACATTAGATTTAAAATCTATTTGCATAGTTTTATTCAATTTGTTGTTTTGTTTTTTTACAAGCTGTGCACATTTTACACGGATATAAACCCTGTGATAAATTAAACATATTACCTATCGGTGGATCTTTAAGAAAACTTTTAACTAATTTTGTTTTCATATTTTTGGCTCCTCTGTACATATTTGGTTTATCACCCAAAATCTCTTTCAAGTATTTATTTGTTTTTATAAATGTCAATATTTATTACTAATATATTTTATTTGTTTGACATCTTCACTATAATCTAGAATAATGGGGATACCCTTCTTTACACTTCCTAAACCTTGGTTCTCTAGAGCATCTTTTTTATAAACCAAAAGGCTATTCCTATTAAGCGCCTGTACTTCCAATTTATGTTCTTCAAGAGTGCCGACGTCATAATTTTTATATTTAAAAAAAGTTGTCAAAACATCAGCTTGGGCTTCAAATTGCTGCAGATCACTGCAGTTCCGTCGCATTCTAATATATTGACCTTTTGGGCATTAAAAGAAAAATACAGACACAATATAGGGAAGACGATGATGAGACAGTGACCAGTGCCCCAAACATGGTCTCTCCCTCTGAGACAGAGAAATGTTGGCTGTGTGTCGTATACATTAATAAACGTACTTGTGTTAACATAACATAAAGTTAATCGGGCTCTGTAGTTAAATTTCATAAAAAGACTCTGTAATGGTAATGCATTTTTGGCAAGTGTTTAAAAAGTCTAATGCCAGCTTTCGACATGTACACTTTGATGGATGAAACCTTCAGATGGATGAGAAAATTTAGCATCCTGATGATAGATATAGCAGGCACTTAACGTAAGTGGTTTTTAATCTTATACGGTAACTAAAACATTAATTAAATTATAAGTGTTCAATATGAACAAATCAATTGGCATTCACATTGTCAAGTGTGCCAGCTTAACTTTTTGGGGAGACATACTTGCAGAATTGAAAAACAAAACAATCTATGCATTATGCAAGATTAATTTTATAGACGTGCAGAATGTGTGGCACACATCTTCTAATTCTACAATTATCTAATTCCGCAATTCTCCAATTATAGCAATTAGCTATACTCTGAAAACCATAACTACTACAGCCAGCTGTAGTGTTTATGTTGGTAGGACTGCCCTGGTGCCGTACCGTGGTAAGTAGTCAAACAGGTTTTCTTATGGGTTGACACTTACCTTACTAAAATATTTTCTCTTCTTTTTTTGCATCTGCGTCTTTCTTCCCCCAACATGCTGGTTATTGAAGAATGGCAACTTGCAGAAACATCTGGAATCAGTGGAGAGGGATTTCATTGTTTTCAATAGAGAGAGGTAAGTATGATGAGGTTATGTTTTCTGCATTTTAAACATATTGTAGAGTCATGCAGTTCTTTGCTTTACAGCATAACCAAGAAATACAATGGATGGCAGTTCTATTCAAAATTTATATATTAAAATACAGATTTCAGATTATTTTTATTAACACATTTTTCAGAAAAAAACATAAACCAATTTCAAAACAAGATTATAACAATTCAAACAATGATAATGAGGGGAAGGGATATACATCTTTGCATATCAAAATGCAAATGTCATATGTTTACATAAGTAAAATATGATACAGAGTATAACTATTTATAAGTAAAAATTAGTACAACAGTTACCTTACGTGTAATCACTAAGGTGTGTGGAATTAATCATATGTGATATTTCTTCTTTACTTTTCCCAGTTGTTCCACAGAAATCTTAATAAAGCAGAGTGATTGGAAGGTTGCCTCAACGTCACTTTTTGCTGTTTAATACTTACAGTAGAACTTCCTTTATAAATGGAGCAGACTGTGATTTCTAATAGCAGGGTATAACTGATGTTGTTGCAACAAGAATGTCACTTATCAAAATTCTATCTATTTTGCTAGTTGTGTTGGGGATTTTCTTAAACAGTTTTAAATATGGTGGAAATTTAAATATAGACAGATCAATTATTTTTGATTAGATACGTAATTTCCTCCCAAAAGTCCAGAAACTTCACAAAGTGCCACCATAGAAAGTTCTTATACAGTGTAAAATCTTAGGGACAGTAGTCATTTTGATCAATGTTCTCCTTCGTACCCAATATATTTTAAGTCCTGCCCATCTTTCCATTTCAGCCTTAAGTTCAGGCCATAGTTTGGCCAAGTTAAAACAAAATGCATCTTTGACAGGTTCTTGGTCAAATTAATTCCCAGGAATGACATATAATAATTTCTCCTGTCAAACTGGTATCCCACCTTCAATTCAGCCAGCACGGGCTTTTTAATACATGTACAGTTGCAAGAAAAAGTATGTGAACCCTTTGGAATGATATGGATTTCTGCACAAATTGGTCATAAAATGTGATCTGATCATCATCTAAGTCACAACAATAGACAATCAAAGTCTGCTTAAACTAATAACACACAACACATGAAATGTTGCGATGTTTTTATTGAACACACCGTGTAAACATTCACAGTGCAGGTGGAAAAAGTATGTGAACCCCTAGACTAATGACATCTCCAAGAGCTAATTGGAGTGAGATGTCAGCCAACTGGAGTCCAATCAATGAGATGAGATTGGAGGTGTTGGTTACAGCTGCCCTGCCCTATAAAAACACACACCAGTTCTGGGTTTGCTTTTCACAAGAAGCATTGCCTGATGTGAATGATGCCTTGCACAAAAGAGCTCTCAGAAGACCTACGATTAAGAATTGTTGACTTGCATAAAGCTGGAAAGGGTTATAAAAGTATCTCCAAAAGCCTTGCTGTTCATCAGTCCACGGTAAGACAAATTGTCTATAAATGGAGAAAGTTCAGCACTGCTGCTACTCTCCTTAGGAGTGGCCGTCCTGTAAAGATGACTGCAAGAGCACAGCGCAGACTTCTCAATGGGGTGAAGAAGAATCCTAGAGTGTCAGCTAAAGACTTACAAAAGTCACTGGCAAATGCTCACATCCCTGTTAGCGAATCTACAATACGTAAAACACTAAACAAGAATGGATTTCATGGGAGGATACCACAGAGGAAGCCACTGCTGTCCAAACAAAACATTGCTGCACGTTTACAGTTTGCACAAGAGCACCTGGATGTTCCACAGCAGTACTGGCAAAATATTCTGTGGACAGATGAAATCAAAGTTGAGTTGTTTGGAAGAAACACACAACACTATGTGTGGTGAAAAAGAAGCACAGCACACCAACATCAAAACCTCATCCCAACTATGAAGTAAGGTGGTGGGGGCATCATGGTTTGGCGCTGCTTTGCTGCGTCAGGGCCTGGACGGATTGCTATCATCGAAAGAAAAATGAATTCCCAAGTTTATCAAGACATTTTGCAGGAGAACTTAAGGCCATCTGTCTACCAGCTGAAGCTCAACAGAAGATGGGTGTTGCAACAGGACAATGACCCAAAGCATAGAAGTAAATCAACAACAGAATGGCTTAAACAGAAGAAAATACGCCTTCTGAAGTGGCCCAGTCAGAGTCCTGACCTCAACCCGATTGAGATGCTGTGGCATGACCTCAAGAAAGCAATTCACACCAGACATCCCAAGAATATTGCTGAACTGAAACAGTTCTGTAAAGAGGAATGGTCAAGAATTGTCACGATTCGGGGAACCCAACACGCTAACACACACACAGACACACACACAGAAAGTGTGCAGTACCGGACCTTAGAGTGGCCGGGCTAAGCACACACAGAATAGTCAGGAGACAAGCCGAGTAAGGGGAACCAGAAAACAGAATAACGAGAAACAAGCCGAGGTCAAAGGGTAGGAGAAAGTCACAAAGTCTGTATAACAAGTCAGGGAGTACGTAACCAGAAAGCACACGTTCAGTATCAATACTCTAAAGCAAAGACCACAACAGGGCACTGAGAGACAGGAAAGGTAAGTATGAATATCCTTGCCTTAATTCTGATTGGATAACTTCCAATCAGAATTAACAAACACACGTGGGGGGTATCTGTACCCCCCCACTGTGATTGTTGCACTGTCGCTTTAACGCCGGGTCACGTGAGTGACCCCGGCGTACTGATATGGGTGCCGGCTCCCAGCGTGCAGCGTTACACATGCTGCCGCTGGGGGGAGGAGGAGGAGAGGACGCGAGCGGCGTGTCAAGAGGAGAGGACGCCGCTCGCCGACCGGTAAGAGGAGGGGGGACCGCGGGCGCGACGGACCGAGGGTGAGTGCTGCAAGAGGATTGCAGCCTCCCCTCACCGCTTCCCGCGGAGCCCTGTCAGAATTACTTCTGACCGTTGTGCACGTCTGATCTGCAACTACAGGAAACATTTGGTTGAAGTTATTGCTGCCAAAGGAGGTTCAACCAGTTATTAAATCCAAGGGTTTACATACTTTTTCCACCTGCACAGTGAATGTTTACATGGTGTGTTCAATAAAAACATGGCAACATTTCATTCTTTGTGTGTTATTAGTTTAACCCCTTAACACCGCAGCCAAATGTACAAGTTGTGAACGAAACAAAACGTAAACAAAACCTGGCATTTGCGCTATATGTCTGTCCAACCGTAATTCACCTCTTTCATATTAAATGCACCCCCCCTTATTATATATCATTTTATTCAGGGGAAACAGGGCTTTCATTTAATATCAAATATTTAGCTATGAAACATAATTTAATATGAAAAAAATGGGAGAAAATAAGATTTTTTTTTATTTTTTTCGTTCTACATGACATTTTAACTGTCAATGTCATAATACTGTTTGCTTTTACTGCAATAAAATACACATATTTGTATTCAGCAAAGTCTCACGTGTAAAACAGTACCCCCTATGTACAGGTTTTATGGTGTTTTGGGAAGTTACAGGGTCAAATATAGCGTGTTACATTTGAAATTGAAATTCGCCAGATTGGTTACGTTGCCTTTGAGACTGTATAGTAGCCCAGGAAATAAATTTACACCCATAATGGCATACCATTTGCAATAGTAGACGACCCAAGGTATTGCAAATAAGCGATGTCCAGTCTTTTTTAGTAGCCATTTGGTCACAAACACTGGCCAAAGTTAGCGTTTGTATTTGTTTGTGTGTGAAAAATGCAAAAAACGCCAATTTTGGCCAGTGTTTGTGACTAAGTGGCTACTAAAAAAGACTGGACATACCCCATTTGCAATACCTTTGGTTGTCTACTATTGCAAATGGTATGCCATCATAGGGGTAATTTTCATTCTTGGGCTACCATAGGGTCATAAAGGCAACGTAAGCAATCTGGCGAATTTTAAAAAAAAAAATTTAAAAAAAAAAATTAAACACAAGCCTTATATTTGACGCTGTAATTTTTGAAAACACCATAAAACCTGTACATGAGGGGTACTGTTGTACTCAGGAGACTTCGCTGAACACAAATATTTGTGTTTCAAAACAGTAAAAAGTATTGCAGCAATAATATCGTCCCTGTAAGTGCTGTTTGTGCGTGAAAAATGCAAAAAACGTCACTTTTACTGGCGATATCATGGTTGTAATACATTTTACTGTTTTGAAACACTAATATTTGTGTTCAGCGAAGTCTCCCGAGTAAAACAGTACCCCCCATGTACAGGTTTTATGGTGTCTTGGAAAGTTATAGGGTTAAATATAGTGCTAGCAAATTAAATTCCCTATACTTTCGGCATGGGTGGTCAGGCAGGTCCCGCTAATTGTAATTAATTAGGATACCTAATTATGTAAAATTATTACATAAATATATGTGTAGAATTAATATATGTATATATATATACATATGTGTATATATACGTATATATATATATATTTTTTTTTTTATATTTTTATTTATATATAGGTATATATATAGTGATATATACGTATATATTTATGTATATAGATATATATATTATTTCGTTATAAGTGTATTTTGATATAAATATATATATATTAATATCAGAATACAGTTAGAACGAAATAAAACACATCTATATATTTTTTAATATTTTATTTTTAATTATTTTTTTATTTTATTTTTTTACGTATTTACATATTAATTTTTTTTATATTATTTATAAATATATATATAACAATAATTATATATATATTTAATCAGTATCAGTCTACGTGTAATTTGATATTAATATATATATATAATTATATATATATTAATATTAAAATACACCTAGACGGTGTATGTGTATGTGTGTATATGTGTATATATATACTTAGATCATATATATATAATATATATATATATGATCTAAGTATATAATTTATTTATTTTTACACTGTTTTAAAACATTTTTATTTTATTTTCAGCCAGCAGGGGGACCAACTGTCATTACAGTTGGTCCCCCTGCTGGCAATGCAGCAGGCAGCTATACCGGCCATGTGATTGTGAGGTCCTCGCAAGGACCTCACTCTCACATGGCCGGGAGGGCTCCTGGAGGGCGGACGTGCCGCGGGGGGCTCCCTGGGAGTCCCCCGAACCGCGATCGCCGGCGTGGGACCGCCAGCGACCGGGTAAGTTACTAAAAACCGGAGGGCGTACTATTCCGTCCGGCGGCGTTTAGAGCCGCTTTTAAAAGGACGTAATAGTACGCCCTCCGGTCTTAAGGGGTTAAGCAGACTGTGATTGTCTATTGTTGTGACTTAGATGATGATCAGATCACATTTTATGACCAATTTGTGCAGAAATCCATATCATTCCAAAGGGTTCACATACTTTTTCTTGCAACTGTATATTTTGTTTATAGTTTTTATTTTTCTCCTTCGGGAGGGTTAAATATGTTTTCCTTAAATGTTGTTTAGCTTCAAACGCTTGAATTTTAGTCATCAAATATCACATCTCATGTTAGTAGGTTTTTGCATTTAGATAAGGTTAGATCAGTGGCGGATCCAGAGCCTGATCTCGGGAGGGGCACTTGTAGATTATTTAAATAATTAATCCTGGCACAATAACCACTACAGCTCAGTGTAGTAGTTACGGTGCCAGTAGTGCCAGGATCCCACCCCAGAGTAAGTAGTCATACCGTTTAAGAACAGTTTGACAACTTACCTGGGGTCTGCTGGGATATAGGGCATAGGAGAAGTGGTGTGTGTTTGAGGTTGAAGCGTGTGTGAAAGGTGCAGTGTGTGTGTGTGAAAGGACAGTGTGTGTGTGAGCGGTGAAGTGTGTGTGTGAGTGCGTAAGGGCGGCAGTGTATGTCAGGGTTGCAGTGTGTATGTTAGGGGGCAGTGTATGTGTGGGGCATTGTGTGTGTGTGAGGGTGGCAGTGTGTGTATGGGGGGCACTGTATGTCTGTGTGGGGCAGTGTGTGTATGAGGAGTGCTGTATGTATAGGGGGGCACTGTATGTATGTGTGGGGCAATGTGCGTATGGGGGGGCACTGTGTGTATGGGGGGCAGTGTGTGTATGGGGGGGTCATGTGTGTGTGTGGCAATGTGTGCATGGGGGGCAGCAGTGTGTGTAGGGCACTGTGTGTATGTGGGGCAGTGTGTGTATGGGGGCAGTGTGTGTATGAGGAGTGCTGTATGTATAGGGGGCACTGTATGTATGTGTGGGGCAATGTGCGTATGGGGGCACTGTGTGTATGGGGGCAGTGTGTGTATGGGGGGGTCGTGTGTGTGTGGGGCAATGTGTGCTTGGGGGCAGCAGTGTGTGTGGGGCAGTGTGTGTATGGTGGCAGTGTTTGTGGGGCAGTGTGTATGGGGACAGTGTTTGTGGGGCAGTGTGTGTATGGGGGCAGTGTGTGTATGGGGGCAGTGTGTGTATGGGGGCAGTGTGTGTATGGGGGCAGTGTGTGTATGGGGACAGTGTGTGTATGGGGACAGTGTTTGTGGGGCAGTGTGTGTATGGGGACAGTGTGTGTATGGGTGTGCAGTGTGTGTGTGGGGCAGTGTGTGTGTGTGTGGGGCAGTGTGTGTGTGTGTGGGGCAGTGTGTGTATGGGGACAGTGTGTGTATGGGGACAGTGTTTGTGGGGCAGTGTGTGTATGGAGACAGTGTTTGTGGGGCATTGTGTGTATGGGGGCAGTGTTTGTGGGGCAGTGTGTGTAGTGTGTGTATGGGGACAGTGTTTGTGGGGCAGTGTGTGTATGGGGACAGTGTTTGTGGGGCAGTGTGTATGGGGACAGTGTTTGTGGGACAGTGTGTGTATGGGGCAGTGTTTATGGGTCAGTGTGTGTATGGAGACAGTGTTTGTGGGGCAGTGTGTGTATGGGGGGCAGTGTGTGTATGGGGGGCAGTGTGTGTATGGGGGGCAGTGTGTGTATGGGGACAGTGTTTGTGGGGCAGTGTGTGTATGGGTGTGCAGTGTGTGTATGGGGACAGTGTTTGTAGGATAGTGTGTGTATGTGGGGCAGTGTGTGTATGGGGACAGTGTGTAAGGGGAAAGTGTGTGTAGTGTGTGTATGGGGACAGTGTTTGTGGGGCAGTGTGTGTATTCTGATGATCCCACCCAAGGAGGTGGATCATGGGGCGGGGCCAGTGCCGGCTGGGCCAGTGTCTGCGGATCCACGCGGCACTGGAATAAAGGTGAGTTTTTATCCTATTTAAGGGGAACAAGGGGGGCCAGAAACATAAATAGTGTTTTTAACACTATAGGGATGGGAATACATGTTTGTATTCCTGACCCTATAGTGTTCCTTTAAGTGTAGTTATTCAATGCTATACAAAAAAGGAGAAAGCTAGGTGTAGAGCCACAATTTAGTAAAATATACAATATAGAATAATGAATACATAGAAAAACTTAGGAAGCTATAATATAGCACACATATATACTGCAGTCCCAAGAGGAGCAAAAAAGTTAAATATTTGAAAGTCCAAGTTTTTTGTTTGTTTTTTTACTTTTTTTTTTTGCAGTGCATGAAAATAATACAGGCATGCGTGAGGTGCCCCAAAAACAGTCCTCAGGCTATTTCCTCACTGTACATGCGGGGCACACGGATTCCAAGCACAATTTTATAGTTTGAGCAGGCGTAGTCACTTAGATCATTCGTTTAACTGTTTAACTAACGAGATGTACATTTATATTTTTGCTAGAACATGCATCTCTAACTGCCATTGATACATCTATGATAACACATCCACTCTGTACAACCTGATGATAGTGCTAGTAATTCTTAAAGGCTATTGGTCTGAATAGATTAATCTGTGTTTCCACGATGTGTACAGTGTAGGTGCTATTAAGCTAAGAGGGAGAGACTGTAATACCCAGCTGATGGTAAGTCTTAACTAGGCACAGTTATGTTCTTGGAGTTTGAGTATAGGGAGGGGGGAGCTGTCTGTCTGTGATCTAGTTGTTATGCTAAGGTACTTGCTAGTGGACAGATGAGTTTCTGTGTACTAATGTCTAATAGCTAGCCTCAGTTCCCTAGAGTAGGTTCGGAAACCGGCTACTTAAAGGTCACATATAAAGCAGCTATACCCAGGGCATTAATTAAGTTGCCTGTGAGCTTGTCACAGAAATTAGGGTTAAGGTTAATACCCAGCAGGTCAGTTTACTTGTGTGAAGATATGCTATCTATGCCTACTTAGATACAATTTAAAAGCAAATTAAATGTAAGTGAATGCATAAACAAAAGCGGGAAACAGGAAGAGTCCACTGGTTCTTCAAGAGGCAGACCACTGCAAGCCCGCACAGGCTGTGCAATGTTACAGCTGCCGAAGGTATGCCGGACGGCTCTCCCGGTATTGTAGCTGTGCTCTCCGTCACCTACCCGGCTGATTGTAGTGCTGGTAGAGTCCCGGCAGGTTGGTGAGTCAGGAGGGACCCACTCCACTAGCCTTTGACACCGCATGGGCCTGCGTGCGCTGGTTTCCTGAGGGGCAAGCACTGAAGGTCCAAGACCATGCTGGGAGCGATGTCCTCGCATGGCTTGGAGTGGAGATTCAGGCTGCCGGCTCCTTTATTCTGCTCGCTGGTGTGACAGTCCAGTCCGGGCATCGAGCTGTGGCCAGCAGATCACATCACCGTTGAAGCAGCTTGCAGGTAGTTAGTGCAGCCGCGTCCATTGCAGCTTGCCCGGCAGCCATCTTGTTGTCAGAGCGCAGGAATCCTTAATCATGTTAAACTCTTTAGGGTTGGTGCTGTAGGTGTCGGATCTTTCCAGTGGGGACCGGGATGACCCCCGCCAGTCCAAGGGGGCGTGTGACAGGGTTGTTGTGTGGCAGCTAGGCATGTGAGCAGGGCGGCGGCCGTCCACCCTTCTCCTTTCCCGAGTGGGCCGCAGGCTCCAAAGCTTTGTGCTGTCCTCAGGGACCCCAAAACTCCCGATCAACCTGCCTGTGCACTCTGCTGTATTTTCAGGCGTAGATGACAGTTATAATTTGCGATTTCCAGCCAAAAGGGGCCTCCTGTAGCAGGAACCTCTCCCGCGTGCGACCGGTCAGCATGGCGGTCAGGCCCCGCCCCCGAAAGTCCAAATTTATAGTGTGAAAATACACTTGCCAAAAGTGTTTGTCCACAAAGTGTCTGCGTAATTCCTCAGTGGGAGTACCAGGGTAAGTTCAGCAGTTGAATCTGTATGAAATAACAGAAAATGAATAATAGGGTAGTATGTTCTGACAGGGAACAACTAAAAGGAATACGATATAGTCCTAATCACGTTTTATGGAGCTGTAACTTGCTCCAGTATGAATGGCATACAGTGGTACAATCCCCACTTGCAAGGATACGTGAGGGTAGTGTCTTTATGGTATAAGGACCATAAAATATAAAACAGAAACAACAATAGTGCTCACGGTATAAAATACCAGGAGTTTAATAATAAATAAAGAACGTACTCACATTTACCAGAGCAGGCAAACTACTCTATGGATAGGGCGTGGTTGATATAATCCCCACCAAGGATATCTAGAGAGTAGTACTCACTGGAGGTAAAAAATCACTGGAGGTAAAAAATCAGGTGCCAGGAATGAAAAATAAAATCTGTAAAGCATAGTATAACCCAAAATATTCTTACAAGTATAAAACAGCATATGAAGTAACCACAACGTGTTTCACCTCAGGGGCTTTTTCAAGTTGAGATAGAAATAGTAACCTGGCATACAAGGATTTTCAAAGAGAAATTAAGGTTTGACAATTTTAAAATTGGCGTCAAAATTACATCATCATAATTTTAATTTTATATTTACTTAAAAAAACTTACTTTATTTATTAGGTATGAGTTGGTAGATACCAAGGTTAGATTAATATGTAAAAATGAAGCTTTTTGGTGTTTAAAATTGATAATAATAATCATGTGATCTGCCGCCATCTTTAATGACGGTTGTGATGCATTATGGGGAATGTAGTGTAAGAGAGAGGCTGGGCTGTTTGGGTGGCCTAATGGATATTCAGTGTGTTTACACTAAAAACATAAAGACAACTAATGCGATAGAGCGATGTCGATAAAAAATAATAAATCTTTGATGGAGAAATATTAAAAATCTGTAATAAATAACCAAAAAACGTGCTACAAAATGAAAAAGTGAAAAAGTCCTAAACACACTAAGTCTGGGTCTTAAATAAAGTCTACCTGGTTAGTCTCAAATATATTGAAATATGGAGTTAGTTGCTCCTTAAGAGGATAGAATAACAGACATATGAAGTGATATAGACGTAGAGCAGGTAGACAGTATAGCTGCCAGGGAGCGCAGATAGTAGGGTAAATAGATATTCGTAGGAAGTTGAGTAATAGGTACTTAAATGTAGCTTGAAAATCCTGCATGTATCTAGGGCAGGGGTAGGCAACCTACGGCACTAGTGTCATGCACGGCACTCGAGGTGTCTTTGCACGGCACTCAAGGCTGCTACAGCCAAACAGGCTCTGGCTTATCAGGAGTCCCAGTGAAACTTCAGATATCTGCTAATACGAAAAGGTGGTGAAGGACAATCCTCAATTTATGTATTGCAGCACATAGAGTAAGTGATCTCAGATCACTTTCTCCCAGCACTTGTGAATGGGAATCCACACTGAAGTAGAGCAGCCTGCAGCTGCTGTAGCAGCTCCTGTACTTGACCTGTACCTGGCCAGCCTGGTCCCCACTGGAACCCAGGGAAGCCACCCACACTGCTAGATTTACACAGAAATGCACAATAACCCTCCCCTCATACAAATAATACGAACAGCCCACAAGCAAACATACATACAATCCGCACAAACGTAACCCGCTAACAATCCACATAAATGCACACAACCCCACATGCAGCCTCTCACATGCAATACCCCAAACAGCACCCACACATACACACACTACCAAACACACAATGTGACATCCATCCACACACACACACACACACACAATACCCCAAACAGCCCCACATATACACACTACCAAACACACAATGTGACATATCCATCCACACACACACACACACACACAATACCCCAAACAGCCCCACATATACACACTGCCAAACACACAATGTGACATATCCATCCACACACACACACAATACCCCAAACAGCCCCTCACATACACACACTACCAAACACACAATGTGACATATCCATCCACACACACACACACAATACCCCAAACAGCCCCACATATACACACTACCAAACACACAATGTGACATATCCATCCACACACACACACACACACACAATACCCCAAACAGCCCCACATATACACACTGCCAAACACACAATGTGACATATCCATCCACACACACACACACACACACAATACCCCAAACAGCCCCACATATACACACTGCCAAACACACAATGTGACATATCCATCCACACACACACACACACACACAATACCCCAAACAGCCCCTCACATACACACACTACCAAACACACAATGTGACATATCCATCCACACACACACACACACACACAATACCCCAAACAGCCCCACATATACACACTGCCAAACACACAATGTGACATATCCATCCACACACACACACACACACACAATACCCCAAACAGCCCCTCACATACACACACTACCAAACACACAATGTGACATATCCATCCACACACACACACACACAATACCCCAAACAGACCCTCACATACACACACTGCCAAACACACAATGTGACATATCCATCCACACACAATTCCACAAGCAGCCCCCATACACAGCCCACATTCATATGTATCATACACAATACCACAAACTACTCATGAATATATACAATATAATAGCTCATATACATACAAATACAACAATCCGAAGTAACTGCAGTATAAATAACACAAGCAGAATCTAGCAGCATACACACCGTAATTTTAAAAAATAGGACTGGCACGCTACGGGACATCACAATCCTATATCGGCACAGTGCTGCTAAAAGGTTGCCTACACCTGATCTAGGGATAGTGTTCAGAGCCTCTATTAGACGGGGAGATGTGGATGAAACAGAATCTCCCCCTTGTGGCCTGAGTCTAAACTAAACCCCAGACTAACTCAAGTTGTCACCACAAACCATGGCTAGTGGGTATACCCAAAAGTCAATTCTTGCGTTTACGTAGAAACTGCTCTCATAACGAAGATTTTATTGAACAAGCCCATACTCTCAAAGAAAAATTCATTGATAAAAACTATTCCCCAGATAATCTTGATAGATCCCTCAAAGCAGTCAAAGAAAGAAACAGATTAGATCTCTTAGAATACAAAAATAAATGACACAGATTCCTCTTTTATGCCAATTATTTTTAATTTCAATAAGAACAGTTACAATGTGAAAAAGTCATTAAAAAACACTGGCACATTTTAAAACAAGATTACATTCTTAAAGAATTTATTCCAGAAAATCCCAATGTAGTTTTTAGAGGTGCCCCTAGTTTTAGATCCATTTTAACAAAAAATTACACTAAATCTACCATTAATCGGACGCCACCCCGAGACCCATCAGAGACAGGAGTGCAAAGCTTCAAATGCGGCCTACTGGGACTGGAGCTAGAAGGAGACGGCAGCTCTCCTTGGCGCCAAGACCCTTAAGCGATTTACCTACAGCCTACCTCCCTCCCCCCCCCCCCCGGACCGGTGGGGGTTATCCCGGTCCCCGCTGGTCGAGCCGACCGAAAAGGAGAGCGGACACCCTAACCACGCGGCACACAGGGACAAAGGACCTCCAAAGCCAGACCAAAATGGCCGCCCAGCACAAACCCCATGAACAGAGCACCCACAGCAAGCCTTTCACGCCGCCCCAGGGGACGTTCGACCGGACCTGCAAAAGTTTCTGGGACATTCTGCACAGCAGAGGAGCAACTTACCGCCAAGCTGAAAAATGGGTGGCTGCCTGGATCCGGCCAGCGACACTACGCAGCCATTACAGGCACCCCCCACGAGCCTCCAAGGCAGCCGTCCGGCAGCGCAGGTTCCAGCGGTCCTCAAGGCGGAAAAAGGTACCAAGTCTCACGGGCGCGAGCTCCCACAAGCAGCAGCACCAAAATGAGGACACTACGCAAGCGACACCTAACAAGACCCCATCATACCAGAGCCTCAGCAGCCGGCACAGAATGACGCAACTGCCCGCTGCCCACACTGCACAACCGGCGAACAAGCGATGGCGCACACCTCAGGGCACCCTCAGAGCAGGCCCACCGACTCTGCCCCAGACTGCTGACTCGCACAGGCGACTTCCATCACATCCACTGACCCTCTCACCCGGCCGAAATCACGGCACTCAGTGTCACATGTTTCCACGCTTTACAGCCGACGCTACAAAACCGGTGACTGTACCGCTGCATCTCTCACAGGGCTCTACCGGAGCTGCCTCCCGACGCAGTGACACCATGCCCAGGGGCAACAAAGGTGGGACTATTCATGGCAGCAACTGGGACTTACCGAGTTTGGGCATAGGCTGAAGCACTTATCATATTGCCGCACAAGGGTATACTTAGCCTGGTATGACACCAATCACCACTACAGCTAAATACCTGGACTCTGATAACAAATGCATGTCTCTCACCTACGATGCTACCATGCCAACATTAACCCTTAAACTGTAATGTTATAATTTCTGTTCAAACTTAACTCCAGTGGTATCTTATATTATGCTATTTATGTTATACATGTTAATACCTTGCTAGCTGATTATATTATGAGTCCTAAGCAGCCGTCCATTCCTGAGAGCAGCAAACAGAAGCGCCTATACAAACCGTCTTAAAATCACTTTTTTTTGGGGGGGCAATCACACTGCTAGGCAAACGCAGTACACCCACACAACGCAAAGCTTACCAGACTAAAGCTGTATGATTGTTTACTCCCTTATTACATGTTTAAATCTTACACACTGACAGTTCCACACAAAGGCCCTGTTAAGCCTTTCAAGACACTACTGTTTACACTAGCTTATCTGCCTACAACGCTGATCCTGCTACTACTATTGCTTAAACAAGTCATTAGTGCAAATACTTAAAGCATGCATCACATAAACAGTGAACAGAATGTTACCTGCACGTAACCTTAACTATCAGCCTAGTTAGCCAGGAAACATGCATTGCCTAGCAAATACTGTACCTGTTAATCATCTGCGGTCTACGCTTGTTAATATTATTTTATATAACCACATAGGCACTGAAAGCGCTAAACAGGTTATTTATTACTTGTATTTCATTTGTATTTTGATGTATTATATGTTTTAAGCGCCACTCAGCCGTAGCACTGCCACCATCCTCACGCAATGGAGACACTTAGGCACCCCTCTTGAACCTACTGCCGCTTATAAGGCAGCCGCTAATTACCGTTTGACATTGACATCAGCTCTCATGGTCAGACATGATAAAAGTCACAAATATGACACGTACGCCCTCAGACGACGGAATCATGCGAGACTATGCGCCTCGAAGCTAGACACCTCAGCGCATTTAGACGTATCATACACGGCTAGACAGTCCTCACAACATGAATCTCCCTAGGACGCACCAACTCTTTCATTGATTATAGCAACCTACCACACAGGCACTAAAAACGCTACCAAATAGTCACATGGCCACACATACCATACAGTACACACCACTTTGTTATATGTATTGAAACGTTATTTTCCTGTCTTGTTACTCTCATGTTTAAAACTAAAATATTGTGCTGTTTAAACTGCCACATGTTGAAATGCTGACAAAACGCTAGCAGACGCTGTTGTGGCGCTGCAGGCTCTATTGTTATTTCATGCACAAACAAAAATAAAGAATTAAAAAAAAAAAAAAAAAAAAATCTACCATTAATCAATCCTCATCCTTTTTATCCCAATCTAAAGGATTTTCAAATGCAGTAGATGTATTGTCTGCAAAACAACAGACCACAATATCAGATCCAAAACTACACATTTCACATCCAATATCACAAAAAAAACCATACCCCATTAAAGATCTTATTTGCTGTAATGCTAAGAATGTTATATACCTACTTGAGTGCCTGTGTGGCCACCAGTACGTTGGGATGACCACCAGGTGCTTAAAAACAAGACTAGCGGAACACTGTCGAAATATTATCAAAGGAAACCCTAACCACTCAGTGTCCAAATACTTTTTAATCCACGATAAGAACCCTAAATATCTAAAATGTATAGGTATCCAAAAATGCTAAATCCCTTGGAGAGGTGGTGATTTAAAAAAAATCATAGGTCAAAAAGAAATGTATTGGGTCTACCTTTTAAAAACCTTTGTCCCTAATGGATTAAATGTAGACTTCGATCTTTTTAACTTCTTATAAATATGCGCCTTTTAACACTTGGATGTATTCCTTTAATTTTAATTTAGATGTTTACCTATACAATAATTTTTATTTTTATTTTATCCAGAAGTAAACAGGATGTCAATGAAAATCAAAAACAAGTAACATTGGACCAAACCAAAGAAGAAGATGAAGATGGAAAAAACAATAATCTACAGTCCTTATAATCTTCAATACTTTAATCAAATATTAATGTGGCCATTGCTGTTTAGGACTTAATGGTCTGAAGCCAAGTGAAATAATTAATTAAACATGATTTAGCCAAAGTTGTAGATGGAAAATGGCGCTATGTAAGACTGTGAGCTTTGGCTCTCTTTAGAAAGGTCACACAAGTCTTATCAAAATTTAGACATGAACATGCTTACTTTTAATAGAAAAAAAGAGCTAAATATCACTTTCATAGTATGTTTTATAAATTTGCAATAATATATTTTCTTTACGTAAATATATCCGTGCTTTTATAGATGCATTCACGCCCGAGATAAGTCATAGTATTTGTATCTAAGTAATAAAGTGAATGGTATTTGCAATGATTGCCTGTTGTTCAAGTCTACTTTTATTCATTTTAGCAATAGTTATTTATCCTCCTGAGATTTCAAAATATAAATTATTTTTATCCCCTTGCATTTCAGATGTTAGTCAAAGCAGAGTTTTATATAAAATAAAGCAATAGCAATAAAAATAGCTGCTAACAAAACCACAGGCCTTAGAAAATCAACTGCTACTAAAAAGTAAGCTATAATAAAACTGATCTAATACATAAAAAAAAAAAAAAAAGAGCAACGTTATAAAGGAACAAACTGTTACCGTCAAAAAGTGATAAGAGCAGGTCTGGAGTCATTCTACATCTGATATTTGTTACAAATAAGTAAAAATTAAGTGTAATCTTGTCCTCTTAATATACCACTTCACTACCAAGCGATTCTTGTTTTAAAAAAATATTAGCATAACATTTCTTTGAAACACAAGGTATGTATAGCTTGCACATTTACATGTAATCCAAACATGTCAAACTCAAAGGCTAAGATGGGCCAAATAAACAAGGTTTTTGTTTATGTGTGCCGCAAAAAAAACAAAAACGTCAGTTTCCGTAGAAACTTAGGTTTATTTAGAAAAGTACAGTATAAAAAAAGTTGCCTAACTGACACTGGACGTCCTCGCGCTTGTAGGTCTTCAAAATAAACAAAAGAGCAAATTTATTTTAAGAAATGCATTTGCATATAAACAACATTTCAGTCCAACTAACTTGACATATTAAGAAATATTTGGTAATGGGATTGAAATGGTGAATGTATGCTGTTGCACAGCTGTAAAAAACAAATGATTTTATCTTGTTTATTTTTAAGTTCTATGAGTGTGTTCTTCACTTTGGCTGAGATCATCAAACATGATGATCTCAGACAATCCAATGCTTTCCCTTAGGAAAGCATTGGGAGGCTATTGTGCATGTGTGACAAAAAGCTGCGTGGCCAATCAGCGTCTCCATGCAGACCCAATCTAACACACTGCCCCTCTTTCCACTCTAATACATTGCCCCCAAATCCAACACACTGCCCCTCCTCCCTCCACTTATCCACTCCACCGTACACTGCCCCTGCACCCAATCTAATACATTGCCCCTTAATCTAATACACTGTCCCTCCACTCTAATTGAATAGACTGTCCCCACTCCCACTACTCTACTTTAATACACTGCCCTCCCTCCCCCAATTAAACACACACTGCCCCCAGCACTCTAATACACTGCCCCCTCCCTCAAATAACTGCCGTGCCTTCCCCAGTTTAATACAATGCCCCCCTGACTTCCCCAAATTAATACACTGCACCCTCCCTCCCATTAATACACTGCCACCACTCCCCAATTTAATACAAAGGCCCCCTCCCTCCCCCAGATTAATACATTACCCCTTCCCTCTCTTAAATTAATACACTGCCCCCCCCCACCTCCACCACCACCATCACCATCACTCTGCACTGCACTCCACCCAATTTAACACACTGGCCCCCTCCCTTCCTCAAATGAATACACTGACCCCCTCCCTCCCCTAAATTAATAGGGCCCCCTCCTACTCTCAAATCAATACAGTGCCCCCTTCTTCAAATTCATACACTGCCCTCCCTCAAATTAATACACTGCCCCCTCCCCCAAATTAATACAGTGCCCCCTCACTCCCTCAGATTAATACACTGGCCCCTCCCTACCTCAATTTGATACAGTGCCCCCTCCCTCAAATGAATACACTGCCCCCTTCCCCCAAGCCTCCTCTTCTCCTACCTTACAAGTTGCTGTCCCTCCAGGTTCAGCTCTAGCCCTGCTTAAGAAGGCCAGACGCTCCTCTGGCACTGTGAGCAGACACACAGCCACTCTGCCCTCTTGTGGCCGGGAGAGCAAGAATCAGGAAATATTTTTCCTGTATTGCTGGTCGCAGCAACAGCTGAAAGCGGCCCCAGGGCATGCGGGCCGCAAATATGTTCACTTTGGGCCAAATGTAGAGCTTACTGAAACAAAATGGAAAAATAATGTCTGCATTTCCCACAAACAGTAAACACAGTTAAATCATGTATTTCTAAAATATATGTATTTAAAAAGCTATCTTTATCAATTTTGAGATACAAATGTAATGCTAACAGTGAAATGGGAAAGCCTTTATGACTGAAGGAATGATATAACCCACAGAAAATTTCTTTACTGTTTGAAAGGAGTGGGGTATTT
The DNA here is from genome assembly GCF_036172605.1 of Pelobates fuscus. Lineage (NCBI taxonomy): Eukaryota > Metazoa > Chordata > Amphibia > Anura > Pelobatidae > Pelobates > Pelobates fuscus. The sequence continues at coordinate 99,699,377 of NC_086319.1, read as the reverse complement.
ATATTTTCAGCATACTTGCAGTCATTAAATGAGTGGCCAATGGCTTCTGGCAATGAAATTTGTTCCTCTACAAACTGGTAATCATTCTTGTAATATAAATGAGGGTGTGAAGGCTTTATGGACTAAATTTTCTTAAAATTATGATAAAAATGTTTATGCATCCCTTTTGAGTAAAGGGGTTAAAATGTTCAACATGCCTTAAGGACAAGTGCTTACAATTCCAAACTTTCTGTAAAAGAATTACAATATACAACTATACAATTACGCTGATCATTGTCAAACTATAACTTTAGCTTTAATTATGTGGATTTGGAAGTTGTATTATAATGTGGACAATACTGAAATGAAATCAATGTTGTGTTCTAGAAGGTACCCATGCAAATTTGTAATGTGCAATTTATGTTTTGTCTTAAATTATGTTGTCCATGATATGACTTATGTTATATATGTATTATTGGTTTTGTGTTTTCCCTGCAGAAAAAGTGCATTAACGATTCTTATTGCAAATTATAACATTAAAATGTTTACTAATTAAAATGTGTACTTATTTTAAGTTTACTATGATTGTGATGAAAGACGCCTACTAAGTTATATTAAGTTTTCAGCTAACAGTGTGCATTTACAGGGATTTTTCTCTTGCTTCGACAGACAAATTCTAAGCTATTGAGTGATTTGTAACATTATAAAACAATCCTAAAAAATGCTTAAATTAGGTTATTTTGGCACATTAAGTGAGCCATTCCCCGAATATGCTTCACTTCTTTTTTGGCAGAAGTATTGTTCTCAGGGGCATCTCCCATAGGCTAACATTTACATATACACATGTAAATGTATTGATGTGTAAATTACCGTATTTATCGGCGTATAACACGCACCGGCGTATAACACGCACCTCATTTTTAGAAGGAAATTCCAGGAAATTTCCCCCCCTCCCATAGTATCCCCCCCCCCTCATCCCATAGTGTCGTCCCCCCTTTCCATAGTATTCTCCCCCCCTCCCATAGTATTCTCCCCCCCTCCCATAGTATTCTCCCCCCCCCCCATAGTATTCTCCCCCCCATAGTATTCTCCCCCCCTCCCCTCCCATAGTATTCTCCCCTCCCATAGTATTCTCCCCCCTCCCCTCCCATAGTATTCTCTCCCCTCCCATAGTATTCTCCCCCCCCTCCCCTCCCATAGTATTCTCCCCCTCCCCTCCCCTAGTATTCTCCCCCCTCCCCTCCCCTCCCATAGTATTCTCCCCCCCTCCCCTCCCCACCCATAGCATTCTCCCCCCCTCCCATAGTGTCCCCTAGTGTACTTTCCCTTGTCCCATAATTACTTACCTGTCTTCAAGCGTGGGCCGGCTTCACAGCGCGCACCGCGGTACAGGAGCTTCAATTTCAGGTTCCGGTTTCCGGCGGGACTGAAAGGAAGTGTGCACAAGTGTGCACACTTCCTTTCAGTCCCACCGGAAACCGGAACCTGAAATTGAAGTTCCAGTACCGGCGGGACTGAAAGGAAGTGTGCACACAATAGTGTGCACACTTCCTTTCAGTCCCGCCGGAAACCGGAACCTGAAATTGAAGTTCCAGTACCGCGGTGCGCGCTGAACACCGGCCCGCGCTTCAAGACAGGTAAGTAATTATGGGATATCGGCGTATAACACGCACCCACGATTTCCCCCCTATTTTTAGGGAAAAAAAGTGCGTGTTATACGCCGATAAATACGGTAATCTGTGAATAAATGGATAAAAATATGCACCTCTCAATGTACTGCAAAATATGTACATAATATGTATATACTTTGCAGCACACTAAGAGGCGCTTCTTCCTTCTATTTTGGTTGGTCCAAATAATTTTTCCTGAAACCATTGCATACACGAAATTCGTCCAAAATGCCACATGGATGAAACCTGATTTGTACAATACAACAGTTTTACTGACTATTTGCTTCAGATAAATTGAATTTTCCACCGTCTATATATGTGAAGTTTCTTGAATAAATTAGATGTTCACAAGAACCATAACAACACTCACAACTGCTGTACTGTTAAATATAGTCTATTTATGAAAAAACTAATATATTTATCCATATTCTCCAGTAAAACATAAACTCTTGACATTCATTTGAGGACCTAAGTGGTTCGTATAAATGTTTTCAAACATTATTAATGTAGAAGGACATAAAGCTTTTTTCTATAATCTAGATTTTAGGTCATTAAATATTTAGGTCATTCAAGTTCAACCTTCTGTACATCCATTTCTGTGACCCAAAAGACGGCTAAAATTAGTTTGAATTCATTTCTATTTGTGCTACAATCCTGGAAAATATTCTTATTGATTCCAAAAATGTTAATTGAATATATAATTTAATACACTATTACCACACATCAAAGGGACACTATAGACACCCAGGCCACTTTAGCTCATTGAAGTTGTCTGGGTGGAATGTCCCTGACCCCCTTAGTCCTTAATATAAAACAAAGCAGTTTTGAGTACTAAGACAGCCTCTGGTGGCTCTCTAGCAGACAGCCACTAGAGGCCCTTCTGGGAGTTTACTTGACGCAGAGTCCCTTAAACAAAGCTGTACGTCCTTACTCTCTGCATGAGGACATCCAGGGTCAGTGAAATCCCCACAGGAAAGCATTGAGGAAATGCTTTCCTATGAGGAGAGCCTAATGCGCTTGCGGCGCATGAACATTAGGACCCACCGTCATAGAAGGCTGAGCACCGACCCAGAGCTAAGGGAGAACGGTGTTGGAACCAGGGGAGTAAATAAAGGGTTTTTAAACCATTATGTGTCACGTGAGGGGGTGAAGCAAGGAGGGAATCAGAGGGAACTATAGAGTTAGGAGTACAGATTTGTGTTCATAACACTATACATTCCCCTTAACTATTTTATCTCTAATTATTCTGAAAAACATCAAGGCCTAAAAAAAAAAATATATATATCTGTACAACTTGTACATGGGGGTACTGTTATACTCGGGAGACTTCACTTAACACAAATATTAGTGTTTCAAAATAGTAAAACGTATCACAAAGATTATATTTTCAGTGAAAGAACAGTTTGTGCGTAAAAAATGCAAAAAACGGCATTTGAACTGACGATATCATCGTTGTGATATATTTTACTGTTTTTAAACGCTAATATTTGTGTTCAACGATGTCTCCCAAGTAAAACAGTACCCCCCCATGTACAGATTTTATGGTGTCCTGGAAAGTAAGGGCTTGCGAGCCAAATTCTCTGGACTTTCTGCCTGTGTTGTCGGGCAGGTCCCTCAGATTGTAATTAATGAAATGACTTGATTGTGTAAAAATATTATATAAATATATTTGTAGAATTTAAATATATATATATATATGTATGTATATGTATATATTTATAATTTATAGATAGATTGATATTAATATCAAAATACAGTTAGAACAAATTAAAACTGGTATATAATTTTTTTTTAAAAAAACATTTATTTCATTTTTGTACATTTATTTATGGATAATTTTTATTTTATATATATATATATAAAATATATATATATATATATATATATATATATATATATATATATATATATATATATATATATATATATATATATATATAATTAACCTAATTCTAAGTGTAGTTTAATATTAATAAAATTATATATATATATATATATATTAAAATACACTTTTATTAATGATGTATGTTTATGTGTATATAAAAGTACTTAGATCATTTATATATTTCTAAGTTATATTAATATATATGAATATTTATATTCATATATACTTTTTATTTAATTTAAAAACTTTTACAAACTTTTTACAGGCATGAGGGGGACAGCCTGAGAGCTCAGGCAGTCCCCCTGCAGCCACTGCATAAGCCGGCTATTCCGGCCATGTGATCGCGAGGACCCCACGATCACATGGCCGGGGGGGGGGGGGGAATCGGGCAGAGGGCGTATGTCTAAGCTTCAAGGCAGACCCTAGGACCGCGCCCACTGTCGAGGGAATGGCGCGGACCCGGTAAGTACAAAGGATGACAGGAACGTTCTAGGCCGCCCGCCGGCGTTTAGGACCGCCTAAAAGAGGATGGCATAGAACGCCCGCAGTCCTTAAGGGGGTTAAGAACCTTAAAAACCATAACGGACTGAACAGGTATCCATATGGATGGATAAGAGGTACCAGAAAAGCAATTTAAAAAAAAAAAACAAATAAAAAAGTCAATATAAAAAGGAGTATGTATGTATGTATATGTGTGTATATGTGTGTATATATATATATATATATATATATATATATATATAAAACAACTGCTTATAAAAATGTAAAAAGTTACAAAACGTTAAACAATGCAAAATCCTGTATGATCTTACGAATAAAATCACCTCCTCTCCAGTCCCTAGATACTTGTTTGATACCAGAAAATTCTACATCTTGTCCATGTAACCTTTGAAAATGTTCTGAGACACTATGACTCTCCACACCTTTTTTGATATTATAAATGTGTTCCCTAATCCTTATTAGCGTCGTCCTACCCTCATATTGTAGTTTACAGGGACATCTCATAAGATAAACCACGTTATTACTATGACAAGTAATATGCTCCTTAATCACAAATTATTTTTGTGTCCTTACTGATTTAAACTCTGGCTTCCCATTAGTACATGAGTATTTTTACATGCAGAACACATCTTACATCTAAAAAAGCCTGTGACGCGTCCTAGAAAAGTACCTGGCGTTTTTTTAGTTTTCTCTTTATAATAACTATGAACTAGAGTATTTTTTATGAGATTTTAATTAACTATTGGAGAGAACTAAAAACAGTCTAGAAAGAGTTGAAAAAGAGACCAAGGAGATTAAAATCCGCAAATATAAGAGGGATAAGAGGGACTATGAAGGAACAAAAATACGGAGGTTCAGAAAAGAACACTCAACAAGGAGGGTCGACTCAAATTATGAGATGAATAGAAACTACAATAGGAACAAACCCGGTAAAAGAGAGACCAAAGACTCCCAACAAAAGGGATATCAGAAATGAAAAAGAAAATAAGAGAGAAGAGTGGATACAAGCAAGGAATAAGAATAAGAGACATAATGGTAGTATGAGATCTCCCCAGATACAAAGGGGTGGGGGGAGGGGAAGGATAAGTAGGATTAAGAGCCCACATTGGAATGTATTGAACAACCGGTTTGAAATTTTAAGAAATTAAAATATAGATCGTGATTTTTTAGACAAGGAAACGAGGAGTGACGATTTTCCTTTAAAAAGAACAAGGAGAATAAGTTTTGGGGATGCAGAGGAAGAAAACTAAAGAAAAGAAAGAAGATACAACCGGTGATTCCTATTGGGATTAACAATATCTTCTTGTATCCCCTAAACGAAAATAAGATTAATGTCTTAAATAAAGGCTTGAAATTTGCACCTATGAGGCACTTTATTACCTTCAAATATAGATCTAATGAAATATGGGAGGAGATTGTCTATCAAAAAGTTCTTCACAAATACAAGTTTTAATATAACACAGAAAACGGAGGAAAGTAATGATTTTAAACACACATCCCTCCAGAATAAGTCTAGTTTTTATCCTAGCCATCTTAAACATGGTAGCATTAAGGCTTTTGAAAAGGCAGTTTTTAATGATTTTAAAAAAATTGGTAAGAATAACAATGGTTGTAACCTCACTTTGGAAGAAAGGGCGCCCCTTAAAGGACACATTGTCATCAAACCCGCATATAAGGGCAGCAGTTTGGTGGTAATGGATTCTGAGAAGTATGTGGCAGAATGCACACGACTGTTGGGGGATACTGAGGTATACATTAAATTGCATGATTTTGCTATTACATGACGAAAAGTCATGATTTTATTAAAGACACGGAGGCGAGTATTGCATATCCCTTTCTTTACTGTTGACAAATAGCAGCAAAGGAAACAAACAGAATGAAAAAGAATGAACATGTGATAACATAGGCCCCTCCCCCTCAGGTCCCAGTATAACAGGCAGCACTTCCCTTCCATTTCCCTCTTTCTGCAGATGCGACCAAAGAACAATGTCCATAACTAGAGTAATGTGAGAATAAAGTCCCAAGGTAATAACAGAAAAAACCGAGGAGGTATAACATCACAAACTGGGAAGTGTGGCCGTAGAATCCATAGGACCGATGGAGGACAGCGGGAGGAGACCAATAAACTGGATCCTTGCTAGACGTCTTGCCAGATTAAGCTGTGGAGATATAAAGGACAGGAGCCAACAGGTTAAAGTCGATACTTGTAACTAGTTACAAGGTTACACCAGTGAGAACAAAGACCCTTGTATATACAATCCCACAAAACAATCAATGTTAACATATCCAGTAATATTGAAAACAACAAGTCTAAGGACGGCCCCACTTACCGTCCCAAACTATACTATGTGGTGTATCGTGGTATGAGTAATTAGGGTGGGGAGATACATACTTACCAGCGTGAGAATAACAAAAAAAGGGTGGGGCAATACTCGCCTCCGTGTCTTTAATAAAATCATGACTTTTCGTCATGTAATAGCAAAATCATGCAATTTTATAACAAGACACGGAGGCTCATATTGCAAGTTTAAAGCTGATCCATTATTACAGCGAATGTGTGTGGGGCCGGCCGAAAGTAGAATTCTCGGAAGGTAGATTCCCTAGACCAATCAGCTGTTCTCATAATGTTCTCTAGGCGGGCGCCCGCAGACATCATAGAAGAGGCCGATGCCCCTCGTACTGAGTGGGCGCCGAACACTGTAGTGTCAATGCCCGCTTGGGCCAGCAGCCATTTCACCCAGCGTGATAAGGTAGTGCTGGAAACTGGGTGAAAAGGGGGACGGAAAGACAAGAACAACTGACGGGAGGCAGTAGATCGGTGTGGTTCGGTGCGAGATTCGTATTCACGAAGGCAGGTCACTGGGCATAGCGAAGGAGAGGCAGGGAAACTAGGGTAGGATACCGCTTTGATGGACGTCTTAGTGCGTCTGCTGATGTTAAAAGTTACCCCGTCCGGGGTGTATGACTTGGCATCGACGTCCAGTGCACTGACATCCGAGACTCTCTTGCATGAGATGAGACAGAGCAGGCACACCAATTTGGCCGACAGCTGTTTGAGGGAGAGTCCTGCGTTAGCGGGCCAGGATGAGAGGAAAGCCAATACAACTGAAACATCCCAGGTCGTGGAGTAGCGGGGCCTGGGTGGCCTTGAAAATCTAGAGCCCTTGACGAGTCGGCACACTAGAGGGTGTTGTCCCGCGGGGCGGCCCTCGAAGCCTTGGTGAATCGCCGAGATAGCGGAACGGTAAAGGTTAATGGTCCTGTAAGCCTTACCGGCTTCGAAGAGAGACGTCAGGAACTGCAGGATCGTTGTTACAGGGGCCGAAACGGGATCCTCGTTCCGAGCCATGCACCAGCTAGCCCAAGCTCGCCAAGCTGACCCATATGCCCGTCTAGTGCCGGGAGCCCATGCTGCAGCCAATAAGAGTCTAGTTGCGTCCGAAACTCCTTGGATTTCCCAGGGTCCCCGGAGATTCGCCATGCCAGAAGTGGGAGAGAGCCCTCCAGCCGGAGGGGATGATAGCGACCCGTCGGGTCTTGCAGCAGGTCGTGGCGACCCGGCAGGAGTCGAGGATAGTCCAACGTCATCTCGAGCATTTGGGGAAACCAAGACTGCGTTTCCCAGAATGGGGTGACCATGACTAGCTCCGCCCGGTGTTTGCGGGTCTGCAGGAGTGAGCGAGGGATCATGAAAAATGGGGGAAAGGCATAGAGGAGGCCTCCCTTCCAATCTTGTAGGAAGGCATCCACTGCCTCCGCCATTGGGTCCGGCCTCCAGCTGAAGAAGCGTGGGAGTTGGGCATTGAGCCGGGAGGCGAAAAGGTCTATGGTAAATGGTCCCCAGAGAGATGATATGTTGGAGAACACCTTCCTGGCTAATCTCCAGTCGCTGGTGTCTGAAAGATAACGTGAACCCCAGTCCGCTTGGACGTTGTGCAGACCAGGTAAGTACTCTGCGTAGACCATCAGGTTCCGCTCCAGGCAGAATTCCCAAAAGTCTTTCGCCAACCTGGCCAGGACCGCCGACTGTGTACCACCCAGGTGGTTGACATATTTCACTGCCGAAACATTGTCCATGCGGAGCCGAATACACGATAGGGCACGGTCCTTGGCGAAGCTGCGGATGGCGAAGGAGCCTGCCAGGAGTTCCAGGGCATTGATATGTAGTCGGGCTTCGGACTCCGACCACCGGCCTCCAGTTGAGATGCCCTCGCAGTGGGCTCCCCAACCGTGTAGACTCGCATCCGAGTCGATCGTGAATTCCGGCGTTAAGCCGAAGATGGCTTTGCCATTCCATGCAGACAGGTTGAGAATCCACCATCGCAACTCGTCTTTCGTCTCGTTGTCCAGAGAGACCAGGTCTGCGTAGGATGCCCCGGCTCTTAGGTGAGCGATCTTTAGGCGCTGTAGCGCTCGGTAGTGGAGTGGGCCTGGGAACACAGCCTGGATTGAAGAGGCCAGTAGGCCTATGAGGCGTGCCAATTGGCGTAAGGTGAGCTGGGGTCGGATAAGGGCCCTGCGTAATTCCTTGCGGATGGATCGAATCTTGGATATCGGGAGATCAGCGTCGCTGCCCCCGAATCCACCTGGAATCCTAGGAATTCCAAGCGGGTGGCGGGGGTCAGGCATGACTTCTCCCAGTTGATTATGAAACCTAAGCGTGACAGGAGGTTTATGGCTAGTCGTAGATGTGTGAGGAGGGTGGAGCGCTCCTGAGCCATGAGGAGAATATCGTCTAGGTAGACGATTAGCCGAACTCCTCGACTGCGTAGCCAGGCCATAACGGGCCGTAGAAGTTTTGTGAAACACCACGGGGCTGAGGATAGGCCAAAGGGCAGACAGGTGAATCGCCATGTTTCGTGTCGCCAGTAAAAGCGTAGGAGGTCCCGAGAGGCCTCCGCTATTGGCACTGTCAGGTACGCGTCTTTTAGGTCTAGTTTCGCTAGCCAGTCTCCGTGGAGGAGGAGATCCCTTAGCAGGTGAATACCCTCCATCTTGAAATGGCGGTACCTGACTACGGCATTGAGGGGGCGCAAATTTATGACTGGCCTCAATTGGCCGCCTTTCTTTTCCACTAGGAAGATATTGCTTATTACGCCCGCAGGGCTGGGGGGTGCTAGTTCGATAGCCCCTTTGAACTGGAGGGTTGAAAGTTCTTCGTCGATCCGACCGCGATCCTGGAGGGAAAAGCGGATCGGTCGAGGAGGGGGAATGTGTGTAGGGTGGCAGGTGAGTTCTATATGGAAGCCCCGAATAGTGGCCAGTACCCAGGGATCTGAAGTGATTTGTGACCAGGCTGGGAAAAAATGTAGGAGTCTGCCCCTATGTAACCCGGGGAAGAAATGTGTGGTAGAAGGCAACTCACCGTATGGTCGTCTGGAGTTTGGGTTACCCCGAAGGCCTCTGGATCGCCATTGACGTCCACGGGATGGAAAAAACATGGGGCGGGAGGTCTCCTGGTATTGGTTATATTGTTGAAAGGAGCCTCTTCCCGTGCCACGGGATTGGGGATAGTTGCGGCCGGACAGACGGCTCCTGATTCTGCCGGCCCTGGTAGAGACCCGCCCCTGGAATACTCGCCTCATGGAGGCCTGGGCCTTGTCTAGAGCCGTGAATGCCCCCACAAAACGCCCTAAGTCTTTAATGAAGGAGTCTCCGAAGAGGAGTCCTTGGGCGTCTTTGCCCGCCTCCGTAAGGGCGAGGTTGGCTAGTTTGGGCTCAATTTTGAACAATATGGCTTTACGCCTTTCAATAGATAGGGAGGTATTTACGCTCCCAGCAATACAAATTGCTCTCTGGACCCAACCTCTAAGGTCTTCAGGGTCGACCATGCGGTTCTCCGCTCTGGCGTCTTCCGCCAAGTCAAATAATTTGGCCAAAGGCCCGAATATGTCCAGGTGCTTGTCCTGGCAGGACTTCAAAGCGGACTCTAGTCCTTTACGGGGGTTCCAGCCCAGTTTAGTGAGGAACTGGGTCATTTTAGGATCAACCTCTGGGGTGTCACACACCTTGTTGGGCACCAGAGGCCTAGGACACTCCGCCCTCAATTTGTTGCGGGCCGCCTTGCTTAAGGGTTTTCTGACCCAATTTTCCAGGTAAGTGGCAACGTGGTCGGCCGGGAGCCACTCCGCCGACCTCGGATGATGAAGGTCATCCGGGTCGAAGAGTGGGACCCCCGAAGGATCCACGAGGGATGGCCCCGCAGCCGCGGGGTTCCTGGTCCCTGTCTCGCCTCCGGGCATCTCTGCCTGAGCAGAGGAAAGGAGGTCGAGAGCGCCATCGGCGGAATCCGCATCAGAGTCGGTATCTGACTCGTTCATAGCCTCCTCATTTGACCCGATTTCTGAGTCGGTGTCGCTCTCAATCTGTGCTCTAGCACATTTCCAAAGCCGCGCCCGTTAAGCCTGGCGCGGAAAGGCTCTTTTGCGTGGATGGGACACGCTTTCTGGGGCGACCGAAGGTACGCCAGTCATGGTGTTTCTGGAGGCAGAGGAGTGTTTAGACTTACGGGCAGCCTTTTTGAAGTCCCCTTTAGATACCTCTCCCTGGGGTGTCAAGGTGCCCGAGAGTTGCTCGTCTGAAGGACGGGGCAAGAGGGCTTGTGAAATGGTGTGGGAGAGGGTGGAGGACATAGACCCCATAGCAGCCATAATGGCGTCTGTCACTGAGCGCTGTAGCGCTAGGAACTGTGGTCCACCGGGTTGGGTAGTCCCATCCGCCATAGAAGGCGAAATATCTGAGGTGACAGGGGCCTCAGTTCTGGTTACTGGGGAATCCGACTCCCCAGAGTGAGCGGACCCAGTAGATGGGGGTTTAGGCATGATAAAGGACGTATGGGTTAGTCACCCAAACAAACTAAGCAAAGGAAAAAACGCTCTCACCAGGGCCCAGACCAGCGACACACTAAGAGGTAGGGACAGGATGTCAGAAAATGGTCGCCGGGAATCTCGCGGGATTCGCAGCACCCGCGAGATACGCGGTGAAATTATGAAACAAGGAGAAGTGCGCAGAGAGGCGCTCGAGCAGAAGAAACAGACAAGATTACATAAGCAGGGGAGGTCTGGGCCCTGAGGCTAGTGTATAACGACACAAATACTAACCTTAGAAATAAAGGACTAAATAAATACAAATTAAATAAATATCAATTAAATTATCAATGAACAGTATATAAGAGAAATATGAGGAGAAAATATGGCATGTACTTATCTTTGTGTCAGAGCAGCAAAGAAAGAGGGAAATGGAAGGGAAGTGCTGCCTGTTATACTGGGACCTGAGGGGGAGGGGCCTATGTTATCACATGTTTATTCTTTTTCATTCTGTTTGTTTCCTTTGCTGCTATTTGTCAACAGTAAAGAAAGGGATATGCAATATGAGCCTCCGTGTCTTGTTATAAAATTAAATGGAGATCCACTTGGGAATATGAGGAAATCCTTAACAAGACTTTTGGATAGAGAAAGACTGGAAAGTATTTTGACATCTAAAGAATTGAGTTTTTGAATACAAAATCACAGAGAACACCGGTCTTCTATATCCTCCCAAAGGTCCATAAGGTTCTACTCAACCAACCTGGGAGACTGATTATCTCTGGGATTGGCTCCATATCCAATAATCTGCCGAAATATATTGATTAATTCCTTCAACCAGTGGTAACCAAAACAAAATCCTTTCTGAAAGACACGACAGATGTCCTAAGGGTGCTTAAGAATTTCGTATGGAAAGATGGATATTTTTTGGTTACCTGTGATGTTACCTCCCTGTACACATGTATACCTCATGACAAGGGATGTGCAGCTGTCAGACACTTTTTAGAACAAGATCGAACATTATCATCCACTCAGATTGATTTTTTAGTTGATTGTATCAGATTGCCCCTCGACCATAACTATTTTCGGTTTAATTCTTCATTGTTTTTGAAACAAAGAGTGACGGTGATGGACAGTTATGCAAATCTTTTTGTGGACGACTGGGAAAATTTGTTTATTTAGGGGCAACATAACTGGGGTGCACGAGTACATGCCTATCGTCGTATATATAGATGTTATGATTTTTATTTGGCAAGGGTCCGAGGATGATTTTGAAGAATTTTTGAGTTTCCTCAAAAATAATATGTGGGGAATACGCCTCACTAGTAATATTAGTGCCCTGACTATTGACTTCCTGGATCTTAAAATTTATGTTGAGGAGGGAGTCCTTAAAACACAAACTTTCATTAAAAAAATGGATGTGAATGGGTATTAGGGATGTGCATGATCCAAATATTCGGTTCGGTTCAGAAATTCAGGTAAGAAAAACAATTTGGCAATTCGGGACTTCGGCACTTCGGTTCAGTTCGGGATTTTGGCAATTCGGGACTTCAGCAATTCAGAAAATCTGTAGGGCTCTCTAACCCTACCCTAACCTAACCCTACTTTAGCCCTACCCTAACGTTAACCCTACCCCTACCCTAAGCCAACTCTACCCTAACCTACCCTAAGCCAAACCTACCCTAATCTAACCCTAACCTTACCCTAACCCTACACTAACCCTTAGCCAACCTTACCCTAAGTCAACCCTGCCCTAACCTAGCCCTATCCATACCCTAACCCTACCCTTAACCAACCCTACCATAACTCAACCCTGCCCTACTCTAACCCTACCTTAACCTGTAAAAATACTCAGTGTACTAATGGGAAGCCAGAGTTAAAGTTTAAATCACAAAAGGACACAAAATAATTTGTTATTAAGGAGCATATTATTTGTCATAGTAATAATGTGGTCTATCTTCTGAGATGGGAGGAGATACTGCTCATTTGAGAAAGCCCCAAGAGGAGGAGCGAAACGTGTCACATGACCAGGAACGCTGAAGGGCTTTGAAGTATCCATACGGGCGATACCAGCCATGAGAGGAACAAGAAGGACAGCAGAATTCAATCATCTTTCATTCACTGAGGGTTGGTGAGCGGACGGTGGTCTACATACATTTCTGCATATGTTTTTTTAATACTTATAATAAAGAAATTTTGATTACTTATTTATTGGAATTTTGTTTTTTTATTTATTTTTAGACTTTGTAATTTTATTGCACTAGGTGTGCTTTCTGTGTTTTTGTCTCCTATCTAGATACCACATTTGTGAATTTATGATTTTGCAAGTATATTTGTATTTGTCACATTGTGGGTTGAATTACAAAATCAACCAATTACTGCTGGTATACACCCAGAATATATCTAGAGTGTGAATTTTAAATATCACTATATTTATTATTTTGGTATCCTTAAAATGTAATAATCATATTGGTTTATCAGTGTGAGGTAAGTGTGTTTATATTTAATATGTAATAAAGTTAGAGCAGTTATGCAAACATTTCTAAATCCAGAATTGTTCTGGCTAATACAGACATTTGCAAGAATTCCAGAGGGAAAAGAGATGTGTCTTCAAAAGCATCTATTCCCAAGACTGACTGTATGTGTCTTCTCTTCTTCTTTTTCTTTCCTCTCTTTTTTTAAGTAGTGTGTCTCTATTTTTTACGTCATCTTAAATTTACCAATGGGATCAGATGGGGGTTCACTATTCATCCTAGTGGATCTTCATCAATAGATGGCGCAATTGTATCAAGATGGTTTTCATCACTATTTCCAATTACCACTTTGTCTTAAAGGGAATATCCAGTGCCAGGAAAACAATCAGTTTTCCTGGCACTGTAGGTTCCCTCCCACCCCCCAAGGGGTGACAACCCCTTCAGTCACATACCTGAGGCAGCGACGATGTCCCTCGTCGCTGTCTCCTCCTCCGCGCCGCTCCTCCTACTGACTCCGTCGGCCGGTGGGCGAGACTAAGCGCTCCCCATAGGAAAAAAGATTTTCAATGCTTTCCTATGGGGAAATGAGCGACGCTGGAGGTCCTCACACAGCGTGAGGACGTCCAGTGACGCTCTAGCACAGATAATCCAGGAAGTTCCCTCTAGTGGCTGTCTAGTAGACAGCCACTAGAGGTGGAGTTAACCCTGCAAGGTAATTATTGCAGTTTATAGAAAAGGGTTAGGAGTAGTGGGAGTTGGCACCCAGACCACTCCAATGGGCAGAAGTGGTCTGGGTGCCTGGAGTTTCCCTTTAAGAGTTAATTAAAATCCATGACGCAAATGACGTGGAAAACTGTTATCTTTTTCTTTTTTTTACTTTATTATTTATTAAAAAAAAATTTAGTCTATAAACAAGTACTGACAGACTTACAGAGTATACATAAACAACGCTATAGAATTGAGTATATTGTAATATAGATTTTCATGACCATTCTATAGCAAAACACTATACATGTGGCAATTCTATAGCAAAACACTGAACTAAAAATCATTACACAAACAAACCGCGAAACACCATAAATGATCAGACCAGGGGTATCATTATTTTCTAACTAATTCACTATAAATATATTTATGAATACTTATACACTATTTCAACCAATTAATAATTTGGAATAATCTTAAGAGGCAAACCCTATTATTGTGTAAAACACATATTAATAAGAAAATTGAAAGATGGAATATACTTTTTAAGAGCATGAGATTATATTTTTTTCTAACCACTTATCGTACAGTTCTTGTTTCTTAAATGAGTGCAGGGTGGAACTAGATAGATCTCTTTTCATTTGTAATTGGTGCGTTAATTAGTCAGTCAAGAGGTTTTTTTGGAAAGGGAGATTTGATTTCCAGTGTCTAGCTATTATAATTTTAGTTGCTAATAAACAATGCATAGCTAATGGTATTGTTTCTAACTCCCACTTCAAATGCAGTAAAGCTACTTCTGGTTTCCATTTTAGATCATACTCTGCATTGTGTTTAAACAAACTATACGCCCAAGTTATAATGGTTTAACCAATATACAGTGCCACCAAATATGTAAAAAGGAACCATCTAAGCTACCACATCTCCAACAATTTGATAACAGATTTCAATACACCCTAGATATTTTATAAGGCATCAGGTACCATTTGTTCATTATCTTATACTGACATTCGACTAATTTAGACAATGAATGTTTTCTTGTACAGCTTTGAATGAATTGAATTAGTTCAATTTTTCCAATTATTTAAGATCTTTAAAGGTTTATTATTTATGGAAAACATTAATTTATTAGCTTTGGATGTAAGTTTTAAAAAAAAAAAAAAAATTGTGGGAGAATATCGCTTGTAAATAATTTGTAATTGTGTTCGAGTTACTCATTAATGTGTTATTAAGAAAGTTTTTTAATCTTAGAAAGGTAAAAAGTTCTTGTTTGGAAGTTGATATTTTCACATAATACCTGCAAAGCGTAGTATTTGGTCATTCTGAATAATATTGACTATTCATATTTTGTTTTAAACCATTTATTCAGGGATATACCTTGCATATTGCCTTCTAAAGTTATTAGTCTTTGGAATTTTTGTCTCAATTCTAAACGTTTTTATTTTATTACGTTTTTTTAATTCATCCCATGCTTGGATAGTCTGAGCTAACATTAATAATTTATTGTACATAAATAGAATTCAAGTCTCTCCTTTCCTTTTAACAAAAAAACAAACTCAAGTACAGATGGCGCTGGAAACAGACCAAATAATTTATGGTGAGACGCTACACCTTCCACAGTGTACAAGCTCAATAACAAAATTGTAAACAACAAATAAGGTGCGCTGTGCCTTTAAGACTATTATATATTTAAATTATATCCTTAAAATGATTTTATAAAATCTTTTGCAAATATAATTTACTAAAGTGTGTATATTGTAAAGTGCAATAGTGCATCGGTGCAAAAAACACAATGCAATAAAGTGCTACCATATTTGTGCAAAAAACAGTGAAAAAAGTGCCACACTCACTTGCATGCTAATACATAAATGTATGCATGGGTATTGGGTGCTTCAATTAGAGGGTATACATGAACGTGAAAAAGACAAAAACAACCTCATAAGGTAATATAGCAAGGTAAACTACAATAAATATGGTAGTTTCAGAAAGGAACACTCACAAGTGTAGAGCAGAAGAGCCTGCTCTAACTGTAATGGCTTCAAGATATACCACTATGGACTCAACTGTGGTAGTAAAAAACATGCAATCTTTATTGTGACTTTTAAAATAGCAGCAGCTGTCAACAATTGCTTCTCACCCCACTGATAGAACTCTTCTTAGATATCACCACTGCCAGCTGTGGGATAAGGTAGTCGAAGTTCCGATGGTTCCAGGGGGTTTGGCTAGAGTAGCTTGTGTGCGTGTGACGTCAAGGCGTGATGACGTGTTTCGCCGGTATGCCGGCTTCTTCAGAAATGCGTCATCACGCCCTGACGTTGCACGCACGCTACTCTAGTTACTTCAAGTAATACTACAAGTAATACTTCCTGATATTTTTAATCCTTCGCTCCTCTAATTTAAGACTATGTCCTTTTGTTGTGGAAGTTTTTCTTCTTTTAAATATAGTCTCCTCCTTTACTGTATTCATTCCCTTTATGTATTTATATGTTTCTATCAACTCCCCCATCTCGTCTTTCCTCCAAACCAAGCATGTCAAACTCAAAGTCTAAGACGGGCCAAATAAACAAGGTTTATGTTTATGTGGGCCGCAAAAACAACAGCGTTATCTTGTTTATTTTGAAGTTCTATGAGTGTGTTCTTCACTTTGGCTGAGATGATTTGGAGGCTATTGTTCATGTGTGGCAAAAAGTTGCGCGGCTAAACAACATCTCCATGGGGAGCATTCAGCGCCTCTATGCAGACCCAATCTAACACACTGCCCCTCCTCCCACTCTAATACATTGCCCCCAAATCCAACACAATGCCCGTTCTCCCTCCCCTCATCCACTCTACCATACACTGCGCCCTTCACCCAATCTAATACATTTCCCCTTAATCTAATACACTGCCCCTCCTCCCTCCACTCTGATTGTTTTACTCGGAAGACTTCACTGAACACAAATATTAGTGTTTCAAAACAGTAAAATGTATTATAATGATATCGTCAGTGAAAGTTAATTTTTTTGCATTTTTCACACACAAGTGCCACTTACACGGACAATATAACTGTTGTGATACGTGTTACTGTTTTGAAAAACTAATATTTGTGTTCAGCGAAGTCTCCCGAGTATAACAGTACCCCTCATGTACAGGTTTTATGTTTTTTTCAAAAGTTACAGAGTCAAATATAAGGCTTGCGTTATAGTTTTTTCTCATTGAAATTCGCCAGATTGGTTACGTTGCCTTTGAGACCATACGGTAGCCCTGCGATGAAAATTACCCCCATGATGGCATACCATTTAGTGGACAACCCAAGGTGTTGCAAATGGGGTATGTCCAGTCTTGTATAGTAGCCACTTAGTCACAAACACTGGCCAAAATTGGCATTTAATTTAGTTTTTTGCATTTTTCACACACAAACAATTATTAACACTAACTTTGGCCAGTGTTTGTGACCAAGTGGCTACTGGACATAACCCATTTGCAATACCTTTGGTTGTCTACTTTTGCAAATGGTATGCCATAATGGGGGTAATTCTTATTCCTGGGCTACCAAACGGTCTGAAAGGCAACGTAACCAATCTGGCGAATTTAAAAGTGAAGAAAATGAAAAATGTAACATGCTGTATTTGACCCTGTAACTTCCCAAAACACCATAAAACCTGTACATAGGGGTTACTGTTTTACACGTGAGACTTTGCTGAATACAAATATGTGTATTTTATTGCAGTAAAGGCAAACAGTATTATGACATTCACAGTTAAAATTTTACATAGAACTTCATTTTCTTTTAAATTCTTATTTTCTCCCTTTTTTTATATTTTATTCATATTAAATAGGCATGTGCATGGGGAAAATTTAAGGTTCGGTTCGGCATTCCAAAATTCGGAATTAAACTTCGGAACTTCGGAACTTCGACACTTCAGCACTTTGGAACTTCGGCACTTCGGCGGTTCGACACTTCTGAAATTCGGCAACTTCGGAACTTCGGCTTTCTGCACTTCGGAACTTCGGCAACTTCGGCACTTCGACACTTCGGAACTTCGGAATTTCGGAATTTCGTGACTTCGGCACTTCTATTACTAAAAATTACTTAGTATTATTAAATTTTGACCCTACTCGCTATAACGCGAGTAGGGGCATGTCTAGTGAAAAGTGAGCAGCCTGTGCCTGCTCACTGTTTAAAAAAAAAAAAATGAAAATGAAAAAAAAAAGTAAAAAGTAAAAGTAAAATGATGGGGGGGGACCTATTGTGCTCCCCCCAGCCCCCACCCCTGAGCGGTGGGTGGGGGCCCTAAATACTAATAAGGGGGGGGACCTAATGTCCTCCCCCCTGGCCCACACCCCTGAGCGGCGGGTGGGGGCCCTAAATTGGTATAAGGGGGGGACCTAATGTCCTCCCCACTGCCCCCACCCCTGAGCAGCGGGAGGGGGCCCTAAATACTAATAAGGGGGGACCTAATGTCCTCCCCCTTGGCCCCCACCCCTGAGCGGTGGGTGGGGGCCCTAAATTGGAATAAGGGGGGACCTTATGTCCTTCCCCCTGCCCCCACCCCTGAGCAGTGGGGGCGGGGCCCTAAATACTAATAAGGGGGGGACCTAATGTCCTCCCCCCTGGCCCCCACCCCTGAGTGGCGGGTGGGGGCCCTAAATACCAATAGGGGGGACCTATTGTCCTCCCCCCGGCCCCCACCCCTGAGCGGCCCTAAAAAAAATGTCCCATCCCCTCCAGGTGACTAGGGGTCCCCAAAACCCTAGTCACCCCCTCCCCCCACCAAAAAAATGATCCCCCTACCTACCCCCCTCACCCTAAAAATAATGAGGGGGGACCTTTAACTTAGAACCTGTTCGATGTTTTCTTTCTTCTAAAATCTTTTTTCAGCCCCAAAAAAGGCCAAATAATAAAACATAATAACCGAGGCAATTAAAAAAAAAAAAACGAGCGCAAACAAAATAATCCTTCTTCACCCATGGAGGGCTCCGCGCAGACTGAGCTCTGCAGGGAGGGGGAATGCTTATAAGGCATTGCCCCGCCCTGCAATTAGGCTCAGAGCACTCTGATTGGTGGGTTTAAGCCATCCAATCAGAGTGCTCTGACAGGTAAGTCTCTACATTTACCTGTCACAGCACTCTGATTGGTTGGTTTGAAATCCACCAATCAGAGTGCTCTGTGTCATTTTACACAGCGTGGGAAAGTTCTTTGGAATTTTCTCACGCTGTGTAATTTGACTCATAACTCTCTGATTGGTGGATTAAGTAACCAATCAGAGAGTTATGAGTCATATTACACAGCGTGGGAAAGTTAGGTCCCCCCTCATTATTTTTAGGGTGAGGGGGGTAGGTAGGGGGATCATTTTTTTGGGGGGGGAGGGGGTGACTAGGGGTTTGGGGACCCCTAGTCACCTGGGGGGGACATTTTTTTAGGACCCCACCCGCCGCTCAGGGGTGGGGGCCAGGGAGGAGGACATTAGGCCCCCCCCTTTATTAGTATTTAGGGCCCCCACCCACCGCTCAGGAGTGGGGGCCAGGGGGGAGGATATTAGGTCCCCCCTTATTTTACTGTATGGCCCCCACCCACCGCTCAGGGGTGGGGGCCAGGAGGGAGGACATTACATGTGTCCCCCCCCTTATTAGTAATTAGGGCCCCCACCCACCTCTCAGGGGTGGGGGCCAGGGGGGAGGACATTAGGTCCCCCCTTATTTTACTGTAGGGCCCCCACCCACCGCTGAGGGGTGGGGGCCAGGGGGGAGGACATTAGGTCCCCCCCTTATTAGTATTTAGGGCCCCCACCCACCGCTCAGGGGTGGGGGCCAGGGGGGAGGACATTAGGTCCCCCCCTTATTTTACTGTAGGTCCCCCACCCATCGCTTAGGGGTGGGGGCCAGGGGGGAGGACATTAGGTCCCCCCCTTATTATAATTTAGGGCCCCCACCCACCGCTCAGGGGTGGGGGCCAGGAGGGAGGACATTAGGTCCCCCCCTTATTATAATTTAGGGCCCCCACCCACCGCTCAGGGGTGGGGGCCAGGGGGGAGGACATTAGGTCCCCCCCTTATTATAATTTAGGGCCCCCACCCGCCGATCAGGGGTGGGGCGGGGGGGCAATTGGCCCCTCCTTTAGTTTAAAAGCGCGGGTGAGGGCTCGGGAAGGGGGACCTTTTTTTTCAAAACAGTGAGCAGCCTCAGGCTGCTCACTGTTTACTAGACATGCCCCTACTCGCGGTATAGCGAGTAGGGGCATAATTTACTAATACTAAGTAATCTTTACTTAGTATTAGTAAATTTGGCTGAAAGACCAATTTAGGTCTTTCAGCCTTTTAGTAGATAGCTCCCTAATACCGTGGGAATTAGGGAGTTATCTACTTATTCATTCCTGTCATTACACTGACTGGCCAAGTAACTTACATTTTATATGAATGTATGTTACTTGATTGTTGTAAGTGTTGCAAATGTTTACAGGTGAATCCTGGCTATGTTTGTATACTTTTTATTTAAAATTGTATACAATGTAACATTCTTCTTCTTTCACTGGGTAAGTATATTAGTACTTAGGCAATACTGTGCTTCGGAACTTCGGCACTTTGACACTTCGACACTTCGACACTTCGACACTTCGGAAATTCGGTAATTTCGGAACTTCGGGACCTCTGCAATTCGGCACTTCGGCAATTCGGACATTCGGAAGTACCCGAATGTCCGAAATTCGTCCGAATTCATATTCAGACCGAAACGAATTGCACATGTCTAATATTAAACTTTGTGTCATACCTAAATATTTGATGTTAAATGAAAGACATGTTTCCCCTGAATAAAATGATATATAATAAGTGTGGGTGCACATAATATGAAAGAGGCGAATTACGCCTGAACAGACAGCGCAAATTCAAGTTTTTGTTTATGTTTTGTTTTGATCACAACGTGTACAATTGGCTCAGTCCATAAGGGGTTAAAAAGGATCAAGACCAAGATTTAGAAAATAACCTATTAATCCAGTTGATCCAAAAGAATGTAAAAAAAAGCAAAACTATTTGAAGCGATGGGCAAATATGATGCAAAAAACTTTCTTCTTGATATCCTAATGCCAATCAGATTTCTAGAAAGATAGTAGAGTGTAGCACACTGGTAGAGCGTTACACTGGAGCTCTGTGGTAGAGGTCTGCTAACCCCAAAGCACCTTCAAAGTGAGAAGCCACAGGCTACACAGTATAGGGTGAAAATAAATGAATTTATTAAGGTCCAAAGGACACAACAGAGATACAATATTTCAGCCATGATGCCATAATCATGTAATAATAACTGATTAAGGCCTCGCGGCCTAAACGTCATATCTCTGTTTTGTCCTTTGGACCTTAATAAATGCATTCATTTTTCACATAATACTTGGCTTCACACTATGGCTAATCAGATTTCCCTTTGGATTAAGAACCTTAAAGGTTTAGATACTTAACAAATCCTGAAACAGTACACAGGGGTCCATTATAGAGCAATATTGTTTGTAAAATTAAAACATACACAAATGTGTCGATTTTTCTCGCTCACTGGATTTTTTTTCTCGTCACGTCGGTAAAAGCATAATTTTCTAGCATGTTACTCCATTGGCAGCTGTGAATTATGCATTAAAATTCAGTGAACAAACATGTACATCATCGTTACAAGTTTAACAGCCAGGCACAGTCTCCGTGCAGACCTCTTCTAGTCTGGATTCCTTAGTGAGTTGTCATATTGACAACACTTGGCAAAGAACTGGAAGCCATATGAAAGCCAGCGGGAACAGGCACGTGCTGGGAGTCAAAGCACAGTTGGACATGAGTGCTGTGTAGGTCATTAGAATAAGACAACCTGGGGGAAGAATGAATATTCAAAGAAATGACGGGCTTTGATCAGTGTGGCCAATGATGTGTGCCTGGATTAACTGTCTCCTGGTAGATTGCAACTGATAACAGCATCAAACATCATAACTGCAATGAATGAAAATATTTGGCAGTCATCAGCCTACTGATGGTATACAGTTAAATGAACTAAGCATAAAATATTGATTTAATACTTGACTTAATTTCAGAAGCTTAGATTATCTTTTTCAAAGACTGTGCTACCGTGAATTGCTAGCTACTAAGGTTCTACAAGAATTTATATCTTCAAAGTAAGATGATGTGTTCAACTCCCATATTTCGAGAACAATCAAAAAATGTTGTCTGTTTCCATGAGTGTCATCATTGCATTCACAATCCAACATTATAGACCCATTTTACTGCAGGTTATACCTCGTAGTCAGAAAACAGTACCCATGTGAAAACCAAGACAAACTTGTGATTTAGTTGTTTTACACCTGAGGACAATCTAAGTAGGTTGACATCACAAGATTAATGACCAAAAACGTGCTTTCGCAGGCTTTTTGCTTACGTCACAGATTAAAAATTAGTGACAGCCAAGTGTCTTGATGATAATAGCTGCCAGGTGGATCATTTGCCTATTGTGTCCAATATGAAAATTTCACAGCCTGTAAGTTTCATTAAGGTAGTTTGTGTTGTCTTATATAGTTTGCTATGTTATTTTGGTGTTTCATTGCTTATTTGCCTGTTAGTTGGTTTCATTGATTAAAAAGGAATCGACAGTATGCATTTGGTGACATTACTTGCAAACATCATTAACTCAGTGGAGATGTTTATATGTTATTTCAGCTCATGCTCAAACATTTTGAATTTTGGGGTATTCTTGGTTAATTGTTAGAAAAGTGTTTTGAGTGCTTTCAAGTATCGAATTTGTAAAATCCAATGATTTGGTCAATATGCTGATAACATGAATTACTTAGTTGCTGATTAATTTGTGGTTGAAATATTTCTGGAGGACATACTGCCTGCAATATTTTTTACCGATAAAATGTCAGATTGTTTGTTTGAGCACTCTGTATATTTATAAATATATTTTATAATGGTTCACTGGTTATGTAATACATTTCTAAACT
This sequence comes from Pelobates fuscus, assembly GCF_036172605.1. Taxonomy (NCBI): domain Eukaryota; kingdom Metazoa; phylum Chordata; class Amphibia; order Anura; family Pelobatidae; genus Pelobates; species Pelobates fuscus. The sequence goes on along the minus strand of NC_086319.1, from coordinate 99,676,422 downwards.
TGCAAACCATTCTGTGTTGGTATTGGTCAGCCTGAGACCAACGAGAACTTGATGCAAGTGGTTCAGCTCAAGCATCTTTCCACCTGGTTTTGAATTACAATTTTTTGATGCTGAGCCAGAATTAAAGACAAGTGGTGTCTGACTATAGAGCAGGATTACCCACAAGGTAACCTTAGGCACAACCTAGGGACCAGGGCTTAGATAGGGATCTCAGAACCATTCATTTGCTTGACCTCATCCACCATTATTAAATAAAGGACAGTTGCCTGTTTGCTCATGCTTTAAGGTGTTTAATATTACAACCACAATATTGTACAACTGGCACCGCCTAGGGAAAAAAAAGCTACTGCTTAATAACATAGACTGTTTTCTTGATCTTCTTTAAGCATATTCCTGGAATTAAACAAGAAACAACAAAGTTATATAATAAACATGAATGGCTCTTAATGCCTTTGTTGTTGCTTTAAATATAGCATTTTACACCAATGTTTGACTCAGCTGACGCTCTTAGCCAATGTTTGGTCTACATTGGCAACCGACATCTTCTCAAGAATACTGGAAGCAGCATAAGCTATCTAGATGAGTGTCAAACAAAGTTGAAACAATGTGACAGCTTATACTGGGGTGGCTCCAGGGCTCTCCTGACATCATAACCACTACAGTGAGCGTTCCTGAAAGAAGGAATTTTGAAAATTGGAAATTGCTTCCAATTGTTTTGTTTTTGGGATCAACGGCAGTAACAAAGAGGTGTATAAGACTGAGCCTGATTGTCCGAGCCTGAAATAAAAATTCTGTTTTTCATGTTTCAAATAAACAAAATTACACACACACACACACAAACAAAAAAACAACACAGTTGAGAAAGGGTTAAGAGTGTTCAGGGACACACCAGTGCTTCCAAAGCTTATACCCACATATATATATATTTTTTTTTCTTGCCTTTCTTATAGTCTACCAGTCAGAGATAACCACTTTGAAGCCTTCATAAATTATTGTATCCCCCTGCAGTGAATGTTCAGCATGAAAGTGATCTGCATGTAATTAACGGTATTAACGGTGGGCTTAACCCAACATGGCCATATGGTGCAACTGAATCCCCATATTTGTTTGCTAAGAAATGCCTATAACATTTAAACTGTATGTTATCTGTTCCCTAGTCTGTTTTCTGTAAATATTTTGGTCTTTACGGCAGCACCACTAATTAGAAATGCATGTTCTGGGTGTGCCTCCAGTTCCCATTTGTTCTGTGTAGATTTGGAATCTAGACCAGATTCATATTGGGCTGAGCACCCCACCCATCCACTATAGGTGCCCCTTTGGAGTTGACTACATGAAAGCATAAATTGTGGAGTTTAAGCAATAATTATTGCAGGTAGCTTGTTAATCTCCCACGTTTGAATTAGTGTAGGACCCACCGATATTGGGGTACTGTGACGTATGGCCATATGGTGGAACTGAATCCCCATATTTGTTTGCTGAGAGAGGTGATTTTAAGTAACCTTGCAAGATTTAAACTGTATTTTCTACGAACGTTTATAACCATAGAATTAATTAGTTCATTTATGTATTTATTTATTTATTTTTGCCTTTCTTTTGGTCTTGAACGTGTTAAAACCAGCACGAGATAACCACTTTGAAACTTTCATGAATGATTTCTCCCCTGCAGTGAATGTTCAGCATGAAACTGATCTGCATATAATTAGCGGTATTTAAATAAAACGTGAACTCGTTTGCATACTTGCTTATTCTCTTTGAAAAAATAAAAAAAAATCTGCCGCATCTGTCAAATATTGTTTTGGTTGAACTTCCAACCTGTCTAAAACAAGCAGCAAAATAGGAGACGTGGGTCAGGCAAGAACTAAAATAGTCTCACAGTTCTTTCTGAGTTCTGCCAGGTACACTCTGCTTATCCTTTAACCAGTTTTCATTAGAGAGGAAGAATTATGCAAAGCCATGTTTATTGGACACGTACATATTTATAGCAGGTTTGTAACATAAAATTATGTTTTAAAATCCAGACCTATGCTATTTCTTTTTCTTCAATATTTAGAATAATTTGTGTCATTTTATTAGATCTTATGCCATTTTTTCTGGTGGCATAGTTAAATTACCTAAAATAAGCTAAGCTATGCTACATCTGCACCAAGAAAAAAATAATTCTGGCCTGAGTAAAACCGCTCCATATAAACCATAGAACCCATGGCACCATCAAACATTTAATATGTAGAATTGAGGTTTTATTGGCATTATACCACCTTTCTTATGGAAATCCTATGTCTATGCAGTAGTCACTAATCGTGTGATAATGTAGCATAACCTGACTGAGTGAAAAAGAAAATAAATCGTATTCAGTGGCATTGCACTGATGACTTATGTGGTCTAAGTTAATTATGAACATACATATATGAGGTCCTTGAAACCCCAACATTTGAGCTTATCAAAAGAGCCAAGTTGTCTCTCACCTCTACCCACTGCACAGAGAGCAGGTAATTTAAACAAATGTATATATATATCTCAGTAGTAACCAGGGACTCCTAACAAATGCCTCCTCCTCTTCCATCACCTCAATTAAATTAGTAGTTATCTGTCAATGTCTTTGTAGAAGACCTTCATTCCCTTTTTTACTCAATCTACAAAAAGCTTGTCATGAAAACAAAACAAAAAAAAACAACACATCATTAATAAAATCCAGTAATTCATTAAAACACAAAGTGCCCTAATGTTCATGTAGTCATTTAAAAGTGCTTCACGAAATTATTAAAGATATCCCAGGCTAGTCTTATGAGAAAAAACGTGGTTGGGGTTCACTGTGATAAGGTGGCTGTGCAAGCCTTTTTATTACATTGCAGTGAAGGCTATGTAAGTCTCTACGTTTATGAACAGGAATTACTTTTAGCGTTATTTTATACCCATTTTTTTTGTATGTGGTTGGGTTTAGTATGTTGTCACTGTGACATTGTTATATAGTTTTATGGACAGTTCATTTTGTCTGAAGAAAAGAACATGAAAAGCATTATCTCTTAGTATCATTAGAGGTCAATGATTCCATACTTTAACTCCTTACTGTGTGTGATGATGAAATCATGGTTATGCTCTCAAAGATCCACTACTTCCATTACATACAGCTCTGAGCATCTGACAAGGACCTCTGGAGACCATGCAGCAGGAGGCACAGAGAGATAGGTAGATAGGATAGGTAAATGAGGAGTGGCAATGGGCTTGTGGAAAATGGAGAGAGTGACAATGGTGCTCTATGATATAGGATGAAGATATTGCAGGTATAGGGAAACTTTGGGCAATAGCGTTGGACATGAGTGCTGTGTAGGTCATTAAAATAAGACAACCTGGGGGAAGAAAGAATATTCTTCCCCCTAGTTGTCTTATTCTAATGACCTACACATATATATCATGGGGATGGCAAAGTCATCGAAGGGCATTGGGGGAGATGGAGACACAAAGAAACATTCTTGAGGGATGTGATGGAAAGACTGGGAGAGGGGGATGGATAGCTATTTAGGAAGGAAATTGTAGAGACAATGGGGTAAAAGAGAAATACAGTGGCCAGATGGAGACTCATTTGGTAGGGGAGATACACTAGTGTATATATCTGGTACACCATGTGTTGTGGACTACATCTCACCTGTTGCATTGCCAGCATTGTGGCTGTAAGAGCATTATGGGAGATGTAGTCTGCAACGTCTGGAGTGCTGAACGTTGCCTGTCCCTTGTATATATCTTCCTAATCTCAGAGTCCACTAAAGACTCTGGACCAGGAGCAGATTACTGTGGAATCCAAAGGCAGACTAGATTTGAATAAGGCGAAAAAAGACACTCGCAATTTTTTTCCTAAAAACACCAGATGCATTGATAATTTAATGCATTGGAGTCTATTTCAGTAGGATATTGGTCTTCTCAAGAGTCAAAATATTGCAATATTTTGCCTAGGGTTTTTATACACTCTTGATTAATTTCCTATACTTTGAAAAGTTGCTACAAAGATTGGCTATTTTAGTGTAAATTCAGATTTTCAATGGCTACATGATAGTTTTTTGTCGTTGCTTTGTTTGTGATCAACTCAAACTTAGTGTTTTGTAATTCCAAGATAACATTTGTGGAAATTAATCGACATTATTGTGAGGCATCAGGAATTTAAAAATACATATACATCAAGGCTGTACTTGTTAAGAGAGAGCAATCGTCAGTCCAATTTTCACCCAACACATCCCTAGTTGAACACGTCATTGTGTTGTAACTTAGCAAGCTGAAACTAAACATTTTTATTTATGATCAGAATACTTGGAATATAAAAGAATGCAAGTCCAATGCAACTAATTAATAAGCAAAAACTTTATTCAAACAAACACATATATATCAGTACTACATTTGAGAAAAGGCTAAACATAAAACCACAGTGTTTCGACACATACTGGTGTCTTTTTCGAGGGACAGCAGTATCACTACTGGGGTTAAGATGGATTTTTTTTTCTTAGCTTGTTACAAAATTAGAAGCGCTTCAAACTGGGTTATTTCCTTCTTTTGGATCGACAGCAATGACAGATGTGAGGAAGGCTGAACTTGATGGACGCATGTCTCTTTTCAGCCTGTGTAGCTTGGTACTGTGGTAGGCTATCTGTTTGAAGTATACTTGCTGTGAATAATATATTCAACCTGTTTGCTGTTAGTTCTATGTGTAGTACTGATATATTTGTGACTTTATTTTAGTAAATAACGTTTTTGCTAATTGATTAGTTGCATTAGAGTGCATCCTTTTGTATTTGAAGTGTATTTTGGTACTAGGGGAGAAGCTCTTTAGGTATGCACCCATAATTTGTGTCTGTGTTATTAAGTACTCTCCTGTGCAAACCTGTTGTGGAGCATTTTTTTTTTTTATTTTTTTTTTGAATTCTTTATTTTTGTTGTGCATATGAGAATACAACATTTCTTGAATAGCCACAACAGCTCTAACAAGCGCATTATTCGTGTAGTGGTGTACATATTTGTGGCATAGAAGTAACTTGCACATTTTTGGTTAAGTAGACGTGTCATTTAACACATAGTAGTAGCTTGACATTGCACATTTTCTAGTTAGTTGCAAGATAAGGTTACATGCAGGTAGTATATTTAGTTGAGCTAGGTACATGCTTGAGTATGAGAGATATAACATCACCCCTCAGGCCCCCCTGGACATACATGGATGCATTTGGTAAAGCATGAGAGACACAGCTGCACCCCTTAGTCCCCTATAGTTACATGTTAATGCATTTAGATCATCCGAAAGCCACTATAGGTATACTTGCTAAAGTAGGGTCGTGCACAAGACAAGGGAGAGTGCTGCTTATTAAGGGTAGCTTCTCTGTGCTGCAGCTTACGAGCATTAGTCCCTCTGACAGTTCTTCATTGATTCTTGCTGGAGCTGGACTTTGTCTCCGCGGGAAGCCGCCATCTTGGTGGTCTCGAGGCCGTACTTGGAGGGAAAGTCCCACTGCCGACCGATGCCAGTACAGCTTGTTCTAGGTAATGGGGAAGTAGGCTTCTGACCTCCGTCCATCTCTGCTGCTCTGTGGATTGTGCGCTGGCTCCAACTTCGGAACTCTCGGGGTCAAGGAAGCCTGCGTGCTGTGAGGGTTCTCGTGGGCTGCGGCTGCTTTGCGGTTTGCTTGGTCCACCGAGAGCCTGGGTCAGCCGTGGTGGGAGGCTTAGTGTTTTCTGCTCGTGGTCGCTTGGGAGCAGGCTGGAAGTGTGGTGAGTTGGATGTTCAGCTTCATGCAGGGGCACCCTGCTTGGCACCCTGCTTGGTCCTTGCGGTCTGCTGTTGTCGGGGCTCAGGTCTCTTGCGCACATGGTGGTCGCCATTTTGTGTGCAGCGGCGTCGCCCATTGTATCCCGCTCAGGCCCTTGGGGTGAGGACCGGGATCACCCCCCGGTCCAGAGGGGGGGGAATCAGGACCGGGTCCGCCGATGGTATCCCTGTTCGACGAGCTCCAGTGGGCAGGTAAGTGGTGTGGCGGCCGTCCACTCCTCTCGCTGCCGGGTAAGGTCTCGCCTGTTGCCGCAGGGACCTCTCCCCTGAGGGACTAAAACCCTGAGGGCAAGCCTCTCCTCAGCTCTGGTAGCCCTAGACGTCTGGGGTCGCAGTTGTGGGCTGTTCATGCTTTTCAAAACCCGATTTACAGGCATAAAAGGTGATTTTTAGGTTAAATTGAGCCGGAGCTGGTCTGTCCTGCGACCGCTCGGCTCGGCGGCCCGGCCCCGCCCTCGTTGTGGAGCATTTATAACCAGAAAACACACTTTTTTTTCAGCACTGTATGTATTTAAAAAGAAAAAAAATCTTGCAATATTTAACAGGTTCCATTAAATCAAGTCGAGCCTTTTTCTCAGTTTTAATCTTTTTTTGATCAATCCACGTGACTGATTCCACAGCACAGTAAGATCTGTCCGAATCATTTCTTGATCTTCTGTTTATTTCACAATCCCACTCATTTCGAACATCTTTAAAATGCAGTGCTATGAAGGCCATTTTGAGAACCCAAATGAAAGAAATGTATCTGGTGTTTATTTACTATCAAAGTCGGAACAAATTAAAATCCAAGTTGAAAAAACTGAAATCAAAAAAGCCAACATATGGCTATTGCTCAGTTGAAGAATTTTTCTAGATCTCGTATGTATGTTTTACTCACTATAATTCGTGCTCTATTGGTTTTGTTGTTATTTACATTAAAATGCATTCCTGGATTTTGCGTGTTATGTTTCTGTTTTATTTATTCATTGTGTTTTCCCAGGAAGAATACATCCAGATGTCTCTTGCATATACCATGCAAAATACAGTTATAATAAGATTTATATTCAACCAAATTAAGTTTAAGTGAGGCTTTACCAATTACCAATTGAGCCAGTGATTTTAATCCTGTGGAAGGTTTGATTTTTTTTTTCCTGAGAGGGTATTCCACAGCATGTAAAATAATGTCAAAGTATTTAACAAGGAATGATACATTTGGCTTCACTAGCTGCCTAGCAAAATCTTGGGTATTAAATATTATTATAAGTCTTCAAAAACTAGTGTAGATCTCTTAACTATGCCATGGGAATTGTATCCATCATGTTCCAAAAGATTCAGCTCAAGTTGAGTATGAATAAATGTACCAAATTTTATAACACAGAAAATGTGTAGCCAAAGAACAAGTATAAATTGGCTTTCTATGGGACAGCTGGGCCTGCTCAAGTAAAGCATCTTGGTGGGTTAGCTTTGTGTGGTGGAATGACCACCACTTTTGGTTCTCAATTTCAAGAGTGGGGAATTAAGGCTAGGGCTATAGCGTTAGGGAAGCACAAAAGGAGGTGTTGCTGTGTCAGTGTTGGCATGTTGTGATTTTAGGAACTCTCTTCAAGGTCTATATATGTTTTTATATCTATGGGCATTGTGCACTGTGAACCATCTCAGTTATTCATGAATTCTGAACTTCTCTATTCTATTCACCCATGCCATGGTAGATGGCTGTTGTGAGGATTTCCCCACACCTGTCAACACGGTTTTCGCAGCTATGAGGAGGAAAAATGTTAGGGCACGTCTACCAGTTCAAGATTTAGAGATTACCTGGTTGTATCTAAAGTGTTTTTAGAAATAAATAAATAAAAAAAACACTGTTAAAACAACTAGGTAATCTCTAAATCTTGGTCTGGTAGGCATGCCTTGAGGACTGGTTTGGAAACTACTGCGTTAGGGAGTGTTTGTATTTAGTATTTGGTTTGTCTGTAAAATGGAAGAGCCTAGTTGATTATGTAAGTGGCACATTTGTGGCCATTACTCCTTAGATTGTATCTCTTATCTCTTTCCAGAAAAATGTAATTATATCGCATATCCACCAGATGTGTTGGAGGGAGCCGATATCCTTATTACATCTTCAGCAAAGTGTGAACTCCACTATGTTAAATCCATGTATATCTAGAGGAGCTTGGTACTATCTTGAAATCAATTTAAAGTTAGCTTCCTGGTGAGGTATGATGCAATGTTCTTGAAATGCTCTTTGAAATATCTTCAACCAGTTCTGGTCTCCTATATAGGAGACTCAAACTGGTTGTTCCATGCCCAAGTCTCTAAGTATCTTAATTTAGAGTGTATTAGAGGTTGGAGCAGTTTATCGCATTTAAATAATGTCTTTGTTTTAGGTTTATATTGGAAACATAATAGATCGAATTTAGACTCATTACGTAAGCCTGATTCCGGAAGTTGGAGTGTGTTCAGGAAACGTTTGATCTGGAAATATTGGTAAGCTTGTATTTGGGAAGGATTATTTTGTAATTAGGTCAGAGATGGGTTTCAGTTTAGATTTGACTAATAAACATGTTAGAGATATATAGGGTAGTGTGTCATTGATAGTTTGGGGTTGAAGAAGTTCTTTGATTTTTAGAGTTTATGTTGGTGTATTTCTGCTATAGATTCTAGAAGTGAGAATGAGGTGACAGTGAGGGACACACAATTTTGTATTGGCATCATTGGTATTTTTGAAGTTTGAATGTTCCATGGATTGATTAACTATCACTGAGTGAGCTCTGGCTGATTGAGTATGTAATATAATACAACAATCAGATCCACTTCACTAACTGCAATTATACAGACTGGAAATCATAGATGTTGTAAAAACAATGTGGGCAAATGGTCCAGGAAGAAAATATTTAAGAATTGGTGTTTACACTCTGACAGTGTTAAGTTTGGCGTCAAATTTCAATGTAGTTTTAGTCATGGACTTTTGACTAAAAAGCCATTTTAGTTTTAGTCATATTTTAGTAATCTGAATTGTTTTAGTTTTAGTCTAGTTTTAGTTAACTAAAATTTGGCTAAAATTGTAAGTTGACGAAATTAACACTGCACTCTGAAAACATACAGGATTTTTCACAAAACTGTAAATGGCTGGGGGTTCTCATAAATCTCAGGGATTTGCAAATTTAGGGCAAAAATAACCTAGCTAGAACAATAACTCTCCACATCAGCTATGTTTCTAGTCCATTATTACAGTCAGTGAATAACAATGCCTTAGTGAATAAATTGGTGTACTAAGATCCAAACTAGACGTGACAAAACATTTTGCAATTCTGTTTGACACAACAGATACAATGATTTTGTTTATTTCAGACTTTCGTGAATCTGGTTAGTTTAACAGACTCAGCAATTAGTAGCAGCAAACCGATCTTCAGTTTCAGATCTGCAATGGCAGGAAGGAGCTACAATGAGAGGAATACTGACATATATATATATATATATATATGTATGTATATGTATATGTATATGTATATGTATATGTATATATGTAAATTAGACAGAAATCTGTGATGAGAAACAAGACAAGCCAATAAGTAAGGAAAGGCAAATTAAAGTCTTCTGACGCCTTGTTTTATTGGACTCTGACCTTTTATCTGTTGCAACTATTGATTGAAAATCAATCCAAAAACCCTGAAACAAATACCGTAGTCAGTTCTGCTTGCAAAGTTCAAAGTGTCTAGAAAGAGATTTACAAAACAACACAAATTGCAGGAGATGGTTTAGTTAACCCTTCCTGTTTAAAAGGTTGGGCATTCCTTCTGTTTGGCAAACACTGCTCATCTTAATGGTAGATTTCTCTTCATGTATATATGGACAATGTGAAATTCTCTCTAACCATAGGAGGCTGCATATGGTAACAGTAACAGTGAGGTAACAGTGAGGCCGCACTCGCTCTGTGCATTGATTCCTAGTACAAGTCACATCGAAGGGCACAAGGTGCGTGAGGCCTTATCACATCCACGAATCCTGGCTTTACTCAATTATCTCCCTGAAAATTAGCTTCATCATACAGTATATTGAAAGAAGCGGGAATCCAAGAAAATATACATTAGAGAACACTGGAAGCGAACAACAAATGTTTTGTTTTTTTCTTCTAATCTCTACCAAGTTATTGCAATGTACAAATACACAATAACTGGTATTTTGCAATAAAAGGGTTTAATTTAATCAAAACTGATCAAATAAGGGAAGTAACAACAAAATCGACAAAGTGTATTGTCCACCAATTCCCATTTTAAATAGCTGGTTTGCATACTTCCCTATGTTATATTTTATATACCAAGTCTTCATAATTTTATTTATCCATGCCATGGTATCCATTTTATAGAATTTTCCCACATTTATATGTCATTCTCTTCATCGCTTTATATGCTTTCACCACAATTCCTCTAACGAAGGGCCTATGACTGACAACAAGATACGTCTTATGCTATAATCCTTCTCCTCGGACTAGGTTCAACATTTTCAGTCAGTGTCAGTGAGTGTGTGTTTCAAATGAGTGAGTGTGTGCATCTGTCAACGAGAGTGTGTGTATCTCAGTGAGAGTGTGTGACTGTCAGTGAGTGTGTGTCTGATTAGAAAAAAGGGGTGGGCCTTTTAGGTGGAGAGGTGGGGTCGTTGCCATAAAAACGTGTATGGTCTGGATTGGACATTTGCAAAGTTAGTAAGATGACCACATCCATCTGGGAACACCATTTAGTTCAAATGTATATTGTTTATTTTATTTTTTGGTTCTTTAATTCTATCACAGATCCAATATATGACAGATATCTAGTTCTTAGTCTGATTATATATGTGACACATATGGGAATCGTAATTTCTTTAATAGTCAAAACCAGACTGGTATAGGTGACCTACAATCTAGTGAACACCTTACACAAAAATTACACAAAAATTACACAAAAATGTAAATTGCTATTTTCTGACCTGCAGAAAAGGGATTGCTGTATTGTATGTTTTACAAGAAACACATTTTAAATCCCCTCCACTGTCCCCACTTTACAAGTCACTATACCATATCCAGTTTCACTCTGCGACTCAAACTAAGTCTAAGGGTACATCTATTCTAATTTATAGAAATGCTGCTCATCAAATCATGTGCATAATATCTGACTCTCTGGGTCGCTTTGTAACTCCGGCATACACTGTTATTTCTATTGTCTATACTTTTATTAGCTTATTTTCCAAACTTTGATCAAACATCTTTTGTGACCAAACTGTGTGCCAAAGTGGATTCTGTCAAGGAACCTTGGTTCTCTGTGGGGACCTCAACTTTTTTTTGTACACTGACCTAGACTCTTTTGCCATGTTTTCTGCGCGTAGATTGCAGGCAGTACAGAGCTTCTGTAAATCCTCACATTCTGTACTGGATCTTAATGTTGTGTGAAGCACTTTCCTCCCTGACAAGAAGGATTTTACCTTCTACTCTACACCCCATAATTCTTATACCCACATTGATACATTTTGTATGCAACCCAGAGACTTCCTATAAGTTCATTAATGTTAAATTGTCAGGTCCCCTGCCCCCGCGCTGCTCATGGCGACCTTGCTTACCCCGTCACCACGAGTGGCGTCATCTGGTCCCTGTCTGTGGTGTGCGGCTGTCCCCGCCACCGCGCTCAAGACTGGCAGTGTGTCTGATGCTGCACGCTCCAGAGCAGCATCCTTATATGTGTGCCGGACCCAGTCATGTTACCCGGCACACAGTGATGACCTCAGAGACTACAAGGGAAGGAAGAAACTACTCCCACGTGTTGTGATTAACACGAATCGGAGGTTAGCCAATCAGACACACCCTGTGTGTATATAAGCTAACCTCCCCCTTGCTTCAGTGCCCTGTTGTGGTCTCTGGTTTACCATTGAGTATTTGGATTTTCTGGTTACCGATCTCTGGCTTGTCTTATGATTATTCTGTCCTCTCTATCCCTGACCTCGTCTTGTCTATACGTTACTCCGTCTCTCTGTATTCCCTTGACTTTGGCTTACTTTGACTATTCCTTTTGCATAGCTCGGCCATTCTTAGGACTGGTATTGGAATCTGTTGTGTCCTGTCTGCGTGTTTGGGTTCCCTACTGAACGTTACAAAAATAGGCCAAATAGTATGGTCTGACCATGCTCTGGTATTTCAGAGACTATTTGGTACACATTCTTACAAGGGTATAGAGTTTGGGATATTAAATGATTCCCTACTAGCTAATGACAACTTTACAAATGAAACCCTCAAAAACCTTAAGAATTATTTTCTTACTAATGACACACCAAATGTTTATAAGTCTACTTTCTGGATTGCCCATAAACCAGTACTCGGAGGTCTCTTTATACATGGCATCCTACATTAAAAAACAACATGGGGAGCAAATGACCTAATGGTTTTTAGAACTACACAGAAACAAGAGGGACAATAAAAGATGTCATTGCTTCAAAATGCAAAGCCAAGACCTTATCCTTCAAAATGCCAATTCCAATTTATGCCGCTTCGAAATAAATCATACCACCAAGGCAATAAGGCAGGTAGATGGTTGGCAACTAATTCAAAAATGTGTCAATCTAAAAAAAATAATAATAATAAAATGCATTTCTAACATGTGCACACCTGTCTAAAGGGCTGTATCAAACTATGCTGCACACTTGAGGAACTGCAGTTCACGTAAAAGATGAGCAATGGTACCTTGCCCTGGTTATGATCTGCTATCAATTCACACATTTTGTTTCTATTAATTCAAAAAAGGACAATCAGTATTACCCGACTTACAGAAAATGTACAGGAAAAACAACCCGATCACCTGGCCTTTAACATCTAAAGACAATCCCCAGATATCTACTCTTTTACTTTACAATTTATTTTGTACTTAATATTGCCTGTACTTCTGTGAATATCTCATTCTCAAGGTACGGTGTATGTCTGGTTGTCAACCTTTAAATAAAGAATGAAAACGAAGTGCCAATCTCAATTTAGGATTCCTTATTTGTTATTCTCAAATAAGAGCAGCATCTATCAACAACATTTAAAATAATAGCAGAAAATTTGCAACATTCTATAAATCACTATGCAATTCTCTCTCCACTCCCCAACCAACACAAGCACTTATAGACACATTCTTAAGAAACTCATCTCTTCCTACTTTGACAGAAGATCAGAGAACTCATATAACTAGTTCCTTTACATTGGAACAAAATACATCCATTATAATAAAATTACCTCCCAAAAGGCCACAGAGTCCAGATGGTCTTACTAACTAATATTATAAAACCTTCAGGTCAGTCTTATCTACTAACTTCCTCAAATTGTATAATTCTGTCACTCTGTCCCAAGGTGTGCCATCTGACATGCTAATGGCCAATATTATCACTCTTCCCCAACCAGGTAAACCCCCTAGTGACTGTAGAAATGTTAGACCTATGTCACTCTTGAACATAGACACTAAGATATACGCAAATCTCTTAGCTGACCGACTGAAATTGCTATTGCCTGGCCTAATTTCTGATGACAAAGTGGGCTTTATAGCAGGCTGCCAGGGTATGGACAATACGAGAAAGGTGGTGAAATTGGTGTCGTACATGGGAGGGACCATAGGAAGGGTTCTCCTTTCTTCCCTAGATGCTGAAAAAACATTTGATAAGTTGGATTTTGGGGTTCCTTGCTTCAATCCTCCGCAGGTTTTCCTTTTTGGATACCTTTATTGCCCAGATTTTGGCTCTTTATAAAGTGCCCTCGACAATGGTTTCTACTGGTTAATTTACAAAAAAAGGTTCCTTTTGTCCAATGGCACACTCCAGGGTTGCCCTCTGTCCACACTTTTATATGTTTTGGCTCTTGATCCCCTAGCCAACTTAATTAGAATTCCCACAGATGCACATGGCATCAGCATTGGTAACAGGTGCTACAAATTGAGATTATTTGAGGATGACTGGGTCTCTAAATATGCTGGGTCTCTAAATATTAAAGACTGAATTGTCCGCTAATGCAACGACCCGTTCTAACCGTTCTAAGTCGTTATATCTCTATGGCCCCTTTTCCAAAATTACCCCTGGAGATGTTAGTTCTACTAATCCCTAACCTACACCTTTCTCCATGGAAGAATGTAGGAATTCTGCATATTCAGGTTCTCTCCATTATGCTCACAAGGAAAGTTCCCATTATGTAATTCAGCATCCTATGGGCATTTTCAAATCATCCATTGGCTATGCTCTTATTTCCCTACTAAGATTTCTAGCAGTTCTTCATGCGTCCTGACAAAATTAGAGCTGTTGTGCTTCGGTAGATCTCTGCTACGAGGCCAGATGTTCACTTGTTATGAATTGATCCATAATTTCCCAAAATCTTCTTGTGCTATAAGAACATAGAACAACACAGAAAAAATCTTTACAATTGGTATACGGCCCCGACTAGAGTAACCACTTGAACCCTATTTTGACTGGCAGGTGTTGGAGGTGCACCAGCGCTCCTGGATCCATGTTCCACATTTGGTTGTCATATGATCTGATTGTCCCCTTCTGGAAATTCATTAACTTACTGATAGTGTGCAGATCAGGGGAGCCATTCCCTTTTTACCCCACTATGCATGCTCCACCTAATATTTCCACAGAACGTATCTACAGCTAGTAATAATGTATCAGGAATGCACTTTATTGATATTATGTGGAGATCTGATAAAACACCATCCTCAACTTTGTCAAGTGAAAAGTAGCCAAAAATAGGGTTTATGAAGTGGGCTTTTGCACGTCAGCTAATACTGAGTCCAGAGAGGTGCATTGGTGGGAGCCATGGGATAAATATCGTAATGAGACCCGTCCCAACCTGGCTTTACCTGAATTTGTCCAAGATTGCCAATGAGTGATCTGACCCACATATGTAGCATCTGATTCCAGACAACCCTTTCATACTTTGTCTTACCTCTTTGGAATCTGGTTAAAATTTTGGTACACTGCTTCACTTTTGAATCATGTTATCACCTACCTGCACTGCCTACTGTTATTTGCTGATATTTATTGACATTTTCTATATTATTGACCAGATAACTATATGTCTCGTATGCACTTCAGTATGCCATTAGCTTTCTGACGAAGAACCTTTAGAATACCACCAGTAGCGCGTGTGTTATGCTATGGTTTCAATGTCACTATTTTCCCTTTCAACCGTTTTTATTTCATTTAGCCTTTTCTCTTTTGTTTTATAATGTGGACAGCGATTTTCTACGGCATGTCATGATTATGTTTGACAATATTTTAAATAAAGTACAAATCAAAAACATAAATCAATGGAAGATAGTAAGAAGGGGTAAGATAGTAAGCAGCTTTATAAATATGTGGTCGATTTTTTAGTTTTATTTATTATAAACAAATGTTATGACTTTCTAGAGCTATAGACCAGTCCAGAGATTTTCTCAAGAGGTCTTCTAGCAACTGTCTTCTTTTATCTGATGTTGCACCAAGAATTCATTAAACTCAGAAAAATTTCACTGAATCAAAATAAGAACTGCTAGATGCAGGCGAATGTAGATGATTAGGAAAACAAATCTCCAAATCAGGTAACGTTACAGGCTGGGTATTTTGGCCCGAATTCAGCCATTTGGTTTTCCACTCACTTCATTTTTGTATTTCCTGAATAATCCTAACGCTGTCAGTATCTAGTCCTTGCTGGCCACAGAAAAAAACATTTAATAATCAGCTTGACTAAAATAATTTGAACACCCCTGTAACGTATTCTAAAGACAAACAACACATTCAAAATTATTTTCAGCAAATCTATTGATTTGCTCGAAGATGTGATACTCTCTCATCACCATATCTCGCCCTAAAACGAAATCTGCAGCTTGATCTGAAATACTAATATGTCGGATGTGGTTTCCTGGGTGGATTCTGTTCTGTGTTTCGTGTTAAAGGAAAAATTATATTATTGATATTTGAAAATGACCGTGCTTCCTGAAAGCAAATTAAATCCATTTAAAGCCATTTGTAGCATTGGAAGACATATGGCGAAGATGTCTTTCAGAGATGGCATGAAACCATTATATAATGTGCACGTTGTGGTAAGAAGAATGTAGATGAATTGGTTTTGTTGTTGTTGTTGTATTTTTTAGTGTTGATGAGTAATGGGCTTCAAATATTGAGCTTCATGTTAATGCTAATAGAACATAGTCAGAACATAGTCTAAAGGTCTGAGATCTGTTTCATCCTCAGTTCACCTTCATTCCTTGATTTCATCAAAACACTATAAATATTGAGATATATTCATTAACCTGGAACTGTTGAGATGTGATTATTGGTAATTTTACACCGTAATACATTTTAATAAAAGTATGGTATGAAATGTGGATCTATGTTCATTGACCAGAATAGTAAACATTTAGTTTGCTGGGTCCAGCACTAATGTGAGCCATATTTTGGGATGCTTTGGGAACATATCTGTAATCTAATATTTTTTTAGTCTTATTTACTAAACCAGCAGTAGATGGTGTTCGACACTCGCGATGGTGTGGTCTTCATCTCTCATAATGCTCATACAGCCATAATGCTGGCAAAGCATCAGGGGAGATGTAATTCACATCTGTAGAGACGAAGGTTACCTATCCCTGCATTAAAGGGAAACTCTACTCACCGAAAATACAGCTTATTTTCCTCCCAAACTAAATTCTACCCATCCCCTGCACCTCTGTAACCCCCCTTGCAAGACATATAAACTTCAATAAATATTATAATTCTTACCTTATTTCCAGCGCCGCGTCACACATCCATCCTCCGTCGTCTACACCCCCTTCCGCGTCATCCGATCAGCTGACCCACTCTCCTTCCCTCCGCCAATGAGCTCATACTCATTGGGAATCATTGGGAAGCAAGAGCGCATGCGCATCTAACGCAGCGCCCCACCCCTCGCACGCTTCACGCAGAGATTCATTGAATCCCCTTGTGAAGCTGCATTAGACCCACGTGATGTGCGACGTCCTCATACAGTGCGTGGGGGCGTCGCACGTCGTAACTCACCTTTCCTCTCCTATGGATGCGGAAGCACCATCTAGCGGCTAGGTAAGAGAAGGCAGCTGGAGGTGGGATTTTCAATTTAACCAAAACACTGCGGTTTAGCAAAAACCACAGTGTTTTGACAAACTTGGTTAAGGGTAGAGGGCCAAGGCACCCAGACCACTCAAATGAGATGAAATGGTCTGGGTGCCTAGAGTGTCCCTTTAAACTTAATTATAACAAATGAAATATGAATTGTATGAATTGTACGACTGTGTCTAAAGTAGCTGTTTTGGAAAAGTTCTACAACTCTGTTATTGTTATAAATTTTCTATTTTGCTTTCAGTTTTGCAATTCAGATTTAATTTGCTAACATTTAGAGTTTAGTGAATAAGCCCTTTGCTTGCTCAGCGAATTGATGATTTTGCTGTTTTGGAACGTGACCTGGAGTGTTGTTGAATGTGTGTTTCTGTCTGTTTATAAAACACAAAACATATCAAAAAATAATATAAAATGAAAATGCTAAAATCATAAAATCATAATATTAAAAAAAATACAATAAAATGTGTGTTATGCGTGTGCATTATATGAAAACAAATGACATCTTGTGGTTCTATAGACATCCATAAGACACTTGACCTTCTGTTTCAAGGTTTATGATGTCTCCCCAACAGCGGCATTGTTTTCCTATAATACATATATATCATATAACATTTGTGTTAATTTCCAGTTAGATCTGGTTTAACCTTTTCTAAGTCCCAGTGTATCTAAATTACAAAACCATTAACCAGTACTCTAATTGAAACATAATTGTAATGAAATAAGCCTAGTTTATCTGCATGACCCTAAAATTCAAAATATATTTTAAACGAAATGAACATTAAAGGAACATTTAAAACACCATAACCGCTACAGTTGTTGTAGTGGTTATGGTGCCAGGAGTGTCCTATGTCCCCCTCCCCCCACCTCCACCCTTTGTAACTAATGAAGTTGTTTTTGAATGGTTAAACGTCTTACTTGGTGCCGGTCCTTGCATGCAACACTAAGACAAGAGAACCAGAGATTCCTAAATAAGAGCCTTGCAGTGCAGTGAACCCTGGATAGAGTGTCAGCTTAGAGGACAACTGTCATCAAATTTTCACTTCTTGTTGTCACATGTAATGAAACTTTATTTTTAATGTTGTATATTGACGTTTTGGAAAATGTCACTATTTTATCAGGGCAGTGTCAGACTTCAATAAAGCATTAGTGGTGCAGCTCTGAATTACTGTGAGAAGCATTGGTCCAGCCTGGAGATCATAACTAGTGATTATTTCATAAGGCAAAGTGAAGCTGCCTCTTGTCACTGTACTAAAAGTATCTACTCGATTTTCGAGGAAAACAGATGGGGGAGGGGTGCAGTAATCCAAGCATTGCCCATACAACACTTCAGAGTTATATACACATCTTTTTTTTATATATTTTTTTATTCTTTATTTTTGTTGTGCAGGTATAAAATACATGAACAGTAGAGAACATGTCTGCCGGTCTGGAGGCAAAATGTTCAGAAAATAACATAGACATTGTGAAATAGATGCACTTTTTTTGTTTTGCTTTATATAAACGAATACTGTATCGTAGGACTGAAATGTGACTCATATGTAGATAAGTAGACAGCTACTACCTTGTTTTACCAATCACCTTCAAAGATGAAATAATAAAAGTATGAGAGGTAAAAAACAAAGGGGTATGGTCAGTTGGTGGTGCCAGCCCCACCAAAGGGCTTGTACCCAGATAAATTGATAAACTGAAGAAAGAGAAAAGATCTCCCCTAAAGGAGTTCCTAAGCTGGCAAGGAAAAGATTAGACAACAATAGTAAAGTGATACCTACAAATCCTAGGAGGTATGGTGTATAAATCGGAGGGAAAACGAAGGAGCAAAAATATGCTTCCTAATGCCGTTAATAGTGCCCTTTGTAGAAATAATTGGAATATATCTTTATTGAATCCTTTGAGAAATAACAAAGGGACACTATGTTAAAAATCCCCCCCCCCCCCTTACAGGCTGATAATTTAATGGTAATCCAATTACCTATTGTATCATGTTGCCTGAGGGAGAAAAAAATCCCTCTAAATCTATGGGTGTAGGCAGGAAATACATAGACCTGAGTAATGCGTTGGAAAAAATGTATCAATAAAAAGATATGAAGTTATTTGTATCTCAGACCGACAGCCAACCCCCGAGCGTCAGCTCGTCGTTTTCTTTCACTTCACTCGTGCACTAAGGTACACTTTATTGCACTATGGGTACTCAGACCCATTCTTTATCCTGCACAGTGTTATTCCTAGCTAGTATTGGTGATGGGTGTTTAGGCAGTTGATTCCATCGTTCAGATTTAGCTTCAGCCTAGAACACCCTTGAAGGTGTTTTCAGGAGACTAGGGGCTAGCTTAGGGAATTTTCCTTCTGAGGAAAGACCTTTCTGAGCCCTTATAGCCCATCTTCTAGTCCAGTACTCCTGGATACAAGCTATGCAACAGAAACAAAAGGGTTGGCTGTCGGTCTGAGATACATATAACTTCATATCTCTTTATTGATACATTTTTTCCAAAGCATTACTAAGGTTTATGTATTTCCTGCCTACACCCATAGATTTAGAGGAATTTTTTCTCCCCCAGGCCATATGATACAATAGGTAATTGTATTACCATTAAATTATCAGCCTGTAAAGGGGGGGGGGGGGGGGGGGGGAAACATAGTGTTAAAAAAAAATGTCATAAGACCGGCACTGCAAGCATCATTAGAGGAATATCCTACACGTGGGGAGTTAAAATACCACTGTATGCTGTTTTACTCAGAGCTGGTCATAGCTCTTTAAATTGTAAGTTGGCACTCTTAGGACCTCAGTGTTCTCTGTTGTTGCAGTATTACCAAAGTTATTGCACCATTGGGTTTTTCCATCTTTTATATATTTTATATGCTGACGTCTGTCTGGGATGGTGTAAAGAATCTTGTGAAGACACCTCCAATTGTCCAGTAATATCCTACATGTGGGGCGTATTAAATACCACTGTATGCTGTTTTACCTAGAGCTAGGCTTAGCTCTTTAAATTGTAAGTTGGCACTTCTCCACGTCTGTGTTGTTCGTGATCCTTTCTGCATTACGGTTTTGCACTATTGGTCTCCCCTCTCTGCTTTTGTATTCCATATTCGACTACTGAGATCCCAAAGAAAGAACATAAGAACACTCACTCAAGGTCCACATTGTACCTAAAGACTTTTTCATCTCCCTTTATTTTATTTAGCGCACCCTGTATTTGTTGTCTTTTGTTTTCTCCATTCTTTGAAGGGTTTGAGGGTTACCCTTCCTTTCAGGTGTGCAGCTCTATCCCCCCTTGTGATCAGTACTGTAGCGCTGTTCCCCTCCCTTTCAATTTATTCAGTAAAGTGAACATTCAAATGTAAGGTGAAAATAGCCGAACTGGGGGGCGGGGCCGGGCCGCCGAGCTGAGCGGTCGCAGGCCAGCTCGGCTCCTGCAAATGGAGGCATAAACAGCCTATCAATCGTGATTTTTACCGGCGAAATCTGCGACCCCCAGTGACGACGGGCTGCCTGAACTGAGGAGAGGCTTGCTGGCGACAGTTCTAGTCCCTCGGAGGATGGGACCCGCTGCAAGAGACGGGACCCATACTGGCGGTGAGTGCAGCGGACGGCCGCCGCAGCGCTATCCTGCCTGACGGAGCCCGACAAGCGTGGAGCAATATGCAGACCCGGCCCTGTTCCCCCCCCCCTGTGGGCCGGGGGGGTGATCCCGGTCCGACCCCAATCCCAGCCATGCTTACCAGCTACCAGCTCTCTGCACAAGCATCGCCATGCCGCCCGAGACCCACACACAAGATGGCGGCGACCACATGTATAAGACCTGCACTCACAGACGCAGGACGACCTGCAACCATCATCCGACCTGGCACACAGGGCACTACCAAGCACGGGTCCGGACACCCGGAGATACTCCTGCCACAGGGAGCTCGACGCACACCGCCCACGGATATTGCATTGCCGAGAGGCCCGCACACGCTTCATCTGAGCTGGGTGCTCACCGGGAGGAATCCCCTCCACAGCCTGCCATACACCCAGGGAGAAGCTAAGGGCCCGGCGGAACCCTGGGCCCACGGACCTGATGATGGGTCCAATGGCACAAGGGCGCGAGTGCCCATCAAGGCCTCAGGCAGAAGATGAGCGGCCCTCAGAAGCAGCACAGCCACAACGAAGATCCCGGTCAGCGGCCTAAAGGCATCAGACGCAAGTGGGACTCCGGGCCCAGATTTGGCCCCCTGTCGCTGGACAGCTTAAAGACTAACCTAAGTAACAGACCGGTGGTGGTATTCGCCCCTCTCTATGAGCTGATGTACCCCAACTTAACCCTATTAGCCTAATTGTCCTCACTTAGCAGATGTTGGGGTAGACATGCTGGTCTAGCCTCTCTAATCTAATACCAAACTCAGCATTATGTCTTATACTAGCTAGACTAACTAAACCTGCTGCTCCATAATCAGTGCGTATGGTGCTAACATTAACGTCATTTCTATACATGTAACTGCAGTTTCTTAATATGTCACAATCTTGGGCTCGGGCAGGTATCTCACTATTGATCCTTGAGTCATGCTTGTTGCTGAGCCTGGCGCAGATTCTCAGCATGTTTAAACTCATGTTAATATAACAATTAATCGCCTGTTATTGATATATGCTGTCGAACCACGTGTATCTTACACACAGTATTCTGAACCCTCTAAGCTAAGCTTGTCTATATAACACAAAAACGAGGCTGTTAATCCGAGGAGATAATGTAATGTACAATGATGTCTATAACCTGTATAACCCCTGCAAGTCTCCCTCTCTTTATTCTGTTCCACCATAATCTCATGCCTCAATAAAAGAAAGATTTACAAAAAAAAAAAAAAAAAAAATAGCCGAACTGGAAACATTCTCGAAGTCAGCTGTGCTTCCAGGGACACGGTAGGCACCCATAGCATGTCAGTTAATTGAAGTGGTCTGGGTGCTGTGACCCTTTTGCACTTAGTGTTGCAATGTAAAAAATTGCAGTTCCAGAAAATTGCAGCTCTAAGTCTGCCCTCTTTGGCTGTCTATCAGACAGCCACTAGAGGGCTTCCGGAATCCAAACCGACCTCACGGACCTCCAGTGACAGATTGTCCCCATAGGGAAGCATTGAAAAATGTTTTCCTATGGGGAGGTCTAATACACGCGCAGCCATTGCCACGCAGGCACATTAGGTCTCCCCCGCCAGCTGACGAGGGTCATCGGCGCTGGATTCAGGTAAGTAGCTGAAGGGGTTTGACCCCCTTCAGCAACATGGGATTGGGGGCGGGAGGGAGGGGGAAACTACAGGATTCTCTACCGCCAGGACAACTGGTTTGTTTTCTTGGCACTGGAGAGTCTTTTTAATTTGGCCTTCAGTTTGAAATTCACTTTGTAGCCTCACTTTAGTGAAGAACCCTGTCAGTTTAATCTACATAAATGCAATGTTTTCAGAAAAAAAAAGCTATTAAATAAAAGAAACTGAGGCTCTAAGATCAAACTCCAGCACCATATATATTGTTGCACTAAAACTCTCACCATAACTCTCTGCCCATGTATTGCATTCAAAGAATTCTGGAGTTTGATAACCCTATTTAAATTGTTTAATTATAGATGCTGTAATTTGATTTCATTGAAAGATTGGAAATTGTGTGATTAGTTCAATAATCCAAATTTTACAATTTGAAAGTGTTGCCACACAACTTGTTTCAGGATTGCGAACAGCAAATATCATAAAAGAAAAATGTCTCCACCTTCTGGTAGGTCCATAGCACTGCAATGACAGATTTCATACTGAATTATAAATTAAAGCAGTTTTTCACTTGTAACAATGAAAAGTCTGGTAAACTGGAAATAAACTCTTTAAAGTGACAGACTTACAATACTCGAGAATTGTAATGTATAGATATAATTAGGGCAAATTATGCTGTAATACAGAAGGAGATGACCATGTAGTTCTAGTCAGGTGGTGTTGCATATGAAGGTATGAGTGTGCTCTGAGTAGGGTTCTATCACATGTCAATTGACATGTGCAATCAACTGAAGTTCTTAACCCCTTTAATTGCCTATTAGTTGGTGTCGCACATTTGCCAGTTGCCGCAGTAGTGAAGGAGGAGGAAGCAACCGCACAACCCATATTTACTGTGGTGCTACTACTCCTAAATTGGTCAAGCGAGGTCAGATCTACAGTCATACATCCAGGAGTGACATGTGTCCCCACCACAGCTTGGAGCTCCACAATCCTTGGATGTCACGTCAGTTGTCAAATGGTCAAGTTTGGGTGCCAGAGATTAGAAGACTGTAGTATTCAATGTTTGCGACACTGATGTCACACCGGTAGTGCAGTGCTTAAATGAACACTCATAGTACCATTACCACTACAGCTTGCCCTTGCACCCACAATTGTTAGGAGTCAAAGCATTCTAGAATTCTGCTTCCCTAGACCTCAGTGCTGTTTTTCATGCTGTTCTCACTATTTAAGCTTAGCTCTTGGCTGAGTGTGACCAGCTAACACTCTCCCTGTAGGGCTTAGATCAGAAGAAGTAAAGGAAGCTTCTGAGCACACGCTACTGGCTCTCACTGAGCAGTAATGGAGGCATGGAGCGTCTCCCAGAGACGCCAAGGTATGCAGTCAAACCATGCTGTAGTAGTTATGGTGCTTAGAGTGTCCCTGTAATGTCACTGAAACTTTTGACACTGGCAGTGCAGTGGTTAATGCTAGTGATGTAATATGGATTTCTGCAGTGCAGCAATAATTCTATCTATACTTTCCTCGGGCAGCATGTTACCGCTACAGCTGACTAGAAGCGGGGAGTGCGCATATATCGGGGAAAATAAAAGTGGCTGAATTGATGACATTGTACCAAAGACAAAATGCATCTTTGCCTCGGGCAGTGAAAATCCTTGCTTTGACCCTGAGCACACGTGAATGATGATTTCTAAAACATGGGTTCCTCCAATGAATACCTTGAATTGATGTTTAAATTATGCATCGAGCCGTTCATTTTTCATTAGTCTGAATTACATATTTCCGGATAGAGTATTCAATCATTTATACTATGTGTAGTGAGTTTAGTATTTTATTATTTATTAGACTTTTCCAGGGTGTTGGCGGTCATAAACTTGTCATATCTTTTTGGTCTCCAATACACAGAACCATCCTGAGCTTGTACAACTAATTACAGAAAAAAAACTATTTCCAGAATGATATTCAGAAAATTAAAGGGACACTGCAAGCACCAAAACCACTGAATGCTAATGAAGTGGTTTTGGTGCATAGACCTTGTCTCTTTTGTCTAGTAATGTAAAACATGTTTACATTTTGCCTAGACAACTCCTCCGGTGGTTCTCAGTCACCAACTTGTTGGAGCGATTTAGGGTTTCTATGAGAAGAAATGCATTGCGCCACAACAATCAAAGGTTATGATTTCAGCGTAGGGGGAGTGGCTGCCGAGAAGAGCTGTATTACAGGTAAGTTTAACCCCTTAAGGACACATGACATGTGTGACATGTCATGATTCCCTTTTATTCCAGAAGTTTGGTCCTTAAGGGGTTAAAGTTTTTTTCTTACTTTTTTTCAGTTTTAAAGGGATGGCACAGTATCTAAAGAAATAAAGGAACACCTAAAGGTTAAAAATAATTGTATTTGTTTATAACTTTAGATTGTTATTTTAAGTCTTCCTTTATATGACTTTCCATGTGGCACGAGATTCCATTCATTATCGGTCAGCTGCTTCACTGTAAATAATTTCCCACATGATAAATGATCATGATACATTTCCTACATAACAAATTGTTTTCTGATACAAACTTGTGTATTGATTCAATGCTTTCCTATGGGCACGGCCTAATGCGCTCCCTTTGCATGTGCATTAGGCTCCTCTGTCAGATGATGTCGGAAGAGGTGAAGTCGGATGAGCAAATAAAGGGTTCTCTATAGAATACAGACTTGTATTCCTAACACTATAGAACCCCTTTAAAGTGAGCACTGCATACAGCCCACTAAATGCATTAAGAACACCATTGCAGACTGATTGCTGTCAGCCACAGTGATTCTCAGGCTGCAGCAACTCTGAGGAAGTACCCAGGGTTTGAACAGACCCTGGCAGGATCTCCCTGCATGCCCCCATGCATGGTGTGATCGGTCCTAGGCTTCGCCAGCTGCCCAGCTCTGATCACAGTGTACTAGGAAACCTATTTGCTGATGTGAGACTAGCAGAGGATTTCCTTAGGGTTAGGTGTTGGGTCAGAGGTAGAGGTTGCGGTAGTAATAGTCTCTGCTTTTTCAGTGGTTTTAAGTATTTGAATAAGTTCAACCATTTTAAAGATCTTAACACATCTATCCCTGTCTTCACATCTGTTCTAGATAGCTAGGTTCTTGCTAGGTTCTACGTGTTACTGGAGTTTTGCTTAGTGTTGGTATAAATGCCTTTTCAGAACCAGGAGAAATTTAAGAGCATGCAATACAGAGAGTTGCTAATGGAATACTCCAAGCACCATAACCACTGTAGACTGCTTCCGTGGCTATGTTGCCAGCACTAGTCAGCCTGTTGAGAATGGTTTGACAACATACTTGGTGTCAGCTGTCACCTCCTCTCTAACCAAAAGCTCCCTGCAGTGAGTTGAGCCCAGTGGTGCAAGGTGCAGCTCATTGGCGGAGAGTGCTCAGCTGACGCTCTCAGCACTGTTCAGGGGAGCTAACAGAAGTTCAATCCTCAATAGGAGGAAAGCCAAGTAAGTTATTAAAGCACTCTTAAATGGTGTGTTTGATTACTTACCTAGCAATGTTTCAGGGCACTCCTGGCACCATAACCCATAACTACTACAGAGGGCTGCAGTGGTTATTGTGTTTGGAGTGCTCCTTTAGTCTTTTGCTAGACATAGAGGGTATCTATCCCTGCATTCCATACTTGTCAAGCATGGGCTATTGTATGGTGTCTCTTCAGATAATGTGTGCAAGTGATATTTTTATTTGTATATATTTTGCTTTTGTGTATGTTAAGCAACTAAAACTCAACTAAATAAAGAATGCAATATAGTGCAGTCTGTTTTACCTGCAGGTTCCAATGGTGATTGTACTAGATAACTTTTTCAAAGAAAACACTGATAAATCTGCCCCATAATCTCAATCTTCAAATTTCACGAAAAGTGAGAATGACACTGATGCACAAACTCGGGGGGTGAGAATTGATATGGGTGCTGAGAAGTGTCATTTCTGGCTCTTTGATGAACAGGGCAGAGCTAAGAGTTTTGCTTTAGAGCCCTGTCTTTGACAAACTGAAAAATAACAATGCATAGAAATAAAGCACAGATGGCATACTAGCAATAGTCTGAAGTGGCTATGTTGCCAAGATGGTCCCTTCTAAATCAGTGATTTTTGTGTTGAAGCATAAATGAAAACAATAGCATGTTTGTAAGGAAAGGGAAGGGGGACTGATTAGTTTAAAACATTTTGCACTATTAAAATTGTTTATAGAAAGAAAGAACGGCTGATTAGTACTATCTGGGTTAGTCGGAAGGATTTTAAGGTATTTGTACTTGCTAACAATCTTTTTCTGTTTTTTTTTTTTTTTACACCTTTTAGTAGATGGGGTACAGAGGAACAGTAAGTTGTACATTTATAATAGGGAGTATAACACGACGGGATGCATAGAGCTCTGAGTGGGAATGAAAAGCACTATAGATACAGCAGAGATGAAGAAGCAGGATGTTTTGGCAGTACTGAAACATACAAGAAAAAAGTATGTATTGCTTTGGTTCACTACAGTGGTGGTTCCTTTTAAAGTTGCTTTAGCATAGGACATTCCAATGATAAAGAGACAGCATGAAAGAAACTCATTTTTACAGTAGAGGATGATACTGAAACAATGAGACAAGTTGAGTCTGTGTGTAAGTAATAAGATTCATAGTAAGTAAAGTAATAAATTCATAGAAAGAGATATAGAATGCACATAAAAGTTTAAGAGCTTTGAAAGAAAGGGGAATTTTGAAGGTAATATGTATTGTACAACAAGTAGTTATAGTCTTTTAGCTATTGAAGTTAAGTGGTGTACTAGAAGAAGGACACAGTTTTTTAATTGCTGTGAAATTTTAAAACACAACATAAAAACAAGAAATTATAGTAAAGTGTGGAGAGTAATCAAACCAAGACATAGCTGTGTGATAAATATGGAATATGCAGTTTGTATGTTAAATAAAAGAATTGAAAACATTTTAGTTCTCTTCCTTAATTGAGAATTTCTGCAGCAGCTTTTCCGACCAGTGAGTGCAGTGAGAACCCCCTTTCTTTAACCCCATAAATTATCTGTAATGTAGATTAATGACCTTCAGAAGATATAGCCATGCCCCGACAAACAGTGTGCAAAAACAATCTGAAATGTATCACTGACAGCAAGTTGTGTGAAACAAATAAAAAATGTAAAAAAAAATTGGCGTAGATGTAAAACAAATACAGGCATACCCCACTTTTAAGTACACAATGGGACCAGAGCGTGTATGTAAAACGAAAATGTACTTAAAGTGAAGCAATACATTTTTTTCACTTCCCTATAGTCATTTACAGGAATAACTGATACTGCAATTACAGATTTCCAGTGATTTATTTAATGATTTCCAGTGGGCTTTTATTCAGTTATAACAAACAGTAAAAAAAAAATCTCATTCCAGATTGTGCCATTTAACCTTAAACTGGGAGAAAAAGTAAAATAAACCTGCCCCCTGGGCCATTTTCTGTCAATACAGGGCCAATTTGTATGTGCACACTTTGTTTAGAAACACCTCCTCATTACTTTAAGCATTTATGGTTTAACTTTGAATCCTCAGAATTGTGGCTAATGCAGCTAAGCTGCTAAGTCATAATTATAGAAAATGGCAGGGTAAACCCTTTCACTGGATGGCGCTGATTACAGAATATGGACAATGTAGGGCAGTAAAGAAATGTATATATGCTCAGCTAGGAGTAGACATTATAAATTTGAGATGATTAACCTGTGCCATGGCAGAAGGTGTGAAAAGTTCTTGCCCCAATGACACTGAACTGAGCTGCTGCGGGAGAGAATAGAACCTTCCATTACCTGTTCACTCGCAAACAGAAGAGGCGCAGGAATGTCTGTACTCGCGAGGCATCTTTAAGTACACTCGTGGGTATGTCTGTACTTGTGAGTGTATGTAAAGTGAGTGTATGTAAAGCGGGGTATGCCTGTAGCCAGGTCTGTAAATAGAGATCTTTATGTTAGACTGCTCTCTGCAAATTGGTTTTCAACAATCTGCACTAAATATTTATTTAATAAAACATGTGTATTGTGCTGTGCAGTATGTCATGCATTGCACGCATATTAAATAGGGAACGTCAAAAAATTTTCTTCACGGAAATCAAGTTCAAGATATAATCCCAACAGGTATCACTGTGATTCAACACTGAATTTAGCTATTACCATGGTATGATTTGGCAGTTTTTGTTTTAGAGTTGGTATCATAGTACTGAATTACAATATTTAAACTCTCATACATTAAAAAAGACTACAGACAGCCAATCAGAATCTGTGATTTGCAAGTGCCTGCCAGCATTCCGATGTGCAAAGGAAATGAATTGATTGATGATAGCGCCACTTTAAATTGCTACATAAATTCAGAAACAACAACAACAAGAAAGAAATGCAAACGTGTTTTAGGGATCACTATTTTATTGCAATTCTTGTATAAAAACAGAAAAGCTTGTTAACAGCAGACCCATGATTTTTCACAACTAATGAATTCACTCAACAGATATTGGTGTTCAATGCCTCGTTAAAAAAAAACTTAAAAAATGTGAACACCAATAACAACAACATGAGAATGTTATTGGATCTGACACCCTCTGGAAAACCGTAATGAACTGAACTGCATGCACAGGTTGAAAAGTAAGGCTATGCAATTATGAAAAAAGGAAGCAACAACTTTAAAGCTAGGTAGCAAAAAGCGTTTGTAAAACATAAGGCCTGAGGGTTAAAAACTTTTTTAGACTGAACTTGGTTTGAAATTGACTTTACGTGTTAACCTTTGTCTTAAATACCAGTTGTACCATTTTGGCTTTCCCACTTGATACATGTCTTAGGTGTTTAGCTAAGAGATGTTATATTGGAGCGCCCACCAGGGGGAGCTACAATTCTCCTGCTGGCAGAACGGACACTCTCATCTGGGTTTCCTGTAAAAGAAGCAACAAATATAAGTATAAGGTTTAACTAGAAGTGTTTTATGGTAATTTCTGCAAATGATCTGGGTAGTGTATACAGTATCCACATTACATAATATTGTGCATTCTGGAGCCCAAAATATACACTACATTCATTGCTCAGACATGAACCACATTATAGATCCCTAAGAGAAAACTGTTGTAGATACCTGGGTAAAATCTGTTGTCAATACCTACAAGGTTATTCACTAAAGAGAGAATTGCTGGGAATTCAAAGTGAATTTGAAATTTAAGTCAAAATAGCTGAGCTGGAGGAATTCTCCAAGCTATTTTTCCAGTTTGGCTACTTTGGCCATGGCAAGTCTCATTTTAGTGAATAACCCTGTTAGTACAAACCTCCCTTTCCTATAGCAAGATAAACAAAAAAGGTTGGTGCCATTGATACGTTTTGCCCATTCAACTCATATTGGCTACAATAAAGAACAATATAAGCTTTGATTACTCTATGTAGACGCGTTGTGACAAATCTGGCCTTCTTTCTAAACACAGTATCTGTGCTTTATTCTGCTAATAATTTCTATTTCTTTAGGTTGTCTTCCTGGCAGTCACCCATAACAGTCTCGGCAAAGTATAAAATTCAACGTGAGTGGGTTCATAATATGGGATTAAGAGGTAGACTGTACAAATGCTGATCTAACTGACCTAGTTTTCGTTGTCTAAGGCATATAATGTGAAAATTCTCCCAATATATAGACAGCGTTTTTGTTTTAAAATGTCCATCACATCATCACGCAGGTTTACTTACCAGCAAGGCTAAATCCAGAATGGTGTAGGTTTCTGACTGGTGCAGACTGGCGAGTTGGGGATCCCTTTGCAGAGCCAGCAGGAGTCCCTGCTTTGGGAGTTGATGACAAGTCGAAGACTGGTCCATCATACATGCCTCGGGGCACGGCATGCAATTCTGCGATCTGGTACAAGGATATTTACGTATTAAGTATGTGCAAAAAAAAAAAAGCTTAACTAATTAGAACTAGGTAGGGAAAATTAGTGAAAATATTTTTTCTCTGTTAGTTATTTCTTAGTTCATCATAAAAAACATATCACATATTTTTTACGTCTAGATCATGTAAGGCTTGTCTAGGGCTATTAAATGAAGCATTACAATAACATTGTTTTGGAGTCCAAGTGTTTGAGGAGTATTACCCCATTTCATACATAACATACATTTTGCTCATAATGAAAATCTTCATCAATCAATCAATCAATCAATCAATCATCCTAGCCTTTATTTCTCACATACGGAGAGAGGATGATCAGGGATAAAATGCCTATTGCTATCCCCTAGTATGACTCTTGTCTAGACACACGGATACAATCCTATTAGCCACAATGTTGCCAGTTGTTTTGTGTTGTTGTCATATAATAAAATACTTGAGGACTTGTGATGGATACTCCAACAATGAAAGACTGGACTTTGATTAGTATACACCCCATTCAGTATATATCCTTGTATATTTCTTGACCGAATCACCACTAACAAATGTTAGAGTACTACCAATCCTCCATAACATTCTCTGATTTTCTAAAAAATGTTCTTCTTCTCACCTTGGTCCTTGCTTTGATTCGCTTGTACACATAGTCAGAGAAAGGAGTGCAAGGTATATAGCGACCTGTACCCTGGGTAACGTGGAGTGTTCCATCCTCCAACATTATCTTTCCTTGGCATATGACGACAAGAGGCGCTCCACGCAGTTCCATGCCTTCAAAGATATTATACTCTGCAGCCTGTAACACACAAAGAGATACCCAATTTAGGTTTACTGGTATATCTGACCTAAATGGATGCTGCCAACTTCTAATCCCAGGTAGCTAGAAAGAAAACCAGTTCTAAAGCTTAATTTCCTATCATGCCTAGCTACACATAAATCACACATTTTATATACCAGCACATTTGAGCTAAATAATCAAGTATATCTGCACAAAACTATGACCAACACGTAATTTAGAAATAGCATTTAATAAATACAGGTCTGTTGAAAAACGTATATTTGCGGTGCATAAAGTAAGCCTGAAGTCATTATCAACAGACGTTATATGCTGTTGTCAGTTGTTTGTTCTTAATGTAATGCAAATGGAAATCCACAATGGTCTCCCAATCAGTAGAACATCACCATAGGGAATGCAGTCCACAAGAGTTGCAATGGCAAAAGGTGCCAATAATATCAGCCCATGGTGAAAGGCTCAATAATATCCGCCCATATGATTAGATAATTATAGAACTAATAATGAAATTGTTGAAGTAAAATAAAATTGATAAAACTATTTGAAACTGCTTAAAGCCACTAGATTTACTTTTAAAAGTTATATATGGAATCATAGTATCTTATTGTTTATTGGTTAGTCGCATGCTAATTACTAGTAAACTCTGTTAGGAAAGTTGCAGTAACTGGAATTGCAATACTGAATAAAATCACAGAGATGGAAAACATTCCCATTGCTGCTGAACTGGGTAATTTTCTAACTCAGATGTTTTGTAACAACGAGGTGTCTGCTTGTTTATTCTTCTTATTTGGCCATAAAGATTCTGGCTTCTACAAACCAAAGCTCTCCAAGAGATGCTGTCATTCTATTAGATCATGCTTAAAGACTAAGACCTTCCAATGTTTTAAACACTTTCCAACGCCGGCATTTTTTTCTTCTTGCACGATATCAACTAATTTCAGGAGCTAGTCTCACTAGGAAGAAAGTGAGCTAAAATCTATGCTAGCTATGTTTCACATAGGATTCTGCTACCACCTTTTTTTATCATCATTAATTTAAATAAGCTATCTATTCAATTTTAGGATAAACGTCTTATTTATGTTTGGAATTAATTGGAAATACATGTTTAATTGAAGAACCATTTAACAAAGTACAAGGACAATATACTGACATATGGTTATTATCTAAAGATTAAAGGAAACACAAACGTGTATTTCTGACACTATAGTGTTAAACTACCTATTTAATCAATTATCAGCAGAGGATTGAGCAGTGAGACTGCAGGTCATGATCCATACACCAAAACTGCTGTATTAAGATAAAGCTGTTTTGGTGACTATAGTTTCCTTTTAATCCAATAGAAACCTCAATCCAAAGTAATACAAAGGCAGCATAAAAAGAATTATGCTAGTAGTTTATTGAAGTAGAGTCGGTTCTTGTTTTCTGCTGTGTGCTGTTGTACGTTTGACATTGTTATGTTATTTAATGGTACTTGTTGTCTCTCATATATATTGACTATGTTGGATGTGTTCATGACAGACAAAAGTAATAAACATTCAGATTTCTGCTACTGGGAGAGATCCTGCTGGATCTGCTGGGAGACATTCGTCTGAAACATCTAGATGTATCCCTGTTTCCTTTTAGGGTTTATATGAATGTACACCAAAGGGTGAAAGGTGTCAAGTTCCCTTTAAAGAGTATTTCTCTTACTGCACCCACTTATAACAACACCACATCTAACATTTCTGAGTTGTTATTGTATGTCTTTGGATTTCATACTTACTAATGTTCACCAAATACTCTTAAATTGAAGTTTCACCACTAAATGCTATGTAACACTTACTGAATGGTGACTCTTGGCAGAGACGATTTTCACTGAGTCTGGGTCCCAGATAACCAGGTCGCTGTCTGATCCAACAGCTATTCTCCCCTTTCTGGGATAAAGATTAAAAATCTTGGCAGCGTTGGTGCTAGTTACTGCAACAAACTGGTTTTCATCCATTTTTCCTGTGGCCTTTTGGGGAACAAGATATTTTGCATTATTTTCTAAGAAAACAGATGTTTTAAATATTGTAGATACACAGTTGGCTGTGTGAAAAAAAAGAAGAAATTCTAATATAAAAACAAAACAAATTACTAAAATCAAGCATTTCTTACCTGCAGCATATGGTAAGAAATATAAACCATGTGATGACATTATATAAAGCTGTAGATTAGGATAAACATTATATCCTACCCTCTCTACAGCTACCTTTCATATCTCTCGCTCAGAGCCTGGAGCAGACTATATAGATTGGGTAGAGGCAGATGAAGAGCTTAAGCTCTCTGTGCTACAATGTCTCTAACTGGGGGGTACACAAGGAGGCAAGAAAAAAATGGATAAGGGGAATCTTCCAAGTGGGTGATAGGGTAAGGGGAGACACAAAATGGACTGAGGGTGAAAGAAAGAAAGAAAATGGGCAGAGGAAAAAAGGAGATACACTAGGAGCGATTGGCGTAAGAAAAGAATCCCAAGGGAGTAAAGAGAGGCACAAAAAAGGGGGCATTTTCTGTGATGAGGTGAAACAGTTTGCTAACGATATATATTTGCACTGCTGTAAAGACGGGCAGACAGATGGTGATCTTGAAGGACCACTATAGGCACCCAGACCACTTCAGCTCCCCCTAGTTTTTACCCTGCAGCTGAAAACATAGTAGTTTCAGAGAAACTTCTCTGTTTACACTGCAGGGGAAATCCAGCCTCCAGTGGCTGTCTCTCTGAGCCACTAAGGACTTACTTTGTTTTGGGTGCTTTTCAATTATTGCACTCCAATTATTTATGCATTACTGCTCTTTTTTAGTAAGTCTCAAAAAGATTTTGTGAAAACATAGATCACAAGGAAATGTGTGAAGGCAATAACATGTCCTTATTTATGGCAAGGTTTATAAACCGTATTCTTACATAATCCATATCTATCATCCCCCAAAATTTACCAGCTGATTTTATTTGTTTAAATTCAGCAGATTATTGGTAGATTATTAGGGTTATTAACTAAAGTGAAAATCCAAGGGGAATTTCAAAGTTAAGGTCAAAATAGCAACATTCTCTAAGTCAGAGATGATTTCAGTTTGGCTACTTTGGCCCTAAATTTGAAATTCACTTTGAATTCTCACTTTAGAGAATAACCCTGTATATATTTTTAAGGTGAGAGCACCTAACTTATTGTTAACCTCTTAAGGACCAAATGTTACACATTACAGTTCTCATAATCTATTTTTTTTTAGGTTTTCCTGTCCCAATCAGCCCTGCAGTCTTTAACCCCTTAAGGACCAAACTTCTGGAATAAAAGGGAATCATGACATGTCACACATGTCATGTGTCCTTAAGGGGTTAAACGAGTGGGGTGTTGCATATTTGAACAGAATTCTTAAATATCAGATTGTTATGACAGCAAAGACTGACATTCTTCTTCAAAAGGTTAAGGTATCATGCACCCAATGAACATTGTATCGTTCACACTAAACTGTTTTCATCGCAAGGTTATTCAAGACTGCTCACCACTGCCTTGTCCCAGATCACAGACATCCTTTCTTCAATTCCATTTGTTCCTTCTGGGATAAGAGTAAAGTTATCTTTTCCAATGGCCTTTTGTGCTGTGCTAAATGTAGCATGAGCGCTACCAGACACCTGCAGATCCCCACTGAAAATACAAAATCCATTATAAATTAAAGTACATGAAAAAAGAAAGGCAGCATAGAAACTACATGTGCTTAAAGGACTCTTGCTGCCATATTGATAGTTAATATAGGAAATTATATATATTTACAGGGTTTTTCACTAAAGTGATAATTCAAAGTGAATTCTAAATTTAAGGTGAAAATAGTGAAACTGGAAAAATTCTCTGTTGACTATTCTTCCAGATTGGCTACTTTGGCCTTAAATTTGAAATTCACTTATGAATTTACTTTGAATTCTCACTTCCTTTAAAAAAAATAACATAGTGAATATTAGAAAAGGGACAAGTCATCAGTTTTTACGAAGTACAGAACTCACTGATATGCAGTCCCTGATAGCTAATGCTCAAGTCTAGAGCATTTTGTTCTCTGTATAGACTTGTGTATAAGACATCCTGCTTACATAACAAGAAAATATTATTGCATCATTTTAAACAGATTGAAAATATGAAAACAGCTTCATATACAAAATCCAAATAAACTTGTATTAATTAGTATAATTACTAATCCTAGAGACAACCTCCTAGAGACAAGCTCAGTTTATCTCAGATATATTAATTTTATTTTGCCTATTACGGAAAATGATTGCACGGTATGCACACACAGGGTATTAGGTTAAGGCAAAGTGAGAACAGTGACTTAAAGATACTTTCAAATGCACAAATAAAGATAAATAAATACACAAATAAATCACTATTTATAAATATATCTACTAAACAGCTTACAAAAGCTGCAGGTCTCTTGTCTGCAGCGTTTTCGAGCCCTACCATAATAAAACCCAGCCGAGACTATCTGAGGCTGTCCAAATACAGAATTCCTAATGTAGCTCAATGAAAAGTATTTGCAAGCCAATTGCCTGCCTATTGAGTTTAGCCATTAAGCTATACAAACCAGGAAGTAACAGGATTGGTTGTCTAATTTAAACCCAGGAATGTAACAAGGTTCATTTTATTGTAAAGTGTCAGTTCTAATGAAGTCTGGATTATGTAAAGAGAAAGAAAGCACTCTTCACAAAATAAAAGTGTAAGTACACTAAAAACAGAGATGGATGTGTTAGTTAATGAACACCAGGAAAAGGCAGATATTTTAAATAACTATTTTTCCTCATTATATAATAAGGAGGGGCCTATGGCAATCGATATGCCAATCGTTGCTGTGAAAAACTTGCAGAAAAATTGTTATTGGATGACTCAAGACAAGAAAGTTAACATAAACAAATCCTCAGGGCCTGACCATATTCACCCACAAACACTTAAGGAGCTAAGTGTGGAAACAAGTGAACCTCTGTTTTTAATATTTCAGGATTCTTTTTATGTTTTTTAGAATTGTACTGGAGGATTGGAAGATGCAGATGTGGTTCCTATTTTTTTTTTTACATTTTTTATAAAGAGGATTCAAAATCCTTTCCTGGAAATTACATATCTGTGAGCTTAACTTGTGAAGCTAGAAAATTATTTAAAGGGTTATTAAGGGATAATTTTCAGAAAATCATTGAGAAGAACATTGTTAATAGCAAAAATCTGCATGGTTTTGGAAAAAAAAAGGGCAAGTCAAACTAACATAATTGCATCCAACAAAGAAGTGAGTAGAAATATAGATCAGGGTGTTGCAGTGGATGTGATCTACTTGGATTTTCCAAGGCATTTGATATGGTCCGACACAACAGGTTAGTGTTCAAACCAAAAGAAATAGGTCTAGATGAAAATTCTACTTTTTGGAAAGAACACTGGCTTAAAGATAGGGTACAGAGAGTTGTCATCAATGGTAAATTTTCAAGATTGACAAAAGTGGTAAGTGGTGTCCCTCTTTTCTGGGATTGTTACTATTTAAAATATTTAAAAATGATCTTGAAATAGGCATTGTTTCAGTGTTTGCAGATATGACATATGAGAGTTGACAATGGAAATTGTATGAAGCACCTTGTTCCATACATGTAGTGCTGTGGTTCATATATGTAGTGTTGTGGTCAAACCTGTCCAGGAAGCCAGATATACAAGGAAGGGAAGTCATTCCCAAAGATGCCATGTATGTGATCCACCCATTGTTTGCTACCAACCAGAGTGTGTAAGTGTTCGATTTGTGTTAATTACGCTGTATGATAGTGATGGAAGTTTGGCAATGCCAACCGTCCACTTTTGGTGGGCACATATAGAGTTTTACGTTTAACTCTAGGGTGTTTCCCCATTCGCAATTGGTGTAATTGGAAATGTTTGGACAAATATAGAAACCTAGGCAGCAATGACATTTTAATAGAGGCAATCCTGTCTTAATATTAGGATAGAATATTTATACCAAGAATTTAAGTATTTTTCTGCCTTTTTAGTAGGGAGAGTAGTTTAGTCCATATGTGAGAGTTAGGTCTGAAGGCAAATTCATTCCCAGGTAGTGGAGGGGGGAATTCTGCATGTGAAACGTGAATTTAGATTATAAATTGTTTATAATCTCACGGAATATGCAAGGCTAAAGCTTATGTTTTAGCCAAGTTTTCTTTAAAACCTGATACAAGTGAATAAGAATCTATAAGGGAAAGAAAGTTTGGGAGGGATGTTAATGGATTAGTTAATGTTAGTAGTACATCATCAGCATAGGCCGCTATTTTATATTGCTCTCATCGGATTCGCAGTCCTTTTACTGAACTCTCATCCCAGACATTCTGCAGTAATGGTTCCAGAAATAGGACGAACAGTAAGGGGGATAAATCGACAGCCCTGTCTGGTGCCATTAAGTATATTAAAGGTTGGTGGATTAGTGCGATGAATGAGAAGGTTAGCTGATGGGATTTGGTAAATTTGGTTAATTTTTGAGATTGCACTAAGAATTTGGTCTGGAAACCCAAATATTTTAAGCATGCCAAAAAGAAAAGGTCAAAGTAACTGTTCAAATGCCTTCTAGTAAGAGAGTTGGGGTTTGTTTGTAATTAGCGTACAAAGTTAGGTCAAAGCATCTACACATGTTTTCGCATTTTTGGAATGAAGCCTAAATGATCTGGGTGCACCAATTTTACCAGAGAAGGTTGAATTCTACTGGCCAGATCTTATTATATTTTAAAAAGAGCAAATTTGTGATTATCTCTGTATATCCCTGATTATCAGCACTAGAGCAAAACTATGCTTTTAACAATTTGTTTGTATCTATAGCAGATACAGAAGCATTGGCATAATGAAATATTTATTAAATGCATGCATGTGTGTGTTTTGGGAAAAAACATGTTTAGAAAAAGTAGAAAAGTGGGTAATCTTTTTCTAAAGTGCTCCATGGATGAAAAGTGTTTAGGAACCACTGGTTAAAAGGACACTCTTTTGCTTCCTAAAAATGCTTTATGTGTGAAGAGTGTCCTCTTTTTCATTTTAGAAAAAAAATATTTCAATAGAAATTCACACTTTCATAAATGTACCCTGTCACACCCCCCTTGATTTAATGCAGACAACAGGACCTGTTCCTTTCTGGTTCTGTGTAGCCCATTTGAGCTAAACTAAAAAGGCAGCCAATTGCCCTGAGCACCTGCCTTGCAAAGCCAGCTTACTAAACTGTGATTGCCACAGAAGAACTCGGGGTGCCTTAAAAGACGAGTTCTTCCAAAGGCTGCAGACAAGAGAACTGCTTTTTTTCATGCTATTTTTTTATATACCCCCAATAATTTTTTTTTTATACATTTTTCATTTGGGGTATATCTACTAAATTATGATATTTTATTTATTTTTATTTGAGAAGTGAAGTTTGCCTTTAACATCATCATATATAACCATGAGATGGCAACAGAGAGGCCCAGCTTTCCATACTCTACAAATTAGTACATTGGTGTGTTTGACATGCAGCCCAATTCCTACAGCTGCACTGTTAAGAAATGATAAAACCCTATCAGATGTCTGCTGACAAACAATACATCACACAACGTTCTCAGTGGACACGTGTGTTTGTCTGTTTTTCTTTCTACAAATAACATTGTATAATGACGTTATTTCACATTGTGCCAAAAAATTAGGTAACTGCATTTAAGCCCCCAAACACCATGATTTATTCTTAAAATTATACAGTAAATGTGGTTTCAAATAACACCATTCCAAGGAAATATTGCATTACGTGTGTTTTTAAGCCTCACTATCCACAAATCTTCCAAAACCAAATCTGACATATGATTGATGAAGGGCAAAGGGGATGTTGGGGATTGTTGTCCATCATCCCTTTTACAAATCTTTGGTTTATCTGCCCATTACATATCTTTATAAAAGACTGATTAAATGTGCAGTCATAGAGTTCTTGCTTAGCACATGGAGTATACATGTTTGACCAACTCCCATTACAGCTATTTATCAATAAACATTGTCTGTCTTCTACTGCATTTACAAAGAGACAGAAACCATGCACATATCTTTGGTGATCTGAACCAGATGGAAAAACATTGCTTATACACAAGATTACAAAGCTTTTTAAGACTCAATGCAATGATCAAGGGTGTTTCAGAACCAACAAATCTTTGCAGTGAGAATATGTTTTGTTATTTATTTTTTTACTGACTGCAATCAAAGAAATGAGAATGGATTGATAGATAAGCTGAATCTCAAACCTCCCAAAATTCGGCTCCAGCAACCTGGGATGCTAGGGAGTAAATCATCTGATGTTTGCATAGGTGTGTGTGTGTGCATTGGTGCTGACATGCAGAGGGGAAGTTTCTCTTTACATACCTTGCCAAAAGTGAGTTGATGTAGTCAGGTGTGGTAGGGTCGGGGCTCAGAGGTGGAGATGTCACAAATGCTGCAGCTTTAGCCCAGTTTTTGCTCCAGTAGTGCGTCCCATCTGTCCCCAAGCTAGCCGTGATCGGTTCTCCAAAAACAACATTACCTGCAAATTAACAGGTTTAAACGTTATTATATTAAGAAAATATCTCTAACAAAAGTAAAATGGATTCATTACTTTGTATTTAGTTGTAAGATTAGGCTGTGCTATCATTCAATGTGAAAAATAACATCTGATTTAAACAAACAAGATGACATCAATCCAGGAACTGCAATATAAATCATCAGATATTCGGACAGAAAACTCTCGGAAACAGAAGAAAAACATATTTTACAGATCTCCCTAGTAAAACTTCTTTCAAAATAGAAAGATAGCGGGGGCGTGGCCGCGACCTTGACCAAGATGGCTGCTTAGTCCGTTTGCTCCGTTCCACTATACCCCCTAAACAGCGATTCCTCATAGCCACGGACGACAGATGGGTCGCAACAGACGCATGGAGCCCCCACAAACACCGAGGGGCTCCCAACAACACAATCCCCAAGGCACCATGGACTCCTTTCTGCAGCCGGCCTCCGGCTCCGGCGGAGAGCCAGTAGGCCCGAGTTCAGCACCGCCGTCTCCCTCATCACCTGCCGGCACGGAACACTCCACACTCGCCAAGATAAGTGAGGAACTTCGCTCCATATCGGCCTCTATAGCTTCTATGGCCACCAAAACAGATTTACTCACACTTACCACCACGATTCAGGATGCTCTCCGCACGGAGATGGCAGGCATCAGGACGGAAGTGGCTGCACAAGAGACCTGCATTGAAACCCTGGAGCACTCCACAGAGACACAGTCGACCAGAATCTCTGCGTCTGACACAGCGATTACACGGCAAGGGGACATGCTGCTCGACATGAGGAGACACTTGGAGGACCTCGACAATAGAGGCCGCAGGTGCAACATCCGGGTAAGAGGAGTCCCGGAGATAGGTGGGGAGGAAAACGCGGCGGAGGTCCTCTCAGACCTGTTCAACATCATACTACAGGCTGCAGCACCCCAAACATTTGAATTTGAAAGGGCACATAGAGCAACACGCCCGCGCTCCGCTGAGGATGGACCGAGGGACCTTATCTGCTGCCTCCACTCCTTTCCCATCAAGGAAGCCATTATGAGAAAAGCCCGTGAACGACCAGAATGGACATTCCACGGCTCTCAGGTCTCCCTTTTCAATGACCTCTCCCCCCTCACACTTGAGGCCCACAGAGCCCTCAGGCCGGTCACAGCGGCCCTGCGAGAACATCGCATCACCTACAAATGGGGCTTCCCTTTTGCGTTGCTGGCTCGCCACCATGACAACTGGATCTCAGCGAGGTGGCCGGCAGATATACCACGCTTCCTAGAAACCCTGGATCTACCACCTATCCAAGTCACGAACTGGTTCCTGGGCCCCGCCGGACAAGGCCCGCGACCTCAAAGAGCTCCACGGAGACGTAGAGACGGATCCCCTCAGAGACAGCCCCCCAGACGACGCATGGATCAGGGAGGCCAGGCCGAGTGAGTACCATTCCCTGAAGCGGGATACCTGTTCCTGTACCCCCGGTCCCAGCCACTCCTTGTGCCCAATGCCTATCCGCATGTCTGGGCCTAATACACCTGAACTGCCCCCCCCCCTCACTTATTTTCATCTCCCCGCCATGGACCGTACACCCCCACTTATGGTTGCCCTCTCTCCGTGTACCGCTGGCTGATACCTAAGGAGGACATCCCATCTGTCCCTCTGACGGACACCCCTATACAACACTTGGCAGGCCATAAGCAACCTACGGAGTTTATTTTACTTTCCCCAACCACAGATGCTGGTGGCTCTATAGCACTCAGCAGCTTCACCCGAGCACCGCTTTGATCTGAGCATACCCCATGATCCTCCCACTCCCACGGAGACAGAAGTGACCGCTAAGGCCCTGCCCACAAGTCTGCATTCCAAGGTCAGAGACCACTCGGGGCAACGGCCTTGTGTATCCCCTTCACGTGGAAATACACACACGACGAGACTTGTCCTCCCGGCTTTTGCGGCCACCTCACGACCGGCACCCACAGGATTGATTACTGCCGTTACTACCGTTCTATTACATCTTTACATTTATCCAACAGCGAAGACATGCAATGGCCCCCGCTCCTTGTAGTTTCCCAGATGGAACGGGACAGGAGGGATGGTCCCGCACGACCTTCCTGCCTACCGGACTAGAATGTAATCAGTCCCTTGGGCAACACTGGACTTTTATACAAGGACCTACTACAATGTTATGAACGGCTAGGCTATTAACCATTTAGGTCATTGGTAACCTAAGATTGAACTGCTGTTTGCTGATATATACGGTAACAATAACCACTGTTTATGATAACTTTATTGTGTACACCAGACAGGACCGACAGACTCACCCACGCCCCAACCACCCCCACCAAAGCGACACACCTATAGACTAAATGTAGATGTATATGGTATGACGGTATATGGTGAACAATGCGACACAGGGATGACGAGTTTATCCTTACTATATAAGGGACGCTTGCCGTGTGGCGCACCTGTGATCCACACAGTAGTTGACTGGGACGGACACGCTTCTAGGGAACTGAGGGAGACTCATGAGGACAGCGACCAACCCCTCACCACAGCTTACAGTGCTGGCCCACGACTTACACACTCTAGAGCCACGCGGGCCACAGACGGGGGGAAACAGGAGGGCCTTTACCACCCAAACATGCCCACGAAGCGACTCCGCACGGCCCGCCATACGCACTAGACTAGGGGGGCGGGACTGACTGACGGTTCGACAGACTGAGCCCATGCAAGATTCACGACACTCCATTATTCAAGGGACTGAGACCGTAGGCAACAACTGCCTCCGGGGGGAGGGGACCTCGGACGCACGGGGGAGGGGCACAACCGGGGATCTACAGGAAACATGGGAAAACTTTTTGAATGGTTGTTGTCATTATCGATATTGTTATTATTCTGTTACCACAATGCTGCATAGTTGCTGCTCGTCTTACTGTTGTTCTGTTAAATATGCTTAATTTCACATACACTGAATCGCTCTATAGACCGTGTAAGCTCAGCATACTGGGGTACTAAGTGGACGGACCCTACGTCTCCACTGACACCTGTTAACACTTGGTCAGGTACTGG
This sequence comes from Pelobates fuscus, assembly GCF_036172605.1. Taxonomy (NCBI): domain Eukaryota; kingdom Metazoa; phylum Chordata; class Amphibia; order Anura; family Pelobatidae; genus Pelobates; species Pelobates fuscus. Next base: position 99,634,021 of record NC_086319.1, on the reverse strand, counting down.
CCCACGCAGTCCCACACATACTCGTGCTACAGACGTGCGACGGATCACAGTTGGACACTGTCTACAGGTCTGGTTACCGGGACGTGTTCCCTGTGCTACCCGCCGCAGCACGAGTCACCACCCCCTGTGGGGTGGCACACGAGGGGTACCTCTTACCCCGGCGGAATTTCCCAACTACCGGGAGGTTCACCTCACTTTTCTCTTACCCCCCCCTCTTTCTCCCTCCTGTCCACTCTCCTCTGCCTACCTTCTTACTCCTCCACCCCCCTCCCCGTTCCCGCCCCACTACCTACTGACACAGACCTCCCCATCTAGTCCGATTGGCCTGCCACGGGAACCCGCGCCCGCGCGGTGTGGCGAGAATAGACTTGCAGCAGGGAGGTGTTCGGGAACTTACTGCCCACCACACATATCCCTTATTCGTGACAGACCATGGCTTACCAGCCGGCACCACTATCTGTCCTCACCCTTAATTGTAGGGGTCTGAATATCCCGGAAAGGAGATCCCAACTTCTCTGCGAACTTAAGAAACGACGCACGTCGGTTGCTCTGATACAGGAAACGCACTTTAAATCCGGCGCAGTGCCTAAGCTTCATAACAAAGCGTACCCAACTAACCACTTTTGCAACCACCCCACGGCGAGGAAGGCCGGCGTAGCAATACTGATTTCCGCAACACTGGAATTCCAGGTTCTAGACACTGTTACTGACCCACAAGGTAGATACCTCTTCCTAAAGGGAGCGATAGCAGGCAGAATATATACCTTTGCCAACATTTATGTACCTAACAAACGCCAAGCAGCTTTCGTGAAGAACACTCTAGCGAAGCTGAATAACTTCTCGGAAGGAATCCTTATCCTTGGAGGCGATCTCAATGTCCCACTAGACCCTATTCAGGATTCCTCCACAGGGCACAGCAGCATCTCACAACTACACTTACGAGCAATTCGGAAAACCCTGGGGGACATGGACCTAGCCGACTGCTGGAGAACACTCAACCCCACTGTCAAGGACTTCACACACTACTCCGCATTCCATGACAGGTACTCGCGCATCGATTATCTCTTTATCAGACAAATGGGCCTGTCACGGTTGATCTCGGCCAAAATAGAACCCGCCACATGGTCTGATCACGGACCCGTGGTGGTGGAGCTCCAGTCACCGCTCTTTCGACCGTCCACATGGACGTGGAGACTCAATGAGACTCTACTCATGGACCCTGGCATTCGGGAACAGGTTGCCCAGGCCCTAACACACTATTTCCAAGACAACGGGTCCCCAGACGTCTCTCCGATCTCAATATGGGAAGCCCATAAGAGCGTCCTTCGGGGCACACTCATACGCATAGCCACTCATAAGAAACGGGCAGCGATGACGGAGATGGCTGAACTCTACAGACGTATCACGGAGCTGGAATCCCAACATAAAAGATCACGTCTTCTGGAAATATACCGGGACCTGATGCAAGCTAGGCGTCAACTACAGGAGCTCCTGCTGAAACGCCACCACCGCTCACTGCAGCGCTCTAAGGCGTTTTTTTACACCCACACCAATAAAGGGGGTCGGCTCCTTGCGCGTCTCCTGAGGGGCCAGACGGCCCACACTCAAGTTCGCAGATTACGCCTCTCCTCGGGCAAGGTCTCTAGCCTACCAGCGGATATCGCGGGGGAATTCAAGTCGTTTTTTTTTTTTTTTTTTTTAATTCTTTATTTTTCTTGTGCAGATGATGACAACAAGCAAGTAGAGCCACAACAGCATCCACAAGCATAGTTATTGCAGCTTACATTGTGGCAGATTAGTCGGCACATTTTTTGTATAAAGTTGACAGGCTAATAGAAACGCTTACATAACATGTTACAATAGTTAAGCCTTTAACAAAGCTAGTCACGTTTAAGGAGTGTTGAGAAATTTAACATCATTCGTTACCGAACGCTTTTGATTGAAAGAGTATTAACATAACGTATTTAACTCAAGAAATGCGTAGCTAGCTTATAAACATATAATGATAGAGTTGAACATTTGCTTGGCTTATAAGGAAGAAGCACAGATTTATGAATAGTGTAGTGCAAGCTGAATAAGGGCTAAGTACGATTAATGTAGTGGGTCACGTTGAGGTCAGCGAGTAAAACATAATGCATATATATTGGTACTTAAGTGTGAGAGAGTTCGCTTAGCTATGCAGGAGTAAACTCTGTGATCGCCCTGGACAAGGGCTTAGTGTGGGTATGCAGTCTGGTGAAGTTATACAATGGGTTCAGGTGAATGGATATGTCACATTTTGTGGTAGTTGTGCACTACGTGCTACTGTTGGCTTGTAGAAGCCCAACAGTGTGAAGCTGTCCGTTAGTTAATCGTTGTGTGCCTAGAGTGGGTTGCGTGTGTGTCCAGCAGGGAAAGATATCAGGTTTAAGATCCGCACGTTATGCCTGATCAGATAGGGCAAACGGGGAGCCATTAAAGGTGACGTGTTGACTGCCTGTGGATTTAAAGGCACAGGCTTATTTAGGGCATTATCTGTTGCATGCGGGTTAATAGCAGAGGTAACGGCTAATTCAAAGGGCAAAACAGATTTTAAACATTTTAGATGGACTGGGCTAATACATTTTGTGGTTAGATACAGTAGGCTTGTTACTCATTGGGCGTCAGGAGGGAGATTGCCTGGTGAAACAAAGTTTTATCTACAGTCCAGCACGTCTTTAAACTGCCATATGGCAATAAAATAAGATGTTGGGTACACATGTCTGCACAATTAGGACATGCGTGGGAGAAACACGCTGAGTATGTGCACTGGTTAGCTCCACACTTTTAAGTAAGGGACAGGATAATGATAGTGATATACGGGCACAGTGTTTAGATTAACTTGGTAGGGAGCTAAGTAAGATATCATTACACTGTGCAGTGCTGGTCTGTTATTCAGGTGCATGTCTGCTGAACACATGAGGATATTTAACCTTTACATAGCTGCGAAATATATAGGCATGCAATAGCTCGGGAGCAAAGCAAGAAAATAAAAAATAAAATAAAAAATAAAAAATAAATTAAAAAAAAAAAAAAAAAAAAAAAAAAGAAAAAACAACACTACTATGAATATGAATAAACTGCGCTCAGAAATTCGATGTTGATTGCTAATCTCAAATCATAGATAAATATAGAACCATGTACATCGTACAGTGTCCCGGAATTGGGGCCGACATGGGTGTAGTCCGCTTCTGGAGCAAACCCGATACCAGTACAGTCCGTTGGCTGCAGCATGGGCGGTAAGTTGGGTCGTCACGACCATCCACAGAGATCTATTCCCAGAGAGAGAGTCTGTGTCCGGTTGGCTGGAACGAGTCGTGGTCTCTTGGTGGCTGCGTCGGGACCCAGCAATGGGTGGGATAACAATCCGGTAGGTGATCTATTAAGTCCCAGAGATTTTAAGTTGCTTGATAGAGGTTGGTGGTGGGGCCCAGTGTAGTCAGGTGGGGGCAACGTCGGAGAGAAGGTGAAGGCGCCTCAGTTCGGTTTATGTGGTAACTGCGGCGTATGTAACTGGTGTAAGGTTTCGGGGTACAAATGGGGCGCTGCCCGCTGGATTCCAACTGTGGGTCGGTGTGGTGGAGGTTGCGGGGCCCGTCTGGAGGAGTGAGTCCCTTGTGAGGCCCAGGGTCTGTAGTAGTTCCGCTGCGTCTAGCGGGTCATTGATCTTGTGGGTTATCTCCCCGTGCTGTACATGGAGTGAGTTGGGGGTCCGCCAGCGATATGGAATATTTTGCTGCTGAAGCGTAATGGTGAGGGGTCGGAGTGACCTACGCCACGCCAAGGTGCCCCCTGACAGGTCTCCATAGAAAGTCAGCTTCCTATTCTCGAATTGCAGGGGGGTCTTTCCCCGGAGGGCGGTAAGGACCGACGCTCTGTCCGCTCCGTTACGAAAGGTAAGGATGGTGTCCCTTGTGGCTGAGGTAGGGGCTTTGGCTGATTTTGGGACTCTGAATATAGTTATGGGCTCAATAGGTGCAGTAGTACCTGGAGGCAGTATGCTGGTCAGAAGGCGTTTGACCGTGCGCGGAACTTCTGTCTCCGGTAGCTCTTCTGGCAGCCCCCTGACCTTGATATTGAATCGCCTCTTCGCGTCCTCCTGGGCATCTAGGCGTCGTTCCAGCAGCGCATTCTTGCGGTGCAGTTCCCGCAGGTCACTTTGCAGGGTAGCGATGGTGCTCTTGTGTTCCTGAGAGGAGGCCTCTAGCACAGAGATGCGGCCTGTCAGACCTCGCAGTTCGCCCCTTAAGGCCGTGACATCCGTGAGGATATTGCTTTGCAGGTCTGCCAGGAGGGCCTTGAGCACCCCCGTGGTCACCAGGTCGGCGTCAGGGTCTTTTCTCACGTTGCTGGAGGGTTGCTTTGGTTTCGGGTCTGAAGGTGGGAGGTATTCCTCCTCTGCTTCCTCAGAATAATCATCCGAGAGGTCCAAGCAGCCACCGTGGAGCGCCGCCATATTGGCTTCACTCGGGCCACATGCTCTCCTCCACATTTCCCCGATCGTGAGCCCCGGGGTTGTTACGTCTGCCGCCTTCTTCTTATGCTTGCGTCCCATTTGGCTTGTGGGGTACTTGCTGACAAGGAGCGGTGGTGATCTTGGCGTTGATTAGGCGAGATTTCTCCGATTTTGTCGCGGAGCTCCAGAGTAGTGCGTCCGATCACCTCGAGTCGCCGACCGGAAGCCCCGAATTCAAGTCGTTTTACCTATCACTATATAACCTGGATGCGGAGACACCGCAAGCACATTCCGCAACGACCATGGCTCATACATGGGACTACCTCCGTGACACGATCGGACCGACAATCTCACCGGACACAGCTACCGAGCTAGAGGCCCAGGTCACAGAGGAAGAACTGGCAGCGACGTTAAAGGCGACCAAGAGAGGGAAGGCACCCGGCCCGGACGGCTTCTCCACAGGCTATAATAAGGCGTTTGCACCGATACTCCTACCGTGGCTCACGAAAGCCCTTCATGCAATTGCTGACGGAGGCCGATTTGGCGCCGAATCCCTAGCGGCTACCATAACTGTTCTTCCTAAACCCGGAAAGGACCCAACGCTATGTGGTAGCTATCGCCCGATCTCGTTGCTGAACGTGGACACGAAGCTCTTTGCAAAAGCGCTCGCGACCAGACTACGATCCACCCTCCCCTCCCTCATACACAACGATCAAACGGGTTTCATACCAGGCAGGGAAGCGAGAGATAGCACACTTCGTCTCTTCGCGATACAACACCAGGCGAGGAGAACTCGGCGGCCCCTTCTCCTGATTTCCACAGACGCCGAGAAGGCGTTTGATCGTGTAAAATGACCCTATATGTTCGCCACACTCAGCCAGATGGGATTGGGACACAGATTCCTAGCGATGATCCGGGCTCTATACGATAAACCACGGGCCACGGTACGAGTCAACGGAGCGCTCACCGGAGATTTTGAGATATCCAACGGAACGAGACAGGGGTGCCCGCTATCCCCGCTGCTTTTCGCTATGTCACTGGAACCCTTCCTTCAGAAGATACGCCAACATCCAGACATCAGTGGCTTCCAGTGGCTGGGCACGACACATAAGGTGGCCGCATACGCGGACGATCTCCTATTCTATGTAACGAGCCCCCGAATTACGATGCCCTGCTTACTGTCGGAAATGGAGATATTTGGGTCGATCTCAGGCTTCAAACTCAACCTGTCGAAATGTGAGGTGCTGAATGTGTCTCTGCCTGAGGATGAATACGCGGCCCTGGAACCATTGTTCCCGTTCAGATGGTGCCTCCAAAAGATGAAATACCTTGGGATCTGGATTACCCCAGATCCCAGCGACCTTTACCGACACAATTTTGCTCCCTTACTGAAGAGGGTAGTGTCAGACCTGGACAGATGGGCGCACCCACACATTTCATGGCACGGACGAGTAGCCGTTCTAAAGATGAACATCCTACCGCGGTTACTCTACCCGTTCCAGACTATACCCCTGGCCCTACCGAACACCTTTTTCTCCGCTTTAAAATCCGCGGTCATACGGTACGTATGGAGGGGGGAGAGGGCGAGACTCCGACACTGTCAGGATCGGGACAGGGATCCAACACGCAGAGTACAAAGAGTGGAAAGGTACGTATACCGGGCCTTAGAATGGCCGGACTAACGTACCGAGAGTAATAGAGAATAGTCAGAGACAAGCCGAGGTCGAGGGAACGGGAAGACAGATAAGCGAGAGACAAGCCGGGTCAAGGGAGAACAGAGAAGCAGGGAAGTACAACAAGCCGAGTCAAAACCAAATAGAGCAAACTAGAAAACCAGAGCACTGAGTGACTAGACAAGCTAGAACCACGACAGGGCAATGAGCTGAAGAGAGAAGTAAGCTTAAATACCCTGGCTCCGGATGGTAAGCACGCCTCTGACAAGTGCCGATTGGATATCGGAGACTTGAGTGACAGGTCGCTCGTGATAGCGTCATGACGTCACGTATTGAGCGTCCTGCTAGAAAAGGATGTGGATTCCTCGCGGCCGGTGTTTAAGTGGCTGGATGGACCGCGAGGAACGGAGGAAACAGCTCGCCTGGATGGATAAACCACCAAGTCTCTACCTCCCTTAGAGGTAGAGACCTCAGGTACCCTGACAGTACCCCCCCTCTCAGATACGCCCACCGGGCGGAAGGAACCGGGGCGAGATGGGAAGCGGAGGTGAAATGCTCTGCGAAGGCGAGAAGCATGAACGTCCTCCTGAGGTACCCAACTCCTCTCCTCAGGACCATATCCCCTCCAGTTGACCAGATATTGCAATTTTCCCCTTGAAATTCTGGAATCAACGATGGAGCTTACCTCGTACTCCTCCCGACCCTCCACCTGAACAGGACGAGGCGAGGAGACCTTAGAGGAGAATTTGTTGCAAATAAGAGGTTTCAACAAGGAGACATGAAAAGAGTTAGGAATGCGTAAGGCAGGTGGCAGAGCAAGGCGATACGCAACCGGATTGATACGAGTGAGAACCCTGTAAGGGCCTATGTAGCGAGGAGCAAATTTCATAGATGGAACTTTTAGTCGAATATTCTTAGTACTAAGCCATACCCTATCCCCAGGAACGAAAACAGGAGCCGCTCTTCTATGCTTGTCAGCGTGTTTCTTGAACAACGAGGAACTATGTAAGAGAATTTGCCGAGTCTGATCCCATAATTTCTTCAGGTTGGCGACATGATCATCAACCGACGGTATCCCCTGAGAAGAGGAAACCGAAGGAAAAATCGAGGGATGAAAGCCATAGTTCATGAAGAAAGGGCTAGAGCGAGTTGAATCGCAAACAAGGTTATTGTGTGCGAACTCCGCCCAAGGAATCAGACCGACCCAATCGTCCTGGTGTTCGGAAACAAAGCAACGCAGATACTGTTCGATCTTTTGATTGGTACGTTCAGCAGCTCCGTTAGACTGAGGGTGATAGGCCGAGGAGAAGTTCAATTTGATGCCCATTTGAGAACAAAAAGATCTCCAGAAACGTGAGACAAATTGAGAGCCTCTATCAGAAACAATCTCCGAAGGAATCCCATGTAGGCGAAAAACCTCTCTTGCAAAAATCTCCGCTAATTCAGGAGAAGTCGGAAGTTTAGGTAATGGCACGAAATGGGCCATCTTAGTAAATCTATCCACTACTGTGAGAATAACAGTCTGTCTCTTGGAAGCAGGCAAATCAACGATAAAGTCTATGGACAAACAGGACCAAGGTTTCTCAGGAATGTCCAAGGGGTGTAACAGGCCACATGGAGATGCATGAGGTAGTTTAGTCTTGGCACAAGTCTCACAAACTGCGACGAACTCCTCAATATCTTTTCGAAGTGAAGGCCACCAGAAATCCTTGGATATCAAAGAGTATGTCTTGCGAATCCCAGGATGACCAGCTATTTTACTTTCGTGAAAACACTGTAAGAGCTCCAGTTGAAGTTCAGGAGGAACAAAGTTTCTTCCCTCAGGAGTGTTTCCGGGAGCTAGATGTTGTGACTTCAAGATCTGGTCAAGTAGCGGAGAATGAATTTTGAGACTGGTATTAGCAATAATATTGCATTTGGGTACAATGGAGGACATAAGTGGTTCAACTGAAGCAGAGGGCTCATATTGGCGAGATAGCGCATCGGCTTTAGAATTCTTTGACCCAGGTCTGTAAGTCAGAACGTAATTGAAATGGGTAAGAAACAACGACCAACGAGCCTGCCTGGAGGACAACCGCTTAGCCTCTCCGATATAAGACAAATTTTTGTGGTCAGTTAGAATGGTAACAGGATGTAATGTACCTTCCAATAAATGTCTCCACTCTTTCAAAGCCTTGATAACCGCTAGTAACTCTCTGTCACCAATGTCATATCTGCTTTCAGTACCGGTCAATTTTTTAGAGAAAAATCCACATGGGTGTAATGGTTTATCAACCCCCAACCTTTGAGATAGGACAGCACCTAAACCAGTCTCTGATGCGTCTACCTCAAGTAGAAAAGGCAGAGAAGTGTCGGGGTGAACTAAAATTGGAGCGGAAGCGAAAAGCTCCTTGAGAGTTTTGAACGCAAGGAGAGCTTCAGTAGTCCAATTCTTAGTATCAGCCCCCTGTTTGGTCATATTAGTGATAGGTGCGATAATGGAAGAATAGCCCTTAATAAAGCGCCTGTAATAATTAGAAAAACCAATAAATCTCTGTATGGCTTTAAGACCTTGGGGTAAAGGCCACTCTAGAATGGATTGGAGCTTATCCGGATCCATCTTAAATCCCTCCCCAGAGATCACATAGCCGAGAAAGGTTACCTGGGTTTGATCAAAGCTACATTTCTCCAACTTGCAGTACAAGCCATGCTGGAGAAGCTTGTGCAAAACCCTCCTGACTTGCTTGTGATGAGTCTCAATCTCACTAGAATGAATGAGTATATCATCTAGGTATACAATGACGCAATCTTGCTGAAATTCCCTAAGAACCTCATTTATCAGATCCTGGAATACAGCTGGCGCATTGCATAACCCAAAAGGCATAACAGTATATTCATAGTGGCCATATCGAGTATTGAATGCCGTCATCCACTCATGTCCCTGCTGGATTCTCACCAAGTTATATGCCCCTCTGAGGTCTAACTTGGTGAAAATTGTAGAGCCCTTCAAACGATCGAAGAGTTCGGTGATCAAGGGAATCGGGTAGGCATTTTTAATGGTTATCTTATTCAAGCCTCGATAATCAATACAAGGTCTCAAAGAACCATCTTTCTTTTTAACAAAAAAAAATCCAGCCCCGGCAGGGGAGGAGGACCTCCTGATGAATCCCTTGTCTAAATTCTCGTGAATATACTCCTCTAGAACTGAGTTCTCTTTAGTAGATAATGGGTATACATGACCTCTGGGAGGCATGGTACCAGGGAGTAGGTTAATTTTGCAATCAAAGGACCTGTGTGGGGGTAAGGTATCGGCTTTCTTTTTGTCAAATACTGCCTTTAAATCTAGATACTGAGACGGAATTTGTGTCTCTGTAGGATTGTCAGAGTTAGTCGAAGTGTTGGTCAAGCCGAGAGGTGAAACCTTCCGCAAGCATTTCTCTTGACAATTCTGTCCCCACGAAACTATCTCCCCTGATTCCCAATTAATAATAGGGTTATGCCTCCTCAGCCAGGAGTACCCCAGAACTATGGGAATAGACGGAGAAGAAATGAGCAGTAAGGATATGTCCTCTCTATGTAGGATGCCAACAGTTAAGTTAATCGGTATGGTCTCATGGAAAATAACAGGCTCAAGTAACGGTCTACCATCGATGGCCTCAACAGCCAGTGGTGTCTCTTTTAACTGGGATGGAATAGCATGCTTGGCAGCAAAACCCTGATCTATAAAGCTCTCAGCAGCTCCAGAATCGATTAGTGCCATAGTCTTAACTACTCCCTTCTCCCACTTTAAAGAAACGGGTAACAGAAGCCTGAGCTCTTTGTAGTTGTGAATAGAGGACAAAGTAGAAACACCCAAGGCCTGTCCTCTAGAGGAACTTAGGTGCGAGCGTTTCCCGAACGATTGGGACAATTTAGGCGTAAATGACCTCTGACTCCACAATACATACATAAACCCTCCCTTCTCCTGTGCTGTCTCTCCCTCTCTGTGAGATGAGTACTGCCTATCTGCATAGGTTCAGGAATACGTAAGTCCTCGAACTCAGAATTTTGAAAGGTAGGCGCTAGTTTAAAGGAGGGTCTACGGGTTCTATCTCGAGTGTTCTGCCTCTCTCTTAAGCGTTCATCAATACGAGATATAAAAGAGATTAAATCCTCCAAATTTTCAGGGAGTTCTCTAGTAGCGACCTCGTCAAGAATTACATCTGATAACCCATTCAGAAACACATCTATATAAGCCTGTTCGTTCCACTTAACTTCTGCCGCCAAGGACCTGAACTCTAGTGCATAGTCCACAAGTGTTTGATTGTCCTGTCTAAGGCGCAACAGTAATCTAGCTGCATTGACCTTTCTACCAGGAGGGTCAAAAGTTCTTCTAAACGCAGCTACAAAGGCATTATAATTATAGACTAGTGGATTATCATTCTCCCATAAAGGATTGGCCCATCTCAAAGCTTTTTCAATGAGTAAAGTAATAACAAATCCAACCTTCGCTCTATCTGTAGGATAAGAGCGGGGTTGTAATTCGAAATGGATGCTAATCTGGTTCAGAAAGCCACGACACCTCTCCGGTGACCCGCCATAACGTACTGGTGGGGTAATACGGGAAGAAGCACCTACAGTGGCTACCTCTAGACCTGAGACTGCAGGAGAAATAGACGGAGTACATGTCTCCTCAGGTGGATTACTAGCACGAGACAAAAGTGCCTGTAGTGCCAAAGCCATCTGATCCATCCTATGCTCCATGGCGTCAAACCTGGGATCCGAAGAACCAAGCTGACTGTTTGTACCTGCAGGATCCATTGGCCCTGTCGTAATGTCAGGATCGGGACAGGGATCCAACACGCAGAGTACAAAGAGTGGAAAGGTACGTATACCGGGCCTTAGAATGGCCGGACTAACGTACCGAGAGTAATAGAGAATAGTCAGAGACAAGCCGAGGTCGAGGGAACGGGAAGACAGATAAGCGAGAGACAAGCCGGGTCAAGGGAGAACAGAGAAGCAGGGAAGTACAACAAGCCGAGTCAAAACCAAATAGAGCAAACTAGAAAACCAGAGCACTGAGTGACTAGACAAGCTAGAACCACGACAGGGCAATGAGCTGAAGAGAGAAGTAAGCTTAAATACCCTGGCTCCGGATGGTAAGCACGCCTCTGACAAGTGCCGATTGGATATCGGAGACTTGAGTGACAGGTCGCTCGTGATAGCGTCATGACGTCACGTATTGAGCGTCCTGCTAGAAAAGGATGTGGATTCCTCGCGGCCGGTGTTTAAGTGGCTGGATGGACCGCGAGGAACGGAGGAAACAGCTCGCCTGGATGGATAAACCACCAAGTCTCTACCTCCCTTAGAGGTAGAGACCTCAGGTACCCTGACAGACACGACCTCCTCTGTCTCCCAAGACACCGTGGCGGCCTGGCACTGCCTGACTTCAGGAGGTACCACCAAGCCACAGCCTTGCAGCGTATAATTGAATGGCATGCAGTACCTCAGCGAAAGCAATGGGTTTCACTGACACGGAACGACCCAGACACCCCTGTGCAACCAACTATCTGGGGAAAGGGTACTAGAAAAACAATGAGGACGACAGGGGAGGGAATACTGGAACAAACGCTATACACCTGGAACTCTGTGAGAGAGGCCCCCCACATCTCACCTACGCCTAGCCCAATGCTTTCCATCACACACAACAAGGGAATAGGGGGCGGATTCCCGCAGACGATGTGGCCATCCGCGGAAGGACGCGACTACATACCCATACACACAATCCTACATAACGGGTCGATACGACCACTGGACACCCTTCTGGAAGGACAACCCCAGACGCCGCTAGCGACGCTCCGTTACCTACAGGTGAGACATTATCATGATAGTATGCGGGACAAAGAACGCCTACATAGGGCACGCACGTGGTTTGAGGACTGCTGCGAAAGGAACACCATCATGGACAACGCGATCTCCATACTCTACCAGCACCTCCTGACGGGACATCTGACAACAAATACACAGTTTCGCAGACAATGGGAGGAACGGTTGGAAACTACCTTTACCCCACAACAATGGGACAAAGCACTTCTGTGGCAACACAAAAGCTCGGTCAGCTCACAATATCAAGAAACCAATTACAAGCTGATAACCTCCTGGTACAGGACCCCAGTCCTGTTACACAGAGTATTCCCAACTGTTGCCCCAACGTGCTGGAGATGTCAGAGGTCTAGAGGAACGATAATGCACATTTGGTGGGAGTGCAGCGAAATAACTCCGTTCTGGAATATGATCAAACACCGAATAACAGATATTCTAGGCGACATACCGGACTGGTCAGCTGCTTTAGTCCTCCTACATATCTCACAGATGTCGCTGTCCTCCTATAAAAAGTCTATCCTTAGACATCTTTTGAACGCGGCTAAGTCGCTCATCCCGTTATATTGGAAACGGACGGAAGTGCCTAGCGAAGAGGAATGGATCCGCAAAGTGGAGGACATCCAGGGTGCAGAAGCACTGCAGGCATCCCTACAGGATGGAGGCAGTAAGCATGCCGAGCGGTGGTATCCATGGTTTGCCTTTGTATCACGTAATTCACGGGGCTAGGTCGGTGAACCGATGTCACGCGCAGGGATGCTGGACATCCCGTGGTGAGGCCAATGTATGCTCCCCGACGCTAACCCCCCACCATCATCCTCTATACAACTGACGAACCCCTGCCTCCCCTCCACACTCTGTCCACGACTGCTTCTCCACACAACCGTTACTGAACAACCGACTGACCGACTAAACCCCAACGCGCACATCCGATCAACACCGAGGGCTCTGAACCCACATACCCAAACGACCCTAGAACCACCCTACAATAGGCAGGAGACTTCTTACACACACTCACAGGACACTCTACCCGATACCCATATAACCCACTGGAGTAGAAACCGAGACATATTAGACACCCCTTATCCTCTCTCCCCCTCTTCCACCTCTCCCCCCCCCCCCTCCTTCCCTCTCTGCACCCCCTCTCAACCTTTACCCGCTTGGATCCCTACCTTTACAATAGGTACTCTAACACACTTTCATGCAACCCAAGCATGCGGAGGCATGACGAGACAACTCCGACTGTCGGACAAGTCTTTGTCACGCTATAGCGTATTCCATACGCCGTAAAGGGCGACACCTTCAGAGATAAATCATCTGAGCTTATAGAGCCACCTACAACGGTACTTCTTTCTAGAACCTCAAATGGGTAACCGATGTTATGTGACCGTTTATTGCTTAATGCCGCTGTATGACACACTGTATTGACCCCACTCTGTTTAAGAATGATGTAGTACCCTTTCTTCCCTTTTGTACCCACATGCTTTTTTGACCTAATAAAAACCAGATAATAAAAAAAAAAAAAATAGAAAGATAGCAGGAATAAGCACCCTCAGTGAAAGTTTCATTCATGAACCTTCACCAACAGGGGATAATTAGCCCAACATTCCCTAGAAATTCAGCCTGTATCTCTCAAGTGCCCTGGCTGAACAGAGACACTGACTCCTAGCTGCAGGAGTTGGAAATACAAAGGGAATTTAAAATTCAAGGCCAAAGTAACCAAACTTAGCCTTAAATTTGAACCTTGAATCACCGACAATTCTCAGTTTAGTGAATAACCCTGTAAAGCTAAATAAATAAAGTTTGTTATCAGGTGGCAAGCTCACTTTAAACAACTGGAGTGTGAAAGAGAGATAGCCACTAACGTGTTGTTGGTTGACTGTAAGCCCTCTATCAATGCTGCTTGACGTGCTTACGTGTATGCTTTCAAATCTGTATTGTCTGCATATTGCAAATTTAATATAGCAATCTGTATATGCCATACACATTAACTCATCTCACTCATCAAGCTCATTGGAACACAAAGTGAAGGACAGGAGGTGCATTGGGGTTTGGAAATAATGTTTTTGAGAAATAATAGGTTTTCATACATTTTCAAAATATTCATATAGTTAAAAAATAAAATATATATATATATTTTAATAGTTATATGACAAACAAAACAGGCATCATGTTCATTCTGATATGGTTTAAATCTGTTAAGAAAAACAAACTTCATATATGTTGATGGTAATTTTTTTTATGCCCCATTTGTCCCTTATTAGTTAATTTTGGACACGGGCAGTTGATTCAGTACTTAAAAATACGGAAAATATGATACAACAGATGTCAACAAAAGTAAATATATTACAGCTAGCCTGTGAAACAGATGTGAAAAGCAGATTTGTTTAATGAGAATAATATTTCAATATGCTTTGTTCCAGTTCTGGAAAGATTAAAAGTTTGCAATACAATTTATTGCTTTTTTTTTTTTTTAATACGGCTGTATAGCTCACTGTTTGTTATGTTGCTAGGAACATCATGGGCGACCTTGACTGGTGCAATTTTATGAGCTTTAGATTATGCTTAGCATTGCCTTAGCCTCTGATCTCATCATCAGCAGACACATCTACACAATGGTTTGTCATGGCAACATTAATGTATATCTTAAAACATAGGAAGCAGTGCACCTTTTTTCCTGGCTTGGGAGACCAGATCTACAGAGCTTTTACTCATCACTTTAGTCACATACAAGGGACAATTTGTTTGGCTTGCAATGGTAATGGCACGGAAAACAGCTTCAGCCTCCAACTGAAAGAAAAAGGATACAAGGAATTAGGAATAGAGAAATAAAGTTAGCATTCACATTCGTTATTTTACCACTTGCGATTTAATATGAGCCAGCAAACTTTTGTAGATAAAGCAGAAAAGTTAAATTAGACGCCTGAACACTATGTGATGCAAAAACTCCATAAGTTATGCTATATGATCTAATCTTGATTAATGTCATAACACATTAAAAAGGAATGGTACTATTCTATTGCATTATGTAACGCTGAAAATTGTTCAGTTACAATAGCCCTTATCAGTACAAGTATAAATTGAGTAAGGAGCACAACCATAAATGTATACATACAAAAAAATCTTTATTAAATGACTACTATAGGCACCCAGACCACTTCAGCTTAATGAAGTGGTCTGGGTGCCAGATCCAGCTAGGTTTAACCCCTTAAGGACACATGACATGTGTAACATGTCATGATTCCCTTTTATTCCAGAAGTTTGGTCCTTAAGGGGTTAAACCTTTTTGCTGTAAACATTGCAGTTTCTCTGAAACTGCTATGTTTACATATGGGTTAATCCAGCCTCTAGTGGCTGTCTCATTGACAGCCGCTAGAGGCGTTTCCGCGCTTCTCACTGTGATTTTCACTGTGATTGAGAATGCTTTCCTATGGACTGGCTGAATGCGCACGCAGCTCTTGCCGCGCATGCACATTCAGCCAGGGACGTCAGAAGAGGGAAGAGAGTCCCAGCGCCCTCAGGGCACTATAGTGCCAGGAAAACGAGTATGTTTTCCCGGCACTATAGTGGTCCTTTAAATGGGTACACACCAATAGAATATCTCATTAAATATGAAACAAGAAAACAAAATCATATAATGTTGCACAGCAACAGCCAGAAAAGCTCTGGATATGTATATACGTAATGCATGAATAGCTAAATATCAGTATTATAGATAACTAAATGAGATACAAATAAAACCCAACCCCAAAACAAACGAATACATATAGAAAAAATACAAAAAGCATACCAGACCTAGTGAGAAGTAAGGACAGAGTCAATCAAAAAGACCCCAACGTTTCGGAAAAATGCCTTTATCAAGGGAGCCTGTCTTGGCTCCATTTGGGGCTAGTTTGCATTAATTATTGGAGTGTGCTTACCTTGCTTTATTTTTACTACAATAGCCCTTATCGTCTGACAGTGGGTTTGATAAAAATGTTAAAACAATACACGAATAGTGTATAGTTCTGCTTTCTTTTTATGGAAAGACTGGGCTTACATCCAGAATGCAGATAATTGTAAGTTATTTGTCAGTATTAGAATTGTTTTTAAATTAAAAAAGGTGCTGGCGAAAGAACAGATACATTAGAAAGGCATGAAAATTAAAGGTAGAATTGGATGTGCTGTACCACAAAGTTTTACGTGATGCCATACAAAAGTAAGATTGGTTAAACAACTGTCTTGTAGGTACAGTTAGTGATGTTTTCTGAGCCAGCGAGACAGTCAATGTAGAAGAATGTAAATTTCTAGCTTTCAGACACAGCACACACCAGAATAACAGTACACACATTTACAGGGTTATTCATCGAAGTGAAAATTCAAGGTAAATGCAAAGTGATTTTTTAATTTAAGGTTAAATGATATCAATTATACTACTCAGGATTTACACTTTAAATTCACTTTGAATGATCACTTTAGAAAATAACCCTGTTAGTGGGAATAATGTAGCCTTGGTTCCATACAGATGGTATGCAGCAGATTTATTGTTACATAAATAATTTCATTTACAGATCTGTATCTAATCCGCACTCTGTATTCCTTTGTCTCATCCATGTTCCGTGCTTTTATAGTTGGAACTTAGCACTACAGCGCAGGAGATATGTTGCACTTCTTACATCACCATAAGCAACGACTTCATGCTCTGAGTATTCTCTTTTTGGCAGGCATTAAAGTCCACGTGGTTCAAAATGAGATAAGACCACTTCCTGTCTACTTAACAGCCTGGATGTTGAGATCGTTTTTGCCACGCACATCTTTTCCACATTACATGGCTTGTCAGTGTAACTTCTTTCAAAGGGCCCAGAACAAACAATGCTGTAGGATCACTAGTTTTTCAGCGTGTAGTCTAGAGCAGGAATGTCAAACTTAACTTTACTTGCTAAAACCCTGTGAGGTTGATAATCCCAATGTTTAACTCTACAGAGAGACACACAGCTGGGCATGTGTACAGATGCAAAACTCAACAGCAAGCCTTTATTCATAAATACAAGTAATATTTGCAAGAAACAGACTTTACAAAAAATATGTTAAGGGGTACCATTTAGAAAAGAGAGGGGAACTTGTTTTAAGCATGAGTCTGCTTTGAGTTGCCTGTCGCAATACAGTCATTCTAATTTCACAGGACAGATTGTGGATTTCAACTACTTTTATAGCAAATATAATGAGCTCATTGACCATTTATGGAGTTGTCGCTTTTCAGAGCAAAACACTGAAAAGGTGGATAACATAAGAACATTTCTTAGAAGACGGATAGCTGAATAAACTTACATGTCATCATAATCTGCTTTGGCCTTTATTTTAACTTTATTTTTATAATAATTGCAAGCTGGTATTTAGAGTTGGTGATGGTGTTATTTCCACTTGTTTAAACTGTGTGTCCTGTTTATTCTGTGTTCAAATAGACAGGAAAGCTATTTTGAAAGCTCTTTTATGTATGACTGTGTTCAGTTCTTTGTATTGTACACACTAAAAGTATTCCTTGATGCTTCTGGCTGTTATTACCACTAAATGGACAGTGATTTTGCAGAACCTATTGGTGTAAACAGTTACACACGCATAATTAAACTAATGCTAAGGAATTTAATTGTTAGAAAGCATCTTAATAGTTATGAGTGAAACACAGTTTTCCTTAAAATGTACTCTGGTAGCACAGACCAATTAAATTAGGATTGGTTTATAATTCAGATTTAGCATTTTTAGAGAGAGGAGTAAAAATAGATCTACTCCTAAAGTGTATTATTCTTTCTAAAACTGTTTAGGTGAAATCATTTTTTGGACATAGCAGAACACCCATTTCCTCTTTAACTGTTTATGTGTGTAGTGTGGCCTAAATTACCCAAATTACATTTCTACTTTGCAATATCTAGTGGGATTTGAGTTGTATGACTCTGCTGGAGCAAAGTTAACATCAGTTATTACTTTGGAATATAGAACATTGTGGAAATATTAGCTGTAGTAGCTTTTTTTAAAAGTAGAAAGCTGGGGGTGGGGAGTGCAGTGTGATGAACTTTTTTCATTACTTATGTCCTGATGATGAACTAACATCCCTTGTTTCCCTTAGTGGTCATTATGGACTATACAATAGTCAAAATAATGAATCATCAAGGTCTGTGGAGGGACAAGTCAAAAATGGTGGCCAATGCCATTTCACAGCTACAACGAGCCCACAACAGCATGAGTTGTCATGATGCTAACCATGATTCCTTATCAAGAAGCTTAATTTGAAACAAAACTCTATATCACGGTTTTCTTTGTTTTGATCTTAGTTTCAGTATTAAAAAAGCACAGTAAACAGTCTCCACCATACTGCAGAAGCAAAGATAGGAAATCCAGTCCAAGGCATACAAAGGCCTAGACTGAAGAAGCCAGTCCTTTAAGGCTAGTGATCTCCTCACCTCTGTAAGTTCTGATATTTTTTATGTATTTCTGTAAACCACACAAAAATAATAAAAGAAGGATAAGGTAGAAGGTTGTGGCAAAAATTGGCAATGTGATATTTCCTCTTAGCAAAACTTGAGAACAAGATTGGATCTTACCTCCTCTGGTCGGCTCAAAACATGGCCCTCAGGTCCTGTAATTCCCAGTTCTAACATTCGGCTTTGTTCCTAAAACCATAAAAACAAGAATGGCCAATGACAAATCCATATAACTCTACTAGAACATTACGTAATGTTGAAAAATTGAAATAGGCAAATTAAAGAGTTAGAAAATGTTACATTAAAGGTTAATGAGGTTCTACAGTTTTGTCAAAACTATGTCTGCTAAGCACTAAATAATTCCAGTAACATGTATACACTAACAGCAGTCAGTGTACCCCATTGTTGGCAAATCTTAATCTATATTAACCTGATGACTACTCTTATGATATTAGGGAGCAACCGTCCCTTCTCAAATGACATAACAACCAAATACCCAACCCATATGTTGCTCTTGTGCAAATGTTTTATTTTTGAAATGTATTTTTTTTTTTTCTTTTACTCTTTATTTTTGTTGTGCGGGTGATTACAGAGCATTGTCATGCGCCACAACAGTGTTCATTTACTTGAAGATACATATAGGTTAAACAGTGGCACAATTTTTTTAGCTAGGCAGTTTTGTTTAAACGATAGCAATCTATTTGATAAACAAATATGTTTGCGTGAACCTGACAGCGTTGGGTCTCAGCGTTGCACATAAAAAAGAAAACAGTGATCTAGTATAAACATTTGTGTCATTCTGCGGTGTTGTGTTATGATGACTATTGTATTAGATAGTGAATTATGCGTTTCGAAAGGTTGTCTAGTTTTAATATTTGCATTAGTAGTGTGTGTTTGAGTGAGACATGTATAGGGCATGGTAGGCAAATGCAAGATTGGCGGTGCTTTATGTACTGGTTTAGGTATGATTTGACATTGACTGCGTTTCTAAAGTATTGTGTGACAGGGTAAGGCTTTTCGAGCTAGCAGGTTGAAGCTTGAGCTAGTCTGGCTAGTCCTGGTGAGGCAGGAGCTGAACTACTATGCGTAATATATTACGCGTTAAGTGGTAGAAACACAGTTGGTCTAACATTTTAACAATAGAATGACAACTTTAACCTTCGTGATATTCTTGTTGCACTGGTGCCGCTGGGTAATTAGTAGCCTAGGTTAGAGTCCCTGTCCGGAGTTAAATGTATTTTTAAAATGTATTTTGCAAGACACACAGGGCAGAGCATGCAAATTATTTCGCCTCTAGAGAGAAGACTGAATGGGCTTGTGCTTGCCTAAACATTTCTCCCTAGACATGCACAAGGGGGCATGATGGTGTCCAGAGCGTTGAAGTGTAGCAGAGGTAAGGTGTTTTTAGTTGCCTCTACGACTTAACCCCTTAAGGACACAGCTTCTGGAATAAAAGGGAATCGTGACACACATGTCATGAACACTATAGTAACCTAAACAACTTTAGCTTAATGAAGCAGTTTTAGTGTATAGATCATGCTTTTCAGGTTTCACTGCTCAATTCACTGCCATTTGGGAGTTAATTCAATTGTTTCTGTTTATGCAGCCCTTGTCACACCTCCCTTGGCTCTGATTGACACAGCCTGCATGAAAAAAACTGGTTTAATTTTCAATCAGATGTAATTTACCTAAAACAATTGTATCTCTTTCTCTGTAAATTGAACTTTAATCACATACAGGAGGCTCTTGCAGGGTCTAGCAAGCTATTTACATAGCAGGGGATAAGAAAATCTACATTAAACAGAACTTGCAATAAAGAAAGGATAAACTTTAGATGACTCTTTACAGTAAGTGTATAGGAAGGATGTGCAAGTCACATGCAAGGAGGTGTGACTAGGGTTCATAAACAAAGTGATTTAACTCCTAAATGGCAGAGAATTGAGGGACATGATTTCTACACCAAAACTGCTTCTTTAAGCTAAAAAGTTGTTTAGGTGACTAAAATGTCCCTTTAATGTAATGAGAACCAGTGGATTGGAGTAGAGGATCATCAGAATTTATGACCTCATCATGGGCAGATCAGACCACAGAGAGGAGTCTTAAAAAAAAAAAAAAAAAAAAAAAAAAAAAATGATATATATATATATATATATACACACACATATTATTTTTTTTAACAAAGGACCACCAGTAAGCTACACTAAAGAAGGAACACTAACTAAAAAATTAAACATACTTATGTTCTTTTAACATTTTATATTAAAAGATTGTAATATTCCATAACACACAGTAAAGATATTATAAACTGTGACTATATTCTCAGGATCCTTAATATTGGACAGTCAGTGCTTAGAAAATATAGGGTACGCAAGAAGACTGTGCACGTGATGAATGTATTCTTAAAAGCCTTTACATTTTGAATCATATTATTATAATGTTCTAGTGAGTGTAAAGTTTGAGTGTAAAGTTAACAGAAACCACTAAAGAATAGCTAGTGTCTCAGCAGACAAGCAGAGGGATTCATTGTGACAATAAACCTGACAGTAACTCAATTTAGTCACAGTAATGTCTTATTTAATTTAATGGCTCTTAGCCTTGAATAAGCATGGTAGAAGTAACCTGGTATTACTGAAACCACATCAAATATAAATAATCAGCAGCTGCTACAGAGAAAAAAAAATAGCAGTTGTAGATGCAGAACTACAAGTCCCATGTCGTTTTACCAGCTGTAAAGCTGGCAAAGCATCATGAGAGTTGTAGTTCTGCCTCCGCTGATCTACTTCCTGGCCAATGCTGTTCTAACACTTTTTGGTATGTGTTTGTTACATTTTCAGAACAGCTGTGTGCAAATTTTCCCACCTCTTACCTGAGCTATGATGTCACCGTTCTCAGCATGAACCTGAGCAATCGCACCAAGTCCTCCCAGGCAGGAGAAAATCTCGTACAACTGAAAAATACACAGTCATAAAACACACCATTAGACCAGTCTTTTCTAAGGAAATTATAATTAACTGAGATAATGCAGGCATTTTACTACGAGTTACAAACTTATAAACAGTTCCCCCCAACCTCTCCCAAAAAATGTCCTGGCTTCCATCAGACACACAGAAAGGTTAAAACAAGTACATCGTTCACTCCATTTTGGTCTTTTGCCCAGAAAGGAAGGAAATATAATTTACCTCAGTGTTGGACATCTGATACAAATCTTTATAGGCCATGTAAACCATGAAAGAGTTAACTCCTAAATGAAATGAAGGAAGAAAAAAAAATGAAATAAGTATATATGACAGAATATAGAGATGGAAAGGCAGCGATACAATTTTCCTCTCATTTAGCACAGGAACATGAGATAATTACAACACCCCAGTGGAATGAGAGTAGTTGGCCAGAGCTAGTAAACATGTAGGGAAAGGTCTTTTTTGGCATCTCTGCAGGCCATTTATCTCCAGGAAAACAGTGGTAAAGAAACACAGCTGAGGTAGCCGAGGTATCTCAAATTTAATGTTCCGGCACTAAGACACTAATAAATAAACCAAAGTGAACCATCCTCTTTAAAAGCGTGCTTAGAATAACACTTTTATGACAGAACATATAACTAATTTCCACTTCCTCAGCTGAAAGAGTTATGTTCGAAGCTGGAAGCCTGGGCACCGGGACAAGGGGAAAAACATAGGTTGATCGAGTCTGCGTCAGACTGGTACTGCTAGGAGAGGTTTTAAATGCATTATTATCTTAGGAATGGCATAAACTATATGTTGCGTGACGGTGCCCAAGAGCTTGGAACAAGTGTCAAATACCAGTGTTCTGGAATGTCTAGACCGCTAATCCTCAAAAAGGTCTGTAGAACCTTCATAAAAATGGCTTTATATGCATTGGCACACAAACAACAAATACAAATATGTATGAACAAGGTATGAGATGTGCCTTTTATCCATTTTACTGCTGCAATAAGCCCTGTATGTTATTATAAGGCTGTACAGAGAGGCAGCAGGAGAATAAAAAATGAAAAAAAACAAGATTCACTTGAGATCACATCTGTATTTTGATTGGCTGTCTTATGTTTTACTCAAGAAATAGGGGAGGAATGGAGGCATCCACGATGTACCCTAGCTCCAACACATTAACCTAAATCCCACTATACAAAAGGGATGACCATATAGCGAGACCCCTTGGTTTAAAGCATGTCAGAAGACACCTAATAGTCTTTTTTCCTCCCTCATCATTGTACATTATTTACGGTAAGGGTAATGCACAACTGTGGCATTCTCTTGCTGTTGCACAGGATCTCTTAGCTCCAGAACACGCCGTATGATAAATGGTGGCTCTCCTGATTTATAGGGATCCTGAGAAACACCATATAGTACTTTTATTTTTTTGTCTGTTTTTTTATTTATTTATTTACTCAGTACAAAAAAAAAGCAGCTGATTTCTCAAATAAATTATTTATTTATTTATCTATTTATCAAGAAATAAATTCTCATCTAAAAAAGCAGTCTTACTGAAATCTTTATTGTCCTGCACTGACAAATTCAGGGTTGCTTCGGATGCAATCTAGTGTCTGACATGGAATGTTCTATTTCCATATTTGTAATTAAACTGTAAATGTGCATGCTAATAGTTGTTTTGTGAATACATACATTTACATTTTATGTGAATCGGACATGTAAAATTTGAAAATATAAAGTTAGCTCTGGTAAGATGGCAAACTCAACAAACATTTAGGCTGAATCTGAGTGTTTGGCTGGAATGTAAGGGTAATAGAATCCGAAGCATATAATGGTAAGCCCAAATAAGAAACCTAAAATTATGCCAAATTTACCAACTGTTTCATATAATTAAACACACGGAAATATCTTAGTGAAATCCACTAGAGTACCTTTCTGCTTGATCATTGTCTCCACCTCCTGCCTCACGCTGTCATTCCAGTGAGTGATATCCACATGCAATGAGTAATCACAACACGTTTTGCCATCGGCCCATTCTCTCCATTTATCAAAGGCTTCAGACAAGCTAGCCCCTGGTTCTGGGATCACATGGTCAACTGGACAAAACAAATCACATAATGCATTTTAAATGTCTTAAAACCCAATGCTGATAGTTATAGGAGATAAACACAAGGATCTTTCCCAAACAGTGTGTAACTAACATATATCTTAAAAGGGTCATTCCACATCCCTAAAGCACTTCAGCTTGCTCGCTGAAGTGCTTTATGGGTCAGCAGTATCTCATTTAAAAGGCCTTTATAAAAGTGTCAATTCTCTATGAAAATGTAACACTTTTATTATTACATACGGAAACACCCCCTGGATTTCAATCAAAAAGCCAGGGATGTTCGCTTCCTGCATTAGTGCGACTGCCTCCCCCTGTATACCTCCTCAGACCAGTGCTCTTTCTGAATGTTATACAAAGTGTGGATAGCTTCAGAGGCTTCTCAATGAATAGGTTATTTCCCTGTGAAAACGGGGATGGCTTGCAAAGGCTGCAGTTCCTAAGAATTCATGCATGTAATCATTGGGTATATACCTACTATATAGTGGGGGGAGTTTGTTTGTTTCTTAGTGATTGTAAGTGTGGAAAGTTTAGTTTAGTTTAAAAAGGGCAGAAACTAACTATACCTGTGTATTATCAAGGTTTGTTATAGAAGAAATACAGTGACCACAACTATGAAGTCTTTGGATTTTCTGTTTCAAGGTGATTGGGTAAATTCCTTGACATTCTTAACTTATATGATCTTGATTATCATGATTATTATATGAGAATACTTGGCGGCCTTATGCATCTACTTAATGAAACAAAACTCGCATCACCCTTATCATTCTCTACCATCTGTGTGTTGTGATGATAGGAAATTTTATATAAAATATCAAGAAACACATTGATCCCCAACCCTACTTTCAAGTGTTGAATCATATGTTACTAATATACTAACATATCATTGTCGTTCCACCAGCAAGAGCAGCTTTAGTTCCTTGGAAAAAATCATCCACTGTTGTCATTCCTCTGTAGGGCATCTGTAAATGAGTGTGCACATCAATGCCTCCAGGGATGACCATCTTCCCATTGGCTTCAATGGTCTTCACACCACCTGGGACTATTAAGTTGTCTCCAATCTGCCTAAAACACAAACATATAGAGCATTTAATGAGTGGCACAAACTGCAGCATAGCAAAGAGTCACTACTTCCTACTCCTGGTCTCAAGGACTTTATTTCCATTTATGATCAGCTCTCTGTAATGTATGAGTATCTATGAACTGTATAATGAGGAGAAAGGTTGTACGGGAGGAGTCTGGCGCCACACCATTTGAAAACTTAAAAAAACTTCAAACTTGTCAAAGACTCAGGAAAGTGAAAAGCTTGCTACTTTTTGCTGACTCAGTATAAAGTCCTTGGAATTACATTGGTGTACTTGTCTCTGTTGCTTTTAAAAGTGGTACTGTTGTGCTAAAAATCACAATGAAAGAAAATCAAAATAGCAATAATAGGCCTTGTTTCTGGTAATCTAAGTACTTGAGAAGCAGATGGCTTATAATGGTAGCTAAAATTGCAGAATAACTACATAAAGGATGCACTTCTTTACAAAATCTTTGTAGCCTGAATAACACAGAGAAGAAAATATGAGCTGGAAAAAAAAATATATATATATATATATAAATATACACATATAAATATATATAAATACATATACACATATACCTTCCAAGGAGGGACAGTCCCTATTTTTTGCAAAATCCTCCTGTCCCTCTTTTCTAGGAACTCCATATTGCTTATGTGTCTGAGTGGATAAGAGAGCACCTCAGTAATAATTTGCTTTGAAATGGAAACGATAGGCACCAAGACTACTTCATCGCACTGGTCTGGGTGGTCTGGGTGCAGTGTCTCCCTGTTCCCTTACGCCTGTGCTTTAACCCCTTAAGGACCAAACTTCTGGAATAAAAGGGAATCATGACATGTCACACGTGTCCTTAAGGGGTTAAAGAAACTGCAATCATTGCAGGGTTAAAACTGCCTCTTGTGGCTGTCTACCAGGCAGACACTAGGGGAGCTTCCTGCAGTTTCACGGAGTTTGACAGTGTCTAATGCACGGACAGTGCTCGCTACAAATTAGGTTCCTAAGTTGCTGTGACTTTTGCGGAGGAGGAGCCCCATTCTACACTGGAATCAGGTAAGTGAAAGAAGGGTTTTTAACCCTTTATTTACCCTACGTCTGGGGGCGTAGGGTCGGGCAGAGAGATACTATAGTGTTAGGAATACAGTTTTGTTTTCTTAACACTATAGTGTTACGTTAAATTATGTGTTTTAAAATTCATCTGTGTAAATAAGACACATTGTTCTTGGTTTAAGTGTAATTTTAATCCATAAATTGTTATCAGTAAGTCACTTAGTTATTGAGAGCAATTCCATCTCTGGTCACGCGCCCCAATCACACCCCTGATGTTCCTTTTTATTTATATGAAATGTTGGGAGGTATGCACACAGTATGTTTAAAAAGAGGAAACTAAGACTTTCTGAAGTCATGACACAATGTCAGCTGCTTGATTCTAATTTATTTTCCAATAAAACATACCACTGGAGCAAATAAAGGCCTTCCAGCTGTTAAATTGTCCTTGGCAGTCAAATAGATATAGATAGATTTACTTATCATGTTTGCTCTTATAAATTGGATTGTTAGGTTATTTATTGTTAGGTTACTCTTATTTTTAAAACAGAGTTGGCCAGTGATAAATTAGGTAAAGTTTTTTTATTTTACAAAATAGTAAATTGTGAAATCAGAAATAGTAAAAAATAGTAAATCAGATTGTGTCCCCTAATTGCACGGACCATCTCCTGATCTGACCCAATGTTTTATTTTGTATATTCACTAAAGGCAACTCGGGGGCACATTTGGGAAATAAACATAAAAGTGCAATTATAATTTGGAGCAATGTGTTAAATACGTGTCTGAATGCGTATGTGTCAGACACAACATTTGTGTTTCCTGTTCCATCAGCTGCCAGTTTGAGTAATCAAAGTGATCACTGACTTCATCTGCAACTTCAAAATTCATCTCCACCTGTGCTTCTATGAAAAGTGAGGTGATGGAAGCAGAGCAGAAGGCTATCAAAAGATACCAGAGAAGACAACAAGTTAAGGTTAACTAGCAAACAATTATTTCTACAGCCCACTGTAGTGGCTGTGGTGCCAGGAGTAGTGTCATGCCCTTCTAGTGTAATCTGTCTGTAGACATTTTAGAACAGTTGAACAACTTACTATGGTCATTCTGGGTGCCCGCAATTGCAGCCCATGCTTCTGGATTCTCCTTGCTGGGCAATCCAATTAGCTTCAATAAGCTAAGCAGGGCAGCACTCATTGGCTTTGAGGGTCATAAAACTGCGCTGCTGATTACACTACTAGACATATCCTACAAATGGAGATTATATCACTGTATGCCCATCATACAAAAGCTAGTCTTAGCTCTAAACAATGTGAGTAATAGCATATAAGACTTGCACTTTAAAAGTACCACAAAATATTGGAACATATTGCACTATTGGCTTTCTTCTTTGTTTTATTTTGTATATCTATACGGTACCCAAGAAACTTTGAATCCGGTATCCCTATAGAAAAGGACGAAAACCATAGCCTCCTCTATGGGATTTGGCTGCTACCTTTGCAAGTTACATACTGACTTTGGACTTTTATATTTGCTACTTGCTCTTTGCTTATTTGTTTCAGTGTTTTAATATTTTAAACACATTTGTTCATATTTGGCGCAACCTTTTCCTGTTTTGCTGCATTATTCTATTTCTGTTGGGTCTTTGAGGTAGCCCCATCTTTTAGGTTTGCTGACGCCTTTTCTTTTCTATTTGGTTGTTCAGCGCTGATCCTACTGTTTGCTTTTTATGCATCTTGTTCAGGAGAAGGCCAAAGGTGGCACGTCTGCCTGGTGGTGCCAGGTGTTGTCAATCCATTCTAAAATGGTTAGACAAATTACACTGGTAGGGTGGCAGGGTTCTAGTGGTTTTAGTGGTTTCTAAAGAACACACTTGGTCAGTAAAAACATGTTTAGTACACTTGATATCCATAGCAGTATTCCCCATACAAATCCTCAATGCACACTGACAGTACATGATTTATTTATATTCCAAAGGAGATATAGAAAAAAACCTGAACCACTGGTATGTATTGAGATCTGTGTTGGGTTTAGCTCATTTAAGAGTTATTGAAAAACTAAAAGGGAAAAAATAAATATTATGCTCAAGCTTCAGTCCAATCTTCCTTGATTTGAACTCAGAACATGGTAACCACCACAAAAAATACTGACCTAATCCATTTCACAGTACAAGGTGTGACGTGATATTAGTATATCAATGCAAATAAAGGATTCAGCTGGGTAGCTTGGTCTTATATTATTTATTATGTAGCTTGTAAGAAAAAATAAGAACAATCCTACAACGGATACATGTAATTTGTCAGTACATAGTGAAAAACATCCTTATAGGACCCAGACAAAGTTGCTATTCTTATTTTCCTATCAACTATCTGCCCATGCTGTCAGGGTAAACCAAAATACACATGGATTTAAGAACATGAAGTATGTATGCACATGACTTTTTACTCATTATTATACATTACTTTATATAGCTACCCAACATACTAGAAGAGTTTAACTCATACTGACTTCTCTCAAAAATGTGCCATTTCCTTGTCACTTGTTTTAAAAGCATAACTGTGTGGTGTGTAAAAACATAAAATATTAATAATACTTATAATACAAAATATAATATATAATAAAATAATTTGAGAAGGATTAGAATTAGATGTGTTTTATCACAAGGTACAATCTTCACTCTATGTAAAAATAATGCTGGGGACATTTAAATATTCCTACTCAGTATAAGGGTAGATATAGCCCCTTTTAACTTACTTAATAAGGCCATCTTCCATGTAGATGTCAGCATAAAAAGACTGGTCATCGTTCACTATTCGTCCTCCTTTGATCAAGAGACGATCACTCTGTAAAAATAAATAAGACAGAATTTAACAGACATACACGTTTGATAATTTGGTGAAAACAGAGGCATGATGTGTAGCAATGATAACAGTTCCAGTAGTTAACTATGAACAATTTAGATGTACATTCCAGAAACCAGGAGAGTTAAACAACAACAGATATCTGTGAGTTATCCTCCAGAATACTGAGAATACAAATTGCTTCCAAGATTAATAATGATATTTGTTGCAGCATATAAGGCTCTTGACGAACAATTAATCAGAGCCGAGTGTGAGCAACAGTGTTAATTTTGTTGACTAACAATTTTAGTCAAATTTTAGTCAACTAATATTTTTGAGATTTAGTCGACTAAAACTAGGACTAAAACTAGACTGAAACAAAAACAATTCAGATGACTACAATACAACTAAAACGGCTTTTTAGTCAAAAGACTATGACTAAAACTAAATAAAAATTTGCTGCCAAAATTAACACTGGTGAGCAAACCATAAGAAAAAGCTTGTGAGCAGGAACCCAGAAAAATCTGGGGGAGATAGCATTTTTAATTGCCGGGTATATTCTTATTCCGTAAACTAGGAGTTGTTTATCCCATTGTACAGCGCTACGGAATTTGCAGTTGCTATATAAATGATTAAATAATAACATTAATGGTCACTACAAGGAAGGGGTTTTACTTAACCAGATACAGCACCGGGATCCTCCTGATGCCGCGCCCCCTATTTCGTCAAAATGACGAAATAGGAGGGTGCGAGCAGGGAGCAATAAAACACTTCTATTCAGCTTTGCCGAGCATGCGCAGATACTTCATAGGGCGGCATTCATGTCTCGACTAGGAAGCACCTCTAGTGGCCATCTGAGTGTCCACTAGAGGTATTCCTCAGCAGTAATGTAAATACTGCCTTTTTACAAAATGGCAGTGCTTACATTAAAAAGCCTGCAAAGACTATAGACACCAGAACTACTACGTTTAGCTGTTGTGGTTCTGGTGACTATAGTGTCCCTTGAATATAGAGAGGAAAAAAGAATCATCACAAATGTAAGAAATAAGATGTCTATATCATTATTCTAAAAATTATTTTAAAAAAATAAAAAAATATGCACATTCCTAGCTTAATTTTTAGCACGACATATGACACAAACATTTTGTACTTTGCAGATTACTTTTTATATTTTAAAATTGTGTAATACTGACCACATTTGCTAACTGCCATTCAGTGACACTGTCAGAAATGCATTCCATACATTTTACTACCCGTCTCTACCCCTTCCATTTATATTAGAACCCCACCTACCCCTTCCATGAATATTAGAACCACCCCTACCCCTCCCATGAATATTAGAACCACCCCTACCCCTTCCATGCACAAAAGAACCCCACTTACCCCTTCCACGCATATTAACCCCCCTACGCCTTCCATGCATATTAGTACCCGCCTAACCCCTTCCATGCATATTAGTACCCCCTAACCCCTTCCATGCATATTAGTACCCCTAACCCCTTCCATGCATATTAGAACCCACCCTACCCCTTCCATTCCTATTAGTACTCCCCTAACCCCTTCCAATAATTTTTCTAACTCCCCCCTCCTCCCATCCATATTAGTACCCCCCCTAAACCCTTCCAATTATTTTTCTACCTACCCCTCCCCCCTACCCCTTCCATGCATATTAGTACCCCCTAACCCCTTCCATGCATATTAGTACCCCCTAACCCCTTCCATGCATATTAGAACCCATCCTACCCCTTCCATTTATATTAGTACTCCCCTAACCCTTTCCAATAATTTTTCTACCTCCCCCCTCCTCCCATCCATATTAGTAGCCCCCCTAAACCCTTCCAATTATATTTCTACCAATCCCTATCCCCCTATCCTTATTAGTAGCCCCCCTAAACCCTTCCAATTATTTTTCTACCTTTGTCCCCCCTTTTACCTGACATAGCAGGGGGACCTCTGGACGTCCGGCAGGCGCAGTGTCAGAGTGAGCGCCGAGTAGTCACGTGACACCCGGCCAGGGCCGGTGCAAGGATTTTTGCCGACCTAGGCAAAAGTAAAGTTTGCCGCCCCTCCCCCATGTGACATCACAATGCCCCACCCATATGATCTGCCATGTTAACTAATGCCAGTGCTGGAGTGCCGCCGTGTTTACATTAAAAGGCCTGCAGGGACAGGCTATAGACACCAGAACCACTACATTAAGCTGCAGTGGTTCTGGGGACTATAGTGTTCCTACGAACATGCTTGTGAGGTTCTAAACTAGCATTGTTCGATCCCCACTTGTTGCCCAGTGCATCAGCAAGGGAAACTGAGGGAGTGAAGGGCCAACATTATTATAGACTTCACTGTGCTAGTCTAGAGAAGAGGCTTCTTGTTTGTAGCCTATATAGTTATCCGGGGAATAGGTATCCCCATGTCTTATCATATGTGAGCTATTCCCCTGTCCTACTCTATATCTCCTGTCCTCACAACACATACCAGTACCACACAAAATAGTAAGAAGAGGTGTGGATTGTTTTCAAATGTACCTTCTCTTTTTAAGATGTGGAAAATGAGATGAGTAGCTACTGAGTTTCCCTCTTCTGGTTAAAGGAGGTTTAGGAAATACTAAAGTAAATCTTAAATGGTTATATAGGAGCCTTTTGGGTCCCATTACATTCCTATATGTTTGTATTTTATTTTATTTTGGTTCAGTCCTGCAGCCTAGGATGATATCTTGCCCATAGATTTCCTATAGATTGTTTTTGTAGCAGTCGGTCGAAGCTTATAGAATAAAACAATGTATATATTTTGTCCAGTGAAAGAGTTAAATACTGTAGCCAGCTACTTAGATGGAGGCAATATTTTTACATGTATTTTGTTAAATCAACATCTAAATTCTATATTTACAAGCATTTGGCAAGAGACTGATGTTATTCACTTACAAGTTTCATATGGCTAGATATTTTCATTACATTTTATGCCCTTACTGAAATTAGTCTGTTCATCTTTTTTAAACTATAATAACTTCCAGACATAAGAACTATTTCAATTAGCAACGAGGAAACATTATCACTTTATTAAACC
Organism: Pelobates fuscus; assembly: GCF_036172605.1. Classification (NCBI taxonomy): domain Eukaryota; kingdom Metazoa; phylum Chordata; class Amphibia; order Anura; family Pelobatidae; genus Pelobates; species Pelobates fuscus. The sequence goes on along the minus strand of NC_086319.1, from coordinate 99,602,527 downwards.
GTATTGTAAATGAATACATCATGGAAAGCAACTCAAAATTATGTTTTATTAGGATGGAAGTGGAAGATGTATGGTGTACTGCTTTACTTTAAAAAAGCGTACCGCCAAATAATTCCAGTGGTCAAACAGGAGACAGGACTTTGCTGACAGTTTATGTCACAACTTATTGAAAGCTGAAAAAAGGAGAAGGTTTGAGAATGAATCCCCCACGTCCCAAACAAAAGGGGGAACAGGGGGACAAAGTCTCAAAACAATAACCAACACTAAATATATGTTATAACATTTGTTTTGGTAGTACCAGAAAAGAGTCTCAGATACTCTTTAATTTATATTTGAAAAAAAAGTGTAAAGCGCAAAAATATATCGTAGTTAAGACTAAATTTTATTTTAAAACACATGAAAAAAATATGAAAAAAACACACAAAGAAAACAAACACAAACAATAACGTGAAGAATTGTTAAAAAGGGGGAATCTAGGTAAACCAGAAAAACGCAGTTAATTAGAGGTTCTTGTGGCTCATAAACAGGTCTGTATGGATAATTATGGCCTATAAATTTGAAACAAACTTTATTATTTTTTTTATTTTTTTTAATTCTTTATTTTTTCAGTGCGTATATTGGTTACAGGCATACATATGGTACCCCAACGGCATTCCATATGCAGGTTTCAAGACATTAGTTACAGTGGGGGTAGATAGACAGTGCACTTTTTTTGTTTTGTACATATCACGTTATTATAGCAAGCTATTAGGTGTCGTTTAGTGGCATAACATGTGAGGTCAGACTTACGAGTAGGTTATATATTCTAATACAACATTAGAGTATTATGCATTTGGTGCTCCAGCTGTTTGAACCGCTAGTACAATCAGTTAATGCTGTAGGAGCATAAAGACAAGCTTGGCTAAGAATTACAATTTGCTGTACTGGAGTTAGCATGACATAAAGTTAGACGTTTGCTGTCTATAGTCATATGATTGTTTGGTCTCTGATGAGTCGTTTGATCTAGTGAGTTACGCTCTATCTTGGTCTACCCCAGGCGCCCCCACAGAGCATGTGGAGTTTTGTGTGGTTAGTCGCTGTCAGGTCTGGGGTCTATGTAGTTAACACTGATGGAGGTATTTGTCAGGGCTTATGTGCGGTATCTTTGTCTGGATTGGCTTGTTTATACCAGAAGTTGTCAGGTTGTGATGTCAGGTAAGTCAGAGTGTGTGTGAGTCAGTGGATACCGTTTCAGTGTTTGCAGGTACACAACGCATTTATGAGGTATACTAGTGGTAGGACAGGATTTGTGTGTATAGTAGTTTGCTAACAGTAGCTGTCATGTGTGGTACAAAAGATGTTATTAGGCATTAAGCAGGTAAGACAAAGGGTGTTAGTATGGCATAACATATCTTATAATGAGAAGAAAACATAGAGAAAAAAAAAAAAAGAAAAAGCATGAAACTGTGAAATTGCCACGTGTGAGAGTCCGTTACAGCCTATGCCTGATCGATGTTGATCCCATATCCAGGGAGAGTGTTCATGGGTTTGGGAGCGTGGGGTCGGTCTATTCTATTCCTGACCAGCGTGTGGTAGAGCCGCAATGAGGCTGGTGAGTGGGTCTGCGTTGGCGCCATGCCCAGTAAGTGTGGGTGTTGGGCGGCTGCGCGGGCGCTTGTTTGCTTGCAGGCAGGTGAGTAGGTGATCGCTTTGCAAAGGTGAGAGGCTGTAGTGGGGCTTGTAGGCTTAAGTAGGGTGTTGTGCCAGGTACCTCTTTCCAAATGCAGCAGTGAGTCTGCGTTATGAGGCTAGTTCAGTGAAGTCTCACACTTCTTGCTCCCCATTCATTCTCCGCCGAGCTTTGGTTGTATGTACCTGGGTCTGCACGTTGTTGTCAGCCGGCCAAGCCCTGGGGTAGGTTGTCATGATGGTCGGTTAGTGTTAAGTGGTCTCTCCTGCGTTCGGCTTGTTCGTGCTTGCTGGTCGCGCACATGGTTGACGTGCGGCGGCCATCTTGAGGGGCCCTTCCCTGTAAGCCCTCTGTGGTAGAACGGTTGTTTGGGCCCAGGCTAGCGTATCTGTCGCAGCCCATGGAGACCGGGATAACCCCCCCGGTCCAGAGGGGGGGGGGGGGAGACGAGACGCCGGCCGGAGACCCGGGAGAGCGGCCGTCCCTGCCCGGCTCAAGCTCCAGCGAGCTTCGGGCCTCGTCGGGTTACTTTGGATGCCAGTCCAGGGTGTGAGAGGTATCTCCGTGTGCCCCAAAGGTTGGAGGTCCCGGTGGGCATCAGTTTGGACCTGTGGTTGCCTTTGGCTCCTAGTTGGCTCCGATTCTTCAGGCCCTGAAGCGGGAGCTCAGACAGAGCACGTCCAGGGGCGGACTGACCGGTCGGGCACTTCGGACATGGTCCGAGGGCCCGGCCGGGAGGGGGGCCCGCCATCAGGGAGCCCGGCCGCCCCTTTAAATGCTGCAGCCGCCTTAGCGCTCAGGCGGCTGCAGCTTTTCACCTCCCCTCCCCGTAGCGTGGCCGAGCTGCTCTGCGTCCGCGGTGCCGGCCGGAGTGATAGGAAGGTGCACACACACTGAGTGTGCACCTTCCTGTCAGTCCGGCCGGGTACAGGAAACAGAAACTCCTGTTCCGCGCGGAACAGGAGTTTCTGTTTCCTGTACCCGGCCGGACTGACAGGAAGGTGCACACTCAGTGTGTGTGCACCTTCCTATCACTCCGGCCGGCACCGCGGACGCAGAGCAGCTCGGCCACGCTACGGGGAGGGGGTAAAAAGAGACAGGGAGGGAGAGAGGGAGGGGAGGGGGGGAGTTGAGGGAGGGAGTTGAGGGAGGGGAGGGGGGAGTTGAGGGAGGGGAGGGGGGGAGTTAAAAGAGAGAGGGAGGAGGTAAAAGAGAGAGGGAGGGGGGGGATTAAAAGAGAGAGGGGGGGGTTAAAAGAGAGAGGGGGGTTGTTAAAAGAGATGGGTTAAAAGAGAGAGGGAGGGGGGTTTAAAAGAGGGAGGGGGGGTTAAAAGAGAGAGGGGGGTTAAAAGAGAGAGGGGGGTTAAAAGAGAGAGGGGGGGTTAAAACAGAGAGGGGGTTGTTAAAAGAGAGAGGATGGGGAGGTTAAAAGAGAGAGGGGAGGTTAAAAGAGAGAGGGGAGGTTAAAAGAGAGAGGGGAGGTTAAAAGAGAGAGGGGGGTTAAAAGAGAGAGGGAGGGGGGTTAAAAGAGAGAGGGAGGGGGGTTAAAAGAGAGAGGGAGGGGGGTAAAAAGAGAGAGGGAAGTAGGGGGGGTAAAAAGAGAGAGGGGAGTAGGGGGGTAAAAAGAGAGAGGAAGGGGGGTAAGAAGAGAGAGGGAGGGGGTAAGAAGAGGGAGGGGGGTAAGAAGAGAGAGAGGGGGTAAGAAGGGAGGGGGAGTGATAAGAGGGGGAGGGGGGAGTAAAAGAGGAACGGGGGAGTAAGAAGAGGGGGGAGGGGGTAAGAAGAGGGGAGAGTAAGAAGAGGGGGGGAGTAAAGGGGGTAAGAAGAGGGGAGGGGGGAGTAAAAAGAGGAAGGGGGAGTAAGAAGAGGGGGGAGGGGAGTAAGAAGAGGGGGGAGGGGGGTAAGAAGAGCGGGGAGGGGGTAAGAAGAGGGCGGAGGGGGTAAGAAGAGGGAGGAGTAAGAAGAGGTGGGAGTAAGAAGAGGGGGAGGGGGAGTAAGAAGAGGGGGAGGGGGGAGTAAGAAGAGGGGGAGAGTAAGAAGGGGGTAAGAAGAGAGTGGGAGTAAGAGGGGGGTAAGAAGAGGAGGAGGGGGAGGGGGGGTAAGAAGAGGGGGAGGGGGGAGTAAGAGGAGGGCAATTGCCCCCTCCCCTGTCCGCAGGCACCGTGCGGGCAGCCGGCAGGGGAGGGAGGAAGAGAGGACCCGGGAGCTCAGCCTGCAGCTCCTCTGGGTCCTTCTTGCGCGAGCACAGATCGTTGCCGCGGTTACCACGGCAACGTTACGGCTCTTGCAAGAGTAAACTCTAGCCCTGGAGCTACGGGCTAGAGTTCACTCTCAACACTGTGACCACCAGGTATTCCTGGTGGTCGCAGTGGTGAGAGTGAACTTTAGCCCCATAAACACACTGCCCCCACACACCATACACATTCACACACTGCCCCCCATACACACACACCATACACATTTACACACATTGCCTCACACACACACACTGCCCACCCATACACACACAGCCCCCATACTAACATTGCCACACACATACACAGCCCCCTCGTACACACATTGCCCCACACACCCTACACATTCACACACTACACCCCCTCACACACACTGAACCTTTCACACACACTGCACCCCTTACACATTGCACCACTGCTCCTATACCCTACTACAGCCTCATATCCCAGCAGACCCCAGGTAAGTTGTCAAACTGTTCTTAAACGGTTTGACTACTTACTCTGGGAGGGGGGCCCGGCCCTCCTGGCACCATAACGACTACACAGAGTAGTAGTGGTTATTGTGCATGGATTATTTCTTTAAATAATCTACGAGTGCCCCAGTAGCCAGCAAGCCAGCCAACCCACAGGCCAGCGAGCCCACAGGCTGGCCAGTAGACAGCCAGCCAGCCTTCAGGCCACCAGTTAGGCTTAAAGCCAGCAAACCCACAGCCTGCCAACCGCAGCCAGCAAGCCACAGCCTGCCAGCCAGCAAGCCACAGCCTGCCAGCCGCAGCCAGCAAGCCCACAGCCTGCCAGCCGCAGCCAGCAAGCCCACAGCCTGCCAGCCGCAGCCAGCAAGCCCACAGCCTGCCAGCCGCAGCCAGCAAGCCCACAGCCTGCCAGCCGCAGCCAGCAAGCCCACAGCCTGCCAGCCGCAGCCAGCAAGCCCACAGCCTGCCAGCCGCAGCCAGCAAGCCCACAGCCTGCCAGCCGCAGCCAGCAAGCCCACACAGCCTGCCAGCCGCAGCCAGCAAGCCCACAGCCTGCCAGCCGCAGCCAGCAAGCCCACACAGCCTGCCAGCCGCAGCCAGCAAGCCCACAGCCTGCCAGCCGCAGCCAGCAAGCCCACAGCCTGCCAGCCGCAGCCAGCAAGCCCACACAGCCTGCCAGCCGCAGCCAGCAAGCCCACAGCCTGCCAGCCGCAGCCAGTAAGCCCACAGCCTTCCAGCAAGCCCACAGCCTGCCAGCCGCAGCCAGCAAGCCCACAGCCTGCCGGCAGTAGCCAGCAAGCCCACAGCCTGCCAGCCGCAGCCAGTAAGCCCACAGCCTTCCAGCAAGCCCACAGACTGCCAGCCAGCAACAGTAATTAAGGTAAGAGGAGCCAACTTGGCCTAGGTATCAGCTATGTTGTGTTGCTATATTGTGAATAGGAACCATAGTGTTGGAGAGACCCCCTCCAGGCCCCATTAGACTCCATTGTAGTCTCTAATGGGACCTGGAGGAAATTATTTCTAACACACTCTCTAAAGGACACTGAGATAGCCTCTGCTAGAATGCTCCCCTTGAAGGGATTATTGCACTTTTGTTCCTTGTGTCTTAAGATTGTGTAGGGTGTGGCTGGAGGCGGTGCATGGAGGCGGGACATGGGTGGCGCTTGCTGCGGAGTATGGGTGGGGCCTGTAAGGGGGCCCTTGATTTATTTTGCCCGGGGGCCCTGAGGGTTCTCAGTCCGCCCCTGAGCACGTCTGATCCCGCCGGCGGTCAGACCCCGCCCCCGAAACAAACTTTATTTAAGAACAAGCTTGTTAATAATTGTAACCTTTCAGTTTGAAACACACTATGTTTGAAAGCAAGGTTATCTTAAATCTATCCACTTGTATTTCTCTACATGTATGACTATAGACTGTGTTAAGAATGCAAACCTCCATCTAAGTACAGTTGGTATGAGTCAGAAACAAACATCAAAACGTCAACCAACAGGATAGGTTGTTCATATGTTAGCAGGGGGCCAATTCGTATAGTGTATCAGCTGGTTGTGGGTGTCTGCGGCAAAAGCATCTGCAGTAAGAAAACAAGTCACTAGTAGTTTTTTTTTTTTTTTTATTCTTTATTTTGTCTTGACACGACATGTTACATACATGGACTTGCACGGATTAAACATGAGTTAGCGTGATTCCACATGGGTTAACAGAAATTAACATGGTTTAATACAATCGTTCAGCGGACATGCCATGGGATCTCTGGAATCACATTGTGAACATGTTTTCGTATTGTTAGTTATTATGTGGCTGTGATATATTAACATGCATATCTGTAAATCCGGTCTGTGTGACCTATACGTGTCTTGCTAGTGTTAGGTAAGGTTCGCGCCCTGCCTATGGCAAGTCACAGGTGTTGTTAATGGCTATACAGCCGCGTCCCTCTTCCGAGGTGTCAGATGTCCGTATGTCCCATGAGTCTGCTCCCGTGAATGCATTACGGTGGTCAAATGTTTTGATAATTCCAATTAAGATTGGAGGAAAAGAAAACTAGTAGTTTTTTAAATAGATCAAATTGTGACTATGACCACTAGCAGATAATATATGCCACTATTAAGAAAGGTATTTTGACATCAAGTCTCTTGATATTCCCTCCAAACAGCCAGTCAATATAACGTCAAGTTTGCAGATATTTTGATAATTATTTAACAGAGAAAATATACCCAAAGGCTGCTTGACCTATGATATGCTAGAAGGAGAAGATGATAGTCTAGACCAGGGATAGGCAACCTTTGTCACTCCAGATGTTGTGGACTTGGCAACGAAGGTTGCCAAAGCATGCGTGGGATATGCATAAGGCTATCCTAGCTATGAGATAAGGCCAGGGACTAATGAAAGTATTTTAAAAATTGGGCAGACTAGATGGGCCGAATGGTTCTTATCTGCCGTCACATTCTATGTTTCTATAATGCTCTTACATCCATAATGCAGGCAAAGCATCATAGGAGGTGCAGTCCAAAACATCTGGAGTGCTGAAGGTTGCCTATGCCTGGTCTAGACCAAGCATGTCAAACTTGTGGCCCACAATTAATTTATTTGCGGCCTGCCATGGGGCCGCTTTGTGCTGTGGCGGTGACCAGCCGCAAGACAGGAAAGATATTTACTGTCTGCTTCTTGTCTTCCCTTCCTTGAGGGAGGAAGGGGGTACTGTATATTAATTTGGGGGGCAGTGTATTAAATTTGGAAGAGGGAGGGGTTCAGTGTATTAGAGTGGAGGAAGGGGGGCAGTATATTGGATTTGGGGGTAGTGTATTAGAATGGGGGAGGAGACATTGTATTAAATTGGGTCTGCATGGAGGTGCTGAACGCTCCCCATGGAGATGCTGATTGGCCTCACAGCTTTTTGCCACACTTGCACAATGGCCTTTCAATTATTTCGTATGGGAAAGCATTGGATTGGCTGAGATCATCAAGTTTGATGATCTCAGCTAAAGTGAAGGACACACTCATAGGACTTCAAAATCAACTAGATAACGCCATTTGTTTTTTACAACTGTGCAACAGCATACATTCACCACTTCAGTCCCAGTACCAAGCTTTTCTTAATATGTCAAGGTAGTTGGACTGAAACATTGGTTATATGCAAATGTACGTCTCCTTAAAATAAATCTGCTCCTTTGTTTACTTTGAAGCCCTACGAGCGTGACGATGTCCAGTGTCAGTTAGGCAACTTTTTATACTGTACTTTTCTATGAAAACTGAAGATTTAGTTTCTTTAAGGCCCACATAAATGTAAACCTTGTTTATTTGGCCCATGTTAGCCTTTGAGTTTTACTTGCTTGGTCTAGTCCATAGAAAATATAACAGTCTAGCCTAAGTTAAAGGGATACTGTAGTGCCAGGAATTCAAAGCTTAATAAAGTTAAAAACCCCTTATTTACTTACCTTTTCCCAGTGCCGAAAATAAAATACACATATTTGTATTCAGCGATGTCTCACGTGTAAAACAGTACCCCCTATGTACAGGTTTATGGTGTTTTGGTAGGTTACAGGGTCAAATATAGCATGTTCCATTTTTCTGTTTTTTTCACATTGAAATTCGCCAGATTGGTTACGCTGCCTTTGAGACCGTATAGTAGCCCAGGAATGCAAAAAACGAATTTGAACGCCAATTTTGGCCAGAGTTTGTGACTAAGTGGCTACAAAAAAATACTGGACATACCCAATTTGCAATACCTTGGGCTATCTACTTTTGCAAATGGTATGCCATCACAGGGGTAATTATAACTCCTGGGCTACCATACATTTTCAACGTAACCAATATGGCGAATTTCAATGTGAAAAAAATGAAACACAAGCCTTATATTTGACTCTGTAACTTTTGAAAACACCATAAAACCTGTACATGAGGGGTACTGTTATACTCAGGAGACTTCGCTGAACACAAATATTAGTGTTTCAAAACTGTAAAATGTATCACAACATTTATATCATCAGTGTAAGTGCCCTTTGTGTGTGAAAAATGCAAAAAAATGAATTTTTACTGATGATATCATCGTTGTAATACATTTTACTGTTTAATATTTGTGTTCAGCGAAATCTCCCGAGTAAAACAGTACCCCCCATGTACAGGTTTTATGGTGTCTTGGAAAGTTACAGGGTTAAATCTAGTGCTAGCAAATTGAATTCTCTGGACTTTCTGCCTGGGTTATCAGGCCATTCCCGCAAATTGTAATTAATAAAATGACTTCATTATGTAAAAATATTACATAAATATATACATAGAATTAATATATATATATATATATATATATATATATATAAAGATTTTAAAAGTATTCTTATTTATAAGTATATATACATATTTATTTATGTATATAGATATATATATATTATTTTGTTTTAAGTGTATTTTGATATCAATATATATATATATCTCAATATCAAAATCCAGTAAGCACAAAATTACACGTTAGGTTCCCCCTGCAATTATGTCAGAAGAGTCAGACAAGTCAGAGCCAAGAAACCTGGATGCTGAAATCAGATAAGTGTTTAAAGGGTCTTTAACCCTTTGTGTTAGCTGTGAGCAGAGGAGAGGGAGCTTTGTGTTCCTTTAAATTAATTTGTGAATAATATTCCTATTATTATTCTGCTTACTGCATAGTATTATAATATGTTTTTGTATGCAACTGGTCTTTTAAAGTGAACTTATTACTTAAGAATATTTAACTTCAGCTATGCATAAACTTAGAATTCATATGCCCTACTACAACATCGTTGGTTAAGCTCAGTACCCTTCCCCTCTTCTTGCGGTGCACGGATATAGCTCATCTAACAAAAATGTGATAAAGACGCTGAATTGTGCTTTTACCACAACATACAGATCATTTATGTTGTCTACAAACCTATTTTAGATACTCTTTGAGCGATAGGTTCACGTTAAATGAACTGTTGATTCTATAAAATAACTGGTCTTGACTCAACCTCAAAGCAGTGAGTCCGTATAAAAGGAAATATGCTTCTGTCTCTTCTGTCGTAAGCTGGTTCCAGACAGTCACAATGTAAACATTTCATATTGCAACAGTTACAAAAAGCTTTGTGTCTGGACAATATTTCATTTAGAAATTACATTTTCTGTATCCTTCACCTATGCGCAGTCTTGATGTTAAGATGTCTGGGGCACTATATCACATACATGGGCACTATATCACATATCAATCTCGTTACTTACTGTCTACGAACCCTAAAAAGAAACCAATTCTTTGGAAAATTACACCACAGAACAAAACATTGAAAATCACCTATAAAGTGATGCTATAGTAACTCAGACCACTTCATCTCATTGAAGTGGTCTAAGTGCAGTATCACAGTCCCATTTAGTCCTGAAATGTAAATCATTGCAATTTTTAAGACACTACAAATATTACATTGCAGGACTAATATGACTGCTTCTACTGTGAATCAGACAGCCACAAGAGGCACTTCATGGTGGTTAAGCGACTTTTGGTTGCCTAACTTATGCTGGATGTCCCCCCACTCTGCATGAGGACATCCAGCATCCAGACACCCAGTTAAATCAACAAAGGAAAGCGGTGAAGCAATGCTTTCCTATTAAAAGGGCCTAATGCGCTAGCGGTGTTAGCCATGCATGCGCCTTAGTCGTCCGTCCCCGTTAGGTGACTTCGGAGGAGGGAGACCGCCAACCCAGCACCGAGGGAGATCAGCGCTGGAATTCGGTAAGTGTTAAAAGGATTTTTTTTAACCCTTGCAGTGCTGGTGGGAACTATAGTGTAAGGAATACAATGCTGTATTCCTTATTGTATTTATTGATTCCTTATTGTATTTATTTAATTTCTTGTGATGCTCTGTTTTCTTTAATGTATTCTAAAGATAAAGCAAGTAATGTCACAATCAATTCGGCCCTGGCACAGAAAAGGCACAGGTTGTACTGGCGAAAGAAAAAAAAAAGGAACATTGTTTCCATGTTTCATCTTCTCTCTTCCAGGTGCAAATTGTAACATTTACAACACATATCACAGGTAGTCAAGATGGAGAAACTCCACTTTAAAACAGAGTTTAATAAAGCAGTGTGGATTTCTAAACACATATGTTAAATATAGGAGACAAGTAAACATAATGTTAAAAACCCTAGGTAGTGATGGTTATCCTTTTAACCCCTTAAGGACCAAACTTCTGGAACAAAAGGGAATTGTGACGTGTCAGACATGTCATGTGTCCTTAAGGGGTTAAATATAATCAGAGACAACATTAGTGGTATGTTTAACAGCTGTCATAATTAGTGATTACTGAGTCATTGCTATAACTGCTATTAAATTAAATTACATGTATACTTTCCGTCAACTGATGAAACAATCGCCTTATGGAACATTTGGGCTGAGTTACATTATCATACTGTAGAGAGTCTATAGAAAGTTTTCAATTCCCAATAGACAATACACTAATACACACCCTTCAATTATCCATCTGCTGAATCCAAATTGCCATGTACTAAAAGAATAAACATTGGGACTAAAGGAAGAGGTAAAACCATGGGGGATTATCTATAAAGATGCATACATAAAACTATAAATGGCGTATGCACAGAAAACAAGAGCATATGTCAAAAGAGATCATAGCCCCCTTTATTTAACTTTCTTAGTATGTTAAAATAAACCAAGCAATCAAAAAAAATTGAACTTTTTTAGTAGTTTCCGGGCGATAATCAATTTCCATTTGAAAATAATAGTTTGCATATAATTTTATCACAAAGTTACTTTAAGAAAGCACTTGACCCATGCACACATCCTAAGTCAAGTCACAGGGAGTACTTAAAATAAAGAGAAAAATAAATAAATTGAACAATCAAAAACATTCCATGTTTCAAAGCAGTTTGTTGTTGTTACTCATAGCTTTTTTACTGTCAAAAGATGAGCAGTATATATTTTTATCAAAGTGTTACTTAAGCAAACTGCTCAAATTTTGCAGACACCCTAAATCACGGGAAAATACTTAAATAGAAATGTGACGAACGCCCGCTTGCCTGGACGTCCCTGGGCTCCTGTAGGAGTGTGGAGGCTAGCATCCTGCCCACTGACTATGGGCCATAGAAAAGGCTGGTAAAAAGATTTGGTTCATGGGATTTATTTGTACTGTTCGGGAACCGAACAAACTCACGAACTGCGGACCACCTCTGGGCTGGTTAACCCCTATTTTGCCTTCCCAGGAACCATTATCTTCCTCAGTTCAAGATACCATTTAAACTTGTTTTTTATGTTACCAAAGTTGACTGACTGCTAGCCCTGCTAGCCTTTCATGGAACTGTTTTGGACATAGGACCATGTGTGCGGTTGGTGAAATAATTGACTTCCATGGAATCTCGAACCCCTGAACCGATCTGGGTGATTTTTGGATATGTTGGTCACCCAGATCGGGGCTATCCAGGGATGTAACTTTGTGGGGTTTTCATGTTTTGAAGGTACTTTTGGGGTGTTTGTAAATTGTATGTTTTTTCTGTGCCTGGAGATAATTGAGTTTGTACAGTTCCTGACTCAATTATCTCCCAGACACAGGGGAGGGATTACCCTATTTTGTGTGGGAGTGACATGGGCGTGTTTTCTGTGTTCTGTACTGCATAAAAACAGGCCATAGAGCATGAATTAAACAGATCATCTTACCCCTTCATGAAGTCCAGGCTCATGCTTAGGGGATTGGGAGCAATATTCATACTTATAATCACTACTGCGCTTGGGACTTGGGAGATTCTTCATGGATGTACTCAGCTGGAGTACTGGGATCCGTTACAAGAAAGTTAAATACATGATACAGTGAATGATTCCATGCTTTATGTATTTTACCAGTGGTTTCTATGGGAAATGTAAACTTTTGAAAGATGGGTGCTATATATTTTAATTTGCATATACATTAGAAGGCCCCCTATATCAATTATGCACAATAGAAATCCACAAAATAAGTTTAGGAGTTTGTGGTGTGTGGCTTAAATACCTATTTCTCCCTTATTGCTCGCCTCCAGTTCCTTCATTTATGTCTAATGTTGTTGACTTTTTAGTTGTTTTTTTTAATCAGAGTTTTTTTTATTGGACTAAAATGCTTGTTTATTACTATCTTTATTATAAAAAAAAATAGATTTAATATCCCTGTAGGCCCCTATAGCAAATGTTTAAAAGATCAATTAAAAGATTCATATACTTTATTAGATCATGTATTTGAATATACACAAAAAACAAGCATAAACAAACAAATGACCAAAAGATATGCTAAAAGGCTGTGGTCCCTTTAAATGACTGGTGATATAAATGTAACCAGGAAACACATATAAATCACTTAAGTCCCTTATGCTAACAAACAGCTCTAAAAAGTCTCCGCTAAATCACTATAGTGAAGAAAAATTATAACAGTGTAGCTAGCCTAATAAAACTAAGTGGAGAATTGGTAACCCTTGAGTGTTGGGTAGCTAAGCTAGCATAATACTAAATGTCTTCTATACAGCCAGATACATTGTCAGAATCTAGGAGAACGGACAAGGAGATTTGGATTGTAAATAATAACTCCTGCAAATGTAACTAAAGTTGAAACTGTAGTCGAAAATGGTTGCATAGTCTGCTTATAACAAATAACTGATGTTCAATAATGTTCCCCTATTACATATAAGAAAACCTACTTAAAGTGGCACTGTTACTGTCCCAAAGGGAAGGTAAAGGTGAGATTACATACATGAATTTGTCATCTTTCTCGCACTGTCCCATTTCAACAAGCACCAGGAGCCGACGTCACTGCTATACTCTTGCGCATGCACGAGAGTACAGCATTGAGGACTATGGGGGATCCCACAGACACAGCCAATTCCCTGCAGCCACCACTGGTGACAGCTGTCAGGATTGACTGTTAGACCCCTTCTTCAGGCTAAAAAGTCAGGCGTAGGAGAAATACAGAGACAAAGTAGTTCCTTTCACTGAAATTCCAACACAGTCAAAATAAGTATTTCCTAATTTATTATTTCATACCTATATGATTTTAAAAAAAATAAGCCTGATTATTTATATCTTTAAAAAGCTCAGCTCTTTAATGAACCCAAAATAAGCCAGATTTTTTATGTTTAAAAAGCTCAAAACTGTCCTAACATAGACAAGGTTCTATCTCCATGCAGTGTAAGTCAAAAAGCACGGATTTTCATGATGCCAGTGAGGTTCAACTTTTTTCAACTTTCTTTCAAGCGGCTTTAACAAGCAGCTAATTCATTGCGTGCAAGCTGCATGGTCAGCCTCCAAAAAAGCCTCTTTGAGAGATCTGATCAAAGCTTTTGAGACGAAACATATACTTTACCACTTAAAAACCCCCTTTTTGGATCTAACATTAGAAGCTATGAAACGCATAGTTACTCACAAGGAAGTATCAGCCAAAATTGTTATGTCACTAATAGGCAGACTCAAAGTCCAGTTTAATGAAGAAGAGAACTACAGTTTGTTCATAAATGTGTCCAAACAACCCACTAAGCAACTCACATTATATCTCTGTGTGGACGTCGAAAAATAGAACGTGTTTCAAAGTTGAATAGTAATTATCTGACCCTTTGTGCATTAACTATTACCAGCTGGTTAATTCTCTAATTTAGCATAATTTGCCAACAACACATTGGCTGATTTTTAAAAAAAAAAAATATTTTGTGCTGTCTAGTATATTTGTTATGCTTGTATTGTGTTCCTTGAACAAATTATAAATCATGGACACAACAAAGGGATATTTTGTATTCCTCAATCAAAATTCATCTGATTTATGAGTCAGAACCCAGGGGAAACAGCTGACAGTACGCCAAAGGCCCCTATCAACAAAAAAATGAAAAAAGGGCCACATACTGCTTACAAGAGCCTGTATAGTCCAAAAGTAAATCCAGAAATGGAAGCCAAAATGTTTGTTATTTTTACTACAAAAAAATAGCTTAATTTTGAAAATGGAAATAATGCTCTATTTTATGTCCATATGGAACAAATTTTCACTTTTCTCGGGTGCATATGTCATATGTCATATGAAATCATTGTTGCCAATTGGATTAAAACCACCACAGCTGCTTCACAGAAACCTACCTCCTAATTGCTGAGAACAACAAAGGAAAGGACTCAAAAAATGACATATGAGTGCTTTGAGCATTTTTAGCTAAAGGACTGCAGTATGTATGTGAGCAGTCCATCACCAGTGATGTACTGCTATGTACCAGTGGCATGATTCCACTCTGGCTGGACTCTCTTACATCCCATCTTTCATACTTCACAAAGTTACAAAGTATGTAAAAATATCAATTGCAGGTCTGTGGATGAGCAGGGCACTCCAGTTTGATCTCCCCATATGCCTTGTTGGAAGGGAATTAATTATGTGTTTTGTGTAGTAATGGTTTTAGAACCACACATCTAAACTGAGTTTACATTTACTTAGTAATGGATACCTTTCTTTACATTTAGCCAAAAAATATATTTTTAGGGCGGACTCTTTGATCATGTCATTTATAAATATAACTTACTAACCCACAAACAGACCTAAAACACGTAATTACATTTCATCCTTAAGAGGCAATGAGGACTCCAAGAGAGTTCACTGTGTTTTAACTTGCAAGTTAAGATAATTAAGGGTCTGCTTATCTTGTATGGGTGTCAAACGTTCAAAATGTTTTATATGATATAATTGTACATGTGTACACATTTATTTAGGTTAAAGAAACACCCATGAATGTTAGTATATTCATAGTACATTAATTAATTTAGATAATTTATTGAGTTAATTTGATTAATTTATTATTATTATTATATATTTTTTTAATTCTTTATTTTTAAAGTGCAAAAAGGAGGTACAAACATATCTGCAATGCTACAATAGCAGTTACAGACCGATCAAAGCTGACAATTTGTGACATAAGATCAATACTGCACATTTTTAAGAAAGTTAGAATATTGCTGAGTAAATCGGTAGATTAGAAAATACGATGAACAATAGCAAGAGATGTGTCATAAGAAGTAAATTGACATGACATACGTAATAACTTCAAGAATTATAATAAGTAGGAGACATGAGTCTAACTCGCTTACTTAAGTAGCCTAGTAGCCTACGGTATTTCCTACATTTTCCTGTCGCATAGTGGGTTTGAGCAGGCTACGCTTGGGCTTATAGATCGCTGTAGTTTGAAGCCGCAGCGAGACATCAATTTTAAAACAGTGCTAAAACATTGACTTTTCTATATCATCGTTAGGCTAGAAAGGTTTGTGGGATCATTAGTTACGCGTAAGTTTTATGTTTATGTAGTTAGTATTGCAGCTGCAATCTTCCTATCTAACGTGATAAACTGTCCTGGGTCATAGTGGTACATAGTACAGTTAGTTAGCTTTACAGGCTGTTCTATTCTATCTAGATGTCAGATACTCAGCATATAACCATAGCCCCAGTTGGTACTGGATTAATTAAATATAATGGAATAACGAGTATGGGTTTCAAGTATCCATAAGTCTCTTATGGGTAAGTGGGACAGGCCTGAGAGACCGGTGTTCGGCTGAAAGTTCACAAGGTATTGGTTTCTTACCCCCGACATGATGAAAGCACAGTCCCGTGCGGCATCTTGCTCCCCAGATGTCTCCGGTCTTAGTGGTCTGCCAGCTCTCTGCAGCCCCATGTCTCGGTTTGGGTTGAGGGGGGGCAGCAGTTGTTATGCATCGTGTTGGTCGAGGGACCGTTTGGGGGCGGGGTACACCGATCTGTGCACCTGTCATGGTTTTACCTCCCCTGCTGTGCTCTCAGAGTTACGGAAAGTTAGGTGTGCCAGGCAAGTGGTGAGGCTGTTCTGGCTTAGTGTAAACGTTGTGTCCAGGGGGTCTATCGGTTTGATATCAACTGGGAATTAAACTTTGTCTATGAACATTTACTAACTTGGTGTGGGTACTCTTCTTTCATTCCGGTGTGGTTGCTGGTTCACCTGGGTGCTCTGGTGTTGTCCGCTGTGTTGGAGGCCAATTGTTGTCCCCTGGGTGCAAATGTTTGCGCTGTGGCAGGATTCCATTGGTGGGATGCCCGTTCTGCCCCGTTCTGTCCATTTGTGGTCAGAGAGTCCAGTGGTAGACCCAAGGTCGCTAGCAACCCTGTGGCTTCCTTGAGGTCTTTGACTTCTAGTGTGGCATTATCCTTTAGGATCAGTAGTTTATGCTCCGTTTGCCAGCGGTATGTTATCCTGTGTTGTCGAAGTAAGGCAGTAAATGGTGCCAAGGTTCTTCTCCACGCCAGGGTGTAACCTGTTAGGCCCGCAAAGAAGGTGAGAGGCATACCTTCAAAGACATATGGCGTGTGGTTTCTGACTGCTGTCATTATCGCAAGTCTGTCTCTTCCGGACATGAAACGGACCACAAGGTCCCTGGGGGCCCCGTTTGGCGCTTTGGGTGACTTGGGAGTTCGGAAGAAGTCTTCTAGGCCTACCGCTCTGCCTTGTCTCAGGGGCAGTAGCTCTGTAAATAATCGCCGCAGGAGGTGAGGCAACTCATCGGTCAGTACGTCTTCCTTGATGCCCCTTATTTTCAGGGTTTTTTTTGCGCCTTGTGTCTTCCATCGTGGCCAGGCGCTGGTCAAATGATTTGTGCTGCTGCTGTAGTTTGTCTATCTCCCGTTGTAGTGAGGAGATTTGTTTGGAGTGTTCCCCGGTGGTTCCCTCCAAGGTGCCCAACCTGCCCGACAGGCCTCTTATGTCTTCGCGGATCTTGGCTGTGTCTGCTAGTATGGTATTCTGGAGGGTTGTTAGCAGTGTTGTGAGGACCTCGGTGGTGACTGGAGGGGAGTCGGATCCCTTGGGAACCGGTTTAGTGCGTTGTGCTGCTGACATTTCGCCTTCCTCCCCTTCCTGGTAAAAGTCGTCCGATACATCCGAGAAGTTCTCGTGGTAGGCGGCCATCTTGGGCCTAACCGCGTTGTTAGCTTGGCGCAGAAGGTCGCCAATATTCTGATTCAAACTTGGTTTGTCAGGCTTTAGTTTTTTTGCCTTTCGTCCCATTCCTGTTCTCTGTCAGGGGGCACGACTGGGGTAGATGTTGGGGGCTTTTGTGACCCAAATGGGGTGTAATTTCCTTTTGAAGGCCGGGAGCTCTCATGAAGTGTGTCTGCACTGCCTATTATTATTTTTTTTATTATTATTTTAACCATTTGTCCGCTAACACCTTGCGCTGCTAGAGGGAATTGCACTTGCCTTCTACAAGATTTGTTCACAGTGATTCTGGATAAAATTCAGTGGTTGATAAATATGCAAATCTTATATTTTATTATGGGATTAACATGTGAACACTACTGATTTTAAAGCAGACATCGGATGGTACCAAATGAGATGTGCACATTTGATTGAAACAATCATGTTTATTAACACGAACATAAGAATTGGAAATTTTGTTGTAATTCAGCAGTTTTTACCACATTTTGACATACCGGCCAGAGGAATTTTAAACATGTTTTGTTAGCGCCAAATCCTGATGTTTAAAATGGTTACTTTAACCCCTTTTCCAAGTTTTGTTTGTTAGCTTTGATATGTCATCAGCTATTAAACACCCCCTTGTTAAACTTTAAAAAAAATAATTATATAATCTTTTAATTTACCTTGAATCCAGAGCAGGCTGAGATCTTCCTTGCTCATTTGTATGTCCCATTTGACGTCACGCTGCATCATCAAAGGTCCAATCAAATGATACTTTATGAGAAGTATTTAAATGGACTGTTTTCCACAAGTCAGATCACATGGCTTTTAATATATATATTAGAAAATGTAATGTTCTAAATGGAGGGATGGAGGAAGGCAGGGAGGGGACTTCTTAGCTTTCAGCACTGCCTTCAATGGTAGAAGCTATTTGCGTCTGTCACCACCGCGCAGTGAGTGCTGATGACAGATGTCATTTTTGCACAGAACTCATATCAGGAGTTCTGGCCAAGCCATGATCTTGCTATTCTCTGACTTAAGTCTCCTATTAAGTAGGAACAGTCCCTATTTTGTACCCCAAACTCTTTGTCCCTCTCTCTAACGTCATGCCCCCTTTTTCTAAGAGCTCCATGTGTCTAAGTGCATAACAGAGCTCCACAGCAATAATGTGTCTTTAAACTACAATGATTGTGTTTAGAAATAAGTCTGTGTAAATATAATACAGTGAAGATGATTTAACCCTGCAATGTAAACATTGCAGTTTCTTTGAAACTGCAATGTTTTACATCACAGGGTTAAGGGGATAGGGGCACTGCACTCAGAAGTGGTCTGCGTGCCTAGTGTCCCTTTAACATGAATCGTATTTTAAATTTTTCTTTGTCATATTTTATCTTTTAAGGATCCCAGTCAGGTTGGCCGGCAAACATTTAATTTTAGAACTAAAATAGCGCATTTAAATCAAGCTCCCATCATCATCTTCCTAGCGGGTGCATAATTTGTTTCTCTCACATAAACACATATCTGCATATCTAACAGAGATTTATTATGTGTTGCACTAATGCACATTCCAAGCCGACCCTTGCTGTTCCTGTGAAAGGTTTTGTATGCTTGGCTTTGCTATGCAGTATTTTCTATATATCACATATATTGGGTTTACAATACATAAATTAGTACATTTATTAAAAGAAATTAAAAAGAATTAGTAAAAGTATTCTGAAAGAAAGAAAAAGTCAAAAGTAGAATAGATTCAATACCAAAATACTGAAATATTCACGGATATATTTACCAGACTGTGAGCTGGTAATCTGAAATCCCAATTTGCAAAGTTCAGACAAAAAAAAAGAATTAAAAAATAGCTACACTATGTATATGTTTGAGCTACAATAGGTATAAATTTAGATCTTTTTGACTTATTTTGATAAATTCAGCTTTCAATTCACCATAATTCGCGTTACTGAATACATTCCTAAGTAGATTCAAACCATTTCAGATTGTTTAAGAAATGTGTTAATCAACATAAAGAGACTACTTATAATTGCTACTGTGACCTGCTTGCCTACTTGGCACTTTCCAATGGCTGCATTGGTCTGGCCTTGCATGTAATGCTATAATCAGTACACGGCACTCAATAAGTACCAAACCTTATAAAGACATATCCTGAATGGGTGGCGTTACGAGGATGAGGCTAACCCAAGTGAAGAGAAAAATGCATGGTATCACTGCCAAGGTGCCCAGTTGGAAAATAGCAGCTTCAAAGATTTAGAGGCACACTAAATCATTTAAAATTGTCTGCGTGCACTGTCCCCTTAACCCTGCAATGTAAAACATTGCGGTTTCAAAGAAACTGAAAAGTTTATATTGCAGGGTTAAGACTGCCTCTAGTAACTTCCTGTTTTTCCTATATATATTTGTGTTATGAGGGAATGCCATGGGCGTAGGAACCCAAAAAAATCTGGGGGGGATAGCATTTTTACTCGCCGGGTATATTCTAAAACTAGGAGTTGTTTATCCCATTGTACAGCGCTACGGAATTTGCAGTCGCTATATAAATGATTAAATAATAACATTAAAGGGTCACTACAAGGAAGGGGTTTTACTTACCCAGATACAGCGCCGGGATCCTCCTGATTAGAACCACCCCTACCCTTCCCATGAATATTAGAACCACCCCTACCCCTTCCATGCACAAAAGAACCCCACCTACCCCTTCCGCGCATATTAACCCCGTACCCCTTCCATGCATATTAGTACCCCCTAACCACTTCCATGCATATTAGTACCCCCTAACCCCTTCCATGCATATTAGAACCCACCCTACCTCTTCCATTCATATTAGTACTCCCCTAACCCCTTCCAATAATTTTTCTACCTCCCCCCTCCTCCCATCCATATTAGTAGCCCCCCTAAACCCTTCCAATTATTTTTCTACCTACCCCTCTCCCCCTATCCTTATTAGTAGCCCCCCTAACCCTTTCCAATTATTTTTCTGCCATGTTAACTAACGCCAGTGCTGGAGTGCCGCCGTGTTTACATTAAAAGGCCTGCAGGGACAGGCTATAGACACCAGAACCACTACATTAAGCTGCAGTGCTTCTGGGGACTATAGTGTTTCTTTAATGTGAGGTAAATTAGAGATTAGTGCCACGAATAATATACTAGATTGCCTACTTACAACCAGATGAGGATGGTGATGGGCTCTAGCTGCCGTCTGGCTCCACTGGTCTGGTGTAGAACAGGCTCTCTGGAGGCTGTTTGTAACTGGTCCCAAAAATCAATGTTCTGTGAGAACGGAAAGCAGCTCCATTTTTGGGGGGCCCTTTACACAGCTCAAGGTCTGGGTCCCAGGGTCCACCTTCACGTTCCACTAATGAGTTTGTTCACAGGGGGTGGAGTGTGTAGGGGATGTCCTGATATGTGTGTAAGGAATGCATTGTGTGAATCTGTGTTTGTATGTGTAAGGGCTGCAAGGTGTGTTTCTGTGTATGTACGGGATGCAGTGTGTGCGTCTGTAAGGGGTGCATTGAGTGTGTGTACGGGGTGCATTGAGTGTGTGTAAGGAATGCATTGTGTGTTTCTGTGTGTGTAAGGATTGCATGATTGTGTGATTGTGTGTGTGTGTGCACGGGGTGCATCGAGTGTGTGTAAGGATGAATTGTGTGTTTCTGTGTGTGTAAGGGTGGCATGATTGTGTGTCAATCTCTCTCCCTCGTCACTCTCTTTCTCCCCCTCCCTCCCTCCCTCCCTCGTCACTCTTTCTCCCCCTCCCTCCCTCGTCACTCTTTCTCCCCCTCCCTCCCTCCCTCGTCACTCCTTCTCCCCCTCCCTCCCTCCCTCGTCACTCTTTCTCCCCCTCCCTCGTCACTCTTTCTCCCCCTCCCTCGTCACTCTTTCTCCCCCTCCCTTGTCACTCTTTCTCCCCCTCCCTTGTCACTCTTTCTCCCCCTCTCTCCCCCCCTCCCTGTTTCTTTCCCCCCCTCCCTGTTTCTTCCCCCCCTCCCTGTTTCTTTCCCCACCCCCTCCCTGTTTCTTCCCCCCTCCCTCCCTGTTTCTTTATCCCCCCTCCCTCCCTGTTTCTTTATCCCCCCTCCCTCCCTGTTTCTTTACCCCCCCTCCCTGTTTCTTTATCCCCCCTCCTCCCTGTTTCTTTCTTCCCCCCTCCCTCCCTGTTTCTTTATCCCCCTCCTCCCTCCCTGTTTCTTTATCCCCCCCCTCCCTGTTTCTTTATCCCCCCCTCCCTGTTTCTTTATCCCCCCTCCCTGTTTCTTTATCCCCCCTCCCTGTTTCTTTATCCCCCCTCCCTGTTTCTTTATCCCCCCTCCCTGTTTCTTTCTTCCCCTCCTCCCTCCCTGTTTCTTTATCCCCCACTCCCTCCCTGTTTCTTTATCCCCCCCTCCCTGTTTCTTTATCCCCCCTCCCTGTTTCTTTATCCCCTCTCCCTGTTTCTTTACCCCCCCTCCCTGTTTCTTTATCCCCCTCCCTGTTTCTTTATCCCCCCTCCCTGTTTCTTTCTTCCCCCTCCCTCCCTGTTTCTTTATCCCCCCTCCCTCCCTGTTTCTTTATCCCCCCTCCCTCCCTGTTGCTTTCCCCCCCTCTCCCTGTTTCTTTATCCCCCCTCCCTACCTGTTTCTTTATCCCCCCTCCCTGTTTCTTTATCCCCCCTCCCTGTTTCTTTCTCCCCCCCTCCCTCCCTGTTTCTTTATCCCCCCTCCCTCCCTGTTTCTTTATCCCCCCTCCCTGTTTCTTTACCCCCTCCCTCCCTGTTTCTTTATCCCCCCTCCCTCCCTGTTTCTTTATCCCCCCTCCCTGTTTCTTTACCCCCTCCCTGTTTCTTTACCCCCTCCTCCCTGTTTCTTTATCCCCCCTCCATGTTTCTTTATCCCCCCTCCCTCCCTGTTTCTTTATCCCCCCTCCCTCCCTGTTTCTTTATCCCCCCCTCCCTGTTTCTTTATCCCTCCTCCCTCCCTCCCTGTTTCTTTATCCCCCCCCTCCTTCCCTGTTTCTTTATCCCCCCTCCCTGTTTCTTTCTCCCCCCCTCCCTGTTTCTTTCTTCCCCCCCCTCCCTCCCTGTTTCTTTATCCCCCCTCCCTCCCTGTTTCTTTATCCCCCTCCATGTTTCTTTATCCCCCCTCCCTCCCTGTTTCTTTATCCCCCCCTCCCTGTTTCTTTATCCCTCCTCCCTCCCTCCCTGTTTCTTTATCCTCCCCCTCCTTCCCTGTTTCTTTATCCCCCCTCCCTGTTTCTTTCTCCCCCCCTCCCTGTTTCTTTCTTCCCCCCCTCCCTCCCTGTTTCTTTCTTCCCCCCCTCCCTCCCTGTTTCTTTCTTCCCCCCTCCCTCCCTGTTTCTTTCTTTCCCCCCTCCCTGTTTCTTTATCCCCCCCTCCCTCCCTGTTTCTTTATCCCCCCCCCTCCCTCCCTGTTTCTTTATCCCCCTCCCTCCCTGTTTCTTTATCCCCCCTCCCTGTTTCTTTATCCCCCTCCCTCCCTGTTTCTTTATCCTCCCCCTCCTTCCCTGTTTCTTTATCCTCCCCCTCCTTCCCTGTTTCTTTATCCCCCCTCCCTGTTTCTTTCTCCCCCCTCCCTGTTTCTTTCTTCCCCCCCTCCCTCCCTGTTTCTTTCTTTCCCCCTCCCTCCCTGTTTCTTTCTTTCCCCCCCTCCCTGTTTCTTTATCCCCCCCTCCCTCCCTGTTTCTTTATCCCCCCCTCCCTCCCTGTTTCTTTATCCCCCCCTCCCTCCCTGTTTCTTTATCCCCCCTCCCTCCCTGTTTCTTTATCTCCCCCCTCCCTGTTTCTTTATCTCCCCCCCTCCCTGTTTCTTTATCTCCCCCCCTCCCTGTTTCTTTATCTCCCTCCCTCCCTGTTTCTTTATCTCCCCCCTCCCTGTTTCTTTATCTCCCCCCCCTCCCTGTTTCTTTATCTCCCCCCTCCCTGTTTCTTTATCTCCCCCCCTCCCTGTTTCTTTATCTCCCCCCCTCCCTGTTTCTTTATCTCCCCCCCTCCCTGTTTCTTTATCTCCCCCCCCCCCTCCCCTCCCTCCCTGTTTCTTTCTTCCCCCCTCCCCTACCTGTGTTGTAGCGTGGCCGAGCTGTGTACTGTCCGCGGGTACAGGGAGCTTTTGTTTCCTGTATCCGGCGGACTAACAGGAAGTGCACACTCAGTGTTCACTTCCTTTTAGTCCGGCCGGGTACAGGAGACAGATGCTCCCTGTACCGGCGGACTATACCGCGCTCGGCCACGCTACATTGAGGGAGTGACAGGAGGGAG
Source organism: Pelobates fuscus (assembly GCF_036172605.1). Taxonomy (NCBI): domain Eukaryota; kingdom Metazoa; phylum Chordata; class Amphibia; order Anura; family Pelobatidae; genus Pelobates; species Pelobates fuscus. The sequence continues at coordinate 99,578,965 of NC_086319.1, read as the reverse complement.
CGCTGAGCGCTTCCCTCCTGTCAGCCCCTCTCCTCTGGCTGCGCCCGGGCGGTGCGCCCTCATGGACGCACCAGCCCGGGCAGAGCTGCAGCCGCCTGAGGCTCTCTGCAGAGCGCTCGGGCGGCTGCAGCAAAAGGGGGGCCGGCGGAGCTGGGGGGGATTTCCCCATTACCTGTCCCCCCCGCATGATTTGCTGGGGGGGATACGTCCCCCCCATCCCCCCCGGTTCCTACGCCCATGGGGAATGCCATCTGGGAAGGTAAAATAAGCTGTGTAAAAAGGAGATAAATTAGTTATTTAGTATAGGTTTCATATTATATATACAGCTAAGTTGGAAAATGTGGCTCTTTTGTTTCCAAAAAGTTGTAATTCCCTAGTCTATTTATTTATATATTATATATAGCCACTAGAGGCATGGATATATGCCTCTAGTGGTTGTCTGCCAGACAGCCACTGGATGTGCTTCCTGCTTTTTCACACAGAGTTTAACACTGTAAAATGACACTGGACGTCCTCACGCTGTGAATGAGGACATGGAGTGAATTCAAATCCCCCATATAAAAGCATTGATTCAATGCTTTCCTATGGAGCAGGCCTAATGTGCACTCGGCACCCGCCACGCATGTGCATTAGGTTCCCCCACGGATGTAGGTTGAGCCAGTGTGGGGGAACCTTGGCACAGGAATAAGGTGAGTGTTTAAAGGGGTTTTTTTTAACATGGGGGGGGGGACACACTATAGTCTTAGGAATACAGTTTTGTATTCCTAACACAATAGTGTTCCTTTAAAAGGACATCCTAAGCATCATAACTATCACAGGTCATTTAGGTGTTATGGTGCAGAGTCTTTGGGTATCATCTCCATGGTTTGTGTCAAAGCATATGAAGTTGTTTGACAAAATTTGTGGCTCTCCCAGGAACTAAAGCTTGACCTCTTCTCAGATGATGCATTAGTAAACTATATAAGTCATCAAATGCTGCATACCAATGGTAGACAGAGAGCAATTTGGTAGCCTACAGTGAGATGTAGTGGTTTTGGTGCTTAGAGCGTCCCTTTAAGAGCAAAGTGCAAGCTTAATTCTGAAAGATGCTACCGTAGGATGCTACATGTAGATTGAAATTAGCATTTGACTGTTTCAAATGGCCCCTTCGATGCATGCAAGCTGCCAAATGCATACACATAGTAGCATTGATACATTTATCCCCTACATTGGTCTGAAATTTGACAAGCATAATGTGTGCGTTCAGATTTATTTTTTGATAAAGTCAAACTTTATAACATCTTTTTGGTGGTATACATTTGATCTTTGTACCTTATTTCATAACTGTTGCAGAAATTGGGGCTGAGAAGTTTTCTGCCTTTTCAATGTTTATGAATAAAGAGGTCCTCGTAAATAAGGATTGACATTTATCATTGAAAAAAATGAAACATATTGTCAATGCACACCATGTACGTCTCCTCCTTCTCTGGGAGGCTTCATTGTGCTGTAGTTTCAGTCATGTCTTTTAGCTGAAACTGATTTCCAAATGATGTCAAAATATATTGTAACATTTGCTAGTGGTCTATGGACAATGTTTATTGAAAACAAATATGAAATCTGATTGACTGAAAGATTTTAGCCCCTTCTTGGCCTGGGAAAGGTTTAAGGCTCATTGCAGCAATCTCACAAACTGATATAGTAGGATAAAGTAAAATATTGGTATAGGATTCACATTCTATTCTTTCAGAACCATGGACAAGATTTGGCATTTTACATATCTTTAATTTGGACTCAAAGCAACCTGAAGCTACCAATTAGTGTACATCTTTTTTCTTATCAGCAGGCACAGGCTTTTGGAAGGCGTGATTATTGGGGTCTACTGCACGCTGCGCCAATCAGCATCTATTCATAGAGATGCATTATACCAACACATCTCTATGAGGAACATTCAGCATCATCATGCTGGAAGTGAGGAACATGAAACGCCAGTCCTGTAACAATTGCAGGAATGTAAGAGGGAAATGGTTCTGATGGCTGTTTTAGTGACAGACACTAGAGGCATTCTGAGAGCTCAATGTAAACACTACCTTTTCCCAAAATGGCAATGTTAACAAACGGGAGACTGCAGGGACAGGCTCTTTGCACCAAAACCCACTACATTAAGCTGTACTGGTTCTGGTGATTAGCATTTTCCTATAAAAACAGTTTATTGGATACAAGTGCCAAGTTTCCAAACATTTTACATTTATCAAAAAAGAAATTCCTGGGTGCCCACACTCAATAAAATATGCGTTTCACCACAAATAATGCAAGCTATGTTCATTATAATTGAATAGTAGCAATAGTATAATAGTACAAAGTGCTAGGACCACACAAGGAAAGTATAGTGCAGACTACCACGTTCACACGATGCCTATGGTACAAAATACCCCTTTATTTTATTTATTGTTTCATTGATTTGAATACGAATTTATCATTGGTCCATGTCAGTCTTTACATATTCACAGATTCATTAAATCTAGAAATAGTTTTTATTTGTTTCATCCCTGTATATTCTTTTTCCACACATGATAAAACATTCTTTTGTTTGGCACAGATAAATAGGCCTGTCAGTGCCTGGAGGCATGGAGTCTTTTTACAAGTTCAATATCTTATCTGTGTAGCTCCATTTGTGAGCAAATGGGAGCATTTTTACAAGTAATAGCTCTTTGATCACAGCTGACTGGAATAATATTGAGCAGCTAAATACCCTACATTTTTGCAGTCATGTACCCAGACAGGGTTACTTGCTAAACTGGGAAATGTTGGGTTCTGACCAGAAAATTGCACTATTTAGTTAAAAACAGCTAAGCTGGAAAATGTGGCTCTTTTTCCCCCAAAAAAGTTGCAATTCCCCAGTCCATTCCAAATAATACCCAATGCAGTGAATAAGCTTGGGAGATTCTGCAGTCTCATTCACTTTGTTTCCCACTGTCGCATGCACTAAAATACAAATATTTTTTTTAATAAGCTTTTAACTGATTTAATATGTTTGAAAAAATATTGTAAAATTGCCAAATATTTTGACACATTTCTAAAAAAAAAAAATTGTTATATATTGATAGATTTTAATATTTTGATTAAATCGTTTTAACAGTTCATCCAAAAATATTAAATAATTTGAAAATTTGATCCAAATATATTAACTCGAGGCCTAAATCAGAATAGCAAAAGTGAGGCTAAAATAGCTTAGCTGTAATTACAGCTGAGATGTGGAATTTTTCTGAAGAAAAAGCTAATTTTGCTAATGGAATATAATTTGCTAGAATTCTGCTTTTAAAGGGGGCTTCTCTTTTAATTTGCAAATAATTGTATTAAAGGGACACTATAGTCACCAGAACAGCTACAGCTTAATGTATTTGTTCTTGTGAGTATAATAGCTCCCTTCAGGCATTTTCATGTAAACACTGCCTTTTCACATTCTGCATGGAGATGCTGAATTTTCCTCATAGAGATGCATTGATTCAATGCATTTCTATGAGGTGCATCTCATAGAGATGCATTGATTCAATGCATCTTTAACAGTTCTCTATGGCATTTGGCCTCGCCCCACACCTATGGGAAAGCATTGGATTGGCTAAAAATCGGCCATTTTGATGATTAAACTTTTTGATTATTAAACTTTTATAGGGGAGGTAAGGGGGGCAAGATAAATGGTGGGTATAGCACTATAGGGTCAGGAATACATGTTTGCGTTCCTGACCCTATAGTGAGCCTTTACTATATTGTGGAAATGATGGTGCTTAGCACTTTCTCCAACAAAGGAATCTATAACTGTAGACCCTATTTCTGGTCTTTTTCTGTAAAGGATAAATATAGTGTCAGGAAAACAAAGTGGATTTCTTGACACTATAGTGCCCTGAGGGTGCCCCCACCATCAGGGTCCCCCTCCCGTGGCGCTGAAGGTTAAACCCCCTTTCAGCAGCTTACCTTATTCCAGCTGGTGACCTCTCCTTCCCCGCAGACGTCAGCGGAGCCGGCCGACATCACAGGATCCGAATGCGCATGCATGGCAAGTGCAGCGCACGCATTCACGCTGTCAATAGGAAAGCATTTCTCATAATATGCCTCCAGTGTAGCAGATGTGCCTCTAGTGTCTGTCCGGAAGAGAGCCACTAGAGGCTGGCTTAACCCCAAATGTAAACATAGCTGTTTCTCTGAAACTGCTATGTTTGCATGTGAAGGGTTAAAACCTGAGGGACATGGCAGTCAGACCACTTCATTGAGCTGAAGTGGTCTGGGTGACTATAGTGTCCCTTTAAGGCACTATAAATATATAATACAGTGCCCCATTCTCCATGAATTGCTCAGTTTTCTAAAGGTTCGTCTTACCTGGGTTTGCTGGGTGCCTCTCCCTGCACCCTCACAGCCGCAAACTCTCTCTTTACTGAGCTAAGCCCACTCTTACCCAAAGAGATGGCACAGCATGGCAGAGCATGGCAGAGCTAACAGAAGCTCGTCGCAGGAGTTTATGGGGGTAAGGAAGAAGGGAGAAGCGATGGCAGACCCCAGTTAAAATGTCAAACATTTTTTATATTTACACTGAGGGAGGGGACACCATGGCACTACTGACACCATAACCACTATAGTGCCATAGTTGTGCATGACCTGTTTCTTTAATCTTTCGATCTGTTTGAAGTTACAAAGATCACATTTTTATGCTTGCCCTATACACTGTTCACAAGTAAATTTGTTTCAATTTAATTGATAATATTTAAAACTTGGGGTTGTACTAGAACATTTAAAGCTTTTATCTGAGCAATGATACTTCAGTAACTGTACTAGATAAAGAAAACAGATTAATTCAGAAATTATAAGTGGAAACAAAATACAATTAAGATGTTGGGGGTTTGGTTTAATCACGCTAGTCATGTTTCCCAAATGGTAATTAGCAGCTGTTGGTGTTTCTGTGCATATCACATATTACAACATCTTCAAAAGGCCCTTGACAGCAGTGGTATTTTAGTAATGTGCAAATATGCCTTTGCTGTTTATACAACTGTATAAAATCGCTGGAGAAAATTTTATGCTACCAGTGCATTCAAGCTCCGAATCTGATATAAACGATGTGATGCTTTAGGACAGGGTTCTCCAATCTCTGGCCCTTCATATGTTTCTGAACTACAACTCCCATGATTCTCTGTCAATCTATTTAATTCAAACAATCATGAGAGTTATAGTTCAGTAACATCTGGAGGGCCAGAGTTTGGAGAACCCTGCGATTGGAAGAATATTCTCTTTGAAGTTTCAGATATACAACAAATCAGCACTCAGTTAACCTCAGTGACCATTCTTCTTCTCCACCACTACTGCATGTTAATAAATGTATTCTCTTGAAATTATTTTGTTTGCTTTTTTTAACATGCCACCGTACTCTCAATAACTAGATTATTTTCACTGATGAAACGAATGCGGAATAAAACAAAAAATGATTGCTGGTGCCCAGGGGACCCTAGTCCATGTCAACTAGTCAAAAAATGGTTTGACTTATTACCAAAGAATGGTGCAAGGAGTTCCAGGCACCGTAACCGCTACAGACCACTGTAGTAGTCATGGTGCTTAGAATGTTCTTTTAGTGACTATTATTTCATTGCTTAAAATAGGATGAACTCACATCTATTTTGAGCTTGGAAATTCCACATTGAGGTTTGAAATTGTGCTTGCTAGATCTAGATGCAAGCCAGGAAAAAAAAGCATCTTTGAGGAAATAGATCAGCGACATGAGTTCACCATCAGTGTATGAGTGCAGTGACAGAATACAATGCACACACTGTGTGGGACTCCAGATTACATTTGTATGTTGACTAGCCAAACGGCCCTATGCCAAAATATTCTTGTGATCGCAGCAATAGAGGAAAAATTATCTGGTTGAAAATCCCAATTCTAAGATGATATGTAATCATGAATCTCTAAAAACTGCCCTGTACTCCACGGTTCATAACAACACACAGTTCCTGCGTAATGTATTCTTGGAATATATCTACACTACTTGAACAGCTAATAAACAAGCTTCCAATATCTTTCCATAATTATTAAAGTGTATTGAAATTCACACCACTTTGTCCTTCAACTGAATGCCACCATCTTAGCTCCATGTCCTTCTTTGTCTTATACACCTGGCAAAGAATTTGAGAAAATAAATGGTGTTTCTTTTCATTCTCTTTATTTGCAGTGTTTGCCTTGGATTTGCCTTGTCTGAAAAAGATTATATAATCTTATAATCTTATAATCTTTAATGTAATATTTAGAGAAAAACTAAATCAATCACAAAAAAAGTTAATAGAATTGCAGATGATTTTCAGTGTTCTATTAACTGATACAAAGTCAGAGAAGTAGCAGTACCCTTAAATGCTAATTTAAAGGCTAGTACACAAAAACAGGGTTATTTAGTGAAGTGAAAATTCTATGTGAATTTCACATTTAAGGCCAGACTAGCTGAACTCAAATCATAGCTGACTTAGAGAATTTATCCAGTTCAGCTATTTTGACTTAGAATTTGATATTCACTTTGAATTCTCACTTTAGTGAATAACCCAGAGTGTAAAACTGGTAATACATAATGTAATTTTACATTTAAAAAATTGTGAAAACGTACTGATTTCATAAACAACCAGCAAAAAAATGAAATGTGAAACAATACAAATGAGATGTTTCCAGATGTCACTAAAATGTGTCCTATTATCCAGACAACTATGGCTGTTTTTGTTGTTGTAGAACAGATCATCAATGTGAAACTGAGGCATTGACAAAAGGATGCAATTAAACTAATTATAATGGCAAAAAAAAATTGACGACATCTGGTGGTATATGTCGACAATAGCAACCCCATGGAAGGCCAACATTCTAACAATGCTTTTGAACCTTATCAGGGATTTATAGAAGCACAAGATGCTCAATTAAAATGGCAAACTAACAACAAACCAGTTGGGATTCACTGGGTTCCAACCCAAAGCTTATTGGACATTTTGTGTGTGTTTCTTTTAATACTCAATATCAGTTTATTGAAAAAGAGATCTGCAGAACAAGTATATGTAATATGGCCCATGTCAGAAGTAAGGTAAATTAACAATGTTAAAACAAAGTATATAAAGGTGAATACAACAATGTTACCACATACCAAAGCGTATTAGTACAGACATATCATTACTTTATGTGGGATATTTGTGCACGTAGAAAAAATTAAATTCCAGAATAGAAATATATTTATTTGGGCTTGACTATACATGTGTCCTGATGAAGGTCTGCTGTGACCGACTGAAACGTTGACTCGGTTATGGAATAAAGAAGATTTATTGATCTAAATCCTTGGTGTGCCGGTATTTCTATTTTTATATATATATATCCATTTGCCTATTGTGACCCTACCTCGTGCAGGGCAGGTGGTAGTGTATGCAAATCTGAAGTATACTGTTGAGACAGTTTTAGAAATAGAAAATGAAAGTGCAGAAAAGCTTATGGGAAATATAAGAAGGAAAGAGACATAGTAAGAACAAGAAAGTGAGATAATAGGATATAAATCAGATAGCTGGTGCTGAGAGGAGAAACAATATGGGAGGAGAATGGGTAAGGAGCTATTAGGAACAGAATAAACAGTAGAGTGAAGGAGTAAGGGGGGGGTACGAAGAGAGAGAAAGAGAGAGAAAAGTTGGGGGGGGGGGAGAAGGAGGGATGGGAGGGGGATACAAAACTGGTGGGAGCAATGAGGCTTGCTGTCCACGCTGCAGACAGTCCTCTACATCGCTTAGGTGTGAAGCATGCTGCCCCCCCCCCCCCCCATGTCAGAATCCCGCCCATTGAGGCATTTGGCATTTTTTTATATTTTATCCCAGTCACAATTACCAGGCTCATTATTCCTGTTTTTCCTTCTTGTCCTTATTGCGACCCTGCCTTGTGGCGAGAACTGTACCTGTTTAAAATCATTTCAAGATGTAAACTAAGAGTATAAAAATGTTTAAAGACTGATACAGTTACTAATTGTTAAAAGTGAGTCACAGTAAATGTCTAATTACTGACTCCTGAAACAAAGGCATTATTCAGCCACACCCAGCTGTTTCAGATCTTCAGATGCATCTTTATGCTTGGACATGGGAATTTAAATAGTTATTACATTGTGTCCCATTTCAGTGTGTTTGCTCAAGCAATGTCCTCAATGGTCAGTCCAGACTACCACTCATGAGATGCAATGTTTTGGTGAAGGCTGGTCCATAGGGGCCGGTGGGAAGTGGCCACATAGTTTTTGTTTTGTGTATTTCTTTTTTAATCAAGTCTATTTGCATGCATGGTAAGGCCTATTGGCACTGTAAGGCCTATTGATATGTGTGTGTTATAGAAAACACACAATCTGTCATGATTACATCTGTAGTTTCCAATCTCCTCTTTATTGATGACTGGAGATGCAGCCCGTATCAAACAAGGCATCCCCTCCCATGGTGTTAAGTGGGAAGAACCAAAAAGGTCAGCGGGGGGTGGGAGTCAGTGCCCCACCATCTTTAAACTTCACCAGCTGTCACTGGTTTGTTTAGTTATGTATTCTCTTTTGTTTTGCTTTTTTTTTTTTTTTTTATATTCCTTTTTTAATAATAATAATTTTGAACCTTGAACACACTCTTTCAGCCCTGCCTGCTAAACCACCAGTATTGTGTTTTTTTTTCTTGAAAAATACTTCTATACAAATACATATGGCTCCGATCTCTGGGATTTGTAGTTTAATTGTGAGCTAACTATAAAGCAGATAAGAAAACTACAACACCTAAAAACCCTTGTTGTCTCCATAAAGCAATGTTTATGTGATAAATTCACCAATAAAGATAAATGAGCATAATTGTCTGACATATTTCCAGGTTTAGTAAAAGCTCATTAAAGAATCTACATTCTACTTGGGCTGGGCAGCAAATGGATTCTAAATACATTCTAAATGTATTGCTTTTTAATGCTTTAAAATGTATTAATGACCATCTGGTCTAAAAAAAATGGCACTATAATGACCACCTGATCTAAAATATTCACTCAGTTTATAAAAGAGGAATAATCATAAACCTTACTATGTGAAAAAAACTGGAAATTATACAGCAGGGATTTGGCTAATCCTTCATACAATTAACTACTATCTTTGAACCACAACAAGAAATGTCAGGAGACCTGCCTGCTTCTCTGGAGACAAACTATTTCTCCTGATAGTTTTGGGTAGACCAATCACAGATGTATGGCTTCTGTTGTGTTTGAAGGCAGGATAAAATGATTGATCCCAAAATTGGGTTTCCATGGCTGCAGCCAGCTACAGTCGCCCATAGTCTCCATATTACATCACTGTTTAAAATATTTTTCCATAACAATAAATTAATAGGTGGGTATAGTAAAATACAAAGTCACAAAAAAACTGAAAATTTGTAGACATATACACAGTAAAATACACTACTGATATAGAGGTTTTTCACAGCAAGTCTTCCTCTGGAGAAACCTGTTTGATTATTTATTGATGTATAGTATCACACTATATATTGTTTCACATTTTTACAATCACCCCGCTTTTTACCTATGTATCTACTGGATTTGACAGCATTATTTCAAGTTTAAATCAAATGGATATTGTTTTGACTAAGTCACTGTTAATGTTTAGCATTATTTAATATTGCTACCCATAGGTTTCTGATATATTTTGAGTTTATATATATATATATATATATATATATATATATATTTCTACCCATTTATAATATAGAATAAAATAAATCTAAATATAAGTAACAGTTAATTTCACATGAAACACTGTGCTTTTCATTACATAACTGCATGGATAATTCAGAAGGAAGAAATAGATTTTCTCCAAAATTATATGTTTTCATTGTTGATTATCGATCAGGCATGGCGATGGGCTGTCACACAGGCCTTAGGATGATGCCTGTACATGTCAACAAATAAAAAATATTGAGCTTGTGTTTAACTGTTGACTAAGCAAAGGTAATAATTGAAAAATATATACATTTTCCAGTTTGGATTTTGAAAAGATTTTACCATTTCTGGGCACAATTTGAAGCTGCTTTTTCAAAACGGTTGTTTGTCTTTTTACAGAAAACAACAAAGAGAATGTGTAAAAGGCCTAACATGAGGGGCTTCGACCTACATATTTACAAATACAATTTCTGGCACCTATCTTCCGATTAAGTTGTATGTTTTTATAGTTGATATTGGGTAAAAGTTCAGAAATATTTTTTTAGTTAAAAAAAGTCTCTTTATATTTTTATGTATAAAAAAAACACAAAACATAGAACACAGTAGAGAATACAATTGGGTATTGTTAGGCCCCAAAAGACAATAAGTCAAAGGGTTGTCCAACATGTTTTAGGAATCAGACAGACAAATTTGGGAGCCAAAAATTGCAAAACCAAATACTCACAAATGCACATTTCCCCCCCAAAATGTGTTATACTATATTAAAATGTAAACTCCAATTTATCTTAATTCACTTAGTGTTAATTCTCTAAATAGTGATTGCGGTGAGTTTACATCGAGTCAAAGGGGAAGTCCGGGCTGAAATTTAGCCAAACCTCTTTAATTGGTTTATACAGATTATACAATTTAAACATTCAACAAATACATTTAAAACAGGGGTTTTAATTATGCTTTGTCATTCTAAAGTCATGCAAAGCATCAAGGGAGTTGTAGTTCTACAGCATCTGGGGATCCACCTTTTGGGCACCCCTGTTTTCAAATAAAACCAAGTCCCACATTTGCTGCAAAACCCAGGAATAACAGTTTGTACAAGGCACTCTCAGCAAATCAGGAAGTGGCAAGGCCAATCTCAGTATATCATGCATATCCCATAAAACTATGTATAGTAAGGTTTATGGGTACATTAGTAAAGTCATTGATTTAATGTTTAGCTCATAGCTTTCTGTCGATAATAGTACAACCTGCATTAGCTTCATTTCTAAAATGAAAAAAAAATAAAAAAATAAAAACAACTGAAGGTAACAGAAGCCAGTAGTAGATTGCTTAATTTATGGGTATTTTTTAATTAAATTAAGCTAATTGCAGGTTCTACAGAGCTTTAAGCAGAATGCTGCCAGATGAACAAAAACTCCTAAAGACCCTTGCTGTGCAACTGGCACAAACAGGCAAATAAAAACGGGTTGGGAGGAGTGAGGGACAAAATGATATTAAATGATACTAAACCTATTTTTAAAAAAATAATGTAAATTAAAAAAAACAAAAAACCTCTACTAAAATCAATGTGTGCCTACAGCATCCATTTGGGATAAAACAGCTGAGTTGGAATCAATCTCCAAATTGACAATTTTGGCCTAAATTGAAGTGAACTGTCCCCTCAGCGAATAACACTCTAGGATTTGTTAGTCACTGCACAATGGCGTGCCTTATTTCTGAGCTTTGAATCACCTATACTGAATCCTAAACACAATGAGTATAATGGAACATAAGGACTGTGCATTAATTTATAATTTTCATGTAATTAAGCTGCATACTACAATTGTGCTAAACATTCATCTGAAGAAAGAGAAGAAAGAGAGAGAGTGTAAAATAACGTAATAACGTCTTGCTGGCATGGGAATGCCATGTAGGGCGTGGCACATTCTCCAGATTGGAAGGTACCTTCCAAAGCAAATATCTCTAAGCAACAGTGTTTTCCTAACAGTTTACAGTAACAGTTATACAGTAAAAAATATCACCTCTGCCTCCAACAGACAAACCACTGGGTCTGAGGGTGGTATTGTTAAAAATCTACAAAGAATATGTTGTGGATTATGTAACTGCATGTATGACTATACGTGGAGAGTACAATTATTTAATGTGATCTTCTTCCAAAGCACATGAATACACAGAAAAGGATGGATATGTCCTATTTATGCACCAGAACAAAGATTTATTTTGGATTTAAAAAAAAGAAAGAAAGAAAGATTAATGTAAATTATACAGCAATGTCTATGAAACCTTAACGTGTGTGTGTGTGTGTGTGTGTGCGTGTGCGTGTGTATTATACAGTACGCAATTAATCCCTTAAGAACCAGGCATCCATAATGTGCCACTGGTCACTAAAGGGTTTATGGAGAATGATAAAATAATTAGAGCAATTCAAGGTTTATTCAGCACAATTATGAATATTTAACAAATGATTTGCCAATTTTACTTTGAGCTGGAAAAAATAGGTAAACTGGAGAATTCATCCAAATAGACTATTTTAGGCCTAAAATTTCCCATTCCTTCACCGATCACTCGCAAACCAAATTAAACATTTTTACTAAAACCTAAGATGGCTCCCAGTTTAATGAATAACCTGCATTGATGGCAACAGGTAGGACGCAGGAATTCTGTCTCTGGGTTTACTCACTGATTAAGGGAATTAATTGCTAGAGACACAAGCAAGTAACTGCTGCTATATCATGATGATTGTATTTGATGATTAGTGAACTGTATCTCTGTTGTAATTGTAATCCAATTTGCTCCTATCTTGATGCATGTGTTCATTGTTTACTCAAACTGAGGAGGATATCCTGAGCACGCCCTCAGACTCTTTGTGCTTATACTGCCTACATTTGTAAAAAGATAAAATAATGCAGAAGACGGTGGTGACACTGCAATGGGAGATTGCTTTTGGATTACTGCACCTGCTTGCCACTCGCTTCCCTTGTGCAAATCTTCAGATGCACAGACGTACATACCAAAGGATATTGCTAATACAACCGTGCTATACTGTATCTGTGTGGAGTATTGACCTGCATAGATGGCTGCATTGAGTTGGGAATAGATTATATGAGCCATCACTGCAGATGAGGTAGAAATATAATTTTGGCTTTTGTGAGAAAAAATGTGGTAAATCTTCAAAAATGATGTATATAACCCAGATCTTTAGAAAACTGTTAAAATGAATGTGATTTGCAAGCAGTGTCATAGCTCTTCAGTAAATGATATAGTAGAATAGAATAACACGTGATTACATTATTTTTAGATTCAGGAGTTATACAGGGAATCTCGTGTTAATTGAGCGTTTTGTAAATCTGGTCCACCTCCCACCTCTAAATCCAAGACCGTGATAACCTAAATGATAACACCAAGTAAGAATTAAATCTATCTATATATCTCTCTATCTTGTATCACAATTTATATATATACATATATATATTTATATATATATATATATATATATATATATATATATATATATATATATATGTAATCCCTTGCATGTCATACCAAATTCCCTTTGTCTGCTTTGTAAAGATGGAGTTGCCACCTTTCCCACTCCCAGAGCATCCCCCACCCTTTACCCCACAAAAGGTCTAATTAAATTCAGCAGAGACAAAGCACAGCTGCACGTATTGCATCTGACATGCATGAAGGGCCAGCCTGCCTGCCTTCCATAGAAGACAAGGAAACCAAGCATCAGTCTGCAGATCGTTGCATTGCACCTGTGATAAATCACAAACTGATAAATCCTTTATAAGTGATAAGGACATCTTAAATCTTAAGTACAGGATGGGGATGAAGCATCTATAAAAACATGGAAGTCGTGGCCATTTATTCTTGGGTGGTGCGGCTAGGACCACCCCTAAGATAAAATATGACAGATGTAAATCTGACATATCTTAGATTCTATAAACCCTAGGACCATAGATGCATTGTTACTGTGTCACGTATAGAATATGATGGATGTGCATGAACATATATGTAAGGAAATACATCTCTGTGGATCCTATGTATTTAAATAAATCAGACACATACACTTATGTATGTGACAATGTATCATTCTAAAAGGCACACATCTACTCATATGTGTGTATCTATATGTGTGTGTATACATATATGCACAAATATATCTACACGTCCATACATGCTGAAATCTAAATGCATTATTAAAGGAGCAAACACATATGTTCACATGTGTATGTCAGACATGTTTTTTTCCATACATTTCCTCTACATAGATCTATGTATGTGACAATGTATAATTCTAAAAGACACACATGTACCCATATGTGTGTATCTATATGTGTGTATGTTTGTGTGTGTATGCATATGTGCACACATATATGTACCAATACATAGATGCTGAAATATACATGCATTATTAAAGGAGCAAGCACATATGTCCATCAGGCGTGTGTTTTTTGCCTATATTTCCCCATACATCCATGACAAGCAAGTACATAGTTGTACACAATTTATGTTAATGTATATAGGTTAGTGTATTTCTACCCATGCATCCCTTGTATAGGATATGCCTTTATTACTAATTAGAAATAAACAATGTTCTTTAAATAGATTAATGTCACTTTGCAGTGGAGCTTATCCACCTGCCAGTCACATACAGACCATCAGCCCATCCCCAGCATCGGTTTATAAAGATGTATCTAGATGTATCCCAGCCCTTTATGCTGATCTAATACAGTCAGGTCAATTTCACCTTCTTATGGCTAATCCTTAGAAAGCTGATAAATGCAGGGGACAGTGTAATAAATTCGTCTCTGCTCCCAAGGAGTGAAAGTCTGGTTAGAGGAATTATAAACACAAAATTAGGAAATGTGAGCAAAATAAAAAAAACCGCAGGGGGGGTCTAACACCAAACTAGGTCGCCTGATCTAACCAGGATCGTCATGGAAACATGTATCAGACATGCTAGAGGAATCATGACAATGCAATAGAACGTGGAATGTTTCAATGCAGTGATACATAGAAACATATCCTAGTAAGGTGCATTTAATGGGAAACCTCCATGTGAACACCATTTTGCAAATGATCCATTTTAAGGAAGACAGAGATGGGCAGACTCACTGTTATCCTGGGAATGTTCTTCTTCCCCTGGTAAGACATTCTGAGAATTTCCTTTCCAATCCAATGTCCCTCTGCTCTGGACTCTGCTCCCTTGCTGTCTATGGGGGTTTTCACTGTTTCTTTTCAGTAGATCAGGTGAAGGATTTTTTTCCCCTTGCTGCCTTGGACAATAGTAAATCCCTTTTAGCAGTGCCAGCTGGGACTCAGAAAACAGAGAACGATAGAGAGCTGATCTCGGCTCCTCCCTTCCCTCTAGTAGCTTTCTAGTCCCCCATTGCCTCACCCACTTTCCTTTCTGCAGCCGCAATTGCAGCCTTCTGACACGAGGTGGCGCTGCATCCACTGCAGTTTTCAGCACCAATTCAAGAAACAAAATGGGTGCACTAGATTCAAATTTAAAAAATGTATTTTCATGTGACAATGTCTCATGATTATGACCTCCTGAAATTGGCAGGAACCAAGTATTAGCGTAATACAGATGCCATCAGCCCGATAGCAGAATAAGTAAAATTTTACTGAGAGAAGAACATATGGCTAACAGTTTGAAGAATGATCATGTTTGCAAAGCATTTCTCTTATTTTACAGCTTCCTATATTTTAATCTGTGTGGGGTTTATGCACCTAACAATTAATAATTGAAGTGAGAATTAAAAGTGACTTTCAACTTTAAAGGGACACTATAGTCATGCCAATGAAGTGGTCATATATGTGCAGGGTCTATCCTTTTAACCCTGCAACATAGCGTTTATTTTGTTTTTAGAAATTGCAATGTTTACTGGAATTACTAAATTATTTTTATCTACCAAGACTACACTTAAGGCCTGGGATATTGTTTTTAAAAATGATCATTCTCCCAGCCTATATAGAGCAATGCCTATTGAGTTATTGAAATATTATATTCCATCCTTAAAAATAGAACTGTTGAAGGAATGCTCTATAACTAATCTTGACAATTTTTTTCACGGCAATGCTATTCTTTCTTTGGAAAAATTGAAACTTAAGTATGGATTAACGAATGTATGTGAGTTGGATTGTAAGGTAATCATTGACAAATTGAAAGAACTATATAAGGTACCTGAAACGGATAAAAACTATAAAACGCTTGAGATGTCTCCATTAGAGAAAGCTTTTTTATGCAGCCCCACTAGTAAAGGCATGATATCCTTATGCTACTCGTTTTATAACGCCAAGCCCCTAGTTAAATTAAAACATATGTTGTCATGGGAGACGGAGTTGGGTGCCCAGTACCAGGGCCAGATTAAGAGCCCAGTGGGCCTGGTGCTGACAATTATGACGGGCCTAATTACAGGATCATATCGACCAAAAACAGTAAAACACTCCCAAGCGTCATGTATCTGATGGAGATGGTGCTGGAGAGAAATAAAACAGCAGCTATAAGAAAACACATACCCTAGGCTAATCTCTCACTAATTTATGTTTTCATCTTTCAAGCAAATCCATAACCCCTAACAGCAGTGTCCAGTCAAGCAGGAAGTCAATGGGCACGGTAAAAGGGTGTGCCACTGACACAAATCACGTAATCTGCCAAAAGGGGCGAACATGCCCAAAAAGAGGACATGTCTTCCCAAAGAATTAGGCCAGCCTGGCATGAATGCATGTCAGGCTGCCTGCCAATCATGCAGCTGGCCAACTAAGGGCATACTATGCAGACAGCACCCGAGCTTGGCATAAATGCATCTAATGACGCGCTCGCTCAACGCTTTCTAGGGACTGTCCCCTAGCACTCGCTGGTCCACTTGTCTCCTTACCTTCTTACTAGCAGGTAGAAGCTCCTGGTATATAGTCTGGGACAGAGAAAAGCTGTATGTAGTCATAGGGAACATGCCACAGTGTTAGAGAGACCAACGTCTGCATTACCTTAAAGGATCACTATAGGGTCAGGAACACAAACATGAATTCATGACCCTATAGTGTTAATACCACCATCTAGCCCCCCTGGGCCCCTCATGCCATTAATATAGCAACATCTTACTGTATTCAAGCCTGAAGCTGTAACTCTGCATGCTGTTAGAATCAGAAAAACAAGCAGTCTGCTGACATCATTAGAAGTGGTGGCCTAATCCAATCACAGTGCTTCACCATAGGATTGGCTGAGACTGACAAATAGGCAGATCAGGGGCAGAGCCAGCATGATTCAAACACAGCCCTGGCCAATCAGCATCTTCTCATAGAGATGAATTGAATCAATGAATCTATATGAGGAAAGTTCAGTGTCTGCATGCAGAGGGAGGAGATACTGAATGTTTTAGATGCATTTTAGGCAGCCATGACCCAGGAAGGATATCTAACAGCCATCTAAGGAGTGGCCAGTGAAGTTATCGCTAGTCTGTAATGTAAACACTGCATTTTCTCTGAAAAGACAGTGTTTACAGCAAAAAGCCTGACGGTAATGATTCTACTCAACAGAACAAATTCAATAAATTGTAGTTGTTCTGGTGACTATAGTGTCCCTTTAACTATATTCATTGTCAGCCAGTCCACACAAGTTTTGTTCCCATGCATCCCTCTTAAGTTTCCATACTTAAGTAAGAGTATGTGAAAAGTAGTTAGGGTTGCCAACTTTCTTGGAAAAAACATACCGGCCTTGCTAATTTGCATAATTAAATATGTATGGGTGACATCACATGATGTAAATCACAAGGAGTGACATGAGAGAAAATGCTGTAAAATCACCAAAAAAACTACTTAGTTTGATTCTGCTGTATAGATGGATACCACCCAGTGCCCCTATGTCTCCCAGTGCCCCCATGTGTCGATTACTCCAGGTCTCAGTGTTCCTATGTACCAGTGTCTTAGTGCTCCATGTCTCCCAGTGTCCCTAGTGTCATGTCCCCAGGTCTCCCAGTGATCCTATGTATCACAGTGTCTCAATGCCCCATGTCTCCATGTGTCCCCATGTATCCCAGGGTCCCCATGTCACTAGGACACTAGGAAGACGGGGTGACCTGGGGACACGGGCAGGGGAGGGCTGGCGGCCTTAGGCCTGGGGGGCAAATCCAGTCAAGTGGCCCATTGCACCAAGAGGAGAGTAAAAACACCTTTCCCATGTGATTGAAAGTGTGTGTGTGTGGGGGGGGGGGAGGGAAGCAGTCACCTAAACAGACAATCAATGACAGGCACACACACTTGCTGATTTGGCACACACTAAAAACACACACTCACTGACAGGCACACGTACACACTCACTGACAGACACACAGATACACACAGAAAGACACATTGTTACAGGCATACTGACTCAGACAGACAGACATACTGACACACACAGGCATACTGGCTGACACAGACAAATTGGCACACACAGAGACATACTTGCACACAGACATACTGACACACACACAGAGATACATACTGGTACTCACACATACACACACAGAAAGACACACTGTTACAGGCATACTGACTCAGACAGACAGACAGACATACTGACACACACAGGCATACTGGCTGACACACACACAGACAAACTGGCACACACACAGAGACATACTTGCACACACAGACAGACATACTTGCACACACAGACAGACATACTTGCACACACATAGACAGACATACTGAGACACACACAGACAGACATACTGGCACACACATAGACAGACATACTGATGCACACACACAGACATACTGATGCGCACACACACAGACATACTGACATACTAACGCACACACAGACATACTGACATACTGACGCACACACACACAGACATACTGACATACTGACTGACACAGACATACTGACACACACAGGGGCTGACTAATGCTGAGGTGGGGACAGGGGCTGACTAAGGGGACAGGGGCTGACTAAGGGGACAGGGACTGACTAAGGGGACAGGGACTGACTAAGGGGACAGGGACTGAGGAGGGGGCAGGGGCTGAGGAGGGGGCAGGGGCTGACTAGGGCTGAGGTGGGGACAGGGGCTGAGGTGAGGACAGGGGCTGAGGTGGGGACAGGGGCTGAGGTGGGGACAGGGGCTGACTAAGGGGACAGGGACTGAGGAGGGGGCAGGGCTGAGGAGGGGAATAAATAAAAAACACTAAAGTGTATTTCCCCCCTCCCTGAGTCTTACCTTAGGCCAGGGAGGGGTGGACAGCAGCCAACAGGAGCAGGAACAAGCAGCAGCCAGTGAAGTCGTCCTCTCCTGATGATGTCAGGAGGAGGGGCCATTACTTCCTCTGCTCTTCTCCCAGACTCCCCAGCGGCCCTGTGAGAAGAGCAGAGGAAGTCACGCCCCCTCCTCCTGACATCATCAGGAGAGGCCGGCCGACTCCACTGACTGCAGACTGCAGGTAGAGTGAGGTAAGTTGAAAAATCTGACTCCTCAGCCAGAGGCAGGAGATTCAGATTTTTCCTTTTTTTGCTGGATGTGGGCGGCCCTGGGTTTAGGGCGGCCTGGGGGGCAATTGCCTCCCTGCCCCCCTTCCCAGCCCGCCCCTGGACACGGGGGACCTAGGGACACGGAGACACCAGTGACACTGGGAGACTAGGGGACTCTGGCTGGGACACATGCGGACATTGGGAAAATAGGGGATACTTGAAGACATGGGGACACAGACACCAGGGACACAGACACTGGCTGGGGGACATGGGAACATTGAGACATGGGGACACTGAGACACCAGGGCCACAGACACTAGGGACACTAGCTTGGAGACATAGGGACATTGAGACACTTGAGGCACTGGGAGACACGGAGGCACTAGGAGACATGGGGACAGTGAGACACCGGCAGACTGGGGGCACTGGGAGACTAGGGGTCACTGAGACGCCAGGGACACTGGCTGGGAGACATGGGGACACTGAGAGACATGGGGACTCTGTGTCCCCATGTGTCTCTGTGTCATAATGTCTCTCAATGTCCCTTAGTGTCTCAGTGTATGTCTCCTTGCAGCCTTTTCCCCCCCATCCCTTACTTCCCTGAGCTGTAGGCTGTCTCTGCAGGGTGGGAGCTGCTGTCTGGACTCCCTGTAGCTGCTCCCCTGCGGATCAGTGATTAGAGATAGGCAGGGAGGGATATGCTGGAACTTCCTATCCCTGCCTCTCTCCATACACAGCGACCCCTACTGGCCAGTGCTGGTATTGCATAGTGATCTCTTGTTTATACTGAGAAAAATACCTCAGTATATTTGTATTGCCAGTATCACTGTAATATTGGAACCAGCCAGGCAGCCTCAAATACTGGCTGTGCCAATAAAATAAAAGCCAGGTGGAATCCCTAAGAGTAGTGTGTAAAAAAAAAAAAAATGTAAAAATTTTTTTTTATTTTTTTTTAAATCAATGGGCCTATTCCATGGGCCTGGGCCTGGAGCTGCAGCTCCATCAGCCCCTATGTTAATCCGGCCCTGCCCAGTACGATCTAGAAGAATGGTTCGGTTTTTTTAAAGCTTTAAAAGGTATTTCGTATTGCACCGACCACTTTGAAAATCATTATAAAATTTTATATCGTTGGTACCTGGCCCCGTCTAGATTGCACAACATGAACAATATGTATTCTGACCGGTGTTGGAGGGATTGTGGGGGTGTGGGCAATATGGCCCATATTTGGTGGTTCTGTCCTAAATTAACTAAATATTGGAAATTGATTCACAACCTAATTATTAAAGTGGACAGAACCATTAGCATTTTAACCTCGGAACTAGCCTTATTTAAAAAACTCCCGGAGTCCATTAATAGAACAGACAAAATAATCATAGGTCACATTTTGATCGCTGCTACATCCTGTTTACCTAGACATTGGAAGTCCCAAGATGTGCCATCTCTCAGGGAAGTTTTTAATTTGATTCTAGAAAACAAGGCACACGAATTATCACATAGAGCTAATATGCGTGGTTTCCCAATATTAAAATACAATTGGGATAAGTGGGAAGAAAAAATCAAAACTGCATATGGTCTTTGACATATTTGTTATTAAAGTGCATTGATGTAAAAACATATTATTTTTATTTTTGCCATATACACTGTTATGCCTATTGTAATACTGGATGGTTATTCTTTTCCATTTCCAAGTTTCCCTTCCCTTCCTACCCCCAATACAATGTTTATGTTCTTGTTGTTGTGTAAAACTTTAATAAAAATTATTTGAAAAGAAATTGCAATGTTTACATTGCATGGTTAAGTCCACCTCAAGTGGCTCAGTATTACAGCCACTAGACACACTAAAAATGCTGCATTAAAAATGGAATTCATGTGTGAAATTTACAAATAAATGGACAACCACTAAATGGAACCTGCATCTGTAATGAATTGGCTAGAGTCGCTAGACCAAACAGCTCAAAATATGCCATTTTGAATACTCTGGTTTGCCTACTTTTGAAAATGGTATGCCATAATGGTGGAATTGCAGAAAGGTAATGCAAAGGTAACCCAGGTCCAGAATATCACTTTCACAAATTTCCGAGTTGAAAAGGGCTTCCAATATGTTAAGCCATGTGACTTCCCCCAAAAAACTGCAAAACTGGCACATAGAGGCAGTTATATTTATGAGTCAATGTTAAATAAAACATATTGAGGTTTTTTTGCACTAACTCTTTTCAGGACTATGAAATGTCTTGTGCAAATGGAATTCACGTGTGTGAAAAAACACAAATAAAATTATAACCATCATATTGGCCCTGTATTTGTAACAAAGTGCTAGGCCAAACATCTCAAAATACTCAATTTTGAATACTCTGGGTTGCCTACTTTTGAAAATGGTATGCTACAATGGTGGAAATGTTATTTATGTGCCCATAAGCACCAAGCGCTCGACAAAGAAAGTCTTTGATATTTCTGCCCTCCTTGGGTCTATCTGCCCTCATTCTTTGGTCTTGCGACCCATGGCAGGTAGGAGCAACAATCCTCCATTTTTCAGGTTGAATTGCAGCTAGAAATCACTGTTTTAGGGCTAACAATCTACGACCTCATCAAGCATGCCCGGTTTGGCTGCTTGGCTCCACCCCCTCAGAGCAGGGCCAGATTAAGAGCCCAGTGGGCCTCGTGCTGACAATTATGAGGGGCCTAATTACAGAATCTTATCGAAAAACACTAAAACAGTCATACCTCTCAAGCGTTATGTATCTGATGGAGATGGTGCCAGAGGGAAACTCATAGGATGCAGCTATAAGAAAACACAGATTCTCTTAAAATATGCTAATCTCTCTCTAATTAATGCTTTCATCTTTCAAGTAAATGCATTCCCCCAGCAGTGTCCAGTGAAGCAGGAAGTCAATGGGTGGTGTAAAAGGGTGGGCCACTGACACGAATCACGTGACCAGAACTGCCAAAAGGAGCGAACATGCCCAAAAAGGGGGCGTGTCTGTCCAAAGAATTGGAAGGCCAGCCTGACATCAGTGTCCCTATGTATCACAGTGTCAGTGTCCCCATGTCACCCAGTCCACTAGTCTCCCAGTGTCTGTGTCCTCATTGCTCCCAGTGTCCCCATGTCTCAGTGTGTCCTGTGTCACTAGGATACTAGGGGACACTGAGAGACATGGGGACACTGAGACATGGAGACACATACACTAGGGACACAGAGACATGGGGACACAGACATTTTGGGACACTAATACACTAGGGACACAAATACATGGGAACACATACACTGGGAGACTAGAGGACACTGGGAGACATGGGGACACTGGCTGGGAGGCATGAGGACACAGAGACATGGGGACACTGAGACCCTAGGGACACAGAGACATGGGGACACAGACACTGGGAGACTATGGGACACTGGGAGCCATGGGGAAACTGAGACACTAGGGACACTGGCTGGGAGACATGGGGAGACTGAAAGACATGGAGACACTGTGTCATTAGTGTCTCTGTGTCCCAATGTGTCTCCCAATGTCCCTATGTCTCACAGCGTCCCCTAGTGTCTCAGTATTCCCAGGTCTCCCAGTGTCCCATAGTGTCTCAGTGTCCCCATGTGTCCCCTAGTGTCTCAGTGTTCCCATGTTTCCCAGTGTCCCCAAGTGTCTCAGTGTCCCCAGGTCTCCCAGTGTCCCAATGTCTCCCTGCAGCCTTTCCCCTGCATCTCTCACTTCCCTAAGCTGTAGGCTGTCTCTGCAGGCTGGGAGCTGCTGTCTGAACTCTCTGTGCTGTGTAGATGCTCCCCCGCGGATCAGTGAGTAAAGAGAGGCACCGAGGGATATGCTGTAACTTCCTATCCCTGCCTCTCTCCACACACACTGACCCCTACTGGCCGGCACTGATATTGCAGAGTAATCTCCGTTTATACTGAGAAAAATATCTGCATTTGTATTGCGGTATTACTGCAATACCGGCATGGCCAGGCAGCCTCAAATACTATTTGTGCCAGTAAAATACCAGTCAGGAGGAAAACCTAAGAGTAGGGTGTTAAAAAAAAAAAAAGAAAGAAATTTTTTTTTTTTTTTTTTTTTTTAAATGGGCCTATTTTATGGGCCTGGGCCTGGGCCTGGAGCTGCAGCTCCATCAGCCCCTCTGTTAACCCGGCCCTGCCTCAGAGTTTTCTTTACATGAAAAGTAAGCTAA
The DNA here is from genome assembly GCF_036172605.1 of Pelobates fuscus. Taxonomy (NCBI): domain Eukaryota; kingdom Metazoa; phylum Chordata; class Amphibia; order Anura; family Pelobatidae; genus Pelobates; species Pelobates fuscus. Next base: position 99,555,648 of record NC_086319.1, on the reverse strand, counting down.
TAAAATTTACACAAACGCCTGTGTAAATAAAGGGGCCTTAGTTAAACCTGTACTCCCTATACTCATTCCTTTTTCTTACAGCCCACCATACACAGAAAGCGCAGGGGTGGGGGCCAGGGGGGGAGGACAGTAGGTCCCCCCCACCCCTATTATTTTATTAGGGCCCCCACCCACAGCGCAGGGGTGGGGGCCAGGGGGGGAGGACAGTAGGTCCCCCCCTTATTATTTTACTAGGGCCCCCACCCACCGCGCAGGGGTGGGGGCCAGGGGGGGATACAGTAGGTCCCCCCCCTTATTATTTTACTAGGGCCCCCACCCACCGCGCAGGGGTGGGGGCCAGGGGGGGACGACAGTAGGTCCCCCCCCCTTATTATTTTATTAGGGCCCCCACCCACAGCGCAGGGGTGGGGGCCAGGGGGGGAGGACAGTAGGTCCCCCCCTTATTATTTTATTAGGGCCCCCACCCACAGCGCAGGGGTGGGGGCCAGGGGGGGAGGACAGTAGGTCCCCCCCCCTTATTATTTTATTAGGGCCCCCACCCACAGCGCAGGGGTGGGGGCCAGGGGGGGAGGACAGTAGGTCCCCCCCCTTATTATTTTATTAGGGCCCCCACCCACAGCACAGGGGTGGGGGCCAGGGGGGGAGGACAGTAGGTCCCCCCCCTTATTATTTTATTAGGGCCCCCACCCACAGCGCAGGGGTGGGGGCCAGGGGGGGAGGACAGTAGTTCCCCCCTTATTATTTTATTAGGGCCCCCACCCACTGCGCAGGGGTGGGGGCCAGGGGGGAGGACAGTAGGTCCCCCCCATCTTTAACCCCCGCGCAGGGGGGGGGGGGTTATTAGGTGTTTTTTTGTTTTTTTTTACAGTGAGCAGCCACAGGCTGCTCACTGCTTACTAGACATGCCCCTACTCGCGGTATAGCGAGTAGGGGCATATTATTTACTAATACTAAATAATCTTTACTTAGTATTAGTACATTTGGCTTCAAGACCAATTCAGGTCTTTCAGCCTTTTAGTAGATAGCTCCCTGATACCGTGGGAATTAGGGAGTTATCTACTAAGCGGCTGCAAGATGCAGCCACAGCAATGAATAGGATCGGAGTTTCATTCATTAGAATGAAATTCCGATCCGAACAAAGTACCGAATTGCATCCTAACACCAATGGAGAAACTGTTCTCATTCTGTTAGGATGCAATTCGGCAGTTTTGCCGGCGTTCTGTCTAAGTGACAGGACTTTCGGCAATACTGACAGGAAGCATTGTGGGAACTGGGAGGAAAGCTAGGGATCATGGGAAAATTGCTCTGACCAGCGGAAATGAAGCACACTTTGCTCCTCCGCTGGTCAGAGCTGGTCAAGCGGAGGAATCCTCCATAAGACAGAGTCCCTACTTTGTCTTATGATTTTAAAGAAAACTAAAGAAGAATGGAAGAAAAGAATAACAGATCCTGAGAGAGGCGGAGAAGAGGAAGAGATTGAGGAAAGGTAAGTTCGGCATGACAGTGCCGCTTTAAAACATTAGAGCTGGAAGCACAATTAGTGCTAAGGTTCTTTAACAATGTCATTCTATTTGGACTAGTGAAATGCTATATCTAATTAGCAAAGTTCAGAATGAATACATGGAAGTTGATGTTAATATCTGCTAAGAGCTGGAGTTTTAAGGATTTGTAGTGCAGTTACCAGCTTTATATTTATGAAAGCTGTTAGCTTAAAGTGTCATTGTCACTGTCTGTGAACTTTGCCGAATTTGCAAAAAACTCAACGGTAACATCGCCACTGGGGGTCATGTGGCTGGGGGGGAGGGGGAAGAGCAGTTAAAGATGAAATTATTTTCCAGAACCTGGCCCCAGCGGATGCTGCTGCCATCTTTCTCACTCTAACCAACGTAATTCCTGTATTTTCACACATGCGCAATAGTACCGCATTGAGGTCTATGGAGGATCATATGAGACAGTGGGATCTATCATAGATACAGCCAATTCCCTGCAGCCGTCCATCCTGAGTCTAAGAAAGTCAGGCGGAGAAGAAATAAAGCGAGTAGTCCCTACTTTGTCTCCGTATATCTCTTGACTGGGTTGGAATTTCAGTGAAATTCCAACAGTCAAAATGAGTATTTAATAAAGATTCTATCATCATAAAATAATTTTCTTTTGCCAGGGGGAGGTATGTGACAGTGACACTTTTACTACCACTCCGAGAAAGTTTTGCTGTATTTCCTGGTGGCAGGATATTTTATAACAGGGGAGGTGGGCCGAAGGAGGTAGGTTTAAGATAAATAATGTGGTAAAACCTTTATTTTCAAAAATAACACTTAATTGGGCAAGCAAAAACAAATATCTAATTATTTAGTCCAAAAGCTATAAATTGTATAAAATTTTCCTTTAATAACCAAATGCTTTCTTTTGATGTCATCACACTGGTCACTGAAGACCTTACATCAGCATGTACTTTCCTGCTAATCAAGCCTTACCAGTTCTATACAGCCCTGTGCTCATCATCAAATAGGTGGGATATTAGGTTTTTAAATTTGATCTCAGAAAACCATATCATATTGAGAGTAGAGACTGTCATTTGTCTTTAGTGGGTTAAGAAAGTTTGGATACTTTCTCTACACCTCCCTTAATAATCTAACCCACCCATTTCCATAATTGAAAAAAAATATATATTTTGAAAAAATAAAAAATTGAATGCAGTCAAGATCTTGTTTAATTAAATATGTTTCACACCATATTAAAAAATCTGGAACAATGAGTCACAAAATGATAGACTTTATAGTAGCAGTGTATTCCATTTAAACTTTTATTGCATTACTAATCCTGTTTGTCCATAAATATATAAAAAAAAAACAAAAAAAAAAAACAGTTATCACATATGGAAAAAATTCAAACACGTATTATATAGTCTTCAAGCCTATTGGAAGAGTAAATAACAATTTTAGAAATATATTATCAGGGGTTTATTCACTAAACTATTCAAAAGCCAAACATTTCTCCACAGCTTGGCTAAACTAAATATGGTACATAGGTGAGTATAGAGAAGGGAAAGGGGGATGGATACACCCCAGAAAGTCTTCTGGGGAATAAAAGCGTGAGAGGGACAGCCAATCATGATGTTGTGGCTATTAAGATAATATATTTTACCGTTTAAGCAATTGCAAAAACATAGCATATTGTTTAAAGGGACACTGTAGTCACCAGAGCAACTTCAGCTTATTGTATGCGGTCTGGTGAGTATAATCAGTCCCTTCAGGCTTTTTGCAGTAAACACAGAGAAAAGGGAAGTGCTTACAAAACAGGCTAGGGATACCTCCACTGGCCACTCCTCAGATGGCAGCTAGAGGTGCTTCCCGAGGCACTACTGCACAGTGTGTGCAGTGTGTGATTGGCTCAGAACATCACTTCTGATGATGTCAGTCAAGCATGCAGATCAGGGGCAGAGCCAGAAGCAGCAGACTGGAATAAAAGTAAGATTTTACTATATTTAGAGGGACAAGGGTGGGCCAAGGGGGATAGATAGTGATTTTAACACTATAGGGACAGGAATACATGTTTGTGTTCCTGACCCTATAGTGCTCCTTTAAGTTGGTTGGTTATCATCTCTACAAAGACATATAATATACTATAACGATATTGCTGGGACATCCTGCTTTAGGTCCTTTCTGTCCCGCATCTCGGGAAATGTCCCCGAGTAGCAAAGTATGGGCGCATCATTAGACATGCTCAAACAGTGAAGAGGGCACTAGAACCATGGAGGGAATGCTTCAACAGCGCTCCAGGCATGGCCCTGAAGGCTTAGAGCCGGACAGGCAAACTGTCAGTGGGCAAGCCTGCCACTTGTTTTGGACTACGCTTTTTAAAGGCCGACCCATACATTTTGGCCATTCATAACTGGCCACGCCCTCTCAGGCCCAACACTCACCCTGTCCTGAATTACCCAGGCAATATGTTTAAAAACATGCGGACCCAACATGCGGACCCAACATGCGGACCCAAGCTTCCATGGCTTTTAGACTATAACTGATATGCAGTAGTGTATCTGTGTATTATACAGCCTACCAAACTTTATTTGAAATGATTGGGATCTTCTCCAAGATAAAAATACCCTACGACTTATAATGTATTTGGAAAGTCTCGGGGGAGTCTTTGTTGCAACAAAGGCCAAATTTGATGGATCTTCTCCAATTTGGACTTATTTTTCTTCTGAAGATGCCAGCAGTGCATCGTAAAAAGAACAATACATTTTTCATTCTCTCATTAAACAGACACATTCAAGCGTAAAAGATTCAAAGTTGAAGGGTTCATATTTTAAACAATATGTTGCATGTGCTTCTGGCTACAAGTTAACTGTGATGCAGTGCAGTCACTTTGCATGTTCTGTTTTTTTTTTTAAATTCACCTTATTTTTTCTTACAGGGAGCGTAATCTTTGGCATAGCTTAAAGCAACGCTATAGCATAGGAATACAAATATGTGTTCCTAACGCTGTAGTGACCTGTTGACCGTTTAGGTCCCCGGACCCCACATACATGGAGTAAAAAGGTATTTTGCTTATCTTTTCTCCCTCCTACCACACTTCTCCGTACTGAAGCTCTGCCTCCATGGCTGAGAATATCAAAATGGGCTGCTACGTTGAGGACAGGGATCGGGACAGGAGCAGCAGGTTAACACATCCATGGGGTACAAATCTCAGTTATTGCTCCCTCACGGTGTGGTTCTTATTAATGAGTCAAAGCACTGCCTCCAGTAATCCCGACAGCTATGCTCTGACTCACTGAGCGCTGGACCGCGAGGGACAAATTACTGAGGTCTGTACCCAATGGATGTGCAGGCAACAAGCTTGACCACTGGTCCACCAGGAAAAGTTAACACCCTCTGCCCCCATGGACCACAAGGAAAAGTTAACACATTCTCCCCCCATGGACCACCAGGAAAAGTTAACACATTCTACCCCCATGGACCACCAGGCAGAGAATTAACCAACACAGTCCGTTAGGGATATTTAATTCCTGCTGGAGCACCAGGAATCATATCCCCCCTATCTGCAGTCCTGCAGAAGGGTAAGCAGGAGGGGGACAAAGCATAGATAACCATTATACACAAACACACACAACAAACAACCAACACCATCACACAAATCCCTACTACACACAGCACACAACACACATATTCCACACAGCCAGCACACAATGCAGACACATACTACACACAGCAAGCACACAACAAACGCACACACACTTACTACAAGTCAGCACACAACACACAATACACAGAGGCGTATCTACTGAAAATAGCGCCTATGGCAAGCATGGCAAGTCCCTCGCCCTCTGTCCAAACATCTGGGGAAATCAAATGCTTCCCTATGAGAAGCATTTTACTGGATTTTAGAGAGAGAAGCAGTGATGCAGTGTGACAACAAGTGGTGCGTAAAGCATTGTAGAGAACTGCAACTGACTCTGGATTCCAGATAAGATCATGCTTATTTTACCGTAGTTTTTGGGGGGGTTTTAAACACCAGGGGGAGAGGGATTAAGTAACTAGTGGCCAATATGGCATAATACATTTAAAAAAAAAAAATAGTGAAAAGGGGGGAAAGGGCTGGAGTAACCCTTTAAAGACAAACTACAAGCACCATAACCTTTAAAACTAGTAGTAGTAATGGTCATAATGGTATAAAGAGTGTACTTTCCACATTTTCTTTTAAACCATTTTTGGACAGGTTGCAAAAACTTAGTATCTCCCCAGCACCTGATTCCCTACACCTTAGCATCCACTTAGATAAATGTGCAAAATTAACTTTTGCTTTATCCTTTAAAGCCATCCAACCTTAGATTAAAATTACAGGCTGCGAGTGTTTGGAGAAAGTTATCCAATGCTTATAGCCAATCACTGCCTTCCAAGGTTGGAAAGATAAATGAGCTAATGAGTCTCTCATATAATTCAAAAATAGTGTCTTATACAAAGCCCCCATTATCCCTTGGATGAGAGTGCAAAATATGATCTTCCTCGAATAATAGGTTTGAAATTGATTAAAATAAAACAACATATTCCTATGTCAACAATAGTCACATATTGAACCAGAATAAACCAAAATACTGACAAAAACAGGGATGACAATAAATATCAACAAATAGTCTAATATTGCCACATATTTTGATGGTCTATCATGAGAAAAAAAAATGTTTAGAGCTAGAATGAACTACATAGCTTCCAAGTGTCCCTAATTAAGGACAGTCCTTATTTTGGGCACAGATTCTTCTCTCCCCCTGTTTTATCCTAATGCCTCTTTTTTTTAGAGCTCCATATTGTTGGTGTGTCTGTATAACAGAGCTCCACAGGAATAATTATCCCAGTAATGTGTTTATGAATTAGTCTGTGTTAATAAGATCATTGTTCTCACTCAGAATTACATTTTAGTTGCATCATGTATTAGTAATGCCACCTACATTTTTTTAGCACTACCCCTGCAACACCCTCACTGAAACCCCTTAAATTAAAGTGTCTCTCTTTGTCCATTTATGCTTTTGCCCTAATTATTTTTTGGAATGTCTATTATTTATTAGTGAGTTTTACAGAATAATACTATTGCTAATGCATGTGTAAAATGAAATAATAGTTAATTTTTTTTTGTTCATCCACAGTTTTGTGATATTAACTAATAGAATCCAGTAAGCATAGCTGTGATAACGGGCTGCTACGGAGCTTGGTGTTACTGTGAGAAAGAGCTTTATAAACCTAATTGCCATGGAAACCATACAGAGTAAGGCGTGTCAAGCAGCAGTGCTTGATTTCTCCATTGGTAGTAAATGAATGGATAGCTAGCTAGTAAATACCATATCTGAAAATGTAAATGTATTAATGTGTGGATTTGTACAATACATTGTAGTATGCACTGCTGTACTCCAGACACGCACAACTTTGTATTTTTTACAAAAGCTAAGTAATATCACATGGCACCGCATTTTCTAGATCTACTGTGTAAACTGTAAGCAATATCAAAATAGTGTATTTAGAAAAAAATATAAAATACCAAAATTTAAAATTTAGTGAATAAAAATGTAGGAGTAAATTTAAATACATCCAGTGTTGGGAGAGTTGGATAATGTGACTAAGGGTGTAAAAAAAAAAAAAAAAAAATCCTAACCACTGAAGGATTACAACGGAGATAAAAAAAAAATACACATTATTTAGAATAAAAAAAATCAGAACATTAGGTTAACACAAGTAGCACATATATAAATACAGTTATTAAAATGTATTATGTCATTCAAAATCAGTAACACCCAAGGACAAGATAAAAGGTAGACCTCCTGATGTTGAAGATCTACAAATTCATCGAATCTTTGCCAGTCTTAATATCCGGGGTTTTTTAGGTCTGTATATAGGCTATGGTATAATATTGACTATTTAACAAATGTTTTCAAATTTTAATATTTTAAATTCAAGGTCAAAATTGCCATGCTATCAAAAAGACACTTAAATTAAGCAGCTTTTTCCGTGTTAACTAATATGTGCAATTACCATAGCAATTGCCCCTAATTGCATTTTAGAGAATACAATGGGGTAGTATCCATTTTGAAAATAATATTGGTATTGTATTTATTTTTTATCACTTACTCTAAAAAAGTTTTTTCCAGAAATGCTGAAATCATTTATTTATTTTACCCATACATAGGTTTTTTTTTTGTCATTCTTTGTTTTATTGAAGCATTGAGTGAACATTACAGAAAGGAAGAAAATGAGTCATATATATCTGATAATAGACGCAAGATTACAGTGTTAACAACATTATATATCCTCCCATGAGGGACTGCTTCGTTTTATGGGTTAGAGTAAGTCGCTTCATCCGATTAGCTATGTAAATCCAATTATTATATAAGGTCATACAGGCTGAACAATACATGCTATGATTGGCATAAAAAGACTAAATAAGATCATTTTAAACAACTCAAACTAATTTTAAACAATTTAAACAGGTCTAGCAGTGTAATGCGCAGTACTAGTACGGTAGTGCTTGTAGGGCAGATATGAACCCTCAGCGGTGTATATCGTATGGCTAGTATTATACTGTCACGTAACATATTATCTTCCGTCTAAGGCACCGCACATCATGTTAATCTGTAAGTTGTGCTATCTTTCTACGGCATTAGTTATATTGAGTATATGTGTGGGTATGTGGTGTTCGCTTTGTCAGACATGGAGGTGTTTCAACAGTTGTGCTCCTAATATCCCCAGCAAGCTGGGTAACCATGTGGTGTTTTATAAGTCACTTAGCCCACGCCAGTAGCTGGTACGATATTGTCCCCCAAGATGGTGTTGCATTGCACGGGGTCCAGAGGGTGAGGCAGATGTCCATGTGCATCTCGTCTCTCAGCTTCCCGGTCTGGAAACTTGGTTCCCGCCTCAGCATGCGGCAGGGTAGGCCCCTTTTCAGCCGTTCTAAAGCCTTGCTCCGACGAGAGTGTGTCCTCCTTGTGGCTGAAGTTTCAGGTCGGGCTTGGAGACATCTGTGATACCGTGCAGGTGCTTGGCGTTTCTGATTCTTCTGTCCGTTATGGCGTTGAGTGGGAGTGTCGCCGGGGGGTTGCGGCTCGGTATCAGGCCCTGATTCCCCGTGGAGCGTGTCTTCTCACTGGACTCTGGATGCCGGTAAGGCTGTAGGGGTGAGTCGTCAGATGGCTGTAGTGGGCTGTGGTGGGTGAGTGTTCGTGGGTGATCCCCCTTTCTAAGGGTGTCCCCCTTTCTATCGGCTGCGCGTGGCCCCTCTCACCTGCTCTCCTGGGGGTTTGCTGTCATGCCTTTGCATTCTGAGCTCGGAGCTGCAGCTTCTCCCAGAATTTGGCGAACAGCTCGTCAATGCGCCTCGTGAGGTTGGTGCCGCTGTCTGTGCTGCTGTCTGTGCTTTTGGGGATAGAACCGCTGTTGTGGTGAGTACTCAGCCGCCATCTTGTACATGCCTCGTGTGTCGCCGGCCCTGGAGCACGTCTGCTTCGTGGCAATCAATATAAATGTGTCGCTCCTGGCACACAGCAAGGACCGGGATATCCCCCTCCGGTCCTGGGGGGGGGGGGGGGGGGGGGTAGGAGATTCGAGGGTCGAGGTGGTTTTGTGGAAGGCAGGGGGAGAGAAGAGCGTCCATCTCTCCGTCCTGTAGGCCTCGGTTTCCGTAGATGGGGTTCTCGGGCAGGCAGTCTAGTGATTTGGGTATCCGAAGATGTGCCCGGGTGTCCCCCACATGACTATGCCCCTCTCAGGTGGATTTGCGCCAAGTGGTGGGGTATTTACCCTCGAAATCTAGTGTTTTGTGCAGGAGCTTAGACCTGGCACGTCCGCTCAGCCTGGGTGCTAGGCTCCGCCCCCCTACCCATACATAGTTATATTGCTTTCAGCATGTCTATTGATGTAGCAGAGACTCTGTGTAGATTATTCTTGTTGGACGATTCCTGGCTGTAGAAATCTCAGTTCATCTGCTCCTTTTATCACCTTTTGTAGCTAAAGATGACAACAACCACAAAGATAATGATTATTAATACCGCTGAGATACTATGCTGACTGTATAACCTGCCAAATTGTCCTACATTGCACGTACGCATGTCTTGTTATTTTGTCTGTATCTTAATTTATTTATTTCATTTATAGTCTGGCTGTAATTACGTATAGCTAGATTTTTATCTTTATACAAAACGATTGTGACAAGTCATGGTTTGCCACAATCTTTCTTAACATTGTACACTAAAAATTGTCAATAAAAAATTGATTTACTGAAACAAAAATCTCACTTCATGTATTGCAACCCATTATGAATTCAAGCACTTTACAGACAGATGGTATTTATGTATTGATTCATGTACTGATTAATTTATATACCAATAAAGTAACAGATATGTCAACAAGTGGCAAACTGAATAAAAATAAAAAAAAACTACGTCTGTATCAACAACAAGGTAAGATAGTTTTCTGGAGTTGATTCTTGAAATGTTCCGGCTCTATTTTCTTTTTTTGCATTTCTGTTTTTTTTCCTTACAACGGGTGGTAACACCACATCCTAGTAATTATACAAACCTGGTGGCTCAACATCTGGGGAGAGTGGAAGCTGAACATGTACATGGTGCTCCACCTTGTTATATCACAAGTTTTGTAGCTCTCCTGCACTATATTCTGTAGTGCAGGGTTTAACTCAGGAGAGCTAATGGAAGCTTATGCTTAGGAGCTTCCTGCACTCCGGTGTTAGTAGAGGAGATAGGAGGTAGTGCCGGTGAAACGTAGGTAAGAAGTCAAACCGTTCCAAAACTTATTGATAGCTTACAAGGGGAGTAGGGCACCGTAGCAACCAACTATTAAAATCATATTTCAAAACCTACTGTATCAGTTTGTATATGAATCTATCAAGCACCATGGGATTTCTTGGGATATATGAATAAATTATGATAATCAGATACCTAGCTAGATCTAACCCACTTATGAATCACTAATGGAATGCTATTATATACAAATCTTTCCTTTTTACAGACCCATATGAGAAATGCATTTCTTTCACGAATGCCTTAGAAAGTGCTAACGACATAACTACTAATCTCTGGAGATACAGTATTGATTACAGTAAAAAGTATGTTGGACAGGAAGGAGCAATGAAAGGATTAAAGAACAAGGGGAAATGTAAAATATCAACAAACGTCTTCATTTTCTTAATAGCTGGCTGTTGTATTGTCCAGAAAATAATAAAAAATATATTTTTCTTGAGTGTGATAGGAAGTGTGATGCGAATTGTTGAAAAAGTCTTGTAGTATAATCTAACTATGCCTTAAAGGACCACTATAGTGCCAGGAAAACATACTCGCTTTCCTGGCACTATAGTGCCCTGAGGGTGCCCCCACCCTCAGGGTCCCTCTCCCGCCGGGCTCTAGGGGGGTGGAAGGGGTTAAATTTACCTCTTTCTCCAGCGCCGGGGAACTCTCCTCCTCCTCCATATCGCCATCATCGGTTGAATGCGCATGCGAGGCAGGAGCAGCGCGCGCATTCAGACAGTCCATAGGAAAGCATTCATAATGCTTTCCTATGGACGCTGGCATCTTCTCACTGTGAAAATCACAGTGAGAAGCGCGGAAGCGCCTCTAGGGCAGTCAATGAGACAGCCACTAGAGGCTGGATTAGCCCTATTATAAAGATAGCAGTTTCTCTGAAACAGCTATGTTTATAGAAGAAAGGGTTAATCCTAGCTGGACCTGGCACCCAGACCACTTCATTAAGCTGAAGTGGTCTGGGTGCCTATAGTGGTCGTTTAACTGGTTTGATTTAAATAGTAATTTTCCCTGTACAGCAATGTATGTGTGTAAAAATGAAAAGCATAACGATCTCGGGACGGGACCCTGTATCAGCCGATTCCTCTGCTGGGGAGAGTGGTGATGAGTCATAGGTGGTGGAAGGCCTCTCCCCAGCCCTAGGCCTTGTGTGAGGTCGACATCCGTTGTCCACAGACTCGGGAACTCAGCAAGGCCCTCCCTGTATGGGCACTGCGGAAGGTCCTGGTGGTCATCCGCCACCAGCGGTGGGTGGCCTTCCGGCGTTGTGGTTGATGTCTCTGAAGGGATCTCCGGCCTAGGTAGGCATTTGGCTCGAGTAGTGGGGGCTTGGTGTGTTGCTTTGCCTGGGACATGCCTGTTACCCCTCTGTAACCCTGGTCTTCTCCAGTTCACTGCAATGGGTAGGAGGTAGTCGGGTAGTGTGCTGCTCCAGCTTCTCCCAAAAGTGGCTGAATATGTCATCTAGTCACTCGTGTAGGGGCTGACAGAGTGCAGGCATTGAGGTGCAGTTGGCAGCCGCCATTTTGCTGTGCCCCATACAGTCTACGTGTGGGCTACAATAGGCTGCAGGGGCCAGTAGCTGCATGTGTGCCAGGTCAGTGGGGATCGGGATAACCCACCTGCCAGTCCATAAGGGAAGAACAGAGGCTCTTATTAGGATCAGCCGAGAATTGTGGCAGTGGGAATGGGAGAGCGTCCGTCTCTCCCGTGTCGCCCATGTGTCTAGGCCGCAAGAGTTTTCCGAGCAGAGCGGAAATAATAATCCACATGTGTGGTGTCTTCATGGAGGTCACTAAGTCCCCTGTCAATTGCCAGCCAGCTTTTGTCCGGTTCCGGCTTCTGTTTGGTAAAAGTTAACCAGATTTGCAGATTTTTTTCAGAGCTGTTGCAGGCTGCGTCCGCTCAGCTTTGCGGTCAGGCTCCGCTGCCCAAGTAATACTTTTTTAATACCATTACCTGAGTTCCTGCACTTATAAAAGAAGGTGGCGTGGTCCTCAAACATACAAGGCTACAATACTGAGCCAGTATTTAGGCTCCACGTTTGTGAGTATTACACTATTTCCAAAATTTCCTTTCACTCTGAGATACATCACTGGATAAAGGGATCCATTGATAGAACTAATACGAGAAAGGGAAAAGGTCGCCCAAACAGACCTAAAAGCTATACACGCCAGAGCACCTTAATATATATAATATGGTTTTACACTATTGTCTACTATTTTTCTGTTTAAGGTATACTTGCTGGTTTACCACACATTTTCATCAAAGCCAGTTAAGTAACTTGTTGAAGTATTGCACTAAACACAGATCTGTACACTTGTTGCACTTTAAGGACACATGACATGTGTGACATGTCATGATTCCCTTTTACTCCACAGTTTTTTTTATTGAAATTTCACTTTTTGTGTGTTTGTACATTCAGTGTGGTAGCAGCTACTAATTGATGAACATTTGATTAATTAATAACAGTTTTTAACACACAACACTTTTTTGTACCTTGCCCTATTAGTGTCTGCCCTCGGCCCACAAAAATTAAGGATTTGATCATGAACGCTATATCCAGATTTCTTATGTAAAATACGCTGACATAGTCTTGGAAAAACTGTATTTTTTTTATTTGTATTGCTTTGTACTCTCTATCCATTTTTCTTTCCTACAAAAATCTTATTTCCAAATTAAAGATTGTAGAAAAATTTAATAAAACCATTTGATGACCCTCACCAATAATGAAAAATAATAATTAGAGAAGAAATACATTAATGCTCCACCTTTATTGTCTGTCCATATGCGGGTGGTTAGGTAATTGTTAATTGTGATGGATAGGTATTACCCTTTGCCATGCTACTTCCCCAATATTGCAGGCTCTGGGATAAAAAAATTGAAGCCTGAATCCCCTCATGGATTATAACATACCTTCCAATTGTCACTATTTAGGAAGGAAAATCCCTATTTGAAACCCAAATCCCTATGCCCATCTTTTCTGTCCCAACCAGGGCCGCCATCAGGGGGTGACAACCATGACGGTTGTCACGGGCCCGGTGGCCCTGGGGGGCCTGGCCGCCTGGGCCCCACGTGGAGCATCTGCACCGGGGCCCATCAGGTGGCTCAAGCATTTAGGGCCACACGATGAGCCCTATATCTTCAGGGGCCGTCAGCGCTGAAATAGCGCGACTGGGCCCCTTTAAAAAAAAATGCGGCTGCACCGCAAATGCTGCTGGGAGGAAGTGACGGACAGTCACTTCCTCCCATCTTTCTGTGTGTGTGTGTCTGTGTCCTTTTGTGTTTGTGTGTGTGTATTCCTGTGGGTGGGATTTGGAGGCGGGGCTTGGAGGCGGGCACCCGAGGGCCCAGACCTTGAGCTGTGTTAGGTAACACAGAATTTCTGATGGCGGCCCTGGTCCCAACACCTAACTTTTCTATAAGCTCCGTATTGTGATAACAGAGTCTTAGTGTCTTAGTGATAACAGAGGTCCAACTCCTAGTAATGTGTATTTAAAATGTGTGTAGAAATCACTCTGTGTAATTAAGATACATTATTCTTTGCTTATCTACATCTAATCTACATTTTAGTTGCACAACTTGTTATTAGTATGTCACCTAAAAAATATTTCAGAACAGCCCCAGTTACCGTGCTTAAAATTAAAGTGCCCCTCTTTGACCATTTAAATGTTGGGACATATGGGAATAACATGAGGATGTGAAGTGCCTAAAGCACTTTAGAGTTTTGGAAAACATAGGAGTTTGGGGAAATGTACACAGGATTTTGATGATAACAGGCAATAGTTCAACAGAAAAAAGCTATTTTTTCATGTGGCAGAAAGAAAACAGTGTTGGTCTGGCCTCCAGAGCTATGTCTTCGGACTTGCAATATGTGTAGCAGCCAGGGAATTCTCTGTGCGTTGCCATCATTGTCATTTATAGTCCTGTATTACATCTCAAATCAAGGTACCATGAAGCTATAAAGCTGTCTACATCTCTTCCCACTGCTCTAACTGGGCTTATTTTGTAATGATTCCAAGTATAGATATCTGCTTTAAACAGCTTATTACAAGATTACGTTAACAATTTTTTTTTTATTTTTTTTTTACAATAAAATAAGCAAATCTAGCTAAATGTTTGTGAATGTATGAGTGCTTATATGTGGTTTTAAGCTAAAAAGCAAGTTATACTCCATAATATGGTTTTTGGCTTCTCATCCAATCAGGACTGCCAACTGGATCTTGTATGGGAATTTTATCCCTTGATTATAATAGACTTAAACGTTCTTAGTGTACATGGGTGCGTACAATTAATTATTCCTGGTATGTAAAAATAAATTGTTCAGCGTAAGGCACACATACACTGGATTGTGTTTATTGACCTCTTTACAAGCAGTGTTTGGTAGTTTTTAGACCCTCACAAATAAGTATAGATTATACATTAATAATGGTTTGATTCACAAAATTGCAAATGACAGAAAAGGGAAAATTAGGCTGAAGTAGTTGAAGCAGAGTTTTTTTTTTAAAGAATTAAAAGGAAGAAAAAATTCCCTTGTTATTTCTCTTTATTTCTATATATAGTCTATATTTCCCAGTTAAGTGAATACACCTCTATTACAATAATAACTACTAAGAATGCCATAAGCTGCACTGTATAGAGCACATGGCAATATTTTAGCTGCAGGCATCAATGTAGAACAGAACAAGGAACAATTTATTATAAAGTGAACTTTTAGCTGTGGTTCCTGGCAGCATGGCACTCTCTTTGTTAAACTGCAATTTTCCATATTGGAGATATTCAAATTCAGATGCATTTAGAATTGTTTGTGTGAGACAGCATACTTGAAATCAGGGGTAGGCAACCCTCGGTCTCCACATGTAGTGGACTACATCTCCCATAATGCTCTTACAGCCATTATTCTGGTAAAGCGTCATGGTCCACAACACCTGGAATGCTAAATACTGCCTATTACTGTGTGTGAGAGAGATGATAACTAACGGTAAAGTCTGTATTATGAGACAATAATGCTAATGACATTTCTAGAGACATCATAAACACCACAATAAACAATAACTTTAGCGCTAACCTTCATACTAACCTTGCCTTAAAGCAGCCTTCCCCAAACTACAGCCCTCCAGATGTTGCTGAACTACAACTCCCATGATTCTCAGCCTATTTATTTCATTCATAGAATCATGGGAGTTGTAGTTCAGCAGTATCTGGAGGGCCGGAGTTTGAGGAAGCCTGCCTTAAAGGAAGGTGCTTTGGTGCCCCACCATCTTGAAACTTCACCAGTCACCACTGCACTGGAATATTGCTCATGAGTCTTCAGAGGTAATGATACCACATATGTAAAGTGTGGCGAGAGCCACTTCACCACTGGGTTTTGGAGAGGACTGCTTGCCAGCCCTTTACCTTGTGATTATGGCCCCTGTGACTTATTTGGTTCTAAGGCACTATTTCTGCCTATTGGGACTGTGGACAGGGGCTCTTCGAACTTTCAAAGTAGTTGAAGTGGCACTTCCGATTCAGTCGAAGTGTCGAAGTAGTGGCTGCCATTCGTATAATCGAACACGTGGCGGTGGCCATCTTATTTAGTCGAACGTGTTCAGCTGTGTTTTGTCGTCGAGTTCATGGAACTCAAATCGGACACGCGATAGCACGAACACTGCTGAACAGTTACCTTCTCTGACCACAGGAAACAGAGCTGTTTTCATATACCAGATTGTACAATGACAATGGTTGTGTTATTAGTTGTGTTACATCGATGACTTATATACATTCGTCCAACATTCGTCCACAAGAAGTCGGGACAGGTAGGCGATGTCATTAAGGGGTGTTGTCAGTGACGTGAGACGTGTCACTAGCGACGCTCACAATCTGTGGGGGCCGTCTGGAAAAGGGGTGATCTCATCTAAAAATGGGGCAGGCCAGAGCAGGCCAGAAAAGAGGTGGGTCCTCCACCTGAAAGCAGCCTGGCTGCCCTTAGCTTTAAGGACGATGCTCCCTGCATGGTCCTAGTGCCTGCTGCACTGCAGGAGCATGCCAAATAATGCACGCACTCTGTGCTGCTGAAAATATGACCACTTTGGAAACAATATTGTATCATTATAAAAAGTTTTATTAACAACCTATTTACTAACTCTGGCTGACAATACAGGGGGAAATACACGTCATCTAATGCATTTCATGTCCCAAGGTACTTAGTCATATTTGTAAAGGGAAGGCGCATGGTTGTGCATTAAAGGAACACTACAGGGTCATGAACATAAACGTGCATCCCTGACCCTATAGTTTTAAACTAACTATTTTGTAAGCTTCCTTGGCTGACATCATCAGTATTAATTATCTCAACCAATCACAATGCTTTCCCATCCAAGGATGCGGGATGAGGGGGGGTAGAGCCAAACAACGCCCTGGCCAGTCAGCATCTCTTTTTCTCTGAAAAAACAGTGTTCACAGCAAAAGTGTGCAGGGACAGGCTATAGACACGAGAACAACTACATTAAGCTGTAGTTGTTCTGGTGACTATAATGTCCTTTTAAGAAACCACAACTCATACCATACAGGTATGTAATATAATTTTATTCGCTCAGAAATAATTCCTTTTCATCAGTTTTCTGTCATTTATGGCAAATGATTTGTGTATACTGTAAACATATTGCCTATTTATTGGCTGTTTTCTTTACTTGTGTGCTAAGCAGGGAGTATAGTACAAACACTGAAGTACGAAATCTGCAACTACCGAAAAATTGCAATTACTCAGACGGAGCCTTTTTTCATGCTTGTGAAGCTGTGTGAGACTAATCAAAATGTAAAAACACATATTACTGTACAGCTGTAGGAGGTGTTCTGCTCTCCCTCTCTGTACTCCCTATTACTATAATAGTTGTGTATTGTATTTCAGGAACATGTCCCAGTTACGTATTTGGGCTTTTTACTACCCTAGGCACAGCCAGGCCTATCCCCCTCTGCCCCCAATCACACTTTCTCTCATCAAAACTTCCCCTAGGGGTTATGACTTTGATGCCTGTCAATATAAGAGTGTATTTGAATATGTATTTCTATAAGTGAATACAGATATTTGTGTATTTCATACTTCCCAACAAAGGCAGTCCCAGAATCGGGACATTGGTGGGAGGGTAGTAATGGGGGCGTGTCAGTTACGTATTTTATTTCTACCTGCAGAGTGAGGCAACAGTCTCAAAGCCAATTTGAATGAGACAGTTGTCTCAAAGTATGCATGTCATTGTCATGTCATGTATATATAATATATGTAAACATCCAGATGTTTGTGTAATGTGTGATGTATTCCATGAATGGGGTTCTCTTTACTGTATAGTTTCTGTGAAATATTGGGGGACTAAGGCGTGGAAAATCTAAAGAAAGCCTGTCCTACTCTTGTTTCTACCCTAAACATGACGGTTACTAGAAATACCTGTTTGAATAGCAGGAAGCAGAAGCAGGATTTAAAGTCTATCGGCACTAAATCCCCAAGGATACTACACTGGTTTTTATCACCATATATCATAACCTAATGAAATATAAAATGTAGGATTTCTGAGGGTGATGGATGTACTTTACCTACTAACGTACATCAATATACAACCACAAAGGATTTATTTCACTAGCACTTTAGCTTTTAAGGGTGTTAAACAGACCAGGGACATGACACTGTTTATGATTCAAATATCCCTTGACAACCTCTCTTTCCATTTTATGGGCATTTAACACATATAAACCTCATCCCATAAAATATGCCCTCCCCCCCACCTCCCTAGTAATGAGAGTGGAAGGCCTAATATCTGAGGCCTGAAACCACATTAAAGGTTTCAGTCAGTACTGCCTTATGCTGTTTTACAGCTGTGTTTAAGAGACTACTCTTACAGCTTGTTTTCTTCTCAAACCATCGTTCCAGCTGAGGGATTTCGGCCATCTCTACAAAATGAGTCAGGATGTAGAGTTTGAACCTCTGTGGGCTTGGAATTAAATTTTTTTTTTTTAAATCACACATTTTAGTTCTGGAAGCGCTCTGTCTCCAGGAAGGGAATTTGTGATGTATTTATTTTTCTTACCTCTGTTGTATGCCATCCACCCATAGCAACAGTTGTAATTCATATATATTTGCAGGATGACAATACTTCGCTCACGCATGATAAGAGTAGGGGGGAAAAGGGAGACATTCTCTCAAACTGTAATACAACCTTTGTGGTATTTTTATCAAGAAGGAAGAGTCACTAAAATAGACAGTTTGCATTTTGTACCTCATTTTTTAATTATTATTTTTAAAGTACAATTTCGATAATTTTCTTTAGGTGCACACCCTGCTTAGTAAAAGTTAAAGGGACACTCCTCTGCTAAAATACAAAAATAAATTTTAAAATTCTATGTTTAGCAGATCTATCCTGAATTAAAACTTGCTTGCATTTAATTATGTATTTTTTTTATCGGGTTATATTCAAAAACAGCTTGCAAAAACTGCAGATCCCGTTGCAAGCCCTCCTCTTCTAACCCCGCCCCCACTTCCTGTGGAGGTCCAATCACAGACTTCCAATTTAGCTCAATGAAAAGTCTTTGCAAGGCAGGTGCTCTCAGCAATTGCTGCCTCTTGAGTTTAGCTCCACTGAGCTAACTAAACCAGGAAGTAACAGAACCTCTTGTCTGCTTGAGAAAGCCAGGGAATGTAACCAGGTTAATCTATAAAGGTGGCAATTTATACTGAAATCTGTGCTTTTTATTAAAAAAAATAAAATGCGGACACAGTCTTCACACCTAAAGCTTTTCAGCAAGCTAAAGTGTTTTAGGGGTTTGAAGTGCCCCTTTAAGAGAACACTTTAATGTTAGTAATACAAACATGGCTTTCTAACGTTCGCGTGACAAAAGTAATACAATAAAGCAATTTACTTATAGCTTTAGTAAAGGTATCAATACTGATAATCTCACATGTGTGACAATCAATGTCTCTTCATAAAGAGGCATTGACTCTTGTCAGTGGAGTGTGGAGCCAACGTACGTTGGTTGTACAAAGACTACAGGACCTCACGAGGAAGCCACTCTAATGGCTGTCTGAGTGACATTCACTAGAGGTGGCGTTAGGTAGCATTGTAAACATTGTCTTTTCTCAGACAATCTATTTGCCCCAGAATCACTACATTAAACTGTAGTGGTTCTGGTGCTTAGAGTGTCCCTTTAATGGATGTAGACTGTGTTGTCTTTATCCAAGTTTGGTTCTATAGGCAACAAAATCTCTATAGTTTTATTTTTTTACAGATTCTTTATACATGTATTTTTTTTTTTTTTTTTTTTAAGAAACGAGTTTTCATTTTTTGTAAGGACTCACATCACATTCTTCTGGACACCATAACCACTTAATATAAGTAAAATAGTTATTGTGTCTGGAGACCATTGGCGACCTTCTTACCTTAACCCCTTCAGGACGGAGTCAATAGTACACGTTCTGATCAAAACAAAATGTAAACAAAAACTGGAATTTGCGCTATATGTCTGTTCAGCCGTAATTCACCTCTTTCATATTATATGCACCCGCACTTATTATATATCATTTTGTTGAGGAGAAACGGGGCTTTCATTTCATATCAAATATTTATATATGAAACATAATGTATTATGAATAAAATCAAAAAAACTGTGAGAAAATTTGTAGTTCCGCCTCATATTTTAGCTGTAAATGTCGTAATACTGTTAGCTTTTACTGCAAAAAAAGCACATATTTGGATTCAGCAAATTCTCACGAGTACAACAGTAGCCCCCATTAACAGTTTTTACTGTTAAAGTTAAAGGATCAAATATGGCACATTCCATTTTTTCTGTTTTTTTCACATTGAAATTTGCCAGATTTGTTATGTTACCTTTGAGACCGTGTGGTAGGGCCTAATTTGCCGGGGAGCCCTCCAGAAGAGGATCGCGGTGGAGGTGAGTAGTTGCAGGCTCCTGGGGACGGCATAGAACACCATAACGGCGTTAAGGGGTTAAAGTGTTAATCGGTTTTTGAACAGAGTAGTGTTAGGCTGAGAGACTCAGATAAAATGTTTATGTTTCCTAAAGTAACCATTTAATTTTACTTCATATCCATGATTTTAAGTACTACTGTACTCTTAACCCATTAGTGACCAGACCGTTTTTCAATTTTCTTACCGTTAAAGATGAGGGCTGTTTTTAAATTTCTTTGGTGTTTGTGTTTAGCTGTAATTTTCCTCTTACTCATTTACTGTAACCACACATATTATATACAGTTTTTCTCCCCATTAAATGGTCTTTCTAAAGATACCATTATTTTCATCATATCGTATAATTTACTATAAAGAAAATTATAAAATATGATGAAAAAATGTAAAAAAACACACTCTTTCTAACTTTGATCCCCAAAATCAGTTACGCATCTACAACCGCCAAAAAACACCCATGCTAATATTTTTTTACATTTTGTCCTGTGTTTAGAAATATCCAATGTTAACATGTTCTTAGCTTTTTTGCAAAAATTGTACAGACAGCAAGAGCAAGTGATCTATACAGTGATCACTGGCAGGATAGGGGTTAATAGCCCCGAAAAGAGCCTTTGGGTCTCACCAAAAAAAAAAAAAAAAATTCACCAAAAAATGAACCCCTAAAAAAATGCACAGACAGCAAAAAAGTTCTGCTGTGCAAGAGACAGTGATTATAGTGATCACAGGCAAGAAAGGGCTAATGGCTCTGAAAAGAGCCTTTGAGTCTCACAATTTTTTTTTTTTTTTTTTTAATTTTTTTTTTTTGCAGTGCAGATAAAGGTTACATGCAGGCTCGGGGTGCCCCAAGAGCAGTCCTCAAGCAGTTCACCTCGCTTAACATGCGGGGAATGAGATTATCTAGCACATTTTTTATATTTTAAACAAGATGGTTCAGTAAAGTTTCATCAGTACAATGAGGTAAGTATCCAAGCAAGCTTTATCAGGCGTGTCTATTGCTAACTACAGTGCTGTGGAAATACAGGTGAAATAGGTGTTGATTTTAACAAAGATTCGGCTAGTTGCTAAGCCTGGCTGTCTCAACTGCTTGTGCCTATTCAACTTTTCAGTAGTAGCCCTCGCTAAATATGCTGATCTTAAGATGTGTACATAATATGAGTAGTCGTGGTATCTATGCAGGTCTCTTACGTGTATAGGTGCATGAGTATGTGTGATTGTGTTATGTGTCACATGTTAGGTGGTCGTCTAATGTACAGGTAGATCTGAGGCACAGAGGAAGTACCTAACAATTAATACACAGACAAATCCGAAATAGACCATTAACAAAAATAGTGATCGCAATCATGTGGGGAGTTACAGTAAAGCTGGCATTAGTGTGTGTGAGTCCCATCGTGGCAGCTGCCGCTTATGGTCAGATCTCCAAGGACGGTGCAGCTGCAAGGAGCTTGCCAGCATTCAACCAATGCCCAAAGTAGGAAATTGAAAGTCCTGCATTACGGGTGCTAGGGAGGTTGCAGCATTCGGGTGGTTCCGTCGGGTGTCCCTCTCGCCCCAGGCCGGTTGGTAGGCCAGCATCCTCTTGCCACAGACGTGGGGGCTCCTAGGATCCCAGTCCTCCCCTGCATGGGGCAGACAGGAGGTCGTGATGGTATGCCGCCACTGGATGCGGGTGATCCTCCGTCTTTGTGGGTGATGCCGTGGGGTTTTGCCCGTTTTGGCCCTCGGCCTAGGTGATCTCTGGCTAATAGGCTTGCGTAGCTTTACGGTGTTGGGGATCAGAGGGGGCCAACTCACCGCCCTACTGTGTACCTCCCTGAGCTGTATTGTGGCTGCAGCTTGACGGGCTTCCAGCTTCGCCCAGAAGCGGTCGAAGATAGCATCCAGCTTCTTCTGCGTTATTTGCGCGGGAGTTAGCAGTGTTGTTTCCGGCT
The DNA here is from genome assembly GCF_036172605.1 of Pelobates fuscus. Classification (NCBI taxonomy): domain Eukaryota; kingdom Metazoa; phylum Chordata; class Amphibia; order Anura; family Pelobatidae; genus Pelobates; species Pelobates fuscus. The sequence continues at coordinate 99,533,479 of NC_086319.1, read as the reverse complement.
GCGGAATGGCTGGTTCCCGCTGGGCAATACAGGCCTCCATTTGTGGGCTCTGCTGGAGTTTGCGTGCTGAGGCTAGCCAGGTCGGACCGGGATGACCCCCGCCGGTCCAAAGGGGGGGGGGGGGGGAGACAGGGCTGTAAGAAGAGCTTGGGGTCGCACAGCTTCACATCTAGCGGGGGATCGGCCGCAGCCCCCGCCTGACGGCCGTACTGGGCCTCTCTTCTCTCCTCCGACCTCCGTCGGGCGTGTGGTGTACCCGCGGGCGACAGACCCGGGGTTCCTCCGCTGGCTCCAGAGGTGGGTAAGTCCCTTTTGGTAGCTTTATGGCTGGCCGGTTGGCTGTAATCAAGTTTAGCTGGGGAATTGAGCTCGGAGCTCACACAATGTGCGTCCAGCCGCCATGATGTCCAGGCCCCGCCCCCTGAGTCTCACAATTTTACAAATCCTTACCTAAAACTATCTAAATTTCTCTACCTAAACAAAGATCTCCCTCTCTCACTAAACCACAAGTGAAGAGAGGGAGGGAGATCCACACTGATCAGAGTCATTATTTACTAATATTGACCTTACCAGACAAATGGGGTTCATAGTAATAATAAATATTATTATAAGGGAAGCTCTGATTTATTTTACTTGTTTTTTTTTATTGATTTTATTTAAGTCTTTACTGACTGCACACAGGCAGAGCATCAGAAGCCTACCCGATGGCTTCCGATGCTCTGCTACTCTGCCTGCCGCCTTGTGGGGCATCCCGGAAGGGATCTTCGGAAGTGATAACTCGGCTGTCCAGCAGTCAAGGGAGTTATTGCAGTATCGAGTCATCACTTCAATACCTTTAGAGCAGCTGGAAGCGATCACGATCCCTTCCAGCGCTCATATTTGCCGCGGGCGTACTAGGTACATCCGCAATCCTTAATAGCCGTTTGTTGTCGGACGTACCTAGGGCGTCGGCGGTCCATAAGGGGTTAAATCTAAATAACATTTCTAAATAGATAAAGAATACAGGGTGTGGCACTAGTCAGATTATCCTTTTACTGTTTATTTCAGTGATCTTGTGATTTCAGAGGAAGCAGAAACCACATGAGAATCATTTCCATGTGAACTAGATATCTCTGGGAATTGAAGTATATCAGGAATTAATTCACTAGATCCAGAAATAAAAAAATGTAAAAAAAAAAATGTTAACATTCCTTTAAAAATAATGAACATGGAGCTGTTACATTGGCTTTTCTGGCCAGTAGATGGTATTAAAGAGCTTCTTCAATAACTCCTGCCTGTAAAGCCGCGTGAGTTGAAGGCTATTTGAGAACAGATACCCATGGTCAATATAAATACATGCATTGTCTTGTCTTCTTTGATGCCATTGTATACAAAATTCAACAAGTATCATTTCATCACACAAGTATTTTAATCAATATCTTAGTTAATCACTAAAGTGAGAATTCATTAAATGTCAAATTAAAGCCAGAGTAGCAGAATGCAGAGCATAGCTGACTTGGATCATTTTCCCAGTTAGACTATTTTGACATTAAATTTGAAATTCACTTTGAATTCTCACTTTAGTAAATAACAGTGTTGCCGCGGTACTTATAAAGCTAAATTAATATCATACAGAAAGCGCATATATCTTTTTTTTTCAATATAAAAACATACCTAGTAAGTATGTTTTAAATGCATTCTTAAAGGGTTACTCCAAGCAACATGACCACTTCAATGATTTGAAGTGGTCAAGATGTCTGGAGTATGTATTTGTTGCTTTTTTGCTTTACAACACTGCACACACATTAACCCCTTAGCTGCCAGAGGTGTAACTCCATCTGGGGTGGCGCCATGAGCTAGCCTGGGCTGGCTGCTGTCTATTGTGTGCAAAACCGGCATCTGACTCCAGCACGCAGATTTAGGAGTGATGTCAGGCAAGGAGGATCGTGTTGAAGGGATATCTTGGACTTTACAATGGAACAGAGGTGAGGTTTAGTGCTTTGTGATAACTTTGTGGGTAGAAGGGAAATACATCCTAAAGGGTTACTTTAATGAAAACCAATGTTTTAGAAAATCATGTGCTCTTTCATCTTTTCATTTCCTAACCCTTTCCTATTGCTTTATTAAAATAGATAAGGGTTGGCCTCTGACAAAGGGAGTTTATGATGTGGGGTGAAGTCAGTGCTATGTATAAACTTCACAGGCCAACTAAGACATGGAGTATGAGTTGGATGAGGTGGCTCCATCTTTAATATAGCATGCAGGGATGTATCTACGGTGAGGCAAACAAGGCATTTGCCTTGGGCGGCAATTTCCAGGGGGCAGCAAAAAACGCCGTCCCCAAATGCCCTGGCAAATACCTTGTTTGACTCGTTTTTTGGGGGCCCAAGAGCTGGCCGACTGGCCACCTTTGGGCTCCCCCGGGGCAGGCGACCAGTTGTTTCACGGGCGGGCGGCTAGGGAGCACTTTCCCCTGAGCTCTCTCTGCTCAGCTCCCTCGCGCGACCCGCAGTAATGACGGGAGCCAGAATATGACGTCATATTGTGAGTGTTGGGGGGAAATGTGTGTGTTTGCCAGTGAATGTGAGTAAGTGAGTGTCAGTGAATGTGAGTGAGCATGTGTGTGTCAGTGAATGTGAGTTAGTGGGTGAGTGTGTCAGTGAATGTGTGTGTGTGTCAGTGAATGTGAGTGATTGTGTGTGTCTGTCAATGACTGTGTGTGTCTGTCTGTCTGTCAGTGAGTGTGTGAGTGTGTGTCCAGTGAATGTGTGTTTCTGAATGATTGTCAGTAAGTGTACGCATCTGTCAGTGAGTGTCTAAATGTGTGTCAGATTGTGTCAAATCAGTGAGCGTATGTGTGTGTATGTCAGTGTATCTGAGAGTGTGTGCTTGTCCGTGAGTGTGTGTCTGTCAGTCAAAATGTGTGTTAACATAAAGAGGTGTGGCCTTGGCAGGAAGGGGCGGGTACATTTAAATTAGGGGGTGCCCGAGATCTATCATGCCTAGGGCAGCACCATTTTAAAATACACCACTGATAGCATGACACTGCTTTCAACAATATGGAAGGGGCATGATGGCATGGAGTAGAGCTACACTTCCCCATTCTTATCTGTAAAAGAGAAAACATACAGTTTCCTGGTATAGGTTTTTTGTTATTTTTTTATGTTTTATTAGTACTGTATACTGAAGAATCATATTCTCCCATTCTATGCAGCTGCCACCTTTTCATGAACAGGAAGTCTTTTTGAGAACAAGGGAAAAATAGTTCCCATGCAAATACTGCAAAAAATAAAATAAATGACACTGAAAAGGTCTTGAGTCAGAAAAAACACAGAGAATTTCTTGTTTCAACATTAAATGAAAAGAAAATCCTAAACTGGGTGTGACGAATGAGAAATTTGATTGAGCGAGTTTCATCGCAGTTGAGCTTCTGCACAAAATCCCTAATGAAGTTAGTTGGACCAAACTTGGGCAGAGTCAGAGAAAAGCAGAAAATGAAAGTTAAGTGAGAAATAAACATCCCAGTAAAAAATTTGTAAAATTTTATTATTTTTGCAGTGCACAAAATGTTACAGGCAGGCTCGAGGTGCCCTCGCTTAACATGCGGGGTACTTGTTTAACAGGCACAATTTTATAATATGTAATATAAACAGTCTGGGTCATTTAACCCCTTAAGGACACATGACATGTGTGACATGTCATGATTCCCTTTTATTCCAGAAGTTTGGTCCTTAAGGGGTTAATGCAGTATAACATCGACTTAAAGTGTATTATTAAGCTGCAAACAGGTTAGGTCCATTCGTCGATCTGGTAATAACATGAGGTATACAGGCTTACATAGCTAGGTACCTACACAGGCTAGTGCGATTCGGTATGTTTACAATAGTGATTTGTGTGAGGCCCAGAGGCAACCCTCCGAGGGGAGCCAGATACTTATCACCGAGCATATAAAAAAATCAACTTATATCTTAGCAGGTAAACTACAAAGGTAACTAGCCTGAGTGTGAAAATGCTAAGCTGTTATAGGTAGGTAAGCTAATTAAACATTGAGTCTTGCACGTTTTGATGTCAGTAGAAGGTACCACTGCTGCCCACCGGCAGTAGATTGTCAGTTAGCGGTCTGAGGCAGTCGCCTTTTGCAGGCTCAGGAGGCTTTGGGTCCAGGCTGCATGGTCAGTGTGTGAAGCTGCTTAGTCCCGCTGTGTTGCTGTCCGTCGGCGGTCAAATTCGTCGCTGGTAAGTTGCTGGGATGGCAGAGGATCCATAGGTGCGTGTGGTTATGGCGGTGGGTAACAGTTATATCTGGCAACAGTCCATCAGTCCCGAACTCAGACAGGGGCGTTCACCCCACCCCAATGCTTGGGAACCGGTTGGTGTAGGCCGGAGGGAGTACCGATCCTGCGTGCCTCGTGGTTCCCCTCCCGCCCCAGGCCTTGTAAAGAGCCCGCATTAAGGGGTCACAGACTCGGGGGCTCGTATCAGAGTCCAAGTCTTCCCCGGTTGGGGTCTGACAGAAGCCCTGGATGTACTTTCGCCGCTTGGGACAGGGGGCTTTCCGTCGCGGTGGCCTATGCGCTTGGTGTTTCCCCTTGTTGGCTCTCGGCCCAGGTGGGCTCTGACTGTGCGTGCTCGCTGCTTGTGTGTTTCGCTTGCCCAGAGGGTGTACCTGCGCCTGACTCTCCTCTCCCCCTCGTGCACTCCCCCGGCTCTGTGCTTGTGTGGCTCCGGATCGAGCCTCTAGCTGTGCCCAGAAGCGGGTAAAGAGCTTGTCCATTCTTTATTCAAGGCTGGTAGAAAATGTTTGGTCTTTAGTTGGCTCGTGCAAGTTATGCGTGGAGTATCTGTCCGCCATTTTGAGGGAACACATAGCGGGCCAGGCCCTCACTGTGGTTGCTGCTTGTGGAAGGCGAGGATAGGTGAGGCAGCCAGTGGGGACCGGGATAACCCCAACCAGTCCAGAGGCGGGGGGTGGAGGGGAGAGGGGGGGGATCAGGTTTGCAGCAGCCTTCTCCAGTGTGCAGGGGGGTAGCCCGTGGCAGTGGGGCAGGGCGGCGGCCGTCCACCCTGTCCTCCGCTCAGCTAGGCCGCAATCCCCGGGGTATCGCTAGATCGGCCGGAGTTTCAGATTGCCAGTAGTGAGGTCAGTCTGTCTCCTCTCCAGTGTCTTAATTTCTCTGGTTTAGTCAGCTTGGTGCTTGGAGAGTGTTTTTAGTCGCTTTTCAGGTCTTAGATTCTGGGAGCTCAGCTTACATGCAACTGATCTGCACGGCGGCTCAGCCCTGCCCCCCTCAGTCACTTTTTATTCTTCAATTTCTAGTTTTAAAAACATAACTGAGAAATAGTTTTTGGTGGTACAGCACGACAGCATAGTCAATTATTGACGCCTGCTTGTTTCACGTAATAACATGGTACAACTTTGAGGTCCAACCAAAATATAAACTATTCAAAATATGACTTGATTTTAAAATGATGGGTCATCTGGATTTGATTACTAAAAAATAATAGGCATGATGGCATAATAACATATGCCAATACTATATCAATATAGAGTACTAGAAAACTATGACAATAGTGAGGTGGAATCCAACAGGATATCAGTTCCGTTACTATATTTCCAGAGGGAAGTGAGCTCCCAAACTTCTTACTGTGAAGGGAAGTGTACAGCTTACAGCAGGGCCCCAGATGTTGTTTAACTACAACTCCCATGATTCCCTGGCTATCTGTTTAATTGAAAGAATCATGGGAGTTGTAGTTCAGCAACATCTGGGGGGCCGAAGGTTGGTCAGGCCTGGCTTACAGTATATATACCTCCTAAGTGACCCAATTTAGGAGAGACAGTGTTTATTTTTATTCCTAATCCCTCTGTCATTATTTTCTCTCCTAAAGTCCCACTTTAGTAAGAGCTCCATATTGTTGGTGTGTCTGAGTGTATAACAGACCTCCACAGCAAAACTCACAGTAATGTGTCTTTAAGTTCAAATGAATGTGTCTAGAAATCAGTCTGTGTAAATAAGATACATTGCTCTACATTTTAGTTGCACAACTTGTTATAAGTCACCTACAATTTCCCCAGAAAAGCCCTGCCCTTGATCACACCCCACTTACACCCCATAAAATTATTGTGTCCTACCTTAAGTAGAAAGCTATCTAAATCCTCCTGCCCTTCTCTTTTCACAGAAGTAGACATAATTTTGACAGTATAGCATGCAAAAGCCACCCATGAGCTAGGAGATATAAAATGTCATGTTAACTGGATTTTAACTTTTCAACGTTTGGTATTTACCTATTAAAAGCATTCAGTTGTTTGCACAATATTGTGATGGGTGGCTCTGTCCTTTAAAATGGAATCAGTAATAGAGATTTAACTGATAAGTATCCATATGTTTATAATTTGATTATGCCCATGCTTTCTTGCGAGCTCCAGCAGAATGCAGCATTGGAGTTTTGCCATGGTAACCCACAGCAATGCTTCAACAGCCAAGACTCGTAAATTAGCTACTTAATTTAATCCAGCGCCGGGCTCCTTCGGCGCTGGTAACCTCTCCTCTCACTCCTACGTCAGCTCCGTAGTGGAGTGGAATGCGCACATTAAAAATGCCCATAGGAAAGCATTTCTCAATGCTTCCCTATGGACGATCTGCACGCTGAATGCGATTTTCGCATTCAGCGTCGCAGAAGCGCCTCTAGCGGCTGTCAGGAAGACAGCCACTAGAGGCTGGATTAACCCTGCAATGTAAACATAGCAATTTCTCTGAAACTGCTATGTTTACATCTGAAGGGTTAAAATCTGGGGTCCTGGCACCCAGACCACTTCATTGAGTTGAAGTGGTCTGGGTGACTATAGTGGTCCTTTAATCCATGGTTTAAATTAATTTAAATTCCATTTGGGGTACAGATGTATTGTCGTGTCAGGGTAATAACTGATAGATACACAAACTTAATTGCAGTTACATATAAATTCAAGAAATTCTAAAGTTTCAGCATTATTATTGCTTGACTCCTAGCTAAATGCTGGCTCTGCATTTCAGTCTGGGCTTAACTTCAAAAGCTGCAGTTAAAGCATGTTTATTATCTGAAGCTAAGAATTTTTGCAATTAATATGTCTATAAACAATTTCCTTCCGTCTCAGTAATATAGTATATCTTACCTCAAAACAATGTGTTTCTGTGGGCACTTAGGACATTAGTCGGCGTGCCCCATAAATCTTTATAAAGTGAAATATTTATTTTACTGTCATCACTTAATACAAGGGAACAGCAAATAAAATATATAATTAAAATAAATGCAGGTTTAGAAGATACACCCAAATCACAAGAATATCAAATGATCACACTCATTAAAAAAAAAAAGAAAAAAAAAAAAAAAGAAAAGATGGACTGGTATATATAACTTTTCTTTTTTTTTTACAGTTTTATTATGTTTGTTTAGGAATTATGCATTATAGGGTTATATTGTTAATTTCATATATATATATATATATATATGCAATTTTTATTTTTTGTTGTAGTATTTGAAGAGGTGTTACATGCATCAAAAGTGTTTGCGACACCTTAGTAATTACTTTTTAAACACATGTGATTAGCTCTTTAATAATAAAGGCTTCCAATTTCAGCTAAATATTAATTTTAGTTTCGTTTGGAATGAGAACATAACATTGAGTTTTTTAACATATAATATTTTTACTATGTCAGTTTTAAATTCTGTGGTTTTTTCCTTATTTTAAAGAGGAAAAGTGAAAGTCTTAAAAAATATACGTAATGTGCCCAAGAAAATGTAGTAAAGAGAAAATGTAACATATGTATCGTATAATAAAGATGTAGTTTTAAATGTTATCTGGATATTATTCAAACCAACCATAAAAGACTGAAATTATTCTGAAAGCGGTGGTAACTTGCATTTTTTACACAACTATTTCGCCATGGCTTTTCTCGAGTTTCCTTCATGAGGAAGTTTCATTCCTTCCTGTTTTTTAATCAAAAAGGGAGGCTTACTGCTGCATGTGGTGGTCCTCCACTCAGTGTTGTGCTGGGACATTGGTTTCCGTTAAAGGAACACTTTTGTGTTAGGAATGCAAAGCATGAGAACGTCCAGTGTCGTTTCACAAAGTCAAACTCCATGAAACAGTAGGAAACGCCTCTAGTGGTTGTCTGGTATACAACCAGGCAGTCTTAAAGGAACACTATAGGCACTCAGACCACTTCAGCTCAATGAAGTGGTCCCCATAGTTTTAACTCTGCAGCTGAAAACATAGCAGTTATTTCAGCCTCTAGTGGCTGTCTCCCTAAAAGCCACTTCCGCAATTTACACTGAGTAAATCACACTTATTTGACACTAGAGGCACTTCCGTAATTTACACTGAGTAAATCACACTTATTTGACACTAGACGTCCTCATGGGGTCCAGCGTCAAAAATAAGATCCCCATAGGAAATCATTGAATGCGAGCGCGCCTCTGGCCGAACATGCACATTTGGCTCCACTCAGGAGCTGACGTCGGCAGGGGAGGAGAGGTCACCAGCGCCAAGTGAGCCTGGTGCTGGATTAAGGTAAGTGGCTGAATGGGTTTTAACCCCGTCAGCGCCGAGGTAGGTGGGCCCCAAGGGAGGGGGGCACTCCAATAGCCTTTAGTGCCAGGAAAACGGGTTTGTTTTCCTGGCACTATTGGATCCCTTTAACACTGTAGTGAAACTGCAGAGTTTTAGATCAGTGTTCTGCAACCTTTTAACACCTGCAGCCCGGCGAAAAGAGGAGATATATTTCGCAGACCGGCGTCAGCCAGAAATAAAAACCAATGGTATGTGTAAAAGATGCAGTGTGTGTGTGTGAGGGGTGCTCTGTGTGTGTGAAGGATTCTCTGTGTATGAGGGGTGCTTTGTGTTTGTGAGGGGTGCAGCTTGCATCTGAGGGGTGCAGTGTGTGCAGGGTGTGTGTATAGGGGCAGTGTGTGTGTGGGGGGCAGTGTATGTGAGGGTATGGGGGCAGTGTGTGTATGGGGGGCAGTGTGTGTGTGTATAGGGGGTAGTGTGTGTGTATGGGGGCAGTGTGTGTGTGAGGGATGCAGTGTGTGTGTGATGGATGCAGTGTGTATGAGGGGCGCAGTTTGTGTGTGTGTGTGTGAGGGAGTGCAGTTTGTGTGTGTGAGGGGGGCAGTGTGTTTATGGGGGGAAGTGTGTGTAGGGGCAGTGTGGGTGTGTGTGTGGGGTACAGTGTGTGTGTGGTGGGGCAGTGTGTGTGTATGCGGGATAATTCTTGTGGGTCTGTGGGGTTGGAGGGTAGGTTAATAAATTATAAAAAAAAAATAATTAACAAAAATAATAATTTTAATATCTCCCCTCCCTGCTTACCTTTGCCTGGGAGGGGGGACAGTACTAATCCCTGGTGCTCCAAGTGGTGAGAGTGAACTCTAGCAGCTCAGGCGGATATTCAGAGCGTGGTTGTAGTAACCGTGGCAATGCTCTGAGCTCGCAAGAGAACCTGGCAGAGCTGCAGGTTAGAGCTCCACCGGGTCCTCTCCCTCACTGTCAGCTGCCAGGATTACAGTGCTAGCGGGCCGGTGAGGGAGATCTCTGATCTCCCCTCCAGTCCTGCAGAGCCAGCACATGATCATAGCACTGGGGAAATATTTTGCGACAATTTATTGCCAGTCCACAAAAGCTTTCACCCGACTATACTTCTACACTGTAGCGGTATAGTCGGTGAAAGCTTTTGCAGGCCGGCAATAAATTCTTGTGGAACGGCGCCGGTTGAAGACCACTGTTTTAGATGACAGGGTTAAAGGGCCAGGGACAGGGCACCCAGACCATTTCAATGAGATGGGTGATCTGGGTGCTTTAGTGTCCCTTTACATAACAGTATCGAACTAACTAACCCAGATCTGCCATGTTCCATGGCAAAAGGTCAGCAAGAAAGAGGGGGTAAAAAAAAAAAAAAAACCTGTATTTATATACATGTTTTATCTGAAACTACATTTAATGCTAAAACAAAAACAGCCCTAGAAACAGTTCCCCACACAACTCTATAGACACACGCACATACGCAATCCTGCAAAGAGCACCCCAGACACAATATCACAAACAGCCCACACCACACATTCAAGTACAAGAAGCCTACATACACACATTGAACAACAAATACAGTTCACACACATTCATAACACAACAGGCAGCCAACATAAACACACACAATACTACAAACAGTTACATACATGTAGCACACCAGGGCCAGATTTCCCATTAAGCAGAGTAGGTGCCTGTCCAGTAAGGACAGCTGTTTTCAGCACTTATAATGTGTCTTTTTGAGCATCAGTAGTCTGATGTGGGGAAAGATAAGTACTAGGAGACATTTATAGAGGGAATAAAACTCAGCACTGTCCCAGCTCCTCCAGCATCTATGTCTGAGGCTGGACAGGAAGTGAAGGGATCCCTTCCCATCTGCCCACTAGAAACCTCTCACACAGGAAATGCATTGCAGGAGGAGCAGGGGGAGCTCTGGTTAATGTACACTTCAAAACCACTCCTGCAGCTCTAATATCATCAATCATAGCAGACTGACTGGAGAAGTATTTTGCAAATAATCATTCAAATTCCAGCATCCAAGGCCTGAAAATAAGCCATTACCTTAATCCTATGTTTAACTTCTCTTAAAAACTAGACACCTCATGTACCCCAATACTAAATTTAACCTACACCCAATAATCCTTATACTACAACTGTAACCCCTCTTTAATCTTTTTAACATTATGTAATCTAACTCTGACATCAGATTTACACAGCTGCATACACTCACTATATTCACAGATTCAGACAGAATTTGGCCCTGGACCCCACCACACACACAAGACCACAGACAGCCAACACAAATTCATAGCACAGACAGCCCGTATACATACATAACACAGCAGCTAACTTACACACACACACAATACCAGAAATAGTACAAATAAATACACGTAACAACGCAGACAGAACCAAACATAAAAGTACCACAATCAGCACACAGACATACAAAACACAACAGGCAACCCATAAACATACACACAATACCACAAATAGCACATACACAACCCCCCCGCCCCACACACATACACAAACATCACACACATGCATGCAATGCTGCAAATCCTCCACAGATACAATACAACATATACACCTGCATATATACCATGGACATCACACACAATGCATACAGCCCAAACATAAAACCCCACAATGCAGGCGCATAGCTATATACATGATGAATTTTCCTATATACATTAATGTTACCTTTAAAAACAGGGATGGCACTCCATTTTTTTTATTTCATCACAGCACTATCAAAGGTTTGCCTATCCTGCCCTGCAATATTGACCCAATGTATGAAATATGTGTCCTCTTTTTTTCATTTTATAAACTTCCTTTTGTGGAGCTAAACATATGAGGCAAGCATGTTTTGAGCTGTCTGAAAATATAATATAGTTTGTGTAGTTCGATAGCTGTCCACATGGTGGTCCAGTCTGTCCGAATACTGTCCATGTAAAATATTTGAGGGAACCAAAAACGTGTAAATAGTCCAGTGAACTGCAAAATACATATTTATGATATAACTATAGAACAGGATCATCAAAAATATTTATGATATAACTATTGTGTATATATTTTGCAGTATACTAATAGGTACATTTCTCTACTTTTTCACAGAACAAGTGAGAAAAAGTAACCAGTAGAGGGAAAAAGAGGAGAAGCAGTAAAATAAATAAAAAAATGAATCTATATTTATTTATATGTTTGTTACATATATAATTTGTAATAGAGATTATTTTACCGTTTCTAATTTTTTTTACTCTATTGGGCACTTCTTTTTTGATTTGTGAATAAATCAACGTTTAATGGCTACTATCAATCATCTTTTTTCCCATTAATCATCTATTTTTTAGGCCCCATAGACGAAACTCCAAATCACGAATCAAACAAACATGCTCATCCATTGCCCAATGCATATGTTTGCTTGTTTATTTGTATGCCACCTCACAATTAACAACCCAGCAATTAGCTTGAATTCGAGCAAATTGAAATTTATCCAAAACAAATGCACAAGTCTAAAAACTATGTGTAAAGTTTCTCCAAATTCTACGTTATAAACTAGTGCCAACTCCGACAAGCATAGCACCCCAGGGAACTCTAGGCTGGGTGGGCATCATGGGAAATGGAAGTCCACAACCATCTGAAGTGCTCAGGTTGAGCATCACTGTTATAAGGTCACAGGCATGGAGTTACTTATTGCTTTTGCACCGTTGTGTCCAAATATTGCACTGTCCGTGAAGTTTACATTACACATAGAAACATAGAAACATAGAATGTGACGGCAGATAAGAACCATTCGGCCCATCTAGTCTGCCCAGTTTTCTAAATACTTTCATTAGTCTCTGGCCTTATCTTATAGTTAGGATAGCCTTATGCCTATCCCACGCATGCTTAAACTCCTTTACTGTGTTAACCTCTACCACTTCAGCTGGAAGGCTATTCCATGCATCCACTACCCTCTCAGTAAAGTAATACTTCCTGATATTATTTTTAAACCGTTGTCCCTCTAATTTAAGACTATGTCCTCTTGTTGTGGTAGTTTTTCTTCTTTTAAATATAGTCTCCTCCTTTACTGTGTTGATTCCCTTTATATATTTAAAGGTTTCTATCATATCCCCCCTGTCTCGTCTTTCCTCCAAGCTATACATGTTAAGATCCTTTAACCTTTCCTGGTAAGTTTTATCCTGCAATCCATGAACCAGTTTAGTAGCCCTTCTCTGAACTCTCTCTAAGGTATCAATATCCTTCTGTAGATACGGTCTCCAGTACTGTGTACAATACTCCAAGTGAGGTCTCACCAGTGTTCTGTACAATGGCATGAGCACTTCCCTCTTTCTACTGCTAATACCTCTCCCTATACAGCCAAGCATTCTGCTAGCATTTCCTGCTGCTCTATTACATTGTCTGCCTACCTTTAAGTCATCAGAAATAATCACCCCTAAATCCCTTTCCTCAGATGTTGAGGTTAGGACTCTATCAAATATTCTGTACTCTGCCGTTGGGTTTTTACATCCAAGATGCATTATCTTGCACTTATCCACATTAAATGTCAGTTGCCACAACTTTGACCATTTTTCTAGTTTACCTAAATCATTAGCCATTTGGCTTATCCCTTCTGGAACATCAACCCTGTTACATATCTTAGTATCATCAGCAAAAAGACATACCTTACTATCAAGACCTTCTGTAATATCACTAATAAAAATATTAAAGAGAATGGGTCCAAGTACAGATCCCTGAGGTACCCCACTGGTGACAAGCCCAAGCTTCGAATATACTCCATTGACTACAACCCTCTGTTGCCTGTCACTCAGCCACTGCCTCACCCATTCAACAATATTGGAATCCAAGCTTAAAGATTGCAGTTTATTGATAAGCCTTCTATGTGCAACAGTGTCAAAAGCCTTACTGAAATCTAGGTAAGCAATGTCTACTGCACCACCCTGATCTATAATTTTAGTTACCCAATCAAAAAAATCAATAAGATTAGTTTGGCATGATCTCCCTGAAGTAAACCCATGTTGTCATTGATCTTGAAATCCATGTGTTTTTAGATGTTCAACAATCCTAATCTTTAACATGGTTTCCATCACTTTCCCCACTACTGAAGTAAGGCTTACTGGCCTATAGTTGCCCGACTCCTCCCTATTACCTTTCTTGTGAATGGGCACAACATTCGCCAACTTCCAATCTTCTGGGACTACTCCTGTTATCAATGATTGGTTAAATAAATCTGTTAATGGTTTTGCTAGTACACCACTAAGCTCTTTTAATAGCTTTGGGTGTATTCCATCAGGTCCTATTGACTTATTTGTCTTTACTTTTGACTGTTGAAATAGAACCTCTTCCTCTGTAAACTCACGTGTAATAAATGACTCATTTATCCTTTTTCTTAACTGAGGTCCCTCTCCTTCATTTTCATCTGTAAATACCGAACAAAAATATTCATTGAGGTAGTCAGCTAGACCTTTATTCTCTTCTACATACCTTCCTTCTTTTGTTTTTAATCTAACTAATCCTTGTTTTACTTTTCTTTTCTCATTTATGTATCTAAAAAAAGTTTTGTCCCCTTTTTTTACTGACTGTGCTATTTTCTCTTTTGTGTGTGATTTGGAAGCTCTTATAACTTGCTTAGCCTCTTTCTGCCTAATCTTATAGATCATTCTGTCTTCCTCACTCTGGTTTTTTTTATAATTACTAAATGCTAACTTTTTGTTTTTTACTATTTTGGCCACATCTGCGGAGTGTCAGGGTACCTGAGGTCTCTACCTTTGAGAAGGGTAGAGACTTAGTTGTTTATCCGTCTAGACAGGTCATTTCTCCCGTTCCTCGCGGTCCATCCAGTCATTCTAACGCTGGCCGCAAGGGATCCGCTTCCTTTTCTAACATGACACTCGATACGTGACGTCTTCACGCTATCCCGAGCGACCTGTCACTCTATTGGCTTTATCCTATCAGCACCCATCGGAGGCGTGTCTACTCTCCGGACTCAGGGTATTTAAGCTTGCTTCTCTCGTCAGCTCATTGCCCTGTCGTGGTTCTAGCTTGTCTAGTCACTCAGTGCTCTTGTATTCTAGTATTCTCTTTGGTTCCGACCCGGCTTGTTGTACTATTCTGCTTATCTCTGTTATCCCTCTGACCCGGCTTGTCTCTCGCTTACCTGTCTTCTCGTTCCCTCGACCTCGGCTTGTCTCTGACCATTCTCTGTTATTCTCTGTACGTTAGTCCGGCCATTCTAAGGCCCGGTATACGTACCTTTCTACTGTTTGTACTCTGCGTGTTGGATCCCTGTCCCGATCCTGACATTACGACAGGGCCAATGGATCCTGCAGGTACAAACAGTCAGCTTGGTTCTTCCGACCCCAGGTTTGTTGCCATGGAACACAGGATGGATCAGATGGCCCTAGCACTACAGGCGCTATTGTCTCGTGCTAGTAGCCCACCAGAGGAGACACGTACTCCTTCGATCTCTCCTGTAAGTTCCGGACTAGAAGTAGCCACTGTAGGTGCTTCTTCTCGTATTACTCCACCAGTAAGTTATGGCGGTTCTCCTGAGAAGTGTCGTGGCTTTTTGAACCAGATCAGCATCCATTTCGAATTACAACCCCGCTCTTATCCTACAGATAGAGCGAAGGTTGGATTTATTGTTACGTTACTCATTGAGAAGGCTCTGAGATGGGCTAATCCTTTATGGGAGAATGATAACCCGTTAGTCTATAACTATAATGCCTTTGTAGCTGCTTTTAAAAGAACTTTTGACCCCCCTGGTAGGAAGGTCAATGCAGCTAGATTACTGTTGCGCCTTAGACAGGAAAATCGAACACTTGTGGATTATGCACTAGAGTTCAGATCCTTGGCGGCAGAAGTTAAGTGGAACGAACAGGCTTATATAGATGTATTTTTAAATGGGTTATCAGATGTAATCCTTGACGAGGTCGCTACTAGAGAGCTCCCTGAGAATTTGGAGGATTTAATTTCTTTTATCTCTCGCATTGATGAACGCTTAAGAGAGAGGCAGAACACTCGAGATAGGACTCGTAGACCCCCCTTTAAACTAGCTCCTGCATTTCAAAATTCTGAGATCGAAACCTCACGTTTCCCAGAGCCTATGCAGATAGGTAATACTCACCTCACAGAGGAGGAGAGACAGTACAGGAGAAGGGAGGGTTTATGTATGTACTGTGGAGTCAGAGGTCATTTACGCCTAAATTGTCCCAATCGTTCGGGAAACGCTCGCACCTAAGTTTCTCTAGAGGAGAAGCCTTGGGTGTATCTATTTTGTCCTCTGTTCACAATTATAAAGATCACAGGCTTCTGTTACCCGTTTCTTTGACTTGGGAGAAGGGAGTAGTAAAAACCATGGCTTTGATCGATTCTGGAGCCGCTGAGAGCTTTATCGATCAAGTTTTTGTTAACAAGCATACTATCCCATCCCAGTTAAGGGAGACACCCCTGGCCGTTGAGGCCATAGATGGTAGACCTTTACTTGAGCCTGTTATTTTCCGTGAGACCATACCTGTTAATTTAACTGTTGGTATCTTGCATGAGGAAGACCTATCCCTGTTGATCATTTCCTCCCCTTCTATTCCCATAGTCCTGGGGTACTCCTGGTTAAAGAGACATAACCCTATCATTAATTGGGAGTTAGGGGAGATAGTTTCATGGGGTCAGAATTGTCAAGAGAAATGTTTGCGGAAGGTCTCACCTCTTTGCCTGGCTAACACGTCGGCTAACTCCTCTAATCCTACAGAGACACAAATACCGCCTCAGTACCTGGATTTAAAGGCAGTATTTGATAAAAAGAGAGCCGATACCTTACCTCCACACAGATCCTTTGATTGCAAAATTAACTTACTCCCTGGTACCATGCCTCCCAGGGGGCATGTATACCCGTTATCTACTAAAGAGAATTCAGTTCTAGAGGAGTATATTCACGAGAATTTAGACAAGGGATTTATTAGGAGATCCTCCTCCCCTGCCGGGGCTGGATTTTTTTTTGTTAAATTATCGAGGTTTGAACAAGATAACCATTAGGAATGCTTATCCCATTCCTTTGATTACCGAACTCTTTGATCGTTTAAAGGGTTCTAACATTTTCACCAAGTTAGATCTCAGAGGGGCATATAACTTGGTGAGAGTCCAGCAGGGACACGAGTGGATGACGGCATTCAATACTCGATACGGTCACTATGAATATACAGTAATGCCTTTTGGGTTATGTAATGCACCGGCTGTATTCCAGGATCTGATAAATGAGGTTCTTAGGGAATTTCAGCATGAGTGTGTTATTGTATACCTGGACGATATACTCATACATTCTAGAGAGATTGAGACTCACCACGAACAAGTCAGAAGGGTTTTGCACAAACTTCTTCAACATGGTCTGTACTGCAAATTGGAGAAATGTAGTTTCGATCAATCCCAAGTAAACTTCCTCGGTTATGTGATCTCTGGGGAGGGATTTAAGATGGACCCGGATAAACTCCAGTCCATTCTGGATTGGCCTCTACCCAAGGGTCTTAAGGCCGTTCAGAGATTTATTGGGTTCTCCAATTATTATAGGCGCTTTATTAAGGGATATTCTTCTATTATTGCGCCCATCACCAATATGACCAAACAGGGGGCTGATACTAAGAATTGGTCTACGGAAGCTCTCCTTGCTTTCAAAACTCTCAAGGAGCTTTTTTCTTCCGCCCCAATTTTAGTTCACCCTAATACCACTCTTCCTTTCCTACTTGAGGTAGACGCCTCGGAGACTGGCATAGGTGCCATCCTATCCCAAAGGCTAGGTGTGGATAAACCGTTACATCCATGTGGATTTTTTTCTAAAAAATTGTCTGGTGCGGAGAGCAGATATGACATTGGTGACAGAGAACTACTAGCTGTTATCAAGGCTTTGAAAGAATGGAGACATTTATTGGAAGGGACATTACATCCTGTTACTATTTTAACGGATCACAAGAACTTGTCCTATATTGGAGAGGCCAAGCGATTGTCTTCCAGGCAAGCTCGTTGGTCGTTATTCCTCACCCATTTCAATTACGTTCTTACTTTTAGGCCTGGTTCAAAGAATTCTAAAGCCGATGCTCTATCTCGTCAATATGAACCTTTGGCTTCTTCTGAACCGGTTCTGTCCTCTATAGTACCCCAATGCAATATTATTGCTAACACAAGTCTCAAAATCCATTCTCCATTGCTTGCTCAGATCTTGAACTTACAACATCTGGCACCTGGACAGACCCCTGAGGGAAGAAAATTTGTTCCTCCTGAACTCCAACTGGAGCTCTTACAGTGTTTCCACGAAAGCAAGGTGGCTGGTCATCCTGGCATTCGCAAGACTTATTCCCTGATCTCCAAGGATTTCTGGTGGCCTTCCTTACGAAAGGATATTAAGGAGTTCATCGGAGCTTGTGAGACTTGTACCAGGACTAAACTGCCTCACGCATCTCCTTGTGGTTTGTTGCTCCCCTTGAACATTCCGGAGAAACCATGGTCCTGTTTGGCCATGGACTTTATTGTGGATTTACCTGCTTCCAAGAGACAGACTGTTATTCTCACGGTGGTGGATAGATTCACTAAGATGGCTCATTTTGTACCGTTACCTAAACTCCCCACGTCTCCTGAATTGGCGGAGATTTTTGCGAGAGAAGTTTTTCGCTTACATGGGATACCTTCTGAAATCGTTTCTGATAGAGGCTCTCAATTTGTCTCACGATTCTGGAGATCCTTCTGTTCTCAATTAGGTATCAAATTGAACTTTTCCTCTGCATATCACCCTCAGTCTAACGGAGCCGCTGAGCGTACTAATCAAAAGATTGAACAATATCTGCGCTGCTTTGTTTCCGAACACCAGGATGATTGGGTTGGTTTGATTCCTTGGGCGGAGTTCGCACACAATAATCTCGTTTGTGATTCTACTCGTTCTAGCCCCTTCTTCATGAACTATGGCTTTCATCCTTCCATTTTTCCTTCGGTCTCTTCTTCCCAAGGAGTACCGTCGGTTGATGATCATGTCGCCAATCTGAAGAAGTTGTGGGATCAGACTCGTCAAATTCTCCTGCATAATTCTATGTTGTTCAAAAAACACGCTGATAAACACAGAAGGGCGGCTCCAGTTTTTGTTCCTGGGGATAGAGTATGGCTGAGTACTAAGAACATTCGTTTAAAAGTTCCCTCTATGAAATTTGCACCTCGGTACATAGGCCCTTACAGGGTTTTGTCTCGTATCAACCCGGTTGCGTATCGCCTAGCTCTGCCATCGGCCTTACGTATTCCCAACTCCTTTCATGTGTCTTTGCTGAAAACACTGATTTGCAACAGATTCTCCTCTACGGTTTCCTCACCTCGTTCGGTTCAGGTGGACGGTCAGGAGGAGTACGAGGTCAACTCCATTATCAATTCCCGATTCTCTCGGGGAAGATTACAGTATCTGGTCAACTGGAAGGGATATGGTCCTGAGGAGAGGAGTTGGGTACCTCAGGAGGACGTTCATGCTCCCCGTCTCCGCAGGGCGTTTCACTCCCGCTTCCCATCTCGTCCCGGTTCCTTCCGCCCGGTGGGCGTATCTGAGAGGGGGGGTACTGTCAGGGTACCTGAGGTCTCTACCTTTGAGAAGGGTAGAGACTTAGTTGTTTATCCGTCTAGACAGGTCATTTCTCCCGTTCCTCGCGGTCCATCCAGTCATTCTAACGCTGGCCGCAAGGGATCCGCTTCCTTTTCTAACATGACGCTCGATACGTGACGTCTTCACGCTATCCCGAGCGACCTGTCACTCTATTGGCTTTATCCTATCAGCACCCATCGGAGGCGTGTCTACTCTCCGGACTCAGGGTATTTAAGCTTGCTTCTCTCGTCAGCTCATTGCCCTGTCGTGGTTCTAGCTTGTCTAGTCACTCAGTGCTCTTGTATTCTAGTATTCTCTTTGGTTCCGACCCGGCTTGTTGTACTATTCTGCTTATCTCTGTTATCCCTCTGACCCGGCTTGTCTCTCGCTTACCTGTCTTCTCGTTCCCTCGACCTCGGCTTGTCTCTGACCATTCTCTGTTATTCTCTGTACGTTAGTCCGGCCATTCTAAGGCCCGGTATACGTACCTTTCTACTGTTTGTACTCTGCGTGTTGGATCCCTGTCCCGATCCTGACACGGAGTACCACAGTGGTTTCTTGAATTTTTTTGCTTTTACTGACAAGCCTAATGCAATTTTCTGTTGCCTTCAGTAGTGCAACTTTTAAATAATCCCATTTCTCTTGGACTCCATTTAAATTGCTCCAGTCTGATAATGACTCCTTTACACATATTCTAATTTTAGAAAAGTCTGTTTTTCTAAAGTCTAAAACTTTTGTTTTTTTGTGTGGTGTTACTCAGTCACTGTTCTTATATTAAACCACACTGACTGATGATCACTGGATCCTAAACTTTCACCTACAGTAATATCAGATACCAAATCTCCATTTGTTAACACTAAATCTAGTATGGCCTCTTTACGAGTTGGCTCCTCAATTACTTGTTTTAGAGACAATCCCAGTAGGGAGTTTAGAATATGTGTGCTCCTGGCACAAGCAGCTATTTTTGTTTTCCAATTCACATCAGGAAGATTAAAGTCACCCATGATGATAACTTCCCCCTTCATTGTCATTTTAGCTGTTTCCTCAACTAGTAGATTATCTAACTCTTCAATTTGTCCTGGGGGCCTATAAATCACACCTACACGAATTACTGTGTGATTGCCAAATTCTAATGTAACCCAAACAGACTCTATGTTCACCTCACTAACTTTTATTAGGCTACACAACCTGTAATATTTGCTTGGCACGCTGGTTAAGAACTAAAATAAATTAAATGTGTCCCTTCCCATAAACTGTAAGCTAGGAACTAGTTCAGAGAGTTGATTTTGTGATTTCAGGGAGGCCAAGGATGGAAATGTTGAGTACAGCATTCTTTTACACCTCCCACTAATGATCAGAGCCAAACCCTGCATGCTTCATTATTTGGCTATCTAACATGCCACTTATCTTACACAGACAAAGACCTGGCATAGGCAAGGTAGTGCTATTATTTGTGCTATCATTACAAACTGACCTAAAATTGGACAAGATCATTATTTGTCATCTTGACAGAGTTTTAACATTCTATATAAAACAAGATTGTATAGTGCATCCAGGGCCGGACTGTGAAAAAAATTCAGCCCTGGAATTTTTTAATCACAGCAGCCCACTAAGAAGGGGGAAGGTCAGAAAGAGTGTGTTTTGTCATCATCAATGACAAGCACGCCTCCTCTCAAAGTGAGCATGTTGGTTCAATGCTCTTCGAGGGCAGACCATGCGCAGAGCTCTTCTGAAGAGCTCTAGCATGAGAAAAGGGCCCTGTATTTGTTCTGCACTGTGCAAGCACAGTTAGTAACATGCTTGCGCTGTGTTTGATTGCAACTTGTCTCTGGTGTCTCTATAAATGGGATACCAGGAGACAAAAGGGCCAGGAAAGAGTATTGTGCATGTGTTTGGAGCCTGCTTGTGGGTTTGCGTGTGTTTACAGTGAGCTGATTGTGGTGTGGTATTGTGTAATAAGGTCGGTTTTAGTTGTGTTGTGTTTGTTGTGTAATGTAATGCGTGTGTATAGGGGATGTAGCAAGTGTGTGCATAAGGGCTATAGTGTGTGTGTGTGTGTGCATAGGGGTCTAGTGTGTGTTTGAAGGACCCAGAATGTGTATAGGAGATCTAGTGAGTGTTTGTATATAGCGGATTCAGAGTGTATATAGGGATCTAGTGTGTGTATGTGTGTAGATGATCCAGAGTTGGGTAAGGTATCTAGTGTCTGTCTGGAATGTAATGTGTTTAGGGGTGCAGTATATGTGTGATGGGTGCTGTAGTATATATATCTATATATATATATATATATATATATAGATATATATATATACAATTGTTTGGAAGTATTGTGTGTGTGTGTGAGTGGTGCAGTGTGTTGGGGGGTTCTGTGTGTATGTGTGAGAGGTGCAGTGGGTGTGTGTGATGGGTGTACTGGGTGTGTGTGAATGGTGCAGTATGTGTGCACCACTCACTATGTGAGTGGTGCAGTGTGTGTGTGTGTGTGAGGGGTGCAGTGTGTGTGTGTCTGTGAGGGGTAAAGTGTGTGTGTGAGAGGGGTACAGTGTTTGTGATGGATGCTGTGAGTGTAAAGGGTGAAGTGTGTGTGAGGGTGCTATGTGTGTGAGGGTGCTGTGTGTGAGAATGCTGTGTGTGAGGGTGATGTGTGTGGGTGGGTGCTGTGTGTGTGTGTATGTGTATGTGTGTGAGGGTGTTGTGTGTGTGTGAGAGGGAGCTATGTGTGTGTTAGGGTAATGTGTGTGAGAGGGAGTTGTGTGCGAGGGTGATGTGTGTGTGTGTGTGTGTGTGTGTGTGAGAGAGTGCTGTGTGTGAGGGTGATGTGTGTGTGAGAGTGCTGTGTGTGAGGGTGATGTGATTGTGTATATGTTAGGAGGGATTGAGTGTTTGGGAGGAGGCAGATTAATGCAACTATATTAGAATTTATTTATAAAAAAAAACCAAAAAACTATCATTATATCCCCCTTCCCGTCTTACCTTTAGCCTGGGAGGGGGGGGGGACCATGCTGTCATCCCTCGTGGTGCTGGTGGTGAGTGAACTCTAGCCTGTGAGGCTAGAGTTCACTCTTGCGATATTGGGGGGTTGCCAAGATAGGGCTCCGTCGGTTCCTCCTCTCCCTCCCCAGGTGCATGTCTGTGCAAGTGGGACGGTGAGGGAGATATTTGATCTCCCCACCGGCCCGTCATGGACTACAGCAGGGCCGGCGCTTCGACAGTGCGGGCCCTGCATAGACCGGCAGGTGAGATCCTGTGACCACCACTGCCAGCCTCGGCCCATGGCTATTGCAGCCGACCGGACATTTTGAAATAATCAAAGCAAAGGATGGTGTACCTACACAGCCTGAAATGAAAATCAGAAATTCGTGACTGGCTGTCAAATGTCAAAGATAACGGACTAATTGTTACCAGACATAATGCTAAGTTAATAACATTAAAAAACATATTTTTTTTATTAGAATAGCTAATAACGAGAATTAATGTGTGGTGAATGTGCTAGTGTACAAACAGTGAACATAAAATAGGTATTAGAAATCTGTTCCTTATTTAAAAATACCTAATAGTGTTAAGGAATTATATCAAAATGTAAGCTAGGGTATTATCTATTATTGTGTAAAGCCCTGCTGCTTGCATAGAAAAACTATCTAATCTGCCTAGAAATCAGATGCCAGTTAAGCAGGACTGATAAGGACTGCACAGGGAGATTGGCAAGGATGGAGTCCTAACTGTGAAATAAAGAAAAGCTAAATAGCACTCCATAAGCTGCATTACATAAGCTGCTAAATGAAAATACCCTAATTCTGAGGGGTTCTAGGGAAAATCATTGTAGAGTGAATTTAATACATGCACTTAGGTCATGACGTGCGGACGTGCTGAGGCGTGCTGACGCGCTGACGGCGTGGTGACGGAGGAGGAGGGGCGGCCCGCCATGTAATGGCGCGCCCGGCGGGAGACGACCTCGAGAACCACTAGGTTTTTTCTTTTCCCTTATCGCATGCCATCAAACTGAAAAACTGTGTGGGGGCACCTAGAACTGCAGCAATTTGAAATTATATCGGTGGCAGTTCGACCTTCTTCAGCCTTGAATGAGTAGAGGGGCAGGCAGCTCTTTAGCCACGCTGGATTCCTGGACTCCCGTGTCTCAGCTCCTAATGAACAGCCACGCTGAAAATTGATATGTGACAGTCGGATTTCCAGCGACGCTTCAGTGTGGTAATACATATTAGCCGCTGTGCTGTCTCAATCTGCTGTGTGGTGTGTGAAGACTCATATTTGCAGCTGATCTTGCCTCGGCAGGGTAAAATAGCCTGAAGCCCTTAATAATGTCTTTTTATGTCACAGTATGCTACAGTCTGAACAATTAGAAGGATAAAGAAAAAAAAGAGGCTATAACTTACTGCTAAATGTCTTCCCAAGTTTGGGGGGTATAATCTGTCTTGAATGCACAATATGTTTAAATCCTGATATATACAGTACAGAGCATTATAACTGCACCTTGGGAACACTATAGTGGATGTAGATATTTTCTTTATTGATCTGCTGCATCCTCAGGACGCTTAAATATATCAACTGGCAATATATCTGTTAAATTCAATCCACCCAATATCTGAGCAACTGTATTTCATTCTGTACTCTATGTGACTCTTGATCATGGCTGCTAAAAAGACACACGATTCAAAATCCTCCCTGAGGAAGGAGAAAAAAGATACAACTCAGGACAAATCTTTATCAGCCTATTTCTCTCCCCAACATAAAAACTCTAAACAGAAGATGAACGACACGGATGCCAGCTTAGAATGCTTTGACTCAGAGGCCAATAAGGAGCCTTTAACAATTACTTTCTTTTGTTCTACCTTAAAGGACAATCTGCAACAGATTAAAATGGAGCTTGCTACAACAGCCACAGAAATAAAATCAGAAATTAAACAAGAAATAAATGTACTTGCAGCAAAAATAGACAAATTCGAGGATCAAATTAAAGAGCTGGAATTCACTGTAAAAAATCTAGCAGAAGACTGCCAAATGGCCAATCATAAGATTTCAGACCTGGAGTCTAAATTGAACGGTATCGAAGACCGGTCTAGACGTAAAAATCTGCGTTTTAGAAATATAGCAGAAAAGGGAAGACCAGAAGATGTAAGACAAACCCTGATGGAATATTTTTCTGCGCTTGGGGTGGAGTGTAATTTACATAATCACTTAATAGAACGGTGCCATAGACTTTTCAAACCTCAATCCATTCAGAACGACGCTCCGCGAGATATCATTGCATGTTTCAATACAGACGACTATAAAGAAAAAGTTTGGAAAGCCGCAAGAGAGAATCAGCTAACCTCGGGCTGTTTTCAAAATGTAAAAGTATTCCAGGACTTATCCTTCGAGACGAGAACAAAAAGGAAAATGTTTAATCCAGCAATCCAAGTTCTTAGACGCCATGATATAAAATACAGGTGGCTTTACCCGCCCAAAATAAGCTTGTCATTTGAAGGGAAAAGAGAGGTATTTGAGTCAAATACTAAATTGCTGGACTGGCTGAAAGGGAACAAATTGACTTTGTAAACAGCTGAGTCAGGGGCCAGGGCTAGATTCTGATACTATAAGGAAAGAAAGGGAAAGAAAGAATCTTTTTTTTTTTTTCTTTTTTTTTTTTTTTTTTGCGTTTATGGTGTAAAGGATATGTCGGTGGTTTCTGGGTGGGATAATGGTAATATATCAGAAATAACCCCTATATTTGGTAGGTGAGCAACCAATTTTGACCTTACAAGTGTTAACAGCAAAGGTTTTTTTTTTTTTTTCATTTTGTGAGGAGTTTATGGAAAGGGCTCCTATTGAAAGGGCTATTGTAAATAATAGCCTGCACTATGGGTTTTTAACACTAAGGCGATGGTAAATAATTTGATAATAATTAGACAAAAACGTGTGTGTAAGTAAATAATTGTTGCATCATATTTTTATTTAATTTAGAACGATACTATTTCACAGTAAGGTTTGATTTAAAATTGGGAGTAACACAAATATATTGATATACACGGATATAATGATACAACTTAATATAACACAGAGATATAGTACTGAGAAATAAGAAAGACCTCATTGAGGTATATTGATAAAATACAACTCCACACGGGGATATAATACTCTGTAATTGGGATAGGATACATACACTAATTGATAATTTTTGAAATAGTTGCTTGTATAGTTTTATATTACATAAGTGGTTACTACATATACATACACTATGTAGGTAAATTTTTTGTAGACCAATATGGAGGGGTATATTTAGATACACACTGAAATAACGATATAACACAAAAAAACACAGTGCATATATATTTCGATAGATGATATGATGTGTCAGACTCGTGAGGCCAACTGACATTTTCTGTTTATTATCAACAAAATAGATGCTATACAATAGTCTCATTAATAGAATAACTGGAGAAAGTGGATCGGGTTTAAATTTTGTACATATGACGATATAAGTCCTTAAGAGGAGAAAGAGAAAAAAAAGGGCAAGGATTTATGTTTTTCCTTTTTTTTTTTTTTTTTTTTTTTTTTCTTTTCTCTCTTTTCGTCGATCAGGTACAGTGGTTTCCTCCAAGGCGTTTTTTCTGGGCCCTTTGGTAGGCTCGCCCCTCTTGGTGTAGTGATACTACATTGCTGCCGTTGATTTCTAATACTATCGGAAATCTACGGTTAAAATAGAGTAGAAAGAACCATCTTCTCTCTAATCTAGCTGTATGCTGGATGACCATGTTGGATCTTTTCCGATCCAATTTTAATGTGATAGAGTTCCTTGTAGTTTGTTTTTTGGTTGGTTTTTCTTCTTTTTATGTTTATGTGTGTTTTTCCGCGCTCAGAGCATATGAATTCACTGACAAATGTATGGCAAAAAATGATAATAGTACTCCTATCTGGGGTTACTGGGGGTTTAATTATAAATATACCCGACTAATTTTCTGATAGTCACAGATGTTAAAATTATTATCTTTAAATGTTCAAGGATTAAACACGAACAAAAAAAGGAGTAGATTATATGATACCCTTAGTGAACATAACATTCAAGTGGCATTCCTACAGGAAACTCATTGGTTGCAATATCTTAAACAAAGATGGGGTGGGGATAAATTTACCAAGATTGTCCATGCTTCTTTAAAAGACAAGAAAAAAAGAGGAGTTGCAGTCGTCTTCAATAGTAATATTGAATTGGTAATCGAATATATTGAATTAGACCCAGAAGCTAGATATATAATTATTGTATGCGTAATGGATAAAAAGACCTATACCTTAGTAAATGTTTATTTACCGAATGTCGACCCTATGACAAAATTCTCATCAATAATGGACAGAGTGGACAAAGTATCTAAGGGGTATTTAATTATAGCGGGCGATTTTAATTGTGTGGGAGACCCCAAAATGGATAAGACTTATATCTCTACTACTACAAATGATAAAAGAACTGTCAAACAATCTAAGAAACTAAATAATATCTGTAAACAATATAACCTTCATGACATATGGAGATTATTACATCCAACTGATAAAGACTATTCCCATCAATCGTGCGTGCATGGTTCATACGCTCGTATTGATTTTTGTTTATTAGAGGCTAAAGCGATACCCTTATGCAACTCAATTGAAATCAAAGAGAGTCTATGGTCCGACCATAGCCTTATTTTGGTAGACTTTGGTAATAAATCTCCAAGGGCATATAATACTTGGAGACTGAATGACGCTCTCATAAATGACCCGAAGAATAAGGAAGAAATAACCCAATTATTAAAATTTTTTTGGTTAGAAAATAGTCCCTCCGATACTTCGCCGGCAAACAATTGGTGTACACACAAATCAGTTATGCGTGGCTACTTAATTAAATTAGCACATATAATGAGGTCTATAAATGGGAAGCCCCTAAACGATTTGTATATTGAGTTTTATAATCTATCTAAAGTAAATAAACAAAATCCATCTGCAGAAATAAAAACTAAGTTAAATGTGTTACAAAAACAAATTAATTTCAAAGTGGAACAAAAAATTCAATTAAATATCCATAAACTAAGACTAAAAAATTACTATACTGGTAATAGAGCCAATAAGAACTTATCTAAAAGACTTCTAAATCATTATGCAAAAAACAGGGTGGAACATTTGATTGATGGCCAAAAGATCTATTCGACACCTGCTGCAATAGGGGACAGATTCAATCAATTTTATGAAGATCTGTATAATCTTAAACTGTCGCCTAACTTAAAAGTTATTCAAAACTATCTAGCCGATATCCAGATCCCAAAAGTCACACCACATGATCTACTAACTTTAAACAGGATCATTTCAGTGGATGAAGTTAAATTTCAAATCAATAGACTTCCTACCAACAAAACTCCGGGCCCTGACGGCTTCACGAATATATATTATAAACAAATGCAGTCCTTATTAATTAATCCTTTAACAGATATGTTTAATCAAATAGCTTTAAACAAATCTTTTCCAACTGAATTACTACAGGCCAATATTATTCCGATACTGAAACCTGATAAACCCAGCCACAACCCTAGTAACTATAGACCAATAGCCTTAATTAACGTGGACATGAAGATCTATGCGGCCATTATCGCTGATAGAATTAAGACTATTGTCGCGACGCTGATCCACCCAGATCAGATAGGGTTTGTGCCGGGTAGGCAAGCGTCCAATAATATCAGGAGAATAATTGATACTTTGGACTGGGCGAATAGAAATAGGAAGCCCTTCCTGGCCCTGTCATTAGATGCTGAAAAAGCTTTCGACAGGGTCGGGTGGGGCTACCTCAGCGAACTTCTTATTGCTTTTGGGTTCACTGGCTGGATACATGACGCCATTATGGCCCTATATTCCTCCCCCACTGCTAGAACGGTGGGTCCAAACATTACAGCAGGGTGGTTTGCACTCAAAAATGGTACACGACAAGGTTGTCCTCTTTCCCCCCTGCTGTATATATTGTCTATTGAACCTTTGGCAATCAATATTAGGAATAATCCCCTAATCCAAGGTGTCCAAACGAACATGATGGATATTAAGATATCACTATACGCGGATGATGCGTTACTTACTCTTACATCTCCAGAGTCCTCTTTAAAAGCGCTAATGATTGAAATTAAAAGGTACTCCAATATTTCGAACTTTAAATTAAATATAACTAAAACCACAGTAATGTTTTTGAATTTGAACAATGATCTGGTAAATACCTTAACCCACTCCTATAAATTTATATGGACAGACTCAGAATTAAACTATTTGGGACTATTTATAACTGCCAATGTGACAGACATAATGGAGAGGAATACAATGTTTTTCATGAGAAATATGAATCTCAAACTTAAAAGATGGAAAAATCTAGAAACCTCCTGGCAAGGTAAAATAAATATTATCAATTCATATATTTTGCCTAAATGGCTATATATGTTCTCTATGATGCCACTCAAAGTCCCGGGGTCTTGGTTGGCTATGATCCAATCTAGCTTCAACAATTTTATCTGGAATAATAAAAAACCCAGAATTGCTCAACAGATCTTAACTAAAAAACTGTCCAACGGTGGATTAAATTACCCTAGTATTACCTACAGTTATTATGCAAATATTATTAGACATATCTATCTCCTTCAGGACCCAGTGCAGGTCCCTGAACCATGGTATATTTTAGAGTCTGAAATGGTGCAAACAGATACATTGCAATTTTCGATGTGGACAGTCACAAACAATTCTTTAATCAACACGTTTAAGAACTCCACGATATTATTTCAAATTTTGGAAGAGTGGATAACAATTAAGAAAAAATTAGGCCTAATTAATAAGATACCTAAGACATGTACACTAGATATACTGCAAATCCTTATAAAAGATTTTTCTCTAAAGAACTGGGCCAATGCAGATAAAATTAAGTTAATACAAATTATGCAAGGCGATAATATTTTGTCATTTCAGACCTTAATTGATACTTTTCATATTCCATCTAGAGAAATTTTCACTTATTTGCGGATAAAAAACTTTATACATAAAAACGTGCTCAAATCGACTTCTATTTTTGCTAAAAATTTGGAAGTTATGTTTAAGTCTCAATCTATTAAAAAGAGCATGTCGGTTGCCTCATCAATGTTGGAACCCCTTAAGGAGTCGCCTTATAGATTGATCAAGACGTGGGAATTAGACTTGAAATTGCAAATTTCGTTAGATGACTGGAACTCCTCTTTAACTCGGGTTAATAAACATATCCATTGCTTGAATCTGTCAGAATGCCACTTCAAAGTTCTCTATAGATGGTATTATACTCCTGTTAGATTAGCCAAAATGTTTCACTCTGCCGAGCCAACTTGTTGGAGATGTGGAAGTCATTTAGGCACCTACATACATATTTGGTGGTCATGTCCAGTTGTTAAAGCTCTTTGGTCCTGGGCCTTTAATATTTTTGCATCTATGACCATAGATAGAATTCCGGAGAATGCTGCCGCGGCTCTTTTACATCTGAATTTGCCTTTTGATTCTCAAAAAGAGATCTGTTTTGCCATTCATTGCTTAGTCGCTGCTAAAATTATTATTGCGAGAAATTGGAAAATATCCAAGCCGTTTAATAAACGACTACTGATAGAACAAGTAAGGTACCAAATATCAATGGAACATGAGATGATCAAAAATTCGACTTTCACTTCTAGGAAAAACAATTGGTATTGTGAATGGTTAGATAAATACAGCTTACTATTTGGATAACTACCCTATAGATGGTTATCTCCCAATTTAATTCATACGAGACATATCGACATCTGTATAAATAGAGAAAGATCTCTTAAACTGAAAATAGAAGTTAATAACCCCAGTACAGGTGGAAGAGAACATATCATGATTATGCGCTCTGAGTTGGTGGATCTCTTTTTTATTTATTTTTTATTTATTTATTTTTTTTTATTTTTATTTTTTGTTGTGTCCTATTGTTGTTTTTCTATGTATGTATGTTAGTATTGATATGCTGGATTATAAGTGAATACGTGACTACTATTTGTGAATACGTGATATGCATGTTAAATATAAAAGATCTATGTATTTATTAGATAGATGTGCATATATGCTGCTAAGTATTAATTCCTGCATATTTGTTGTATGTCAAAAAAATGAAAAAATGTTTGTCTAATAAAGATTTATTAAAAAAAAAAAAATAAATACATGCACTTAATGAAACATCCACCCTAATTACTGAAGTGGTCATTGGCTCAGGTTAATGGAATAAAAAGTTTGTTTGAAAATGGATCCTGTCATATGACTGTTCCGGTAGCAATCTCATAAAAGTAACTCATAAAACATCTGCAAAACTAAATTGTTGAGGTAAGGGATTAACCTTTTTTTTTTCAAAATCGGAAACAATATGAATAAACAAGACAGGAATTATTTATTTGTGTTCTTTTTCCATTATTGTAAAATATGGATCTATTACTTAACTTTGGACACTATTTTCATGAAAAGCAGAGAAAGCATTGCATGGGGTAGTCTGTGATTCTTCAAATCTATTTATTTGTTGTAGTTATTGTCATGCCTACCACCAAATGACAGAAAGCTATGATCGTTTTCATGCTCTCAGCCAAAAATCCCATAAACAAAGGACACAATGGGGGTTATGTATAAAGTGTGTAATTTGCTTCTACATTTGCGCCAGTTTTGTAAACATGCACCATTTCTGTATGTATAAAATTGTTACTCCACTTCTGTTCATTGTTATCATTTGTTTCCACTTTTTCTATAAAGTGCCACATGTTTCTGCCACTTTTTATACCTGTTTAGGATATTTGTTTTTTTCCTGTTAAAAAGCAAATAAGGCAAACGAGAAATATTAGAAAGAAAAAAGGCAAATTCACAATCTTAAAATCTGCCACTCTGAAAATAGTGGAAAATGTTTTCAGAAAAAAATGGTACGCTTTTGCACCTTTTTTTTTTTCATTCTTTATTTTGGCGTGCAACAAAAGAATTACATACAGGCTGGTAGAGCCACGACGGCATCTACAAGCTTAATATGGTCGAATATTTGTATACATTGTCATGGCATGTGAGACAATTGCACTTTTTTTTGTGGGTTAAAGAAACAGGCTTCAATATAGATTGTAGTATAAGACTTGAAAGATAACAGGCTAGAAAACCAACCTTAGTAAAAGATTAAATGTGTTGCTGTGGGCAATCAAAAAGAAGACACTTCAAAACATCACCATTATCATTATGCAGACGTTTCTTTCTAAATCGAGTAACACACATTGGGATTGCTTAAATGATATTTAGTAGGTTACATGAGAGGTAAAACTCGGTTGGGAGTAGTGAATGATTAGGGTGTCCGGTTTGCCAAACCAATGATGGCACAACAGCTGGGCACCTTTAGGTGCCAGGCTATACAATTACTCTACCGGGTGTGGTGATCAATATGTAGTTAAGGAGTATTAAACCCTTGGTGTCTAGGCCAGTTATATTCCCAGCAGGTCGCACCGCAGTTAGGTGTAGGTGTACATTGAGGGATGAAACGGTTGCTTGGGTTATTTAAGGGACATCTCGTCCACATGCGGTTAACATAGAGAGAGCATAAGGCCATGCAGCTAT
The DNA here is from genome assembly GCF_036172605.1 of Pelobates fuscus. NCBI lineage: Eukaryota > Metazoa > Chordata > Amphibia > Anura > Pelobatidae > Pelobates > Pelobates fuscus. The sequence goes on along the minus strand of NC_086319.1, from coordinate 99,501,743 downwards.
AGCAACAAAAAATAAATAGTTCTGGTTAACGTTCTAAATGGCAAAGGAATCATTCAATATTGAAACTGAGTGTCTCCCAGGAGTATGCAGCAACTGTGGGAGTTTCTATGCTCTGTCATGAGTCCCTTCAGCCGATGCCCTTAAGTGGGGGGTCAGCGATCTGGTAGCGTGAGAGTCTTAGGTGTTGTGACCCGTGTTTTGGCCAGCTCTGTCGCCGCTTGTGCTCGGGAGGTTTCCCCTTTCGAGGTTGAGTGCTTTCCGTGGTCTGGCATAATATTGCCGCCATTTTGGGTCTCGTTTCTCGCCTTCTCCTCTGCCGATCAAGTGTCACTATGTTCCTGCTGGGTCTATTGCTGGTCACGGCTTGTCGGTGTGTAGAGCTGGAGTGTTCCGTCTTAGGCACTCTCTTGGCCCTGTGGGTCAGTTTCAGGCTGCCTCTGCTGGTATTGGGTCTCCCTGAGTGTTTCTTCAAGATGGCGCTCCTGCAGGGCCGGCCTTTCAGACACCTGGAACCTGTGAGAGCATTGGTTTTCCGCTGTGCGGTCACCTGGTCTGGGCTTGGTAGCTTGCCTTTTGTCTGAGTCATCAGGTGGGGTGGTCGCATGTAGGCATCCAGTTTCTCCCAAAAGGAGTTGAAAATTGCGGCCAGTCGGAGCTCCGTGTCCGCTGCGACGTGAGAAGCCTCCCAGGTCGCCGCCATCTTGGAGGCATTGTGTGCCGAGTTGCCCCTCTGTGTTACAGGCTCGGTCTTACGGTGAGGCTTTGCTGGGCTGCCCCTGTTGTCCAGGGGGGACCGGGATATCCCCCGCCGGTCCATAGGGGGGGGGGGTTGGAGGCAAGTGTGTCGAGGGGTCCGTGTGTGTTGTTGCTGTCGGGGTGAGCGGCCGCCTCTCCCCGGTGCGGTCTCGAGTAGGCCCCAGTGGCTTTTGAGGGTTCTCGAGGGATGTTCGTCTCTTTTTTGGGGTCGTTGGATACCCCTGGGTTTCTCCTGCCTGCATTGTGCCTTTTTGCCGGTATTTACTCCGATTTTCGGAGTGTTTGTCCCCAAATAAGTCGCTTCTAGTCAGGAGCTCTTTTGTTGTGCGGCTTTCCTGCTCGGCAGTTAGGCTCCGCCCCCCTTTGCACCTTTTTTTATACAATAGGAATAGGATATTTGTAAACCAAAAAAAACAAAAAACAATATGGAACAGGAAAATAAAATGATGGAAGAGACACAGAAATGAATATTTTCATCCCTTATCTCTTCTTTGCTGACTTCTATAAAAAAAACCTTTAGAACTTAGACGCTGAAGTCACTACACACAACCTAATAGACAATGACATAGTACAGTTGTTGGAGGGTATACATCTCCCCACAGTCCTCCCACCACAACAGGGTTCTCTAATGTAGATCTTCTGTGCATTCGGACCAGATGGGCTTGCCTTCGCTCCCCATGTGCATCAGTGAGACCTGGGCGCCCATGACCCTAATGTCGGTTTACTGAAAGTCCTTTCTTGCACCACGTTTGGTAGGTACTAACCACTGCATACTGGAAACACCCCCACAACGCTTGCCTTTTGGAGATGTTCTAAACCAATCAGTATTTGGTCAAAGCCACTCAGATCTTTTAGCTTGCCCATTTTTCCTGATTCCAACACATGAAATTCAAAAACTGTCTGTTCACTTGCTTCCTAATATAACCCTATCCTTGACAGGTGCCATTGTAATGATATAATCAATGTTATTCACTTCAGCCGTCAGTGGTTTTAATGTTTTTGCTGATCAGTGTATGTAAACAGGACAGGTGCTGTAGTTGCAATTCAGATTTGTTTTGGACCCCCAGTGGCATTATCATCGTCGGGGGTCTTTACAAATTCTGGAAAGTCCACAGATGGTGACAGTTCCTCTGTCTGAATGGAGCCTTCAAGAACAACAAGAAGGTTTCAGGTAACCAAAGGTGTCCTGTAAATATACTTACAAATAAATAAATGGAACACAAAAGAAAAAAAAAGTAATTCCAGTTAGATATCCAGAAACATACATATGGTAGTTACTGGCATTAGCAGATTAAAAGCTTAGTGTTTTGGAACAGCAGCTGTCATGGAAAAGGAGAATCTTCTTCACTTACTACTGCCAGACATCATCTTATGTCTTTGGCCAGATGATGTTATCTCCTTACAATAAAAAGAAAAGCATTGTTTGCTCACGAGCGTAACCTCCCGCTTTGTAAGTGCCATGTAAGATTCATTATACAGTGAGTGCTAATAACCAGAACTACATGCAAAGTCTCTGTATTTGGCATTGATTTTTTAATCTGTAGCATGCTAAAATTAACTTAACTGAGCAATTTGAAGTACCAATAAATATACACATAAAATACTATTGACCCTTTGTACCAAGGACAGATGGCAACACAGGCAAGATACTGTTCTTTCCTCTGTCTGTGTGTGTGTTTTTTTTTACAGTCTCTGTGATCCAGATCTTATAAAGAAATATGTTTGATAAAATAAAAGTATACACATTTCTTATTTTACTGTCTGGACCAGACTTATTACTTTTTGCACAGCTGTCATATTTGAAATTGATAAAAAAAATTCTTATTCAATCATTTTGATAACGATTACAAGATCTGATTACAAGATACATAGTGATGTATGAAATTAATACAATACATACATACATGATGTATAAATATATATATGTATATATTTGTACCTACTTCAGACTACTGTTATATAATTCCCTACTGGATCCCCCATGCAAAGAGCTCTGTGTATGGTCAGCCGTGAGCAGAGCTGGCCAGATATGCTGTGAGTCCGCCTGGCGTGTTCTCATGCTCGTTCTCTGGGTGTCTCAGTCCTTTCCAAATTGAACTTCTCCCAAGGCACCATAGTGGAACTTCTCCCAAGGCACCATAACCACTTTAATTTGTTGAAGAAGTGGTTATGTTGCCTACAGTGCTTCTTTAATGGAAAAGTTCTACCAGTGCCACAATGGGTTAAAGGTACAGTATAATTAATTTTTCAAACTTGGAAGAAATAGAATGTTCTCAAAAAATATTTTTCTGTGCATAAGATATAAATTAGATGTACAGTAAGAAAGAGAATGCACTCCCATCTAATTATTGCATCTAAGACCCAGTTCCCTCAAAACCAGTAACGCAGCAAAACAAAAAAAAAGAAATGGTTCAGCATTTTATTAAGGTCATACATTAGACTAAAACATTATCTGTTCATAGTAGATACCTAATAAATATAAAACAAAACAAAGGAGCGGTGGACCATTTCTTTGTTTGTAGGATATGAATTGCGATCTGAGCACTGCAACACCCGACCTGTACCAATCGGCTGTCAGCCGGGGCTAGGCCAGCATAAAAGCAAAGGCAAAGGTCCTGTTGTGGGTTGAAATGTTGTTTCTGTTTTGCTCCAATAAATCTGCCCACTGGATTGAACTTGAGTGCCTGGACCATCATTACTTTTTTGCAAATTTCATGTCCAGAGAGTCCAAACTTACAGACTGGAAAGTAATATATGCTCCCTCTATCTGCTTTTAAAGAAGCCCATCCATTCTACACCTACTCTGGTTCTATGAGTACGTAATTCACTTACCTCCCTTTACTTTCCTGCAACATATAATGAAGGGAGCTGTTCAATAAAACAAATTATATGGAAGACTTACCAATAACAGTCTTTTGGTGTGGAGTGTAATCATTTTCTCTACAATCATTTTCTTTGCTGAGTTAGGCTTTAAAGTACTTGTTAAAAATGAGTCAGGCAATAAAATAAAAACTTTACAGCTCATGATATTTAAAAAGCTTGACTAAATGTTTATATTCTGCAGAGAAGTCAATAAAATCTATTCTTCTATAAAGAACCTTAAGTCGGTAATACACTGCATAATGGTATTGGGAAACTGGAAATGTTCTAGCTATTGCTGTAATGCTGCACTCTCTGACTGTACATGCTGACTGACAGTAAGGGTAGTTTCAATTCCAATACCTGGAACATTTTGTGTTTCTTCTGCTAACATTTCATTGATGGATGATTTATAACAGTTAACTGCAGTATTTGACATATAATGCATCAAAATAAATCATTTGCTTTATGTAATGATTAGATTTATTGGAGGCGACCTATTATGTCACATTGCATGAAAGCTCATGGTGAACTGGTGATGCCAATTCTCACGTTTGCTGTAAAGCTACCTTAATAGGTCCTAATTAGGGGATGGCAGGGGAGTTCATCAGGGGATGGCTATTGTCCATTGGGCCAGTTGTATAGAGAGGATTTTGGGTTGCTGCCTGACAGCCCAATACTACAATATATTATGTAATTGTATCGTTTAGCATTGCATTCTAGTTATTGCATTAGTATAAACCTGGAAATAGAAAATGAAGGGAATGGAGTTTATTGTTTTGTTCTCAGATTTAGCTTTTTACTTGCCTAAGCCCCCTTAGCCAATTGTAGCCAGCCCTCCACCGGTCCCATCCCTGTAAATATCTGCATACCCTAATGCTGATCTGTTTCACTGGCACTCTGTTGGTGTTCTCTGCTGTTCATGCACTGCTTCTCATCCATTTGTTTATTAACCAGATTTAGTCCACCCTTTACTGTCTTACTGATTTTACTGACCCTTTTACTATCCCTCACACTAAGACAGTGTTACAAACATTTGTTTCTACATTCTATTAAGATTCATCCACATGTGGCCTCGTGCAGCATCTCAGGTTCAGACAGTATGGAATTGTCCTACATTGATTATATTTGTAATACAAGAGAAGATGTATCAATTGTAGGATAAGGAAGTGCTACTTCCTTCTTCTACTCCAATAGATTGATACTATGTGTCTTCGGATTTTTGCAGTTGGGATAGCTGCATATGTACAGGAAACGTGCCGCTGAAACCCTCAATGGTGACTTTACCACTTGCAGTGCTTTGGCCAGGGTGCAGGGGAAGCTATCCTTGATGTACACTGATGTCTATGAAGAATCCCACTAGATTGCGGACGTTTCCATAGACAATGCCTTTTTTATCATCCCCATCACTTGACATGGCTGGTGGAAATGACAAAATGTGACTGCCGTAGCTCTGCATTTCTCAAGTAGAGGAAATATATCGAAATAAAGTAGTCCCAACTTTGTCTTAGTATATCTTTTGTCTGCGCAGGGAAATTCTAACATTGCAAATGTGAGTAGCTTTTATCTTTATGAAATGCACATTTGTTAGAGGTGATTACAGAGCCGCTTTAATTATATGGCCCCCCCAAAGCAATATAAACACAGTGGTTATGCTATAAAACTAGGGGTGGCAGTTTTGTTTGTGTTTTTTTGGAAACTTAGGCCTTTCCTGACACCCACCCCCAGCACTCTCAATTCCTGGACATCAACAATTTAGATAATGAGAAACTGCATGTAAGCTCATTGAGCAGGGCCCTTAACTCCTCTGTTTCTGTGCGTCCAACTTGTCTGGTTACAACTACGCGTCTGTTAGTCCACCCATTTTCAAGTGCTACGGAACTTGCTGGCGCTATATAAATAATAATAAAATAATAATAATAACTGTATTTTTTGCATTATTAGCTACCGAAGAGGCAGGCTATTGATGCCGAGGTGAGGCTCCGTTTTTGTTGAACTGTAACGGACCGTTTCAGCAGACAAGGGGTTAAAATCGTTTAGGCGATAATCCCCTTTTCAAAGACAGGCACAGCTACTGTAGAATCACCAAAACTCACGAATTGGATATAAGTGAATGCACCAAACTCCCGAACTGCATACAAGGGAATAAGGTAGCACTCCAAACTCCCGAACTGGTACCTCACGAATAGCTGCTAGCAGACGTAATCCAATTACCTCCCAGCACAGAGACCAGGCTCCTTATGCACATGGGGACACAAAGACAGTAAAACACTTTAAAATACATAAAGTCACCTTTTACACATAACACACAGACATTTCACATATCCCCAGATAGCTGGGATCTGAGCGCACAAAACTACCGAATAGCGCTCAGATCCTATTCACACAGTTCAATTGCCATGGAGCCGAAGTCTTTAACTCCACGAATGGGCTCCATGGCATAGCTATCTGGGTTAACACATTCACATAAAGTCTGGTCCATAGTCCAAAGGCAGCAGGCAGGCAACCAGGCTCCTCCAATGCAATGTGGCGAGATTGGTCTCGTCACATCTCTCCCCTTTTCCAAACAGACTAACAGGGTATCTGACCTCCTGCCGGTCAGTGCCCTTGTTAGTCCAGCAGCCCACCCACAAAACAGAGAAAGCAGTACAGCCCACCCACAATAAATGGTTACTACACCTGGGTAAGGGAGAATCTTGTCCATGTCCAGGTGCCTCACCACGGCTGTGTGAGGGACTGGTAGGCTGCCTTGGTGGGTTGCTGAGTGGGCAGAGACCAGCGGTACTCTGCCCTGATGCCAGTACTACCGCAGGAGTAGTCTGGTTGGAGCCTGGTTGCTGGAGACTGACTGTCTCCCCATTAGGTGCATAGCTCTGCTGCTGAAGGGGAAGACCGACTGTCTCCCCTTTGGATACACAGCTCTGCTGCCGGAGGGGGAGACCGACTGTCTCCCCTTTGGCTAAACAGTCCTGTCGTGGGGGGGTAGGACCGACCGTCCCTACCCCCTGGGTGGTAAGTGCAGAGACCACGGTCCCATCTGCACAGGTGTGGGGCTTACAGTGTCCCCCTGGTACATTAAGCTGTCGCTGGGGAGAGGGGGTAACAAGCTCCTCTCCCGACAGAACACTCTGCCGCTGGGGAAAGGAGACTGGGCTCTCTATTCCCTGCACATTACTAATCTGCCGCTGGGGAGAGGTGGTAACAAGCTCCTCTCCCATACATACTTCCAGTCTCTGTGGAGGGAGACCGACTGTCTCTGCTCCCAATACAGTGTCCTGCTGCTGGGGAAAGGAGACTGGGCTCTCTATTCCCTGCTGGACACTCTGCTGCTGGGGAATGGAGACTAGGCTCCCAATTCCTGGCACATCACTCGGCCGCTGGGGAATGGAGACTGGGCTCCCAATTCCCGGCACATTACTCGGCCGCTGGGGAATGGAGACTGGGCTCCTAATTCCCTGCAGGATCGGTGGAGAGAACTCGGTCCCATCTCCACCGGCCACCTGGGGTTCTTCCCAGTACATCTCCTCAATATCTGCCCAGCTGAATGGGTCTGGATCTGGGTCTGTCACCTTACTGTCCTGCTGAGCCTTCCCAATGGAGTGGAAGAGATCTCGGTAGTCCTGCTCCAGTTCCCACTCCAGTATTGCTAGGTGAGCCAGGTCTTGCTCTACCTCATGGGGGTCATCCCACTCATGCCTAGCCTCCCTCTCATAGAAAATGTCCTGAAGTCTGGTTTGCGCAGGGCTCCCGAAGCCAGGCTCTGCAAAGGACTCCCATAACAAGCCAGGACCATCAAACTCCTCTCCCTCTGGCTTGTCATGTTCGGCTGTCCAGGGTATATACTGTGCCATATACCACCAGAGCGCCTGGTAGGCATCCTCCAGTCATAGCTCCTGCCATACCCGGTGCTCTAGTTCCTTCACCCATTCCTCCAGGGGCTGCTCTCCCAGGAAGGGCATCCGCAGGGCCACTTGCTTCTGCAACCGCTGCTCTTCACTGGGGAGACTCTCACCCCGCTGGTATTGTACATTATCCAGGGCCTGGTACCAGATGCCTTTCCTTAATGCATTCCGGCCATCCAGGTCCTCCTCCTCGTATAGCACTACTGGTTCCATCCTGGTGCTGTCAGGGTCGCTGTACTGGGACATGCGTTGCCCTCAACTTGTATATCCAAAGAAATGGTGTTCTGTAGCTGTCCTTCTGGCTGTAGGAACGATCCCGCCGCTTGCCACCAATTGTAACGGACCGTTTCAGCAGACAAGGGGTTAAAATCGTTTAGGCGATAATCCCCTTTTCACCGACAGGCACAGCTACTGTAGAATCACCAAAACTCACGAATTGGATATAAGTGAATGCACCAAACTCCCGAACTGGAACCTCACGAATAGCTGCTAGCAGACGAACAGGAAAAGCTCCCAAGCGGCTTACACTCCTGGCAATCAGTCTCTATCAGCATACAGTGAATCCCCCCAAGAACGAGACAAGGCTCCGTGTTGAGGGTCAAGGAGTGGTCTCAGGTGCTGGCACACCCAGCCTGGTTTTTATTACAGTCTTTTCAAATACAGGACCGCCCACAGGGAGGTATAAAACAACCAATCACATATCAGTTACATCCCACATATTCCCTCCCCTTATCCTGAGAGGAAACTCAATTACACATACAGTTAAAACATACTTTCTACCCAACTTTCATAACTCTAAAACCATACATCACGTTCACATAAAAATTACATATTCACAATCAATCCATTCAGGGGAACAACATATTAAAATGGCATGAATCAGACCAGGGGTTCAAAAGTTAGTAAAAATATCTTTTGGGGCCTGGCTGGCACATGGCTATCTGGCCCAGACCGGTTTCAGAGTCTTCTATCCTGGAGATAATGGAGAAGTAATCCAATTACCTCCCAGGACAGAGGACAGACTCCATTATGCACATGGGGACACAAAGACAGTAAAACACTTTAAAATACATAAAGTCACATTTTACACATAACACACAGACATTTCACATATCCCCAGATAGCTGGAATCTGAGCGCACAAAAGCGATCAGATCCTATTCACACAGTTCAATTGCCATGGAGCCGAAGTCTTTAACTCCACGAATGGGCTCCATGGCATAGCTATCTGGGTTAACACATTCACATAAAGTCTGGTCCATAGTCCAAAGGCAGCAGGCGGGCAACCAGGCTCCACCAATGCAATGTGTCGAGATTGGTCTCGTCACATGAACCATTCCAGAATAGTTTAGCAAAAAATGGGGGATGGAGCCCAAATACTTATAGCACCATAACCACTACAATGGGTCACTGTGGTAATTATTTAAGGTGGTTTAAGAGGTTAAAAAGCTTTTTTCGAGACTATACATTTCACACAGCTGTGTCTTTGAGATGCATTCATTATGTGACTCACAACACGCTGTATGACCAGATGATTTACATTACAATGTGTACACGATGTACACATACTTAATAAGTCTTGCAGTGCTAAGATCATTTAAAATAAATATATCTCTTTGAAAAGCAGAGGAGTAATAAATGCCTCACTCATCTGTCTGGCACTCAGTGGTTAAATATGTAAAGTGTGGTTTTAGCAAAGGAATTCAGCCCTAAGTGTTACTTGGCACCACATTATTAGTAATATACACAGTGGTCGTCTGAATGACAGCACAGATGCATTTCCCAGAAGGCCACATTCTACTGGAGATTACCTTGTGAATAGTAGCTTAGGTCTGCAATATTTAAAAGATGTTGCTGCCATTTTAATTTATCCCTCTCCCTTTAGTGAAATGTATGTTATAAAGATGAGCTAAAGAGACATAAAACTCTTTACTAGCCCCTCTCATTATTAGTAAAAGGACTGGTTTAACTGTATAAGATTAACGGGTAATTGTTACGTCTCTGGAATTAATGCCATTGAACAATGCTCTGAAAACCACCATTAAAAAAAGAATTATAAAAAAAATTTAAAATCACAATTATTTTCTTTTAATGTGATTTTAATGCTTCTCCATTATCTATATTAATCTATCAAATCTATCTTTAGGCAGAATTCACTGGCTTTGAATGGTAGCCGACACTCCTCAAGCAATGCATTATCTCAAAGTGAGTGCTTGGGAAACCTAGTTAAGTGTAAAACAAGAGCAGTTTGACGGTGGTCTGGTGCCAGCGGAGTGCTGAAACCATAACTACTATATTGTGCTGCAGTGTGCAGTGCTTATGGTTTAGAGTACCCCATTTACTACAGCTTGTAAGTGGGCTGAATTAAAATAAAAGCCTTTTTTGTTTTAGATACTGCAACTTTATAAAAATAAATAAATTAAGGTGCCCGGAGATCCCTGGTGCTGGCGTACCTTTATCGATTCATGAACGGTTTAACTCTAAAGTCTGTGTTCCAGCTCCGGATCACTCTGCCTCCCTGTCTTTCTGCTATCTGAAATCTTGGATAACAATGGCTCGGACAGTGGTGCCGCTGATTGGCTTTAAACCATCAGCTAATGCACAAAGCCAATCAGTAGCTCACCATTAAAAAACAAAACTCAAGAGAGCTTCTTGCTCTCATGGCGGAGGTAGCCAGAACTTGGAAGACCCCAGGTATGTTGTCAAAATGTTACCAAACAGTTTGGCTACCTACATTGGAACAGGGCACCCCTTCTCTGTAACTGTTCAGCATGCTTCCTTTAAATATAGGAATAAACAAAATATAAAAAATCCTGGAAAATGACAGTTCCTTTTAAAGGGACACTATAGTCACCTGAACAACTTTAGCTTAATGAAGCAGTTTTGGTGTATAGAACATGACCCTGCAGCCTCACTGCTCAACCCTCTGCCATTTAGGAGTTAAATCCCTTTGTTTATGAACCCTAGTAACACCTCCCTGCATGTGACTTGCACAGCCTTCAATAAACACTTCCTGTAAAGAGAGCCCTATTTAGGCTTTCTTTATTGCAAGTTCTGTTTAATTAAGATTTCCTTATCCCCTGCTATGTTAATAGCTTGCTAGACCCTGCAAGAGCCTCCTGTGTGTAATTAAAGTTCAATTTAGAGATTGAGATACAATTATTTAAGGTAAATTACATCTATTTGAAAGTGAAACCAGTTTTTTTTTCATGCAGGCTCTGTCAATCATAGCCAGGGAGGTGTGGCTAGGGCTGCATAAACAGAAACAAAGTGATTTAACTCCTAACTGACAGTGAATTGAGCAGTGAAATTGCAGGGGAATGATCTATACACTAAAACTGCTTTATTTAGCTAAAGTAATTTAGGTGACTATAGTGTTCCTTTAACTGTAAACATAGCATTGATTTATTTTGCATATTCACTATATGAATTAATGTACTTTTAATAGATAGATCCTTATTATTTTTTGTCTCAAAGCAGAATTCTTACTTCATCATTATCCTTGATCCCAGAAAGATGAACCCTTTCATGAATAGATTTACACACTTTTTATGAATTCAGAGGACATTCATTTTTTTTAAATTTATTACACTCTTTGTTATGTTGCCGATGTGGGTGCAGGAAAGAAGAATTTATTTTGAAGGAGAGCGAAAAAATAAAATTATCAATGGGAACATGCAATTCTGTGCATTTTTTAGTTTATGGAAATTGATTTAACCTACTCAACTACTCAACATTTATCTTGCTTGGTCTTTCTAAATTACAAAAAAAAACCTTCTGCATGCCTACCAACTTATCTGATTTAGGGTTGCCGTCCTGATTTTGTTCCCTAGTGTCCCGCATCCAGATGTAGTATCAGTGGTTGCTTGTGCTGCTTGTAATGGCTAACTACATTGGAGACTGCTAGCTCCACTAGAATGGAGCACAGCCAGTGTACACTGTAGGCACCATAACCACTTAAAGTATGGGTCCCTTTAGTACTCCCAGCCTGTCCCCCAGTGACTACATGGCAAAGCCTTACAGCACAGAGAACCATAACTGGTAATGGCTAAGAGCATCAGCTGACACTCTCTATCAAATCACTGTGTTCTCTCCCTGCTAGTGAGAGTGGTAAGTTTTTGGATTAGAGTGTCAGTTGACTATCAGCCAATCACCACTGGGTATGCCATAACGCAGAGCTATTCTCTGTCTTTGTCATGTAGTTATTGAGGGTAAAGGGATCCTGTATCCCTGTGAAATTGTAAGATAACAGTTTGACAGGGATGCAGGAGACAGCGTCTACAGACTCCAGACACCATAACTGCTTCAGACCTGGTGCCCTTATGTGGTGTTTCTGAGGGCAACATGATAACTATTTATTGTCCATTCATGATGTCTCCCTTTCATTGTCATGTGGGGTTCTCTCTTCATGTCTATACTTGATTCCATAAATTGGTAAAGTCCTCAATTTTATATTAGAACTAGCAAAAGGTTATTGAAAGGTGATGCTACTGGGCTCTATAGTATATACTATAGTATATACAATATATAAGGTTTGACGACTACTATGTAGGCAGGCACCGAGTGTCACAGACCATCAAAAGTAGCACCCAGTTTCATAGTTTTGTCATCACTGGCTAGACAGATAAAAACAAATTATTAATGCAAGATGTTTTATTTTTGTATTATCTCTTAACTGTCAAACTTAATTTGTAGATGATGGATTTAGTTTAATGAAAGTGACAACAGTACAGAAAAAAAATTTCCATGTATAATATGACAAGCATGAATATTATGTCTGTCATTCTAGCATGCTTACAGAAATCTGGTTCTGCTAATTTCTGTAGACTGTGGCCACTTTATTGGAAAAATATGTAAGAGTATAAATTCATGGCAGCATTTCATTCCATAATAAATGGACATCTTCAACAATTGAGCAGAAAACATGTAAAGAATTTCCTGTATTCTGCAAATTAAAGTGAGAGTGATGTTCTGAAACACAATGCAACTGCTTATCAATATGTACATGGCTAGTCTGTCGGATCCTTTTATATTTTATTCATTTTTTATTTTTTTAATTGTACTTTTAGGAGAGTTTTTTGATTGTCAGTCATCTTTTTTTTATTTTTTTTATTTCTGGCTTAATTTCATCTCTCTCGCATAAAAGCCATCAAGCAGATTGAGTATGGGGGAAAAAAGAAACTTCTGTTTTTACATCATTCTTATAGTATTGACCCCTTAAGGCCCAGTGATGGATTAGGGCAATTACAACAATTACAAGTATTCTTTAAAGGTACCATATCTAAATAGAATATGCATTAATTTTGCATCAATAAGACTGTGCAGAGCTGCCGATTAAACGGAAATTTTACCCGGATTGTTTAATATTGTGCTGACGTATTCTTTATATTTAACAAAAATATCTGTTCATGAAAAGTAAAATTAAATTAAGAAATACATACTTTTGTAATTACCTACTCTGACCCTTGCACAAGGCAGTCAGCATAGATGTGATATGAGGAGAAACAGAAAGTTTGATGGGAATATTAAAGAGATCTAGTAAATTCTGCTTATTTTTGCAGAAATTTCAATTTCAGAATACCATCTAATTTACAGCGGCTGGAAAAAAATCCTCCACTTTACTGCTTGAAAATGTGGCAGAAATATTAATAAATGTGTTGTATTGGTGAAACATATTACGGACATTCAGAAATGTTAGGGTGCAAAAAAATAAAAATCTAAATCATATGATAAATTACTAGACTTTAAAGGGACACTATAGTCACCAGAACAACTACAGCTTATAGAATATGTTCTGGTGTGTAGAATCATTACCTTCAGACTTTTTGCTGTAAACACAGTCTTTTCAGAAAAAATGCAGTGTTTACATTACAGCCTAGTGATAACTTCACTGGCCACTCCTTAGATAGCTGTTAGAGATCCTTCCTGGGTCATGGATGCCTAAAATGCATCCAAACATTCAGTGTCTCCTCCCTCTGCATGCAGACACTGACCTTTCCTCATGGAGATGTATTGGTTCAGTTCATCTCTATGAGGAGGTGCTGATTGGCCAGGGCTGTGTTTGAATCATGCTGGCTCTGCCCCTGATCTGCCTCCTTGTCAGTCTCAGCCAATCCTATGGGGAAGCACTGTGATTGGATCAGGCTACCACTTCTGATGCTGTCAGCAGACTGCTTGTTTTTTTTAGGCAAACAGCATGCAGAGCTAGAGCTAGGGTCAGGAATACATGTTGAATAAGTCATATGACAAGTTTATAAAAAAAATAATAATTTGGAAAGCTTGTTTTTTTGGTCTTATTTTGTATTTATTTTATTGGAAAAAATATTCCTGAAACAAATAAAATCACAGTAGTTAACTTGGGATGATAATATAGTTTTATTGCAGTAATATTTCGAAAATAACAAATACACAAACAATGTGATATTTTAATCAGTATAAATATATGTGAAGTAACATTATAAATCGATGAGGACCTCACAAATGGTGTACTGCAACTACCAATTTTTGATTCACTTCTTTATGTCTACCCTCTTCTACTCTGTATCTTTTTTTTGCAATATTGTCTCAATAAACAGCTATTGTATTAAAATAGCTAATTCTCAACAAATAGTTATTGAACTAAAATAGACGATTCACAATAAAGTTATTGAACTAAAATTAGATGATTCACAATAAAGTTACTGAACTAAAATGAGATGATTTGCAATAAAGTTATTGAACTAAAAATAGATAATAGATAATGGCTAAATATGTTGGATTATAGCACTCACACAATTGGTACATACAATTGGTATACACATTTGGTACATTTTACTACCCATGTCATTAGAAAACTGGAATCGAGACAATTTCCAGTCTATTAAGTAGCCAACACTATCCTCAGGCTTGTATCTGTTGTATTAGGGGACCATGCACACTATTTTCTAAAACATCTTTTAGGATATGATACAGATGGGCCTTTTGTTTTGAGACATTTTTTTTTTTTTTTTAGTAGATTCATGTGTATTTCTTGCAAAGACAAATTATATATAAGATTGTTTAAAACTTCAAAATCACTTAAAAGGATACTCTAGGCACCCAGACCACTTCTGCCAATTGGAGGTGTCTGGGTGCCAACTCACACTACCCTTAACCCTGCAAGTTTAATTATTGCAGTTTTCATAAACTGCAATATTTACTTTGCAGGGTTAAGTCTACCTCTAGTGGCTGTCTACTAGTAGACAGCCACTAGAGGGACTTCCGTGTTCTTAGAACACGAAAAGTGTGTTATACGACGCTGGATGTCCTCACGCTATGTGAGGACCTCCAACGTCGCCGAAATCCTCATAGGAAAGCATTGAATAATCCTTTCCTTTCCTATGGGGGGATCTAATGCGCATGGGCATTAGGCCTCCCCCGCTGGCTGATGTCGGCGGGGGAGGAGAGTAGGAGGAGCCTGATCCAGCGCCGAGGGACATTTTTAACCCCTTCAGCAACTTGGAATGGGGCTACAGGTTCCTGCAGTGCCAGGAAAATTGGGGAATCCCTTTAAATCATTACATCATTACATCACTGTAGAGCGTATGGTACCTGTATTATTATTTTATTATTTATATAGCGCCAGCAAATTCCATAGCGCTGTACAATGGGTGCCCAGGATCAATCTAACAGTTAGTGGTCAAACTGTTTAAATGATTGCTCCAATCACTATGACCATGTCAGTGATTTGAAGTGGTCATGTTGGTAGAAGTCAGTATGAGCAGTATTTCAGCTTGATATTTGTAATTGTGTGCTTTGGACTAGTTGCACCACCAGCACAGGTGACATTGACAGCCAAGAACACCTTTCCAGGCTGCCAATGTCAATTCTGTGCATAAAATATTTCTGTCGTCAACGCACACTGTACGCTGCCGACAGAAGTGATAATCTTCCGCTCTGCCTGCAAGTGGAAGATATCTCTCCTCTCGCACCCTCCCTACCTGTGGGTGCTACCATTTGCCTCCCTTCCTTGCACATTTAAAAAAGAAAAAATGCCTCCTTTCCACTCCTCTTGTTGGCCTGGAATGTGTGTATGCGCTCTGACCTGGTGAAGTGCTCCAACTAAACTGCGCATGGCCCTTGTGACATCGGGGGTGGGGAGGATGAAGATCAATGCCAGGAGCTTTGCCCGGTAGTGAGTAAAATCTTTATTTTGCAGGATTTGCTGCAAATCGAGGGGGGTGGGGGTATATCTCCATAGTGCCAGCAGTGCATTTTAAACAAGAAAGGTATTTTGCCTCAAAAGGGTTAGAGTAACCCTTTATGTATGGTTTGGCAACTTACCTCTTTCCTTTACTAAACTAAGCAGGGTCATTCAGGACTGAGCACATTGGCTGAGAGTATCAGGTGAGCTGCATCTACCAGGCATTACTCTGCAGTGACATCCAGCTTCTCTTGCAAGATAAAACCAGATGTGGCGTGGGTGCCCAAGACACCCAGGTAAGTTGTCAAATGATACGATAATTGTTTGACTACTTACTGTGGGCCAACAACAGGGCACTCTTGGCACCATAATCATTGCAGCCGAATGTAGTGGTTATGGTATTTGGAGTGTTCTTTCAAACACATCTTCAGCTTGTTCTACCATATGCAAGATGTCACTGCGGAGTTGTTACAATTCTGGCCCAGGAGTCACCAATGCCAACACAGTGAATGGAAGATTTCAGAGAGAGATTAACTGTTCTAAAATGATATTTATCACTTTAGTAAAAAGAGAGTTACATTCACAGGAGGGGGGAGATGTGTACAGACAGACGATTATACTATATACAATAAATCTATGGAACAAATAGCATATGCACTCAAAAGAAAA
The DNA here is from genome assembly GCF_036172605.1 of Pelobates fuscus. Taxonomy (NCBI): domain Eukaryota; kingdom Metazoa; phylum Chordata; class Amphibia; order Anura; family Pelobatidae; genus Pelobates; species Pelobates fuscus. The sequence goes on along the minus strand of NC_086319.1, from coordinate 99,485,397 downwards.
TGTAGGGGTCATTCTCTAGGTAGAGAGCTGCAGAGAACTGATAAAGCAATGTTAGCCTAAATTTGAAAATGTATTTTCAGTACCGTATTCTGCAAATTCAAGTTCAGTGAATAAGGTAGGACGGAGAAAGGGAGACACAGAAAGACAGACAGATATATTATACCAAAAGGGATTCTGTGTTTGTTCACGAAACGATGAAATTAGGTAAACATAAGTTTGTATATTTCCAATAAACTACTGAACAACCTTTTTCTCATGCAAATGAATGAGCACTGAATGCAATACACATTGCATTTACTTGTAAAAAAAACAATTGAGAACTGTTCACACTAATGAATATTGGCTGAAAGCAGCTCGGCTGCTATAAATTAATTAAATACAAACTGTACATTGGGGTGGAAAAGACCCATTTAAATAGAAAAGTCACAAGTAGATTGCACTCATGGTTACCTATCTGAAACATAGAAACATAGAATGTGACGGCAGATAAGAACCATTCGGCCCATCTAGTCTGCCCAGTTTTCTAAATACTTTCATTAGTCCCTGGCCTTATCTTATAGTTGGGATAGCCTTATGCCTATCCCATGGAAGGACCATTTACATAACATAGTGCTTTTGCCTTATCTAAATATTTCATAGCAGTAATATTTGGAATAGGACAAACAAAGAAGCAATCTGATATTTTAAGCAGTACAAGTATAAGTGAGGTAACATTAAAAATAAATAAGGTACATTTTACTACCCATGTCATTAGACAGCTGGAATCAGGACAATGTCCAATCTGTTAAGTAGCCAAGGCTATCCCCAGGCCTGTCTCTCTTTTATTATGCAACCCTGCACAGTATTTTACAACATATCTTATTGGATATGATGCAGAGAGGCTTCAGGGGAGGAAAACATGTTGAGACAATTATTTTTATAAAGAAGAAGATTTACGTGTATTTCTTGCAAAAGCACAATATATAATAAAGGTTTGGTTTAAAGTACAAAATGACTTAATTCCATACCAGTGATTTTTTTACCCCTTGGGGACTCCAGACTGGGCTGGTGAAATAGCCAATGGATATGTAAATAGCCATTTCCATGTGAGTATATGTTCATTTGCATATAAATAGCCTTTTGAACTCTTGCACACGTTAAAGAACTCCCTATTCTTAGAGTTTCAAGCATGCAGACTTTGAAAACAAATAGTTTCAGAATTTCACTTTTATCGTGTTGCATGGATGATGACATGTGACTTGGCTGGATTAATCATGTCTGTAATAAATAAGACTGAAATTATCAAGAAGGACAGATGGACAATACCTACTGATACATTAGGACAGAAAATGCTGAATATTTTTCCATAATTGCAAAGGGTTTCAGTAACGGTGATAATGTAGACGGCTCGAATAGAAATTTTAGTGATAGGGAATATTGGCTGAATTCAGTCTATTGTTTGAAAAAATATTTTTAAACGTACTCCCCTAAATTTATGTGCATTAGAAAAAGACTGCCCCCTTCCAAAAATAGCACATTTAATTCATTGAACTTTTTTATCCTCACGATTTTTATTAAAAAAAAAAAAAAATGCATGTAAAAGATTTTCATAACGCCTTATAATTTAAAAAAAATAAATTACAACTTTTTTTCTTTCTTTTTATATAATGTAAACTCCAACTGGCTCTAGATCATAAACAAGGCCCCAACTGAAGATGAAAGTTTGCCAATATAGGCCTCGATTTTAAAAGCTTTCCAAATGATTCAATAATGTTAGAAAATTCCAAGTTATTTATCTACAAAACTCCTATGGACTTTAATGGTGATTTCTGGAGAAAAATCACTTGGAAACTTTTCTAACAGCATTGAATCATTTGGAAATCTTCATATATCGAGGCCCTAGATACCTGCTGCTGATCAGCACATTACCAAGGGAATACTGATAGCAGGATGTATGGCTGGAGGGGAGTCTAATTACAGGGAAGATTAAAGGGTCTCTTTAGGCACTATAAAGATTTCATCTCATTGAATAGTTTATAGTGTTTAAGGTCCCATGGTGCTACGCAGTCCCTCCATTCAGTGTTAAATGATTTTCGAGCAGTTTAACACTAAGGCCTCGATTTAATATTGGCCATGATTTAATAATATTGGATACGATTTCAAAATGATTTGGATACACTTTTAAATTACTCAATAGTAATTTGTAATACTTTTATTTTTCTAAATATGATTTATGTTTTAATATTTTAATACTTTGAAAATATCTTTTGAAACATAAATCCAAACATATTAAACTTTTGGAAAGCTTGTCCAAAAATATTAAATTGAGGCCTAAATCAGGGTCCCAGGTCACTCACAGCCCGGCCCCCTACTGGAAGTATGGCTTAGGCAATTTATATCAGCAATGGATACTATAATAATCTGAACGTGGTCAGCTGACACTCTCAGCCAATCACAGCTGTCCATTGCTGCTCAGGCTAATGCTTCCTAATTAGCAAAAGCAGCACAGATGGAATGGGCTGTTGGAGACTCTTGTTTAACATTAAAACATTATGAACAGTTTAATGCCAAATGGGAGAAGGCACCAGGGAATTCCACTCACTGAAAAAAACGTCATAAAGGTGAAGCAGTTAAAGTGCCTAAAGTGTCCCTCTAATGGCAATAGACAAGAAAACTTGAAAATGATTTGGTACCGAATCATAGTTTACATAATAAACTCTGGGTGCAGAGGATATGTTCTAGGTTAAACAGCCAGTTACATGTTTTGATAAATACAGTTTATAAGGAATGAAAAAAAATAAGTAGATTGCTTGTGGTTACTCAAACACCCTTCACTTCACTTCACAGTCTACAAGGTTATGGGGGGCTGTTAAGGGGCAATTGCCCCCTTGGCCACTAGCATGGGAGGACTGGCAAGTCAGATCATGGGCTGCTGCCTCGTACCATTCTTCTGATAATCAAAATAGCAGAAGTTGTGTTGGGATGTTTGTTTGCACAGTTCTGCAGTTGTACAGCTGCCCAAATTGTGTTGGGCCTTTGCTAGCCCAATATTGTGTTGTCTTGTGTATGGTCTGGTGGCCTATGCTTTCCAGACCTGGATTGGCCGACTGGAATATTTCCTTGGTGGACTGCAGTATCTTAGACTGAAAAAGCTGCCAGACTACAATGAGCATGTCTTTGAGGGATTCGGTGATCAGCGGGTGAGACAGTTATCATGATAATTCATGACACACTTCAGTTGTCATTGATATTGGTCTGTGGAAAACAGAACCTGCATTACTTAAGCATGTGAGTAAGACCAGCCTCACTGAAATCTATGAGTTTTGCGTAAATAAAAAAATAAAATAGGGCCATTCATTTGTACTTGCCCCCAGGCCAAAATTTGCCCGCTCTCCTCTACCTGAGGTGCCATCATGACGGAAACCACCCGGAAGATGCCAGGGCTTGTATCATCACGGCATCACCACTGTATAGACAATGAAAGAACCTAGAAAATACTGATGTCATTAACAGAATATGAAAGTCCAAAGATTGGACTGAAACAAAGTATTTTTTTTTTTTAAATTCTTTATTTTTATCGTGCACAGAATAACAGTACGCTTGTTCGGCCACAATAGCTGTTGCAAGCTGAGTATCGATCACATATATTATAAGTTGGTACAGCATATCAGTAGGCGGCATATTAGTTTACAAAAAAAAAAAAAGGATGAATTAACGCTGTGAGTAACATTTAACCTGTTCCACCATAATAGGAGTTGCAAGTAGCAGAATTTGTGTAGACAAGTTAAGTTTGGCGTGGCATGTGAATAGGCGGCACATTTTTAATTTAATAATGAAATAAAGTATAAGAAAATTAAGTAATAACGTCTTGACAGTGGAGAGGCAAAGCCTTGTGTAAGATGCAGGCTTTTCTGACTGTCTATAGTATGTACGACAGTGTTGCGTACTATTGATAAGGTCGCTGTTGTTTTGTGGAGGCAGGTGTATACCCGCTTTCACGTGGTTAGGCTTAGGTCTCGTGTTGATGGTGCACTACACTTTCCTGTACTTGTAGTCATGTTCTGTAGCTTAATGGTGTGTGTGTCAGTGCGTGCGTTTTAGTGATTTGGTCTGGTCTGTGTGTTCGGGAGTCGGTGTGTGTGGTAGGACTAAGGAGGCCTGTGTGGCTGTGTAGGTTGCCTTATCGTTTCAGCCCCTCTGTCGGTACTTGCGGCTTCCCGCAGTACGTTGCAAGCTAAACTTAAGATATATAGTCTAGTAAATAATACCAACAGTAATTAAAATCTAAATAAGATAGTACAGTGAAAAATCACAAGTGAAAACTAGGAACTTAGCGGTAGTATGATCGGGCAGTCTTTTTAGCTTATTCTTCCTTGTCCCCCCCATGGTCTCAGGTGTCCGTTGTGGGCCGGCCGGCCCTCTGCGCTCTAAATGCGGTGAAGGACGAAGTAGGGGCCCCGGCTGGCTTGAACGATTGCACTTTGGCCATGTCCCAGGTGTGAGGAGGCTGCTGGTTCGGGGCTTGGATGGTGTTCACCGGGTTTGTCGGCAATCCCAGCGCGGTCAGCACTGAGTCCATTTCCGCTGCGTCTGTCAGACGGGTTGTCGCGCCCCCATGGGTTATGATCAGGCTCCTGGGGAATGCCCAGCGATATGGGATGGAGTGTTGGCGGAGCGTGGCTGTAAGTGGCTTGAGCCGGCTTCTCCATAGCACTGTGGGCCTAGACAGGTCCTGATAGAAGGATAGGGTGGCATTTTCAAATGGGTGGTCGGCTTTGCTTCTTACTGCTGACATGAGGGTCCGTTGTGCTGTCCGAGTTCTCAGCTGCAGTATGACATCCCGTGGGGTATCCACTGGAGCTTTGGTGGCTCTTGGGATGCGGTACGCTCCGTCTATCTCTGCCTGGCGTGCTTGTTGTGGTGTGAGCAGAGAGGTAAGTAGTCTCCCGATGTAGTGTGTTAGGTCGCTCGAGACCACTGTCTCCGGGATGCCCCGGATTTTTACGTTACTGCTTCTGTGTCGGTCTTCGAGTGCGTCTAGGCGAGCGGTGACCTGAGACTGGCTGCGCTGGAGCTCCGTATTTTGGGCTTCCAGTTGTACACATCGGGCCGCCAGGTCTTTTGTGTCCCCTTCTGTTGATTTAACACGCCCTTCCACTGCTTGTATCTCTCCACGCAGTGTGGCTACATCTGCGGCAAACAGCATGCGGAGGTTGCGGAGCAGGGCTTTGATATCTCCCTTTGTGGAGGGCAGCTCACTGTCCTCGTCGGAGGATGGGAGGTGTAGTCCCCCTGCGCTAGGGAACTCATCCAGCTCGTCCATTACTTGGTCCTCGGAGGAGGCAGAGGCCGCGTCGCCATGTTTTTTTTTTGGCGCGGTGTAGTTTGAGGCCTGTGTGGGCCGGAGGAGAAGGTCTCCGATGTCGCGTGCCCCTGTCAGTTTTGAAGTGCCTTGGTGTTTGGACCTCTTCCCCATCTCGTTAGGACCTGGTGTGGGCTAAAGTCGGCGTGTTATAGGTAAGTATATTGCTTATTTCAGGCTCTTTTCAGCGGAGCTCTGCTGAAACACGTCTGCTAAGGTTGGCTGCTGGCTCCGCCCCCCTGAAACAAAGTATTTTAAGTATTAATCAAGAAGACTTTTGTACTGAGTGCAAAGTCCACTGAGTGCCCTCCATTGTTGAATTGTATACATTTGGCTGGACTTTGTAGCACCTTGGCATTGAATATTTGAGATAAGAGTTCTGGGCTCTGGAATATTACATATAAAGATATGTGAGTACAAGGCTAGTGAGCTAGTATATCAATATCGCAATTGTGCGCTTTAGTGGATATATTGATGTAACAACTCTAAATATAATACAAAGTGCTTAGAGACATATTAACTTTCTAACATATTTACACAAAAGAGTAATTTATAAAGACAGAAAATGGACACATGATGTTGGTGAGGAATATGCCTATAAGCCTTGACTCTCATATTAACTCTAACATGTTTAAACAGTTATTATAAAAAGGGGCCTTAAATGGAGTAATCACCATAGAAGTCTAGAGAGAATTTTAATTGTTTTTCTTTTACTGATTTCCCATTTTATTGTCAGAAATGCTGCAATTTTGCCTAGATAGATTATACCAACTAATAGCACATGAGGATACATTAAGATGAATAGCTCTAATGGAATTCACTAATCTCTACAAACCAATAAGTGTCCATAGTTCAATTTGGTGAACATACACATGCTCTTTACATGGATTCTTTATACTCATTACGCAAGCATATTTTCCTCTGAAAATTGTGCATTGATACAGCATTGCTTTTGGTGAGCGATGACAGCATAAAACACAGAAGATAGCTCACTTGGTAAATATAACAACTACACAATCTATCTCCACCTTGGATGACACATGTCTCTTCTGGCTAAATCACATTAGCCTGTCGTCAGATCTAAAAGTCAGAAAATGGGTCAGTGCTAGCACGCCACAGGAGATATAATAGTAAGAGAGTATAGGCAGCACACCTATAGGAAGAAGGGTCCCCTCTAGTCCCCCCAAAACGTGATAGGGATGATAAAAAATTTGAAAAATTTTATAAGTAAGATAAAGATAATAATGTAAATAAATAAATAAAGTATAAAATATATAGTCCAGGTAACTTAACACTAGTCCAAATAAGGTAACACAACAGTAAGGAGGGTTCTTTGTGGAGCGGCAGACTGGATTGATAGTCACGAATATGGGCTTGTAATCCGATGCAACATGTGGAGAGGAAACAGAAGAAAGGACTCCAATGGTACAGTATATAAATGCACTGGATAACAGAAGGTATAATAATAAGAAACTACTCACAATATCCAGAGCTTAAATCCAGCTCTGGTTGGGAACGTGTGAAGTGGAATAATCCCCACTCAAGGATATGTAGGGTTCTTCAGGTTTCCAATATTATACAACCCGGAAAAATAAAAGATAATAGAATATACTGCTCACTGTATCTTTAAATAATAAGATAAAATATGAAATGTACTTACAATATGCCGAGCAGGCTCACTGCTTGTTGTATAGCATATGGGTGGTATAGTCCCCACCTAAGGATCTACATCGTCAGTTCTAGTTCAGTAAAATAAGACATTTTGGGTTATTTACTAATGTTGAGGTGAATTCAAATTTAAGGACAAAGTAGTCAAAATAGAAACCTGTCAGCTATGCGTTCAGTTTGGCTACTCTGGCCTTAAATTTGAAATTCGCTTCCAACTCACTTGGAGTACTCACTTTAGTAAATAAGTATGTAAGTATTTTTCTTGCTAAAACAGTTTGATGATTGTTGTTAAATTAGACTACAAGATCTCCATCTGACCCAGGCTAACTAGTCATGAAATTGTCATGGACACACAAAAACATACTTCTAGTTGAGAAAGGAGATGGTAACTTTTAAAGATACCCCCCATTCCCACATTTGATGGGTTATAATCTAGAGAGGTGGCACAGACAACAATAGCTTGTCCATTCACAGTTAGTTCAGAAATGGCACCACAACCAAAAAAAAAACTGAACACATTAAAGGTTGATGCCAACCCAAAACACTGACTATTCTATTTCTAGAAAAAGCACAAAGTGGGAAAATGAGGCTGAGGTAGGATCCTCAGTTCCTAAATTTAAAAAAACAAAAAAACTCCTATGCAGCTACAAGTTCCTGAACCACTGTAATTCTCTAACATAGGAGAAAATATCAACATAAAAACTTCATGGACAGTGGTACACCACAGTGCTACTGTGTGCTTAGTGAAGGACAAGCAAAGGCATTTAGGGTCATATAACCTTTCTCACATATAGGATAAGTGCCCTGATAGAAATCCTGTGGTATGATTCAATATCTGAAATACCATGGGTGATCAAAGCACCCAACTATTAGACTGTAAGTGTTTTAGTGGTCAATGCATGGGCACGTGTTACTGTGGACATATAAATCTACAATTAGTAAAAAAAAAATATATATATATATTAAAGATATATATCTCATTGCAAGAAGTATACAATGAGAACCAAATCTGTGAACAATGGTAGTTTTTAGAAGAAAGCAGATGAGGAAAACCATATTAAAATCACAAAATGTGTATTAAAGTGCTTCATATGACATATATGATATAAATGATGGAAGAATGTTGCAGGTAGATAAAAAAAAAAGTTATTGTAGCAAACGTACAACCCGAGGGCCCATCATAGTAAATTTAAGGAAGCGAATAACCCTGTAAATGTATATAACTAGTTTAACTAATTTGGTACTAATTGTACATCTTTGGTATCTTTTCATAGATGTTTTTTAATTCTAATTTTAGTTCTCCTGTAGAATTGAATATATCATATTTTACTCCTGGCAATATTTTCACTTTTTTTTTTGTAATGCAAAGACAGCACACATGATTTTTGGGGGTATCAGATTGCATTATAGTTTAAAGAGAATTGCAAGGTCCCCATCTCCCAGCCATTTTGAAAACATAAGATATCATAAAACATTTTCCAATCTCCTAGAAAGTGCATAATACATTCCATTGTGTTTCACAGTACAAAATATATAGTTACACAGACATTATGAAGGCCAATTATATTATCTATAACTCATTGTTTGGGAGGGTGTCTGGTATTCATGGATACAGGATTATTTGATTGTTCACTGAAGTGTTAATTGTCAAGAATTTAAAGTGAATTTAAAATTTGCTGACTTTGGCCTAAAATGCTACTGTAACTTTCAGTTCACCTTGACTTTCTAAATGTGTTTTCACCTACATTTTGCTTTTTGAGTTTCATATAAACTCTGGGATATGAACAGTTTGGCTTTCGATCAAGGACGGACAATCTACAACACTCCAACTGTATGCCTGCCAAGGACAATACGAATAGTAGCCAAACAATAGCTAGATGGCCTATCTATCAGCTACATGGAGATAATTGCATTTTTTTTTAGCACAGACCCTCCTTTTGTGTTTGGGATGTCCATCTGCCGTAGGAAGGCAAAAAAAAAAAAAAAAAAACAACACATATGGACAAACAGGGGCAATGAATACTAAATACCACCTACATCATATCTGCTCAGTCAGTTAGGACTGGGGTAGCACCGTGTCCTGAGATTAGACAGTGACTGTGATTTAAACTCTAGACTTTAGCTGCTGCAAACTAAAAATGGGTGATCAAAGTTATGTTTTTTTTTCCCCCACTGACCCTATGGATCAGCATTTTGAAATAACATTAAATGTTAATCTTCACATACCCCTTTATATATTAATTCACAATTAATAGATATTATCTTTATAATAAATATAAAGCTAATTCAGTTGTTCAATATCATATATCTGTATATATATACACATCTATCTATCTATCTATCTATCTATCCATCTATCACAAGGAAGAGAGATAGATATTTAATAAGTCAAAACAGTATATCTGGAGATCTTTTTCAATTCTGCAATTCTGGCCCTAATGTTAAATGTTAAATGTAAAAAAAAAAAACACGAAACATTCACTATCACAATTTATGTGAGCAAACCTGCTCTGACAAAAAAAGTGCATTGTGGTATATTCTTCACAAATATATAACGAAAAACATTAATTACATTTTTCATGAAAAATATTCTGATCCTTTAATAGTTACAAAACTGATACTTCAAAGTCTAATTTAGCAAAGTGTTTAGCAAAATATAGAAGACTTGTCATGCATTTTAATATATGTCCTAATTAGAGTACCGGTATATAAGTATGTGTACTATGCTTTAATGAAGACCAGTGATAGCCAATCCATTAAGGAAGCCATTTCTGGTAGTTTGACAAGTTTACATTACTCTGCACTATTATTTGAGGCAGTGGAGACGTTCCAGTTTACAGACTATAATCTCACTGATATTAAGTAGTTATTACCAGGCATTTTTGGAGGCAGGGCTCATAGTTGGCCCTGGGTTCTCATTTTTTTTTTTTACTGCTCACATTTAATAACTTGTTTTTAAATATACAGATACGTGCACACACAAACACATCAGTGTGTGTATGTGTGTGCATGTATGTGTATCCAAAAAAAGTGTGTAGGAAAACTTTCATACTATTGTGCATGAGTCATAGACAACACTTGACAAAAAAAAAAGCATTATGTTTAACCACTAGAACCAATTTATTTTACATTGTTACATTAACCTTAAGTGGAGAATTCTGGGTAAATAGGAATCTAAGCTATGCACAAACAGGAAAGTCTTTATTTTCCCTCACACATCTGACTTATTGTTCAGAGAGCAAAGAAAAGTATTTGGAGCGTATGTATGGTAGACTGTTTATTTCTGACTAATGGCTTTGATCCATTAATTCTATTGTGGCATCTTTTGCCAACACCTCATTTTCTTGGGAGGCCACTTCAAAAGTTCAGCTTGATGTCAATGAATAGAACCTACATTTCTTTTTCTTTTTTTTTCCTCTCAGCCCAAAGAAAGGAGGAAGCAGAGCATCATGGGCTAACTGTTGACTACATCTGTGTCAGTGGTCATGATAATTAAACAGTATGGCGAGGAGGGCACTCTGAGTACCATCATTATGTCATATTGTCTGTTGTCCTTTTCCTTTTATATTAGGACTTTTCATGTATTCTAATAATAGCTGAACTCTGCCGAACTTTTTACGGTTATAAATGATACTTTAGAATACTCCAGAATTACTTTATTAACCATTTGAGTATAAACTAAAACTACCCACATTAACTTATTAATTAGGAACCCTTATCATATTTCCAATCTTTTTTTATTTTATTGACAAAAAAAAGCTGTCTAATGTGACAATGATAAACGTCGATTACTTGTAACATATCTAAACTGTGTCAGTTTTGTGTCTGAATTACAGATACACCCATCAGTTTATTTTGTCATAACACACTTGCCTACTCAAACTGAGCAACTATTTTACTTATATTTCCTCAATATCAATTTGAAAAAAAAAAACAAAACTAAAAACTAGTCGGTAAAAGTCAGACAAAAACTAGCGCCCCAGTGACATTATTTACACATTAAATGCCTGTTGAGGTCCAGGTCTTAGCAGGTGTTAACTGAGGCAATTCTAACAATGAAAAAAGAAACATAAGACAAACAATACGTCATGCAGTATTAGTACAGGGAAAATGAACATGTGTGGTTTTATTTATTTATTTATTTATTTAGCGAGTTTTTTAAATTACTGACTAGGCACATCCTTTCATGGTTCTGCCTGTAGAGTACAACCCCTATAGACCATGTAGTACAGGGAAGGGATCCTGAGACCCAGCCAATATCAACTTTGCAGAGAGTTCAGTAGAACTGACTGAGCAGGCTCTCAGACACAATAACTGGGATCTTACAATGCAGGGGCTCACCCACAGCCAAACTTTCACCATGTGCAGAAAGACATCATACAGACTTCTATACAGGAAATTAGTTTTGTTTTGTGTTTTTTTTTTTTTTCTCTCTCCATCACTCACTGTTACTTTGAATGACACACCCCAGTCACCTGGAGGAAACCTTGCTAGTCTGGTGTATCCTAGCAATTTTAGAACACTCCAAGCTGAAACATATTAAATTAAGAATTCGGAGGATGTTTGACTTGTTAAGTTCAGGATTACAGGTTTGCTGTGTCTCCTGTACTCACTCCCTCCTTGGTTGAAACACAGTCAGACTAGACCCAGCTAATTACCCATTTAGTTCCTACCTTCTCCTGGTCCAGGTTCTGCAGCACCTCTTTCCCAGTCGAAGTCTTGATCTCCACACCAGGGCTGCCCACATCTTGGTCCCCGGGGGCCTTGTCCTGTTTGTTTTTTTCTTGGGGTTGGCTAGTTGCCCCTGGACGAGTAGAGGTATTCTTCCTGCCCCCTCTCTGCCCCACAGATAGAGAGTCGAAATCTATAGTCTTGCTCTCAAAAGCTCCTTCCACATTGCTAAACAAGCCCCCATACTTCACCCGGGGCACCTGGTCAGTTGTTCCCGGACGAGCAAGGTAGAAAGGCAGATCGTCTTCCTTGTCCCATCCCCTGTTGCCTGATGCCATTGCTGAGACACACACAGAGGGAGAGCTGGAGCTGAGCACAGACCGGAGAGCTGGGAGCTGACACAGGACACAGAGCGATGCCGGTCACAGCCAGAGGGGGCAGTGCTGCGTCTGATCTATGAGCTCAATGACACGAACACACACTCCCCATCACTGGCAGCAGTCACGCTGACACCCTCCCCATCACTGGCAGCAGTCACAGTGACACCCTCCCCATCACTGGCAGCAGTCACAGGAACACACTCCCCATCACTGGCAGCACTCACAGAGGCACACTCCCCATCACTGGCAGCACTCACAGAGACACACTCCCCATCACTGGCAGCACTCACAGGAACACACTCCCCATCACTGGTAGCACTCACAGAGACACACTCCCCATCACTGGCAGCACTCACAGGAACACACTCCCCATCACTGGCAGCACTCACAGGAACACACTCCCCATCACTGGCAGCACTCACAGGGACACACTTCCCATCACTGGCAGCACTCACAGAGACACACTCCCCATCACTGGCAGCACTCACAGGAACACACTCCCCATCACTGGCAGTACTCACATTGACACCCTCTCTATCACTGGCAGCAAACACAGGGACACCCTCCCCATCACTGGCAGCACTCACAGGAACACACTTCCCATCACTGGCAGCACTCACACTGACACACTCCCCATCACTGGCAGCACTAACATGGCCATCTCTTTCGACAGTTAGTGACAGTGTGTGTTACTTTCATACAGCCATAGTTTTCTTAGCTCAGTACGAAGTGATAGCTCACAATGGAGGAGCTTCCATACTCAATACAAATAATCACTCTACATCTGAAAGTTATTAATAAGTACATGACTTTTTTTTACTAGCTTCTCTTTCCATTATTTTTTACACAGAGACACACTCCCCATCACTGGCAGCACTCACAGGAACACACTCCCCATCACTGGCAGCAGTCACACTGACACCCTCCCCATCACTGGCAGCAAATACAGGGACACCCTCCCCATCACTGGCAGCACTCACAAAGACACTCCAAATTACTGGCGGCACTCACAGGGACACACTCCCCATCACTGGCAGCACTCACAGGGACACACTCCCCATCACTGGCAGCACTCACAGGGACACACACTCCAAATCACTGGCAGCACTCACAGGGACACACTACCCATCACTGGCAGCACTCACAGGGACACACTCCCCATCACTGGCAACACTCACAGGGACACACTGCCCATCACTGGCAGCACTCACAGAGACACACACTCCAGCAATGGCATCACTCACAGGGACACACTCCCCATCACTGGCAGCACTCACAGGCACACACTCCCTATTACTGGCAACACTCACAGGGACACACACTCCATCACTGGCAGCACTCACAGAGACACACTGCCCATCACTGGCAGCACTCACAGAGACACTCCCCATCACTGGCAGCACTCACAGAGACACACTGCCCGTCACTGGCAGCACTCACTGAGACACACTCCCCATCACTGGCAGCACTCACAGGGACACACTCCCCATCACTGGCAGCACTCACAGGCACACACTCCATCACTGGCAGCACTCACAGGGACACACTTCCCATCACTGGCAGCACTCACAGGCACACACTCCCTATTACTGGCAACACTCACAGGGACACACACTCCATCACTGGCAGCACTCACAGAGACACACTGCCCATCACTGGCAGCACTCACAGGGACACACTTCCCATCACTGGCAGCACTCACAGGCACACACTCCCTATTACTGGCAACACTCACAGGGACACACACTCCATCACTGGCAGCACTCACAGAGACACACTGCCCATCACTGGCAGCACTCACAGAGACACACTCCCCATCACTGGCAGCACTCACAGGGACACACACTCCATCACTGGCAGCACTCACAGGAACACACACTCCATCACTGGCAGCACTCACAGGGACACACACTCCATCACTGGCAGCACTCACACTGACACACTCCCCATCACTGGCAGCACTAACATGGCCATCTCTTTCGACAGTTAGTGACAGTGTGTGTTACTTTCATACAGCCATCGTTTTCTTAGCTCAGTACGAAGTGATAGCTCACAATGGAGGAGCTTCCATACTCAATTCAAATAATCACTCTACATCTGAAAGTTATTAATAAGTACATGACTTTTTTTTACTAGCTTCTCTTTCCATTATTTTTTACTTGACAAATATTATTTCTGAATGCAAAGTGATAAATCATTTTACATATGATCTTATTTTTTTTACGATATGCAGAGTTCACTTTTACTGTAACTAAATCTCCATTATTATAGCCCAAGCCCTCCATGGATCGGATTATTGTTCTAGCACATCACACAGATTTTTGATTGGACAGAGATCTGAGGAATTTGGTGTCCCAGGGAACATCTTATGTTATGTTCCTCAAATCATTCCTGAACATAATTTGCAGTGTGTCAGGGGACATTGTCATTAAATGGTTTATGTGGTCTGCAGCAATCTGTAGATGGTTAGTATGTGTCAAAGTAACATCTACATGAATGCCAGGACCCATTTCCCAGCAGAACATTGCACAGAGCATAACACTGCATCCAATGGCCTGCCTTGCTCCCATAATGCATCCTGCTACCACCTCTTTCCCTGGTAAACCATGCACACGCACCTGGTCATTCACCTGATCTAAAAGAAAAGGTCATTCATCAGACCAGGCAGCCCTCCTCCATTGCTCCATGGTCCAATTCTGATGCTCACATCCTCATTAAATGAGTTCCTCATGGGCCCTCTGACCGCTCTGCGGCTACACAGCCCCATGCGCAGCAATGCAGTGTGCGTTCTGACACCTTTTTATCATAGCCAACATTAAGTGTTTCAGCAATTTGTGCTACAGTTGCTCTTCTGTGTGGTCAGACCATATAGGCTAGCCTTCATTCTCCACGTGCATCAATGAGCCATGGGCGCCCGTGATCTTGACACTGGTTCACCAGTTGCCCTTCCTTGCACCACTTTTGGTAGGTACCTACTGCATACCTGGAAAACCCCACAAGACTTTCTGTTTTGGAGATGCTCTGACCCAATCATCTATCCATCATCATTTGTCTCTTGTCGAAGTCACTCAGGTCTTTTTGTTTGCATATTTTCCCTGCTTCCAACACATAAAATTCAAGAATTGACTGTTCACTTACTGCCTAATATATCCTACCCCTTGACAGGAGCCATTGTAACAATATAATCAATGTTTTTAACTTCACCTGTCAGTAGTTTTAATATTGTAGCTGATCAGTGAATGTACATATACAGTAAATATTCGTTAGCCCTGACCAGCTCCCTGTTAGAGGCTCCTCGTTAAAGGGCCCTGTTTAAAAGAACCTGATTGAAGTTGCTATGGTGCCTGGAGCCCGCTGGTACTGGGTTCCTCACTACTGTCAAACTCACAGTTTAGCAGAGATGCTCAGTCCCCGGCAGCCCGCAGCCTGACCCCTACTGACAAAATGGCGAAGACAGTTATGTTCATCCTCACTCTATACCAATTCATATCAAGGACTGGTAGCTGATATTCACAGCCTTTGCATGCTACCCTGTTAGGGGCTTGACAATATCTTGTTCAGGAAGGCAGTCCTGCACCTTTCTGGCCCTGAGGGAGACTGAAAGTATAAATTTTAAGTCTTAATGGTAACCTGTTCCAAATACGAGTCAGAACTATAGCTTTCAGTGATGTTAAAATGCCCTTTGGTTGACAAACGCTCAGAGTGATACAGGCCTTCCGAACAGATGACAGCTCACTACAATCCCCTGCGCTTCTGAAAGCTACATGGCTTTTATATAGCCCTACGTGCCTTAATATGCCAAGGTTAATTGCATTAGAATCTTAATGTACAGGCACCCAAAGCTCCATTCTATCACCCCACAGATGCGCCTTAGGCCATTCTAGTTTAGGCGAGAGACATTTAACTAAAAAAAAAAAAATGAGTTGATGCATGCAATGTGTGACATGTCGAAACAATGTATTTTCTGTTCAATTTACCTGCAAAGCACACTATATGCTGTACAAAATGCACAAAAATAACGAAATAAAAATGCCCTTTTAATCAAAAAGACTATCGTTGGTAGAGCATTCATTTAAAAAAAAATTATTTTTGTTGTGCATAAGTTTGACAGACAAGCTTGTGATGCCACAACATCAGACACAGGCATTTCAAAAGGCATGTTACTGTGGCATGTAATTGAACTGCACATTTGCAATAATAAACAGGATAATGTAAGCAATGTCATATATCGAAAGGCAAGGAGATTAACTGAAAAATACTGCGTTGGCTGACCATGTGCGTCGGCCATCTTATGTAGCCCGGCCTCGGAGCAGGAGCGCTGCAACTCACCCAGGTATGTCTTGTAGGAGCTGTGTTTGCAACCCCATCGGGGACCGGGATGACCCCCACCGGCTCAGAGGGGGGGAGGGAAACGTGGCCCACACCGCAGTTGTGTCACAATAAGGCAGGAAATCGGCCGCGTCTCTTGCTACAGATGATATAGCAGGCCGCAAGGGGCTTCAGGTGCCTCAAACGTTGAGGAACGCTTGTTAAGTTGGTCTAGGAGATTGTCAATGTTGTCTCCACAAATCATAAGGCAAATTCGGCTGCTCAAATTAAATATTTCTCGATTTATGAGCGTATATCACAGGATTATCTGAGGAGCTCCCTCAGCCTGCGTCCTACTTGCTTGGTGGTCAGGCCCCGCCCCCGGTGGGACATTAATTTTAAGGGTGTTCATGCACAAAACCATGATATGTGTTGATTACACCATTGGGCTGTATCCCTGTGCAAGTTTTGAAGGAGCAAGGGGAAATTAATTAGTTATGTCTAAATAAGGTCACAAGATATCCACATAGCCAGGTATTTTATCTTTTCTCTGCAGTATCAGAATGGGAATTATTCCTGCAGGGAAGCAGATTCCTGGGAGGAGAGAGAGATGTCCAAGTCTTCAGACTTGTCTATGTTTAATTTAAAGTTAGATATCTTTCCAAATGTGGAGAATATCTTTTAAATATTCAGGAGAGAAATTTGAGGTTGTCGCATAAAGAAGAATAGGTTATTGGTACGCGATTTGATTCAAAAAAAGGCTCCACGTGTAAAGTTGGAGCGAGAAAAGGGACAGTCTATTTCAGACAGAAACTGGCCAGGAGAGAGAACCAACTTCAAACCGGCCATAGTGGCAGAATTTCTTTTTGACACTGATAGAGAGGAGAATGGTACACCAGCCATCTGAGCAGTATGTTTTACATCAAAAACTCTGGACATGTTGGCCTTTGCCTCCCTACCTGGAACAACTTCTGACTGTTCTGAGCAGACCAGGGAGGGGATTGGAGCGAGAACCTAAGCAAATAACATTGAGGTCCACAGTGAGCAGAGAAATAGGCCTATAACTCTAACACTGACCAGGATCCTTCCCCTCTTTGGAAATGGTTGTATGTGTGGTGAGTAGAGAGTCAATATGAAAACTATACTCCTGAAGCAGTGCATTAAACCCTAGAAGCATATGTTGGTATAAGATGTATCTGAATACATTGTAATAACAGAGGGATAGGCCGTCTGGGCCAGAGGCTTTGTTAGTGTGGGACAGCTTGACGGCAGTCTCCAATTTCTCTTCTGTAATGTCTCCCTCCAAACTAAAAGCCAGCTCTTCATTCGAAGACTTAGGAACCAATTTGTCCAGATATTGACAGATCTTCTCCTTTCTAGCCACTACCAATAAAGCAGATGGAGAACCCTGCAAGTTATACAGTTAGGTCTGGAAAATATTTGAACACTGACACAGGTTTTGTTATTACGGCTGTTTACCAAATTAACTTCAAGTTACAGTTAATGAATACAGGCTTAAAGTGTAGTCTCTCAGATTCAATTTAAGAGTATTCACCAGGGCTGGACTGGGGATACGAAGCATCAGGATCATGATGAAAGTCCACAAGAGGGACTGAAATGTTGATCTTCTCTTAAATAGTTCAATAAAAGTAAAGTTTTAAGGAAATCTGAGCGTGCAGTCAACTATTTCAATTGCCTGGATACTGGAGCCATGGTGATGCACCCAGTCACACAACTTTGAAGCCTGAGTGCAAGGTACAACAGCTTTTATTTATTTACATATATATATATATATATATATATATGTTTAAGGCTGTAAGGCCTGTATTTGTGGGAGGAGTTAAGCGTTCCTATATAAACGTTACTCCCCCCTTCCTACCTTGCCGTATGCACGCAGTTCACCTGTTCACCTCGCTTCCGTGACAGCTGAACTTCCGGTCTCGTCCACCGCTTCCGGTCTCGTCCACCGCTTCCGGTCTCGGCGTCCTCTCAGTGCCACCGCTCATCCGTTCGGGCATGTTCATCTAATTTGGTCCCCTAAACGAACCACCTCAAATACGAACACCAGGTAATCGGCGAATAGCCGTGTTCTGGCTATTTGCCGTTAGACAATACGCTATCACGTTGTACGTTTTTCTCCCCACTACTGCTTTATGTCAAACCTACTGCAATTAGTTCAGTTTATGTATTGATCAAGCAAAGTTTCTTAACAAAGTGGGGGAGTTGAGTTTACCCGATTTCCCCACTGATTAAGCCTTCTGTCAAAAGAGGGATTCTGTCTCACAAATAAAAAAGCCAGTTAATTCTTGCTTAGTTGTATTATCCGTGATTTACAAAGTATGGTTAACTGTTTCACTTCCAGAAAGGGTGGACAGTAGATTTCTCTTTGATGAAAGTTTTGATACATTCAGCACATTTAACTGTGCAGAGAGACATCGCTATAAGGGCACAGATTTCAATATGTGTTATGTCTAATCAAGAAGTAAGCTCAGTTTGTTAGAGGCTGGCTCTGTGATTGTATAAATCGTCCTGTAATTGTAAGGTTTTTTTTTTTCATTTTTGGGCTTTGACTTAAGACTTATTTACACAGGAGACAAGGAGGATGTTGTTGTTCTCGTAAATGTCTTTATATAGTGCTACACTCCATGGAAAGTCCGCTTAAAGCAGATCCGTTTCCAATTCTTATCTACACCTGGTTTATTCAAACAGCCACGGTTTTACATTTTTGAATAAATAATGCAGGAAGCAGCAGGCAGCCCTATCTTTAAGGAATATTTATTTTTGCATAATTTGGAAAATACCGTTATACATTGGTTTCGCAATTACTGTTGTTCTGCTACCATTAGTCAATTACTGGTTCACTATTGTCGCCTATACATACGTTTCTCGTTCACATTCCCAACAACTGCCTTTACAAGGCCACGTTGTTACACAATTGGGTATTTGGGGTATGTGGGCTTGATTCCTGCCTTGCCTCGTCAGGCCACGGCTTCACTCGACAACTTGTAGTACGTTCATTCATACTCACTGTCTGTAACAATTGTCCTGTTACTCACTACCTTGCTATTTTCACAGTCCTCTCTCCGTCGAATACTAATACGCAGGCTTTTACTACAAGCCATTACTCTTGTAGGTTTCGTGCTTTTCTGGTACTAGTCTATCCTAATTCACGTCTCTATTTACTGCCTGCAATACCACGCATCATTATAGGGGTTTTAACATAAGGGGCTTGATTTCGCACCACGACTCTGCACTACTACTCGTCTTGCGGTACCACATCTCACTATCTCACTATACCCATCCTAGACTCCCTCATCTCCTTTTATTTCTTCACCGTTGTCATCCTTTGAATCCTACCACGCTTTAGCACAGTATCCTCAAGGGCTACCTTATAGGGGAATAGTTAATGTCCTTAGTCTCTTCAGCGCACTCAGGATCTATGATTATAATCCTATAGGCAATATCACGGAATTCACTAAATAGATTACCTACTATCGTCTACCTGTACAACCAACTGTGTTGCCCTTCTGCATGTCTGCATAATCTGATACTGTTTAGAAGCCACTTATATTTTAGGGTTGACTTTTACTTTTAAACTGCACCTTGATTTCAGGTTCGAGACAACATCCTATCACCAGTCAATTACTGGCTTGTTTTATCTACAGGTTTCATTCAGGTACAAATACTTTTCGTTCATTTACTGCCTCATCAAGGCCACGTATTTACATGTTGGGTTATTGTGGTACGGGGGCTTGATTTCCCGCCTTGCCTCGACAGGCCACGGCTCTACTCGATTACTCGTTATACGTTTACTCAAACTCGCTATCTGTGGACAGTCGTCCGTTTCATACAAACCTCGCTCTTATCAACCTCCTCTCCCCCTCTGATACTATCGTGCTTTCTTGGCACAATACCTTCCTGTAAATCCCCCTTCAGGGTGATATCCTGAGTTTCTTCAGGGTCTATGGTTACTATGATGTTATCCACATCTCCTACAACTACACTGAGCTGCTAATACTTTTCTCTCTCTTCTATCCTACATCCTCAGTTCCTCCTCTTCTTCCTATCTCTTTTTTTATACCTCCCTGTAATTCGAACCTCACGGTTCCTATCAACCTCAACTCTGTTTACTGCATACGTTACGTTCCACCCTCATCAAGCCCCCGTCTAGGGTTAGAGAACTGGCTGTTTAGGGTTAGGTTGCTGGCCTTAGTTGTACCACGGATCGGGTCCCGCGAGGCCAACTCCCCAATCTCAACACGGAGATTTTGCCCCTCGGCCCAAATCATAGTTAGAGCCTCGCATTACCCACCTATCGGGTTCATAGCTAGGGCCTCACCTGACACGGCCACACGTATTTGGAACTTTACTGTCACTGAGAGGCCAACACCCCGCCACCACGCTAGTGGCACGAGCCCCACACCCAAACCATAGGTAGAGCCTCTCACCAGCCGCTTGGCAACTAGCAGGGCCTCACCTGTCACGGGGTAGAGAGCTTTTCGCTTCGGCACTAGTTAGCCAGCCAGTTCTACACATATTCAACTGTTTGTTATTAATCAGTTCGTTGTTGTTGTGATTTTTTTTTTTAGCACATCCCAAGAAGGTAATATGGGAGACGAACCATTCCTCCCTTGTACGATTACTGAACCGAACCCGGAGGATTCTGTGTTGGGGATCGGCTCGCTTGGAGAAATTTCTGCCATAATAGGAAGTCTAAACACCATTCTGGCCAATCTTCAGTCGTTCAACGATAGGCTTTCCGTCTTAGAGAACTCCAGCCTGGCTCGTATAGGCCCTCCACACACGCCCATTCCCTCCACCCCACAGAGTTGGCCCCCCGCATCACCTTTCACACCCCCTCACGGTCTGGGTACTCACCCGCTTATTTGCAATGATTTTAACCTGGGCATATGCAGGTCCGCCAACTGTGGATTACTTCACGTATGTGCTGTATGCCTCGGGACTCATGTCAAGACCGTCTGCCCATACATGTTGTATCAAAGTTCTTGAGTTCAATACTTTCAACTTAACGTTTTTGGGAGTCACATCCGCCCGGCGCTGGGTGGTATGTTCGTCTCACGGGTTCTACACTTGGTGGGGGTGTCTCACACTGTGCACCCTAAAATGTCATATCTCCTCAGCTAATCATGTATTATTTAATGTACACCACCGGTTGTACTAATAAACATTGCCTCAGCATTATTCTGTCTGCTCCGCTTTCAGTCGCATCCTCTTCCGTGTCATCGCGGTTAATTTCCGCATTTCTTAATAAGCATTTTTTAATCATCCTAATTCGGTCGCCCGGCTGTTGGGACTCGACAAATAGTGATCACCTATAGCGTTTTCTGATTGCACTACGACTACGTACGACAGAACGTGACCTTATTACAAGGCTCAGTGGTACACAACATTCACAGGCATACTGTATAATTGTAGTCTATTCTGCCTTTTTGCCACCTTTTATTCAAACCTTCATACAACACGATCGCACTATACTGAACTGGCATACACGTTCTGACAAACCTTTCAAACCATACCCCATCTTAAACATAAGATATCAAAAGATAAATAGTTGGTTTATCACTCTACAGTAACGTATGTCCACAGATGGGAATTCTGGGCAGTAACAGCATTCGCACCACACAACCAGGTCTTAAATCCATGTGCCTGCACCGTACAAGGGTTCTGAGACCCTACAACTCTACGATCACAACTAATCAGACTGGCAAATCATGTCTCCTCAAGGTAGATTTAGAAGGTGCAAACACTACATTGTGTCACGCCAACGTTCAAACCAGACAATTAAGACACTTGACCTACTAATCATTCCCTAACTACTCCAAAATACGATTCTACATTCATACTCCTGGCATTAGAGTAGGATAGAACCACTGGCTCCTATTTAGCACGCCCTTTCAATAAGCATGGCATCCAGTAGCAGTACGCCGGTACACATAATTAGTCACTAGGGATCAGGAACATTCCTAACAGATAAGAAGTAAGGCAAACGGATTTTATACGATAATTATAGTGCAATAAGTGTGTTTTCTTGCATTTCCTTTTGCCCTCTTTTACAGGCCTACCCCCTACGTCGGTTCCGGCACACCACACCGACTTAATTCCGATCACAAGGTATTTCACTATACGATATGAACCGACCACAAGTTTAAGGCTGTAAGGCCTGTATTTGTGGGAGGAGTTAAGCGTTCCTATATAAACGCTACTCCCCCCTTCCTACCTTGCCGTATGCACGCAGTTCACCCCACCCACCTCTCCCTCTTATACAATTCATTCGGGGAGGCCCTCTTTTACAGGCCTACCCCCTACGTCGGTTCCGGCACACCACACCGACTTAATTCCGATCACAAGGTATTTCACTATACGATATGAACCGACCACAAATATATATATATATATATATATATATAATTGTTCTCGGAATTTATCTAATATGGAATGGAATGTAGGAGAAGCAAAGTTGGTGGAGGTGTGCCGAAACCAACGTACGAGTAGGCCTGTGAGGAAGGCTGAACTTGATGGACGCAAGTCTCTTTTCAGCTATGTAACTATGTAACTATGTAACTGTAAAAGAGGGCCCACAAAGGTGAATTGTTCATATAGATGGGTGTAGGTGGGTGGGGACAAACAGCTTGCACAACAAAGGTAAGTAGGGGGCGTAGGGTTTATATAGGATCATAATGCCAAATGGCCTTCCAACTTGTGCTCGGAATTTATCTACTACGTGATGGAATGTAGGAGAAGCAAAGTTGGTTGAGGTGTGCCGAAACCAACGTACGAGTAGGCCTGCAAAAGAGGGCAAAAAGAGGATTCAAAGAAAACACACTTTATTGCAAGTTTATACATCTTGTCTACTGAAAGCTAGTAAGGAGCTTTTACTCTGATTGAGGTATACATGTAACTAAGCTGAGGATTACCTGTGGCCCCATCACCTAGTGATGTGGACTGGGGTGTAAGAGCTTGGAACTGCTGATGCAGTGCTTCTGCGAAAAAAGAGACCAGCGAAGGAAGCCGTGAAGTGAAGTAATGGATTAGTACTGATAGTGTGTGGCTGACCTTGGATACGTAAAACGGAGTGACAGCATAGGAGGTATAAATAAGATGCTTGATATGTAGGTTTAGAGGAAAAGGCAAAAAGTACAATAGTTTAAAAAAGTCTTGAATCAAGCAAACTCTACTTGTGATATGGAACAATATACAAAGCCCTGGTGTGAGTGATAGAGTAGTCGTGAAACTGCGTGAAGCGTGCGTATCTGTATGAGGTGTAACTGTGTGCTTAGTCCAAGATTATCTCATGAAAAGGTTGTATCCTGGATGGTATGTAGGGAGACCTTAAACTGAGCGTGAAAAAACTTCGGCGGCTGTGTTGTGGACACCAGTGTCAGGGTACCTGTGGTCTCTACCTCCGAAAGAGGTAGAGACTTAGCTGTTCCTCCATGCAGACGGTCTGATGGCTCCCTTCCCCGCGGTCTATCCGGTCATGCTAGGCCGGCCGCGAGGGAGTGACTGCCTTTTACAGCATCTAGGCAGGAAGTAGTCATCAGGACACTCCCCCGGAACGACCTGTCAGTCAATTGCTGCAGGACCAATCAGGACGCCTCGGAGGCATGGTTACTGCTCTGAACAGGGTATTTAACAGAGCTTCTTTCATTAGCTCATTGCCCTGTCGTGGTTCTAGCTTGTTCTAGTCACTCAGTGCTTGTGTATTCTATTATCCCTTTTGGTTTTGACCCGGCTTGTTTACCTTACTCTGCTTATCTCTGTTACCCTTGATTCGGCTTGTCTCTCGCTTACCTGTCTTCTGTTACCCTCGACCTCGGCTTGTCTTTGACCATTCTATACTGTACTACTTACGTTAGTCCGGCCATTCTAAGGTCCGGTATACGTATCTGGCTACTGTTTGTACTCTGCGTGTTGGATCCCTGTCCCGATCCTGACATTACGACAGGGCCAATGGATCCTGCAAGTACAAACAGTCAGCTGGCTGCTCCTGATCCTAGGTTTGAAGCCATGGATCACAGAATGGATCAGATGGCGCTTGCGCTACAGGCTCTATTAGCTTGTGCCAATAACCCACCAGAGGAGATACGTAATACCCCTGTTTCTCCTGTCGGTTCAGGTCTAGAGGTAGCCACAGTGGGTGCTTCTTCTCACATTACCCCCCCAGTACGCTATGGTGGGGCTCCTGAGAAGTGTCGTGGTTTTTTAAACCAAATTAGTATCCACTTTGAATTGCAACCTCGCTCTTATCCTACAGATAGGGCAAAAGTAGGATTTATTATCACCCTACTCATTGAGAAAGCTCTGAGATGGGCCAACCCACTATGGGAGAACGATAATCCATTAGTTTATAACTATAATGCATTTGTAGCTGCTTTTAGAAGAACATTTGACCCTCCAGGTAGAAAGGTTAATGCAGCCAGATTACTGTTGCGCCTGAGACAGGAGAACCAAACACTGGTGGATTATGCACTAGAGTTCAGGTCTCTGGCGGCAGAAATCAAGTGGAATGAGCAGGCGTATATGGATGTATTTTTGAATGGCCTATCTGATGTAATCCTTGATGAGGTTGCTACCAGAGAACTCCCTGAGAATTTAGAGGATTTAATTTCGTTCATCTCTCGTATAGATGAACGTCTAAGAGAGAGACAGAACACTCGAGAGAGGAACCAGAGACCTTCTTTTAGGTTAGCTCCCGCTGTTCCAAGTCCTGACTCCACGATATCTTTGCTTACTGAACCTATGCAGATAGGGCATACCCGCCTCTCTGAGGAGGAAAGACAGCACAGGAGAAGAGAGGGTTTGTGTATGTATTGTGGAGCCAAGGGTCATTTACTCTCGAACTGTTCTAACCGCCCGGGAAACGCTCGCACCTAAGTCTCTCTAGAGAACAGGCCTTGGGTGTTTCTATTTTGTCCTCTACTCCTGATTATAAAGATCACAGGCTTCTGCTACCAGTTTCCTTAACTTGGGGGAAGGAAGTAGTAAGGGCTATGGGATTGATAGATTCCGGTGCTGCTGAGAATTTTATCGACCAAGCCTTTGCTAGTAAGAACAATTTCCCATCCCAGCTAAGGGAGACACCTTTGGCCGTTGAGGCCATAGATGGTAGACCACTACTAGACCCTGTTATCTTTCGTGAGACCATACCCATTAATTTAAATGTTGGTATCCTACACGTGGAGAATTTATCTCTTCTGCTCATTTCGTCTCCTTCCGTTCCCATAGTTCTGGGGTACCCATGGTTGAAAAAACATAACCCTATTATCGATTGGGAGTTAGGAGAGATACTCTCCTGGGGCCAGGGCTGCCAGGATCGGTGTTTGTGCAAGGTTTCTCCATTAGCTAATATTAACATACCGGAGAATCCTACTCAGTCCACAGAAAGACAAATACCAGACCTTTACCTAGACTTAAGGGCAGTGTTTGACAAGAAGAATGCCGATTCTTTGCCTCCACACAGGTCATTTGACTGTAAGATTAAGCTTCTACCCGGCACTATGCCTCCGAGGGGCCATGTATATCCTTTGTCTGTTCAGGAAAACTCGGTTCTAGAGGAGTATATTCGGGAGAATTTAGAAAAGGGATTCATCAGGAGGTCTTCTTCTCCGGCCGGGGCTGGGTTCTTTTTCATTAAGAAGAAGGATGGCACGCTGAGACCTTGTATCGATTACCGAGGCTTGAATAAAATAACTGTCAGAAATGCCTATCCTATCCCACTGATTACCGAGTTATTTGATCGTCTTAAGGGCTCCAAAATCTTCACCAAGTTAGATCTCAGAGGGGCTTACAATTTGGTGAGAATCCAGCAAGGTCACGAGTGGATGACGGCATTCAATACCCGGTATGGCCATTACGAATACACTGTTATGCCATTTGGACTATGCAATGCTCCTGCAGTATTTCAAGATTTGATTAATGAGGTACTTAGGGAGTTTCAGCATGATTGTGTTATCGTTTACCTGGACGACATACTAATACACTCTAAGGAGATTGAGACTCACCATAGACAGGTCAGAAAGGTATTACACAAGCTGCTGCAACATGGTCTATATTGCAAATTGGAGAAGTGCAGTTTTGATCAGTCTCAGGTAGACTTTCTTGGATACGTGATTTCTGGGGAAGGTTTTAAAATGGATCCTGTAAAACTTCAATCTATTTTAGACTGGCCCTTGCCCAAAGGACTCAAGGCTATCCAAAGGTTTATTGGTTTTTCCAACTACTATAGGCGCTTCATTAAAGGATACTCCTCTATCATTGCGCCTATTACCAATATGACCAAACAAGGGGCTGATACTAAGTTCTGGTCTAAGGAGGCTCTGGGTGCTTTCAAGACTCTCAAGGAACTTTTTGCCTCGGCTCCCATTCTAGTCCATCCTGATACGACTCTGCCTTTCTTGCTCGAGGTCGATGCCTCTGAGACAGCAGTTGGGGCTGTTCTGTCTCAAAGGTTAGGGGTGGATAAACCGTTACACCCTTGTGGTTTCTTCTCTAAGAAATTTTCTGGGCCTGAGAGCAGATATGACATCGGGGAAAGGGAACTGTTAGCAGTCATCAAAGCCTTAAAGGAGTGGAGACATTTGTTGGAGGGGACCCTACACCCTATTACGATTTTGACGGACCACAAAAACTTGTCCTATATTGGGGAGGCTAAGCGCTTATCCTCTAGACAAGCTTGTTGGTCCTTATTCCTGACTCACTTCAATTATGTACTGACTTACAGACCTGGTTCTAAAAACTCTAAAGCCGATGCATTATCTCGCCAATATGAACCTTCTACTGTACCTGAACCAGTTCTTTCTTCTATAGTTCCGAAATGCAATATCATTGCTAATACGAATCTCAGGATTCATTCTCCATTATTGGCCGAGATCATTAAGTTGCAACATCTAGCACCTAAACAGACTCCTGCTTCCATGTGGATTCCTGCAACCCTTGGAGGTTCCAGAAAGACCATGGTCCTGTTTGGCCATGGACTTTATTGTCGATCTACCTATCTCTAAAAGACAGACTGTTATCCTCACCGTGGTTGACAGGTTTACTAAGATGGCACACTTCATTCCCCTGCCTAAACTCCCGTCTTCTCCCGAATTGGCAGAGATATTCGCTAAGGAGATTTTTCGCCTACATGGGATACCCTCTCAAATTGTATCGGACAGAGGCTCCCAATTTGTTTCCCGCTTTTGGAGGTCCTTCTGCTCTCAACTTGGTATTAAATTAAACTTTTCTTCTGCCTATCATCCTCAGTCTAACGGAGCTGCTGAACGTACCAACCAGAAAATTGAACAATATTTACGATGCTTTGTTTCTGAACACCAGGATGATTGGGTCAATTTTGATTCCTTGGGCGGAGTTTGCACACAACAATCTCGTTTGCGATTCTACTCATTCAAGCCCCTTCTTCATGAATTATGGTTTTCATCCGTCTATTCTTCCTTCGGATTCTCCTTCCCAGGGGGTACCGTCGGTTGATGTTCATGTTGCCAATTTGAGGAAGTTGTGGGATCAAACTCGACAAATCCTTGTGCACAACTCTATGTTGGTCAAGAAACACGCTGATAAACGTAGAAGGGCGGCTCCGGTCTTTGTTCCTGGTGATAGGGTATGGCTGAGCACGAGGAACATCCGTTTAAAAGTGCCCTCCATGAAGTTCGCTCCTCGTTATATTGGACCCTACAGGGTGCTGACCCGTATCAATCCAGTTGCGTATCGTTTAGCTCTTCCTAATACCTTACGCATCCCGAACTCGTTTCACGTTTCATTGCTGAAACCACTCATATGTAACAGATTTTCCTCCACAATAGCCCCTCCTCGCTCCGTTCAGGTGGAGGGTCAGGAGGAGTATGAGGTTAACTCTATTATTGATTCTCGAATCTCCCGGGAGAGAGTACAATATCTGGTTGATTGGAAGGGATATGGTCCTGAGGAGAGGAGTTGGGTACCTCAGGAGGATGTTCATGCTCCCCGTCTCCGCAGGGCGTATCACTCTCGCTTCCCATCTCGTCCCGGTTCATTCCGCCCGGTGGGCGTATCTGAGAGGGGGGGTACTGTCAGGGTACCTGTGGTCTCTACCTCCGAAAGAGGTAGAGACTTAGCTGTTCCTCCATGCAGACGGTCTGATGGCTCCCTTCCCCGCGGTCTATCCGGTCATGCTAGGCCGGCCGCGAGGGAGTGACTGCCTTTTACAGCATCTAGGCAGGAAGTAGTCATCAGGACACTCCCCCGGAACGACCTGTCAGTCAATTGCTGCAGGACCAATCAGGACGCCTCGGAGGCGTGGTTACTGCTCTGAACAGGGTATTTAACAGAGCTTCTTTCATTAGCTCATTGCCCTGTCGTGGTTCTAGCTTGTTCTAGTCACTCAGTGCTTGTGTATTCTATTATCCCTTTTGGTTTTGACCCGGCTTGTTTACCTTACTCTGCTTATCTCTGTTACCCTTGATTCGGCTTGTCTCTCGCTTACCTGTCTTCTGTTACCCTCGACCTCGGCTTGTCTTTGACCATTCTATACTGTACTACTTACGTTAGTCCGGCCATTCTAAGGTCCGGTATACGTATCTGGCTACTGTTTGTACTCTGCGTGTTGGATCCCTGTCCCGATCCTGACAACCAGGAATGTAAAGCAGGTTGCTGCCAGCCAAGTCAGCCTATGAAAATAGCCACAAAATGGTTAGCGAGGATGGCCGCCCGAACGTAGGCCAGGTGCCATGGTGAAGGGTGAATAGATAGTAAATTAAAGGCGTTGGATAAGTCCATCTTGCTCAACCAAGCCTTACTACTTGTTAAGTGATAGCTTGTATGGCATGATCGATTTGCGTAGTGCAGTGAGAACTCCATAGCGGGAATGAGGGAGTTTGATGCTGGGAATGGATGTGCGGGAATGGAGTGCTTTGCGGAAGAGGTCTATGATCAGACGTATTATAGGGTATAGTGAATTTCTACATCGATGGGAATGGTATGCCAAGATGCGAAGTGTGAAGACCGTAAGGAGGCGATCATGAACCCAGCGTATGACTGCTGTGGACAGAAGGTGGTCCACCGTAAGAGGGTCAATGGGTGTAGATAATAGGTTAGGGCCTACGAGTGTACCTGTGGGAATGGCGATAAGGCTCGTGTGAACCCCTGTGAGAAACCCGGCACCAGAATCTACCAGATGCCTAGCTGGGTGTAAATGCAGATAGTATATTAGGATAACAATGTTAACCTTAGTTGGGTGTATCTTAGGTGACAGATGGGCTGCGTATGTGGACTAGGTGTAGATTCTGGAGCAGATGTGCAAAACCCTGCATGTAGTGAAATAGCATACCCCAGGATTAAAGTCATAGTGCACCCGAGCCTTCCCCAGAAATGAAATGGTCAGCCCAGCTTGTCCCTCTGGCCGCCTCCCTGACTAGTGCATGGGGTGAAGGGGTGGTGAGAAGTGGAAGTAGCTGTCTCTATGCGAGAGGCAATGATAAACAGAGGAATGGAAAGCTTTGTTAAGTCGTGGGTGTCACTCTTTGGAGTACTAAAATGTTGCCAAGAATATATCCTTTGTACTGTAGGGAGTCTTGTGAAGTGATGTTAGTTTAACGTCCTTTCCATCGAGAATTACTTTCTCCATGGAAATTGGAACAGGGTGGGCCGGTGAGACGTATGGAGTAGTGAGCCAAACTGTATGACCGAGATTGCCAGGTGAGCGCCTGCCGGGCTTAACGAGACACCTGGTGTGGCTATAGCCGATTCCATTTATCAGCCTGTTAATCATTTGGAGGCTGGCCAGGATAGCGACTGGGGTCTCCTGATTGGAATCTGAGGAGTAAGCTGACGGCCCTTGTGAACTAGAGCCGGGCCTGGGAACATTGGGCTGAGCCATTGTGAGCCAGTGTAGTTCTGCCTTACTGGCAGTGGCTGGGGAGAGGATACCCCTGTGTCAGAGCTCTGCTGATATTTTTTAGAATGTACCAGAATCCCAGGTAACTGAGGGTAGAAGGGGTGAGGGATTCCTATGGAGACCCTGGCCAGACTGGCGTGCTGGGTCCAACAGCAGACCGATTATCGGGATGGATACTTGTGACATTCTGAAAAAGAAATAATGATTTGGATAAGTAATGTGTCTTAGAGGTATGGATGAGACCTTCAGAGAACTGGCCTGCTAGCTAGTGCCGAAGTGAAGAATTTACCTACTACCAAGTGACAGGTGAGGCCCTGCTAGTGCCAAGTGGCAGAGAGAGGCTCTACCTATGATTTGGGCCGAGGGGATTTTGTGGCCACTTGAACGTGGAGGCAGGATGTCTGCCTCTCAGTGACCGTAAGAGATTCAAAACGTGTGGCCATGACATGGGAAGCCCTAACTGTAGCCCTAAAGAAGGGCGAGCGAGGTGGTTAACTATGATTTGGTCGTGGGGCTGAAACTCCGTGTGAGGTGGGGTGTAGACCTTGCGGGACCGTAGTATTACTTAGGATAACTAAGACCAGCGCCTAACCCTTAATGCCAGTTCTCTAGCCTAATGGGGCTTGTCTCTTAGAATGGTGTGATATAACGTATGTAGATACTTAACCTTGGGTGTTTGTCCTCTTTATTTGGGCAACGCGCCGGAAGATTACAATATATTCTTGCTTCTGCAGGGAACAGGCCCGGTCCGGGAAACCTTAGTGGGAAAATGAGTGTAAAAATGTTGAACGTATGAGAAGGTGTGTATCAGAAATACTGTAACGTACGAACGTGGGTAAGCTGAGGGACTTGAACGTTGGTCCGTAAATTAGAGACAAGCCCCTGGGTTCCCATAAATGTGAATTTTTTTTCATTATACGAAGGCAAAATGAGGCCTTAAGGAGAAACGTAATCGTAGTGAGTAAGATTACCAATACCTGATACTGCAATGCAGGGAACCAGGTAGACTGTAGGTTGTCGATGGCGTAGGACTTGGTGTCTAAGTAATGATATGTAGAAATAAATGATAAAACATGTACCGTTAAATATAGTAGTAATATGGTGGATTATGATTATGAGATTGTTGTTGACATTTTGTGAGGAATCTTAGCCCAGGTACGTTTTGAAGTGCAGAGCCCACTTTGGGAGGTGGGAGGTTGTATGAGGCCGTGGAGGCTGAATGAGGCCTCAAGGGAAAATGTAAAATGGTAAACCTTCTTACCTGTTACCGAAATGCAGGATACTGGGTACCTCTTATTGGAGCTCTGTTTAAAGAAATGTATAAGTAGTAGCAAGGTGGTGTAGATTTGTGTGATTGATGTTTTTAAACGCCGTGAGGAATCTCAGAACTGGCCTGTTGGACGTTTAGAACCCACTTTGGGAGGTGGGGAGGCTGAATGAGGCCGTGGAGGCTGAATGAGGCCTCGAGGGAGAAAGAGAACTGGTAATACTGGGATACCGCTTCTTGAAGACTGATTGGAGGAAAGTGGAGGTGTATTATATACGTAAATTATAAAAGAAAGAGTCAAACTGTGCCTTTAAGAAGATTACCCTGTGGAAAAAAAGATGTCCCGCAATTATGTGACCATGGACGGAAAATTTGTAAAACACATATATTTCACCCAGTGATGACTTTAAGAGCCATATAATAAACTTAACATCATATAGGAAAAAAATTTATGTGAGTGCTTGGTATAAGTAAAGAGACATAACTAGATATTGTATAGTAGATTAGTACATTTAAACACTGTAGCCCCTTTCGTTCAGTTAACCGAATGAACAAGAGTACTATAAATAGAAAGAACTCCCGCATTCGGTAAATGGAATGCACAAAAGGATTTAAACGAAAGCCAATTGAATAATCAGCTGCAGGCTGTAAAGTGTGAATTAACGAAAGGTTGCATGAAAAAGCCGTTTGAATGTGTTCGGCTGAACGAACGTATGAAAGAACAGACGAACGTAGGGTAAGTGTGCACGTACGGTACATAGAATAAACGAAAGTAAATGAAAGCGTGTGTATTCCGCATTCGGCTGTGAGCTGCACGAACGCGGAAGTACACGAACAGCATAACAGCACGAATAGGTAAGTAATGAAGGGAGCCTATCCCCGCGTTTTTAGGCCCGAACGTGGGAAATAGCTGAATGCTATTTCCCACGTTATGCTTACGTGGACGTGCCGGTCTCGTGACCAGAAGCCGGGTAGCAAGTAGGGAAGTCAGGTAGAAGCCGGTGGACGGGCACGGAAGATGGAGGTAAGAGCTGCTGGCGACGGACTCTTTACTGGAGACTGACTTTGGCGGGAACAACGGACCAGAAGTGCTGGTTGCTATGGTGAAGACAAACAGCCTTCCAATTTATATATATATACTTGTTGGGACTACTTGTTGGGACTTTTTGTGGTCTGGGGAGAGGTTTTTTATTTATGGGCTTAGCATTGCTATATTGTATCCCCTTACATTTTTTTGGGGGTAGTTACTCCCCTTGGGGTCACCGCTCTACTGCTATCCCAACCCACCCTCCCCTTTCCCCCTTTTCCTTATTTCTCTCACTGCTTTTATACCCTGAGCTGTGCATAGTTTAGTATATTGCCCTCCCTTTTTTTCTGTGAGGACTTTCCTTTATTAGGCTCATTGTTAGCCGCTTTTCTATGCTACATATCTCTCTCTTAATGACACCTGAGCAACTGCTGGAATACATCAACAGTACCGACACACCGGTCCGCATCACCATGACGACAAATGAACAAACGATTGACTTCCTCGATATACGATTGTACATAGAACACAAGAAAATAGCATACACATTGTACAGTAAGCCAACCGACAGAAACACCATTCTGCACGCGGACAGCTAGCATCCAAGGCACCTAAAGAATTCCCTCCCACAGTCCCAGTTCCTGAGAGTAATCAGGAACAACTCGAATGAAACCAACAGACAGCATCAACTAAACGAAATGTGGAATAAGTTCTTGGCTCGAGGATACAGCCCCAGCATATTGCAGCAAGCTCTGGAGAAAAGCCTGGAAGTGGTTCCAACACAGAAGTCAAAGGTGGGAAGACTGACATTCCCCATCACGTACACAACCATCTCTGACCGCATCAGGGAGTCTACCAACCACAACTGGCGCATGATGACAAATGACACCAGCTTACCAAGCCAATTTCGACAGCCACCAATGATGTGCTACCGCAGGGGTAAGAACCTAAGGGACTTACTGGTCAAGACGGACCCCACGCATTGCTATGACAAACCAACTACCCACTCGAACCTGGGATGTTACAGATGCCTAGGATGCGTTACCTGCAGTCACATGATTCCGTGCAAGACCTTCGCCCATCCACACACGGGCAGAAAATACACTATCAGACACAGACTCACCTGTACCAGCGATCATGTAGTATACAAATTGGTCTGCCCTTGTGGACTGGCTTATGTGGGCAAAACGGACCTTCCACTCAGGGAGAGGATGCGCAATCATCGTTCCAGTATTCGCATTGCATACAGGGACAAGGGCTCTGAGCTACCAGTAGCCAAGCATTTTTGGGAAAAAAGCCATCCCCTGCCCTCCATGAAGTTTACGGCGATAGACCATGTCCCACAGCCACTTAGGGGCGGCGACCGAAAAAAACTTTTGTTACAAAGAGAACTTCACTGGATTCGGACGCTGGACACAGTCCAACCCAAGGGCCTCAATGAGAAGTACACTTTGGGTATTTTCCTTTGACTGGACACTATGGCGGTTTTGGCCTGCGATGGACTTTATGTATATAGTTGTGTAAATTCTTGTGTGTATAGTCGTATAAACACCAGTGTGGCTACTTAAGATTGTCTTCTCACCCACTAGGATCTAATCTGTATCATCCACTAGCACTTAACCTAAGACCCCTAGCATGTCTTTACCCATACCACTAAGCAGTATGGACACGACGTATTTACCTTACTACCATGCAAATGTTGTTACATGCCACCTATACTGTATTACGTTATATCATAAGCTAGTGACTTTAGGCCCTCCTATAATACACATGCTCTATCCCCTGCATCCTGTGTACGGAACTGGCCTGCAAACCGATCATACTACGATCGGCTGGTTGCCATGACAATATGCAAACGCACGCTAATTCGAGGCCTAGCCGGTAACCATGGGAACGGCCGACGCGTGGTCAGCACAGCAGCAATTCGTACAGCTGCAGAATACTTGGAATGGAATCAATTTTGCCCGCGATTTTCTGGCGCCCAGGCAGTTCGTTACACAGGGTGAGGGGTAAGTCTCAGCTGTATCGTATGTACTGTATTTTGATTTTAATTGGATTAGAACTGTTTAACTTTGCTATATATTCTGTCACTATTACAATGCACTGTTATCCTGACGAAAGTCCTGACACAGGACTGAAACGTTGAGTTTTTATGGCAGTTGCCGAATAAAATTTACTTATTTTCTACATTGAAAGAAGTCCTTGGAGTGCTTTTCCTACCTTCGATCTCTATATAATTTGCTGACAAGCACCGGGCTATACCTACATCCTTACAGGAGTGCAAGCATTGGACAATTTTATATATATATATATATATATATATATGTATATATATATATATATATATATATATATATATATATATATATATATATATATATATATATATATAATATATATATATATATATATATAAAAATATATATGTGTGTGTGTGTGTGTGTATATATATATATATATATTATTGATACATTTCTTCTTTCAGGGTAATTAAATTATACAGTAAAGCATACTCACACACAGACACTGACAATCTTACTGATGCACACAAATAGGCTCATTGACAGGCAATCTCAATGACACACACAGAAAAGGTTACTGGCACACACACACATTTAGTACAGACAAAAGCTGATACACACACAAGCTTACTACAGACAAGCTCACTGTCACACACACATGCTCACTGATGTGCACACACTCTCCCTACAGACAAGCCCATTGACACACACATGCTCCCTACAGAAGAGCTCAGTAACACACAGATTCACTACAGACAAGCTCACTGACACACACATGCTCACTACAGACAAGCTCACTGACACACATATGGTCACTACAGACAAGCTTACGATCACACTCATGCTTACTACAGACAAGCTCACTGTATAAACATGCTCACCACAGACAGGCTCCGACACACTCATGCTCCTTACATACAAGCTCACTAACACGCACACAAACACATATGATCCCTACAGACAAGCTCACTGATACACATACAAGCTCACTCACTAGCATGCACACACACAAACTCAGTAGCGGGTGCACACACACAGAGGCTCCTTCACTAGCAGATGCGCGCACACACACACACACACACACACACAGAAGCTCGCTCGCTCACTCACTAGCAGATGCACACACACAAAGACATCCACACACACACAGGCAGACAGTCACTGACACCGAGGCAAACATCCACACATACAGAGACAGGCAGACAGCCACACACATACACAGGCAGACAGTCACACACACACAGTCACACACAGGCAGACAGTCACACACACAGGCAGACAGTCACACACACACACACACACACACACACGCAGACAGTCACACACACACACACACACACACACACACGCAGACAGTCACACACACACACACACACACACACACACGCAGACAGTCACACACACACACAGTCACACACACAGACAGTCACACACTCACAGGCAGTCACACACACAGGCAGACAGTCACACACTCACAGGCAGTCACACTGACCTGCTTTTTACCTCCACATCTCTTGGAGCTCCTGGAGGCTGGTTGTTGGGGAAGCAGGGACTCCTTCCTGCTTCCCATGCTGCAGTTAGCCAGGTCCCCGCCGCACAGTAAGCTCCGCCCCAGACGCATGCTAGGCTCCGCCCCCGCTGCAGATTTTTTTTTTTTTATGATGTGTGATCTGTGCCGGCCGCCTGGTTCCCCCTGCTCCCATGGGGCTCTGTGCAGCCACACAGCTTGTACATGGCCGGCCGGGATCACAGTATCCCGGTGGGCCAGTCCGGCCCTGGTATTCACATCCAAATTGGAGGAAGAGTTTGGGAATTACAGCTCTTTAGTATGTAGCCCCCTCTTTTTCAAGAGACCAAAAGTAATTGGACAAGCTGTTTCATTGACAGGTGAGGGCTATTCCTTTGTTATTTCATCAACTAAGCAGGTAAAAGATCTGGAGTTGATTCCAGGTATGGCAGTTTAGAGAAGGCTTAGAATGGCTCATGATCTGAAGCATACCATGCTGTGATGAGACCAATCTTGCCACATTGCATTGGAGGAGCCTGGTTGCCCGCCTACTGCCTTTAGACTATGGCCCCATGTTGAAAATGCTTGATTTTTCCCTGCAAAGGCACGAAAGCCGGGTCATTCAGTGCTTGCCCTGTTTGAGCGGTGATACCCCAGATAGCTATGCCATGGAGCCCATTCATATAATGAAAGACTATGGGAAAGACTTTGGCTCCATGGCAATTGAACTGTATGTGTGTTATCTGAGCGCCATTCAGTAATAATGCGCGCTCAGATCTGAGCTATCTGGGGATATGTTGAATGTACCTCTTTTATGCAATGGCTGCACAGTTATATATTTTATGTATTTTATTGTCTTTTACTGCCATGTGTTCAATGGAGTTTTGCCTCTGTCCTTGGAGATAATTGGATTACTTTCCAATTATCTCCAGGATAGAAGACTCTGTGGAACTAGTTTTGGGCAGAAAAGCCATGCTTCATTTGGTCACAAAGGACTACGATCTATCTTTTGAACCACTGGACCAATTTGTATGATTTTGACGTATGTTTGTATTTTGAGTATGCTAAAAATTTAAGTTTTATGTGAATGTGATGCATACTTTTAAAGTTATGAATAATGTGGAAGAACTGTATTTCTCTGCCTGTGATAATTATATTATCCATTGTGTAAGGGAATTGTATCACAGGCAGAGGGGAGGATTTTGTGTGGGAGTGTCTGAGTGTATTGTACGTGTTTATTGGTTGTTTTCCAAAACCCTGTCGGTGGTACTAATGTGTATATAAGAAGAATAAACCCACAGCTCTGTCTGTTCCTGCTTCACCCTCAAAACGGAGTCTTGTTTCGTTCTTGGGGGGATTTATTGTATGCTGTTCCCGTTCGACTGCTAGGAGTGTAAACCTATTCGTATGTTTTTTTTCCTATTCGGCTGTTTACAGCATTCGTATGTTTGAGAGCATTCATATGCTTCTCCGGTTCGGTGTATTGGTGTCTACAGTAGCTGTACCTGTGTCTCTGGAAGGGAAGATCTACTAAACAGCTTTTAACCCCTTTTTATGCCTGGGGGTGCCGTTGCACATGTCATCTGTAAAACACAGTGGAGGCAGTGTGATAGCATGGGCATGGCTTCCAATGGCACTGACTAGTGTAAATTGATGATGTGATAAAAGACAGATGAAGCTGGATAAATTCTGAAGTGTATAGGGATATATTGTCTGCTCAGATTCAGGCAAATTCAGTGAAGTTGATTGAACAGTGCTTCAATTGACAGATGGACAATGACCCAAAACATACTGGGAAAGCGACCCAGGAGTTTTTAAGACGAAGAAGTGGAATATTTTGTAATGCCAAGTCAATCACGTGATCTCAACCCGATCAAACATGCCTCTCACTTGCTGAGGTTAAAACGTAAGGTCCACGAACAAACAACAACTAAAGACAACTGCAGTAAAAGCCTGGTAATTTAAATGTGGAAACCTAGCATTTGTCCACGCATTCCAGACTTCAAGCAGTCATTGCCTGCAAATGATTCTCGACAAAGTATTTAAAATTAACATTTTATTTATGATTGTGTTCATTTGTCTAATTACATTTGAGCCTCTGAAATAAGGGGACTGTGTATAAAAAATGGTTGCAGTTGTTAAATGTTTCATTTATATTTTTTGTTCAAACTCTTAAATGAAAGCTGAAAGTCTGCACTTCAATTGTATCTCGGTTGTTTCATTTTAAATCCATTGTGGTGGTGGACAAAAGCCAAATTTATGAAAATTGTGTCAGTGTCCAAATATGTCCAGACCTAACTGTATAGGAAGAAACAGAATGAAACTCTGAAGAAATATCCTCAGGGTGAGACGTCTCTCCTACAAGCTTGTTAGAAATTTAGTGAACATGACATAGCTGTTGCTTCCATTGCTGCCTCATAAAAAAGATAGAGTCCAGAGAATTGTCATAAATGGTAAGTTTTCAAGCTTGACAAAAGTGGTAAGTAGTCTCAGGGTTCTGTTTTAGGATCAATTCTACTCAATCTGGAAAAAGGCATTGATAAAATAATACACTGTGGGGGGGTGGA
Source organism: Pelobates fuscus (assembly GCF_036172605.1). Classification (NCBI taxonomy): domain Eukaryota; kingdom Metazoa; phylum Chordata; class Amphibia; order Anura; family Pelobatidae; genus Pelobates; species Pelobates fuscus. Next base: position 99,446,749 of record NC_086319.1, on the reverse strand, counting down.
GCTTAACCGCCGACTGGACCGGTCGCATATCCTGAGTGCTCTGCGCAAATGGGCTCTAAATCGACAACAAATCGATTTAAAAACTAGAGATTTGGGCAAATACCCTATAGCAGACAAACCCTGAACACCACAGGACCTGGCAGCACCAAACTACCAGCAGTACCGGACCGAAATTGGCGGTTACAGCCGGGGCAGACTTACGACCCACAAGAGACCCACTCACAGCACGGGCAGGGGACGCGGCCGATCCTCCATCCCGCAGCTGTCTACGAAGCCTGAAGTCTCCCCACAACTCTCTCCCCCCCCCCATGCCGGCGAGGGATATCCCGGCACCTGCTAAACAAGAAACAGTGGTGAACCCGGGAGGAGAAGGGGAGCCCGGTGTCCCACGCGGCCTGCCCAAGATGGCCGCCGCACAGACATCTCGATTAACTCGCACGAACCTGGCGGCCCAGACCTGGGGAGAGGCCTTCGAGGCTTGTTTTGAGGCAGTATGCCAGGCCTTCTGGGACCGCCTGGCTGAACGACAGAAGCTACGTACCCCCCCTGGACCACAGAGGACAGGTGGAGTGGAGCCTGTTACCTGCCCCCCTTCTGGGCCGGGAGCCCAACAAGAGTTGCCCCTAAAGCACAGCCCATTCACACACAGGGCGGACCGCAGACCTGCAAACCCTGGGGCCCATGATCCTGCAACCGAAAACTGCAAGATCAGCAGACCGAGAATAAGGGCTCCCAATGCAGCTCGGAGCAGAGGTCGCAGAACACGCCGCGCAAAAGTACCAATCCGATATGGCCCACAGGCTCCCCGCGGCTACGACATGAAGCCGAGACCCACGACGCAACCACCTACGGGCATGCCCACCACACGGCTCCGAGCCCGTAATATATCACGGAAAGCCCCAGGGAATCTGAAAGAGACCCCACTTACCTGCAACATAAAAGCAGACCTACACAGAGACAGACGGACAAGCCAGCCACCGGAACCTGCGATACTGCCCCTACCTGTGCCCCAGCAGGACTGCCAAGTACCCCGATCATCTATCCCAGTGCTGGGCATAGGCTGACGGTGGGCACAAAGGCCGGGACTCTCAGAGGCTCATACCCAAAACCTCTACCACAACGGACGCTGTGTCTGCCATTCTGCAGCCTCCTAAACAGAGACCCATCAAACCGTAGATCTTAACAAAATAAGCCTATAATTACTATGTGCCAATAAGCACTATATGTTTAAACTTATCGCAAATGTTTAGCAATGTGATGTATCGATTAGGACTGTAACAGAATAGCCCGTAGCGATAGTCTGCAAGCACCATAAGCCTGATTTAAATGTTATGCACACAGACAGTTTAACCAACCTGTGAACAACTAGCCTGCGATACTCTCATTATACCCTGTCTTATGCGAATCCTGTTTCTTACTTTATTAGTAATCAGTTTGGATATAACTCTGTGTCAAGCGTTAACCCAAAAATGTGCAAAGTTTTTTCCACTGCCTAATTAATGCAAATATTTTTTTTTGACTCTGCATGCTCTTGCTGTTGTGGCACGGTGTGCTAAATGTGATATTTCATGCACAAATAAAATAAAGAATTAAAAAAAAATAATAATACACGGTGAGAAGGATATTAATTTGCTGCAGAACGAGTTAAATAGATTAGGTGACTGGGCATTCAAATAGCATATGCAATTTAATGTAGATAAACAAAAAGTTATACACTTTGGGGTGAAGAATGCACAAGCAACTTACGCCCTAAATGGTAGTGAAATAGGGAATACATATGAGAAGGATTTTTGAATTGTTATCAAGAGAATATCAAGAGCACCAAATATAAAAATATGCTACCAACCACCAGGTTAACCCTGTACATATGGAACATGCACAGAACCAAATCATGGCCATCAGCACATCCATCACCAGCCATGAAACTCCAAGCTCTCACAGCCCTCATACCCCAATTCAACGCAAAAGAGTGGGCCACACACGGAGTCACATCCCTCCATCAAATAATGGAAAATGGCAAACTAGTCTCATTCGCATACCTACAGACAAAATACCAGGTGCCGAAAACCCTAAACTTTACGTACATACAAATAAAGTCATGGTTTCGCAAACACCAACCCCCCGGACACTCAACTCAGGCAGGACCGGCAACTATCACCCACTGAGCAATTGTGTATACAAAACAAATTCCCTACCAAACTTATATCTCAGCTGTACCACTTGATCATCCACAAGCTATATACAGCAAAACCCGCTTTCATCTTAGCCTGGGAATCAGATCTCAATATACAACTGGAAGAATCCCAGTGGCTCCGCATATTCACAGCAAATAAAAACCTGACATTATGTGCCACACATATAGAAATGTCCAGGAAGATCAGGGAACGGGAGGGGGGCCACTGGTGTGAACAATACCAAGGATTCCTCACGGGTCGAGTCATGTCATTCCGGGACTGGGCTCTGGTATCAGGCTGCGATCTGCTAACGCAAATGTGGCAGTGAAACCATCCAATGCTGGGGGACACAACTATCACACCATCACTCGGCAACTCCAGGTTATACTACTAAGCAACCCCGAGGCCCTAATGTCTAGAGCCATCGGAGCCAAAGTTAAGAGTTTAAATGTTAACAGTTATTTCGCAATGTTGTTCATATATCCACTTGGATACTGCTTGTGTTACTTAGACAGGAGTTCCAGAGCTGGCCAACAGAGGTCACAAGGCAGGGGGAGCCAAGACAAATTGATCAACGACTTTATCCGATGTACTGGCTTAGTGGATGTGTGGTGGGCTCAACACCCTGGCGACCTAGATTTCACATTCTACTCCGCCCCCCACGGGACTTACTCCAGGATCGACTATTTCCTAGTGAACAAAACCAGCATGGCCAGAGTGGTGGACTCGACGATCGATCCATTACGTGGTCTGGCATAGGATCTCCAGAAACATCATGTACAGACAGAAACAGAGGGGGGGGCTGGGCCTGCCACACCTATACTACTACTACTTAGCCGCACAACTCGCACAAGTGGCCATGTGGCACGCGCCATTGGATGTGAGGAGATAGGTGGACTTGGAATCCCTCCTAACAGGTGCAGACCTCCCTCAATACCGCATATGGGTACCCAAGGCAGATAGGCCTATTCTAAGGACTACATGCCCAGACATACTTAACTCTCTGAGAATCTGGGACGCTACTGCACACAAATATAAATTGACATCCTCCCCGTCACCACTGACCCCCCTCCTGAGAAACAGGGCTTTCCCCCCAGGTATGGCAGCGAGAGATTTCACAAACCTAGAAAAAGTAGGACTGCAGAGGATATGCCATATGTTTGAGCACGGCCACTTGGTTACCTTCAACCACCTAAAACAGCTGGCACACCTCACCCCCACAGATTTATTTCGGTACTTACATATTAGGGACTACGTACAACACCCACAGGTGCGACAAGCCGCTAGGGGGCCACAAACTTTCTTTGAGAGAATGTGCCTTAACGAAACCGCACAGCGGGGATTAATAACTACGATGTACACGCACATATGCTCAGAAACAACGGAATGGGGTACCCTAGCCTATGCAGACGCCTGGGAGAGGGATCTAGGGGAGGTCCAGGAAGGGGTAGAGTGGAGGGAAATCTGGGAAGCTAATAGTGCCGTATCCATATGCGTTTCCCTTCAAGAACAGTCCCTTAAAACAATGTTCAGGTGGTATACCACCCCGGCCAAACTGCACCGCATGAAACTAACACAGACCGATACTTGCTGGAGGGGATGCGGCCTTAGAGGCACATATATCCACATGTGGTGGGAATGCCCACACGTGCAGATTTTCTGGACAAAAATACACAACCTAATTAACAGAATTTTCCACAGAGCGCCCAAATTAGACCCTTGAACATATTTACTCAACAGATCCTTAGATGACTGGACGAAGAGGGAACAGAAACTGATCCATAAGATCACACTAGCCGCTAGGAGAGCAGTAGCGCAGACGTGGCTACAAGCAGACATGCCACCCATACAAAGGGTAATCTCCAACATTAAAGAGGTGTATTTAATGGACAGTTTGACCGCCCGGGTAAGAGGATCAATGACCAGATTTGACAAATTGTGGGAACCGTGGCAGAGCAGCGACCTCTCAGATGATACAACACATAGCCAACCCCCTTAGGCTAGGGACGATCCTAGATTAAGGCCTAAAAAAGACGGACATAAATCACAGAACTTCACACCACTCCGAACTGACGTACAACCTTCCCCTACCCCCTCCTTCCTTCTCTCTCTCTCTCGCCTCCTCGCTCCCCTCTCTCCTATCTTCTTTTCTCTCCACTTTTCTTCTCTTTGGTTCACAATATTGTGAGGGAACCGGGAACCGAACCTTGTTTGATAGCGAATTAGAGAACCCCTGGCCGGCCCAGGGTCACACCACAAGGGACGGGAGACAGAGTTCCCTCATGACAAAAAAAAACGCTACCTTACTACACTGTACGCAACGTAAGGCAGAATGATGTATGTTTAATACCGTTGGTTTCAGATATAGAGTACGCTAACGACTGAATGCAATTTGTTTTGTTGAGGCAAGCACTTGTCCTATAAAGTCGGGACATAAGGGAACAAGATTGCATAACAGATTAAAACCCCACAATGTTCTGCACCCCTATTGTGCTTCGTAAAATTGCAACTGTTGGGACAAACTGAGCAAACAATACCATTGTTGTCATTCTTAACCGAAAAACCCTTGACAAGTAGCAGAACAAACTAACCCAGAGGGTACGAGATGTAATGCATAAATGTATCATACATGTGACAATGTATATCAGTGTTGCGATCTTATGGGCTTTTGCACAAGCCATGTTGCCAATGTCATATTGCTACCTTTGTCAAGCCGAAAAAAAAAGAATAAAAAAAAAAAAAAAGAAGTTGTTGTACCGCTGGCACATAGTCCCAACCAAATTACGGCACATAAACCCTCAATCCTCAGGGAAATGCTGGAGATGCAATGACCAACCTGGCACCACATACCATATATGGTGGACGTGCCCGAAAATTACAACATTCTGGACACAAATATCGCAGCTGATAGCAGACACCACTAAGGTGATCATGCCTCCCCGACCCGACCAATACCTACTACAACTACTCCCACAAAACACAACAAAAACTACAAAATACCTAAAATACGATATACTTACAGCGGCAATACAAACGATAAGCAGAAACTGGCTATCGAACCACACACCGACGCTGACGACATGCACCCAAATTAAAGGAATCTTCCAGAAAATACAAGATCATGGCTAGGGACCCATACAAAAATTCTGGGTAGAAGCCTGGGAGTTGTGGGATGAATATAACAGAACCACAATTCCAAATAACGCAAGCCTGGACTAAAACACAACCAAAACCGAGCGATAAGCACTAATTACCTCGACATATACCCCTTCCCATCCCCTCCCCTCTCTCCCCCCCATATTCACTATCCTCCATTCCATAATATATTGTGTATTAAATAAAATTTAAAAAAAAGGAAAAGTGTACAGCACGATAAACCCCTACATGAAGTAGGATGATAAAAGCATGAAATCTGATGCAAAAAAAAAAAAAAAAGAAACAGTTACGTTTGATATGTTAAAACTGCCAACTTGGAACACTGTCTGTAACAACATGCAATAATATGATGATAATGAACAGTATGCACATGCTGTAACTTTGTACAATTCCAAAATTGTAAATAAAAAAAAACAACAAAAAAATAAAACCTGAATGTAAACTACCTGGCTTCAGCCATATGGCTTGTACCTTTTAATTGATGAGTGGATTTCTTTGATATGTTAATGATCATTAGATTCCAAGAAAAGAGAAAAAGTCTTGTTTTCCAGTATGATATCCAAAAGAAAGAAACTAATATTTACTCACAGATTAATAATTAAGCAATATTTTTGTTATATTTGGAATGTGACCAGCACAATCTTCTAATCAAGCCCACACATGATTTGCATAACTTAACCACAGGGGAAGGGATTGTGATGTCTGCTATATTGGGTCACAAGTAAGAAGTATGACATATCTATGGATTGGGAAAATGGTAATCAATTCATAGATGCAATTATTGTTTCTGTGGCAAGTACATAAGAGCAGATAGAACCAAATGTTTGCATTTGGATTGATGTTAGTCTGGAACACAATGGGGTGGTCCCATATAGTTACTATAGGTACGCCTTATCTCCACCTCTGGGCGAGGCTTGAGAATCCACAGGTTATATGTCTAATGATTCTGAACTGTGTCTTTGTACTTGCTTGAGGGGCCAGAAATCTAATTCTAAGTGAGTCACCATCTTTCTTACCAGAGACCCCCTGGGGCAGAAGTTTTACTTTGAAAAGCCGAGAAAGTGATTAGGACTTTTGTAATTTTATCCCTTTTGTTTTTATCTGTTGTTGGTGCAACTAATTTGATTGTCATCTATATTTTGTATGCACTGACTATTTTTGCTAAGTTCTGCCTTTGTCTGGTAAAGAATCATGTTACCTGAAGAGACTAATTAGTATTTTGCAATTACATAGATATTGTGCTAAATTACATTTGATGGGTTTTTATTATTAAATTACCGGGGGAACAAGGCACCCAATTTATAAATTGTCTTGGTGGTGGCAAATAGTAATATTTATATTATTATGTTTAAGTGTGGGTGGTGTTAAGGGAGATTTTCTCATTATTTCCGGTCTAGTGCAGACAAATAGTGAACTTTAACCTTTTCACCACCACAACTATGTCACGCGCACTCTTGAAGTAGGGTGCGTTCGTGACATATGTAACAATGTAATTATCACTGATTAATACTGAGTCAGGAGTGTTTAAAAGTAAAGATGATTAATATAGAGTTTCTAAGTTCCCCATGGTAATGTCTGCACCTTTAATAATACTATTTGTGATGTTCACTTGGAAATGACAAATAGTTACTGGAAAGAAACAGGTCCTAGAGAGACTTTATGCATAATGTATCTTGGAAAAGGGGGAAGCATTTTAACGAGTAACTCAATTCAGCTCAATAATAAACAGGTTTGGATTTCCAGTCTACGCAAAGACCTCCTGAGGTGGGGACGATGTATGTATCATGGTTCGGATGAATCAACGCCGTGAAGATGAACCTGCTACCACACTTATTGTACCTGTTCCAAACCATCCCGATTACGATTCCACCGGTCTACTTTCGCACCTTGAGATCCGCACTAACCAGGTTCATCTGGTCGACTGCCCCCCGAGAATTAAACAAACACAACTAGCTCTTCCGAGACACAGAGGGGGAACAGGGCTACTGTCCATACATGCATATTACCAAGCCACCCACCTCCTGTCAATCATAGACTCAGAACCCGACACGGGACGGAGACATAAGGATCCACCCTTACATCCGGGCGACGCTGGGGATCTGGACGAGGATCAGGTACAAACTGAGACTCACAACAATCCCGACCCTCCTGACCCCGGTCATTCACAACCCAGAAATCGCAGAGGCCCGACGTTGCGAGACATCGAGGGCCTCGGCGGGAGTGACTCGCCAACAATATGCTACGACCGATCAAGGACATGCTGTCCCAGCCTAGGGCGATGGGCATCCTCAGATATCGATACCACCAGGTGCAATGCTCCTATACGGCCCTACAGGGAAAGCAACTCATACAAAGGGACCTCACACAGTACGAAACGCTCTGTGCTCGCAAAGAACACCTACCCCAAGGGATCTTTACCCTCTACGCTCTACTCCAAGCAGCAGAACAGGGTCCCCCGGGCCCACTTCCACTATAAATGGGAACAGGCCACTGGAACTACCCTCAAGGACCAACAATGGGAAAAGATCCATGTCCTCTCCTACCAAGGAATACTCAGCTCCAAAATACAAGAGCTCAACTATAAGCTCCTGACTGGTTGGTACAGAACCCAAACCAGACTTTATGCCATGGGGATCGTGCCGACCAATACATGCTGGCGCTGCGAGGCGGAGGAGGGAACGGACCTCCACATCTGGTGGTAGTGCCCCCTGATCGCGCCCTTCTGGCGGCAGATCCACAACAAAGTCATTGAAATACTAGACTCCGAAATGCCCTTTGAACCACTCCCTATGCTCCTCAACCACATGGCTGGCTAGCTGCAAGAAAACTATAACAAGACACCTACTCAACGCCGCCAAAAGCCTAATCCCCCCTAGGTGGAAATCGAAACCTTGCCACAATGGATGGCGAAGGTAGCAGAAATCTTTGCGATGGAGTCCCCGACAGCTGAGCTACGCGAAACACAGGAACGCAACACCCGGCTGTGGGCGCCCTGGATCGAACACATGGCTGGGTGGGGGCCTTGGCAGACACCGCCGGGACCCGGATGGGTGGCCGAGTAAGGAACTTCAGGGCACTGGTCAGCGGCGGCGAGAGTTTCTCCCCCTCCCCTCTTCCTCCCACACTCTTCACTCGCCCCCCCCACAACCTCGCCGACTACCTACCGAACAACGGAACAAGTGGACACTACCCCGGACAGATAACCACGCAAACGGATAGTTACCTGACCACAGACAGCCACACCCAGCCACACAGACCACAGCTTCACCATGACCTTAGACATTAGCCCACGTAACCCTGCCCAGACACCCATGGCCCCCCCTACATCATGCTGTGCCCCCCCTTGATCCCCCCCAAATGCCAGCAGCTTGCTGGCCATGTGTTTAAATTATATTCCCTCGGACTGTAACAGTGTGTGGGAATGCAGGACAGAGCAGCTGGAACAGTGCTGGGTGTTTTCAGCACCCAGCAGCTTCCCCGGCACAGGCCCTGCCCCCAAAAGAAGCCCGCCTCCCACACATAAGCCCCGCCCCCTCCACTAAGCAGTAGCCCATGCTGCTCATGGAAAGGCTAGAAGATGGCTGTCTGACCCCCAGCAACAGCCTCCAGTGACAGGTAGGCTTAATGTGCTTGTGTGTGTGTGTGTCTGTCTGTCTGCTAGTGAGGAAGCTTGTGTGTGTATGGACTCAGCAGTGTGTGTATGGACTCAGCAGTCTGTGTGTATGGACTCAGCAGTGTGTGTGTATGGACTCAGCAGTCTGTGTGTGTGTATGGACTCAGCAGTGTGTGTGTGTATGGACTCAGCAGTGTGTGTGTGTATGGACTCAGCAGTCTGTATGTGTGTATGGACTCAGCAGTCTGTATGTGTGTATGGATTCAGCAATCTGTATGTGTGTATGGATTCAGCAATCTGTATGTGTGTATGGACTCAGCAGTCTGTATGTGTGTATGGACTCAGCAGTCTGTGTTTGTGTGTGTGTATATGTGTGTGTATGGACTCAACAGTCTGTGTGTGTATGGACTCAGCAGTCTGTATGTGTGTATGGACTCAGCAGTCTGTGTGTTTGTGTGTGTATGGTCAGCAGTCTGTGTCTCTGTGTGTGTAAGGACTGTAACAAGGGAAATGTGTTTGTTTTTTAATAATCCTTGGTGGAAAATAATGAATTCTCCACCAGGGATTATTAAAAAAACAACAACAACACATTGTGTCGGGGCAGGGCTTAACATGCGGCAGGGGCGGGGTCAAACTGCGGTGAGGGCGGGATTAAATGTGCCCCCCTACTTTTGTCCCTGGCCCACCATGTGCCCCCCCTAAAAATGAATCCTAGAGACGCCACTGGATACAGTCCCCCGCCCAGCGAGGGTTAGACTAAAGCTGGGAGACTGAGAGGAATGACATGTCCCAGCCACAAATAGGGAAGAGGGCTTGGGTCCCACCTCCACCTCACACAGGCATAATAAGCATCCCGTATCTGACACAAGCTTCACAACCACTCCCCTAACAAAGAAGAACAAACACAAAGGGAAGGGTGTGACATAGAGGCAGGTCAAGCCTCCCATGCTCACATTATTCGGGTCGACACAGAAGCACACCTTCGAGAGGGCCCAGACTACCAGGGTCACTCCTGCTTTAACCGTGGTATGCAAAGGGCACATCCACTACGACTGTTGCATAAGCTAATATAAGTGTTGAAACAATAATACTATTGTACCCCCAATTGTTAACTACCTTGTTCAAACGATAAAACTTTAAAATAAAGAATGTCAAATTTTTTTTTTGCTAATTTTTCAAGTCTCTCTGGGTTTGTAAAGTAGAAATGTATAGCATTTTACAGATAATAAAAAGTTAAAAGTTTTGTGACCACCATATTTAATAAGCTGTGAATTTAAGCCAACTATTAATATATTTGTTTTGCTGGGTGGGGGTGGGGGAGGAGAATGCTCAGTTTGACGAATCTGCTAAAATGCAATAAATTTACTATGACATGAAAACAAAAGAATCTCATCATACGCAGGCCAATTTTCTGAGCAGTTATTTCACATTACCACAGAACAATTCTCATTAACTATTGCTAAACAAATAAAAAGATTGTATGAGCTGCCAAGAGAAACAATATTAATGAAACAGAATAGATAACAGTAGGGGCCTGATATTTCATACTTTACTATATGACAGCGATGACCAAATGTTACCGTAGACCATCATCTTCTGTAGAACAACAACTCCCATGATGCTATGCCAGCCTAGGGTTACAACATTAATTGTTCTTTTTTGGCCAATCCTGCTATATGGTGTAAAGAACACACAGTAATGAACTTTCCAACAGTCTCATGTTTGGAAGGACTGTAAGAAAATGTGGGTCCTGTCACACTGCACCAGATTTGCTTCCTGGTTTCTGGAATTAAGGTATCAAAGAGACCAAGTTTATGGAAAGTTTATATGCGATGGCCAGTCAGCCTAGCATGCATTCTTCCAGCACAGCAAAAGAGTGCTTACACCACACCATATGCACAAGTAGGAAGGATCAATGTCACCTCTCCAGAGAGAGGCAAGCTGTGCTTGTGTGCATGACCTGTTGACAACTCAGCAGCCCCGTTCACGTAGGGGCATATCCATAGCTTTTGCATGACACCATCATTAATAAACTCCAGCAGCAAACAGACCTTACACTTAAACAAACAACCAATCATAAAAAAATTCAGCAGGATATATAACGGCCCAACAACAAAAGCATCTCCTCTTTCTTTGCTGCTCCTGCTGCAACAGGTCAAATTATTTCTGCCTCTCCTGGTTTGTGTGCTTACATTACTGTATATTATGAGCCTGGGGGGTCAGGAGTATTGAAGATGGCTGAGATGCCCTTCTACTCATTCTATCCTTGCTTGAGGGCTCATGGGAGCAGTTAATATGGCATGCGGGGGCCAGCTTCAAGCTCATTAGATTCACGGCGGACATTTTATTTTAGGCCCAGGTCGGTATTCACCATGGTCTGGCCCTATGCAGGCCGCAACCTATCCTCTAGCATACCAGATTTCTTCAATGATTGCCAGTTATTTTCTATATTTGATTCTACTTTTCCACTATTCCTAGAGAAAATATATGGAGTTATGGAGGAAGGTGCTATGACCTATTTTATGTCTGGCTGTTTGTGACTCTGGAACAACCCATGACATACCCGCTGCAATATTAAAGACTGACTGGCGAATCCCCCATATATATACTTGAGTACACAGTTGGAAGCTGGTCTTTTAGGGGAGAGCCCCCCTACAGAGTACCTGCCTGGATACTGGTCTCATGGGATTGTGACTACGATGCCAGTATTTGTATATGTTACACACGTGGGTGCTCCTCTGCTGTACACTTGGGGTTATAATTATTTAATGCTCATACTGGTCATATGTTGAGGGAGAGACCCTCTATCACTGACATTGTTCTGGTTTCCTGTGACTGCTACTAGCTATGCATTTACTGGGTGAGCCCGAGTTTTACTCCGGGGACAGTTGCCCTGGGTACATATAACCACACTTTTCCTGATCCCACTGCCATTTTGCTATTTCCTCAAAAAAAGGACAGGACTAGAATTGTTCAGTAGTATTTATGGACAAATCTCTACAGCCTACTCTTGAAAGTCCAGGCCATGATCATAATAGAATTCCATTCACCACCCAGTCAGGTGCTTACATGTCTCCAGGGCTCATGGAATCCTCATCAACGTTGAGATCAATATGCTTTTCACCAAAGGCTTAATTCAAGTTGCATTGGACGATGGTGGCTTGTTCAGCAACATCTTCCTCATAAAGAAGAAGACTGGAGACTTCTGACCTATCATCAATTTACACCATCTCAACACGTTCGTGCTCTATAAACAATTCAGGATGGAGGGCATCCATCTACCAGTTAACTCACTTTGAACTGAAGAATGCGTGTCCCTTAGTTCCCGTCGCCACTGCGAGTCAGCACTTTCTCTGTTTCTCCTGGCGGGCCCCTCCCTGCCAATTCACTTGCTTTCCATTTGGTCTCAGTACTTCCCGCTGTATGTCTTCTGTGGCCCAAGGCTGTACGTTGTCTTATCTACTTAGACATTTATTGATTTTTTGCAATTCCGCTTCTCGATTGCGATCTCAGACAATGTTTACTGTTCACTTTTTCAAGTCCTTTGGCTTTGTGGTGAAAAAAGAGAAGTCGGTGCTTTCTCTTTTACATCCAGTTTCTAAGTTTCAAGATCAATTTGGTAAATTGTGTTTGACTGCCCGTGTCAAAGATTACGGCCATCCGGAAGGAGATTTGCATAGTTCTCCAGCGAGAATCCACTCCTTTCCATCTTTTAGCATGCATTGTGGGTCTCCTGGCTTACTCCATCCAAGCTATCTTCCCCATACCCGTCAATACAGGCAATGCAAAACCTTAAGGGCTTCCCTTTCTGGTTTGGACATATGACTACTCAAGCCGGACATATGACCACTTGATGCCATACACTCCAGAAGTGAGGACGGAACAACGCTAGTGGCTGCTCCATATGCAAGCCTGGTGGTTAGGGGGGAGAACTTGCCTGCCCATAATCCACCAGTTGGTTCCCAAAACTGTGAACTGGGCTGAAAACAAATCGATATGGTTACTATCTGTTTACTAAGCATTTCAGCGCATCTTATGTTATTGAAGCAAGTTTTATGGAATTAGAGCAGATACCATAGATAAGAACAACATGCTCCTGATTGATAGTACCTCTTTCTGGTTGGCAAAGGCTGTGCAGCTACAGGAACTTTGAAGATGAGTATACTTTTATTCTACTTGTTGTTTTTTAATTATTATTAGTTTCAGTATTTCAGGGTTATTCACTAAAGTAAGAATTCAAAGTGAATTTCAAAATGAAGGCCAAAGTAGTCGAACTGGAAGCATAGGAAACTTCTAAATAGTTCCAGTTTGGCTATTTTTACCTTTTAATTCTCACGTTAGTGAATAGCTTTGTATGTTAATACTTTATCTATATAATGAATTAACAAAGTAAAGTGACTGCTCTTGACTTTTGCGACCCAATAATAATGATCACCCTGTGTGTAGGCATACTTTGCCCGCCAGATGCATCTCTTGTAAATTGTACAAGGTAAGTTTAAACCCTGCAGAACAGATAACTCCAGTAACAGAATAAGTAATTAGAACACTAAAGCATTAGGAAATACAAACTTGTGTACCTGTCATTAGTTATATAGGTCGTCCTCCCAATGATCAATACATTTCTATGCAGGTTGCAACGTCACGTAGAAACCTAGAATGGGATGGCAGGTAAGATCCATTCAGCCCATCTAGTCTGCCCAATTTTCTAAATACTTTCATTAGTGCCTGGCCTTATCTTATATATAGGATAACCTTATGCCTAACCCACGCATGCTTAAACTCCTTTACTGTGTTAACCTCTACCACTTCAGCTGAAAGGCTATTCCTTGCATCCACTACCATATCTGTAAAGTAATACTTCCTGATATTATTTTTAAACCTTTGCCCCTCTAATTTAAGACTATATCCTCTTGTTGTGGTAGTTTTTCTTCTATTAAATATAGTCTCCTCCTTTACTGATATAAATATAATCTCCTCTTTTATTGACGTAATGTAACCAAGTTTAACACCACTGAAGCTGTGTTTAACCTCTCAATGTAACCACTGTTGTTTCTGCAAAATGGCAATGTTTTATATTGAATGGTTAAATTGACAGAACCACTGCACTCAGACCACTTCATTTGATGAAGTGTCCTGGCTAGCTTTAGTGGTTCTTTAAGTCTTTCATAAGCGCCAAGTGTCTGATTACCTTTTCTCTCCCACCTAAAGATTATATATAGCCAGTCTGGCAGAATGTCTCTTATTGAATATTGTATTGGGCTCAGGTTTCCTTATAGCACAATTTGCATTGCTAGCCTGTTTGCTTCCTTGGCATCTATATCTATTAGCAACCTTATCTGTTTTTGAAACGGTATTGCCAAATTCTGTGTTCCATTATATGGTATGGTTCCACTCTCTCAAAACCAAGGGATGTTCACAGATTGTTCCAACTACCTATAAGGGGTCTTCCGGCCTATTCGATCAAACCTAGTCCTTCTGGTTCTTTTTTCCAGTGGTTGCTGAGTGACATTGTGTATTTGCTGTGTATTCTATGTCAGTAATTTATCCAGCTCTTATAACCATGTGTTGCTTTGTCCCTTTAAGACACTTTAATTTTATCGATTTTGCTGCATTTGTTTCTATTATATCTTTTGTATCATCCCCTTTAAAGGGTAACTGCCATGACTAATTTAACTTATACTCTTTTTGAAAGATCATACATTTTTATCTATACATTGTTCTAGCAGATTTGCAAGCAAATTTATAGATTGGGAGAAAAACCAGCATCACACAGAAGGTTTGTTCTCAAAGATCAGAGAGCAGGAGGAGCAAGGTGCGGACTGGAGGTGGGTGTTCCAAGAAGAGTAACACCCATGGAGATGGGGTAACGGTGGTGTTGGTAAGGTTGGTATTTCTCAAAAATTGACCTTGAATACAAAATGCTTATTTGTAATACATGATATATTAAGTGTATTTGGGTGTGATTTAAACCATTGAAAAAAATTGAGTGACAGGTTCACTTTTAACTGCTGTGAAAAAACTTGTTTATGTTATATTCATGTTACATTAGTTTATACACCAGGCCAGAACCAACATATAAGCAGATGAGAAAGTAAGTGGGACTTTAGACTTTAAAAAAAATTATTTTGCATCGCGTAAATGTACTATAAAAAAGAATTCCAGTCAGGGTGTTATCTTGTTATGGTACTTTTTAAAAGTAAACCAAAATGTTTAAATGTCTATCTGTTCCTGTCCAAATTAATAAAATTGAATTGCGTATATACGCTGAAGTAATTAAGTCTGACACACAAGGTTCAGGTTAAAATAACTTCGAGAAAGTTTATTGGCAAGTGAAGAAAAAGCGGGCGCGCAGGCCCTTTTAAGAGGCATTTTGCGTCATCATTGATTATTAGAATATCAGCAAATAAACATCATCAATTGGATTAATTGTTAAGTGTCGGAGTTAGTGTCTTACTTATTGGTTCAGAAAATTAAGAGGTTAGTCCCGTGCCCACCCACCAGAGGTGGGATTATTCTGGACACGGGTGGGGATAAGGGGGTCTTGAGCGTCATTTTACACGGTCAGTGATATCAGGCCTCATGTCCAGGTGCAAGGTCTCTTATGAATAGAACATTTCATTACTACTGTGTTCTTGTGGCCTTCAAACTATACTATCTTACAAGTTTAGGGAGTAGTCAGCAACTCCTGTGTCTTTGCAGGAAATACAGTCTTTGTCTACTATACTAATTGGGTTGAGAAGTTCAGTCACGTAAGGTAGTTTTAAAATGAACAAGTTAAGTCATGAGGACAAAATGGAGGATTGAAGAAGTCAGGTTAGGAGGACAAAATGGAGGATTGTCACAATATAAGGTTAAAATGGAGTTAGTACAATAATTCAATACAAGTACAATAAAGATTTTTAATAATCCCACATCAGTCCCCCCTATGAAATGTTAGATTCTAAGAGATAAAACTTTATTTGTTAGTATCAGAAGACGTGTTAACCCAAAGGCACAGAAACCCCGTGGCCGCTAGCTAGGTGTTAATGCAAAGTGCAAGTCTGTCCCTAGAGCTGACCCTAATAGGCTAACTCATCCGTCAGTATGGCTCTCGAACACTTCACACCCATGGGTGTCCCATGGCAGCTAACCCACCACTTCTCCACACGGGGCCTTTACCATTCACTGACAGATGCTGTCCCTAAGCTAGTCCCTTCCTAGAATTCCTGCACTTTATCAACAAAAGGGATAGTTTGCAGCGGCAGACAGGGTGAGTTGATGTCTTGGAATTCTTGGTCATCAACTTCGAGATGGGTGAAAGTGGGTGCCGCTTGGTCAACAGTCTTCATGAGGGATTTTCTCAGACATGGGAGGATACAACAAAAGAGAAGAGCAAAGATAAAAAGGAAAATTAGTATAGCCATACCAATATGCATTAAAGCTTTTTGCCATCCTGTCATCCAACCAAACCATCTTTCCCAGGGATCTTTTATCCCAGAATTCCTTTTTAATTCTTCAGACAGGTCATTTAATTTCTCTATGGCTAATGTAACTTTACCATTAGGGCCTGTGTTTTCTGGGATATAGGTACAACATGTCATGGTGTCGGGCAAAATTTTACAAACCCCTCCTTTTTCGGCTAAGATCATATCTAGGGCCATTCTATTCTGGAAAGCCATTTGGGATGTGGCCTGCAGCTGTTCGGCCAACCCCTGGAGGGCGTCTCTGGTATAATTAACAAAACGTTGTTGATTATAATAAATGTAATTTATCCAATTTAAATTCTTGTTTGCGGTAACTATGGTAAAAATTGATTCAAATCCTGCAGCAACTTCATCCCTTGCTTTAAACTCATTGGGCACCCCCCTAGGCACTCCAATGGCATCAATATACACATGAGGATCAAAACTTCCTTTCACTGGGGCGTCACGCTTAACCTTAGTGTGCTTGGACCCATGGGTGACGAGGTGTGTGTCAGAGATGATATGTATAGGCATAATGGCTTTAGCCAGAGTACACTCCCCCCACCACTGCTTGTCCATTCTGGATCTTAGCTGTAAATCCCCACACAACCAGTAAATATCCCCTAATGACCTGGTGTGAAACTGCAACAAGTCCATAGAGACATTTCTGTAGGTAGCACAATACCCCTTAGAGAAGTTACCCAAGAATTTACCTATTCCATCGTAATTAGCATAACAAGTGTAATTACCTTTATACACGGTAATACCATCTGGGGGTTTGACATCCTGGGTTAGGAGAGGATACTCCTTTGTCCATGCAATACATATGGACCTGTTAAAATTATAGTGATAGGCAAAAAGGCTTAAAACACATTCTTCTATATCTACTGGTAGGATTAAAGGCACAGTACCCAGGTGAGGCCGGGCACCGCCACACACATAGCATGCAGTCCTATTATGCTTATTAGCATTATATTTCATCCATTCTAACCATAGATTTACATCATTAAAACCTGTTTCAGCGGCCATGGTATCTTCAAAGGTGGGGTTAGCAATGGCCATCATGTCTTGAAAGGTCTGGATATGAGGTTTTAATGGGTTAGGGACCATATGGGTGGCCCCTTGCCACTCAGAAGAGTTGCACATATCTTTGAGGTAGAAATGCCCTAATTTACGGTAGGAACCCTTTTTCCAATACATTCCCATCACATACTGGTCTGCATCTGTTGGGCTTGGATGCTCAATGTTAAGGATTAGTTTCATTGGTGTACTCCCCCCAGGCTTTCTCAAAGTCATTCTCTGGAGAAGGGATCTACCATGATCATCTACTTTAGATACGGCACTTTTTGGTTTGTAACCCCAGGCAGGCCCGGCATTCCATCCCGCCGCCCCCCAATGGTCACAATTGTGCCCCCATTGCTTGTCAACTACACAAACATATGGGTCTTTCGAATGAGGGATATCTCTATAGATGCTCTGGATTTGTGGTGTGGGAAATGGGCATTCTACAATATCACAGTAATCAAAGGTATAAGTAGCCACCTGGGTGCACGATGAATTATACCAGAAGGTGTACCCACTAATATCTTTGGTAATGGCTACTTGCTGGGCCTTTATAAGGCTAATTAGGGAGAAGGTGTACCAGAGATACATGTCTGTCCGATATTCGCTTCCTCTGGGGCAGGAGATTTCTTGCAGTGGGAAGCGTGGATCCAATTTGGCCTACCGGCCAGTTTAACGGAGGTTGCGGTAATCAGGAGAACTTGGAATGGACCGTCAAATCTTGGTTCCAGGGTATTTTTCCGCACAAACTTCTTGACCAGGACCCAATCTCCGGGAAGCAGGTTATGGGTACCTGTATCCAATTCGGGATCTGGAATTGAAGAGAAAACTTGGGCATGTATTTTGTTTAAAACACTTGCAAGTTCAGTTACATAGTCTATTAAAACATCTGATTGGAGCTGCAACTGCTGCGGATAATAACTACCTAGTCTGGGTGCTGTCCCAAATAGAACCTCATATGGGGACAGTGAATGCTTCCCTCTAGGTGTGTGCCTAACACTAAATAAAGCTATTGGCAGGCTTTCTGGCCAGGGCATCTTTGTTTCTCGTGACATTTTTAACATTCTGGTTTTTAGAGTGCCATTCATACGCTCCACTTTACCACTACTTTGTGGGTGGTAAGGGGTGTGGAAGGCTAGAGTCACCCCTAGAGCAGTCCAAATTTCTTTAGTCACTGTTGCTGTAAAGGCTGGGCCTTGATCACTCTCAATGACTTCTGGGAGTCCGAATCTACATACAATATCTGTAAGTAGGCGCTTTGCGGTTGTTTTTGCAGTGATATTGGCCACTGGGTAGGCTTCTGGCCAGCCTGAGAACATGTCCACTATGACTAGTGCATATTCATGGGGCCCACTCTTGGGCATTTGGATGTGGTCAATTTGAATTCGCTGGAAGGGGTACATGGGCTTTGCCAGGTGTTTTGAAGGCACCTTGATTGGTTTTCCTGGATTGCACTTTGCACAAATGACACAGGCCTTGCAGAAGCTACTGATCAATGTTGTAATTCCAGGTGCTTCATAATACTTCTGTATGAGGGCGGCCATCAATTCTTTTGACAGATGTGCAGGCCCATGTGCCCATTGGACAACTGCTGGATACAAATTTCTGGGAAGACAAAATTTGAAGTTGTTGTAATATATTCCGTCCTTTTGGACAGCTCCTTTCTTTTTCCATTTCTGGATTTCTTCAGGAGTGACTGCAGCTTGCTGTTCTCGCAAAATTCGCAAATCAGTAGGAAGAGTTTGCAGAGCAAAAATAGGAACTTCTTCTTCTTCTTGTCCGGACACTTCTTCGTCCACTTCCTGCAGATCCCTGGCCGCTATCTTAGCGGCCTGATCAGCTAAGTGGTTGCCCTTTGCTTCATCTGTATCCAATTTCCCATGGGCCTTGACTTTCAAAACGGCAACTTCTTTGGGGAGTAGGAGGGCATCCATTAGCTCCTTGATTGCAGTGCTGTGTTTGACTGGTGTACCGGCGGTGGTAAGGAATCCTCTTGTCTTCCAAATTAGGCCGAAGTCATGTGCCACACCCAGAGCATATCTTGAATCTGTATAGATGTTGGCACGTTTTCCTTCGGAAATTTTGCATGCTGAAGTCAGAGCCTGTAATTCAGCTTCTTGCGCAGACATTGCTGGTGGTAAAGATGATGATTTGATAACTTCATCTGTTGTGGTTACGGCATATCCTGTATGGTATCTTCCTTCTTCATCAGCATATCTTGAACCGTCCACAAACAGGGTAAAATCCGGATCTGGTAATGGATTCTCATGCACAGTTGGTAAGTGCACTGTTTCCATTTTCATCTGTTCGAAACAGTCATGAGGTGTTTCTGGGTCATAATCATTCTTTATAACCAGATCTTGAAACTCCTTTTCCAGGAAATGGCGTGGCCATGCTTCTAGAAGGTCAGTTGTTGGGTATTTGGCAATACCATTTTCCTGTAGCTGTTCTTCATTCATGGTGGCCCATAGTTTTGCCATGGGCCCAAGATCATTCCATGACCTTGTCTTCAACTTGGTAACAGGAATATGTGGGATAGCGGTATCCCAATGGCGGTAAAGGTAGTTAAGTTGTTGAGGTAGCTGGACCAAGACCATGCTATTGCCTTCAGAATCACAATAGAAGTCTTGAGCAGTGAGCTTCACATCAGTCCAGTGGTAAAGCTCATCTTCATAGCAAGGTTCGGGAGAAATGTTTGGTTTGTACCACATGGAACAGAAGGCGTAATCTGGGCCTTCACAGAGAGGATTCCCATTTTCTTGAAATGTCAAATGTGGGTGCATGATCTTCTTGATACACCCGCAGAGCAGGTAAATGTAGGTCTCATCCGTGATGAATCCATAGTAGATACCCCCCTCAGGGAGTGGAAGAAGAGTGGATGGATTAAGCACTTGACATCTCTGGATGGAAATGTTGTCAGGCAAAAGAAGATGACACTGTAGGCGCAGGTGTCTTGCTGGAGACACGTGCTTGAGCTGGACTTGGTTGATGATGGCAGAAATGTCATGAGGGGCCAAAACAACCAGAGGGTGGCCAAGGACCAGGTCTGAGGTTCTTTCTATGAGCTCTCTTGCAGCAAAAACGGCCCTGAGGCAGGAAGGGGTCCCTCTGGCCACAATGTCCAGTTGACATGAGAAATATCCAATAGGCCTCTGGCGGCCTCTTAAGTCGTTAGTTTGGGTGAGAACTCCTGTTGCATGGCCTTGTCTTTCAGAGACAAATAATTTGAAAGGTTTGGTGTAGTCAGGTAGGCCCAAGGCAGGAGCAGAAGCAATGGCACGTTTGAGAGCATTGAAATTGTCCAGAGCTTCATTGGTCAGACAGAATGGGTCAGACTTAAGTGCATCATAGAGAGGTTGCATAAGCAGAGAGGCTTCTGGGATCCATGCTCTGCAGTAGGAAATGAGGCCTAGGAAGGCATGGAGAGACTTTGAAGTCCTTGGAGGTGGAATGTCTAGTACAGCTCTTACCCGATCCCGAGTAAGGTGCCTGGTGCCTTGGGATAGGCAATGTCCAAGGAAAATCACTGAAGATTGGCAGAATTGCAGCTTGATGAGTGAAGCTTTGCATCCTTGTTCTGCCAAATAGGAAAGAAGACTAATTGAACACCTTTCAGTAGTGGGAATATCGTCTCCACAGAGCAGTAGATCATCCACATACTGGAGCAAGACAACGTCTGGGTGCTCAGCTTGCCATGGGTCAAGGATGGTACTCATGGCCTTTGCAAATTGACTTGGAGAATTTTGTGCCCCTTGGGGCATGACAGTCCAGGTATACTGTTGCATCTCATGAGTGAAAGCAAACAGGTATTGACAGGATGGGTCCAGTGGGACACTGAAAAAGGCATTGGCCAGGTCAATGACTGTGAAAAATTTTGCAGATGGTGGGACCCCAGAGAGCAGAGTATGAGGATTTGGTACAAGAGGGGTGTCCAGGACGGTAGCTTCATTAACAGCACGGAGATCCTGGACCATCCTGTACTTCTCTGGCTCACCTTTTGGAGTTTTCTTTTTCACAGGAAATAATGGGGTGTTGCATTCAGATTTACATTTTACCAGGGCACCCTTCTCTAAGAGTGCCTTGATGTGGATAGAAATGGCAGCAGACTGTGCTGGTTTTAATGGATATTGTGGCTTTCTTGGTAACTTAGCTCCTGGAATAAGCTTTACCACCACAGGGGGAACATTTAGGTGACCTATGTCCTCTGGGCCTGAGGACCATAACTTGGCGGGCACCTGTGTTTTTAATTCCTCTGGGAAATTGGACCTTAATTCTGCTGCTTCCTCACGGGGCTTTTCTAAATGCAGCATCAGAGGCAAGGAGCACAGGGCTGAGGTGTCTGATACAGATAGAGGTGTAAACATTTCTACCTGCCCGTCTGGGGTGAAGGTGATGGATGCTTGCAGGCGTGAGAGAACATCAGCACCTAGCAGGTTAATTGGGCATGTGGAGGATACCACAAAGCGAGCAAGCAGGCTAGAGCCAACTCGTAGTGGAGTTGTTAAAGGGCTATGTCTTGGCTGGCCATCCACTCCAACACAAGAGACATCAATATTGGACAGGAAGGATGGGTCTGGCAGGTCTTGTTCTCGCAGAACACTACGGGCTGCACCTGTGTCAACTAGAAATGTGGTAAGGTGGCCTTCAATGGGTAAAGTCACTGTGGCAAGTGGCCCCCCCTTATCCCCTGTAGACACTGCCATGACAGGGGTTACGGACACAGGCTTGCCAATCTCCTAGTCATCGGGTTCCTCAACTATTGGAACCTGTTTGGTGGCTTTGGGAGCCAGGGCAGGCTTGGGTGGCTTTCTGGGTTCCCTTTGCTCCTTTCTTGGTTCTGGACAGTCACTTCTAAAGTGCCCCTTTGCTCCACAATTAAAGCAATGTCCCCCCTCCTCCGGTCTGGTACCTCTTGGGACTGGAGTGGAGCGGGATACCATGAGAGGAGCTGAAGTGGGTCTTCTTGGGGTCTGAACAGATTCCAAACCTCTAGCAACTAAAAGCAGGGTATCCAGGGGAACAACCTTATATTCAGGGCGTGCAGCAATGATTCCCTTGCGTATAGAGTCTTTAACACCTTGGACAAACGCACCTGACAGCATTTGTGAATGAATTTTGTCAGTAAGATCAAATCCTAAATCTGTAAACATTTGATACAGTCTTGCATGAAACCTTTCCACTGATTCTCCTTTATCTTGAATAACATCAGTAAGGCCAGCAGCCTGATCTGCAAGTTTGTCCTTAGCCCATTCTCTTAATTGGGTGCAAAAGGTTACCCCGGAGGGGTAATCAACATCACTGGAAAGCAGATCTGTACTGAGGTGACGGGCCATGCTCGGCCAATATGCATCCCCTGCTTTAATAGCACAAATGCTCAGTAAATCACGCCATGCGGCGGAATAAGTCTTTTGAATTTGAACTATCCCTCGGTAAAAAGGCATAGGCTATTTTTCTGGGTCAGGGAGCGATTTCATTAATGCACTAGCTTGAGTGGGGTTAAAAGCAACATATTTAGGAGGGGTCCGTTCTCCCCGACCCTTGTGTCCAAAGGGATCATCGATAGAACGATGAGCTGAGGCTCCTGCAGCGGACTCCAATGAGTCCAATGAGTCCTGGGATAGCTTATCCTCCTCTTCCTCATCTAATTCTATGATCTGGGCTCTATTGCGTGCAGGGCCCGGGTGAGGTGACAGGACCGGAGGATGAGCGGGGGTCCCAGATGCAGGGGTGGCTAGCGAGTCATAACCTGGGGATAGGTAGTCACCGGGAATTACCGGCATCAGGGCTGTACTGGGGGCCGCCATATTGGTGGCCGGAAAAGGTACTGCATTAGGATTAAGGGAAGAAGTGGCGGCCATGTTGGATGTGGGCACATCCGGGGCAGACTGTGCCGGACTGGGCATGACCGGAACCTGGGGAGTGGCTTGGGGAAGGGGTAGTGGATACCCGGGATAGGGCAGGGCCATGGGATATGGGAAGGGGTAGGGCCAGGCTGGGGAGGGGAAGGAGGTGGGGTATTGGACTGGGGTGGAGATGGGAGGGGACGGAGAGGGATTGGTAGAGGTGGGTGTAGAGGGAGGAGCCGGAGCAAGGGTGGAGAAGGTGGTTAGCTGGGCGGATGAAGAGGGGAGGGGATCAGTAACGGAGAGAGAATGTAGGGAAGGAATGGCAGATGAAATGTTAGGAGGAGGTACAGCAGGTAGCGTAGGGATGGATGAGGATGATGGGAATGTTAGAGACGGGGAAGGGGAAAAGAAAGATCCATCAGAATTCAGGACCGGGCAGACAGGGGAGGTGATGGGATGGGCGTTAGGAGGATTGGGAGTGGGAAACATAGTCAGCTGGCTATCACCTATTGCTGACTGAACCTTGGGGATAGACATTCCCTGGGCGCCATTTTGGGGCGCTGGCTGAGGGTAAACCCCAGTAACACAATTATTATGATACACAAACAATTTCACACCTTTGTGATTTATTTCTTCCTCAACCCAACCTTCTAGCTGAATAGCCTTCGCTACTCTGTACCATGCTTCAGCAGTCTTTAATAAATCATTATCTGTAAGCTTGCCTTTCTTTTCTGTCAGTAACCTACGCCAACTTTCTGGTTGCAATCTTCCACCTGTTGGTACAGCGATTTTACATACTTTTGCAATCTTTTCAACACCTTTAACCATCTCCTCGCCCTCTCTGTCCTCAACTAAATCACATGCTAACCAGCCCTTACTGGGCTTGCTCAAATCCTGCCCCATAATCCCTTTCCCCCTATACCAGCGTCCTAGATATAGGGAGAGAGAAGGAAAACTGAACAAGAACGTCTACAATGCTCGACTGCCACCTGAGAACCGTGGGACTTTCTCTGGTGCGTCTTCCCAAAACGTAGACTAGTCACTGAATCCGCCTACCCGGGGTGGTAGACACGGATTGGAGCGAGGTGAGAAATAGAAATAGGAGTGGATAGTATAATAATATAGGAAGTGTAGAAAAGATGAAAGGCAAGGAAAATCCTTAGAGACAGACACAGGAGTGCATGAGACTCCTAATTAGACAAAACAAGACAACAATACAATTGAAATACAGTGCATGCATCACAGTTCAAATGAAATCAACAGTAATCCCTTTCCTTTACTCGTGTGCTTACTCCAAAGTCACCTCCCTCAACCCCGTAGTGTCTCCGCTCGGAGAACGACTTTCGTAAGTCTCACTACCAGCGGCCACGGAAAACAACTGACACCGGTCCGAGTTCCGTCAGCCTCCCTCTGCACAGTAGCCCACAAGAATGTGGCCACCTCTATCCTCACTCCCGTAGTGCCCCTATAAAACCCACTTATAAGTCTCACTACCACGTGATGCGGAAAACAAGCAATGCCTACTTGAATCCCCCCAGGAAACAGAGTCCCCTGCCACAAGACTAAGTCCCCTACCACAAATAAACAGAAAACTGGAATTCCACCAGCCCCAGCGCTCAGGGTTGTGGTTACCAAAAGAAAACTGGAATCCCCCCAGCCGAAGCTGAGGTTTACCAAAACTGGAATCCCCCCAGCCGAAGCTGAGGTTTACCAAAACTGGAATCCCCCCAGCCGAAGCTGAGGTTTACCAAAACTGGAATCCCCCCAGCCTCAGCACTCGGGGCAGTGGTTACCAAACTTGGAATTCCACTAGCCCCAGTACTCGAAACTGTGGGTTACCACGTGCACAATGAGGCTAGCTGGGCTCTCAAAGTGTCACAAGAAGGATCACAGGAAATTATGAGTCTACACAAAATCCACAGTTCCAACAATCCTCTTTTTCCTTACAGCCACAGCCACGAGGCTCCTAAAAGAGGTAAACAGGCAAAGAAGACCCCCAGGAACGCATCCACAGGTCAACCCCCCTTTTTCCCTACAACCACAGCACCGTGGTTCCTAAAAGGAGTAAAACAGGTAACAGAAGACCCCCAGGAACGCATCCACAGGTCCACCCCCCTTTATCCCAAAAGGGGTAAAATACAAACAGATAAACAGACAAACTGAAGACCCAGGCAAGTCCCCTCAGGTCCACCCCCCTTTATCCCAAAAAGGGGAAAACAAGCAAGACAGAACCCCAGGCAAATCCCCTGCAGGTCCACCCCCCTTTATCTCAAAATGGGGAAACAGGCAAACAATTCAAACACACCCAGGCAACAGATAGACTAAAATGCAGGTAAACAAGTGAGTAACGAGACACCGGGCAAGATATTACCTGTCTTTGATGTCCTCCCGGGAAGCAGTCACAGACACGTGGACGGGTCAATCAAAGGGGCCGGAACATACCGGTGGCTCTGCAGAAGTCTCTACCGTGTACCTGGAGGTGATCAATCTCCTTTCCTTCCCCCTGGATTCCTCCGTCCACCCTTGTCTTCCTTAGGACGGCTCACCGGCCGGACATAGCCCGGTGCCCCACGTTGGGCGCCAAGTTGTTATGGTACTTTTTAAAAGTAAACCAAAATGTTTAAATGTCTATCTGTTCCTGTCCAAATTAATAAAATTGAATTGCGTATATACGCTGAAGTAATTAAGTCTGACACACAAGGTTCAGGTTAAAATAACTTCGAGAAAGTTTATTGGCAAGTGAAGAAAAAGCGGGCGCGCAGGCCCTTTTAAGAGGCATTTTGCGTCATCATTGATTATTAGAATATCAGCAAATAAACATCATCAATTGGATTAATTGTTAAGTGTCGGAGTTAGTGTCTTACTTATTGGTTCAGAAAATTAAGAGGTTAGTCCCGTGCCCACCCACCAGAGGTGGGATTATTCTGGACACGGGTGGGGATAAGGGGGTCTTGAGCGTCATTTTACACGGTCAGTGATATCAGGCCTCATGTCCAGGTGCAAGGTCTCTTATGAATAGAACATTTCATTACTACTGTGTTCTTGTGGCCTTCAAACTATACTATCTTACAAGTTTAGGGAGTAGTCAGCAACTCCTGTGTCTTTGCAGGAAATACAGTCTTTGTCTACTATACTAATTGGGTTGAGAAGTTCAGTCACGTAAGGTAGTTTTAAAATGAACAAGTTAAGTCATGAGGACAAAATGGAGGATTGAAGAAGTCAGGTTAGGAGGACAAAATGGAGGATTGTCACAATATAAGGTTAAAATGGAGTTAGTACAATAATTCAATACAAGTACAATAAAGATTTTTAATAATCCCACATCAATCTCATGCCAGTTACAAAGAAACATATATGTCTGACACTGTTGAAAAAACAGCATAGCACCATTTAAAACAGAAAAAAAAGAAACCACAAACCTCAAAAAACAATTCCAGCCCTCACTTTGCTTTATTATTGAGATGTAATTTATTCTTTCAAACCAGTAAACAGGGGTGGCATGTCTGGATTTGCGTATAACCCTTTGCTTTTGCAAAGCACAGGTAAGTTGCATAGAAGTAAGAATTATTTAGAGGTTCATTTTAATTTTAATTTCATTGGCCCCTTTTTGAGTTAAAGGAACACTATAGGCACCCAGACCACTTCAGCTCTTTGAAGTGGTCTGGGTGCAGTGTCCCAGGTCCCTTAACCCTGCAAAGGGAATTATTGCTGTTTTTAATAAACTGCAATAATTACCTTTGAGGGTTAACTACCAGACAGCCACTAGAGATACTTTCAGGTCTTTAGGTGACTTTTGGTCGCCTAACTGAATCTGGATGTCCTCACTTATGCATGAGGATATCCAGCATCACCCAAAACCCCATAGGAACGCATTGTACAATGCTTTCTTATAGAGAAAGTCCTAACGCGAGCGGGACCAGCGGAGTCGGAGCCTGAGGGACATTGGCGCTGGAATCAGGCAAGTGACAGAAGAGGGGGCACTATAGGGAGCTATAGTGCCAGGAAAACAACCCACTATAGTTTCCCTTTAACGCCTAGATTAATCTGGTTGCATTAGGATAGTTCCTAACAAAACATTACTATTTGTGTTATGCAAGTTAAGCTTAAAATAGGCACCAGTCCACAGACAACAGCAAATACAGTCAATTATGGAATTAAAATTGCTGTAATTATTGTTCTGTCAAGCATTGAAAACAGGGCTCTAAATCTAAACCCATTTAAACTATTACTTTGAATATAAGCACCACATATATCATCTGTTTAGAGTTCTCCTGTCCATTTTCCAATCATATTTATGATTCACGCTTCAGAAAGGTTTAAAATCATCAAACACCGGGAACAATATGACACTTAACTTCCAAAACAGCACCAAATAGGGAGGGGGGCCGCGGACCTTCGGGCTAGGGGTGCACAATATTCCCTCAGGACGCAGGGGGGAGGACCACACGACATCAGGGCACCGTGGGCATGGAAGCCCAATAACGTTATACCACCGCAACGATAGTACTCTGACACAGTACCAAACAGAAGCTTGGTGATTATTTAGTCCAGAGGCTACTACCTTTTCTTACACTGGGCCATAGCCCACTAGCACAGCTAGGCCCACCGGGAACCACGACTCAAACACCATACCAGACGACCACAGGCAGGACGAAGTTGTTCTGACACCATAGACCACCCAATAAGATTACCATGACACTAGGTAGCAATGCATTGGAGGTGCATGAACCATGCACGACCTCCGCACAAACCAAGACCTCGCTAACAAACAAAAAAACTTGCAACCATGACCGAACAACAAACCACATATAGGCAACCAAGGCACAGAAGCCAGACCGGCTCACAAGCGAGGCATACCAGAGGCATACACCACAACAGCACTACTGACCCACACTTAACCTATCCACACAGACACAGCGCACCAAACATATGGAGAGACGTCACAGGTGGAGTCTCTGCCTGGCTGTGGGGGAGTGTCACTTGGCCTCTCTAGGGTCAGGGAAGGGGCCACAGCAAACAAGGACCACAACCTGGAGGGCCCTTACCCATCACCACTATACCTCACTTATCATTCAGACCCTATGGCAAAAGTCTTCCTAAATCTCCGCTAAGCTCATCACGCTACTACACAATTCACGACAAAAGAACGGGGGGATAAAGTAAACAAAATATACAAAAAAAGTGTGTTAATTTCCATATACAACCGTTTATATTTGACAAACCGTTTTCCCTGTCATATATGTATATTGTGCAAACCTGTACTCTCACACACGCAACACGAAGACAATAACAAAACAAAAACAAAACAAGGCGGAAAAAATAAATAAATGTGTGATGATTCCTATATACACTAGTTTGTATTTGACAAACCAGTTTACTGTTCTATTTGTATCTTGTGCAAATCTGTATTTCTACATACACAACAAAAATAAAGAATTAAAAATATATATATATATATATCAAACACCAATTTCTTTACTTATCAAAATCTAAAACAATTTAAATTTCACCTTTGGAAAAAAATGTAGAGAATCATCTCTCTAATCCTGGAGGACAGGCTCTGACTTGTCTTTACTATGATAACTATGATATTGATTAGGAGTATACCTTAAGGGAGCTTGCAAAAAGGATACTCCTCATCCATGAAACAGTTCCGCAAGCTTTAAAGGGACACTCCAGACCCCTAAAGCACTTTAGTGTGCACAAAAAGTGCAGATTTCAACAAAAAATAGCATTTTATAAATTAATCTTCTTATTACACCCCCTGGCTTTCAATCAGACAATCTGTCCTGTTACTTCCTGGTTTGTTTAGCTCAGTGGAGGCAAACGTAAGATACAGCAATTACACACCTGCCTTGCAAACACTTCTCATTGAGCTTCATTGGGAAGTCTGTGATTGGACAGCCACAGAAAGTCTGAGCGAGACTAGAAGGGGAGGGCTTGCAAAGGCTTCAGACCTAATGGAAAAAATACATATTTAAATGGGTGCATATGTTCAAAACACATTTTAATAAGTAGACTACTTCATTGCCAATATCATTAATCATAGCACCATATATCTGTTCTGTTTTGATTGCAATTTATGAGACCGTGATCATAAATATGTTAGATTGAGTGTCTAGAAGTGTTACCATCTAGGTTACATGTGCTTTAATCATTTACTTGATGTTGGAGGGATGGTTGTGAACCCAATTGCAATCCCATTAAGATTTGATTGTCAGTAATGCACCCAGAGCTTAACCATGAGATCCTTTTTAGAAATTAATAAATATATTATTATTAATTATTTTTTTTTTAATGTATTTCAGATGTTAGCTTTTACTTATGATAACATAATCCGATTTATATTATTATGATGGTGACTTTAAGACGATGTGGAAACTGTGGCTTAAGAGCATATATGGCAGAATTATTAGACAACCTCTCAGACTTGGCAGCATCATTCTGTAATTAGATTTCATGTTAAGGCTACATTACTCATGCATGACTTCCTTTTTCTTCTAACAATTCATTCACAGTTTACATCAGCTTTAAGTCTGGGATAACATTCTCTGTATCATATCATAATACACTGTACTTCTCTTGCACCTTATTAAATTCAAAATGCAAACACAGACTCCTTCCTGTGTTCTTGTTCAATTGATAAAATGCAGTGTCCCACGGACTATTACAGGATTAGTACACATAACAGCATACGATATAAATATAATTTGATTCTTCTGGCTTTCATTACTTTCCTTTTTTTTAATGTCCCACATGTCTAGCAATATGGAGATGTCAAAAACCCTTTTTTCATCAAATTAGGTACGGAAATGTAACATTTCCTAACACAATAGTGCTAGAGTGGCAGTTTAGGTCCCCGGCCCACCTCAGAGTCTAGTTAAAACATAGTGTCACTCACCTTTTCTCCATCGTCGCAGCGATCTTGCTGAGGCTGGTCTCACCTCTGTGGCTGAGATCATCAATCCAATGCTTTCCTATAGGCTATTGCGCATGCAATCAATGCATCTTTATGAGCAGTGTACAGCGCTGAACACAGGGACTGCAGCACTGACATAGAAAGCACCTCTAGTGGCAGTATGAGTCATTGCACATAGACTTGTTACTAAGCAGCGATGTAAACATTGCCTTTCGCATTAAGCTGTAGTGGTTCTTGTGACTATAGTGTCCCTTTAAGACTTATTAATATTCAGCACCAAGGTATCTTTATATCCTGACCTTGAACCATATTCATAAAAATAATATTAAACAATATTACTGAATTTAACAGAAAGAAAAACTGCCTTAAGTGCACAAAATAAAAAAAGAAAAACGTTCTCACATATCAGTTCTGTGACTGAAATTAACATTTCATTTATAGGCATTTCCTGAAAGCTGAAACCCCAGAAATGGGTCCCTTTAGCCCCAAATATCTACAGCTGATGGATTGTGCTGGAGAATATTCATAATTTTAAAAATGTTCATCAGGCAGCTGCCTTTCAAAGCAGCCACCTATTATAAAATGAAAGATCACTACTAGGATAGAGCACCACTGGGTTACTTAAAGGGACACTCCACAGGCCAAATACAAATTTTTTTAAAAAATCACTGTTTAGTAGATGTATCCCAAATGAAAACTTGTATGCATTGGGGATATATCTAAAAACAGCTTTGCAAAACATGCAGTACTCTTGTCTGCTGCCGTTGCAAGCCCTCTTCTTCTAACCCCACCCAGACTTTCCGTGACTGTCTGATCACAGACTTCCCAATGCAGCTCAATGAGAAGTCTTTGCCAGGTAGGTGTTCTGGGCAATTGTTGCCTCTTGAGGTCAGTTGAATTGAGCCAACAAAATTTGGAAGTAACATTATCTGTTGTCTGCTTGAAAACCAATGGGGTGTAACTCTGTTAATTTATAAAAGTTTTCATTGCTATTGAAATCTGCACTTTTCACAAAATGGAAAAGAGATGGCACACTCTTCACACATAAAGCTATTCAGCACGATAAAGTTATTTAGGGGTCTGGAGTAACCCTTTAAGAGGAGGGTGGTGCCCCCAAGTCGCTGGCTTAGAGGGGGCCTGGGAAAAAGAATGTTACTTTACACCCCTCAATTAGTTAAAGGACCACTATAGTGCCAGGAAAACATACTCGTTTTCCTGGCACTATAGTGCCCTGAGGGTGCCCCCACCCTCATGGACCCCCTCCCGCCGGGCTCTGGGGAGAGGAAAGGGTTAAACACTTACCTTTCTCCAGCGCCTTTCTCCAGCTCTCCTCCTCCTCTCCGCCTCTGATCCTCCCTTTCGGCTGAATGCGCATGTGCGGCAAGAGCTGCGCGCGCATTCAGCCGGTCGCATAGGAAAGCATTTACAATGCTTTCCTATGGACGCTTGCGTGCTCTCACTGTGATTTTCACGCAAGCGCCTCTAGCGGCTGTCAGTGAGACAGCCACTAGAGGATTTTGAGGCTGGATTAACCCTATTATAAACATAGCAGTTTCTCTGAAACTGCTATGTTTATTAAAAAAAAGTGTTAATCCTAGAGGGACCTGGCACCCAGACCACTTCATTAAGCTGAAGTGGTCTGGGTGCCTAGAGTGTTCCTTTAATTAGTTAGTAGGGTGGGATCATATTGAATACTTAGTTATACTTTCATTGGGATCCTTGTGAAGATGAGCAGCATACTGTTAATGGGTAGAGAGGAGAGGACATGACATAGACAGGCAGGGATAGGTCTCGTCTTATTCCCACCTCTCAGTTAATGTAGAGGTCATCATGTTTTGAGCTCATGCACCAGATGTTTCTGTAACCAGGAGTTCAGCTTTGACTTGCTGGGTGTTTCCAGCTAATGTCAGTGCTACGTTCAAAACTCAGAGAATCCTTATTTGTAATTAGAATTTTTAATTATTATTTGAATTTCTTTGTACAGGACTGGGCATCAGGAGCATACAAAAGTCTAACTTGCCCTTTGGAGAGACTCCCTAGTACACTTTACAGCGTTCTAACACTAAACCACTAACAACTATACTGCATATAATATCACTAAAAAATGAAAAGTTACTCCCTTGAAGAATCCCCTTGGAATTGACAGTTTGTGAATAGTAATTCATTTTGTATAATGATGGTAGAGATGTATGCCCCACTGGGCATGTCCCTGCACTATTCAGCAGCGACCTCAGGTGTTTCACTTTAAGAAGTCCTTACATAAATATTTATCTTTACGTCGTAGAAAAAGTGCTAGTCTAAAATTGTATTGCTAGTTAGAATGTAGTTATCCAGAGGTTAATTAAGACCACCTCCTGGGCTCTGTTCTGTAGATTGGGTCAGCTTGTGTGTGGGTGGAAGTAGTGTTTGTGTGTGCATGCGTGCATGTAGTGGTTCTGGGTTGGAGAAAAAAACAGTGTGGCTGAGAGCTGTATGTCTGGTGGGTGGGAGGGGGGCTGAGTATGCCTACGTGTGCTGGTTGAGTCCTGTTTGTGGGGTGGTTGAATTTTGTGTGTGGAAGGTAGTCTGAGCTTGGCTATATGTTATGGGTGGTGGAGGCTTTATTGTGTCTGATTGTTGTGTGTGTTGGGTAGGGGGTTGAGTGTGTGTGGGGAAGCCTTACCAGTAATTTTTCCCTTTTTTTTTCATTTGCCTCAATTTTGCTTATCTTTTGGCAGGAGATAAATATGATCCCTGGTGGTCCAGTTAAGGGAATGCTGGGAAGCAGCATACCTGGTGGCCCATTGGCAGAGCATGGTGGTCAGTACCTCCAGTAACTCTATCAGGTGCAGACCACTTTAACAGCTCCCTCATGGTCCTGTCTGTTAGTCAATAACTCAGAGAGCTGCCTGTGGTGCAGTCCTTGGGAAGTACCCGAATAGCAGGGAAGCTCTGATATAAGTACACCTACAGGTCCCTAGGAGGCAGAGGGCCAAGCAGGGAGATCTTTTGAGCCCCTTGATGGCTCTGAGAGGGCCCCTGACAGGCAGAACTGAAGCCCCAGGCTCAGACAGGAGACCCCTTGTCTAGGCCCAGCATTAGGCAGCCTTATATGCTGTATTATGGGTAATCAGGCTCTGGGCAGAGATCTCAGCCCAGGCAATCAAATCTTTTATTAATTATAGAAGTATAGTATTCATAGAATTACTTTCATCGCGTCAATAAAAACTACTTCTGCAGTGAATTGAAATTTGAATTGAAGACAAAATCCAGCTGATTTGAAAGAATATCTCCAACTATTCTATAGTCAGACTCAGAACTATAAATAGTCTCTTCGTCTGCAAAGATAAGGTGGAGTATATACTTCTGCATTGCTGATATTAGTTCAGTCCAACTTGGCTGGGAATGATTTGCTGAAGGTTTACGGCGAGTCAGAGTAAATTCCGCATTATCCATGTGACAGGAAAGGAGGCAGAGCCATAACTCTGGGACTGAGCCATAACGTCTTTGCATCATAACAGTACAATGATCTGTAGTGGTTATGGTGCTAGGAAGGCTCCTTTAAGAAATGCGTGTCTAATTACAGATAATCTGCTATAAAAATTGAGTATAAATGTTCAGCTACCCAAAGTGCAAAATAAGGGGGGGTTTCATAAAATATCAATAGGGCACCTGAACAGTTACTTTATAGAGACAAACTAGTTATAAAATAATCCCTGTTGATCCTGTCAAACAGACTACCATTACGCTGCAGGCTACACAATCTCTGTTCTCATATACATGATACAAGCTCTTCCATATTAATAGCAAACCTTTCACTCTGTGGAACTGTTCTTTCAGCACCTTAACACACCTTCACAGATAATTTATAGCAGGTTTGTAATCTATACCCAGACCCTGGTACTTATATGTACTCAAATAACTTCTTATAACCTCATCAGAAACACTGTTACTATTATTGGGCAAAATACCAATTGGTCGCAACAAATTTAAATGCACACTGCTAGGTATTATGCAATAATGAGAAAGTAATTCATTCAACGTTAGTTTAATTCTTCTTTGTATATGACTGGAGGTAGCAGTGTCCTGGTTATCTACTGACTATTAATAAATAATGAGTGTGCAAGTCAAGCCTTCCTTGTTTCTGCGAGTTGCCATTTATCTTCTTTAACCATGGACACAGGTTGATTATTTAATTATTAGAATATCAGGTGGCCAGACTGGCATGCATCTGTTACGTATACCTTGTTTGCATTTAGTTTGCATATTCTTGTAGAGTATAAAATGCATACATACATAGTAACTCAAATGGAACTCTGGATATTTGGTTGGAAAATTTACCAGCACCGTATATTTGATGCTCATTATTCATGCATAGCTCATGTTATTGTCTCCTTTTCTGCACAGCACTGTGTATACACTGATCACTGTATACACAGCGCTGTGCAGAAAGGTAGGCAATTAAAACCAGCTGCCTAATATTGTGTAGGTCCCCCTTGTGCTGTCAAAACAGCTCTGATGCGTTGACTCCACAAAATCTCTGAACATGTTCTTTGGTATCAGGCATCAAGACATTAGCAGCATTCTTTAAGTCCTGCAAGTTTGCGAGGTGGGGCCTCCATAGATCTGATTGGTTGTTCCAGCACATCCCACAGGTTCTCAATCGGATTTACTGAACAATTTTTACAGTGTGGCCGGGTGCAGGGTAGCAGTGTGCATTATCCTGCCATCAGGAAACACCATTACATGACGAGATGTACAATCTCTAGGTAGGTGGTTCGTGTCAAGGTAACCTTCCCCATTAATGCCAGGACCCAAGGTTGTCGACAGAGACACTGCCTCTGCTGGCCTGCTTTCTTCCCCTAGTGCGTCCTGAAGTAATCTCTTCCCAATGTAAAAGACGCACATACATCCGGCATTCACCTGATCTAAAAGAAATGTGATTATTCAGACCAGGCAATCTTCTTCCATTGCTTCATGGTCCAGTTCTGATGTTTATATCCCCATTGAAGGAGCTTTCCACGGAGGACAGGAGTCATCATGGACACTCTGGCCAGTCTGAGGCTGCATAGTCCCAAACTCAGCAAACTGCAATGCACTGTGTGTCATGGGTGTCCGCAGGAATTATTCAGGGGGGGAAGGGGAGGGGCATAATTGTAATGTCATCCATGCTCGGCCTCTTTTGCAGCGCTGGACTGGGCATTCAAAGCAGCCCTGGAAAAAAATGTATGCCAGCCCCATAAGTCATTGTGGCATGTAGTGTATGTATATATTATTAGTATGTTTCTTTTTCTAATTAAAAATACTGGTTCTGTCAGTGTAAATAATGTAATTATACAGTAAGCATACTCACATGCAGACATAGATAATCTCACTGACACAAGCACACAAGCTCATTGATACACAGACTCACAGACAATCTCATTGTTACGCTACTAGAGGTGATTTGGATTGGAACTCGACTGCAGCTTGTAAACTCCCTAATTACAATAGTGAAGAAATGGAGAATACTTAAGTATCAATACTGTAGCTTTAAGAAAAAAGAGAATCACTGGTAACTTGATTCAACCGAAGTTTTAAAAAGTGTTAAACTTAAATGAATTGCATTTAGGCAATAATCCAATAAGAAGAAGTGCAAGTAATCAACAACACAAAGTTCATTATTAAGTATTTCTTCAGAGATGCATTAAGTAACATTCGTTCATGAGAATAATCTTCAATAGGAACAATAATCAAGTATCTAAGAATATTTGCAAAGCAAGAACAGTTCATAGTGAATAAGCATGATGGGAGTTGTCCTTCATGAGATTAGTAACTTGTAGCAATGAAGATTTGAGTAAGCAAGCATTAGTTCATTAATAAATGATATTGCAGACAAATAGCTGAAAGATATACTTAAGGTTAATATGGGTAGTCCTCCAATAGTTCAGAGACATGGTCCACTTGTAAAGTAGCAAAGTATCCGTTCTCCAGTAATCCTTTATGGCATGCAGCAATCCTTGCATTTGCTCAAAGGCTGGAACGGCTTGTCTGAGCTTGTGGAGAGGTATGTCTGGTGGAAGTAGCTCCCAGTAGCTGAGCCTGTGGAGCCCACAGTCTAGCGGAGGCAGCTCACACGTTAGCTCCCACAATCAATCACCAAGCACCCTCCCTATGGCCCAGTCTCCCTAAATACCGTCAGAGCTGTGTCAGAGGGGGGTGGGGTCCGGCTCCTCACTGCTGAGTGCCGAACCCGGAAGTGTTACTCCATGAATGGACCCCCCACCTAAGGAGCACTCTCCGGGTGCTATTACCTCGGTTTATGAGGGTACCTCCTGCGAAAGGCAGTAATCAACTTCGATGCATGTATTTCAGAATAATTCTCCCATGTGTTATCTTCTTCTCCATAACCCTTCCATTTAATAAGGTATTGTAAGTTACCTCTATGAAGTCTGGAGTCAAGAATTTTCTCTATTTCATATTCCAATTCTCCTTGTACTTCAATGGGGTCAGGCTTCCACAATTGTTCCCTATGGAAGGGATCTGGGAGAGAAGACTTTAGGAGTGAAACATGAAAACAAGATGCAATTTAAGTGATGGAGGAAGTTTCAATTTTACAGCATTTTCATTAACAATGGATTCAATTTGAAAAGGTCCAAGAAAAAGAAGACTTAGTTTCTTAGAAGGACGGTTAGTAGAAATATTTTTTGAAGATAGCCAAACAGTGTCACCAATTTTATATTTAGGAGGAGCTCTCATTTTAATATCATAATTCCTTTTATATAACGACATAGAACTTTCAAGGTTTTTCTTTAATTGCTTGAACAATGAAGACATTTCCATATTTTGAGGAGAAACCATTGGATTAGAAGTTGTCTTGGGAACTTCAGGGAACAAGGAGGGATGGAATCCATAATTTGAAAAGAATGGCATCATTTTGCTGCTTGTATGTATGGAATTATTATAGGCAAATTCAGCCATGGGTAACCAATTACTCCAGTCATCTTGTAAATACGTACAGTATTAACGAAGGTATTGTTCCAGACATTGATTGACTCGTTCTGTTTGGCCATATGATTGTGGATGGTATGCTGAGGAAAGTTTACGTTGGATTTGAAGTGAAGAACACATTTCCTTCCAAAAACGTGAAGTAAATTGAGAACCTCTGTCTTAGATTATTTCTTCAGGAAATCCATGTAATTTGATTATATTGTCAATGAAAACTTTGGAAAGTTCAGAGGATGAGGGTAACTTTGTCAAAGGAATGAAATGTGACATTTTTGTGAAACGGTCTACAGAAACAAGGATGGTGGTGTATTTCTGAGAAGGAGGGAGTTCCACCATAAAATCCATGGAAATAGACTGCCAAGGTCGTTCAGGTATTGGAAATCCAGTCAATAATCCATAAGGAAGATGACGTTCCACTTTTGACCTTTGACATACTGGACAAGACTTAACATAGGATTCAATGGCTTTGTCTTGACGAGGCCACCAATATTGTCTAGTAGAGAGTTCAAGTGTCTTTTTTTATTCCAGGATGTCCAGCAAGGGGAGAATCATGAATTGATTTTAAGAGGTTCTTTCAGAGTTTTGGAGGAATGTAAATTCTATTTTTGAAATAAAAGATTCCATCTTTTTTGAACAATTTAGGAGAAGAAGGTAGTTCAAGTTCTTTGTGAGATAATTGTTTCAGTTCATCCAATATAGTAGTTGTAAGTCCAATAATTTTATCGTTTGATAATATTGAAAAGGTTTTCTTTTCTGAAGCAGGATTAAATGGAATTCTGGAAAGAGCAACAGCTTTTTTGTTACGAGATCCAGGTCTTAATTTTTCTTGACTTAAATGAAGTGTAGGAATCTGTGGGAGACAATTATCCTTACAATATTCTGAGTCAAAGGTGAGAGAGAAGGGAGTCCAACGAATGAAGGGGTTATGAGTTTGTAACCAGTTGATTCCTAAGATGATTGGAAAAAGAGGAGATTTTATTATAGCAAAAACAAGAAATTCTGAATGGTTATTATTGGCAATTGTCCTGATAGGAATTGTTTCATTTTTTATAGGACCAGAGGGAATTAAAGATCCATCTATATCTCTGATGGAGACAAAATATGCTTTTTTCATAAAAGGAATTTTATTAATTTCAACAAACGAAGAATCTATGAATATCCCTGTAGCTCGAGAATCAATAATAGCTTCAGTCTTGATTCTTTCTTTCTCCCATTGTAAAAGTAAAGGTACAGCAAACTGATGAGAACAGGAAGAGGGACGTGTTTTCAGAATTGAGGTATTAATTTTAAGCCTTCCTTCCTTAGCGCATTTTAGAAGAGGACATTCTTGTAAAAGATGTTCCTTAGAAGCACAGTACATACAGAGATTTAAATTTCTTCTTCTTGTTTTTTCTTCAATAGATAAAGGTCCCCTGTTAAACCCAACTTCCATAGCTTCACTTGGTTGCAAGGGTTTATTAGACATGCGCAAAGGTGGATTGGGTTTTTTCCAAAATGAATTAGAGAGAGCCTTTTCAGCTTTTCGTTCTCTGATTCTTCTATCTATACTGATAGAGAGTTGAATTAATGTATCAAGCGTTGGGGGAACAATGGTTCTAGATAATTCATCTTT
Organism: Pelobates fuscus; assembly: GCF_036172605.1. NCBI lineage: Eukaryota > Metazoa > Chordata > Amphibia > Anura > Pelobatidae > Pelobates > Pelobates fuscus. The sequence goes on along the minus strand of NC_086319.1, from coordinate 99,407,959 downwards.
AATTGTTTCAGACAATCCTAAACGGAACTGATTACATAGAGCTATATCATTCCATTGAGTTTCTGAAGCCCATCTTTTAAATTCAGCTATGTAATCCTCCACAGGACGATTTCTTTGTTGTAATAATCTAATAGTAATTTCAGCAGTAGTTTGTTTATTAGGGTCCTCATATAGTAGTGACATTGCTTCAACAAAATTATCCAAAGAATCCAAAATAGGATCTTCATTTTCCAGAAATGTATGCGCCCAGGACATGGGTTCACCCCTTAAATAGGAAATCATTGAACAGACTTTAATCCTGTCTGTGGGGTACGCCCTAGGTTTAAGAGTAAACAACAATTTGCATGAATTCAAAACTTCTCTATATTTAGAGCGATCTCCATAAAAATTTTCAGGATTGCAGACAGCAGGATCACTTGAAGAATGTGTAACTTTATTTAGCATTTCTCTAATATAAGAAAGAAGTCTCTCATTAGCAATTTGCAAATCCTGCATGCCTTGTGTGAGTATTTCAACTCTATGGGTTAATGAGGTAATTTGGGAATCCACTTCTACTGGTTCCATTTTTTGGCTTGGTGATTCTGTTACGCTACTAGGGGTGATTTGGATTGGAACTCAACTGCAGCTTGTAATCTCCCTAATTACAATAGTGAAGAAATGGAGAATCCTTAAGTATCAATACTGTAGCTTTAAGAAAAAAGAGAATCACTGGTAACTTGATTCAACCGAAGTTTTAATAAGTGTTAAACTTAAATGAATTGCATTTAGGCAATAATCCAATACGAAGAAGTGCAAGTAATCAACAACACAAAGTTCATTATTAAGTATTTCTTCAGAGATGCATTAAGTAACATTCGTTCATGAGAATAATCTTCAATAGGAACAATAATCAAGTAGCTAAGAATATTTGCAAAGCAAGAACAGTTCATAGTGAATAAGCATGATGGGAGTTGTCCTTCATGAGATTAGTAACTTGAAGCACTGAATGTAATTGCAAAGCAAGAAACAGTTCATAGTGAATAAGCATGATGGGAGTTGGCCCTCATGAGATTAGTAACTTGTAGCAATGAAGGTTTGAGTAAGCAAGCATTAGTTCATTAATAAATGATTTTGTAGACAAATAGCTGAAAGATATACTTAAGGTTAATATGGGTAGTCCTCCAATAGTTCAGAGATATGGTCCACTTGTAAAGTAGCAAAGTATCCGTTCTTCAGTAATCCTTTATGGCATGCAGCAATCCTTGCATTTGCTCAAAGGCTGGAACGGCTTGTCTGAGCTTGTGGAGAGGTAAGTCTGGTGGAAGTAGCTCCCAGTAGCTGAGCCTGTGGAGCCCGCGGTCTCGCGGAGGCAGCTCATACGTTAGCTCCCACAATCAATCACCAAGCACCCTCTCTCTGGCCCAGTCTCCCTAAATACAGATCAGAGGGGGACGGGGTCCGGCTCCTCACTGCTGAGTGCCGAACCCGGAAGTGTTACTCCATGACACTCATTGATACACATAAGCTCATTGACATAAAAAGACAAGCTCACTGATACACACAAATAGCCTCACTGATAGACAATCTTACTAACACACAGACAAGCTTACTGGTACATACACACAAACTAAGTACAAACTCTGACACTTACACAAGATTACTACAGACAAACTCATTGGTATACAAACACAAACTTACTACAGGCAGGCTTACTGACACACACACGTTCACTACAGACAAGTTTGCTGTCACACACATGCTCCCTACAGACAAGCTCACTGACACACACAAAAGCTCACTGACACACACACACACACGCTCACTACAGAAAAGCTCACTCACACACACATGATCACTACAGACAAGCTCACTGACACACATGCTCACTACAGACAAAGTTCACTACAGAAAAGCTCACTGATACACACATGATCACTACAAACTTACTGACACAGACACATGCTCACTACAGAAAAGCTTGCTGACACACATGCTCACTACAGACAAACTCACTGACATAAACACGTGCTCACTGACAGATATGCACATGCTCACTACATACATGCTCACTGACATACACATGCTTACTGCAGAAAAGCTAGCAGACACACACAAGCTTGCTTACACATAAGCTCACTGACACACACATGCTCCCTACAGAAAGACACACTGACACACACACACATGCTCACTGCAGAAAAGTTCACTGACACACAAGCTCACTACAGACAAGCTCACTGAAACACACACAAGCACATTGACACACATACACATGCTCACTACAGACAAGCTCACTGACACACATATGCTCCCTACAGACAAACTCACTGACACATACATGCTCACTACAGACAAGCTCACTGACACACACCCATGCTCACTACAGAAAAGCTCACCGACACACACAAGCTCACTTACAGACAAGCTCACTGACACACACAAGCTTGATTACCCATAAGCTCGCTGACACACACACACACACATGCTCACTACAGACAACCTTGCTGACACACACATGTTCACTACAAGCTCACTGACACACACACATGCTCACTACAGACAAGCTTACTGACACACATGGTCACTACAAACTCTCTCAAACACACACACACAGGCCCGGACTGGCCATCGGGCACACCGGGCAAATGCCCGGTGGGCCGCGGTGGCCATGGGCCGAGGCCGGCAGGGGAGGTCCCATGATCTCCCCTGCTGGTCTATGCAGGGCCGGCACTATCTGAGCGCCGGCCCCGCTGTTTTCCAGGACGGGCCGGTGGGGAGATCAGAGATCTCCCTCACTGGCCCATTTAAATAGACCTGCGGCTGGGGAGGGAGGGAGAGGACCCGGCGGAGCTCTATCTTGCAGCTCCGCCAGGTTCCTCTCGCGAGATCCGGAGCGTTGCCATGCAACGACCGGATCTCGCGAGAGTGAACTCTAGCCCCACAGGCTAGAGTTCACTCACCGCTGGACCACCAGGGATGGTGTGCGACTGCGAGTGCCGGTCCCCCCCCCCTCTCCTTGGTACCACCATGCCGGTCCCCCCCTCCCAGGGTAAAGGTAAGAAGGGAGGGGGGGACATAATGCCTGTTAATTCGTTTTTTGTTTTTACCCCCAACACACAATCCATTTTAACATTCACACACAGCACACACAGCACTCTCACACACATCACCCACAGCACTCTAATCCACAGCACGCTCACACACAGCACCCACAGCACTCTCACACACAGCACACACAGCGCTCTCACACACAGCACTCTCACACATCACACACAGCACTCTCACACACAGCACTCTCACACACAGCACTCTCACACACAGCACACACAGCGCTCTCACACACATCACACACAGCACTCTCACACACATCACACACAGCACTCTCACACATCACACTCAGCACCCTCACACACATCACACTCAGCACCCTCACACACATCACACTCAGCACCCTCACACACAGCACCCTCACACACAGCACCCTCACACACGGCACCCTCACACACAAATCACACACAATGCACCCTTAAACACAGCAGCCTCACACACAAATCACACACCCAGCACCCTTAAACACATCACACACAGCACCCTCACACACATACACAGCATCCTCACACACATACACACCACCCCTCAAACACAGCACCCCTCAAACACAGCACCCCTCAAGCACAGCATCCATCACACACACATACTGCACCCTTCACATACACACTACACCCCTCACACATACACACAGAACCCCAACACACTGCACCAAACACACACACACACACAATACTTCCAAACATATATATATATATTTATATATATATACATACATATACACACACACTACAGCACCCCTCACACACATACTGCACCCCTAAACACATTACATTCCAGACACACACTAGATCCCTTACCCAACTCTGGATCATATACACACACTAGATCCCTATATACACTCTGATTCAATTATATACACATACTCACTAAATCTCCTACACATTCTGAGTCCTTCAAACACACACACACACACACACACACACACACACACACACTACATTCCTAACATACACACTCTGGATCCCTTATACATACACTAGATTAATTGTAAACAAACACATGCTACACCCCTAAACACACACTCTCTACAACCCCTACAAACACTACATCACCTATACACACACACACACACACACACACACACTATAGCCTGTATGCACACACTTACTACATCCCCTATACACACATTCTCTACAGCCCCTAGTCACATATGCATTACATTACACCACAAACACAACACAACTAAAACCGACCTTATTACACAATACCACACCACAATCAGCTCACTCTACACACACGCAATACCACAAGCAGGCTCCAAACACACGCACAATACTCTTTCCTGGCCCTTTTGTCTCCTGGTATCCATTTATAGAGACACCAGAGACAAGTTGCAAGGAAACACAGTGCAAGCATGTTATTAAACTTGATTGCACTGTGCAGAACAAATACAGGGCATTTTTTCTCATGCTTGAGCTCTTTAGCAGAGCTCTGCCCTGGAAAAGCATTGACCCAACGCTCACTTTGAGACGGGGAGTGTTTGTCATTGGTGATGACGAAACACACCCTCTCTGCCCCGCCCCCTTCTTAGTGGGCCGCTGTGCTAAAAAAATGCCCGGGCCGAATTTTTCTCCCAGTCCGGCCCTGCACACTCACATACAAACTCACTCACTAGCAGGCACACACACACAATCACTGTCATGGGCTGAACCTTACCTGTCACAATAGGCTGTGGGAGACTGAGAGCCTTGGGGAGGAGGACCCCATGTTCTGTGGTCTTCCTTTTGGCAGCAGCGTGAGTGCGGGGCGGAGCTTCTGAGGGGTGTGGCTTGCTTGCGGGAGGCAGGACCTGACTGCAGTGGAGAAGAATAGAGGCACGAAAATGGTGGGGATTCAGAAGGGAGCCTCACAGTGCATCCTAAATGCGGCCCCCAGCACCTCTCTACAGCCCCCAGCACCTCCCTCCTTCTTTCCCTCGGACTGAGCTGTCACAGACTGAGGACAATTGCCTGTGAGGAGGGAGCAAGTTGAAAAATCCTGGGGGGGGCAAATGCTCCTTCTTGACCCCTCCTGTGGACACCCATGCTGTGTGTTCTGACATCTTTCTACCATGGCCAGCATAAAGAATTTCAGCAATATGAGCTACAGTAGCTCTTCTGTGGAAGGCTAGCCTTCGATCCCGACATGCATCAATGAACCTTGGCAACCAAGACCCTGATGCTAGTTCACCGGTTGTCCTTCCTTGCACCAATAACCACTGCATGCTGGGAATATCCCCCAAGACGGCAGTGTTCGAGATGCTCTGACCCAGTCGTCTAGCCATCACTACTTGGCCCTTGTCAAAGTCACTCAGGTATTTTCGTTTGCCCATTTTTTCATGCTTCCAACACATGAAATTCAAGAATTGACTGTTGACTTCTGCCTCATATATCCCACCCCTTGCTTGACAGGTGCCATTGTAACAATATAATCAATGTTATTCACTTCACCTGTCAGTGGTTTTAGTGTTGTAGCTGATTAGTGTTTGGTAGTCAGTCATTATTCTATATGCGGTGCATACCTTATATGTCAGAATATTTGGAAATTAAAGCAAAACATTTTGTTTATTTAAGTGTAATAATATTAGAGGTTCTTGTTTTGTGCTAAATCATTTGCATTTCATTGTGGATAAAATCTCTTATGATGTATGTTCTGTTTCTGGCATGCAAAGCTTTGTGTTCTGTTTTAAGTCACCACTACAGGACACAAGTTTGAATCTAGGAAAATATTTGAGTTACTTACAATAACGCTGCAGGCTTTGCCAAAAAATTCAGTCAAAAGGTGATGCCAATTTTATGATTAATGCATTGCTTTCTCTATGAACGGATGATGGTTATCATTGTGTACTTCATATATTGTACCCATGTTTAACTTTTGGAATGAGTTATGGTTAACAGCAATTCTTATTTTGGCCAAAATACACAACATTGATGAAAATTATGCACATTAGTATAAAGGATTTTATTTGGCAATCAATTTTCATGTTTATAGTGGAGAATGAAGGATAATATGCTTGATCGTACATCAATAAAAAGAGATTTAGGACTCGAGCAGATGTTCATGAATCCTACTTCTTGGCTATAAATAAAATTATTATTATTATGTATTGATAAAACATTGTATTGCTTTAAGTTCTGAACAACTAGTGGTAATTATGTTTTTTCTTTTTGTTTTGTTTTTTACGGACAAAAGAAAAAAATATATATATGTACATATTCAACTGTTTTTAGTTTTTTTTTTAAATTTATTAATTTATTTAAATTCTTTATTTAAGAGATCATACAAGTACAATTCAGTACAATATTCATAATACGTCTTTGAATTACACTGTATGATAAGGAGAAGGCATGAACTTCTAAAACCAAAAGATATGAAAGCGGATCTACATAGCACATCAAGAACAACCCCTACTCAGTCATCGTAACATCATAGATTCTGAAAGTAAGTTCTTCAGAGTCAAGAATACCTGTGTGTAAAAAAGGGGTCTTATATTCAGCACAACCTTTACCCAAACTAAAAACTAAAGGGAAGACAGGAGAGGAGAAAGGGGAAGAGAGTAGGAAAGACGCATGTCCATCTATTCAGTTTGAACCACTTTCTGCTCTGTACTCTGTCCAGGGATCCAAGACTTTAAGGAAGGACTAAAGGGAATTTTTTATGTTGGCAATTAATTTATCCATTAATACATTTTCTTCTATTTTTTGCTATAACGTCTTGTGTAGAGAGGACTTTCTGGGACTTGCAGCTGCCAGCATTCTTCTAGCTGCTAGAACTATCATAGTAAACTATTTTTGCTCATGTCTTGTTAGGCCCTCGATGGGACGGGGCAATAGGAATGTCCAAGCATACAAATCAAATGATCTCTTCAGAACATCAGATACGAATTTGTTGGTCTCTTTCCAAAAGTGATGCTTCTTAGAGCAAGCCCACCACATATGACACCAGCATAACTCTGTGCTTTTTTTTTGACAGGCCATCTGAATATAATTTTTAACATTTGTTCTTGTGAATGTATGCACACCGACACCCTTGCCGTTGCGCCCCAGATATCTTCCCAGTCCCCTTTCCTCCACGTGTTCCCCAAAGTCCATTTCTCATTGTTCTGTATATCTCAGAGGACCTCGTATCGAGGAGGTAGAGCAAGTATGTGTGTATAGATCAGAAATGAGCCCTGCTTGGTATTTAACTTGATTACATAGATTTTAAAAAATGGTAAGGGTAGAAGATGCAGCCTCTTTAATCCTCAAGGAGTGAGCTAAGTCTCTGATTTGGAGGTATCTAAAACAATCTTTTTGTAGTCAATGTGTGTCTCTGACTCAGTTCCTCACAACTGATGATTGCCATTAGATCTGGCCAATCGGTGTCTCTTATTTTGGCATATAAAAGGCCTCTATTGCTCTCTGTAAACTCTCTAGATCTCTCTCCCTCACCTTAAGTGGCAGTGCTTGGAAAAGGAAGAGGAGTCTGGGTTGCAGGTTCATCTTAATGCAGTTTATTCTTCCAATCCACAAAATGGGTTTATCGTGTCAAACGTCTAACTCTCTCTTTAGGGAATTTATAAGACTTAAGTAATTTTATGCATATAGAGTGTGACGAACTAGATCAGAATGATCAAATTGCATCTCCGCCCTTTTTCCCTCCGAATAAATAATTTGACCTCAGGACAGTGAAACCCTGAAATAATAGGTAGAGAGCAGGATATACTGTAAACCCATGTGTTTCTGCATGAACAGACCAATAAAAAACACACCTAAAAGGAAATGTTTATTCAGCTCCAAAATCTGTAGGGTCTTCTAGCTATTTCAACTGCGAAAGAGAAAATAACCACATGCTAAGTCTGGAGGGTACCACACATCTGAGAATTACTTTGGGTTATATATATATACCTGTCCCCCATAGGCCCTGAAAGAGCCACTGAATAGCTGTATTGCCCAACAGCCATACTTTAAGGGAATGGGAGGGGCAGCAGCTTCATACCATGCATTAACATCAAGTCTCGCCCAGAAACCATTGGAAAAATAAATGATACACCTATAGAAATTGAACATATAACAGCTCATTGTCCCGGGTAGAGTATGAGAGTGTGAGTGTTCAAACCAATATGCTTTCACCCCCCCGCCAACTCACCCCAACACCTTTTCGGGGTGGTCCAAGAAAAGGAAGAGAGGGAGGTAATACCCAATGCCCTGTAGGCATGAATCAGGCCCACCCATGAAGTAGAAGCCTTATACAGGAGAGTAAACAGGAACCTCCAGGAGGACTGCCCATTCAAAGTAATAGGATTCCAGGGGATGGGAAACTAGAGAGTCTGGTCTCTGAAGTAGACTACATAGCCCCCCCCCCCCACGCACCCTCCTCCCCCCAATGCAATCCCCTGCAATCCCAACTTAGTTGCATTTGCAGGTTTTCTCCAGGACCCTCAGAACACCTCAGATACCCCTATACCCCTATGGCATACCAGTTACCTATGGCAATGGGGTAAGGGGTGGTTTCAACTGAAAAAAGGAACAGCACATTCTCGTAGGCTTTAATTTCCAGAGCATGAATGAATTTCCAGAGGCTTCTAATGGAGACAAAATAAGCGGAAATCTGTTTTTAAAGGCTATTAGTTAGAATGGGTATCCATAGGGGAAGGGCATGTTCTTCGAATAGAGCAGGTCTGTGATAGCCCTCCAACGTCTCCTCATCTGTAGGGTCATCTGTAGGGAAATTTGTGAAGGTTTCCCATAATATTAAGCTTCCTATTCTCTGCTTTTTAAAATAATAGTGTCTAATAGTGTCTTTAGTGCCGTGGCAACGTAGAAATAGAGGAAACCGACAATTATGCCGCTTGCGTCCTCTTCAGTCTTCACCACATTGGAGTTGGCTTGTAGAGCATGATGTGCTAGATCAATTTCCCATCTGTCAGCTTGAATCTCTGGAATGAGCGGTTGGAAGATTTCCAAGATTGTCGTTTGGAGAGGGCCTTTGTTAGTCAACTCCAGCACACCACAAATCTGCACATTATTGTGCCTAGAGCAACCACTCTAGAAACAATAGGTCTTCCAAAGATGCAATAGGTCTTACACAGATACCTCTTGCAAAGATGCTTCCACTGTAGTTAAACAGCTGACAAGTGCTCTCTGTCTAGATGTCTAGTCTCATAAGCCACCCCCTGGTAGCCCTTTTCTTTGCTTAAAGGTTGACCCTGGTGTTTACAGATTCTTGGAAGTAGAGAGTTTGTGGAGACATGGTTATATATTTTTGCCATTAGTTCAGACACACATAACTAACATGTCTACACATAAGGGATTAGGTGTATGAATGGAAGAGAGAACCTGTGCATTCGGTTTCAAACAAATTGCGATTTGTCTAAATTATGGGTGCTCACTGTTCTTTCAAACTCCATACCTCCATTTTGTGGACAAATAATGAAACAAAACAAAACAGACAATGGACAAATAGTTTTATTTGTTTTTTGATTCAGAATTCTGTTGATGGGAAAAAAAAAGATGATCGATGGTTAAGGGACAGCCAATAAATGTTGATTTTATTCATAGATAAGTGAACAATCCGGGGGGGGGGGGGGGGGAGGGGGAAGGGCATCTATAAATATATATTTATAAGTTATATTTTATAAAAATATGCAATTATAGAAAATAGTTTTTTTTTTTGTACTGTTCCTCCTTTTTTTCCCCTATTGGTTACTTCTCACTTCATTGGTAAACCAAATGCTGGAAATTGTGCTTATAAGTGTAATGCATAATATATACATGATATTTATATTGTGAATATATTTTGCAGTACACTGATCGGGCTATTTTCATGCATATTGGTTCGCCTGAATGGCTTATCCTGAAAGTCGAGCTGGTCAGACGTATTTTCTGAGAGTTTTGGCACAACTGAACTTAATCTTGGCTTTTATTGCCCATAATCATGATTTTTGTAGGTCTACACGACGGTGGCTCATTGCTAAATCGAGTGGGGGCTCGTGGATACCTGTTCTTCCGAGTTATACCACACTCCACATATGAGGTCTAGCCTGTAAGGCAGCCTGGTTCCCGGGAGAGGAGGCCGATCTCCCGACACAGAGACCGCTCAGAGCAGCAATTCTCCTGATGCCCTGCATCCCCCACTCTGGACCAGTGGGGGTTATTATGGTCCCCACTAAAGAAAATGACTTACCTTTAACAGAATTGTGATGTAATTCCAGTAAAATACAAGTTTAGCAGGCTAAGATTGCCACAAGGCATATGTATGTATATGTGTTTGTAGTATCAGTTAGTTAATTACACGTAGCTAAGATACTGTTATCACTGTACTGACCAGGTGCAGGAATGTAAGAACTGGAATTACGCGTCCCTCTCCTTTGTATCAGATGAGCCACGTGGTTAGACCGGATGGATGAGTTTAGACTCTATTTATTAAATAGGTTAAGGGTATGTGTGGGTGTAGTTAATTGTGGGAGGAGCTACAGTGCTATATAAGGAATGTACTCTATGTATTCAGTACTCAGACTTTGCTGTATTTTGGTGACGCTAGTCCCTCTGAGTCCCGATCGGTGATCCAATAAAGAATCTCTTCCTTCCTGAAGAAACCTGTGTCCATCTCTCTGTGCTTGGCTTCCGTCAGTTTCTCCGGTATCATTTGGTGCATTGGCCGGGAAGCTCATCGTTCAACGGTAGCTGAGAGGCAGAGGCGTGAGACGGTCTATCTTTGCCCACGTTCTCTACGGCTGCACCCCTGAACTTCTGCGTGGACCTCCCTTCGTCTCGGCGCCACTGGTCTGTTGTCCAGGAGATCATCGGCCTCTACGTGAGAAGTGCTGGGGTGTCCCCGTCGATGAGTGTGAACTCAGGTTCAGGAACGAGGAGGTAAGACAACTGCTGTTTTAGACGGCAGGACCCACTAGGGGTATACCGATTGTGCGGTAGGCCCAAAGGGGTTTTGAATCTGTGTATCTGCCCCCTCTGTCGGAGGGAAGGAGCGAAGGCGCACCGCTCGATCGAACGCTCTTTAGTCAGACCGTTTGATTTGGTTAGTCAGGCGGGGTCCTGGTGTAAATAGCCCTAGCCGGACACCGGTGTCTTGTCTAGACTAGCGTTCTAGGGTGTATATTACGTTCGCTAGGTCGGAGGGACCGGGAGACTAAGCGGCGCCTGTGTAAATTCGGTTCGCTAGTTCTCATCCTATCTGGGCTAAGTGGGAAGGCGTGTAAATTTGGAACCCACTAGACTTTTGATAGTGCGACTAAGAGGCGCCTGTGTAAATTCGGTTCTCTAGCTCGCTATATATGTGGTGATTGGGCAGTGTGGCTAACCAAAACGGGTGTATATAGTTTTAGGTAGTCCATTCAAGGTACTGGCCAATAGTTTAGTTGGGAATTGTAAATGTGTTAACGATTGTTTTAGTAAAGTGTATATCTTGTTAGATAGCGCGAGCTCAGCCGTCTAGCGAGAGTGTTAATAGTGTGTTGCTGTATTATAGTGCACGGTACCATAACCCTGTATATTTACTGACATTATATAATAAGTACTAATCATTGTCGTCCATTGCATGTTTAACACCATAACCACTAATAATTGTATTGTGACCTTAACTTGTGCTTTGACCTATGCTAACCGTACTGTAACCGCTATTTGTAAAAGACGATGTTACTGGGGTGTGTTATAGACGGGTAATTCGTATATAGAGAATTATAGCGTGGGTGACTGTATAGTTACGCCAAAGGGCATAATATTGATTATATAGTGACTGGTGTAACAGCTGTGTGTGTACGGGAATTCCCTGAGTGTTTATTGTTATTGTGTACGTTTCACTTGGTAACCGTACCACGTGGTGCTGTTGCCAGAGGAAACGGGTGTGACTGTTGAATAGTACGCGTGTATAGTATTCGTTGTCGACGACGTTCCATTGTTAAGTATGGGTGCGTCGCAGTCAACGATTCCGGATCCCTTAGGATGTATGGTTAAGAATTTTAAAAAGGGATTCAAAGTTTGTGATTTTGGGGTAAAGATGTCTCCTGTACGTTTGGTCACTTTGTGTACTAGGGAGTGGCCTACTTTGGTTGCGGCATGGCCGCCACGTGGCAGTTTGGATCCAACTCTGGTACAGCGCTTACACGTGGCTGTATCGGGTAGGCCTGAACTTTACGGCCAGTTTCCTTATATTGACTGTTGGAGACAGGCCGTAAATGACTCGCCAAAATGGCTCCAGACATGCCACGAGGAGCAGTGTCGCCTCATGGTAGCTAGGACTTGCTCGTCCACTAGGACTGGTGTTAGGCCCATTTTGGACACGCCCCCTGAGTCCGAGATCCCTTTGCCGCCCCCTTACTTTCCGTTAAGAAGAAGTGACGCAAACGCAGGAAGTCCTGCACCCCTCCCCTCATTACCCTCATCCACTTCCGCTTCCTCCTCCAGTACAGGATCCACCCCCCCTCGTACTAAATCTCCCCTTCCGGAACCAGAATCCACCCCCATTAGAAACGAATATCCTGATTTGGCGCCACTTCAGACTTCCGGTCAAGCTTCATCTAGCTCGGCTCGAAGTGTTTTATTTACGACCTTTTCCCAAAACCGACCTCCCACATCCCCATACCCTATCTCTCCCCGACCGGAACCCATGACTGACGCCTCTCTACGTAGCCCCATCCAAACCCGACAGTTGACTGGTGCCCAACAATTAAAGCACTATCAGATGCCTCTTCGTCTGAATCCCGGGTCAGCTTATATCGATGCCGCAGGTCAAATGGCACACGCTGACCCAGTCTTCGTATATGTCCCATTTACCACAACCGATCTTTTAAACTGGAAGACCCATAATTCCTCGTATACTGAGAAACCACAAGCTATGACTGATCTGTTCACCTCAATAGTACAGACGCATAATCCGACATGGGCTGATTGCCAGCAGTTACTAATGACTTTATTTAACAATGAGGAAAGGACAAGAATAAATCAAGCAGCCATTAAAGCATTAGAGGATAGAGCCCGTGCTTTGAACCAAGCCAATCCAGCAGCATGGGCCGCGACACACTATCCCAACACCGATCCCGATTGGAACGTAAATGGTGCTGATATGGTTCAACTCAGAGCCTATAGAGACGCTATAATTGCTGGCATGAAAGCCGGAGGAAAGAAAGCCATTAACATGTCGAAGACAGTTGAGGTGATCCAGAAAAGCGATGAAGCGCCCAGTGTCTTTTATGACCGATTATTGGAGGCATACCGCTTGTATACCCCCTTTAATCCGGAAGACGCAGACAATTCCCGAATGGTTAACTCCGCCTTTGTCAGCCAAGCATACGGAGATATTAAGCGCAAGCTACAAAAGTTAGAAGGGTTTGCAGGTATGTCCATCACCCAACTAATGGAGGTAGCAAATAAGGTCTATATGAACAGGGATACAGAAAGTAAGAAAGAGGAAGAGCGCAAGATGCGTAAAAAGGCTGATATGCTAGCGGTAGCGATCGCAGGCGTAGATAAACGGGGCCCAGATAGAGGCAATAATAGATGGAGTAGGGAGCCTTTGAGTAGGGATCAATGCGCGTATTGCAAGGAAGAAGGGCATTGGAGGAACGAATGTCCGCAAAGAGAGCAGTACGAGAGAGACCAACCCAGGGCAGGCTACGGAAACTTTAGAGGTAGAGCGAGAGGTAGAGGAGGCCCCGGAGGGAGTAATGGTTATAGAGGGAGTAATGGGAACAGAGGAAGTGTTAGGGAAGACAGGTATATTCCAGCAGCGCAAAGGTCCCGCGATAGAGAAGGTAGGGACTTTGTAGGATTGGCTGACACTGTCATGGAGGACTATTGATACCGACCGGGCTCCATCCCCCTTGGTCGAGCGGAGCCTATGGTCGATGTATCAATAGGGGGGAAAAGGAGTGCGTTCATGATCGACACTGGTGCTGAACATTCAGTGGTGACTAATCTAGTTGCTCCTCCATCTGGAAGGACTATTACTGTGATAGGAGCAACTGGAAGAAGTGCTGAAAAACCGGTTCTTAAAAGTCGACTCTGTACATTGGGAGGCCACGTAGTAAAACACCAATTCCTTTATATGCCTGAATGTCCAGTCCAATTGCTGGGACGTGATATGCTATCAAAATTACAAGCGCAGATTACGTTCCTACCAAATGGAACAACATCCTTAAAGTTTAATGGACCTTCAGGTATTATGACTTTATCCGTACCAAAGGAAGAAGAGTGGCGACTTTATACAGTGTTGACTAGCCAAAACCCTAGGAGTGATGAGACATTGTTTAACATACCAGGAGTTTGGGCAGAGAACAACCCACCAGGACTGGCCCGCAATATTCCACCAATAAAAATTGAACTGAAACATGGGGTTTATCCAGTGAGCCTAAGACAATATCACATTCCGCAGAAGGCTAAGAAGAACATCCAATCCTATCTGGATAAGTTCATACGGTATGGTATCCTAAAATTCTGTACTTCCCCCTGGAACACCCCATTGCTGCCTGTTCAAAAGCCCGGTACAGATGAGTATCGACCTGTACAGGACTTAAGAGCAGTCAATGATGCGGTTGTTAGCATACATCCAGTTGTACCCAATCCATATAACCTGCTTGCTTTAATTCCGGGCGGGGCTACTTACTTCACAGTCTTAGATCTCAAAGATGCCTTCTTTTGCCTCCGAATTGCCGCAGAAAGCCAATGTATTTTCGCTTTCCAATGGGAGAACGCTGTAACGGGCTCAAAACGCCAAATGACTTGGACAAGACTGCCCCAAGGGTTTAAAAATTCACCTACCCTATTTGGTTCAGCTCTAAGTCAAGATCTACTGGATTTCGAGTCTATCCCAGGAGAATGTGTATTGTTACAATATGTAGATGACTTGTTGATAGCAGCAGTTACAAAAGAAAAATGTCAGCAAGCAACGCACGATCTACTACATATTCTCTGGAAGGCAGGATACAAGGTGTCCAGGAAGAAGGCTCAGTTGTGTTTGCCAACTGTCAAGTATCTGGGATTCCATATCTCTGAAGGTCAAAGGATTATGGGGCCAGAGAGAAAAGAAGCTGTCTGCCAAATACCAATACCCAAGAATAGAAGACAAGTGCGAGAATTCTTGGGGGCAGCAGGCTTCTGTAGGATATGGATTCCCAGCTATGCGATACTGGCAAAACCTCTGTACGCAGCCATCAAAGGTACAGAGCACGACCCCTTCTTATGGACCCAAGAACAGCAAACGGCATTTGAAGATGTGAAGAAGGCTTTGATGAGTGCCCCAGCATTAGGTCTACCTGATCACACACGACCATTCTACTTATATGTACACGAGCAAAGAAGAATGGCTGTGGGAGTATTGACACAGTACTTGGGATCATGGCAAAGACCTGTTGCCTACATGTCTAAGCAACTGGATGCAGTGGCCAGCGGACTTCCACCTTGTCTAAGAGCCGTAGCTGCAGCCGCCCTGCTAGTAGCTGAAGCCGATAAACTCACTCTGGGTCAAGAACTTTATGTACGAGTCCCACATGCAGTACAGACGTTGTTGGATTACAAAGGAAATCATTGGTTTAGTAACAGCCGTATGACCAAGTATCAAGCAATGTTGTGTGAAAACCCAAGAGTGCATTTAGAGACTGTAAACACCTTAAATCCAGCTACCCTTTTGCCGCAACCTACTGAAAGTCAACATGATTGTTTGGAAGTAATGGATGAAGTATTTTCAAGTAGACCAGATCTTCGTGATTTTCCCATCCAGAACCCCGATGTTCAATATTACACCGACGGCAGTAGTTATGTGAAAGAAGGGATCCGCTATGCAGGATATGCAGTGACAACAATAGACAAGGTGATAGAAGCTCGGCCACTGGCGAAAGGAACATCAGCACAAAAGGCAGAATTAATAGCACTAACACGAGCGTTACAATTGGCTGAAGGTTTAAGAGTAAATATCTATACGGACTCTAAGTATGCGTTTTTAACCACTCATGCCCACGGAGCTTTGTATAAAGAAAGAGGACTACTGAATTCAGAAGGCAAAGAAATCAAGTACGCAGCTGAAATCCTACAACTATTGGAAGCAGTGTGGGAGCCGAAAGAAGTCGGTATCATACATTGTCGAGCGCATCTGAGAGGAGATGGTGATGTAACCAAGGGAAATCGGATGGCAGATAGTGCAGCTAAGCGTGCTGCTGAATCAGGAAGACAGGAGTATGTGGGGCATATAGCTGCTCTTATACCAACTCCACTGTCCCAATGGACTCCAGTTTATACAGCTCAAGAAGAGGAGTGGTTAAAGACTGAACCGGGAAAGTATTTGGAGAACAAGTGGTATCAGCTAGAAGATGGAAGAATAGTCATACCAGCATCACTAGCGGTAGAAATTGTCCAAAATTATCACAACGGGACACATTCTGGGAGAGACAGTACTGAAGAATCTCTCAGGAAACATTTCTACATACCAAGATTGTCCAACTTGACTCAGGCCATTGTACGCAGATGTGTAACGTGTGCTAAGAATAATGCAAGACAAGGACCAGTAAAGCCACCAGGAGTCCAGTTTATGGGGGGACTCCCCATGTCCGATCTACAAATAGACTTTACAGTAATGCCTAAATCGGGTGGACATCGTTACCTGTTGGTAATTGTGTGCACCTATTCAGGCTGGGTAGAAGCATGTCCTACTCGTACAGAGAAAGCAGGAGAAGTTGTAAGATTCCTGCT
The DNA here is from genome assembly GCF_036172605.1 of Pelobates fuscus. Lineage (NCBI taxonomy): Eukaryota > Metazoa > Chordata > Amphibia > Anura > Pelobatidae > Pelobates > Pelobates fuscus. Next base: position 99,391,214 of record NC_086319.1, on the reverse strand, counting down.
ACGAGAAATAATACCCCGATATGGACTACCCTGTTCTATAGGATCGGACAATGGTCCAGCTTTTGTTCATCAGTGCCTACAACAACTGACTCATATGCTTGGTATAAAGTGGAGGCTTCATACTGCATATAGACCCCAGAGTTCTGGTAAGGTAGAGAGAATGAATAGAACTATAAAGAACCAGTTGGCTAAAATGTGTCAGGAAACCCAACTTAAGTGGAACGTTCTCTTACCCATAGCTTTATTGCGAATCCGCAGTACCCCTACCAGAAGGATGGGCCTCTCTCCTTTTGAAATCATGTATGGGCGACCACCTCCCGTACTTGGTAACTTAAGGGGGGACTTGAGTCAGTTGGGAGAAGGAATTACCCGGCAGCAGGTTGTAGAGTTGGGTAAGACTATGGAGGAGGTACAGAAATGGGTACAAGATAGATTACCTGTGAATATTTATCCCCCTGTTCATAGTTATCATCCAGGAGACCAAGTGTGGATTAAAGAGTGGAATAATGTACCGTTAGGGCCCAAGTGGAGAGGTCCTTATGTTGTTCTTTTGTCTACCCCTACAGCGATAAAAGTAGCCGAAGTAACTCCGTGGATACATCACTCCAGGGTTAAACCAGCAGCAGTCGATTCTTGGCAAATTACAGCAGATCCAGAGAATCCCTGCAAGATCCGGTTGAAACGCACTACTCAGTCGGAGTAACGAGGAATTATTGTGGATTACAAATTTTATTGTTACAGGTGTGAGTGAGAAGGCCATAATAAAGCCTGTCCGCTTACCAACACATAGTGTATAAGCCAGGAAAGTCTCGAAGGGACACCTGTGAAGACGAGCAGAACTCCATTCCCTGCAGCCCTCACATCCTGGAAGCTGAGGTTCCATCGCACGGACGAAGACTGAGGATGACGGCGAAAGATGTGCTTTTGATTGTGTTTATTTATATGTGTTTTTATATTCAGGAAGGTAGAGGTACCGACACTCCTAGCTGTGAGGTATGCATTAAGACTACGAGAACAGGTAACCATATTTCCCAAACCCTAATTTGGCATTCACAATACGAATGTAAAGGAGAGGTATCAAGATGTAGATACCTAAATATAGACTATAGTGTGTGCCATTTAGGAGTAGGAGAACCTAAGTGCTTCAGTCCAGAGTATCAACCTCGTACAATTTGGTTGACTCTCAGGAATGGAGATCCTCAGGGGACCCTAATTAATAAGACGGTGTTAGAATCCGTACATTCTTCGGGTGTTCTGCTATTTGATGCATGTAAGGCGATATCAAGTGGTAGAAAACCGTGGAATGTATGTGGGGATCTTAGATGGGAGAGGACGTATGGGTCTAATGATAAATATATTTGTCCCAGTAGTAAAAATAAATATGTGAGTCCTAGATGCCCAAATAAAGACTATAACTTTTGTCCATATTGGTCTTGTGTGGGGTGGGCGACTTGGGGACAGACAGTAGATAAAGACATGATAGTGACTAAGTTGCCGACTAGCCCTTATTGTAAGTCTATGGAATGCAACCCAGTCCATATACTTATTAATAACCCCGACAAGTTCCTAGATAAGTATGGAAATTTATTTGGGTTTCAGATATACGGGACGGGTTTAGATCCTGGGACATTATTGTTTATAGGAATAGAGACTGATACGGTATCCTCCCAGACTCATCAAGTATACCATTCCTTTTATGAAGAGATGAGTATAGATAATAAGATCCCCCATAACGCTAAAAACCTGTTCATTGACCTAGCTGAAAGTATTGCCGGTAGTCTTAATGTTACCAACTGCTATGTGTGTGGAGGTACTAACATGGGAGACCAATGGCCTTGGGAAGCAAAGGAGGTAATGTCCGGTTCTGAGGCAGTTGACCAACTAATATCTACACAAGCCGATTATCATTTGAGTGTTAGAGGTAAATCTGAGTGGAGATTAAAGACCTCCATCATAGGTTATGTTTGCATAGCAAGGAAAGGAATAATGTATAATACTTCTGTAGGAGAATTAACTTGTCTAGGGCAAAAAGCTTATGATGATGATACTAAAAATACAACTTGGTGGTCGGCTTCAAATGTCTCAGAACCATCTAACCCGTTTGCTAGATATGCCAGTTTAAAGGATGTGTGGTTTGATTTATCCATCACATCTACCTGGAGAGCCCCAGCAAATTTGTACTGGATCTGTGGTAAGAAAGCCTATTCGGAGTTGCCACAGGACTGGGAAGGGGCATGTGTGTTGGGTATGCTCAAACCATCCTTCTTCTTGTTACCGATTGAAACAGGTGAGACTTTAGGTGTTAAAGTGTATGATGTGAATCATAGGAAGAAAAGGGGACCCTTAGAGATAGGCACCTGGGAAGATAATGAATGGCCTCCCCAGCGTATCATAGATTATTATGGGCCAGCCACGTGGGCAGAAGATGGTACCTTTGGTTATAGAACCCCAATTTATATGCTCAACCGTATTATAAGATTACAGGCGGTGGTTGAGATTATTACTAATGAGACCTCACAAGCACTCAATCTTCTAGCGAAGCATAATACCAGGATGAGGACAGCAGTGTACCAAAATAGATTAGCCTTGGATTACCTTTTGGCAGTAGAGGGAGGTGTATGTGGGAAGTTTAACCTGAGCAATTGCTGTCTTCAAATAGATGACGAAGGGCAAGCAATAGCTGAGCTTACTAGCCATATGGTTAAACTAGTGCATGTGCCTACTCAGGTATGGAAAGGGTACAATCCAAGTAGTTGGTTTGGTAGCTGGTATGAGTGGTTTGGAGGGCTTAAGGCAGTGGTAGGTGGAGTCCTACTGATTTTACTGTTGTGTCTACTCCTACCGTGTCTTATACCCTTAGTAGTTAGGTCTGTGCAAAGCCTGATAGGAAGTATAGCAGAGAGGAAGGCTGCTGCACAGATAATGGCGATATATAAGTATAAGGCTCTAGATCAAGGAGAACCAATGCAGGAAGATGAGTGTTAAAAGATTCACATCATAAGATAAGTCTGGTCTGGTTCATGGTAACCTGAGGTATATGCAAACCAAGGTTAAGTGATGCCTCAAGTAATTGTGAAATATCAGAGGCATCAAAGGGGGGAATGTGATGTAATTCCAGTAAAATACAAGTTTAGCAGGCTAAGATTGCCACAAGGCATATGTATGTATATGTGTTTGTAGTATCAGTTAGTTAATTACACGTAGCTAAGATACTGTTATCACTGTACTGACCAGGTGCAGGAATGTAAGAACTGGAATTACGCGTCCCTCTCCTTTGTATCAGATGAGCCACGTGGTTAGACCGGATGGATGAGTTTAGACTCTATTTATTAAATAGGTTAAGGGTATGTGTGGGTGTAGTTAATTGTGGGAGGAGCTACAGTGCTATATAAGGAATGTACTCTATGTATTCAGTACTCAGACTTTGCTGTATTTTGGTGACGCTAGTCCCTCTGAGTCCCGATCGGTGATCCAATAAAGAATCTCTTCCTTCCTGAAGAAACCTGTGTCCATCTCTCTGTGCTTGGCTTCCGTCAGTTTCTCCGGTATCAGAATAATATTTTGCCAGAACAAAGAATGCGCAACAAGGCTAAGATGGCCGATGAGCCACAACCCCCACAGTTTTGAAAAGGCCTGGTGACCCAGTCCTGGAGAGAGCACTTTGAAGCTCAGTTTGACTGGATCTGCCAAGTGTTCTGGATGCACTTAGAACACAGACCTCTTCTCCATGCTCTACCTGCCACACCAGAGAATGCGGCAAAAGTGTCAGTTCACCGATCTGTCTCTGGGGCCCACACGGAGGTCCACCTTACTGCCAGAATTACCAGAACACTCTCCAGAAACTAGACCATCTTGGTGCCTGTGTTCATGCCGATTTGAGAGAGAAGACCCTTCGGGTGAGAGACTGGCTCCCCTTCAGACCTGCGATTGGGAGGACGGCACCAATAGGCGGATATGGGGTGCTGTGAGCCCTTGGGCTCAAGAAAGAGCCAAGTCCAATCCTAAGCACACATGACCCACTAGAAGAATCTTGGAGGGGCAACAAGTTGTTATTGGACACAGCAATTACTTACCACTGATACCAGATTCAGGCATAGGCTAAATGTCCCCCTACACATATTCCATAGTGAAATGTGGAGTAGATGCAGAGTGTGTGTGTAATGAATGCAGTGTGTGTGTAGTAGATGATGTGTGTAGTGGATGCAGAGCGTGTCAGTATATATGTGAGGTAAGATAGGGGCTGCATTCTTGCATTCTCGGGGGGGGGGGGGGTTTTCTATTTTACATTTTTGTATCATTGATGTATGAGGATCTTAGGCCCTGGGCTGTGGCTAACCTTCCCAGTGATCCAATGCATGATTTATGTTAGTTTGGTTATTTACTTTAATTTGATTTTGTCCTCTGGCCAACCCAACATTCTGGCGACACGAAGATGCCGATCTCCTATTCTACCACCCAGTGGCAATTTGTATCATGTATTCGTGGATGCAGCAATGTGCATTGTCTGTTTTTCTTATGAGCTTCTCATCTCTGCTCTATACATCATCTATTTTACTAATACTAAAAACGATGCAGTTTCTCTGAATGCCATGTTAATATTTCACACTGTCTGCTATTCCTATGCTTGTACCAGGTGTTTTGGCATTACAAGCTTATTTGTTACCATTCGCACAACAACAAAAAAATATAAAAAAATTTTTTTTATTTTTTTATTGGACAAATCAATTTGGCTGAATCAACTTTTTGCACTATGCATAAATCTAGAAGAGAGAAAGTGTGTGTACTGAAAAACTACCTGTGCAAAAATTGCGTTGGGCACCCACCCTTCCAAGCGTTTCATCCCCCCAGCCCCTCCATGTGTCTTATCCCCACCAGCCCCTCCATGTGTCTCATTCCCTCTTCCCCAGCCTCTTCAGCTGTCTTATTTCCTCTCCCACAGCCCCTCCATGTATCGCATTCCCCTGCCCTGGCCCCTCCATATATATCATTCTTTCCCCCCAGCCCCTCCATGTTTTTCTCCCCCAGCCCATCCTTGTGTCTCATTCCCTTTCCCCAAGCTCCACCAAGTACCTCATTAACTCTGCCAGGTGCCAGCCACCCCATGTGTCGCACTGCCTCCACTCTAACCCTCCATTTGTCTCATCCCCCCAGCCCCTCCATGTGTCTCATATCCCCCCAGCCCCTCCATGTGTCTCATTCCCTCCCCCAGGCCCTCATTACATATTACATTGTGACTTCCAGCATAGGTAAAAGTCTTGGTACTATACAGAATGCATGAGTTTGTATCACTAACCCATATTTCCTCTTAAAAGAAAGTTGAGTAACTTTTAAAGTGAACTGAAAAGGAACATAAGATGTAACAAGAAGAGATAAGAAGGAAGGCCGGGGACCAAAAACCTCACAACAGGCCTGAGGATTCTCAATTTCTCATTGTCTGCAAATAGATTCCCAAGGGAGCCTCTTCCAAAAGGAGGGGAGGGTTTGTCTTAATTGAGCAGTAAGTTTATCCATTAGGAAATTGTCTTTGATTTTAGCTAAGACCTTTCTCTAGAGAGGATGACCGCATGCAACTGTTAATAGTTTTTTGTTCCCTAAGGCTCAATCCCTCTATTGGTCTAGATAACAGGTACATCTAGGTGGATCCAGGCCAAATAGTCTATGGAAACTTGCTGCTAAATGGGATATCACATCCTTCCAGAATTTGAGATGCCCTACACAAATCCATGCAAATCCCTTTATTCCTATATAATTAACAGCAGTTGTCACGTCAGTTTGGGTTTATCCCATATAAAATAATTTCACTGGTGTAGTATACCAGCAAAATATTGTTTTATATGATTGCTCTTGGAATGTAAAACTTATGGAGGTTTTAGCGCAGGGCTTCTCCAGCTCATCACCCAACTCCAATTCCCATAATGCTATTTATCTAAACATACAACACTAATTAGAGGTAATTAGAGGTCGAGCTCGGATGGGCATAGAGCTAACAAATTCCCTGACTATCATGTCAGGCAAAAAAGCACTATTTTTAGAAAGTTGTCAATGAGCAGGGACAGGAGTCCAGGAAAGGAGTCCAGGAAAGGTTTAGTATGCAAGAGTGCCCTTTGGCACCCATATGTAAAATGGAGGTAAACACAAACCCATCAGTAGGTATTCTAAATTAATCCAAATCCATTCTTCAGTGGGGATTGCCACATGATCACTTGGGCTAATTGGGCTGAGAGATAATATATAATCTCCTGGAGAAGTGTGGAAGCTGGCCTCTTGGCCACTGACTATGGTCCAGGTCTGAGACCCTGTTCGGAACTTTCCCTTCTCACAAATGGAATGGAACGCTAGCTCCTTGGCAGCCGTTCGCATGAACAAATCCCCGACTGGTCCTCAGCTAAGCTAATTTCAGCATTAGGACTTTGTGCTTCCCGGTCACCTCAGCGGTACTTGACCACTAATGTTATGGAACTGTTTCGCTAGGTGACCTTGCAGTTCCTGGACAACTTGGTCCAGGGTTTTGAACCACTTTGTGACCCACAAGGAGAGTGCTTTTTGGAGGGAAGTTGCCTGGGACTAAGGAGAACAAATGCTCCCTGAGAGCCAGGCAGAGCACCCTGTATTTCGGCCACAGGAGCTCCCGAAAGTTGACCAACAAAAGCACTAAACACTCTCAAACTATTTTGGGCTAGGATCACGTGTGCAGCCAGTCAGAACTTTGTCCCGGTGGCGTTTTTTGGACAACTTGGGCACTCAGATCAGGGATCTCTGGGGATGTAGGACATGTGGGGTTATTGTATGTTTTTATGTTTATATGTCTTATGTTTTGGGGTTCTTTTATGTTTTTATGGTTTTTATGTTTGGCTCTCTGTATCTGGGAGATAATTAACTTACCAGTATTTAATTCAATTATTTCCCAGGCACAAGGATTCCTGGGAGCGGCTTGTATTGTATTGTTTGGAGACCCCCAAACTTAATAACATGCTTGCACTGTGTTTCCTTGCAACTTGTCTCTGGTGTCTCTATAAATCGATACCAGGAGATAAAAGGGCCAGGAAAGAGCATTGTGCATGTGTTTGGAGCCTGCTTGTGGGATTGTGTGTGTGTAGAGTGAGTTGATTGTGGTGTGGTATTGTGTAATAAGGTCGGTTTAAGTCGTGTTGTGTTTGTGGTGTAATGTAATGCATATGTGGCTAGGGGCTGTAGAGAATGTGTGTATAGGGGATGTATTAAGTGTGTGCCTACAGGCTATAGTGTGTGTGTGTGTGTGTATATATAGGTGATGTAGTGGTTGTAGAGTGTGTGTTTAGGGGTGTAGCATGTGTTTGTTTACAAGGAATCTAGTGTGTGTATAAGGGATCCAGAGTGTGTATGTTAGGAATGTAGTGTGTGTGTATACAGGAATCTAGTGTGTGTTTGTAGGACCCAGAATGTGTAGGAGATCTAGTGAGTGTGTGTATATAACGGAATCAGAGTGTATATAAGGATCTAGTGTGTGTATATGATCCAGAGTTGGGTAAGGGATCTAGTGTGTGTCTGGAATGTAATGTGTTTAGGGGTGCAATATGTGTGTGAGGGGTTCAGTGTGTGAAAGGGGTGCGGTAGTGTGTGTGTATATATATATATATATATATATATATAATATAAATATGTTTGAAAGTATTGTGTGTGTGTTTGGTGCAGTGTGTTGGGGTTCTGTGTGTATGTGTGTGAGGTGCAGTGAGTGTCTGTGAGGGGTGTGGTGTGTACGTGAAGGGTGCAGTATGTGTTTGTGATGGATGCTGTGTTTGAGGGTGCTGTGTGTGATGATGCTGTGTATGTGTGCGAGGGTGCCGTGTATGTGTGTGAGGGTGCCGTGTATGTGTGTGGGGGTGCCGTGTATGTGTGTGGGGGTGCTGTGTGTGATGTGTTTAAGGGTGCTGTGTGTGAGGGTGTTGTGTTTAAGGGTGCTGTGTGTGTGTGTGTTTTGTGTGTGAGGGTGCTGTGTGATTTGTGGGGGTGCTGTGTGTGGGTGCTGTGTGAGAGTGTGCTGTGTGAGAGTGTGCTGTGTGAGAGTGTGCTGTGTGTGTGTTGTGTGTGATTTGTGTGACGGTGCTGAGTGTGATGTGTGTAAGAGTGCTGTGTGTGAGAGTACTGAGTGCGATAGTGCTGCGAGTGATGTGTGTGAGGGTGCTGAGTGTGATGTGGATGAGGGTGCTGAGTGTGATGTGTGTGAGGGTGCTGAGTGTGATGTGTGTGACGGTGCTGAGTGTGATGTGTGTGAGAGTGCTGTGTGTGAGAGTGCTGTGTGTGAGAGTACTGAGTGTGATAGTGCTGCGAGTGATGTGTGTGAGAGTGATGTGTGTGAGGGTGCTGAGTGTGATGTGGGTGAGGGTGCTGAGTGTGATGTGTGTGAGAGTGCTGAGTGTGAGAGTACTGAGTGTGATAGTGCTGCGAGTGATGTGTGTGAGAGTGATGTGTGTGAGGGTGCTGAGTGTGATGTGTGTGAGGGTGCTGAGTGTGATGTGTGTGACGGTGCTGAGTGTGATGTGTGTGAGGGTGCTGAGTGTGATGTGTGTGAGGGTGCTGAGAGTGATGTGTGTGAGGGTGCCGAGTGTCATGTGTGTGAGAGTGCTGAGTGTGATGTGTGTGAGAGTGCTGTGTGTGAGAGTACTGAGTGTGATAGTGCTGCGAGTGATGTGTGTGAGAGTGATGTGTGTGAGGGTGCTGAGTGTGATGTGTGTGAGGGTGCTGAGTGTGATGTGTGTGAGGGTGCTGAGTGTGATGTGTGCTGAGTGTGATGTGTGTGGGGGTGCTGAGTGTGATGTGTGTGAGGGTGCTGAGGGTGAATGTTAAAAGGGAAAAAAAAAAATCTAAGAAGCATGCATTATATCCCCCCCCCTCTCCCTTCTTACCTTTAGCCTGGGAGGGGAGGGGGGGTCCGGCACGGTGGTGAGTGGGAGGGGGGGTCCGGCACGGTGGTGAGTGGGAGGGGGGACCGGCACGGTGACACCTTCCCTGGTGGTCCAGTGGGTGAGTGAACTCTAGCCTGTGGGCTAGAGTTCACTCTTGCGAGATCCGGTCGCCATGGCAACGACCGGATCTCGCGAGAGGAACCCGGCGGAGCTGCAAGATAGAGCTCCGCCGGGTCCTCTCCCTCCCCAGCCGCAAGTGCCTCAGGTCTATTTAAATGGGCCGGTGAGGGAGATCTTTGATCTCCCCACCGGCCCATCGTGGCAAACAGCGGGGCCGGCGCTCGGGTAGTGCCGGCCCTGCATAGACCGGCGGGGGAAGTCCTGGGACCTCCCCTGCCGGCCTCGGCCCCTGCCCACCGCGGCCCACCGGGCATTTGCCCGGTGTGCCCGATGGCCAGTCCGGGCCTGATTGTGCCCCGATTGCTTGTCAGTGCCAGAGGCAGGTCCAGAACCTAATATTGTAAGGGGCACTGGTAGTGGAGTGTAGTGGGGTGATAGGGCTGTGATTGAAGAGTAAGGGGCTGTAGTAGGTGGCTAGGAGCTGTAGTGGAGGGTATGTGCTATAATCATGGGGGTTAGGAAATCTAGTGGGGGCATAGGAGCTGTAGTAGGGGGGTTTGGAACTACATTTAATGGTTGGCTGCAATTGGAGAAAGGAGGAGAAGTGTGGAGGATATGGGCTGCAATTAGTAGAGAGGGATTGTAGTTGCAGGATAGGGAATGTACTCACTGTGGTAAGGGAATAAGGGGGTTGTAGTGGGGTAGTGGTGTAAAATGGGGTTAGGGACTGTTGTAGGAGGGATAGAGGCTGAAGTGGGAGGGATAGTGGTTGTAGCAGGCAAATTAATGGCTGTGGTGAGGGGATATGAGCTATAGTAGGGCATATGGGCTGCAATTAGGATGGCAGGGGCTATAGTAGGAAATGTGGGCTGCAATTGGGATGGTAGGGGCTAAAGTGGGGGGTAGGGGCTACATACAGTGTGTATGTACTGCGCTTGTGGTGGATGCAGCATGTGGAGTAGATGCAGAGTGTGTGTGTGTGTGTGTAATGAATGCAGTGTGTGTGTAGTGGATGATGTGTGTAGTGGATGCAGAGCGTGTGAGTATATATGTGAGGTGGGATAGGGGCTGCATTCTTGCATTCGGGGGGGGGGGGAGTTTTTTTTATTTTACATTTTTGTATCATTAATGTATTAGTTTTATTCCCTCCTCCATATCTCTTGCCTGTGGCCAGGGAGGGGGTTGGGGGCATTACACTCCCTGTTGGTCCGGTGGCATTGTGCAGGCTGCTAGGTGCTGTGTAGTGAAGAGGGGTTCAGCCAACATGATCTTCAGGTTCCAGTAACTCCTCTTTCAAACTCTCGCAAGAGAGTTGGAGAGAACTCCTGGAAGCTGTTGAATGTGTGTTCTTGCAGGGTTGTATTTAGCACTGAGCAGTGTTTATGTGTTTAAACTTTAAAATGGCATGTTTTTGTATAGATTATGTTTTGGCGTTTCATTGCAGGTGTGAATTTGTGTCTAGTGTATACACTGTCACACACTGATACACATACACACACACATACACACACACAACCTGACACACATGCAGATAAAAAGACACACACCTTCTGACATACATGCAAATACACAGACACAGATATCAGGGCCAACCTTAGGCCTTTAGGCGCCCTGTACAAAACATCTTCGCAGCGCCCCCCTCTCTCCTGTCATCCATGTATAGTGTGTGTATAGAAGTGTAGTGATTGTATAGGGGATTTATTAAATTAATAATGATTTAAAAATAAATATTCATTACACACACATACACACACAGAGTTACAGGCAGACAGTCACACACACGCACACACAGTTACAGCCAGACAATTACAAACACACACAGGTACAGATGGACAGTCACGTACATACAGCCAGATATACAGTGTCACACACACACACACCGTTACATGCAGACAGCCACATACACACACAGAGGCATAAATTCACACACACACACACACACATGCAGACAACCACACACACACACAAAAGCAGAAAGCCACACACACACAGGCAGACAGCCACGCACACACACACACACACACACAGGCAGACAGTGACACACACACACACACACAGGCAGCCACACACACACACGCAGACAGTCTCGCACACATGCACACACACACACACACACAGGCAGAAAGTCTCTCTCACACACACACACACACACACAAACAGACTCACACAAGCAGACAGCCACACACACAGGCAGTCACACACACGCACACACACACACAGGCAGACACTCACACACACACACAGGCAGACAGTCACACACACACAGGCAGACAGTCACAGATTCACACACTTGCATATACACACATATATACACACTGGCACATACACACACAATGACATATATGCACACACTGACACATACACACACTGGCACATACACACAGATATACACACTGACACATACACACTGACATATACACACACTGACATATAGACACATTGGCACACAGATTCACACACTGGCACATACACACAGACACACACTGACATATACACACAACGACACACACATACATGTCATAATTTTTATGTTTGAAGCCACCCTCCTGTTAGCATACCTTTTGTCTGCAGGAGCGTGACATGCTTGTGGTGCTGCTGGCTGAAGCTGATATTTGGGGAGTCTGCAGCAGTTCACTCTGCTCCTCTCCCTCCTACTGCTGCCTGTGCTGTGCTTCCTCCCTCCCTGCAGCGCTCTCTGTTTAAAGCTGGGAGGAAGTGATTGATTGTGACTTCCTCCCAGCTGGCCAATACTACTGGGGCCCGATCATGATCCTAAAGTGCCCCAGCATCTCACAAGGCCCCTGTTATGCAGTACACATCAGGTGGCCCTAGATTCACGGTCAGCATGCAGACTCATCGGCAGCACCAGCAGTAATTCTGCCACTGGGAATGTCCCAGCCCTAATGGCAGCCCTGGCACAAGCACATCATTAGACAAGTTCACACTATGTTCAAGGCACTAGGACCCTGCAGGTAGCGCTTTTGACCTGCCTACTGACCTGCCAGTAAAAAGGGTGAGCATTCCCTTTGGGCAGAGTCAGCATAGAAATCACATCACTCGCCTTCCCCCATTACCACCTCGCAAGGCACCTTGATACTCTGGACACTAGAGTTGGAAGGTATGCACCTGCTTTGGTAGGATGTAATCAATGACACTCTAGAGCAGGCATAGGCAACCTTCGGCACTCCAGATGATTTGGACTACACCTCCTATGATGCTTTGCTAGCATTATGGGTGTAAGAGTATTATGGGGGATGTATGCCACAACATCTGGAGTGCCAAAGGTTGCCTATCCCTGCTCTAGAGGGTACTACAATCAATTTAACTCACAACAATTGAGCCAGTAAGTACACTTGGTGGAACACACATCTGATGATTCTAGGAAATAAAACAGAAGGACATAGTATAATACTGTTTGATAGAAATATATATTGTATAAATAGAGCAGTATTACTCACAAGCCCAGAGCCAAATCAGCATATGGCTCTCATGGGAAGCGTAGTGGGACGCTTAATAGGATGTCCCCATCCTTCTTCTTGTTGTTCCTTATTGATCCTTAAGTGATAGCTTGTAAAGGATGAGATATTCAAGTATCTTTCAATATGCAAATGTTACTTTATTTGTTGAATAAAAAATGCAGGATAGCAAAGGATGGAAATTCCAATAAAAACATAAAAATAAAAGTCCTGTGTGTACAGTCTGATCCAAAACGCGTTTCGCCATATGGTGGGGGCTTCCTCAGTTGGTGTCAGTCGATATCTTCTGAGGGGGCTTCCTCGGCGTTCTTATAAGGCACTTAAAACGCAGAGGAAGCCCCCATCATCAGATGTGTGTTCCACCAATTGTATGTATTTTTAATATTTCTGTGTAAGTGGTATAAGGGGTTTCCACTTGGTGGTCTGTAGCTATTTCTCTGCTACCACACATATTTTAATACTGCATATTCACCTATTCACTTTCTAGTAAGCACACTTGACTTGGCCCAGATGGTTAGGCACAGTAGGGCTATTTAGGGTAGCCATTTTCCCTCTGCGGATATCCAATGTTATAAATGTCCACTGTGGAAAAGAAAAGCTACCATAGCATCTAAACTAAACTAAACTAAACTAAACTAAATGTGGTAAATACGGTTAAAACGGGATGGCCAAATAGAAGCACTCAGATGAACTTGAGCCAAATCTAGCTGGCTAAACACTATAGTACTGTTTTCATATAAATCCTTTGGATTAATTCTCCTTGCAAGTGTCTTCTGTATAAACTGTGAATTTGTTGGAGATAAAAAACAAATAAATAAGTACAATTCATGGATTAAAAACGGTACCACTTGCCGGCTTCCTCAGTTCTTTGCTGGGCAGATGTTTATGGGTTAAGATACATCAGCATAGACCAGAACCTGGTTGGAGAATCACATGCTCATGTGGGAGGACTCTTGCTACAACTGCAGACAGATTCACTAATGTAATTATATTTTGCAATATTTTTAATGCTTTATCTATATAATAAATCTTACAAAATACATGGTTGATTTTTACATAGATAATCACTTTAATGTAATGAGAGGGATTAAAAAGTTCTTCTAAATGTTGCAGTACTGCCCTTATTGACACCCATTTTCTATAAAGTGAACTTTGGCTCCCTCTGTCTACTGTTATCAACAACTACAGCAGCGTGCCTTTCTGTCTATTGCAAATAATGGTTGCACCTCTTTGGATTTTTTTCTGCTTTGTCTCTAACACCTGACCCTATTGGGGCTATCGTTAGTGTGTATACCTCTTGGGTGCCATCTCTGCTATATTTCTAATTCTCCCTGAGTATGCTGGGGCCATCTGCACACCAGTTTGGATCTCAGCCCTTCCCCCTCCTCTCTCTACCTCTGTTCCATCCCTATTGTCCTCCCTTCTTAACACTTGCTTGAAAAGCCTCTCAGCTCTTTCATCGTGTCTTTCAAACAATAATTCGGTGTCACCTCAATGACCTTGTGATTCATTAAACGCCGAGTTGTGGGGAAATGACAGCTGAGTTTTAAAATTTAGACTAAATCAAACAAGCTTTTAAAATCTTTGGCATCAACTTTGTTGCTCAGTTGTCAATTCAAATCCTTCAAGTACACCATTTCAAACATCTCTGTTGCTGTTGATCAAAAAAAAAAAAAAAAAAAGCACAGGAAAAACCTCAATCTGGAGCAATTCCATGTCACAAAAAAAAAAAAAAATGAAAAAAAATGCCTCATTTTTTTTTTTGTAACGGCACAACCTCTTTCTAGCAGTGAATTCCATACTTCTATTGAAGCCCATGGAACAGCGCAGTCAGGGGAGTGGGCCTTGACAGAGCCAGGAGTAGGCAGGGGAGTAACCAGTTAAAGGGGCGTGGTAATTGGTAAATGGGGGTTGGACAATAGGAGTATATTAAGCGGCCATTTTATGACTAAGGGACATTTAACTAAACTGACACTTGCCTGGTAATTGTTTTTGGCAGGTCTGTGTTGGTTTTTTCTTTTGTCTTGCAGATCATGGCATCAATGGAAGAAATCCTGGAGGGAGTGAGAGCTGCTGTGCGGGATAGAGGACTGGCCTGGCTTCACGAGCAACTGGGGGCTCAGGGTCCCCCCCCTACAACCCCTGCGGCGGCTGCACGGCGTTCCATGAGGAGGGCGAGACCGCCCCAGCGGCTGAGCCCGGGCATGGAGCCCGAAGTCGGCAGACGGAGGAGCCCGTCAGCGGAGTCTGTTGGGGCCCTGGATGAGGTAGCGGGCCCCAGCGGAGTGGATGTACCGCGGCCGGCACCGTCGGTCCGACGCGGTGCTGGCCGGGCGCGGGCAGCAGCTAGGCCGAGGCCTACCACGCGGTGTGCGCCCCGCCGGGAGGTGGCAGGCGGGACGGTTGCGGCTGGAGCCAGGACCCAGAGCAGATCGGATGGTGGAAGCAGTGAGCGGTTGCGGCCCGGTGAGTCAGGGAATGGCGCTGGGGCTGGGCAGCGGGCGGGGGGCAGAGCGGAGGCCTCTAGTGATCAGGCGGTCCCCCTGATGGCAGGGGGAGCCCCTGGGCAAGGGGACACATCGGGGGCGGCCTCTAGTGGGGCCAGGTTCAGCACAAGGGACGCAGACGGCGGGTCCGCTCAGCCAGGTACATTGGGGCCGGCAGGGCCCGCGGCTTTAGCAGACAGGAAACGCCAGGATAGACAGGCGGAATCCCCAGTTCGCAAGGCGGCCCAAAAGGGGCCAGGTTCAGCAAGTCGGGATAGCTCCCAGGACTCAGCTCAGGGCATGGAGGCAGGACGGGCTGGGAGAGAGCGGGAGGGCCGCAGGGGCGGCTCCCGGGGACCGAGGGGTCTCTCGCGGAGCCCTAGGCCGCATCGCAGCAGGGAGCAGCACGGCGTCAGTGCCAGGCATGACAGGAGGCAGGCTGACGGGTGGAGGGGTAGAGAGAGGAGCAGGTCTGCAAGCAGGTTTAGCAGAAGGAGATCGGCCTCAAGGGACCGGAGGTGGAGGCAGCGGCGCAGTGCGTCTGGGTCATCAGGCAGGAGCTCGCCAGGTCAGCGGCGCAGTGCGTACGGCCGGGAGGGCCAGGCAGGGAGACGGGATATGGTGCGGAACTACAGGCAGGAACATAAGGAGGTTGGGCGGGTATGTGATCATGTGGACACACTACCCAGGTGTCGTTCTCCTTGCAGGTCTCGCAGCACTACACCCGCGGTCCTGAGGCAGGGCCAGGCTGACGGGAGTCGGCGCCAATTGGATGCTCCGGAGCCAAGCATGGCGGACGGACGGGAAACGAACCCACAGCCTTCTGCGGCTTCGGGCTCAGGCGGTGAGTCAACTGTTACACCACACGCAGGAACACTATTGAATTGCTTAAAATCTTTCTTAGATTCATGGGCGGGTGGGGAAATGGCTTCACCTCAGTTTGGGAGAGTGTGGACGTGTGAGAAAGGCCAGGGGTTACAAGGTAGGGCCGTGGGCCCAACGCTGGATAGGGAAGTGGGGTTATCTGTGTCTGAAACTAGTAAGGAGTCGGGGGACAAGGTAGGTATTGGGGGCGAAATTACCGACGCTGCGCGGCAAAACGTGCACGTGTCTTTTTCGGGCCCATTAGGTTGTCATCTGAAAATGGACATCAAGGAGAAAATTTGGAAGGGTGAGTTTGTGGAGGTTTTTTTCCTTGCTCCCGCTGGAGGAGTTCTTAGACATGAAGGAGGAGGACAAGAAGGACGCAAAGAAGGAGGAGGAGGAGAAAAAGCGTAGGTATCGGAAGATTCCTAAAACGTTTGGGAACTGGCTGCGGGCCTTCTGTATCCTGGCCAGCGTGATAGGGGAAAAGTCGCCGGATAAATGCTCCCAATTGTTTTGCTACCTAGATGGGATTGGGGAAGCGTACCGGACCTATGGCGGGGTCGCCTGGTGGCGGTACGATGAGCAGTTTCGCCAGAGGTTAGCGGCGAATCCCAGCATGCGGTGGGATCAAATGGACCTTCCCCTCTGGATGCGGCTCATGATGGCGCAAAAGGCTGCGCCCTTTCAAGGGACGGCCGGTGCGGCCCCTGGGGGACCTGCATCGGCCGGGCAAAAGAAAGGCTTCTGTTGGCTCTTTAACGAGGGCCAATGTAAGTGGGGTGCGTCGTGCCGGTTTAAGCACGAGTGCTCAGGTTGTGGGGGTGCACACGGAGCCAGCCGGTGTTTTAAGCGAGGTAAGTCTGCACCAGGAGCGGGAGCCGTTGGAGCGTCGGCCCCCTCCGCTGCCGCGGGGGGCAACCCCGGTGAAAGTAGGCGAGATGCTGCCGTGGCTAAAACAGTACGGTAACCGTCAGGACGCTGAATTCTTATGGCACGGCTTTACGGAGGGTTTTTCAATACCGTTTCAGAGTAGGGATGTGGGGAGGTTATGCAGTAACCTCAAGTCGGTGGGTGAACACCCGGGAGTTGTGAGGGACAAGTTGCTGAAGGAGGTGCAACTGGGTAGGATGGCTGGGCCGTTCGAGGCTCCGCCGCTGCCTGACTTGAGGGTATCCCCGCTGGGGGTAGTCCCCAAGAAGGAGGCGGGTAAGTTTAGGTTGATTCATCATTTATCATTCCCGGAAGGGGCGTCAGTAAATGATGATATCGATGAGGCCCTGTGCTCCGTATCGTATGCATCATTCGACCATGCTGTCGAGTTGGTTCGGAGAGCAGGGCGAGGGGCTTTGATGGCGAAGGTGGATGTGGAGGCAGCATTCCGGCTCCTTCCTATCCACCCAGACTGTCACCATTTGTTAGGGTGCCTTTTTGAGGGTAAGTTTTTCGTGGACCTGTGCCTACCCATGGGTTGCTCCATTTCATGTGCGTATTTTGAAAAGTTTAGCACGTTCCTGGAGTGGGTAGTGCGCAGGGAATCGGGCGGGGGTACGGTGGTCCATTACTTGGACGACTTTCTGTGTGTGGGCCCGGCTGGGTCCGACAGATGTGCCCAAATACTGCGGGTGTTCCAGAGGTTAGCCCAACAGTTTGGGATTCCTCTGGCCGAGGACAAGACAGTGGGCCCGACCGATTGTCTGAGTTTTTTGGGGCTGGAAATCGACTCGGTCGTGGGGGAATGTAGGCTGCCGGAGGAGAAGTTGAGGGTGCTCCGCCAGCAGGTGCACGCGATAAAGGGCGCTAGGAAAGTTACGCTGCGGGGACTGCAGTCCTTGCTCGGCAGCCTTAATTTCGCTTGTAAGGTGATCCCTATGGGAAGAGTTTTTTGTAGATTGCTGGCTAGGGCTACCTGTGGGGTCCGTCTGCCGAGTCATTACATCAGGGTGTCGGTGGGTATGAGAGAGGACTTGGACATATGGGACCGCTTCCTCACTGAGTTTAACGGACGGGTGTTTTTCAGGGATGTGATGAAGGCATCTGGCGAAGCCGGGCTGTTTACGGACGCCTCGGGGAGCGTTGGCTTTGGGGCTTACCTTGGGGGCAAGTGGGGTGCCGAGGTTTGGCCTGAGGCTTGGTCCGAGAGCCCCTTGATTCGGAACCTCGCCTTTTTGGAGCTTTTTCCAGTTGTGGTAGCGGTGTCACTATGGGGCGAGGAGCTCAGGGACAAGAAAGTTATCTTCCACTCTGATAATATGGCAGTGGTACAGGTAATTAACAGTCTATCGGCTTCGTCCCTGCCAGTGGTTAGGTTGTTGCGGCAGCTAGTGCTCTTGTGTATGTCTTGGAACATTGTCTTCCGGGCACGGCACGTGCCGGGCCTGCTGAATGTGGTCGCTGACGCTCTGTCTCGTTCACAGTGGGTGCGGTTCCGGGAAGCAGCGCCGGACGCACAAGCGACAGGGCAGGCATGCCCGGAGGAGATGTGGCGGCTCGGGACGTTGTGCTTGGGCGATACATAAGGAGCTCACTGGCGCCGGGGACTTGGACCGCTTATACTAAGGTTTGGTGTGAATGGGAGGAAATGTTGTCCCAGGCGGGAGCAGGCGATTCTGCAGCTGGTAGGTTGGACACGCTGTTGTGGCTTCTTTGCAGGTTGGTGGCAGGTGGGTCATCCCCTTCTAGGGTGGAGCGCTACATGTCTGCGTTAGCCTTCCTGTTCAAGTTTAACGGGTGGGAAGACCTGACCAAACATTTCTTGGTAAAGCAAACTTTGAAGGGTTTCAAGAAGGGCAGGAGGTCTGTGGATACGAGGAGGCCTGTGTCCTTTGCCACCCTTCAAGGGTTGGTGGGGTTGTTGAACGAAGTGTGTAGTTCGGCATTTGAAGTAACTGTGTTCTCTGTGGCTTTCGTGTGGGCTTTCTTTGGGGCTTTTCGTATTGGCGAATTGGTGAGCGCCAATAGGTCGGGGGCATCGGGCCTCCGGTATGAGGATGTGGCTATAGAACAGGACAAGGTCATGATTTGGCTCCAGCGCTCGAAGACGGATGTCTTCGGAAAAGGTAAGAATGTTGTCCTGTCCTCACTACCAGGGTCCCCGGTGTGCCCGGTTGCGTGTGGGGACGTGTTTTTACGGGTTCGCCCGCAGGTTGGTGGTTGCTTCCTGATTCACGAGGATGGGAAGGCGCTGTCGCGCTTTCAGTTCTTGCGAGTCTTCCGCATGGGGTTGACGAGATTGGGCTTGCAGCCCGGACAATTTGGTACGCACTCCTTCCGTATCGGGGCTGCGACTGAGGCGGCGCGGCTCGGGCTGGGGGAGGAGCGGATAAAGCAGATTGGGAGATGGGAATCCATCAGGTTCCGTGCATATGTAAGGCCGGAAAGGTTGGTGTGAATGGAATGTTGTGGATGTGGGAAAAGGGTGCTCTGCCGGTTAACTGAATTTGTTTCCTTTCAGGCTTGGTCGCTTGGCTGGTGGGTCACTCGTTTGTCTACTGGGCGGAGAAGAGGGCCGCAGTTCGGAGACAAGGCACACAACTGGGTTTTCTTCTGGACACAGTGGACCTTCGGTGGTTTGGTTTTAGGGGTTTCAGCTGGCAGAGTATAAGTGGTGAAATTTTTGGGATGTTGTCCAAGGGGTTTGCCCCGGATATACTGTTGATTCACGGTGGGGGCAATGACTTAGGTTTGGTCCCCCAGAAGGTGTTGGTCAGGAGAATGAAGAGGGACCTGGACAGGGTGAGGGCTCTGGTCCCAGGAGTTACAATAGTTTGGTCTGAAATGGTGCCGCGGTTGAACTGGAGGCATGCCAGGGACCCGGCGGCTGTGGCACGTTGCCGTGGTAAAGTAAATAAGGCCATGTCTGTCTTTATTAGGAGACTAGGGGGGGTCCCAGTGAGGCACTTTGAATTGGAGGGCGGGTTGCCCGGTTATTTTAGGAGGGATGGTGTGCACCTGTCTGAGGTGGGATGTGATCTATTAAATCTAGGTTTCCAGGAAGGTATTTCTAAAGCCCTATTTATGTGTGGTGGGGGTCGCTCGAGACATTAAGGGTTCAAGTCTCTTGCTATGGCAGGATAGGGCTTGGGTAATTGGAAGGTAGGAGGAGTATAAATTGGTTAGGCTGGATTAGACTGGAGTGTGAAATGGTTTGTGGGTTCGAGCTCATCGGTGGCTCCGAACCAGGTGGTGTAGGGGGGTCTCGGTACACCCCTACAGTTAAAAAAGTTATGGATATGGGGCCTCTTTGGTAGGCCATGTCGAACCAGGTGGTGTAGGGGGGTCTCGGTACACCCCTACAGTTAAAAAAGTTATGGATATGGGGCCTCTTTGGTAGGCCATGTGTTATGTGTTATTTGTTATTTATAATGTTATTTATTGTTATTGGGCGGGGTCATTGCCGGGGGTAATTTATGTACGGTGGGGGGTGGAGGTATATTTACATTTGTGGCAATGACCCCAATTTGTTAACTTGTTTATAAAAATAAATAAAGCTGTGGACTTTTATATTCCAACAGAAATACGGTGTCTGTAAGTTATTGGGGGGTTGGGGTAAACAGCGCACCTGCCGAATAATCGACTGTGCGCATGTCATGAAGCCCATGGAACAGCGCAGTCAGGGGAGTGGGCCTTGACAGAGCCAGGAGTAGGCAGGGGAGTAACCAGTTAAAGGGGCGTGGTAATTGGTAAATGGGGGTTGGACAATAGGAGTATATTAAGCGGCCATTTTATGACTAAGGGACATTTAACTAAACTGACACTTGCCTGGTAATTGTCCCTCCCACCCTCCCTGTTGTTTTGGAGTTCCCGTTTGGTCACAGCGGCGGGATAGGGCTTGGGTAATTGGAAGGTAGGAGGAGTATAAATTGGTTAGGCTGGATTAGACTGGAGTGTGAAATGGTTTGTGGGTTCGAGCTCATCGGTGGCTCCGAACCAGGTGGTGTAGGGGGGTCTCGGTACACCCCTACAGTTAAAAAAGTTATGGATATGGGGCCTCTTTGGTAGGCCATGTCGAACCAGGTGGTGTAGGGGGGTCTCGGTACACCCCTACAGTTAAAAAAGTTATGGATATGGGGCCTCTTTGGTAGGCCATGTGTTATGTGTTATTTGTTATTTATAATGTTATTTATTGTTATTGGGCGGGGTCATTGCCGGGGGTAATTTATGTACGGTGGGGGGTGGAGGTATATTTACATTTGTGGCAATGACCCCAATTTGTTAACTTGTTTATAAAAATAAATAAAGCTGTGGACTTTTATATTCCAACAGAAATACGGTGTCTGTAAGTTATTGGGGGGTTGGGGTAAACAGCGCACCTGCCGAATAATCGACTGTGCGCATGTCATGCTTTTGCTTAGCACGTTTATTGGGAACACTTTACATAGATTAACACATTATCCGAGAGAAAATAACATTTTGATACATTCATGGAGTTGCAACATAGTTAGAGGATGAATTATGCTAGACCAATGAATAGTTGCAGTAAATTCTTAAATTATAAAAAAATAAAATTTCCACTGGTCCTTGGTTTTGGCTGGGGAAGGTAAGGATCAGGATGAAAGATGCACAGGTAGGGAGAGGGCAGGACTGCCATCAGATATTTTGGGGCCCCTAACACAGATCAAGGTCTCTTGACTCCGCCTATAGGGTCCACTTCTGAATCCACCCACAGAGTTTGGCCCCAAGTCTGCATACAAAAATGCAATGTGTGTCTATAGTGGATGCATAGTTTGTGTGTAGTGAATGCAGTGTGTGTATTAGATGCAGTGTGTGTGTTTGTGTAGTGGATGCTAAGTGTGTGAGTATATATGTGAAGTAAGACAAGGGCTGCATTCAGTGGGAATGTGTATATACTGCCACATACTACCACACACAGATACACACATACACACTGATGCATATACACAGACACACATACCAACATACATGCAAATACACAGGCACACAGATACACACTCTGACTCACAGACACACACACTGGCACAGACACACAGATACATCTTACTCAGACACACAGATACACACACTGGCACATACACATAGCTTGACACAGATGCACACTGACATATAGACACACACTGACACACACACGTCATACTTTTTATATTTGCAGCGGCCCTCTTTGTTAGCTTACCTTTTGTCTGCAGGAGGGTGGCTTGCTTGGGGTACTGCTGACTGAGGCTGATGTGTGTGGGTCCTGCAGCTGTTCACTCTTTTCCCCCTCCCACTGCTGCCTGTGTATCCTCCTCCCGCGCGGTGCTCTATCTCTGTTGAAAGTAGTGATCGCCTGTCACCTCCTCCCCACTACATTGGCCTGGTCGCTCTTTTAAAGTGCCCGGGTTTCTGACTAGGAGACAATTCACCAATACCCATCGGTTGGCCCTAAGTGATTAGGTCACCCAAAGCCCCCCACAGCGTGCGGGCCCGTGTGGCTGCACCAAAGGTTTTTCCACCGTTGTTATGTGCACTCCACATTGTTAATGTGGTGCCAGCAGCCTTGTCCCCCAAGACCGCCAGGCCTCTGACACCTGTCTCGACTGTCACCCCGTGATGACAGCCCTGGAGAGGGGTATTGGAATTGGGTCAGATCAGGTAAACTGAGGTGAGCCAGCCAGAGGGATGAGTTACTGGGAATCGGAGAATGTTTGGGGAAAGAGGTGTATCTTCAGAAGTTTGGGAAAGGATGAGAAAAAAAAGCACAGGAAAAACCTCAATCTGAAGCAATTCCATGTCACAAAATGGAAACAAAACAAAACCAAAAAAAATGCCTCATTTTTTTTTTTGTAACGGCACAACCTCTTTAAGCAGTGAATTCCATACTTCTATTGCTTTTGCTTAGCACGCTTATTGGGAACACATATTGGGTGGCTCACTGTATTTAACAAATATGTGTTCATGAAGTATTAAAAAAAAAATAAAAAAATTGGGGATAAAGCTTTATTTGAGACACTATCTTTGATATTTCCATTTCCTTAATATTTAAAAACTGGTTCTCAAAATATTTTGCATTTCTAACTCACCACAATTCACAGTATGGTGATGTTGTAGTGGTCTGGGTGCAGTGTCTCTGTTCTTTTAACCCTGCATTATAATACACTGCAGTTTTTAAAATGTTAAGTCCTGCTCCTGTCAGTATAACAAGCACTAGATGTCCTTCAGCTGCCCTGACTGAGTAAAACTCAGTCACGTGATGTGGAAATAAGAAAGTATTGATTCACACTAAGAGGAACTTTGGATTGGACATCGGCGTGACGTGGTGGGAGGAGAGGGCTGAGGGCACTGACGTACTGGCCGCGGTCACAGGGTTGCAGCTGCGACCGTGCCCGTCCAACCTACGACCCGGCTATGTACGCCAGTGCGGCAGCAACGACCATAGTTTACATCAGCTCAAATACATACAGTAAAAACCAAAGAAAAAAAGTTACCTGCGTATTTTGTAACAAACAAAGCTGTGTGATACAAAAAGTGAATACAAATACAAACAAAATCAAGTCATGCGCTCAAACTCCCATTACTCCTGGGCGGCAGCAATAACCATAGTACACATCAGCTCAAATACATACAGTTTGAGCGCAGGACTTGTTTTTTTGTGTTTGTATTCACTTTTGTATCACACAGCTTTGTTACAATGCTGCTGCCCATCTCATGTGTTTCCTATTAAGGGTTAATAAGCATGTAGGGATGTATATAAAAAAATACCCCTTTTTGTCTCATTAGAGATATCTTTGCCAGAAGCTCAAGGAAGCAAGGTGAATGGTTAGAGTTAGGACCCACCTAAGAGGGCAGCCTTGACATGGCAGGTGGGCATACCCTCTCATGGCCATTGGAGGTAACTAAAAACCTCCATTTGTTTAAATATACAAAGGGATTTGGGAAAGAGCGCAGGTAACTTTTTTCTTTGGTTTTTAATGTATGTATTTGGGCTAATGTGTACTATGGTCGTTGCTGTTGCCCAGGAGAAATTGGAGTTTAAGCCAGGACTTGTTTTTTTGTATTTGTATTCACTTTTGTATCACACAGCTTTGTTACAATGCTGCCGCCCATCCCATGTGTTCCCTATTAAGGGTTAATAAGTATATAGGGGTGTATATAAAAAACACCCCTTTTTGTCTCATTAGAGATATCTTTGCCAGAAACTCAAGGAAGCAAGGTGAATGGTTAGAGTTAGGACCCACCTAAGAGGTCTGCCTTGACGTGGCAGGTGGGCATACTCTCTCATGGCCATTGGAGGTAACTAAAAACCTCCATTTAACTTTTCTTTCTTTGGTTTTTAATGTACGCCAGTGCGGCCACATTTTGCCAGCCTCTTCTCCTGGGGGGCCCCCGAGGTTGGCAGTGGTGTCACTTGGCTGGCTGGTGTGCGGGCGCGCAAGGGAGCATTCTCCCCTGAGCTCTCTCTGCCCAGCTCCCTCACGAGCACCGCAGTGATGTCGTAGCTGGAAGATGACATCACTCCAGCATCAGTAAGGGAGCTGGGAGCTGAACAGGAGTGCTCCCTCACCGCCTGCAGGACCGGCCCCCCAGCAGCCCCACTGGACCCCAGGGAAAGCTGGAATCCCCTCAGGTATGGAGTCTGGGGGATTAAATGTAAAAAAAACATTTTTTTAGTGTGTTTGTGTGTTAGTGTGTGTGTCAGTGAGTGTATTAGTTGTGTGTTAGTTTGTGTGTGTCTGTTAGTGTGTGACTGTTATTGAGTGTGTGTCTGCTAGTGAGTGTGTTAGTTTTTGTGTGTCAGTGAGTGTGTTAGTTGTGTGTGTGTCTGTTACTGAGTGTTTTAGTTTGTGTGTGTCTGTTATTGTGTGTGTCTGCTAGTGAGTGTCAGTGTATGTGTTAGTTTGTGTGTCAGTGTGTGTTAGTTTGTGTGTCCGTGAGTGTGTTACTGTGTGTGTCTGTTTCTGAGTGTGTTAGTTTGTGTGTGTCTGTTACTGAGTGTGTCTGTTAGTGAGTGTGTGTTTGTCAGTGAGAGTGTATGTTTTGTAAGTGAGTGTGTGAGTGTATGTGCCTGCCTGTCAGTAAGTGTGTTTGTATGTCTGTCACTGAGTGTGTGTCTGCCTCTCAGCTCCGAATGCGCATGCGGGCAAGAGGTGTGCGCGCATTCAAGCCGCCCATAGGAAAGCATTACTCAATGCTTTCCTATGGACGTCCAGAGTCTTCTCACTGGGATTTTCACAGTGAGAATCGCAGAAGCGCCTCTAGCGGCTGTCGGTGAGACAGCTACTAGAGGCTGGATTAACCCTCACTGAAATATAGCACCCAGACCACTTCACTGAGCTGAAGTGATCTGAGTGCCTATAGTGTTGCTTTAAGTGTATGTGTATCTGCATGCACTGGCGTACATGCAGGGGTTGCAGCCCTGCAATCAGGTGCCCGCCCCCGCTGTGGGGGGGAGGGGGCACAAATCAATTTACGCATTGGGGCCCCATGGATCGTGTGTACGACACAGGCCGAGGGTGTCCTACTGCTGACAAAACTTTAGTTTTTAAATTTTAACTGTAAACCTGTGTAGAGCTTGCAACAGGAGCAGTACAGCAAAAGGAATACAAGTTTGTATTCCTTACGATATACTGTTGCTTTAGGTCAACAGACAAACATGTTAGGAGTATGGAAACTCTATTTTTGTTTTATGTCAGAATAGCATGTTTTATTGTTTGTAAGATCAGAATAATGCACATGTTCTAAATGAATAAAACGTGTGACATTTTCATATATTGTTTTGCCTGACTCCTAAGACTGTGCTGTGTCTCTAAAAATTGTTTTATATTATATGGCATTTTATTAGTCTTTGTAAATGCAATGATTTCAAGAAATAAAAGCTCTCTTTGATCTTAGAGTTAACTATTAAAGGGACAAAGGGACACTATAGTCACCAGAACAACTACAGCTTAATGCAGTTATCCTGGTGAGTCTAATCCTTGCCTGCAGGCATTTTTATGCAAACAATGCAGTGTTTACATTGCCCCTAGGGACACCTCCAAGTGGCCACTCCTCAGCGTCTCCACGCTCTGCATGGGGACGCTGAATTTTCCTCATAGAATCGGCAATTCTGATGATACCACCAAGGGGGCGGAGGTAGCGCCGGCAGACCCGTGTGGCGCTGGAATTAAGGGGAGTTTTAATTCCTTTTAAGGGTGGTTAAAGGGGGGGGGGCAAGCCACCTAAATGGTGGGTTAAATACTATAGGGTCAGGAATACATGTTTGTGTTCCTGACCCTATAGTGTTCCTTTAAAGGAACACTAATGTGCTATAGTGCATAACATTAAAGAAACACTCTGTGCACCATAACCACTAAGCCCATGGTATTTGTTATGGTGCCAAGAGTGCACAGGCACCCTCTCAGGGTAAGAAGCCAGCCCATTTAAGAATAGTTTGACAACATCCATGGGTACTGTTGGGACAGATGCTCCTGCCACTGAGCTACCTATGCCTAGCTGCTCTAATTGGCTGAGAGCGCTCAACTGACCCTGCACGGCTGGTTTTAGCGCAGTGTAGCGAACTGGAGTGATTAAAAATCATTGCTGACTTGAACGACAAATATTTTAAAAATGTAATTTACGTGATTACCATGGCAATAAATAGTAATATATCACAACCAACTTCAACTGGTATGGCAAGCAGACCAAAAATGTTCAGTTACGTCACTAATCACCATATAGAATAGTGTACTGAAAACAAGTCTGCAAAAATGTGCTAATATAGAAAAATTATGTTATGGTCAGTTTGGCTACATTAGCCTGGATTTTGGAATTTGGTTTTCAATTTGCTGTGTACACCTAATGTTTAAATTGTATAATTATGTAAAGCATGGGTATTAAATAATACATGAAACAGAAATTCCTTAGTTTGGGCATTCCCCCTGAAATTCATAGAATTTATTCGATTTCTGCTCATCACACGTGAACAAGTTGATTCAGACATCCATTACAAACACTTTTTTGCTGTTGCCGTGGTGAACTCAGAGTATGTAAACACAGCCAGACAATTGGTCTTTCGGAGCCAGAATGTTTTATAGGATGTGGCAAATGGCCAAAAAATACTCCCAAGATGACATCACTGCAAAAAGAAAAAAAAAATAATACAAAAAGATAATTAAAAATTGTTGGGAATTGTTCTCTGCCTACATAGTCAGAGTGACTGATTTAAAGGGTTAATCCAACCACAATGACCACTTAAGTGATTTGAAGTTGTCACGGTGGTGGGAGCCTGGTTGTGTAGTAACAACATATTGAAACACTGCACATCCAGAAATATTGGCAATTACATGGTAAGGGCAAGCACTAGAGATGTCGCGAACATAACATTTTCCGTTCGCGAATGGCGAACGCGAATTTCCGCAAATGTTCGCGAACTGGCCAACCGGGCGAACCGCCATAGACTTCAATAGGCAGGCGAATTTTAAAACCCACAGGGACTCTTTCTGGCCACAATAGTGATGGAAAAGTTGTTTCAAGGGGACTAACACCTGGACTGTGGCATGCCGGAGGGGGATCCATGGCAAAACTTCCATGGAAAATTACATAGTTGATGCAGAGTCTGGTTTTAATCCATAAAGGGCATAAATCACCTAACATTCCTAAATTGTTTGGAATAATGTGCTTTAAAACATCAGGTATGATGTTGTATCGATCAGGTAGTGTAAGGGTTATGCCCGCTTCACAGTGACAGACCAAACTCTTCATTTAACGCACCGCAAACAACCGCAAACAGTCCATTTGCACAACCGCAATCTCCCCATTTGCACAAGGTTGGATACCAAGCTAGCCATGTCCCGTTCCTTGTCCTCACTGATGTCATTGAAGGTCTCTTCCTCCACCCAGCCACGTACAACACCCGAAAGGTGACAACAAGCCCCCTGGGACGCCTGCTGTGTTTGGTCTTCCACCTCCTCAAAGCCACCTTCCTCCTCTGACTCCTCTTCTTCAGACTCCTCTCTCTGCGTTATTATAAGGTGTGTTAAGTAGTACTATTCCTATCAGTTTAATCCCTGTTACGTCCCCTATCAGGAACCGGGAGATGGAAAAAGATGCTTGGTCGGTCCTCCTACTTCAAATTTGGGGCACTGCGCGTGCAATCTAATGTGCCACCAGATAGGAGTCGTGTGTTAAGTAGTACTATTCTTATCAGTTTAATCCCTGTTATGTCCCCTATCAGGGGACGTGTAGATGGCATTGATTTTAGGAACCGGGAGATGGAAAATATGCTTGGTTGGTCCTCCTACTTCAAATTTGGGGTACTGTGCGTGTAATCTAATGTGCCACCAGATAGGAGTGGTGTGTTAGGTAGTACTATTCTTATCAGTTTAATCCCTGTTACGTCCCCCTCATCAGGCCTTTTTTAGTCGAATGTATCGCCCACTGTCAGTCCCTTCGGGATCCATCCCTCATTCATCTTAATAAAGGTGAGGTAATCTAGACTTTTTTGACCTAGGCAACTCAGCAAAGGAAGCAGCAGCGGGTACAACATCATCATCATCACACCGTACGTCCATGTGTGTAATGCTGCCTGACTAAGAGATATCCCTGTTATCTACATCCTCTGGCAATAATGGTTGCGCATCACTCATTTCTTCCAACTGATGTGTAAATAACTCCTCTGACAGATCAAGTGAAGCGGCTGTGGTGCTAGTGTTGGTGGTGGAGGCAGGCGGGCGAGTGGTAACTTGAGAGGTGCCCGAAGCTAAGCTGGAGGAGGATGGTGCGTCAAGGTTCCGAGCGGAAGCTGTAGAAGATTGGGTGTCCTGTGTTAGCCAGTCAACTATGTCCTCAGAACTTTTCGAGTTCAGGGTACGTGGCCTCTGAACACTGGGCATTATTCTAGGGCCAAAGGGAATCACAGCACCACGACGGCCCCTGCGGGGTGGCCTGCCTCTGCCTGTCATTTTTTTTTCGATTAGTGGTACTATGCGCGCAAGCAACTGTGACAACAGATATGAGTGGCACTGTGCACTGGCAGAAGTTGGCAGAGTAGACGCTGTAGGCCTGACACACACGCTTTCAGACAACTAACTGCTATTCAATCTATTACAGTCAAAAAAAATTTTTTTTAAATGTACACTACTGTTACACCAGATATGAGTTGCACTGGTGTGACACTGTGCCCTGGCAGGCCCTGAAACGCACACGTGTGAAGGAAACTGACTGCTATTATTTCACAGTCAAATTTCTATATTTTTTTTTTCACTCTTTATTTTTATTCGTGCATAGCGTGAACAAGCATATTTGCACTGCCACAACAGCTGGTGCAAACGAATATGTAGGCATACGATAACAGTAGTATGGCAGCAAAAAACATTGCACTTTTTTTTATATATATAAACAGGATTAAGTCATTATTAGATGAGTCATGCACATAGAAATCACAGTAATTAAGTCGAGTTTCGCTAATTGAGTTATGTTTGTTTAAACATGCTGGTAGTGGTATCCTATTGCTGTTAAATAAAATTCAGATTAGTTTCTAGTCTATGTGTATGCCTTGTTGAGGGCAGGTTATGCTGGTAGAGACTATTTGCGTGGAGGAATACAAGTCGCTGCCGTCCAAAGCATTTAGTAGCGTATATGGGGAATATGCTAAGCCCTAAGTGTGCGAAACAAAATAAAGTGAGCGTAAAAATCAGGAGTGAAAACAAAAATCAAGAGTAAAAATATGTGAGGCATTGTAGCTGCGTTACAAGCGCCGGAACCCGGTGGGGAGAGTGTTCGGGCCATAGGAGAGTTAAGTCACGTTACTTGTTGCCATGCTGGAGTCAAAACTAGACACATGTACGGTGAGGAAAATAAAAATAAAAATACAATAGAAATAAGAATATAGTAAAACATATAAACAAGTAACAACTGATAACATTTGGCATCAAGTTATGGCTATAGAAAGAGCATTTAAGTGCCCCCTGTCTTGCTAGCTGGACAAGATGTAAGTGTTATGCTATGCGAGTAAAAAGCAAAAGGTAGCAGTACCTATTTGGATTTGAGAGACATGCAATACATTTATACCTCTGGGTTACATTGTACTGAACCTGTAGTAAACATGTTGAGTAGGGCACATGGTTATTAAGCTCATAGGGGACTCATGGCAAATGTAAGCACACAGTATACAATACTCGCTCAACCAACTCCGGTGATCGGCAAGTTGATGGTGCACACTGATCGTTCATAGAGGCTAACTGTCCCATTCTCAGGGTCGGGCTGTTTGGAGTGTAGAGCTGTCATGCGGTAAGGGAGACTCAGCCAAAAGGCAGCAGTTCTGTGCTTGTGTATGGTGCCTCTCTGGCCTCAGGCCTGTGAGGGAGCCTCCACTGGATGACTGGATATGTTTTGATGAAGCTCCTGCTTCTGGAAAGATCCTTGCTGCTTGTGTCGGTTCGCCCCAGGGATGGTAGGTGCTTGGTGCCAGTTTTCAGCGTGCGCCCATAAGTGTGGGGACGTGCTTCGATGTTCAGAGGCTTCGGATGAGTGGGTCGGGTATGTGTGGCAATCTTGGGCCGCCATGTGTGAGGGCTAGTGTTGGAGCCTGGGAGGCCATTCTCTGCTCTCCCCCATTCCGACCTCCCACCTCGTTTCCGTCTGAGGGCCACTCTGGGGGCTCGGGTCGGGCATCCACTCAGGAGGTGCCAGGTGGCAGGGCGAATCCATGCCGCCGCCTCTTTTCTCGCTTGCTTGAAGAGCCATCCCCTGTTGCGGAGCCTGGACCATAGGCTGGTGCAGAGCCGTTCGAAAAAGTCCAGCGTGTGAACGGGTGGTTTGGCAGGGGAGCCTTTCGTCGTAGGTTGCGCCTGTGGCGCCATCTTGTTGGGGCCTTGACCAGGGGCGTATTAGCCGCGAGGCAAACAAGGCATTGCTGGGACATGCTGGGCTGCTGCTGGGCTGCTGCTGGGCGGTCGGGCGGCGCTCTTGGGCGGCTGGCGAGGGAGCACTTCATCTGAGCTGTCTGCTCAGCTCCCTCGCGCGCCGCAGAGTGAGGCTGGGAGCCGGAATATGACGTCATATTCCGGCTCTGCCTCCCAGCCTCACTGTGCGGCGCGCGAGGGAGCTGAGCAGACAGCTCAGATGAAGTGCTCCCTCGCCAGCCGCCCAAGAGCGCCGCCCGACCGCCCAGCAGCAGCCCAGCAGCCACTGGACCACCAGGGAAAAAAGATGCCCCCCCCCCAGCATTCCCAAAGGTAAGGAGGCTGGGGGGTTGAAGTAAAAAAAAATAAAAAAAAGTGTTAATGTGAGTGAGTGAGTGTGAGTGTCTGTTAGTGAGTGTGAGTGTGTGTCTGTTAGTGAGTGTGAGTGTGTGTCTGTTAGTGAGTGTGAGTGTCTGTTAGTGAATGTGTGTCCGTTAGTGAATGTGTGTCTGTTAGTGAGTGTGTGTCTGTTAGTGAGTGTGAGTGTGTGTGTGTCTGTTAGTGAATGTGTGTCTGTTAGTGAGTGTGTGTGTCTGTTAGTGAGTGTGAGTGTGTGTGTGTGTCTGTTAGTGTGTGTGTGTGTGTGTCTGTTAGTGTGTGTGTCTGTTAGTGTGTTTGCCTGTGAGTGTGTGTGTGTGTGTCTGACTGTGTGTGTATGTTAGTGAGTGTGTGTGTCTGCTAGTTTGTGTCTGCTAGTGACTGAGTGTGTGTCTGTTAGTGCGTGTCTGTTAGTGCGTGTCTGTTACTGAGTGTGAGTGTGTCTGTTACTGAGTGTGAGTGTGTCTGTTAGTGTGTTTGCCTGTGAGTGTGTGTGTGTGTGTGTCTGACTGTGTGTGTGTGTATGTTAGTGAGTGTGTGTGTCTGCTAGTTTGTGTCTGCTAGTGACTGAGTGTGTGTCTGTTAGTGCATGTCTGTTAGTGCGTGTCTGTTAGTGCGTGTCTGTTACTGAGTGTGAGTGTGTCTGTTACTGAGTGTGAGTGTCTGTTACTGAGTGTGAGTGTGTCTGTTAGTGTGTGTGTTTCTGTTAGCGAGTGTATGCGTATCTGTCAGTGAATGTGTGTGTGTGTATTTAGAATGCGGGACGGGGTAAAGGTTGGGTGGGGGTGGCGCCTGAGTTTTGTCCTGCCTAGGGCAGCACAAAACCAGGATACACCACTGGCCTTGACAGCCCCGTTTACCAGAAAGTGTTGTCGCTTGTTCATGTCTTGTTGTGGGGGTAATCGTCCCCAGCGAGGACCGGGATATCCCCCGCCGGTCCAGGGGGGGGGGGGGAGTAGCTGGGCATCCTGCAGTTCTCGCTTGCGAGCTGGTCCCTTGCTGGGCGATCGGCCGCCTCCCCCAGGCTTCGGGTTCCGCTGCAGTAAAGGCCGCATGGCCGGTTCATGTGCTCGTGTATCGTTGTAGTGCATGACCGGTACCGTTTTGTTCCTCGTGTGGTTCTCCATCGTTTTCTGGGCACCGTGGGCTGTTGGCATGATTGGATTTGCCAGGATTGTCGTTTTTGTGCCCTCCAGTGCAAGAGCTTCTAGAGAGCACGTCTGGCCATTTTGGCTGTCAGGCCCCCCCCTCCTCTAGTTTTTGTTTTAATGTACACTACTGTTACACCAGATATGAGTTGCACTGGTGTGACACTGTGCCCTGGCAGGCCCTGAAACGCACACGTATGAAGGAAACTGACTGCTATTAAAACACAGTCAAAAAAGTGGGCAAGTGGGCACAGTATACGCTGTGAGCCTGGCACACACGCTGGCAGGCAGGCAACTGCAATTAGATTACACAGGAAAAAAAAAAAAAAAGCAGACTGATGTTCTAGCCCTAAAAAGGGCTTTTTGTGGTGCTGTCTTTACAGCAGAGATCAGATGAGTCCTTCAGGACTGTAGTGGACACTGAATACACTAGCCTAGCTATCGATTTCCCTATTAAATCAACAGCAGCTACACTGTCCCGCCTCTCACTAAGAATGCAGCTTCTGGGGTCGGGGCCTAGCTGTCATGGAGGAAAGACGCACTTCGTGTGAGCTCCCTCAATATCTCACTTTAAGCAGCTATCAACAAGCGAATTTCACCCCAGAAGGGGATGACCCAGCAATGTTGCTCCTACCTGACCGACCCGACATGCTTAATAGCGGTCAGCAACTCGACAGAGTCTTACTTACCTCCACGTGGCAAGTGTGGCCTGATGCTCACAGGGCGGGAGAGGCGGCCGATCTCCCGACCCACAAGGAAAAGCCGCCCAGGCTGACATACTCATCTGCGACTCTCCCAATATGGCGGCAGCCGCGTGTCCTCCTGGTACCAGCAAAGCATGGCAGGATATTGAGTCTAAGCTGGACATACTCTTTAATCAATTTTGGAAGCAAATAACAAGCAGGAAGCCCCAACAAGCTCCACCACAGCCCCAACAAGCTCCACCACAGCTAAGCGAAGCAGTCCCCATTAAAATCCACCAAAGCAAAAGGCGTCGAAGACGGGACCGGAGGCACAAACAGAAATGCAGAGCCTGCCCCACGTCAAGCACTCGCCTCCACCTTAAGCCACCACAATCCCGCACCGGATGTGAAGCACCACCGGGACAGATCCGACTACCCGACAAAACAAGCTTCCACCACCTCAAGCCGCGAACCCGGCACTCAACCAGAAACTTGCCTTTGTTGTTCCAGGTATCACGGACTCCCAGGGTCTGCACCTGGCGCCCAAAAGAGATCGGATGAGCACAAGCAGTAAACAGCAGCCTGCCAAGCATGTCCCACTATAGCCGATCCTCCACACCTTGCCTTTGATCACATGAACTGCTCTCTGCACATTAACTCATCTTAAAGTAGCAAGCGTTTAAACATGTCATTATTTTACCTCCTAAAGAGTTTATTGTCGTAGTTCCTTACATGCCTTTACCTTAACCGTTCATGTATTATGTTATTCACTAGTCTCATCTCATGGGGCGACTCACACTTGATTTATAACTAGTGGTGGAGCTGCTGATATAAATACACAGTTGATAACGTGCAAGCTACACCCTAAACATGACAGCCATCTTTCACAACAATGTACTGCTATATACTCATACCCTCAGTGCAACTAGCCATGATATACACATGTTCAGCCTAGCATGCTCAAATATAACACACTTCTGTCTAAGAAAAAAAAAGAATGCAGCTTCCGAATGAATCTAAAATGGATGCTGTCCAGGAGGTGGGAGGGTCTGCTGCTGATTGGCTGGAATGTGTCTGCTGACTGTGAGGTACAGGGTCAAAGTTTACTCAATGATGACGAATAGGGGGCGGACCGAACATCGCATATGTTCGCCATCCGTGGCGAACGCAACCAAGCTATATTCGCCAGGAACTATTCGCCAGCGAACTGTTCGGGACATCTCAAGTAAGCACCTGTGGTGTGTAAGAAAGAAAATACCACTGACCTTCCTTAGACATTTATGAAAGGAAGTCATGTTTTGATTTACAGTGCGTTTTATTAATGGAGTTTAGATTAGTCGTATTTAAAAACACAATCTCCTTTTTAAAGATATTGTAATGTCAGGCATTGATCACTCTGGTAATGACATGGTTAAAACTTCTAGGACTCTGTTAGATAATATCAGATGCATTATGCCTCCCCAATGATCCTTCTCCTCACCTCTGCCAAAAATTGTCCAGAAAACGAGCACGTGGCTGCCTGGAATTTGTAAATCTCTCCAGCCAAACTGAAAAACGGGTTTATCACTGAAACAGCTTGGACGAAGTCGTGCAATATTGGTCTGACTGTAAAATAAGATAACAATACCTAGATATGTATTAATCGCTCCCCTACGAGCTGTAAAGTGAAAAATTTGTGAAAGTCTCTTTAAAAATATTGTTTAGCTGTAATTTGATATTTTATAAGTTATTTTTAAAAACATTTTTTGCGCAGAAATAAAACCACAAGTTAAATGGTTAGATTTACGCATTGGTGTACCTTCCTCCTCACTGGAAGACTCTGTGTACTCAACCTTTCGAATTGCCATTGTAGACCTAGAGGCCATTGAGTGTGGAAAAAGTTCAGCCATATTTCTTGTGGTCTCTACTGAAGGAGGTGCTGTTTTTAAAAAAATTGTATTTATTTATTTATTACTTACTGACAAGCGTGACAGCTATCTAGATGCCAGTATGGTACAAACGTACCAAATTGTGATGGTAATCTGCCATATTCTCACTTATTCAACTAACCTCATGCAGTATGTGTCTGCACAATTCTCTTGTCTTTGTTTTATTACATTTTTAAAACTTCCTTATGTATACAGAAATCATTCGTCAACCACCCCCAACCCCCAAAATACAAAACATTATATTTTATATTTTGCAATACATTATTGTATTATTGCAAAAGTTGGACAAGAATTTCCATTATACTGACTTGCTTATTTACTAACAAAAAGTATCAAAAAGGGGGAAAAAAGAAAAAGTAAAAAGAAAAAAGGAAAATAAAATATTTTTAGAAAATACTGTTATAACATTTCACTTGACGCTAGCGCTGTTATTTTTTTATGAGTTGTAACGCTCATTGGACACTGGGGTGAGCAACTAGCACAGAAACATAGTGAAAAAATTAATGTTTTTTGTAAAATTATTATAAAAGTATCCTGGCTCTAATCTTTAAAAACAAAAACTTTGTTTATGCGCTGGAATGTTTTAACGTAATTTAGATTACTGTGCCCCCACCCTAATGAAAGAGTAAACCGGCTCCAATCCATTGGTTAGATGGTCCTCTGCCTCTACTATTATTGATCTCCAGGCCAATCTAATTCTTCACAAAGAGCAGCACTAGAATTCAGGGTGCATGTGTGGAAATCGAGATGCACTGAAACCTATAGTGAAACATGTCTTGCACAAATCTAAATATGTAAGTAGGGCAAAGTGAAATAAGGATTTTCTTAAAGTTACTCAGTCCCAAAAATAAAAATTGAGCATTTCATAAAGATAAAATCTCTGTGAGACTGTTATGGAATTTAATTCAAATTCCAATATAGACAAAACATATCATTAGACAAATAAGAAACTTTTTGAAACTTATTGAAAAATCCTACCTTGACAAGACTTGAAAAAAGATGGAGCTACCGCCGACAGGTTTCATCACTGTAGCAGACCTGGTCCTATGTCTGTTCGGTTACCGTACTCCCCTGTTCGTTTGCCGAACGAGTCCCCCCCCCCCATTTGTTTGTTGAATGTTCTGTGCTCCCCTGACTCTATATCTTCCATCTCCCAAACAACAATTAAGCAATTTCCCTGGGTGGCCACGTTCGTACTACCGAAAACACGTGCCCTGATAGATGGCAGACATTTTGTCTCCCGAACACTGACAGCGGTACTTGGTCGTCAACTTCGTGGAACCATATTTGGCCACTCGACCACATGGTTCACAGTCTGTTTGTTCCATGGTTTGCCTCACTTACAGACATGACAGAAGAGCACTAATTTGAGGGAAAGTACTATGGACTGTGGGAAACAATCGCTCCCGAAGAGCCAGGGAAAGCACTTTTTTTCTTCAAACACAGGAACTCCCGAACATTGACTGGCCAAAACCACTTTCTACCCTGGAATTATTTGTGTGGTTCCTGCAAGTTTTACTTATGTTTTGGGTTACTTTTATGGTTTTTATGTTTGGCTCTTTGTATCTGGGAGATAATTAGCTTACCAGTCTTTGACTCAATTATCTCCCAGACAAAGAGACGCCTGGACAGGGATTACATTGTACTGTATGAAGACCCCATGCTGGGGTTCTCGCTATAAAAGACCTTGTACTCTCTGAACGAATAAAATGTGTTGTACTCTCTGAACTGTGTGTCGTCAGTTACTGGGAGGGGTAAGAGCTATTCACTTTTCAGCACCTTGGTCCAGTTTGAGAAGGATTAAGCGAAGAAAGTCCTTATAAGGACTAGAGCTCCACTACAGTCACTAGCAATAGCTGTGGGAGTAAGGCATTATTTCGCTCATCCTGAGATAATAGATATGGTGGTTCCGGTGGTTCCGGATATGGAATATTCCATTGATATTAATGGACTAGCGTTGTCTCCAGGCGGATGTAGCACCAGAAATTAAAAAAAAAGGTGGTGGGCATTAAGTTTATATAGTTTTCTATTTTATACTGGTAATGCTGATTTGTTGAGTGTTTTTTCTTTATATATACATATATATATACTCTATTATTGATTTCCACGTTTCTCAATTTAGTTTGCCAATTGAGGATGCCACTCAGTGTCTAATGTCCAGTAAATATGATCCTTGCTAGGGTACAGTTTCAGAGAATCCGAACTAGTTCACATTTAATTAGCATTTAACAGTAACATTGTTTTTCCAGACGAGCTTAGAGATTACATTAACTAAAGCAGCTTTAACGTAGTAAAACCTTTTAAAGCCTTCAATTTCCACCGTAAGGCTATGTTTATGAACACTTGAGGTTTTATTGCATATAATAGATCCATTTAAAGCAAAGACTATGGATTCTTTAATTTAAAAAAAAAAAAGCATCATTTTGGGGGACGATGATAACTATGTAGTACTGCAGTATATCATTTCCATATATGTCTCTGGAAAATCTTGAGATCTAGTCAGCAAGATATAAAACCATTGTGATACAGTTAAGCCTCCCCTTTATAATATATTTATTTTTTCTTCTTATTTGAAGTACAGCATTTTTTCGTCCAAAAAAAGTATCACAAAGAAAGAGTTGGCCTGTTGTCCAATTTAGTAAGATGTATTGTTGCTAAGATAAGCATGAGTTCTACATGATGGCATTATCGGCATGCATATGTGTCTGCCTTGCACAGGAATGTCTGGCAGAGCTTAAAGGGGTAAAGGTGAGTCTCAGGGAAGAGTTATTTTAACAAAAGATGTTAAAAGATTTAAATTTTCCACCAGGCCACATGCAGTTCATCTTAACCTCAAACATTTACCTCTAATATACAAAGGAATCCAAAACACGACCATACTGTTTTCTTTGGTCCATGTAGTGGTTTCCTTCAGGGAATGTTTTTGTAAGGATATATTTTTACCGACTGTTATCACGCCACATATTTTGCCCTGGGGAGCATAGCTTGCAAGTTCTTTTATAGAATTTTGAATAAAGTTAGTAATGACAAGAACATGTATAAATATTGGTGACGCAGAGCCCTGCATTACCTCAAAAAGCCTAGCAAACCGTACACGGAGCGCCATTTTGTTGCTAGAATATGTCCATTGAATATACGTTCTGCCTGCTGAAAATTTGATGGGCAGAATCTCTCACCTAAGTGAAGAAAATGGAGACAATTAGCAATATTTGCTACCCTTAAAACACAATTAAAAGTAATTTAACTATTCACTTTTCATCTCCTGTATGAAATCTTGCCTTCAAAAATTGTAGATTATGCTAGCTTTAGTGTACCTGTAATCTTAATTTTATTAATGACAGGAGGCGAGTATTTGCTTAAGTCTCTCTTTACTAGAACTCCACAGCAGCACAGAAAAAACAACCAATACGATAAAAGTTAGGTACTATAAAACTCCCCTCCCCATGCATCATTTCCTCTTTCAAGCTGCGACAAAACAGAATAAAAGGCAGAGAACATCATGGGGAAGAAACGAAGTCCTAGATACGATGAATATAACGATGTCCACCATCTGAGAAGAACTGTCAAACTAGATAGTGTTGATGGACTGTAAACTGAAACGAGAGAAAAACAGAATCGAACAGGTTGATTATCCAATTAAATGTACTCAGAATAAACATGTAGGTACCCAATGTAGCAACCAAAATTAACCTTAATATGTAGATATCCCAACCCTACTTATGAAAAGAAACACAGATATAATGAACAAGCGACAGGTATCAGAGACAACAAACAGAGTTGCATACGTACCTGATAATCTAAACTATAACATTAAACAAGGGAGGGACAAGAATGGGTGGGAAATACTCGCCTCCTGTCATTAATAAAATTAAGATTATAGGTACACTAAAGCTAGCATAATCTACAATTTTATAACATGACAGGAGGCTTCGTATTTGCTGTTTCAACGCTCAATTCACCAATCCAACGCTGTTTGTGTCGCTGGTATCTATTGCAGGAAATATCAGAGTAATCCTAATTGGACATTCCAAGTTCGATAATTGACAGTAGACGGATAAAAGAAAATGCCAGCCGACGAAGCATCTCAATTACGGAAAAAAGTACCATCCGCTGGTAAATCCATTGTATGTGGTTGTGACTTGTTTCCTAGCAGCCGGTCCATGAGCTGGCAAGCTGACCTATCAGCCACCTTCCTGTAGTTTTAATATCAAAGGTCAAGTTCGGACTTGGGGACGCGAGAAGAAACTGTCACCGTCTCAACTCATGATCCGTAAGGCGGTTCCTCCGATCGTGCCAGGGATATTCGGCGATGCGGTCTTGCAGGTAGATCTCCAATTTCAAGGAATGTGCCCAAGTCCACTACCAAAATCGTATTAGAAACCGAGGAGGAACTTTCGTTCCTTCCTGTCCTACCCGGTGATATGTCTCATCCGAGAATAATTTCATAATGCAGGCAAGAGCGTGGCCAAACTAGCCGTATTCTAAGTGATTCTAAGATTCCAAATGGACCGAGTAAACCTTGGACGCAGTAGAGAAAGACTCCAAAGGACGTCCATTCAGGGTTCCGAACTGAACTTGTGTGGAAGGACGGTGGTCGACTATACTGGGAATAGCGAATCCTGGAAACCTTCAAAGGAAGGGAAAAGCCAACCGGAACGCAGATTTCCATCCAGCAATGCCCTCGTCAAAGAGTGAAAGATGTCTGTAGGAGTCGGGGTACACCAGGTACCTCCGTAAAGTCTCATAGATCCCCTCAACGGTAGTTGAAAAAAAGGGGGTAGCGCGAATCCAAAACAGACGGCTCCCGTGAGGGATGAGTAGAGTATAGACGAAGGGTCCTCCATCTCCGAACCATGTTCACCAGGTATGCGCTCCGATTTTATCCCAAGATCGTAAAGACCGGAGAAGTCAAGACAAACGAGGATTCCTGATTTACCATATGACCCATACGTCCGGTTTTACCTTCAGACCGGGCAATAGTCCTTTCTTAATGTTGTTACCCGAGCAAGGCGGTGCCTGTTTGCTCCATGAAGGTCTCCGTATCTCCCGACATCTTGACA
The DNA here is from genome assembly GCF_036172605.1 of Pelobates fuscus. Classification (NCBI taxonomy): domain Eukaryota; kingdom Metazoa; phylum Chordata; class Amphibia; order Anura; family Pelobatidae; genus Pelobates; species Pelobates fuscus. The sequence goes on along the minus strand of NC_086319.1, from coordinate 99,351,376 downwards.
TGGGGGAAACTTTCTGCTCAGTTTGCTAGTAATGGTCTGGATATCTAAAACAGAAAGCAAACTCTGTATTATATGGTGCCGAATATGCCAAAAACCTGCACTCTCAAAATACCGGAGGACCATCCGTTAGTGTACCATCTCCAGGAGTGTGTGTAAATAAATGGGAGACTCCCCCCGTTATAGCTCTGAGTATTTCTCGCGTGTTTTACAGCAGCCCGGATCCAGTAGATCCATCACGGGAGATAGAATAGAGGGATCTAGTCCAAACATGTAATACTTGCATGACCAGGCAGTCCTCTAGGACGAAGCCAGTAGCGTGGATGGCAGCTCTAATTGAATTCCGGAGGGACGCCCCTCTATGTAGTCATCAATGTCTTGCACAGGCACAAGCCTGTGTGATGAACAAATGGCCGGTACTGTAGAGCGTCGAGTGCATGAAAGAGCCGCGTTCTCTACTACTGTGATCGCATACCGTGAGAGCGTCCGGGTGCTAGCCTGAGCGGGCCGCACCCATTAGTAACCAACAGCAGAGTCTACATCCGAGACCGGTTCTCTCTATGAGAATGGGTCCACCCAACTTGTACCTTGTATCCAGCCCAGTATCTGGTTGATGACGAGTGAGGGACTGCGCCCTCTAATAACAAATCAGTATCCGGTTCCGTATGAGAGGATTCGCCAACTGCTCCTGAAAATAAATATACTCGGATCGAGGTGATGGAGGGCCGCACCCTCCTGTGGTGCAAACTAGAGTCCCTAGAGATTCAGGGTGACCAAAACCGTAGGGCGCACCAATTACAAATGTCAGCATAAGGCTGAGGGCAATCTGGGAAACAAGGAATGGAAAACTATCAACCGACTATCCGGATCCCGTGCGCGCGCGCGCGGGGTCCTGGTAGGCTGTTGGTAGTCCGAGGAAAGCTGGAGACGTTCTCCGCAATCCACGAGTGCCCGGGAGGTCGGAGGAGACCAAGTCAGGCCTCACAACGACCCGAGCGAATAGGAAAAGGAAGTCATGAAAAAAAAAAAAAAAAAAAAAAAAGCAACAATAAACGAAGATAAGAGAAAATACACCCATTCTATCTCGGATAGAATGTAAACAGCAGGCCGGAAGGTAAGAAAAGTAAATCCCACTGGACAGGGCCAGGAGCTAACCTAACGCAGGAAAAAACTACCGAACCTATAGGGACTCCGGGAGGCATATACAGAGTAGATGGTAAAGACAAGGGAAAAACACAGCTTTCTCCTGAAGGAGTCTGAATACCGGTCCCTGCCGGTGCGAAGTTCTCCTTGGAGACGTGCAGTCGCCGGTTTGGAGTAAACCGTGGATGTGTCCGGGGTCTTCATAAGAAACTTTGCCCTTCAGGCATGAGGTTTAGGGCCTTCACCCTTCCCGCCATATTCAGATGGTCGTATACTGGTGTCCTCTCGAACACTATGGCAATGGTGTTTGCCCGGACACCTGCCTATCTCCATGTCACTGGTGTTTACTGGGTTTTCCTCAGTGATATTACCCCAGGCCTGCGGCCAAAAGGGGTTCGGTACCAATAGCGTAGGCCCGTCCTTAGGGCATAGTCTCAGCAGGTCAAACGAATGGACACAGAAAGGTTAGCCAAGCAAATAGTCACAGGCATAGCCGGCCATCCAAGTAGGCACCGACATAGCAGGCTATCCAATGGGGCACAGACATAGCAGGCCATTTTATTGGGCACAGGTATTGCAGGCCAATCTTATGGGCCAGACCTAGCAGGCCAATCTTATGGGCACAGACATAGCAGGCCAATCATATGGGCACAGACATAGCAGGCCAATCTTATGGGCACAGACATAGCAGGCCAATCTTATGGGCACAGACATAGCAGGCCAATCTTATGGGCACAGACATAGCAGGCCAATCTTATGGGCACAGACACAGCAGGCCAATCTTATGGGCACAGACACAGCAGGCCAATCTTATGGGCACAGACACAGCAGGCCAATCTTATGGGCACAGACATAGCAGGCCAATCTTATGGGCACAGACACAGCAGGCCAATCTTATGGGCACAGACACAGCAGGCCAATCTTATGGGCACAGACACAGCAGGCCAATCTTATGGGCACAGACACAGCAGGCCAATCTTATGGGCACAGACATAGCAGGCCGTTCCTATGGGCACAGACATAGCAGGCCAATCAATGGGGCACAGACATAGCAGGGCATACCCCGATGTTGTATTCCGACAATAGCAGGGGGTCAATATGTGTAGAGCCCCCTATATGTGTAATGAAAACCAGGGAACCTAGGGTGAAATAACTCCAATATGCAAACCCCCCTAGGCAGAGGTAATGTGTCTACAGATATACAGGAAACTGTTAGACCTTAATGCTTGTGGCCAAAAATAAGGATATCCTGTTGCAGGAAAACTCAGAAGTACAGGGTGTATTGCCTACAGGCTGATCTCCAGCCCTTGAAGAAATATAGAAGTAAAAATATATAATATATATGTTTGATCACATAATTGCTATATGTCTCTATATGGATATGCACCCTGAGCAGGGTGGGAGGTGGTCCTCCCAGACTGCCAGCGAATTAGGTTGGGGTCTGAATACACCCTGCCTATAGATGGGGGAGGAGAAAGCCCCTCCACAGACCTCTGCCAAGAACGGTACTGGCGGGGAAGGAGCTGCGCGTGGGCACACCCCCCGCCCCCCCGTGAAGCCTCTACGTGGAGGAAACGATCCGACCACCGGGTACTCGCGCTCACTCGCGAGTACCCCTGCGACCGCGTAGAACACACAGGACCCACGTGGTCCGCGGCGAAGACGGCTGTCGCGAAGCAGCCATGTGGGAAAGAAGATCCGGTCGCCGGGTACTCGTGCTCACTCGCGAGTACCCCTGCGACCGGGTAAAACACACGGAACCCATGGGGGGGGGGGGCGGCTGCAGCGAAGCAGCCACGTGGGAAAGAAGATCCGGACGCCGGGTGGTCGTGCTCACTCGCGAGCATACCGGCAGCTGGAAAAAACACACTGGGCTGGCGGAGATTAACTCCGCGGTCCCAGATCTCGGGGGACAGAGGAGGCAAATGCTTTGGAGGTAGAAGCAGCGATGATCCGAAGTACAGACACCGAAGAAAAATCCCACAAGGCCTATAACCTACTGCATTTACAGGAAAAAAATCCCATAAGCACAAAACACACTGCATTATAAAAAATAAAATGCCACAAGGCCTATAACCTACTGAATTTACAGGAAAAAATCCCATAAGCACAAAACACACTGCATTATAAAAATAAAATGCCACAAGGCCTATAACCTACTGCATTTACAGGAAAAAATCCCATAAGCACAAAACACACTGCATTATAAAAAATAAAATGCCACAAGGCCTATAACCTACTGCATTTACAGGAAAAAATCCCATAAGCACAAAACACACTGCATTATAAAAAATAAAATGCCACAAGGCCTATAACCTACTGCATTTACAGGAAAAAATCCCATAAGCACAAAACACACTGCATTATAAAAAATAAAATGCCACAAGGATAAAACACTGTATATAAAAATAAAATGCCATAAGGATAAAACATACTGCATTATAAAGATAAAATGCCATAAGGATAAAACCTACTGTATATAAAAATAAAATGCCACAAGGATAAAACACTGTATATAAAATAAAATGCCATAAGGATAAAACATACTGCATTATAAAAATAAAATGCCATAAGGATAAAACCTACTGTATATAAAAATAAAATGCCATAAGGATAAAACCTACTGTATATAAAAATAAAATGCCATAAGGATAAAAATCTACTGTATATAAAAATAAAATGCCATAAGGATAAAAACCTACTGTATATAAAAATAAAATGCCAGAAGGATAAAACATACTGCATATAAAATAAAATGCCATAAGGATAAAACATACTGCATTATAAACATAGAATGCCATAAGGATAAAAATATTGCATTTACATGAATACAATCCCACATGGATAGAACATACTGCATAATAAGAATAGAATCCCACAAGGATATAACATACTGCATATAAGAATACAATCCCCTAAGGATTACAACAATACTGCATTTATAAGGCTAAAAGACTGAATATAAGCAATAAAAACCCAAAGCCACCCACTATAAGCAGGAGGCAGTGGTACTCTGACCTGTACTGACTGTAGAGCAGCAAAGAAAGAGGAAATGATGCATGGGGAGGGGAGTTTTATAGTACCTAACTTTTTTGTTTTTTCTGTGCTGCTGTGGAGTTCTAGTAAAGAGAGACTTAAGCAAATACGAAGCCTCCTGTCATGTTATAAAATTACATCCCCACTTGCATCATTAAAGGAATACAGGGCTGGAGTCCACTTTTTCCACAGCAGGAAGGCTGTTAGGAATACAGGATACTTTTTCCACAGCAGGAACACCGTTCACGTTAGTAGTCCTGCAGAACCTGCCCTCAGGGACGGCCTTTGGGGTTGTGCGAGCTGTTCGGCCGCAAAGGGAGCCCAGTCAATAGGGGTGCCAGGCGGCCGACACACAGCTCGCACTTTGGCATTCATGGGCAGTGCTACTTTGACGTGGCGGAAGCTGGAGCGTGGAGGAGAAGCGTGGGGGCGCGCAATGCCATGTATTGACGTTACTTTGACGGGCTCCGCCCATGCCTCGGGTGTTGCTCACAGTCGCGGAAGTACGGGTGGCACCAAAGGCGAGCTTTGACGTAAGAGTGTGAGATGGGTCCAGAGAGCAGTAGCAGGCACCTGGAGGCTGGATCCTCGATTTATGGTAAGTGGAGTCTGATTTTTTGTTAAATATACATATTTTTAAATTAAATAGATTGGGTCTTGTAGAAAAGGTGAAGGGATCTTGTAAAAGGGGGCAAGGGATCTTGTAGAAGGGAGGGCAGGGGATCTTGTAGAAGAGGGGGGCAGGGGATCTTGTAGAAGGGGGGCAGGGGATCTTGTAGAAGGGGGGCAGGGCGTATAATCTTTTGTTTGGGGTGGGGGTGGATCTTGGAAGAGTTCCCACACTTTTTCCCCACGACTTGACCCATGTAGGAATACAAAGCTTTTGTCCCAACAATATAGTGTCCCTATCCCTAACATAATAGGTACCCCGAAATTGGATAACAGCCCTTTTTCACTTAACTCTTTTTTAAGGCTCCTATGGTTGTGGCTAGGTCTCCTCGTGCCGCAATGTCATGGCGATGGTGGGACCTAGCGTGTATTAAAGCTTCCTCACAGAAAGCATTGAATCAATGCTTTTCTACAGGGAATTTGAAGATTTTAAACATCCTTTAGCAAAGTGTGAGAACGTCCAACATATTTTAATGCAGTAAAAGTCTGGTAGGGACCAGGGCAGCCACTAGAGGTTGTGTTAACCCTGCAATGTAATCATTGCAGTTTTTCAGAATATTTTATAGTGCATGGGTTAAACAGACTGAGTCAATGCACCCTGACCAGTTGAATGAGGTCAAATGGTTTCGGTGCCTATAACATGCCTCCCAACTGTCCAACTTTCAGCAGGAATGTTCCAATTTTGGGGTGCTGTCCCGCATTAGTTCCCTGGTTTCTTGCATCAAAACGCAAACGCATCATTAGACATTCTTGCACTGTGCAGCGGGCACAAGGACTATGGAGGTAGCGCTTCAGCAGCTCTCTCTGCATGGTCCAGAAGGCTTGCTGCCAACCAGGCTGCCTTTCTGGGGACAATAGCCCCCTTTCGGGTGAACCTGCCCCTTTCCAGGGAGGCCCTGCCTATTGTGGGCATTGCTAATGACTCCGTTCTCATAACTGGTAACAGCCCTTTAGGACCCCGCCAACTGGTTTCATGAAAAGCAATGTTGGGAGGCATGCTATAGTGTCTCTTTGACCCAAGACGGGTATTTCATTACCTCTAAACAGCATGTTCACTGGTTCACTACTGTCTGCATCACTATGACTTAGGTGGCCTACCTGTTAGGTGGCCTACCTGTTAGCCTTTCAGTTAAATTAATTAAAGTACTTATGACTATATATAGGAGGGCTCAAAATATTTCCCACTACTCATTAACAAGTGAGAATTCAGTCCTGGAGAGTGTGCCATGACCCTACAGGTTTATCGTGGTGATAACGTTTAGGAATGTCTAGTACTGTAGAGCTTACAAATCTTAAGGCCCCATTTTAGCACGGTTATGAGATTTATGAATACAGTTCCTGAACACAATGTGTTACATAATTTAGAATAACTGTTTAATTCTACTAGTTAGATTATACCACGTGTACACTGCAGTTCAAAAAGCATTCTCTGCAGCAGTCATGGCTACCCTTGCCATTCCAGCTGTTTTTAAACGCATTATGCTGATCCAGCTTGATGGCTGGATAAATATTATGGGAAATGTAGTTCAAAATCAGCTGGAGTTCTAATGATGGTCCTCACTCAGTGCTAAAGGAGGCTATATCTTAGAATCCGTTAATCCATTCTGCAGGATATTAAATTATTTGTATTTATGAAACCACCTGTTCAGCGCATTGGCAGAGATAAATTTACTAGCCTTGGTTGACATCATGTTAGGAACAGACAGGACTCTCCATTATGCTGATTATTGTTCGTTAGTAGAAGTTATACATAGCTTGCAATGACTCTTAGCCGTAATCAAATCATGCTGTCTGACTCTCTGTGGATGGATATGAACGATGATTACCCATCCTGTTTTTTTTCGTTTTTTTTGTAGTGCATTACATCTACTTCTAGTCGAGAATGTTGGCTTGCTTCCTCCCTTTAATCTTGTTAGTTCATTTCATGTTTCACATCCTGGCAGATCATGGAATTAGCCACTTTTTCCAACAAATTAAATAACTCATTGTTACCAGGCACCCTTCACACAGATATCTCTCAGCAACATGATGCAGCTTTGTCCTATCTGGCCAAGTGACCATAAAGTGGGAAAATATTGAAGGGTATTAAATAACGAATTAGATAATTTTTATCTTGTTCAAGTGTTTCTGTAAATAAAGCTTAGTTTGCATTAAAAAAAATGCCAAGGGGGGCGGAGCCTGGACACCATACCGAGCAGACGTGTCTAACACGGGCTCTAACCGAGCGGGCAAAAACGGGGCAAAAAGCAGGGGCAACATGGCCCAAAGTTCATCAAGGGTGCGCCACCTACGTCGGGGGTGCCCCGCTGAAGCGAAAGACACTACCCCGAGGCCCGTCAGGGCAGGGAACACAGAGATCCGGGCGCGGCCTACTGAGGCAGGGGAGAGGCGGCCGCTCTCCTCGGCACTGAGGCCCTCCAGAGACTTGACTTCAGCCTGCCCCCCCCCCCTGGACCGGTGGGGGTGATCCCGGTCCACCAAGCGGAGACGACCCGAGGCCGGCAGAAGCAACACAGGCCAGCCCGTGGGCAAAACGCGAGCACAGAGCTTCACTTAAGATGGCGGAAATCATGGCTGCTGAGAGCCCCTCCGACGCTTCACATGATGTCTTGGCGAGGATTGCCAGACACTTTGAAGAGTTTTGGCAGCGGCTAGAGTGCAGACTACTTCAGCCTGCCCCACCTCACGGTGAAATCCTTACCAGGCAGGACCCACGACCAAATAGCCGGCCAGCAGCCAAATACCAGGACACCCGATCGACACCACGGAAGGCGCAGAAGCCTCGACTGCCGCCGGGTCACCCTCGCACAAGGCGCAGGCAAATCGGTAACAGGCAGCAACACAGGGGGAATCCCCGTGCAGCAACGCGGAGTCCAAGACGGAAACCCCGGCGCACACTACAGCACCCTGGTCCTAACCAGCCGAGAGAGGGAATACTGCTACAGCGCGGAGAATACTCTGAGAGGAACCCAGCGTGTACCCAACTGAGCACCAGCATGGCCCGGATTTTGAGTCAAAGCAGTGATATCCAAGCGATGCCCACAAGCAAGATAAATGTTGCGGGACTCCTGCGGCAAAACGTGACTCTGCCCCAACGGGGAATCGGCTGAACACACAGCTATGCTGAGGACTCTAACAACCCTGGCATGCAACTCCTGGGGCACCTGTAACAGTCCTGTAACGTATAGTGCTACCGCTACTGTTAATTTTTATGTTAATTTTACTATGCACCTCTACTTTTATAATTAAGGCTATGCAACGCCAACACTGGGGTAGGTTAAGGTGGTTACACAATCTGGCATACTTGTTCTACTAGCCTTTGACTAATACCACAGTTTCTCCTGTTTAGCCACGTAGTTAACCCTGTGCCTGTCATTTAAAGCGAAATCATTTTATATGTTGTTTTTCCATAAGCTTCTACTTATAAATAAGCAGTTATATTTCGCATACCCTTCACCTAGCCCCGCATACCCTTCACCTAGCCCCAGAAAGGCGTAACCCAGCAATATAGAAGTGCAGTCTATTTTCTCGCATTGAAGCCTCTTAACGTATGAAGCGTTTACTGTTTTTCTTGGTTTGGGGTTAATCCTACACTTTTATGTCAAACGCGATCTTTACTAAATCACTATATGCCAGGCAAACTTCAAGGCGAATTCTAAGCATATTTTAAGCGACTTTAAGCATAACAAGCGCTGAAGCACGATCTTCACTATATTACTATATGCCAGGCAAATTTCAAAGCGTATCTTAAGCATATTCTTTAAGCAACTTTAAGCATATAAAGCGTCTGAGCGCGATCTTTACTTTTGACACTGTTTTAAGTCTATGTACCTATCGAGCACTGTAAGCTTATACATTCTAGTTACACGAGCTTGTTTCTTGTATGTCATTCAAAAAAAAATGTGCCGTTTACGCTGCCACGTATATGTCAAACTATGCAAATGCCTGCAGATGCTGTCGTGGCTCTGCATGACTACTGTTATCTGATGCACAAATAAAATAAAGAATTAAAAAAAAAAAAAAAAAAAAAATGCCAAAAGATGAATATTAGTTTGATCTAACCATGCTATAGGAAGTGGGACTTATACTATACTAACGTTGTGGTGAACATTCCACCTGGTGTTAATAGTGCTGCAAATGCACCTTACTTGTATTTGTTTAAAGGAAATGGTCACTTCCCAGGATTTTTAATGTTACGTTTACTTATCCCCATAAATGTAATAAATATATATTTGTAAGGTGTGAAAATTAAAAGAACAATTTAGTGTTGGGAATACAAAGCTGGCCCCTCCCCCAACCAGCAAATGAAGGGTTAAACACCCTTATAAAGCACTCACCTTATTTCAGTGCTGAGATCCCTCTGTACTTGCTCTGTCTCTGCACTGATGGAGAACCTAATGCGCATGCATGGTGAGATATGACATCACCCTAGCCCTGGCATCAATACAGAGCTGCATGGAACTGGATAATTTTATTAAAGACACGGAGGCTCATATTATGCATAACTCTTTCTTTATTCCCTCAGCAGCAAAGATAGAGGAATATACATATTATCAAAATGAAAGAAAAAACTGTATAGGTACACAGGCAACCAATCACATAACAGAGGAAGTGACTATAAAAGGCCTGTGTCTCCCACAATCCCCCTCTTTCTTTGCTGCTCCCTCAGACCAGCTAAGTATTTTGCTCCTCTTGTGTCTTCATATTCATATTTTTCATATTCATATTTTTATTGCTGTTATTATTGCTGCCTTTTTCTTCTGTGCAGTTGTTTCATTTGTATTCCGTGTATTATACCTCCTGCTGGTGTGCCTGGGGTAACCCCCTTTGCTTGCTTCTCCCTTCCGGGAGTGCCCTCTCTGTTTTCCCTGCACCCACCCTGCTTCTGTGGGTGACGTGTGGGACTTCGGAGTCGTTTTGCCGCGGCTGTTTTTCAATACCGCAGCTATACTTTCTCAATCGCGGGCTGCCCGAGCGGGTAAGGTGCACACGCCCCTTCCCCCGCCTGGAGGCAGACCGTTATCACCTCTCTGCACGTGCGGCGGCCATTTTGAGGCGGATTTCCTAACGGCCGGTCTCACTTTCATTTCTGCCGTGCGGTCTGCCTGCTGCTCGGTCTTGCAGGCCACTGGGTCCCCTGGGCGCACCAGCAATCAGGTTGTTTTGTGCCTTATTACTCTGTGGGTTACTCAACCCTGTTTCTAGTGCTACCCTAATTTTTTCAGTGCTTCCTATATATATTATAGTGTGCTAGCCTTGCTAATATGCAGGACAGGGATGAAGGGCCAGAGGGCCTTACTGGGGACTTTAACCAGGACAATCCTGAGGGTGCTGTAGCCTCCCAGGAATTTCAGGCCCTTTTGGATGACACTATGGCATCTTCCCCCTCCTAGGTGTCGGGACCCTCCCGCCTGCCCTAGCTATGCCTGGAGCACGTAAGGCAAAGGCTAAAGCTAAACATGTCGACTCCCACTCCTTGATGCAGGTTCTACCTGCAATGACAGACGCGCTTGAGGCGGTCACAGAAGGCGCGCCTCCCCCGCGCAAAAGAGCCCCTGGCCAGGCTAAAAAGGCTAGACTGTGGAAACGGGCTAGAGCCCTGGATGAAGGGTCAGATACCAACCGGAGTGTGGAGAATGAGTCAGACGTGATAGAGTACGACTCCTATAATGAGGGTGAGTCAGGCGAGGATCTACCCCTTACGGGTGTAACCCCTTCTGGGACCTCTACCGCTACCCGGGGTCATATGCAAGGCCCCACTGGAGATAGTAAGGCGCTGTTCGATCCACAGGGCAATCCCCTGTTCGATCCAGACGACCTTCGCCATCCACGATCAGCGGAATGGGTTCCCCCAGGAGCATATAGCCCAGTATGTGGCTCGGCGCATGCGTACCCCCCTTTCCAAAGAGGGCCGCAATAAGTTACGTGCTGAATGCCCCAGGCCTTCCCTCCCGGGCTCGGCCTGCAAGACACCTGACATTGACCCCCAGATTGCGCAGTTTCTGAACAAGTCAGGCTGGAAACTTAAAAAGGGCCTGGACTACTCCCTTAAGGGGTTCCAAGACAAGATCTTAGATACCCTGGGCCTTTTGTCAAAGCTATATGAGCTTCTGGATGCCGATAGAGCTGCCGACTTGGCCCTGGACGTTGATGTGGCCATAGGTTGGGTCCAGTGAGCTATTTGCCTTTTGGGAAATGTGAATACCGCTATGTCAACGGAAAGACGTAAGGCGACTTTCCTAACAATCGACCCCAAGTTGGCTGCCATGACGGTGGCAGAACCGCGCTCATCCGAAGAAGGGATGTTATTTGGTACTACCTTTGTGAAAGACCTGGGGTCGTATGTTAAAACCTTTACGGGCATCGATAAGGCCCAGGCCAACATGAAACGCATGTTTGCACCTAAGGATTTCAAAGAAAGGGGGCGGTGTCCGCCCGGTGATAAATCTCTGACCCCTCAACGCGTTCCTCTGCTATCTGCATTTTCAGATTAAGGGCATACATTGCCTCAGAGACCTCCTCCACCCGTCAGATTGGTTGGCCAAGCTAGATCTGAAGGACGCATATTTTACGGTACCCATCGCGATGGAATACAGGGACTACCTCCACTTCACATGGCACGGGAGGCGGTGGCGTTTTACATGCCTACCATTCGGTCTCTCCTCGGCTCCTTGATCACCAAGATCATGAGACCGGTGGTGACCTTCCTTCGTACGCGTGGAGTACGCCTGATTATCTACCTGGACGAGATTCTAATCATGTCCCAGTCCAGAGAACAACTGCAGCTACATGTGGAATGGACGATCAATCTGCTTCAAAACTTAGGTTTCATGATCAACTGGGACAAGTTGGTCCTGACCGCAGCTCAATCAATGGAATTCTTGGGTTTCAAGTTGGATTCCATTCGACAATTCCTATACCTACCGGAATCCAAGATAAAGGCCATCCAGAAAGAGCTTCGGCGAGCTCTTCGAGTGTCAGATTTGTCCATCAGACAGTTAGCAAGAATTATCAATCAACTTGCAGCCTCTATTCAAGCGATATTCCCGGGTCCGTTACACTACCGAGCCCTCCAATGGCTCAAGGGGTCGCACCTCCAATCGAGTCACTCATACGAATCCAGGATACGACTGGACGAAGAATCCAGGGACGAACTGGTGTGGTGGTTGGCACACATGGAGGCTTGGAACGGAAGGGCCATTTTCGGTTCCATTCCAGACGTGGTGATAGAGTCCAATGCCAGCTTACATGGCTGGTGGGGCTCGTTGTGGCAACGTTTCCACAGGAGGCAGATGGTCCGAGATAGAGAGATCCTTGCACATCAACTGTCTGGAACTCTTACCCCAGGTCGGGCGAATTGCTGCGTTCTCCTCAAGATGGACAATATATCGGCAGTCCGTTATATAAATCACCTGGGGGGAACCAAATCCAGAATGTTGGCTCTATTGGCGAAAGACTTTTGGCAATTTTGTCTTTACAACAACGTCTCAGTGACGGCAGAGCACATCCCGGGTCTGGACAATTCGGGGTCGGATTGGAATTCGAGACATTTGAGAGACTCGGGAGACTGGCACCAGGGCCGGCGCGTCCATAAGGCGGCACAGGCGGCCGCCTTAGGGCGCACGGGCTCTGGGGGCGCAAAATTCCAGTGACCGGCAGGAGGCAAGCGCTCCCTCCTGCCGGGCCACAATCTCGGCCCCCGGTGCTGCGTGCGGCTGTGCTGCGATCAGACGCGGCGAGGGAGCTCTAACCTCTCTGCTCTGCTCCCTCGCGCGCTGCCTGTCTGTTGATACCGCGGGAGCCGGAATATGACGTCATATTCCGGCTCCCGCGGTATCAGCAGACAGGCAGCGCGCGAGGGAGCAGAGCAGAGAGGTTAGAGCTCCCTCGCCGCGTCTGATCGCAGCACAGCCGCACGCCGCCCAGCAGCCCCACTGGACCCCAGGGAAGGATTCATCATCCACACCAGTTCTCCAGGTAGGGAGGCTGGGTGGAAAATATTTATTTATAAAATAATTAGTGAGTGTATGTGTGTGAGTGTATGTGTGTGTGTGTGTGAGTGTATGTGTGTGTATGTGTCTGTGTCTGTGTGTGAGTGTATGTGTCTGTGTGTGTGTGTGTGTGTGTATGTGTCTGTGTGTGAGTGTATGTGTATGTGTGTGAGTGTCTGTGTGTGTGTGTGTGTGTGTGTGTGAGTGTATGTGTCTGTGTGTGTGTGTGTGAGTGTCTGTGTGTGTGTGAGTGTGAGTGTATGTGTCTGTGTGTGTGTGTGAGTGTATGTGTCTGTGTGTGTGTGTGAGTGTATGTGTGTGTGTGTGAGTGTATGTGTGTGTGTGAGTGTATGTGTATGTGTATGTGTGTGTATGTGTCTGTGTGTGTGAGTGTATGTGTATGTGTGTGATTGTATGTGTCTGTGTGTGTGTGTGTGAGTGTATGTGTGTGTGTGAGTGTATGTGTATGTGTCTGTGTGTGTATGTGTCTCTGTGTGTGTGAGTGTATGTGTATGTGTGTGATTGTATGTGTCTGTGTGTGTATGTGTCTGTGTGTGTGTGAGTGTGTGTGTGTGTGAGTGTATGTGTCTGTGTATGTGTGTGTGTATGTGTCTGTGTGTGTGTGTGTGTGTGTGTGAGAGAGTGTATGTGTCTGTGTGTGTGAGTGTATGTGTCTGTGTGTGTGAGTGTATGTGTCTGTGTGTGTGAGTGTATGTGTCTGTGTGTGTGTGTGTGTGAGTGTATGTGTCTGTGTGTGTTTGAGTGTATGTGTCTGTGTGTGAGTGTATGTGTCTGTGAGTGACAGAGTGTGTGTCTGTGAGTGACAGAGTGTGTGTGTGCATGTGAGTGTATGAGTGTGTCTGTCAGTGTATGATGAGTGTGTTTGTCAAATCAGTGAGAGTATGTTTGTCATTGAGTCTGTGTGTGACTATCAGTGTGTCTGTCAATGAGTCTGTGTCTGTCAGTGACGTCTGTGTGTTTGTCATTGAGTGTGTGACTGTCAGTGTGTACAGAGTGTAGCGGAGCGCGGTACAGGAGCTTCTGTTTCCTGTACCTGGCCAGACTGACAGGAGGTGCTCACAGAGAGAGCACTCCCTGTCAGTTCGGCCGGGTACAGAAAACTGAAGCTCCTGTACCGCGCTCCGCTCCGCTACACTCTGTACACACTGACACACCAGGAAGGCGAGTGTGACCACTAAAGGGGTGTGGGGTGCACCAAGGGACAGGGAGGGAATGTCCTCATTCTGTACGTGGTGCTATGGCTTCGAAGGCTTCTGCAGTCGGCTGTCGTCTGGAGGACATTATGCAAGCGGCGGATTGGTCTTGGGAATTGACATTCCGTAACTTCTATTTCAGACCAATTGAACACATCGCATCTCAAGTTATAGCGCAGCTTTAAACTTGCATAATATGAGCCTCCGTGTCTTTAATAAAATTCCCAGATTTTACTATTAACATGACTTAAAGTCATGATTTTATTAAAGACACGGAGGCGAGTATTATTCCCTATGGGTGAGATGCTGTTGGATTTTCAGGTATGTTGTAATCTGGTCTATTTACTATGAAATGCGTATGGACTTGGTACTTTCTCATTGCTATTTTTTGGCTGTATACCATTTTATATTAATCGTATTTTATATATTACAGGTTTAAGTTTCCTGATGAGCAACCGACATATTGTTTGGTAAGTCTTCAGTTTGGAGTTTGGTTATTACCATATTTCTCTCTCTCTTTTAGCTTGAAGTTATCGATTTGTCACTGTTTCCTGTTCTTGTCAAGTGGGATATCGTTCATGTTTCCTGGTCTTCGGTTTTCGCAAGAAAGAGGGGGATTGTGGGAGACACAGGCCTTTTATAGTCACTTCCTCTGTTATGTGATTGGTTGCCTGTGTACCTATACATTTTTTTCTTTCATTTTGATAATATTTATATTCCTCTATCTTTGCTGCTGAGGGAATAAATAAATAAATAAAGAGTTATGCATAATACCCGACAGTATAATAGACAGTAAGCCCCACACCAGCGCAGATGGGACCGTGGTCTCTGCGCCCAAGTTACAGGGAGCTGAAGGGGCCGTCCTCTCTCCCTAGCGGCAGTGTGATTTGTTGGGAATTGGGAGCCCAGTCTCCATTCCCCAGCGGCAGAGTATCCAGCAGGGAATGGAGAGCCCAGCCTCCTTTCCCCAACAGCAGGACTCTGTTGGGAGGAGAGACAGTCGGTCTCCCTCCGCAGAGACTGGAAGTATGTATGGGAGAGGAGATTGTTACCACCTTTCCCCAGCGGCAGATTATTAATGTACAGGGAATAGAGAGCCCAGTCTCCATTCCCCAGCGGCAGAGTGTTCTAATGGGAGAGGAGCTGGTTACCACCTCTCCCCAGCAGCAGCTTAATGTACCAGGGGGAGACTGTAAGCCCCACACCTGTGCAGATGGGACCGTGGTCTCTGCACTTCCAGCACAGGGGGTAGGGACGGTCGGTCCTGCCCCCCCACGACAGGGCTGTTTAGCCAAAGGGGAGACAGTCAGTCTCCAGCAGCAGAGCGGTGTATCTAAAGGGGAGACAGTCGGTCTCCAGCAACCAGGCTACTCCCGTGGTAGTGCTGGCATCCGGGCAGAGTACCGCTGGTCTCTGCCCACTCAGCAACCCACCAAGGCAGCCTACCAGTCCCCCACACAGCCATGGTGAGGCACCTGGACATGGACCAATTTCTCCTCTACCCAGGTGTAGTAACCAGTTATTGTGGGTGTGCTGTACTGCTGTTTCTGTTTTGTGGGTGGGTTGCTGGACTAACCAGGGCACTGACCGGCAGGAGGTCAGATACCCTGTTAGTCTATTTGGTAAAGGGGAGAAATGTGGCGGAACCAACCTCGCCACTGAGAACTGGAGAAGCCTGGTTGCTAGCCTCCTGCCCAGTGATTATGGTCCCTGGGAGATATTGCCCTTTAAGGGACTGAATTGGGGCTTATGGACTGCTACCATAATGTACTGACCCTTTAAGAACTACTTTTGGGGCATGTTTTATATTGCTGCTGCTGGCCCTTTTAGAATCATCCGTGGACATATTGGGACGTTTGGGAATAATGTCCCTTTAAGACTTTGTAACATATCACAGTAATACTGTCTTAAATATTATGTAGGTATTTATGTGTTCGGTTAAACTGGGGATATGTAGAAATGTGTGTTTTATGTGTTAAATGTATCAGTATGTAATTTTATGTGAATGTGATGTATGGTTTTAGAGTTATGAAAGTTGTGTAAAAAGTATATTTTAAACTGTATGCATAATGGGATTATGTGTCACACTAAGGGGAGGGGATGTGTGGGTTGCACCCGTGATACTATTGGTCATTTTATGCCTCCCCCTGGGTGTGGCCTGTATGTGTGAGATGGAAATAAAAGCCAGGCTGGATGAGCCAGTCCAGAGTTCCTGTTTAACCCCTTAAGGACACATGACATGTGTGACATGTCATGATTCCCTTTTATTCCAGAAGTTTGGTCCTTAAGGGGTTAACCCTCAAAGTGAAGTGTCGTCTCATTATTGGGGGAGGATTTATTGCATGCTGTTCCAGTTTGACTGCTAGGAGTGCAAACCTATTCGTATGGTTCCTATTCAACTGTCTACAGCATTCAGAGGCTTGAGAGGATTCATATGCTTCTCTGATTCGGTGATTGTGGTGTCTGCCAGAGTGCTTGGAGTCCTCAGGAAGCGCTAGGAGCATCCATTAACGGAGGTACCCAGTCGGGGTGCCAGGCGATCCGTTACACTGTTAAAATCAATAAATAATAATAAAATAAATATGAAGTGTGTATGGATGTATGTGTGTAAATTACCGGTAATGTGTTTTTGTGTGCACAGATGAGTCTGTTTGTTGTAACAAACCACCTCTTTTACAGGTAGGATTTTGTCACAGATCCTACAGTAACCAAAGCCTTCTAGGGTAATCAAAGCAGAAAAAAATCTTATCTCCACCCTCTGCCTCCCTTTTTTCTTCTTTTTTCTGCGTACTCCCTTTCACCCTTTCCATCCCTCTACTCTTTATATGTGATTCCCCTCTTTCTTCCTTTTCGTTTTCCTTTCATTATCTGGTACTACATATGTATTTTCTGTGTTCAGAGCTACTCTCTTTGCGATCCCCTTGTTTCAAGGGTCTCCTCGTTGTACTAGTACTATTGGAGCACTAGCCCAAATGCTCTGCCCCATGGACCCTTACCATAGTTTGCAGAGTACCAACAATGTATCTTGCAAACCTAAAATCTCTCCCTGGGGCATTAAGTTGAGAAACCTCAGGCTGCCGTTTAGTAAATCAGGCCTAATGTATTTTCCTTCAACAACCATTCTCTCACAGTGTGTATATGAATGCATGTGTATGAGTATGTGTGTGTGTCTGTGTGTGTTTGTGTCCAAATGTTGGTATGTACATGTAATTTTCCTTAAAAAAAAAAGTGTTAGGGGTGGTGCAAAGGAGACACAAAATTATTTTTATAATTTGGGAGTGTAAGTATGTGCCAAAATAAATTTCCGCCCTGGGTCCCATTTAACCGAGGCATGCCTCTGATCAGAGAAGTGACTGTTTCCCTTGAAGCTAAGGAGCAGGCAGCAATCGTATTATGTGTCCTCTTATTGGACAGCTTTCTACTAAATTTCCAGTAATTTTAGGAAATGGTCACTGCAGTGTAACTTCACCCAGTGTAAGCCATTATCTGCTAATGATGTCACTTACTAAGGAGTGTATCAATTACTTGGACAGGCATTAAACAATCGTGTGATCTATTGAATTGCACTTTAGATGAACTGCAGCTATAGCTTCCATTCACAATTGCTATGTTTTAGTGTGAAAACAAATAATCTTAGTTAATCAAAAGATAATGAAATTGCAAATTAACAATTGTGTTCATATGATACGTCTCTCAGGAGGCTGCAATAAAGAAACATGACATGTGCATAGTAGCCTCTGCGACATATGCTTAAACCCATATGCTTTGGTAAAAAAATTATCACAGCTTTTATTGATAATATGTTTTAACAAGTAAAATTAAGGTATTTGTCAACACCATGCCAACACTGACATGTAAATCCAGCATCCTGCCTTCATACAATTAAACCCCCCGACAATGACCCACTCTTACATAAACAATATATCCCAACAACATTATAACACCATAAAATTAACGTTGAA
Source organism: Pelobates fuscus (assembly GCF_036172605.1). Classification (NCBI taxonomy): domain Eukaryota; kingdom Metazoa; phylum Chordata; class Amphibia; order Anura; family Pelobatidae; genus Pelobates; species Pelobates fuscus. Next base: position 99,333,364 of record NC_086319.1, on the reverse strand, counting down.
CACATAACCACTGCCACCAAGGGCATTAGGGATGTGCATGGGGAAAATATTTGGTTTGGCATTTTGAAATTCGGGACTTCAGCACTTCGGTTCGGCACTTCAGCATTTCGACACTTCGGAACTTCGGTACTCCGGCACTTCGACACTTCAGAACTTCGGCAACTTCGGAATTTCGACGCTTCAGAACTTTGGCACTTAGGAACTTCGGCACTTTGGGACTTCAGATGTTCTCTTGCAGCCGCTTAGTAGATAACTCCCTAATTCCCACGGTTATAGGAAGCTATCTACCAAAAGGCTGAAAGACGTAAATTGGTCTTTCAGTTAAATTTACTAATACTAAGTAAAGATGACTTAGTATTAGTACATTTTGCTCCTGCTTGCTATACTGCGAGTAGGGGCATGTCTAGTAAACAGATACAAACACAAGGTGAAAGTATGGGGAAAAAAATCAAAGACACCAAGTAAGGGAGCTAGAAAATTGAGATATAGTGACTTCAAATAGTCAAATAAAGACTTAAAAGGTAACAAAATGTATTTGCATATAAAAAAAATAAGTATAAAATGAAACAGTACTATTAAGAGACCGGGATAAAGAATCAGGCACCAAGCACTGTAAGCTATAAAAATAGGTACACTCAAAGCCCTTTGGTCGCGACTCCTGGGGGCTAGGTGATACCTGCAGCAGTAATAACACAGTGGTGGTAGTGAGGTCTCTGGACTGTTGTCTGTCTGGCTCAACGCGTTTCGTCCCGCGATATTTGGGACTTCCTCAGGAGCTGGGGATGATCTGCGGTCTCTTCTTAAATGTGGATTTCTTTGCGCCCAATTAGGTATTCGCACATGTGTGCAGAGGCATTGTCGTCCATCCCGTCGCGTGCATCGGTGCACACTTGTGCGTCATACACATTTAGGAAGTGCCCAGCGTGCATGTGCAACCATCTTGGAATGCACAAAAAAATGTATTAGCATCCGAACAACCTATACATTATAACACAGAACTCTACACCAGTAGAAGTTACATGTAGTAGTTAGTTCGTTACACTTGATGCTTAAAGCTTGGTAGAAGCCTTGGTGTATACCACAAATGAGTAGTATGTGCTAAAAACGGTGAAACCATTATATTAAAAAATGAAATAAAAAGTGACATAAATGTTAAATGGGGATATATATTTGTGGTATCCCTCACAATCTAAAAAATAATAATAATAATAATATATGTATCTCATGTAACATAAAGTCCTGACATATATTTCGCTCATATGATAAACTAAAAATGACAGAAATGGCACAAAGTGGATCTATCAGCAGTAACAGGGCCGTCTTTAATATTGATTGGGCCCTGGGCAAGCATTTGCTTGGGCCCCCTGGACCCACTCCCTGGCATGCAATCATGCCTCCACCCCAACGCAGTGGACGAACTAAAGTAGAAAGAGTCCTGGTGCAAGAATTTCATTTGGACCCCCAATTGCAAGGTTGGAAAGAAGGTAGAACCCTTCTAGAAGTCCCCTAGAAAGAAGGTAGAACCCCTAGAAGTCGTGCAACTCCAACAATGCATTGACAGCTGGGGCTCTACCAATTTCCCATGCTTTCAGGGTTGTATTTAGCACTGTGTTTGTATGTAAACATTTTTTTGTATGGAGTATGTTTGTGTGAATGTGTTTGTATGTAGTATTAGAGTTTGAATGCAAGTGTACATTTCAGTGTAGTGCTGGTTTTTGAATGTAGGGGTTTGTTTATATATAATTTTGGTGTCTGACAGAGGTGTGTTTGTATAAAGTGTTGACTTTCAATGCAGGAGTGTGTGTGTATGTAATGTTGAAGTTTGAATGGAGGGGTGTATTTGTATTTATTGTTGGTGCTCTGACACAGGTAAACACGCTGACACGCAAGCAGATACACACACTGACTACATACAGATACGCACACAGATAAACACACACAGAGATAAACTGAGACATACTGACACACATAAAAACATACAATGATAGACATACTGACACACACACTGACACAAACTGTCACACAGGCACATACGATGACAAACATACTGACACACAGATACATATACTGACACACACACACAGGCACAAACACTAATAGAAATACTGACACACACACACAGGCACATATACAGACATACTAACACACACACAGTATCTCTATCAGCATAGGTGGCAATGTGTGTGTCAGTATGTCTGTATATGTGCCTGTGTGTGTGTGTCAGTATATCTATCAGTATAAGTGACTGTGTGTGTGTGTGTCAGTATGTCTGTATATGTGCGTGTGTGTGTCAGTATGTCTATCAGTGTATGTGCCTATGTGTGTGTGTCAGAATGTCTGTCAGTGTATGTATCTGTGTGTCAGTATGTTTGCCATTGTATGTGCCTGCGTGTGTCATTATGTCTATCAGTGTGCCTGTGTCAGTATGTATATCAGTGTATGTGCCTGACACACACACACACACACAACAGGTACACACACACACATACACATACACTGTCAGACATACTGACACACAGGCACATACACTGGCAGACATAATGACACACACAGACACATACACTGATAGACATACAGACACATACACTGTCAGACATACTGACACACACAGACACATACACTGTCAGACATACTGACATACACAGACACATACACTGTCAGACAGACATACTGACACACAGACACATACACTATCAGACATACTGACACACACACAGACACATACACTATCAGACATACTGACATACACTATCAGACATACTGACACACACAGACACATACACTATCAGACATACTGACATACACTATCAGACATACTGACACACACAGACACATACACTCAGACATATTGACACACACACACATACACTGTCCGACTTACTGACACACACACACACACATACACTGTCAGACATACTGACACACACAGACACATACACTGTCAGACATACTGACACACACACAGACATACTGACACACACAGACACATACACTGTCAGACGTACTGACACACAGACACATACACTGTCAGACGTACTGACACACACAGACACATACACGATCAGACATACTGACACACACACAGACACATACACTGTCAGACATACTGACACACACAGACACATACACTATCAGACATACTGACACACACAGACACATACACTATCAGACATACTGACACACACAGACACATACACTGTCAGACATACTGACACACACACAGACACATACACTATCAGACATACTGACACACACAGACACATACACTGTCAGACATACTGACACACACAGACACAGACATACTGTCAGCCATACTGACACAGACAGACACAGACATACTGACACATACACTGTCAGACAAACTGACAAACATATAAAATTTACATTTTAAGCCCAGCCTCCAGTTTCCTACCTTTTGCTGGAGGGTGGCATCCCTGGGATCCAGTGTGCTGCCTGAAGATGATGTGAGTGAGGAGCCCCCATCCTCATTGGTTCCTCCTCCTCCCTCCCGTGCAGGTCCTTCTTCTCCCGCGCAGCAGCTCTTTATGGGAGGAAGTGACGCTCGGCACTCACTTCCTCCCAGTGCTGCCGAAAAGCAAGGGTCCCGGTCGCGCTGTTAAAGGGTCACAGCGCCCGACCGGGCCCCTGCTGGTACAAGCCCACTGGGTGGCCCTAAGTGCATGGGCCACCCGGTGGGACTCCTTACAGGGCGGGGCCCGCCTAAAGTGGCCGGGACATTTTTTTTTTTCAGGGCAGCGGGGCCCACGGGACAGCTGCCTTGGGCTCCCCAGGAGTAATTGGGCCCGAGGCAGCTGCCCTGTTTGCCCTGTGTTAAAGACGGCCCTGAGCAGTAATCGAAAAATACATGTATCATATAGACTGAATTGATAAAGACACATAAGACATCAAAGTACACATAACAATGAATATCATAAAAGTGGATATAGATATATAGATAGGAATATCAAGATAACGACACTCGTAAATCGCCACATATGTATAAGATGTTGTAGGCTGGAGTACCTATATATACTTATAAGGAACAGGAGACAAAAAAGGATATGGTATGTTAATGGTGTCATGTAAAGTAACAATAACAAAAATGCATACAGATTACATATGTATATGCATACTACTGGTATTAGTCTCTTATATAGAAATGGGCCCCTTTTTCTTTTTTTTATTTTCTCTCTCTTCTTCCTTTCTCCTATATCCCCTCCTCCCCCTCCTTTCTTTCCTTCTCCCCCCATATACGATGGACCGGGTGGAATGAGCCTGCACGGGAAAGGGGGCCAAAGGAACGACCAAGGGCTTCCGAAAAACGAAACAAACAATCTAGCGGTCAACCCAAAACACACAAACACAACAAGGGAGACCTACAAGCTGGTGAAGGGAGGTAAAATGGGTCCAATAGCCCACACAACCGACAAGACTGAATTTGAAGATATACACAGTACATAAACGCGAAAGACGGTACCCCTGGCATAGAAGGCAGGAACAGACAGCCACGACCATGAGAGACAACTCGCCCCTATCCCACGACCAGGGATTATCCTACGATATAAGAAGTGAGAACAGGGGACGCATTAATACACACCTATGGGCCCCGAGAAACACATAGTTACAGTAGGTAACCCCATATTGAAGTAGCACACAATAAGGCCACACAGAATATGAGTAGACAGCTAGCTAACTAGCCTGTTGCTCCGCAATCTCACAAAACAGGCTATAACACTCAAGCAAAGAAGCAATAATATTTCAAAATTAGCAGTGCAGGAGAAAGTGGCAAGTTCTTATACCAGTGATAATGACCAGCTGCACAATGTGCAAATAGCATAGCACTTAAACAATGTTAGCCAAGCATGTTTCGAAATATACAAATGGTAAGTTAAATGTTACAAAGTTTTACCTTGACATTTTGACCAATTGGATCTGTAACCAATAAACTCAGCATCTTGTACGACTACTTAAATATGAAAATATGAAAATAAAGATTGTCAAAAAAAAAAAATATAGAAATGGGCAAAGATATCACAAAAATGAAATGAGACTAGTGTTTATAAACATGTGATGGATTAAAATAAAATAATATAATAATATAAAACTATGATATAAAAAACATATAAAAACATAACACTTACATAAATGCTAAAATATCCAAGACAGTGTTGAGGCCGTACGGAATAGAGGATTTAAAGGAGCACTATAGGCACGCAGACCACTTAAGCTTAATGAAGTGGTCTGGGTGCCAGGTCCAGCTAGGTTTAACCCTTTTTTCTATAAACATAGCAGTTTCAGATAAACTGCTATGTTTATAATAGGGTTAATCCAGCCTCTAGTGGCTGTCTCATTGACAGCCGCTAGAGGCGCTTCCGCACCTCTCACTGTGATTTTCACAGCGAGAAGACGCCAGCGTCCATAGGACAGGCTGCTCACTGTTTACTAGACATGCTCCTACTCGAAGTATAGCGAGTAGGGGCAGAATTTACTAATACTAAGTAATTTTTACTTAGTATTAGTAAATTTGGCTGAAAGACCAATTTAGGTATTTCTGTCTTTTGGTAGGTAGCTCTCTAATACCGTGGGAATTAGGGAGTTATCTACTAAGCGGCTGCAAGAGAACATCTGAAGTCCCAAAGTGACAAAGTTCTGAACCGTCGAAGTGCCGAAGTACCGAAGTTCCGAAGTGTTGAAATGCTGAAGTGCCGAAGTACCGAAGTTCCGAAGTGTTGAAATGCTGAAGTGCCGAACCGAAGTGCCGAAGTCCCGAATTTCAAAATGCCGAACCGAATATTTTCCCCATGCACATCCGACAGTTCGGCATTTTGGCAATTCGGCAAATCAGCTATTCGAACATTCAGAAGTATCTGAATGTCCGAATTCCCCGAAATTCGTCCGAATTGACATTCAGAATGAAACAAATTGCACATGTCTAAAGGGCATCCATTTTCACAGTTCCACAATTTTAGGGGTATACCGAGATACCCCTACAATCCCAGGTTCTGAGCTACCAACGAGCCTGAACCTACCACACCAGTCCAAAGGCCTAGCTATTTTCCCATAACTAAACATTTTACCCCATATCAATCCAACCTATTTTTTTTCCATCCCCCGCCACAGCTCAGAGCTTGAATCCTCAAGCCACCTGAGCGCCCCCCTACCAGCAAAAAGAGTGGTTGCGGCAGGCCCTCCTGAAAACCCAACAATAAAATATCTAAGCCAACTTTGCAGTGTCTTGGCTATATGCAGTGCATGCAGTGATTAGTACCTACCAAAAGTGGTGCAAGGAAGGACATCTGGTGAACCAACTTTTTTTTAACAAAGCAATTCTCTACCCCTAAATCAGTCTAGAAATGTTAATGCCCTCTTTAGACTTTAAAATCTCTTCACCTTTTCATGCCTATTTTTGTCATCATTGCATGTTATGTTACCCTTTGTACAGTACAGGGAGAATCTTTGCAATTATTAAATGTAAGATTAATACAGTAGAAGAGTGTGTTCTCTGAAGCTATTTCCAAATAGACACAGGGGCACAGCTGATTCCGTAATAAAGATTTGTCTGAAAAGGTTTTTTTTCACGGCGCGTCATGTAACAGAATTAAGCTAAATAATCATTTTCATATGTCAAGAATACAAGAATGTGGAGAGCTAAGCAAAGGGGAGTGAAACCGCAGTGTCTTTGTAGAACTCAGCACAGACATCATGCCTAAATGCTTGCAGCAATCTGTAATATATTGAAAATAGATTATGAAATGAAAACTGATTTTTTGTTGTTGTAGTGTGATATCTGGTTTTCCTGTACATATTGTCTAAGGTTCTGATTAGAAGAGAGGCAGGACAAACATAGGTCTCTGACGGAACAGGGCTAACTTGTAATGGTAACAGCTGGCACACATTCAATTCAGCCCCATGCAGTCATAGTACCGGAGAAGGGAGCTATATTAGTGACAACTTGTGAGATGAGCACAGGAGCATATCTCCCAGGTGTCCTTATTTAGTAGAGACAGCCCCTATTTTGGGCCAAAATCCCACTTTCCCTCTTTTCTGTTCTGCTCTGTCTCTCTTCTCTAGGAGCTCTGTATTGTTGGTGTGTCTACATGTATAACAGAACTCCACATCAATAATACTCTCAATAAAGTGTCTTTAAACGACAATAAACGTGTTTAGAAATCAGTCTGTGTAAATAAGATACATCGTTCTTGTTCTAAATTATATTTTAGTTGCATAAATTGTTATTAGTATGTCAACAAAAATTTCTCAGAACAGTCCCGCCCCTGGCCACACCCCCACTCACACCTCTAAAATTAAACTGTCCTTATTTGTCCTATGAAAATGTTGGGAGATATGCAGAAGGGCTTGCTACCGGCCACACAGTTAGAAACAGCAAGCGTTTTTGCATTGAGCTTCCCTCTACCAGCGTGTCTAGAGGAATGGCTATAAAGCCGCCTATGGGCAGCTATTAACCTAAGTGGGAACGGCACTTGGCAGATTGGCAGGGAGAGGGGGGTGATGAGAGGGAGGTAGTGTGGGGGGGGGGGGTGATTGGAGGGAGAGGGGGGTGATGAGAGGGAGGGAGAGGGGGTGATGAGAGGGAGGGAGAGGGGGTAATGAGAGGGAGAGGGAGATTGTTAGAGGGGGTGATGGTGAGAGGGGGTAACAGGGAGAGGGGGTGATGGTGACAGGGAGGTGATGGTGTGGGGGGTGATGCTGAGGGAGAGGGGTTGATGCTGAGAGGGGGTGATGCTGAGGGAGGGGGAGTGATGGTGAGGGAGAGGGGCTTATGGTGGTGGGTTGATGCTGAGGGAGGGGGTTGATGCTGAGGGAGGGGGGTTATGCAAAGGGAGGGGGTGATGATGAGGGAGGGGGGTGATGATGAGGGAGGGGAGGTGATGCTGAGGGAGGGGGTGATGCTGAGGGAGCGGGGTGATGCTGAGGGAGGGGGTGATGGTGAGGGGGGTGATGTTGAGGGAGGGGGGTTGATGCTAAGGGAGGGCGGTGATGGTGAGGGGGGTTGATGCTGAGGGAGGGTGATGCTGAGTAAGGGGGGTTGATGGTGAGGGGGTGATGCTGAGGGAGAGGGGTTGATGCTGAGGGAGGGGGTGATGCTGAGGGAGGTGGTGATGGTGGGGGGGTGATGTTGAGGGAGGGGGGTTGATGCTAAGGGAGGGGGGATGATGGTGAGGGGGGTTGATGCTGAGGAAGGGTGATGGTGAGGGAGGGGGGTTGATGCTAAGGGAGGGTGATGCTGAGTGAGGGGTGTTGATGGTAAGGGGGGTGATGCTGAAGGAGGGGGTGATAGTGAGGGAGGGGGTTGATGGTGAGGGAGTGGGTTGATGGTGAGGGAGGGGGCGATGCTGAGGGAGGGGGGTTAATGGTGAGGGGGTGATGCCGAGGGAGTGGGGTTGATGGTGAGGGAGGGGGTAATGCTGAGGGAGGGGGGGTGATGGTGAGGGAAGGGGTGATGGTGGGGGGGGTGATGCTGAGGGAGGGGGGGTTGATGGTGAGGGAGGGGGTGATGCTAAGGGAGGGGTGGTGATGGTGAGGGAGGGCGGGTGATGTTGAGGGAGGGGGTTGATGTGAGGGAGGGGGTGATGCTGGGAGGGGTGATGCTGAGGGAGGGAGGTTATGTTGATGGAGACAGATGATGCTAAGGGAGGGGGGTGATGCTGAGGGAGGGGGGTGATGCTGAGCGAGGGGGGTGGTGGTGAGGGGGTGATGCTGAGGGAGGGGGGTGATGCTGAGCGAGGGGGGTGGTGGTGAAGGGGTGATGCTGAGGGAGGGGGGGTGATAAGAGAGGGATAGGGGACTGTATACCTTAATTTATTCCCTGGTGGTCCGGTGGGCTCCCTGGTGATCCGGTGGCATTAGTTCCGGTCTGCAGACCAGGTATCTTGCGAGACCTGTCAGAGGTGGTAACCTGCAGCAACGCTCTGATTGACCAGTTTTCGCGAGACACATGGTCTGCAGCTCTGCTCACTGCGGAGCTGCAGACCAGTGTTTGCGGTGCCTGGCCGGGCAGTCAAGTGGGGCCTCGCACCTGGCGGCATTGCGGGCAAGCTGCTGTGCCCTCTCCTGGTGTCGGGTCCTCAGTCACTGACCGAGGACCCGACACAGTCTGCCTTCAGGTGGTTTAGGCGGCCACGAGGCCTTAGGCGGCCGCCTAATTAGAGAGCCGTCTCTGCCCCCAATGTTGAAAGTTATAAAAAAAAAATAAACACTTACCTCTTTCTAGTGGTGAAGTCCCTCTCTGTGCTGGCTCCAGCTCCGTCTCCTCGCCGTACGCAATTGGAACCTAATATACATGCATGGCATGCGCCATGTACAATTTAGGTCTTCCCCATAGGATGACAATGGTATTTGAAGACACTGGACATCCTCATGCAGAAGACAAAGGAGCAGTCATGGATCTTCCACAAGGCTAACAAGGCATTTGCCTTGGGCAGCATTTTCCAGGGGGCGGCAAAAAAAAGCCACCCCCAAATGCCCAGGCTAATGCCTTGTTAGTCTCATTTTAAGGGGGCCATCTTTGGACCTCCCCCAGACAGATGGCTAGTTGAGCTCCAGGCGGGCAGCGAGGGAGCGCTGATTTGTGAGCTCCCCTCTTGCTCAGCTCCCTCGCGTGCCCCGCAGTGATGTCACTCCAGCTCTCGGCATCACTCTGCGGCACCCAATGGGGGAGCTCACAAATCAGCGCTCCCTCGCCGCCCACCGGAGCTCAAGTAGCCGCCTGCCTGCATGCCTGCCTTCCTGCCCAAACAGCCTGGCCAGCAGCCCCAAAGGTAGGGAGTCTGGGTGGATTTAAATTAAAATTAAAGAAATAACAGAAAATGTGTGCGTGTGTGTGTCTGGCTGTTAGTTTGTGTGTATGTCTGTCTGTGAGTCTGTGTGTGTATATCTGTCAGTGTGTGTGTGTCTGTTGGTGAATGTGTGTCTGTGAGTGAGTGTGTGTCTGTGAGTTAATGTGTGTCTGTCAGTGTGTGTCTTTGAGGGAGCCTGTGTGTCTGTCAGTGTGTGTCTGTCAGTGACTATGCGTGTGTGTGTCTAAGTGATTGTGTGTGTCTGTCAGTGTGTGTTTGTTGTGAGTGTGTGTCTGTCAGTGAGTGTGTGTCTGCATCATTGTGGATATGTGTGTCTGTGAGTGCCTCAGTGATTGTGTGTGTCTGTCAGATAGTGTCAAATCAGTGAGTGTGTGTATGTCAGTGTATCTGAGAGTGTAAGTGTGACGGATCGCCTGACACCCCGACTGGGTGACTCCGCCGATCACTGATTCCTAGTAACTCTGAGTTCTTCCAAGCACTCCACCAGACCCCATCAGCACTGTAGACCCCTTAGCCGCAGCAGTTTGGCTGGGGTCTCACTGTCCTCCACCCACCCTGAACCCAAGTCAGGGATCCAGCTTCCAGTGGGTAGACCTCTCCTACTCCAGAGAGTATAGTAGGATAGCTCTTTCAAGAGCTAGTGATATAGCTGGTATAGCTGTTCCCTACAATCACGAGATGAGGCTCTGTGTTGAGGGTGAAGTTAAACTGTTTAATGGCCGTCACAACTGGCCTTATATGCAAGGAACCAGGGGCGGACTGACCGGTCGGGCACTTCGGACATGGTCCGAGGGCCCGGCCGGGAGGGGGGCCCGCCAACAGGGGGCCCGGCCGCCCCTTTAAATGCTGCAGCCGCCTGAGCGCTCTCTTAAGAGCGCTCAGGCGGCTGCAGCTTCTCACCTCCCCTCCCCGTAGCGTGGCCGAGCTGCTCTGCGTCCGCGGTGCCAGCCGGAGTTATAGGAAGGTGCACACACACTGAGTGTGCACCTTCCTGTCAGTCCGGCCGGGTACAGGAAACAGAAACTCCTGTTCCGCGCGGAACAGGAGTTTCTGTTTCCTGTACCCGGCCGGACTGACAGGAAGGTGCACACTCAGTGTGTGTGCACCTTCCTATCAATCCGGTCGGCACCGCGGACGCAGAGCCTCTCGGCCACGCTACGGGGAGGGGGTAAAAAGAGAGAGGGAGGGGAGGGGGGGGGAGTTAAAAGAGAGAAGGGGAGGGGGGGTTAAAAGAGAGAGGGAGGGGGGGTTAAAAGAGGGAGGGGGGGATTAAAAGAGAGGGGGGGGGATTAAAAGAGAGAGGGGGGGGATTAAAAGAGAGAGGGGGGATTAAAAGAGAGAGGGAGGGGGGGTTAAAATAGAGAGGGAGGGGGGGTTAAAAGAGAGAGGGAGTGGGGGTTAAAAGAGAGAGGGAGGGGGGGTTAAAAGAGAGAGGGAGGGGGGTTAAAAGAGAGAGGGAGGGGGGGTTAAAAGAGAGGGGTTGTTAAAAGAGATGGGTTAAAAGAGAGAGGGAGGGGGGTTTAAAAGAGGGAGGGGGGTTTAAAAGAGGGAGGGGGTTAAAAGAGGGAGGGGGTTAAAAGAGAGAGGAGGGGTTAAAAGAGAGAGGGAGGGGAGGTTAAAAGAGAGAGGGGAGGTTAAAAGAGAGAGGGGGAGGGGGGGTTAAAAGAGAGAGGGAGGGAGGGTTAAAAGAGGGAGGGGGGGTTAAAAGAGGGAGGGGGGGTTAAAAGAGGGAGGGGGGGATTAAAAGAGAGAGGGAGGGGGGGGATTAAAAGAGAGAGGGGGGGATTAAAAGAGAGAGGGGGGGGTTAAAAGAGAGAGGGAGGGGGGGTTAAAAGAGAGAGAGAGTGGGGGTTAAAAGAGAGAGGGAGAGAGGGAGGGGGGGGTTAAAAGAGAGAGGGAGGGGGGTTAAAAGAGAGAGGGAGGGGGGGTTAAAAGAGGGGGGGTTGTTAAAAGAGATGGGTTAAAAGAGAGAGGGAGGGGGTTTAAAAGAGGGAGGGGGGTTTAAAAGAGGGAGGGGGTTAAAAGAGAGAGGGGGGTTAAAAGAGGGAGGGGGGTTAAAAGAGAGAGGGAGGGGAGGTTAAAAGAGAGAGGGGAGGTTAAAAGAGAGAGGGGGGTTAAAAGAGAGAGGGAGGGGGGGTAAAAAGAGAGAGGGAGGGGGGTAAAAAGAGAGAGGGAGGGGGGTAAGGAGAGGGAGGGGGTAAGAAGAGAGGGAGGTAAGAAGAGGGAGGGGGGTAAGAAGAGGGAGGGGGTAAGAAGAGAGAGAGGGGGTAAGAAGGGAGGGGGGAGTAAGAAGAGGGGGAGGGGGAGTAAAAGAGGAAGGGGGGAGTAAGAAGAGGGGGAGGGGGAGTAAGAAGATGGGGAGAGTAAGGAGAGGGGGGAGTAAGAAGAGGGGAGAGTAAGAATGGGGGTAAGAAGAGAGTGGGAGTAAGAAGGGGGTAAGAAGAGGGGGAGGGGGGAGTAAGAGGAGGGCAATTGCCCCCTCCCCTGTCCGCAGGCACCGTGCGGGCAGCCGGCAGGGGAGGGTGGAAGAGAGGACCCGGGAGCTCAGCCTGCAGCTCCTCTGGGTCCTTCTTGCGCGAGCACAGATCGTTGCCGCGGTTACCACGGCAACGTTACGGCTCTTGCAAGAGTAAACTCTAGCCTTGGAGCTACGGGCTAGAGTTCACTCTCAACACTGTGACCACCAGGTATTCCTGGTGGTCGCAGTGGTGAGAGTGAACTTTAGCCCCATAAACACACTGCCCCCACACCATACACATTCACACACTGCCCCCCATACACACACACTGCCCCCACACACACCATACACATTTACACACATTGCCTCACACACACACACACACATACACTGCCCACCCATACACACACAGCCCCCATACTAACATTGCCACACACATACACAGCCCCCTCGTACACACATTGCCCCACACACCCTACACATTCACACACTACACCCCCTCACACACACTGAACCTTTCACACAGACTGCACCCCTTACACATTGCACCACTGCTCCTATACCCTACTACAGCCTCATATCCCAGCAGACCCCAGGTAAGTTATCAAACTGTTCTTAAACGGTTTGACTACTTACTCTGGGAGGGGGGCCCGGCCCTCCTGGCACCATAACGACTACACAGAGTAGTAGTGGTTATTGTGCATGGATTATTTCTTTAAATAATCTATGAGTGCCCCAGTAGCCAGCAAGCAAGCCAACCCACAGGCCAGCCAGCCCACAGGCTGGCCAGTAGACAGCCAGCCAGTCTACAGGCCACCAGTTAGGCTTAAAGCCAGCAACCCCACAGCCTGCCAACCGCAGCCAGCAAGCCACAGCCTGCCAGCCAGCAAGCCACAGCCTGCCAGCCGCAGCCAGCAAGCCCACAGCCTGCCGGCAGTAGCCAGTAAGCCCACAGCCTGCCAGCAAGCCCACAGCCTGCCAGCCGCAGCCAGTAAGCCCACAGCCTTCCAGCAAGCCCACAGACTGCCAGCCGCAGCCAGCAAGCCACAGCCTGCCAGCCGCAGCCAGCAAGCCCACAGCCTGCCAGCCGCAGCCAGCAAGCCCACAGCCTGCCGGCAGTAGCCAGTAAGCCCACAGCCTGCCAGCAAGCCCACAGCCTGCCAGCCGCAGCCAGTAAGCCCACAGCCTGCCAGCCGCAGCCAGCAAGCCCACAGCCTGCCGGCAGTAGCCAGCAAGCCCACAGCCTGCCAGCAAGCCCACAGCCTGCCAGCTGCAGCCAGTAAGCCCACAGCCTTCCAGCAAGCCCACAGACTGCCAGTCAGCAACAGTAATTAAGGTAAGAGGAGCCAACTTGGCCTAGGTATCAGCTATGTTGTGTTGCTATATTGTGAATAGGAACCAGAGTGTTGGAGAGACCCCCCCTCCAGGCCCCATTAGACTCCATTGTAGTCTCTAATGGGACCTGGAGGAAATTCTTTCTAACACACTCTCTAAAGGACACTGAGATAGCCTCTGCTAGAATGCTCCCCCCCTCCATGGCCCATTAGCCCTCAATTGTAGTCTCTACTGGGGCCTGGAGGCGACTGTTTCCAGCAGGGACACTGAGATGGCCTCTGTTAGAAAGACCCCCTTCCAAGCCTGTTAGACTCCATTGTAGTCTCTAATAGGGCCTGGAGGGGATTCTTTCTAACACACTCTCTAAAGGACACTGAGATAGCCTCTGCTAGAAAGACCCCCCTCCATGGCCCATTAGCCCTCAATTGTAGTCTCTACTGGGGCCTTGAAGGTATTATTGCACTTTTGTTCCTTGTGTCTAAAGATTGTGTAGGGTGTGGCTGGAGGCGGTGCATGGAGGCGGGACATGGGTGGCGCTTGCTGCGGAGTATGGGTGGGGCCTGTAAGGGGGCCCTTGATTTATTTTGCCCGGGGGCCCTGAGGGTTCTCAGTCCGCCCCTGCAAGGAACTTTACTAAACTCAATTATCTCCAGGCACAGAAAACACATATTTTACAAAAACACCAAAGTACCCCCAAAACACATGAAAACCCCACAAAAGTCATATCCCCTGATAACCCCGATCTGGGGGACCAACATATCCAAAAATCACCCCAGATCGGTTCAGGGGTTCGGGAATTCCATAGAAGTCATACATTTTGACCAACCCTGCACATGGTCTTATGCCCAAAACAGTTCCAGGGAATTAGGGCAAACAGGCGGTCTCTCTTTCTGGAGTACAAAAGTACATAAATCACAGTTTTTCAAGGGCCCATAGTCTTTTGGCAGGAGGCTGGCAAGCAGGCCCCTCCAAGAACATGTGGCAGAGGCATTTATTGAAATCCCTACCTACACCACTCACCTTAAAAATAGTGAGGGGGGAACAATAACTAAGTACTTGTAAAAAAAAAACAAAAAAAAAACTTACCATTTGATGTCTTCTCTTTTAAAAAATCTTATTTTTTCAGCCCTAGAAAAGGCCAAATAAAAAAACATAATATCCGTCGCACTTGAAAAAAAACCTGAGCGTAAAAAAAATCTGACGTAAAAAAAACCCCCAGACGCTGAAAAAATAATCCATGTTCACCCATGGAGGGCACCAGGCAAACTGAGCTCCGCAGGGCAGGGGAAGGCTTATAAGAGCACTCTGGTTGGTTGGTTTAAGCCATCCAATCAGAGTGCTCTGACAGTGCTCTGGCATTGGTTGGGGTTCGGGGGGAGGACAATAGGTACCCCCCCTTTTTTTACTTTAGGGCCCCCACATACCGCTCAGGGGTGGGGGCCAGGGGGAGGACAATAGGTCCCTCCCTTTGAAGTATTTTAGAGCCCCCATCCGCCACTCAGGGGTGGGGGCTTGGGGGAGGACAATAGGCCCCCCCTTATCTTACTTTAGGGCCCCCACCCGCCACTCAGGGGTGGGGGCCGGTGGGGAGGACAGTAGGTCCCCCCCTATTCTTCTTTAGGGCCCCCATCCGCTGCTCAGGTTTGGGGGCCAGGGGGGAGGACAATAGGTCCCTCCCTTTGAAGTATTTTAGAGCCCCCATCCGCCACTCAGGGGTGGGGGCTTGGGGGAGGACAATAGGCCCCCCCTTATCTTACTTTAGGGCCCCCACCCGCCACTCAGGGGTGGGGGCCGGTGGGGAGGACAGTAGGTCCCCCCCATTCTTCTTTAGGGCCCCCATCCGCTGCTCAGGTTTGGGGGCCAGGGGGGAGGACAATAGGTCCCTCCCTTTGAAGTATTTTAGAGCCCCCATCCACCACTCAGGGGTGGGGGCTTGGGGGAGGACAATAGGCCCCCCTTATCTTACTTTAGGGCCCCCACCCGCCACTCAGGGGTGGGGGCCGGTGGGGAGGACAGTAGGTCCCCCCCTATTCTTCTTTAGGGCCCCCATCCGCTGCTCAGGTTTGGGAGCCAGGGGGGAGGACAATAGGTCCCTCCCTTTGAAGTATTTTAGAGCCCCCATCCGCCACTCAGGGGTGGGGGCTTGGGGGAGGACAATAGGCCCCCCCTTATCTTACTTTAGGGCCCCCACCCGCCACTCAGGGGTGGGGGCCGGTGGGGAGGACAGTAGGTCCCCCCCTATTCTTCTTTAGGGCCCCCATCCGCTGCTCAGGTTTGGGGGCCAGGGGGAGGACAATAGGTCCCCCCTTATTCTTCTTTAGGGCCCCCACCCACCGCTCAGGGGTGGGGGCTGGGGAAGAGGACAATAGGCCCCCCTGAAGTAATTTAGGGCCCCCACCCACTGCTCAGGGGTGGGGGCTGGGGGAGCTATAGGTCCCCCCTTTAGTTTAAAAGACCCCACTCATGTGGCACAGGAGGGGGGCCCCGTTTTTTTTTTTTTTTACAGCGAGCAGCTTGTTTAATATACATGCCCCTACTTGTGGTAGGGGCATTTATATTAGCGAGTAGGGGTAGAATATACTAATACTAAGCGAGTAGGGGTAGAATATACTAATACTAAGTCATTTTTACTTAGTATTAGTAAATTTGGCTGAAATTAGGGAGTTATCTACTAAGCGGCTGCAAGAGCACATCCAAACTCCCGAAATTTCGAAGTCCCGAAATTCCGATGTGCCGAAGGTCCGAAGTTCCGAAGTTGCCGAAGTTTAGAAGTGTCGAAGTGCTGAAGTACCGAAGTTCCGAAGTGTCGAACCGAAGTGAAGAAGACCTGAATTTCGCAATGCCGAACCAAAATTTTTCCCCATGCACATCCCTAATGTTAAACTACCTATGTAATGTTACTCTGACATTAACCCTTCTCTTACCTTAACCTCCTTACCCTAACCACTTATAACATTATCTTTGACCCTGCATGCATTTCCATAGTTGCATACACTAATACAGATTCAGCCACAACACAATCAGAGCAGAAATATGCACATATATTTATATGCAGTTGTCAAATATGAATATATTCTTTTAAGATGTTTTGAGGCCTGCAATGTCCAGTTGATAAGTTCATTGTACTTACTTTATCTGCCTTATCTTGGGGAGGAGGGGGCACCATGGAATTATGTGCCTACTGGCCCCTGAAATGTAAATCAGGCCCTAAAGACCAACACAGATGAAGATATGGTGACGATGGACTGGAGGAGAGATTAATTAATATCCAAGCATTTTACATTGACAATATTATTTATCATTTAGGATCTATAGGGGGATTTCTGTAAAAATGAACATGACAGGTTCACTTTAACACTTTAACATCTCAAATTATATACATATATGTTATTTTGCCTGCTGCCATTGCTGGGAGACCAATAATGATCAATAATTCTTAACTGTAGGATAAATGTAGTTATGGTAGCGATTTGCAAGCCTTCGAAATGCCTGTGGCCCATACGTCAAGATCGACAAAATGTCACTTCTGGTCGGTGTACCTTCTGGGCAGTGACAGTCTGAACATGCTTGTGAGTAGAGAAGAGTCCTTTTTCCAATTTTATTTAATACTAACCACTGCACACTAGGAGCACTCCCAAAGAGTTGCCTTTTTCGAGATGCTTTGACCCAGTCCTCTAGCCATCACTATTTGAGTCACTCACATCTCTTCACTTGCCCATTTTTCCTGCTTCCAACACATGATATTCAAGAACTGACTTATCCCATTCCTTGACAGGTGCCATTGTAACAATATATATTCAATGTTATTCACTTCACCTGTCAGTGGTCCGGGAACCCCAGGTTCAAATCCCAGTCAGGTCACTTCACCAGAAAGTGTCAATGGGCAAGACATGTAATTATATATACCCCACCCACCTCAATAATATGAAAGTAACTTGAACCAAAAGAGTCATGCTGGTTCAGGCATCATCTGAAATAACAAGGTCCATGTCAGATGCTAGGGAACCAGGGCATTCTGATGATAAATGGGCCACTGAAACAAGCCAATCCTGGATAACCATTAGCCTCCCAGGCCTCTTGTAGAGTACATGAGAAATTCACAAAAAAAACATATACCACCCAGGAGGGATGAGAAAATCGATTATTGTATTATTTTATATATAATACACACACACACTTGCCTACATGATCTAATACACGTTTTTTTATTAATCAGAGCTCCATCTCTCTCTTGGACCTTATCTCTGTCAGTACTGGGGGTGCGAAGAAAGGGCTAGATCCCTACTCAATCCATATCTAGTGCTGAAATTAGAGAGTTGTGCATGTAGCCTGGATCATGGTGACACCAGGTTTAATTAGCTGCTTGAACAATCCACTGGCTGTGGAAAAAAAAAAATTATAATAAAAAAAACAAAAACAAAAACAATTCTCCATCCTGCCAATCTAAACCACACATTGATGCCATCCCTGAGTTTAATATCAAACCGTTTAATAGTTAGTTATAAACCAAGGGTCTACCTGATGATGTGGGACAACCACCATCTTAGCCGCATTGATAATGTGGAATTAACAGTTCAGTTTTATCAATTTAATTGGACCTGGTAGTGATGGTGATGGTGGAGGGAAAGCAGAATTTCTGAATAAATAATTAAATAAATAAATAAAATAAGCGTGCCTGTCTGTCTGTCTCTGTCTGTCATTATAATTAAATTAATTAAGTGAATAAATCCATGTATTAGCTGTTCATTCCATGCTTCAAACAGATTGATGTTATTTTTTGATTTTTATTCTTTCTTATGAACCTTCCTGCCCAAACAGCCTGGCCAGCAGCCCCAAAGGTAGGGAGTCTGGGTGGATTTAAATTAAAATTAAAGAAATAACAGAAAATGTGTGCGTGTGTGTGTGTCTGTTGGTGAATGTGTGTCTGTGAGTGAGTGTGTGTCTGTGAGTTAATGTGTGTCTGTCAGTGTGTGTCTTTGAGGGAGCCTGTGTGTCTGTCAGTGTGTGTCTGTCAGTGACTATGCGTGTGTGTGTCTAAGTGATTGTGTGTGTCTGTCAGTGTGTGTTTGTTGTGAGTGTGTGTCTGTCAGTGAGTGTGTGTCTGCATCATTGTGGATATGTGTGTCTGTGAGTGACTCAGAGAATGTGTGTGTCTGTCAGATAGTGTCAAATCAGTGAGTGTGTGTATGTCAGTGTATCTGAGAGTGTAAGTGTGACGGACCGCCTGACACCCCGACTGGGTGACTCCGCCGATCACTGATTCCTAGTAACTCTGAGTTCTTCCAAGCACTCCACCAGACCCCATCAGCACTGTAGACCCCTTAGCCGCAGCAGTTTGGCTGGGGTCTCGCTGTCCTCCACCCACCCTGAACCCAAGTCAGGGATCCAGCTTCCAGTGGGTAGACCTCTCCTACTCCAGAGAGTATAGTAGGATAGCTCTTTCAAGAGCTAGTGATATAGCTGGTATAGCTGTTCCCTACAATCACGAGATGAGGCTCTGTGTTGAGGGTGAAGTTAAACTGTTTAATGGCCGTCACAACTGGCCTTATATGCAAGGAACTTTACTAAACTCAATTATCTCCAGGCACAGAAAACACATATTTTACAAAAACACCAAAGTACCCCCAAAACACATGAAAACCCCACAAAAGTTATATCCCCTGATAACCCCGATCTGGGGGACCAACATATCCAAAAATCACCCCAGATCGGTTCAGGGGTTCGGGAATTCCATAGAAGTCATACATTTTGACCAACCCTGCACATGGTCTTATGCCCAAAACAGTTCCAGGGAATTAGGGCAAACAGGCGGTCTCTCTTTCTGGAGTACAAAAGTACATAAATCACAGTTTTTCAAGGGCCCATAGTCTTTTGGAAGGAGGCTGGCAAGCAGGCCCCTCCAAGAACATGTGGCAGAGGCATTTATTGAAATCCCTACCTACACCACTCACCTTAAAAATAGTGAGGGGGGAACAATAACTAAGTACTTGTAAAAAAAAAAAAAGAAATAAAACTTACCATTTGATGTCTTCTCTTTTAAAAAATCTTATTTTTTCAGCCCTAGAAAAGGCCAAATAAAAAAAACATAATATCCGTCGCACTTGAAAAAAAACCTGAGCGTAAAAAAAATCTGACGTAAAAAAAAACCCCAGACGCTGAAAAAATAATCCATGTTCACCCATGGAGGGCACCAGGCAAACTGAGCTCCGCAGGGCAGGGGAAGGCTTATAAGAGCACTCTGGTTGGTTGGTTTAAGCCATCCAATCAGAGTGCTCTGACAGTGCTCTGGCATTGGTTGGGGTTCGGGGGGAGGACAATAGGTACCCCCCCTTTTTTTACTTTAGGGCCCCCACCCACCGCTCAGGGGTGGGGGCCAGGGGGAGGACAATAGGTCCCTCCCTTTGAAGTATTTTAGAGCCCCCATCCGCCACTCAGGGGTGGGGGCTTGGGGGAGGACAATAGGCCCCCCCTTATCTTACTTTAGGGCCCCCACCCGCCACTCAGAGGTGGGGGCCGGTGGGGAGGACAGTAGGTCCCCCCCTATTCTTCTTTAGGGCCCCCATCCGCTGCTCAGGTTTGGGGGCCAGGGGGGAGGACAATAGGTCCCTCCCTTTGAAGTATTTTAGAGCCCCCATCCGCCACTCAGGGGTGGGGGCTTGGGGGAGGACAATAGGCCCCCCCTTATCTTACTTTAGGGCCCCCACCCGCCACTCAGGGGTGGGGGCCGGTAGGGAGGACAGTAGGTCCCCCCCTATTCTTCTTTAGGGCCCCCATCCGCTGCTCAGGTTTGGGGGCCAGGGGGAGGACAATAGGTCCCTCCCTTTGAAGTATTTTAGAGCCCCCATCCGCCACTCAGGGGTGGGGGCTTGGGGGAGGACAATAGGCCCCCCCTTATCTTACTTTAGGGCCCCCACCCGCCACTCAGGGGTGGGGGCCGGTGGGGAGGACAGTAGGTCCCCCCCTATTCTTCTTTAGGGCCCCCATCCGCTGCTCAGGTTTGGGGGCCAGGGGGAGGACAATAGGTCCCCCCTTATTCTTCTTTAGGGCCCCCACCCACCGCTCAGGGGTGGGGGCTGGGGGAGAGGACAATAGGCCCCCCTGAAGTAATTTAGGGCCCCCACCCACTGCTCAGGGGTGGGGGCTGGGGGAGCTATAGGTCCCCCCTTTAGTTTAAAAGACCCCACTCATGTGGCACAGGAGGGGGGCCCCGTTTTTTTTTTTTTTTACAGCGAGCAGCTTGTTTAATATACATGCCCCTACTTGCGGTAGGGGCATTTATATTAGCGAGTAGGGGTAGAATATACTAATACTAAGCGAGTAGGGGTAGAATATACTAATACTAAGTCATTTTTACTTAGTATTAGTAAATTTGGCTGAAATTAGGGAGTTATCTACTAAGCGGCTGCAAGAGCACATCCAAACTCCTGAAATTTCGAAGTCCCGAAATTCCGATGTGCCGAAGGTCCGAAGTTCCGAAGTTGCCGAAGTTTAGAAGTGTCGAAGTGCTGAAGTACCGAAGTTCCGAAGTGTCGAACCGAAGTGAAGAAGACCTGAATTTCGCAATGCCAAACCAAAATTTTTCCCCATGCACATCCCTAATGTTAAACTACCTATGTAATGTTACTCTGACATTAACCCTTCTCTTACCTTAACCTCCTTACCCTAACCACTTATAACATTATCTTTGACCCTGCATGCATTTCCATAGTTGCATACACTAATACAGATTCAGCCACAACACAATCAGAGCAGAAATATGCACATATATTTATATGCAGTTGTCAAATATGAATATATTCTTTTAAGATGTTTTGAGGCCTGCAATGTCCAGTTGATAAGTTCATTGTACTTACTTTATCTGCCTTATCTTGGGGAGGAGGGGGCACCATGGAATTATGTGCCTACTGGCCCCTGAAATGTAAATCAGGCCCTAAAGACCAACACAGATGAAGATATGGTGACGATGGACTGGAGGAGAGATTAATTAATATCCAAGCATTTTACATTGACAATATTATTTATCATTTAGGATCTATAGGGGGATTTCTGTAAAAATGAACATGACAGGTTCACTTTAACACTTTAACATCTCAAATTATATACATATATGTTATTTTGCCTGCTGCCATTGCTGGGAGACCAATAATGATCAATAATTCTTAACTGTAGGATAAATGTAGTTATGGTAGCGATTTGCAAGCCTTCGAAATGCCTGTGGCCCATACGTCAAGATCGACAAAATGTCACTTCTGGTCGGTGTACCTTCTGGGCAGTGACAGTCTGAACATGCTTGTGAGTAGAGAAGAGTCCTTTTTCCAATTTTATTTAATACTAACCACTGCACACTAGGAGCACTCCCAAAGAGTTGCCTTTTTCGAGATGCTTTGACCCAGTCCTCTAGCCATCACTATTTGAGTCACTCACATCTCTTCACTTGCCCATTTTTCCTGCTTCCAACACATGATATTCAAGAACTGACTTATCCCATTCCTTGACAGGTGCCATTGTAACAATATATATTCAATGTTATTCACTTCACCTGTCAGTGGTCCGGGAACCCCAGGTTCAAATCCCAGTCAGGTCACTTCACCAGAAAGTGTCAATGGGCAAGACATGTAATTATATATACCCCACCCACCTCAATAATATGAAAGTAACTTGAACCAAAAGAGTCATGCTGGTTCAGGCATCATCTGAAATAACAAGGTCCATGTCAGATGCTAGGGAACCAGGGCATTCTGATGATAAATGGGCCACTGAAACAAGCCAATCCTGGATAACCGTTAGCCTCCCAGGCCTCTTGTAGAGTACATGAGAAATTCACAAAAAAAACATATACCACCCAGGAGGGATGAGAAAATCGATTATTGTATTATTTTATATATAATACACACACACACTTGCCTACATGATCTAATACACGTTTTTTTATTAATCAGAGCTCCATCTCTCTCTTGGACCTTATCTCTGTCAGTACTGGGGGTGCGAAGAAAGGGCTAGATCCCTACTCAATCCATATCTAGTGCTGAAATTGGAGAGTTGTGCATGTAGCCTGGATCATGGTGACACCAGGTTTAATTAGCTGCTTGAACAATCCACTGGCTGTGGAAAAAAAAAATTATAATAAAAAAAACAAAAACAAAAACAATTCTCCATCCTGCCAATCTAAACCACACATTGATGCCATCCCTGAGTTTAATATCAAACCGTTTAATAGTTAGTTATAAACCAAGGGTCTACCTGATGATGTGGGACAACCACCATCTTAGCCGCATTGATAATGTGGAATTAACAGTTCAGTTTTATCAATTTAATTGGACCTGGTAGTGATGGTGATGGTGGAGGGAAAGCAGAATTTCTGAATAAATAATTAAATAAATAAATAAAATAAGCGTGCCTGTCTGTCTGTCTCTGTCTGTCATTATAATTAAATTAATTAAGTGAATAAATCCATGTATTAGCTGTTCATTCCATGCTTCAAACAGATTGATGTTATTTTTTGATTTTTATTCTTTCTTATGAACCTTCCTGCCCAAACAGCCTGGCCAGCAGCCCCAAAGGTAGGGAGTCTGGGTGGATTTAAATTAAAATTAAAGAAATAACAGAAAATGTGTGCGTGTGTGTGTGTCTGTTGGTGAATGTGTGTCTGTGAGTGAGTGTGTGTCTGTGAGTTAATGTGTGTCTGTCAGTGTGTGTCTTTGAGGGAGCCTGTGTGTCTGTCAGTGTGTGTCTGTCAGTGACTATGCGTGTGTGTGTCTAAGTGATTGTGTGTGTCTGTCAGTGTGTGTTTGTTGTGAGTGTGTGTCTGTCAGTGAGTGTGTGTCTGCATCATTGTGGATATGTGTGTCTGTGAGTGACTCAGAGAATGTGTGTGTCTGTCAGATAGTGTCAAATCAGTGAGTGTGTGTATGTCAGTGTATCTGAGAGTGTAAGTGTGACGGACCGCCTGACACCCCGACTGGGTGACTCCGCCGATCACTGATTCCTAGTAACTCTGAGTTCTTCCAAGCACTCCACCAGACCCCATCAGCACTGTAGACCCCTTAGCCGCAGCAGTTTGGCTGGGGTCTCGCTGTCCTCCACCCACCCTGAACCCAAGTCAGGGATCCAGCTTCCAGTGGGTAGACCTCTCCTACTCCAGAGAGTATAGTAGGATAGCTCTTTCAAGAGCTAGTGATATAGCTGGTATAGCTGTTCCCTACAATCACGAGATGAGGCTCTGTGTTGAGGGTGAAGTTAAACTGTTTAATGGCCGTCACAACTGGCCTTATATGCAAGGAACTTTACTAAACTCAATTATCTCCAGGCACAGAAAACACATATTTTACAAAAACACCGAAGTACCCCCAAAACACATGAAAACCCCACAAAAGTCATATCCCCTGATAACCCCGATCTGGGGGACCAACATATCCAAAAATCACCCCAGATCGGTTCAGGGGTTCGGGAATTCCATAGAAGTCATACATTTTGACCAACCCTGCACATGGTCTTATGCCCAAAACAGTTCCAGGGAATTAGGGCAAACAGGCGGTCTCTCTATCTGGAGTACAAAAGTACATAAATCACAGTTTTTCAAGGGCCCATAGTCTTTTGGCAGGAGGCTGGCAAGCAGGCCCCTCCAAGAACATGTGGCAGAGGCATTTATTGAAATCCCTACCTACACCACTCACCTTAAAAATAGTGAGGGGGGAACAATAACTAAGTACTTGTAAAAAAAAAAAAGAAATAAAACTTACCATTTGATGTCTTCTCTTTTAAAAAATCTTATTTTTTCAGCCCTAGAAAAGGCCAAATAAAAAAAACATAATATCCGTCGCACTTGAAAAAAAACCTGAGCGTAAAAAAAATCTGACGTAAAAAAAACCCCCAGACGCTGAAAAAATAATCCATGTTCACCCATGGAGGGCACCAGGCAAACTGAGCTCCGCAGGGCAGGGGAAGGCTTATAAGAGCACTCTGGTTGGTTGGTTTAAGCCATCCAATCAGAGTGCTCTGACAGTGCTCTGGCATTGGTTGGGGTTCGGGGGGAGGACAATAGGTACCCCCCCTTTTTTTACTTTAGGGCCCCCACCCACCGCTCAGGGGTGGGGGCCAGGGGGAGGACAATAGGTCCCTCCCTTTGAAGTATTTTAGAGCCCCCATCCGCCACTCAGGGGTGGGGGCTTGGGGGAGGACAATAGGCCCCCCTTATCTTACTTTAGGGCCCCCACCCGCCACTCAGAGGTGGGGGCCGGTGGGGAGGGCAGTAGGTCCCCCCCTATTCTTCTTTAGGGCCCCCATCCGCTGCTCAGGTTTGGGGGCCAGGGGGGAGGACAATAGGTCCCTCCCTTTGAAGTATTTTAGAGCCCCCATCCGCCACTCAGGGGTGGGGGCTTGGGGGAGGACAATAGGCCCCCCCTTATCTTACTTTAGGGCCCCCACCCGCCACTCAGGGGTGGGGGCCGGTGGGGAGGACAGTAGGTCCCCCCCTATTCTTCTTTAGGGCCCCCATCCGCTGCTCAGGTTTGGGGGCCAGGGGGAGGACAATAGGTCCCTCCCTTTGAAGTATTTTAGAGCCCCCATCCGCCACTCAGGGGTGGGGGCTTGGGGGAGGACAATAGGCCCCCCCTTATCTTACTTTAGGGCCCCCACCCGCCACTCAGGGGTGGGGGCCGGTGGGGAGGACAGTAGGTCCCCCCCTATTCTTCTTTAGGGCCCCCATCCGCTGCTCAGGTTTGGGGGCCAGGGGGAGGACAATAGGTCCCCCCTTATTCTTCTTTAGGGCCCCCACCCACCGCTCAGGGGTGGGGGCTGGGGGAGAGGACAATAGGCCCCCCTGAAGTAATTTAGGGCCCCCACCCACTGCTCAGGGGTGGGGGCTGGGGGAGCTATAGGTCCCCCCTTTAGTTTAAAAGACCCCACTCATGTGGCACAGGAGGGGGGCCCCGTTTTTTTTTTTTTTTACAGCGAGCAGCTTGTTTAATATACATGCCCCTACTTGCGGTAGGGGCATTTATATTAGCGAGTAGGGGTAGAATATACTAATACTAAGCGAGTAGGGGTAGAATATACTAATACTAAGTCATTTTTACTTAGTATTAGTAAATTTGGCTGAAATTAGGGAGTTATCTACTAAGCGGCTGCAAGAGCACATCCAAACTCCTGAAATTTCGAAGTCCCGAAATTCCGATGTGCCGAAGGTCCGAAGTTCCGAAGTTGCCGAAGTTTAGAAGTGTCGAAGTGCTGAAGTACCGAAGTTCCGAAGTGTCGAACCGAAGTGAAGAAGACCTGAATTTCGCAATGCCAAACCAAAATTTTTCCCCATGCACATCCCTAATGTTAAACTACCTATGTAATGTTACTCTGACATTAACACTTCTCTTACCTTAACCTCCTTACCCTAACCACTTATAACATTATCTTTGACCCTGCATGCATTTCCATAGTTGCATACACTAATACAGATTCAGCCACAACACAATCAGAGCAGAAATATGCACATATATTTATATGCAGTTGTCAAATATGAATATATTCTTTTAAGATGTTTTGAGGCCTGCAATGTCCAGTTGATAAGTTCATTGTACTTACTTTATCTGCCTTATCTTGGGGAGGAGGGGGCACCATGGAATTCTGTGCCTACTGGCCCCTGAAATGTAAATCAGGCCCTAAAGACCAACACAGATGAAGATATGGTGACGATGGACTGGAGGAGAGATTAATTAATATCCAAGCATTTTACATTGACAATATTATTTATCATTTAGGATCTATAGGGGGATTTCTGTAAAAATGAACATGACAGGTTCACTTTAACACTTTAACATCTCAAATTATATACATATATGTTATTTTGCCTGCTGCCATTGCTGGGAGACCAATAATGATCAATAATTCTTAACTGTAGGATAAATGTATTTATGGTAGCGATTTGCAAGCCTTCGAAATGCCTGTGGCCCATACGTCAAGATCGACAAAATGTCACTTCTGGTCGGTGTACCTTCTGGGCAGTGACAGTCTGAACATGCTTGTGAGTAGAGAAGAGTCCTTTTTCCAATTTTATTTAATACTAACCACTGCACACTAGGAGCACTCCCAAAGAGTTGCCTTTTTCGAGATGCTTTGACCCAGTCCTCTAGCCATCACTATTTGAGTCACTCACATCTCTTCACTTGCCCATTTTTCCTGCTTCCAACACATGATATTCAAGAACTGACTTATCCCATTCCTTGACAGGTGCCATTGTAACAATATATATTCAATGTTATTCACTTCACCTGTCAGTGGTCCGGGAACCCCAGGTTCAAATCCCAGTCAGGTCACTTCACCAGAAAGTGTCAATGGGCAAGACATGTAATTATATATACCCCACCCACCTCAATAATATGAAAGTAACTTGAACCAAAAGAGTCATGCTGGTTCAGGCATCATCTGAAATAACAAGGTCCATGTCAGATGCTAGGGAACCAGGGCATTCTGATGATAAATGGGCCACTGAAACAAGCCAATCCTGGATAACCGTTAGCCTCCCAGGCCTCTTGTAGAGTACATGAGAAATTCACAAAAAAAACATATACCACCCAGGAGGGATGAGAAAATCGATTATTGTATTATTTTATATATAATACACACACACACTTGCCTACATGATCTAATACACGTTTTTTTATTAATCAGAGCTCCATCTCTCTCTTGGACCTTATCTCTGTCAGTACTGGGGGTGCGAAGAAAGGGCTAGATCCCTACTCAATCCATATCTAGTGCTGAAATTGGAGAGTTGTGCATGTAGCCTGGATCATGGTGACACCAGGTTTAATTAGCTGCTTGAACAATCCACTGGCTGTGGAAAAAAAAAATTATAATAAAAAAAACAAAAACAAAAACAATTCTCCATCCTGCCAATCTAAACCACACATTGATGCCATCCCTGAGTTTAATATCAAACCGTTTAATAGTTAGTTATAAACCAAGGGTCTACCTGATGATGTGGGACAACCACCATCTTAGCCGCATTGATAATGTGGAATTAACAGTTCAGTTTTATCAATTTAATTGGACCTGGTAGTGATGGTGATGGTGGAGGGAAAGCAGAATTTCTGAATAAATAATTAAATAAATAAATAAAATAAGCGTGCCTGTCTGTCTGTCTCTCTCTATATATATACACACATACAAAAAATACATTATAATTAAATTAATTAAGTGAATAAATCCATGTATTAGCTGTTCATTCCATGCTTCAAACAGATTGATGTTATTTTTTTATTCTTATTCTTTCTTATGAACCTTCCTGCCCAAACAGCCTGGCCAGCAGCCCCAAAGGTAGGGAGTCTGGGTGGATTTAAATTAAAATTAAAGAAATAACAGAAAATGTGTGCGTGTGTGTGTCTGGCTGTTAGTTTGTGTGTATGTCTGTCTGTGAGTCTGTGTGTG
Organism: Pelobates fuscus; assembly: GCF_036172605.1. Taxonomy (NCBI): domain Eukaryota; kingdom Metazoa; phylum Chordata; class Amphibia; order Anura; family Pelobatidae; genus Pelobates; species Pelobates fuscus. Next base: position 99,305,338 of record NC_086319.1, on the reverse strand, counting down.
TATATCTGTCAGTGTGTGTGTGTCTGTTGGTGAATGTGTGTCTGTGAGTGAGTGTGTGTCTGTGAGTTAATGTGTGTCTGTCAGTGTGTGTCTTTGAGGGAGCCTGTGTGTCTGTCAGTGTGTGTCTGTCAGTGACTATGCGTGTGTGTGTCTAAGTGATTGTGTGTGTCTGTCAGTGTGTGTTTGTTGTGAGTGTGTGTCTGTCAGTGAGTGTGTGTCTGCATCATTGTGGATATGTGTGTCTGTGAGTGACTCAGAGAATGTGTGTGTCTGTCAGATAGTGTCAAATCAGTGAGTGTGTGTATGTCAGTGTATCTGAGAGTGTAAGTGTGACGGACCGCCTGACACCCCGACTGGGTGACTCCGCCGATCACTGATTCCTAGTAACTCTGAGTTCTTCCAAGCACTCCACCAGACCCCATCAGCACTGTAGACCCCTTAGCCGCAGCAGTTTGGCTGGGGTCTCGCTGTCCTCCACCCACCCTGAACCCAAGTCAGGGATCCAGCTTCCAGTGGGTAGACCTCTCCTACTCCAGAGAGTATAGTAGGATAGCTCTTTCAAGAGCTAGTGATATAGCTGGTATAGCTGTTCCCTACAATCACGAGATGAGGCTCTGTGTTGAGGGTGAAGTTAAACTGTTTAATGGCCGTCACAACTGGCCTTATATGCAAGGAACTTTACTAAACTCAATTATCTCCAGGCACAGAAAACACATATTTTACAAAAACACCAAAGTACCCCCAAAACACATGAAAACCCCACAAAAGTCATATCCCCTGATAACCCCGATCTGGGGGACCAACATATCCAAAAATCACCCCAGATCGGTTCAGGGGTTCGGGAATTCCATAGAAGTCATACATTTTGACCAACCCTGCACATGGTCTTATGCCCAAAACAGTTCCAGGGAATTAGGGCAAACAGGCGGTCTCTCTTTCTGGAGTACAAAAGTACATAAATCACAGTTTTTCAAGGGCCCATAGTCTTTTGGCAGGAGGCTGGCAAGCAGGCCCCTCCAAGAACATGTGGCAGAGGCATTTATTGAAATCCCTACCTACACCACTCACCTTAAAAATAGTGAGGGGGGAACAATAACTAAGTACTTGTAAAAAAAAAAAAAGAAATAAAACTTACCATTTGATGTCTTCTCTTTTAAAAAATCTTATTTTTTCAGCCCTAGAAAAGGCCAAATAAAAAAAACATAATATCCGTCGCACTTGAAAAAAAACCTGAGCGTAAAAAAAATCTGACGTAAAAAAAACCCCCAGACGCTGAAAAAATAATCCATGTTCACCCATGGAGGGCACCAGGCAAACTGAGCTCCGCAGGGCAGGGGAAGGCTTATAAGAGCACTCTGGTTGGTTGGTTTAAGCCATCCAATCAGAGTGCTCTGACAGTGCTCTGGCATTGGTTGGGGTTCGGGGGGAGGACAATAGGTACCCCCCCTTTTTTTACTTTAGGGCCCCCACCCACCGCTCAGGGGTGGGGGCCAGGGGGAGGACAATAGGTCCCTCCCTTTGAAGTATTTTAGAGCCCCCATCCGCCACTCAGGGGTGGGGGCTTGGGGGAGGACAATAGGCCCCCCTTATCTTACTTTAGGGCCCCCACCCGCCACTCAGAGGTGGGGGCCGGTGGGGAGGGCAGTAGGTCCCCCCCTATTCTTCTTTAGGGCCCCCATCCGCTGCTCAGGTTTGGGGGCCAGGGGGGAGGACAATAGGTCCCTCCCTTTGAAGTATTTTAGAGCCCCCATCCGCCACTCAGGGGTGGGGGCTTGGGGGAGGACAATAGGCCCCCCCTTATCTTACTTTAGGGCCCCCACCCGCCACTCAGGGGTGGGGGCCGGTGGGGAGGACAGTAGGTCCCCCCCTATTCTTCTTTAGGGCCCCCATCCGCTGCTCAGGTTTGGGGGCCAGGGGGAGGACAATAGGTCCCTCCCTTTGAAGTATTTTAGAGCCCCCATCCGCCACTCAGGGGTGGGGGCTTGGGGGAGGACAATAGGCCCCCCCTTATCTTACTTTAGGGCCCCCACCCGCCACTCAGGGGTGGGGGCCGGTGGGGAGGACAGTAGGTCCCCCCCTATTCTTCTTTAGGGCCCCCATCCGCTGCTCAGGTTTGGGGGCCAGGGGGAGGACAATAGGTCCCCCCTTATTCTTCTTTAGGGCCCCCACCCACCGCTCAGGGGTGGGGGCTGGGGGAGAGGACAATAGGCCCCCCTGAAGTAATTTAGGGCCCCCACCCACTGCTCAGGGGTGGGGGCTGGGGGAGCTATAGGTCCCCCCTTTAGTTTAAAAGACCCCACTCATGTGGCACAGGAGGGGGGCCCCGTTTTTTTTTTTTTTTTACAGCGAGCAGCTTGTTTAATATACATGCCCCTACTTGCGGTAGGGGCATTTATATTAGCGAGTAGGGGTAGAATATACTAATACTAAGCGAGTAGGGGTAGAATATACTAATACTAAGTCATTTTTACTTAGTATTAGTAAATTTGGCTGAAATTAGGGAGTTATCTACTAAGCGGCTGCAAGAGCACATCCAAACTCCTGAAATTTCGAAGTCCCGAAATTCCGATGTGCCGAAGGTCCGAAGTTCCGAAGTTGCCGAAGTTTAGAAGTGTCGAAGTGCTGAAGTACCGAAGTTCCGAAGTGTCGAACCGAAGTGAAGAAGACCTGAATTTCGCAATGCCAAACCAAAATTTTTCCCCATGCACATCCCTAATGTTAAACTACCTATGTAATGTTACTCTGACATTAACACTTCTCTTACCTTAACCTCCTTACCCTAACCACTTATAACATTATCTTTGACCCTGCATGCATTTCCATAGTTGCATACACTAATACAGATTCAGCCACAACACAATCAGAGCAGAAATATGCACATATATTTATATGCAGTTGTCAAATATGAATATATTCTTTTAAGATGTTTTGAGGCCTGCAATGTCCAGTTGATAAGTTCATTGTACTTACTTTATCTGCCTTATCTTGGGGAGGAGGGGGCACCATGGAATTCTGTGCCTACTGGCCCCTGAAATGTAAATCAGGCCCTAAAGACCAACACAGATGAAGATATGGTGACGATGGACTGGAGGAGAGATTAATTAATATCCAAGCATTTTACATTGACAATATTAATATTTATCATTTAGGATCTATAGGGGGATTTCTGTAAAAATGAACATGACAGGTTCACTTTAACACTTTAACATCTCAAATTATATACATATATGTTATTTTGCCTGCTGCCATTGCTGGGAGACCAATAATGATCAATAATTCTTAACTGTAGGATAAATGTATTTATGGTAGCGATTTGCAAGCCTTCGAAATGCCTGTGGCCCATACGTCAAGATCGACAAAATGTCACTTCTGGTCGGTGTACCTTCTGGGCAGTGACAGTCTGAACATGCTTGTGAGTAGAGAAGAGTCCTTTTTCCAATTTTATTTAATACTAACCACTGCACACTAGGAGCACTCCCAAAGAGTTGCCTTTTTCGAGATGCTTTGACCCAGTCCTCTAGCCATCACTATTTGAGTCACTCACATCTCTTCACTTGCCCATTTTTCCTGCTTCCAACACATGATATTCAAGAACTGACTTATCCCATTCCTTGACAGGTGCCATTGTAACAATATATATTCAATGTTATTCACTTCACCTGTCAGTGGTCCGGGAACCCCAGGTTCAAATCCCAGTCAGGTCACTTCACCAGAAAGTGTCAATGGGCAAGACATGTAATTATATATACCCCACCCACCTCAATAATATGAAAGTAACTTGAACCAAAAGAGTCATGCTGGTTCAGGCATCATCTGAAATAACAAGGTCCATGTCAGATGCTAGGGAACCAGGGCATTCTGATGATAAATGGGCCACTGAAACAAGCCAATCCTGGATAACCGTTAGCCTCCCCGGCCTCTTGTAGAGTACATGAGAAATTCACAAAAAAAACATATACCACCCAGGAGGGATGAGAAAATCGATTATTGTATTATTTTATATATAATACACACACACACTTGCCTACATGATCTAATACACGTTTTTTTATTAATCAGAGCTCCATCTCTCTCTTGGACCTTATCTCTGTCAGTACTGGGGGTGCGAAGAAAGGGCTAGATCCCTACTCAATCCATATCTAGTGCTGAAATTGGAGAGTTGTGCATGTAGCCTGGATCATGGTGACACCAGGTTTAATTAGCTGCTTGAACAATCCACTGGCTGTGGAAAAAAAAAATTATAATAAAAAAAACAAAAACAAAAACAATTCTCCATCCTGCCAATCTAAACCACACATTGATGCCATCCCTGAGTTTAATATCAAACCGTTTAATAGTTAGTTATAAACCAAGGGTCTACCTGATGATGTGGGACAACCACCATCTTAGCCGCATTGATAATGTGGAATTAACAGTTCAGTTTTATCAATTTAATTGGACCTGGTAGTGATGGTGATGGTGGAGGGAAAGCAGAATTTCTGAATAAATAATTAAATAAATAAATAAAATAAGCGTGCCTGTCTGTCTGTCTCTCTCTATATATATACACACATACAAAAAATACATTATAATTAAATTAATTAAGTGAATAAATCCATGTATTAGCTGTTCATTCCATGCTTCAAACAGATTGATGTTATTTTTTTATTTTTATTCTTTCTTATGAACCTTCCTGCCCAAACAGCCTGGCCAGCAGCCCCAAAGGTAGGGAGTCTGGGTGGATTTAAATTAAAATTAAAGAAATAACAGAAAATGTGTGCGTGTGTGTGTCTGGCTGTTAGTTTGTGTGTATGTCTGTCTGTGAGTCTGTGTGTGTATATCTGTCAGTGTGTGTGTGTCTGTTGGTGAATGTGTGTCTGTGAGTGAGTGTGTGTCTGTGAGTTAATGTGTGTCTGTCAGTGTGTGTCTTTGAGGGAGCCTGTGTGTCTGTCAGTGTGTGTCTGTCAGTGACTATGCGTGTGTGTGTCTAAGTGATTGTGTGTGTCTGTCAGTGTGTGTTTGTTGTGAGTGTGTGTCTGTCAGTGAGTGTGTGTCTGCATCATTGTGGATATGTGTGTCTGTGAGTGACTCAGAGAATGTGTGTGTCTGTCAGATAGTGTCAAATCAGTGAGTGTGTGTATGTCAGTGTATCTGAGAGTGTAAGTGTGACGGACCGCCTGACACCCCGACTGGGTGACTCCGCCGATCACTGATTCCTAGTAACTCTGAGTTCTTCCAAGCACTCCACCAGACCCCATCAGCACTGTAGACCCCTTAGCCGCAGCAGTTTGGCTGGGGTCTCGCTGTCCTCCACCCACCCTGAACCCAAGTCAGGGATCCAGCTTCCAGTGGGTAGACCTCTCCTACTCCAGAGAGTATAGTAGGATAGCTCTTTCAAGAGCTAGTGATATAGCTGGTATAGCTGTTCCCTACAATCACGAGATGAGGCTCTGTGTTGAGGGTGAAGTTAAACTGTTTAATGGCCGTCACAACTGGCCTTATATGCAAGGAACTTTACTAAACTCAATTATCTCCAGGCACAGAAAACACATATTTTACAAAAACACCAAAGTACCCCCAAAACACATGAAAACCCCACAAAAGTCATATCCCCTGATAACCCCGATCTGGGGGACCAACATATCCAAAAATCACCCCAGATCGGTTCAGGGGTTCGGGAATTCCATAGAAGTCATACATTTTGACCAACCCTGCACATGGTCTTATGCCCAAAACAGTTCCAGGGAATTAGGGCAAACAGGCGGTCTCTCTTTCTGGAGTACAAAAGTACATAAATCACAGTTTTTCAAGGGCCCATAGTCTTTTGGCAGGAGGCTGGCAAGCAGGCCCCTCCAAGAACATGTGGCAGAGGCATTTATTGAAATCCCTACCTACACCACTCACCTTAAAAATAGTGAGGGGGGAACAATAACTAAGTACTTGTAAAAAAAAAAAAAGAAATAAAACTTACCATTTGATGTCTTCTCTTTTAAAAAATCTTATTTTTTCAGCCCTAGAAAAGGCCAAATAAAAAAAACATAATATCCGTCGCACTTGAAAAAAAACCTGAGCGTAAAAAAAATCTGACGTAAAAAAAACCCCCAGACGCTGAAAAAATAATCCATGTTCACCCATGGAGGGCACCAGGCAAACTGAGCTCCGCAGGGCAGGGGAAGGCTTATAAGAGCACTCTGGTTGGTTGGTTTAAGCCATCCAATCAGAGTGCTCTGACAGTGCTCTGGCATTGGTTGGGGTTCGGGGGGAGGACAATAGGTACCCCCCCTTTTTTTACTTTAGGGCCCCCACCCACCGCTCAGGGGTGGGGGCCAGGGGGAGGACAATAGGTCCCTCCCTTTGAAGTATTTTAGAGCCCCCATCCGCCACTCAGGGGTGGGGGCTTGGGGGAGGACAATAGGCCCCCCTTATCTTACTTTAGGGCCCCCACCCGCCACTCAGAGGTGGGGGCCGGTGGGGAGGACAGTAGGTCCCCCCCTATTCTTCTTTAGGGCCCCCATCCGCTGCTCAGGTTTGGGGGCCAGGGGGGAGGACAATAGGTCCCTCCCTTTGAAGTATTTTAGAGCCCCCATCCGCCACTCAGGGGTGGGGGCTTGGGGGAGGACAATAGGCCCCCCCTTATCTTACTTTAGGGCCCCCACCCGCCACTCAGGGGTGGGGGCCGGTGGGGAGGACAGTAGGTCCCCCCCTATTCTTCTTTAGGGCCCCCATCCGCTGCTCAGGTTTGGGGGCCAGGGGGAGGACAATAGGTCCCTCCCTTTGAAGTATTTTAGAGCCCCCATCCGCCACTCAGGGGTGGGGGCTTGGGGGAGGACAATAGGCCCCCCCTTATCTTACTTTAGGGCCCCCACCCGCCACTCAGGGGTGGGGGCCGGTGGGGAGGACAGTAGGTCCCCCCCTATTCTTCTTTAGGGCCCCCATCCGCTGCTCAGGTTTGGGGGCCAGGGGGAGGACAATAGGTCCCCCCTTATTCTTCTTTAGGGCCCCCACCCACCGCTCAGGGGTGGGGGCTGGGGGAGAGGACAATAGGCCCCCCTGAAGTAATTTAGGGCCCCCACCCACTGCTCAGGGGTGGGGGCTGGGGGAGCTATAGGTCCCCCCTTTAGTTTAAAAGACCCCACTCATGTGGCACAGGAGGGGGGCCCCGTTTTTTTTTTTTTTTTACAGCGAGCAGCTTGTTTAATATACATGCCCCTACTTGCGGTAGGGGCATTTATATTAGCGAGTAGGGGTAGAATATACTAATACTAAGCGAGTAGGGGTAGAATATACTAATACTAAGTCATTTTTACTTAGTATTAGTAAATTTGGCTGAAATTAGGGAGTTATCTACTAAGCGGCTGCAAGAGCACATCCAAACTCCTGAAATTTCGAAGTCCCGAAATTCCGATGTGCCGAAGGTCCGAAGTTCCGAAGTTGCCGAAGTTTAGAAGTGTCGAAGTGCTGAAGTACCGAAGTTCCGAAGTGTCGAACCGAAGTGAAGAAGACCTGAATTTCGCAATGCCAAACCAAAATTTTTCCCCATGCACATCCCTAATGTTAAACTACCTATGTAATGTTACTCTGACATTAACACTTCTCTTACCTTAACCTCCTTACCCTAACCACTTATAACATTATCTTTGACCCTGCATGCATTTCCATAGTTGCATACACTAATACAGATTCAGCCACAACACAATCAGAGCAGAAATATGCACATATATTTATATGCAGTTGTCAAATATGAATATATTCTTTTAAGATGTTTTGAGGCCTGCAATGTCCAGTTGATAAGTTCATTGTACTTACTTTATCTGCCTTATCTTGGGGAGGAGGGGGCACCATGGAATTCTGTGCCTACTGGCCCCTGAAATGTAAATCAGGCCCTAAAGACCAACACAGATGAAGATATGGTGACGATGGACTGGAGGAGAGATTAATTAATATCCAAGCATTTTACATTGACAATATTATTTATCATTTAGGATCTATAGGGGGATTTCTGTAAAAATGAACATGACAGGTTCACTTTAACACTTTAACATCTCAAATTATATACATATATGTTATTTTGCCTGCTGCCATTGCTGGGAGACCAATAATGATCAATAATTCTTAACTGTAGGATAAATGTATTTATGGTAGCGATTTGCAAGCCTTCGAAATGCCTGTGGCCCATACGTCAAGATCGACAAAATGTCACTTCTGGTCGGTGTACCTTCTGGGCAGTGACAGTCTGAACATGCTTGTGAGTAGAGAAGAGTCCTTTTTCCAATTTTATTTAATACTAACCACTGCACACTAGGAGCACTCCCAAAGAGTTGCCTTTTTCGAGATGCTTTGACCCAGTCCTCTAGCCATCACTATTTGAGTCACTCACATCTCTTCACTTGCCCATTTTTCCTGCTTCCAACACATGATATTCAAGAACTGACTTATCCCATTCCTTGACAGGTGCCATTGTAACAATATATATTCAATGTTATTCACTTCACCTGTCAGTGGTCCGGGAACCCCAGGTTCAAATCCCAGTCAGGTCACTTCACCAGAAAGTGTCAATGGGCAAGACATGTAATTATATATACCCCACCCACCTCAATAATATGAAAGTAACTTGAACCAAAAGAGTCATGCTGGTTCAGGCATCATCTGAAATAACAAGGTCCATGTCAGATGCTAGGGAACCAGGGCATTCTGATGATAAATGGGCCACTGAAACAAGCCAATCCTGGATAACCGTTAGCCTCCCAGGCCTCTTGTAGAGTACATGAGAAATTCACAAAAAAAACATATACCACCCAGGAGGGATGAGAAAATCGATTATTGTATTATTTTATATATAATACACACACACACTTGCCTACATGATCTAATACACGTTTTTTTATTAATCAGAGCTCCATCTCTCTCTTGGACCTTATCTCTGTCAGTACTGGGGGTGCGAAGAAAGGGCTAGATCCCTACTCAATCCATATCTAGTGCTGAAATTGGAGAGTTGTGCATGTAGCCTGGATCATGGTGACACCAGGTTTAATTAGCTGCTTGAACAATCCACTGGCTGTGGAAAAAAAAAATTATAATAAAAAAACAAAAACAAAAACAATTCTCCATCCTGCCAATCTAAACCACACATTGATGCCATCCCTGAGTTTAATATCAAACCGTTTAATAGTTAGTTATAAACCAAGGGTCTACCTGATGATGTGGGGCAACCACCATCTTAGCCGCATTGATAATGTGGAATTAACAGTTCAGTTTTATCAATTTAATTGGACCTGGTAGTGATGGTGATGGTGGAGGGAAAGCAGAATTTCTGAATAAATAATTAAATAAATAAATAAAATAAGCGTGCCTGTCTGTCTGTCTCTCTCTATATATATACACACATACAAAAAAATACATTATAATTAAATTAATTAAGTGAATAAATCCATGTATTAGCTGTTCATTCCATGCTTCAAACAGATTGATGTTATTTTTTTATTTTTATTCTTTCTTATGAACCTTCCTGCCCAAACAGCCTGGCCAGCAGCCCCAAAGATAGGGAGTCTGGGTGGATTTAAATTAAAATTAAAGAAATAACAGAAAATGTGTGCGTGTGTGTGTCTGGCTGTTAGTTTGTGTGTATGTCTGTCTGTGAGTCTGTGTGTGTATATCTGTCAGTGTGTGTGTGTCTGTTGGTGAATGTGTGTCTGTGAGTGAGTGTGTGTCTGTGAGTTAATGTGTGTCTGTCAGTGTGTGTCTTTGAGGGAGCCTGTGTGTCTGTCAGTGTGTGTCTGTCAGTGACTATGCGTGTGTGTGTCTAAGTGATTGTGTGTGTCTGTCAGTGTGTGTTTGTTGTGAGTGTGTGTCTGTCAGTGAGTGTGTGTCTGCATCATTGTGGATATGTGTGTCTGTGAGTGACTCAGAGAATGTGTGTGTCTGTCAGATAGTGTCAAATCAGTGAGTGTGTGTATGTCAGTGTATCTGAGAGTGTAAGTGTGACGGACCGCCTGACACCCCGACTGGGTGACTCCGCCGATCACTGATTCCTAGTAACTCTGAGTTCTTCCAAGCACTCCACCAGACCCCATCAGCACTGTAGACCCCTTAGCCGCAGCAGTTTGGCTGGGGTCTCGCTGTCCTCCACCCACCCTGAACCCAAGTCAGGGATCCAGCTTCCAGTGGGTAGACCTCTCCTACTCCAGAGAGTATAGTAGGATAGCTCTTTCAAGAGCTAGTGATATAGCTGGTATAGCTGTTCCCTACAATCACGAGATGAGGCTCTGTGTTGAGGGTGAAGTTAAACTGTTTAATGGCCGTCACAACTGGCCTTATATGCAAGGAACTTTACTAAACTCAATTATCTCCAGGCACAGAAAACACATATTTTACAAAAACACCAAAGTACCCCCAAAACACATGAAAACCCCACAAAAGTCATATCCCCTGATAACCCCGATCTGGGGGACCAACATATCCCAAAATCACCCCAGATCGGTTCAGGGGTTCGGGAATTCCATAGAAGTCATACATTTTGACCAACCCTGCACATGGTCTTATGCCCAAAACAGTTCCAGGGAATTAGGGCAAACAGGCGGTCTCTCTTTCTGGAGTACAAAAGTACATAAATCACAGTTTTTCAAGGGCCCATAGTCTTTTGGCAGGAGGCTGGCAAGCAGGCCCCTCCAAGAACATGTGGCAGAGGCATTTATTGAAATCCCTACCTACACCACTCACCTTAAAAATAGTGAGGGGGGAACAATAACTAAGTACTTGTAAAAAGAAAAAAAGAAATAAAACTTACCATTTGATGTCTTCTCTTTTAAAAAATCTTATTTTTTCAGCCCTAGAAAAGGCCAAATAAAAAAAACATAATATCCGTCGCACTTGAAAAAAAACCTGAGCGTAAAAAAAATCTGACGTAAAAAAAAACCGTATTTACAAAAAGGTAGACTTAGGTGGAGAAGAGGAACCTCCTCAGCCCCAATCCTGATCCACCCAATAGGAGACCCCTCCCTTCGGTAATGCTTTGCGATAAAACTTAACGTTTATTATAATAAAAATAAAATGATCTATATATGTGTAAACACCAAAAATAATAAAAAGTGAAAAAAAGTGGTGAGAAAAAAATATATAAAATGATAAGGAGAGCCACAAAAATAATATTGATTATAATAACTGTGGGTGTAGACCATAATCTGTAATGTATATTAGGTCCTCCCGAAAACACCCTAAATAAGACTCCAGCAAGTGGGCTCAATAGCCCGATAGGGTGAGATATAGAGAGAGGAGCTCAAAAATAGGTATAGAAACCTGGTGCACTTGGTAACAATATTGGAAATAGATTGTATCAAGTGCACATAGTGCTCAATTGCCCTTAAATCTCTGTGTTGTGGGATCAAGTACACATTATTGCTCAGTTGTAAAAAATGCCTATTAGGTGTGGACCATAATCTATAATATATATAGTCCTCCCAGAAAAAATACACCCCAAATAGGATTACAGCAAATGGCCTCTTATTGCCAAACTAGGATGAATTATGGAGAGAAGAGCTCAAAATAAGTATAAAAATCTGGTGTACCAGGTAACAATATTGAAAACAAATTGTATCTAGTGCACCTTATTACTCCGTTGCTCTTAGGACCCTGTTAGTAGGGATGTCTTAACAAGTTCACATTGTTGCCCCATAGCTTCAGAATCCCTGTATTTGGGATATTGAATTGTAACTTGTTGCTTACTTTTAACTTTGTTATCACTGAAAAGCAGTGGAGCTAAATTGCAGACTTGTCACAGCTAAATGCACAAACATTGAAAGCCCCTTCTCTCGAGGGATCCACCTCCCAAACCCCCAGATCACACGAAAAGAGCTGAGCATCCAAAGCTCCTCTTTATAGAATAAAATGATTAATTCAACATCCTCAGCCCCCAGATTCATAAATCTAAAGCTCGCTGGAATCTTAGATACGTGGCTTCTCCTGACTAAATTAACCTAACGCGCGTTTCAGCGCCAGATGCGCCTTCGTCAGAGGTATAGTATCAGGCTGTCCCTCGCGCGACTCTTTTATATGAATACCGGGTCGGAAAACAGTGGGCGTGTCAAAGACTTGTTCGCGCCAAAAAGTTCCGTTCAGATGGGTGCCGCCCCCTTGTAAACGTCATCTGTTGATTGGCAGGGATTCTGAAGGTCCTCCCTGGTGCACTGTCGTCTAAACGTTCATTTCATATTGAACAAATTGACGATCTGTGTCATTTTGTATCTAGTGGATCAGACTAGGATTAGTCTGTATCCACTATTAGTCTGCATGGTCCAGCTAATAATCCTCCTTGCACAAAATTTTAGAGGAGCATTTGTCCATAATATATACACATATGCAGTGATGCATCAGTGATACGAAGATATATTTGTGCCTACTTATATAAATGTTAGCATGATCCAAGTCCTTATTTAAAGGGGCAGGATCCAAAAAATCTATGCATCCATATCTAAATATATGTAATATGTAATAAACGGATCCATATTTGTCTAGGAGCACAGGATCTGTGTCCTGGTTATTTAAAGGGACGGGACTAGACAAAAACTTAGTGTATATACAAATCTCCTTTGGTTCTTTAACCACGTTTCCTTAAATATAGATGTTGTATCGCTAGTCCACTTCTGTAATTAAGGGGCCGAGGGACATTAAAAAAACCAAACTTTAACACACAAATAACTAAAGTATTTACACAAATTGTTATATATACATATATACAGTTAAAGTAATTTGCATTACTACTGATGTTAAATATTGTCTACTGTGAAACTCATTTTAGTTTTCAATGAAGGGCGTGAATGTAAACCCTTCATTTAGTCCGTTAGGGGCCAGTGTATTGAATTTGTAGATCCAATAGCATTCTCTCTTGAGAAGAGTACGGTCCAGGTCGCCTCCTCTGCGTCCTAGCTGGATCTTCTCTATACCCGCAAACTTGATTCCCCGTGTGTCACCTTGGTGTTCATTTCTAACATGTCTAGAGACTGGGGTATCTCTAAAGTTCCTAACTGAATGTATGTGTTCCATAACTCGCCTCTTGAAGGGGCGAATAGTTTTCCCCACATATCTCAGGCCACACACACATATCAGTAGGTATATAATCCCCTTCGTATTACAATTAAAAAATTGTTTAATCTGACATGTTGATTGGTCAATCAAGTCTGGGAGAACTTTAGAATCTTTTAACATATAATGGCAGGCCATTTTTTACAACTGAGCAATAATGTGTACTTGATCCCACAACACAGAGATTTAAGGGCAATTGAGCACTATGTGCACTTGATACAATCTATTTCCAATATTGTTACCAAGTGCACCAGGTTTCTATACCTATTTTTGAGCTCCTCTCTCTATATCTCACCCTATCGGGCTATTGAGCCCACTTGCTGGAGTCTTATTTAGGGTGTTTTCGGGAGGACCTAATATACATTACAGATTATGGTCTACACCCACAGTTATTATAATCAATATTATTTTTGTGGCTCTCCTTATCATTTTATATATTTTTTTCTCACCACTTTTTTTTCACTTTTTATTATTTTTGGTGTTTACACATATATAGATCATTTTATTTTTATTATAATAAACGTTAAGTTTTATCGCAAAGCATTACCGAAGGGAGGGGTCTCCTATTGGGTGGATCAGGATTGGGGCTGAGGAGGTTCCTCTTCTCCACCTAGGTCTACCTTTTTGTAAATATTATTCTTTCCCACGTATGTAAGGGTTACCCCCTTGTTTGGATTCCCCTGGCACACTCAGAGGCCGGTTGACTTAGTCACTGGCTTCTTTTCTTTTTCTTTCTTGACTTAAGTTGTTTAAACTGGTTTTAGTACCTGCAAAAGTGTGTCTTATTCCCTACTATTGTGTAAACTCAAAAATATGGCCAGTTTCCTGAATCAACTAAAGGACCCAAATCAATGGTGCCTAGATGCTGAGAAAGTATTCTCAGACAAAGAATGTGCATTCCTCTCCACAGATATGAACATAGAATCAAAATTTAGACAACTATCGAATTTCTGTAAACAACAGATTAGGAAGGGGTGGGAAATCTCATCCCTCCAAAATTACCTCAATAAATCGATGATACCAAGGGGTCTCAGGGTACAAATTATGCCCAACACCAATATAAATGATGCCACCCTCCTTAAAGAATGGGAAGAGGCGGCAAATCTCTGTTCTCGAACCTTTATGGATATAATATGTAGATTCGAAAGTAAAAAACTTACAGAGGTCAATGATAAAGTAAATGAGGCAGTTGAAGCCACACAACAGTTTAAAGAAGACCCTAACTTTAATACTCAGGAAGTCAGTCTCCAACAGAATCTTAATAAATACAGGGATTCCATTAAGAATCGGAAACATAGGAAATTCCTGAGGGACCACCAAGATTACAAGAATGAACGTGTCTATAGGAAATTCAGAAAGGTTACACATGTGGAATCCGATCAAAACACTACATCTGAGTACGAGACCTCAGACACAGACAATGAGGACACCAACATGGCCTCTGTATCCCGTACGAACGAACAATCAAAGGGTATCCTAAAAAAAGGGGTTACTTTTTTAGGGCAGAGCCCTCGAGAGGGGGAAATGCCATCACAATACAGACAGACAAGATACAGGGGGAGGGCACGAAAAAGATACTAGACACCAACACAAAGGTCCTCAATCTCTCTGACACTATACTTACTGACCCACAATATCAGGTCCTGAGGAAGGGTTTATCGTTTGTCCCGGTACCCCCTTTCAACAAGTTTGACTGGATAAAGGATATCCACTTGTTTGGCAGACGTCTGGCCTTACATAAATACTTTCTGACTATCAATGAAAAAAGAGCTCGAGAATTGGGCTTCAGTGTCAGAGAATTTCAGTGTTTGAATGACCTTGTATCTCTGTTGGAAGACAATGATGAGACCTCCCCATACCCCTACACAGACTTGGGCCCCAGAAGTAAATTTACACCGAACATCAAAGACTTCAAAAATATAGATATGTTCGTTGAATCAGTATGTAAAATGGTAGAGAAACTCAAAATAGATTCCTTGGAACCTCGACCCCATAGTAATCTTTCAAGGGATGAGTGGCGAGCCCTCCGTGTCCTGCAGGACAACGAGGACATCATTATTAAACCGGCAGATAAAGGGGGGAACATTGTTGTTTTAAACAGAGCGCACTATATTCAGCTTGCAAACAACATACTCAAGGATGATACAACTTACCGTACATTGAGCTCTGATCCCTCCATCAAATTTCTGTCAGACCTTAAATGTGTCTTGGACTCAGCATTTGATGACGGCATACTGGGTAGGAGAGAACATGCCTACATCTATACTAAAAATCCGGTGGTGTCTACGTTCTACTGCCTACCCAAGGTGCACAAGAAATATACTCAATTAACAGCTAGACCGATTGTGTCAGGGTCAAATAATCTAACAAGTAGGGCCAGTCAGTATCTTGACAAAATACTTAGACCATTTGTGGAAAAACTACCGTCCTACTTGAGAGATACAAAGGACACATTGAAGTGCCTAACGTCTCTCAATCTACCTAGAGGTGCACTTCTGTGTAGCCTCGATGTAGAGGCCCTGTACTCCTCAATCCCCCACACCCTGGGACTGGCACATACTAAATGCTACCTAGATACACGGGGACTGAGACACGAGCACCACACGCAATTCGTAATAGAGTTGCTGAGGTTTGTGCTAACCCACAACTTCTTTCTCTTTAATGGCCAACTCTACCACCAGGTGCAGGGCACAGCTATGGGCACGTCTTGTGCTCCATCATATGCCAACCTGCACCTGGGGTGGTGGGAAGAGAATGTGGTTTTCTCAGAGATCAATATGGAGTTCACAAGACACATCTTCCTTTGGAAGAGGTATATGGATGATATCCTCGTTGTCTGGACGGGCACGGAGGACGCCTTCAGGTTATTTGTAGAGAACCTTAACACCAATGAACTGAACTTAAAACTCACAATGGAAATTGGTGGCTCTACACTTAACTTCCTAGATTGCACTGTCAATATCTCCAAAGAGTCAAGAATTGACACCACTCTGTTTAGAAAGGCCACCTCAACAAATACGATGCTAAGATGGGAAAGTCACCACCCAATAACGTTGAAAAGAGGCATCCCGGTTGGTCAATACCTACGCTTGAGGAGGAATTGTTCAACTATGGATGAATTTATCAACCAAGCCAAACTCCTCAGAGCTAGGTTTAAAGAGAGGGGATATCCCAATCGTTGCCTCAAAAAAGCATTTCAAAGGGCACTGTTAAGTGACAGAGAAGATCTCCTGAAAGATAAAGTAGCACCAACAAAGCAGGAACCTATTCGCTGTGTGGCTACGTTTGACTCTGGGTGGGACCAGACCAAACGAATACTAGGCAGATTCTGGCCTTTGATTTCCCAAGACCCCCAACTTAAAGGAGTAGTGACTCCCTTTGTCTCCCTCACGGCACGAAGAGGCAAAAATCTAAAAGAAGTGTTGGTTCCTAGTCATTTATCTACAAAAAGGGGCAACACTAACTGGCTCTCCGTGCAGGGAACTTATCAATGTGGCAAGTGTGTGGCCTGCCATTATATGTTAAAAGATTCTAAAGTTCTCCCAGACTTGATTGACCAATCAACATGTCAGATTAAACAATTTTTTAATTGTAATACGAAGGGGATTATATACCTACTGATATGTGTGTGTGGCCTGAGATATGTGGGGAAAACTATTCGCCCCTTCAAGAGGCGAGTTATGGAACACATACATTCAGTTAGGAACTTTAGAGATACCCCAGTCTCTAGACATGTTAGAAATGAACACCAAGGTGACACACGGGGAATCAAGTTTGCGGGTATAGAGAAGATCCAGCGAGGACGCAGAGGAGGCGACCTGGACCGTACTCTTCTCAAGAGAGAATGCTATTGGATCTACAAATTCAATACACTGGCCCCTAACGGACTAAATGAAGGGTTTACATTCACGCCCTTCATTGAAAACTAAAATGAGTTTCACAGTAGACAATATTTAACATCAGTAGTAATGCAAATTACTTTAACTGTATATATGTATATATAACAATTTGTGTAAATACTTTAGTTATTTGTGTGTTAAAGTTTGGTTTTTTTAATGTCCCTCGGCCCCTTAATTACAGAAGTGGACTAGCGATACAACATCTATATTTAAGGAAACGTGGTTAAAGAACCAAAGGAGATTTGTATATACACTAAGTTTTTGTCTAGTCCCGTCCCTTTAAATAACCAGGACACAGATCCTGTGCTCCTAGACAAATATGGATCCGTTTATTACATATTACATATATTTAGATATGGATGCATAGATTTTTTGGATCCTGCCCCTTTAAATAAGGACTTGGATCATGCTAACATTTATATAAGTAGGCACAAATATATCTTCGTATCACTGATGCATCACTGCATATGTGTATATATTATGGACAAATGCTCCTCTAAAATTTTGTGCAAGGAGGATTATTAGCTGGACCATGCAGACTAATAGTGGATACAGACTAATCCTAGTCTGATCCACTAGATACAAAATGACACAGATCGTCAATTTGTTCAATATGAAATGAACGTTTAGACGACAGTGCACCAGGGAGGACCTTCAGAATCCCTGCCAATCAACCGATGACGTTTACAAGGGGGCGGCACCCATCTGAACGGAACTTTTTGGCGCGAACAAGTCTTTGACACGCCCACTGTTTTCCGACCCGGTATTCATATAAAAGAGTCGCGCGAGGGACAGCCTGATACTATACCTCTGACGAAGGCGCATCTGGCGCTGAAACGCGCGTTAGGTTAATTTAGTCAGGAGAAGCCACGTATCTAAGATTCCAGCGAGCTTTAGATTTATGAATCTGGGGGCTGAGGATGTTGAATTAATCATTTTATTCTATAAAGAGGAGCTTTGGATGCTCAGCTCTTTTCGTGTGATCTGGGGGTTTGGGAGGTGGATCCCTCGAGAGAAGGGGCTTTCAATGTTTGTGCATTTAGCTGTGACAAGTCTGCAATTTAGCTCCACTGCTTTTCAGTGATAACAAAGTTAAAAGTAAGCAACAAGTTACAATTCAATATCCCAAATACAGGGATTCTGAAGCTATGGGGCAACAATGTGCACTTGTTAAGACATCCCTACTAACAGGGTCCTAAGAGCAACGGAGTAATAAGGTGCACTAGATACAATTTGTTTTCAATATTGTTACCTGGTACACCAGATTTTTATACTTATTTTGAGCTCTTCTCTCCATAATTCATCCTAGTTTGGCAATAAGAGGCCATTTGCTGTAATCCTATTTGGGGTGTATTTTTTCTGGGAGGACTATATATATTATAGATTATGGTCCACACCTAATAGGCATTTTTTACAACTGAGCAATAATGTGTACTTGATCCCACAACACAGAGATTTAAGGGCAATTGAGCACTATGTGCACTTGATACAATCTATTTCCAATATTGTTACCAAGTGCACCAGGTTTCTATACCTATTTTTGAGCTCCTCTCTCTATATCTCACCCTATCGGGCTATTGAGCCCACTTGCTGGAGTCTTATTTAGGGTGTTTTCGGGAGGACCTAATATACATTACAGATTATGGTCTACACCCACAGTTATTATAATCAATATTATTTTTGTGGCTCTCCTTATCATTTTATATATTTTTTTCTCACCACTTTTTTTCACTTTTTATTATTTTTGGTGTTTACACATATATAGATCATTTTATTTTTATTATAATAAACGTTAAGTTTTATCGCAAAGCATTACCGAAGGGAGGGGTCTCCTATTGGGTGGATCAGGATTGGGGCTGAGGAGGTTCCTCTTCTCCACCTAGGTCTACCTTTTTGTAAATATTATTCTTTCCCACGTATGTAAGGGTTACCCCCTTGTTTGGATTCCCCTGGCACACTCAGAGGCCGGTTGACTTAGTCACTGGCTTCTTTTCTTTTTCTTTCTTGACGTAAAAAAAACCCCCAGACGCTGAAAAAATAATCCATGTTCACCCATGGAGGGCACCAGGCAAACTGAGCTCCGCAGGGCAGGGGAAGGCTTATAAGAGCACTCTGGTTGGTTGGTTTAAGCCATCCAATCAGAGTGCTCTGACAGTGCTCTGGCATTGGTTGGGGTTCGGGGGGAGGACAATAGGTACCCCCCCTTTTTTTACTTTAGGGCCCCCACCCACCGCTCAGGGGTGGGGGCCAGGGGGAGGACAATAGGTCCCTCCCTTTGAAGTATTTTAGAGCCCCCATCCGCCACTCAGGGGTGGGGGCTTGGGGGAGGACAATAGGCCCCCCCTTATCTTACTTTAGGGCCCCCACCCGCCACTCAGAGGTGGGGGCCGGTGGGGAGGACAGTAGGTCCCCCCCTATTCTTCTTTAGGGCCCCCATCCGCTGCTCAGGTTTGGGGGCCAGGGGGAGGACAATAGGTCCCTCCCTTTGAAGTATTTTAGAGCCCCCATCCGCCACTCAGGGGTGGGGGCTTGGGGGAGGACAATAGGCCCCCCCTTATCTTACTTTAGGGCCCCCACCCGCCACTCAGGGGTGGGGGCCGGTGGGGAGGACAGTAGGTCCCCCCCTATTCTTCTTTAGGGCCCCCATCCGCTGCTCAGGTTTGGGGGCCAGGGGGAGGACAATAGGTCCCCCCTTATTCTTCTTTAGGGCCCCCACCCACCGATCAGGGGTGGGGGCTGGGGGAGAGGACAATAGGCCCCCCTGAAGTAATTTAGGGCCCCCACCCACTGCTCAGGGGTGGGGGCTGGGGGAGCTATAGGTCCCCCCTTTAGTTTAAAAGACCCCACTCATGTGGCACAGGAGGGGGGCCCCGTTTTTTTTTTTTTTACAGCGAGCAGCTTGTTTAATATACATGCCCCTACTTGCGGTAGGGGCATTTATATTAGCGAGTAGGGGTAGATTATACTAATACTAAGCGAGTAGGGGTAGAATATACTAATACTAAGTCATTTTTACTTAGTATTAGTAAATTTGGCTGAAATTAGGGAGTTATCTACTAAGCGGCTGCAAGAGCACATCCAAACTCCCAAAATTTCGAAGTCCCGAAATTCTATCTAGTGCTGAAATTGGAGAGTTGTGCATGTAGCCTGGATCATGGTGACACCAGGTTTAATTAGCTGCTTGAACAATCCACTGGCTGTGGAAAAAAAAAATTATAATAAAAAAAACAAAAACAAAAACAATTCTCCATCCTGCCAATCTAAACCACACATTGATGCCATCCCTGAGTTTAATATCAAACCGTTTAATAGTTAGTTATAAACCAAGGGTCTACCTGATGATGTGGGGCAACCACCATCTTAGCCGCATTGATAATGTGGAATTAACAGTTCAGTTTTATCAATTTAATTGGACCTGGTAGTGATGGTGATGGTGGAGGGAAAGCAGAATTTCTGAATAAATAATTAAATAAATAAATAAAATAAGCGTGCCTGTCTGTCTGTCTCTCTCTATATATATACACACATACAAAAAATACATTATAATTAAATTAATTAAGTGAATAAATCCATGTATTAGCTGTTCATTCCATGCTTCAAACAGATTGATGTTATTTTTTTATTTTTATTCTTTCTTATGAACCTTCCTGCCCAAACAGCCTGGCCAGCAGCCCCAAAGGTAGGGAGTCTGGGTGGATTTAAATTAAAATTAAAGAAATAACAGAAAATGTGTGCGTGTGTGTGTCTGGCTGTTAGTTTGTGTGTATGTCTGTCTGTGAGTCTGTGTGTGTATATCTGTCAGTGTGTGTGTGTCTGTTGTTGAATGTGTGTCTGTGAGTGAGTGTGTGTCTGTGAGTTAATGTGTGTCTGTCAGTGTGTGTCTTTGAGGGAGCAGTGTGTCTGTCAGTGTGTGTCTGTCAGTGACTATGCGTGTGTGTGTCTAAGTGATTGTGTGTGTCTGTCAGTGTGTGTTTGTTGTGAGTGTGTGTCTGTCAGTGAGTGTGTGTCTGCATCATTGTGGATATGTGTGTCTGTGAGTGACTCAGAGAATGTGTGTGTCTGTCAGATAGTGTCAAATCAGTGAGTGTGTGTATGTCAGTGTATCTGAGAGTGTAAGTGTGACGGACCGCCTGACACCCCGACTGGGTGACTCCGCCGATCACTGATTCCTAGTAACTCTGAGTTCTTCCAAGCACTCCACCAGACCCCATCAGCACTGTAGACCCCTTAGCCGCAGCAGTTTGGCTGGGGTCTCGCTGTCCTCCACCCACCCTGAACCCAAGTCAGGGATCCAGCTTCCAGTGGGTAGACCTCTCCTACTCCAGAGAGTATAGTAGGATAGCTCTTTCAAGAGCTAGTGATATAGCTGGTATAGCTGTTCCCTACAATCACGAGATGAGGCTCTGTGTTGAGGGTGAAGTTAAACTGTTTAATGGCCGTCACAACTGGCCTTATATGCAAGGAACTTTACTAAACTCAATTATCTCCAGGCACAGAAAACACATATTTTACAAAAACACCAAAGTACCCCCAAAACACATGAAAACCCCACAAAAGTCATATCCCCTGATAACCCCGATCTGGGGGACCAACATATCCAAAAATCACCCCAGATCGGTTCAGGGGTTCGGGAATTCCATAGAAGTCATACATTTTGACCAACCCTGCACATGGTCTTATGCCCAAAACAGTTCCAGGGAATTAGGGCAAACAGGCGGTCTCTCTTTCTGGAGTACAAAAGTACATAAATCACAGTTTTTCAAGGGCCCATAGTCTTTTGGCAGGAGGCTGGCAAGCAGGCCCCTCCAAGAACATGTGGCAGAGGCATTTATTGAAATCCCTACCTACACCACTCACCTTAAAAATAGTGAGGGGGGAACAATAACTAAGTACTTGTAAAAAAAAAAAAAAGAAATAAAACTTACCATTTGATGTCTTCTCTTTTAAAAAATCTTATTTTTTCAGCCCTAGAAAAGGCCAAATAAAAAAAACATAATATCCGTCGCACTTGAAAAAAAACCTGAGCGTAAAAAAAATCTGACGTAAAAAAAACCCCCAGACGCTGAAAAAATAATCCATGTTCACCCATGGAGGGCACCAGGCAAACTGAGCTCCGCAGGGCAGGGGAAGGCTTATAAGAGCACTCTGGTTGGTTGGTTTAAGCCATCCAATCAGAGTGCTCTGACAGTGCTCTGGCATTGGTTGGGGTTCGGGGGGAGGACAATAGGTACCCCCCCTTTTTTTACTTTAGGGCCCCCACCCACCGCTCAGGGGTGGGGGCCAGGGGGAGGACAATAGGTCCCTCCCTTTGAAGTATTTTAGAGCCCCCATCCGCCACTCAGGGGTGGGGGCTTGGGGGAGGACAATAGGCCCCCCCTTATCTTACTTTAGGGCCCCCACCCGCCACTCAGAGGTGGGGGCCGGTGGGGAGGACAGTAGGTCCCCCCCTATTCTTCTTTAGGGCCCCCATCCGCTGCTCAGGTTTGGGGGCCAGGGGGAGGACAATAGGTCCCTCCCTTTGAAGTATTTTAGAGCCCCCATCCGCCACTCAGGGGTGGGGGCTTGGGGGAGGACAATAGGCCCCCCCTTATCTTACTTTAGGGCCCCCACCCGCCACTCAGGGGTGGGGGCCGGTGGGGAGGACAGTAGGTCCCCCCCTATTCTTCTTTAGGGCCCCCATCCGCTGCTCAGGTTTGGGGGCCAGGGGGAGGACAATAGGTCCCCCCTTATTCTTCTTTAGGGCCCCCACCCACCGCTCAGGGGTGGGGGCTGGGGGAGAGGACAATAGGCCCCCCTGAAGTAATTTAGGGCCCCCACCCACTGCTCAGGGGTGGGGGCTGGGGGAGCTATAGGTCCCCCCTTTAGTTTAAAAGACCCCACTCATGTGGCACAGGAGGGGGGCCCCGTTTT
The DNA here is from genome assembly GCF_036172605.1 of Pelobates fuscus. Classification (NCBI taxonomy): domain Eukaryota; kingdom Metazoa; phylum Chordata; class Amphibia; order Anura; family Pelobatidae; genus Pelobates; species Pelobates fuscus. The sequence continues at coordinate 99,282,476 of NC_086319.1, read as the reverse complement.
TTTTTTTTTACAGCGAGCAGCTTGTTTAATATACATGCCCCTACTTGCGGTAGGGGCATTTATATTAGCGAGTAGGGGTAGATTATACTAATACTAAGCGAGTAGGGGTAGAATATACTAATACTAAGTCATTTTTACTTAGTATTAGTAAATTTGGCTGAAATTAGGGAGTTATCTACTAAGCGGCTGCAAGAGCACATCCAAACTCCCGAAATTTCGAAGACCCGAAATTCCGATGTGCCGAAGGTCCGAAGTTCCGAAGTTGCCGAAGTTTAGAAGTGTCGAAGTGCTGAAGTACCGAAGTTCCGAAGTGTCGAACCGAAGTGAAGAAGACCTGAATTTCGCAATGCCAAACCAAAATTTTTCCCCATGCACATCCCTAATGTTAAACTACCTATGTAATGTTACTCTGACATTAACCCTTCTCTTACCTTAACCTCCTTACCCTAACCACTTATAACATTATCTTTGACCCTGCATGCATTTCCATAGTTGCATACACTAATACAGATTCAGCCACAACACAATCAGAGCAGAAATATGCACATATATTTATATGCAGTTGTCAAATATGAATATATTCTTTTAAGATGTTTTGAGGCCTGCAATGTCCAGTTGATAAGTTCATTGTACTTACTTTATCTGCCTTATCTTGGGGAGGAGGGGGCACCATGGAATTATGTGCCTACTGGCCCCTGAAATGTAAATCAGGCCCTAAAGACCAACACAGATGAAGATATGGTGACGATGGACTGGAGGAGAGATTAATTAATATCCAAGCATTTTACATTGACAATATTATTTATCATTTAGGATCTATAGGGGGATTTCTGTAAAAATGAACATGACAGGTTCACTTTAACACTTTAACATCTCAAATTATATACATACATGTTATTTTGCCTGCTGCCATTGCTGGGAGACCAATAATGATCAATAATTCTTAACTGTAGGATAAATGTAGTTATGGTAGCGATTTGCAAGCCTTCGAAATGCCTGTGGCCCATACGTCAAGATCGACAAAACGTCACTTCTGGTCGGTGTACCTTCTGGGCAGTGACAGTCTGAACATGCTTGTGAGTAGAGAAGAGTCCTTTTTCCAATTTTATTTAATACTAACCACTGCACACTAGGAGCACTCCCAAAGAGTTGCCTTTTTCGAGATGCTTTGACCCAGTCCTCTAGCCATCACTATTTGAGTCACTCACATCTCTTCACTTGCCCATTTTTCCTGCTTCCAACACATGATATTCAAGAACTGACTTATCCCATTCCTTGACAGGTGCCATTGTAACAATATATATTCAATGTTATTCACTTCACCTGTCAGTGGTCCGGGAACCCCAGGTTCAAATCCCAGTCAGGTCACTTCACCAGAAAGTGTCAATGGGCAAGACATGTAATTATATATACCCCACCCACCTCAATAATATGAAAGTAACTTGAACCAAAAGAGTCATGCTGGTTCAGGCATCATCTGAAATAACAAGGTCCATGTCAGATGCTAGGGAACCAGGGCATTCTGATGATAAATGGGCCACTGAAACAAGCCAATCCTGGATAACCGTTAGCCTCCCAGGCCTCTTGTAGAGTACATGAGAAATTCACAAAAAAAACATATACCACCCAGGAGGGATGAGAAAATCGATTATTGTATTATTTTATATATAATACACACACACACTTGCCTACATGATCTAATACACGTTTTTTTATTAATCAGAGCTCCATCTCTCTCTTGGACCTTATCTCTGTCAGTACTGGGGGTGCGAAGAAAGGGCTAGATCCCTACTCAATCCATATCTAGTGCTGAAATTGGAGAGTTGTGCATGTAGCCTGGATCATGGTGACACCAGGTTTAATTAGCTGCTTGAACAATCCACTGGCTGTGGAAAAAAAAAATTATAATAAAAAAAACAAAAACAAAAACAATTCTCCATCCTGCCAATCTAAACCACACATTGATGCCATCCCTGAGTTTAATATCAAACCGTTTAATAGTTAGTTATAAACCAAGGGTCTACCTGATGATGTGGGGCAACCACCATCTTAGCCGCATTGATAATGTGGAATTAACAGTTCAGTTTTATCAATTTAATTGGACCTGGTAGTGATGGTGATGGTGGAGGGAAAGCAGAATTTCTGAATAAATAATTAAATAAATAAATAAAATAAGCGTGCCTGTCTGTCTGTCTCTCTCTATATATATACACACATACAAAAAATACATTATAATTAAATTAATTAAGTGAATAAATCCATGTATTAGCTGTTCATTCCATGCTTCAAACAGATTGATGTTATTTTTTTATTTTTATTCTTTCTTATGAACCTTCCTGCCCAAACAGCCTGGCCAGCAGCCCCAAAGGTAGGGAGTCTGGGTGGATTTAAATTAAAATTAAAGAAATAACAGAAAATGTGTGCGTGTGTGTGTCTGGCTGTTAGTTTGTGTGTATGTCTGTCTGTGAGTCTGTGTGTGTATATCTGTCAGTGTGTGTGTGTCTGTTGGTGAATGTGTGTCTGTGAGTGAGTGTGTGTCTGTGAGTTAATGTGTGTCTGTCAGTGTGTGTCTTTGAGGGAGCCTGTGTGTCTGTCAGTGTGTGTCTGTCAGTGACTATGCGTGTGTGTGTCTAAGTGATTGTGTGTGTCTGTCAGTGTGTGTTTGTTGTGAGTGTGTGCCTGTCAGTGAGTGTGTGTCTGCATCATTGTGGATATGTGTGTCTGTGAGTGACTCAGAGAATGTGTGTGTCTGTCAGATAGTGTCAAATCAGTGAGTGTGTGTATGTCAGTGTATCTGAGAGTGTAAGTGTGACGGACCGCCTGACACCCCGACTGGGTGACTCCGCCGATCACTGATTCCTAGTAACTCTGAGTTCTTCCAAGCACTCCACCAGACCCCATCAGCACTGTAGACCCCTTAGCCGCAGCAGTTTGGCTGGGGTCTCGCTGTCCTCCACCCACCCTGAACCCAAGTCAGGGATCCAGCTTCCAGTGGGTAGACCTCTCCTACTCCAGAGAGTATAGTAGGATAGCTCTTTCAAGAGCTAGTGATATAGCTGGTATAGCTGTTCCCTACAATCACGAGATGAGGCTCTGTGTTGAGGGTGAAGTTAAACTGTTTAATGGCCGTCACAACTGGCCTTATATGCAAGGAACTTTACTAAACTCAATTATCTCCAGGCACAGAAAACACATATTTTACAAAAACACCAAAGTACCCCCAAAACACATGAAAACCCCACAAAAGTCATATCCCCTGATAACCCCGATCTGGGGGACCAACATATCCCAAAATCACCCCAGATCGGTTCAGGGGTTCGGGAATTCCATAGAAGTCATACATTTTGACCAACCCTGCACATGGTCTTATGCCCAAAACAGTTCCAGGGAATTAGGGCAAACAGGCGGTCTCTCTTTCTGGAGTACAAAAGTACATAAATCACAGTTTTTCAAGGGCCCATAGTCTTTTGGCAGGAGGCTGGCAAGCAGGCCCCTCCAAGAACATGTGGCAGAGGCATTTATTGAAATCCCTACCTACACCACTCACCTTAAAAATAGTGAGGGGGGAACAATAACTAAGTACTTGTAAAAAAAAAAAAAAGAAATAAAACTTACCATTTGATGTCTTCTCTTTTAAAAAATCTTATTTTTTCAGCCCTAGAAAAGGCCAAATAAAAAAAAACATAATATCCGTCGCACTTGAAAAAAAACCTGAGCGTAAAAAAAATCTGACGTAAAAAAAAACCCCAGACGCTGAAAAAATAATCCATGTTCACCCATGGAGGGCACCAGGCAAACTGAGCTCCGCAGGGCAGGGGAAGGCTTATAAGAGCACTCTGGTTGGTTGGTTTAAGCCATCCAATCAGAGTGCTCTGACAGTGCTCTGGCATTGGTTGGGGTTCGGGGGGAGGACAATAGGTACCCCCCCTTTTTTTACTTTAGGGCCCCCACCCACCGCTCAGGGGTGGGGGCCAGGGGGAGGACAATAGGTCCCTCCCTTTGAAGTATTTTAGAGCCCCCATCCGCCACTCAGGGGTGGGGGCTTGGGGGAGGACAATAGGCCCCCCCTTATCTTACTTTAGGGCCCCCACCCGCCACTCAGAGGTGGGGGCCGGTGGGGAGGACAGTAGGTCCCCCCCCTATTCTTCTTTAGGGCCCCCATCCGCTGCTCAGGTTTGGGGGCCAGGGGGAGGACAATAGGTCCCTCCCTTTGAAGTATTTTAGAGCCCCCATCCGCCACTCAGGGGTGGGGGCTTGGGGGAGGACAATAGGCCCCCCTTATCTTACTTTAGGGCCCCCACCCGCCACTCAGGGGTGGGGGCCGGTGGGGAGGACAGTAGGTCCCCCCCTATTCTTCTTTACGGCCCCCATCCGCTGCTCAGGTTTGGGGGCCAGGGGGAGGACAATAGGTCCCCCCTTATTCTTCTTTAGGGCCCCCACCCACCGCTCAGGGGTGGGGGCTGGGGGAGAGGACAATAGGCCCCCCTGAAGTAATTTAGGGCCCCCACCCACTGCTCAGGGGTGGGGGCTGGGGGAGCTATAGGTCCCCCCTTTAGTTTAAAAGACCCCACTCATGTGGCACAGGAGGGGGGCCCCGTTTTTTTTTTTTTACAGCGAGCAGCTTGTTTAATATACATGCCCCTACTTGCGGTAGGGGCATTTATATTAGCGAGTAGGGGTAGATTATACTAATACTAAGCGAGTAGGGGTAGAATATACTAATACTAAGTCATTTTTACTTAGTATTAGTAAATTTGGCTGAAATTAGGGAGTTATCTACTAAGCGGCTGCAAGAGCACATCCAAACTCCCGAAATTTCGAAGTCCCGAAATTCCGATGTGCCGAAGGTCCGAAGTTCCGAAGTTGCCGAAGTTTAGAAGTGTCGAAGTGCTGAAGTACCGAAGTTCCGAAGTGTCGAACCGAAGTGAAGAAGACCTGAATTTCGCAATGCCAAACCAAAATTTTTCCCCATGCACATCCCTAATGTTAAACTACCTATGTAATGTTACTCTGACATTAACCCTTCTCTTACCTTAACCTCCTTACCCTAACCACTTATAACATTATCTTTGACCCTGCATGCATTTCCATAGTTGCATACACTAATACAGATTCAGCCACAACACAATCAGAGCAGAAATATGCACATATATTTATATGCAGTTGTCAAATATGAATATATTCTTTTAAGATGTTTTGAGGCCTGCAATGTCCAGTTGATAAGTTCATTGTACTTACTTTATCTGCCTTATCTTGGGGAGGAGGGGGCACCATGGAATTATGTGCCTACTGGCCCCTGAAATGTAAATCAGGCCCTAAAGACCAACACAGATGAAGATATGGTGACGATGGACTGGAGGAGAGATTAATTAATATCCAAGCATTTTACATTGACAATATTATTTATCATTTAGGATCTATAGGGGGATTTCTGTAAAAATGAACATGACAGGTTCACTTTAACACTTTAACATCTCAAATTATATACATATATGTTATTTTGCCTGCTGCCATTGCTGGGAGACCAATAATGATCAATAATTCTTAACTGTAGGATAAATGTAGTTATGGTAGCGATTTGCAAGCCTTCGAAATGCCTGTGGCCCATACGTCAAGATCGACAAAACGTCACTTCTGGTCGGTGTACCTTCTGGGCAGTGACAGTCTGAACATGCTTGTGAGTAGAGAAGAGTCCTTTTTCCAATTTTATTTAATACTAACCACTGCACACTAGGAGCACTCCCAAAGAGTTGCCTTTTTCGAGATGCTTTGACCCAGTCCTCTAGCCATCACTATTTGAGTCACTCACATCTCTTCACTTGCCCATTTTTCCTGCTTCCAACACATGATATTCAAGAACTGACTTATCCCATTCCTTGACAGGTGCCATTGTAACAATATATATTCAATGTTATTCACTTCACCTGTCAGTGGTCCGGGAACCCCAGGTTCAAATCCCAGTCAGGTCACTTCACCAGAAAGTGTCAATGGGCAAGACATGTAATTATATATACCCCACCCACCTCAATAATATGAAAGTAACTTGAACCAAAAGAGTCATGCTGGTTCAGGCATCATCTGAAATAACAAGGTCCATGTCAGATGCTAGGGAACCAGGGCATTCTGATGATAAATGGGCCACTGAAACAAGCCAATCCTGGATAACCGTTAGCCTCCCAGGCCTCTTGTAGAGTACATGAGAAATTCACAAAAAAAACATATACCACCCAGGAGGGATGAGAAAATCGATTATTGTATTATTTTATATATAATACACACACACACTTGCCTACATGATCTAATACACGTTTTTTTATTAATCAGAGCTCCATCTCTCTCTTGGACCTTATCTCTGTCAGTACTGGGGGTGCGAAGAAAGGGCTAGATCCCTACTCAATCCATATCTAGTGCTGAAATTGGAGAGTTGTGCATGTAGCCTGGATCATGGTGACACCAGGTTTAATTAGCTGCTTGAACAATCCACTGGCTGTGGAAAAAAAAAATTATAATAAAAAAAACAAAAACAAAAACAATTCTCCATCCTGCCAATCTAAACCACACATTGATGCCATCCCTGAGTTTAATATCAAACCGTTTAATAGTTAGTTATAAACCAAGGGTCTACCTGATGATGTGGGGCAACCACCATCTTAGCCGCATTGATAATGTGGAATTAACAGTTCAGTTTTATCAATTTAATTGGACCTGGTAGTGATGGTGATGGTGGAGGGAAAGCAGAATTTCTGAATAAATAATTAAATAAATAAATAAAATAAGCGTGCCTGTCTGTCTGTCTCTCTCTATATATATACACACATACAAAAAATACATTATAATTAAATTAATTAAGTGAATAAATCCATGTATTAGCTGTTCATTCCATGCTTCAAACAGATTGATGTTATTTTTTTATTTTTATTCTTTCTTATGAACCTTCCTGCCCAAACAGCCTGGCCAGCAGCCCCAAAGGTAGGGAGTCTGGGTGGATTTAAATTAAAATTAAAGAAATAACAGAAAATGTGTGCGTGTGTGTGTCTGGCTGTTAGTTTGTGTGTATGTCTGTCTGTGAGTCTGTGTGTGTATATCTGTCAGTGTGTGTGTGTCTGTTGGTGAATGTGTGTCTGTGAGTGAGTGTGTGTCTGTGAGTTAATGTGTGTCTGTCAGTGTGTGTCTTTGAGGGAGCCTGTGTGTCTGTCAGTGTGTGTCTGTCAGTGACTATGCGTGTGTGTGTCTAAGTGATTGTGTGTGTCTGTCAGTGTGTGTTTGTTGTGAGTGTGTGTCTGTCAGTGAGTGTGTGTCTGCATCATTGTGGATATGTGTGTCTGTGAGTGACTCAGAGAATGTGTGTGTCTGTCAGATAGTGTCAAATCAGTGAGTGTGTGTATGTCAGTGTATCTGAGAGTGTAAGTGTGACGGACCGCCTGACACCCCGACTGGGTGACTCCGCCGATCACTGATTCCTAGTAACTCTGAGTTCTTCCAAGCACTCCACCAGACCCCATCAGCACTGTAGACCCCTTAGCCGCAGCAGTTTGGCTGGGGTCTCGCTGTCCTCCACCCACCCTGAACCCAAGTCAGGGATCCAGCTTCCAGTGGGTAGACCTCTCCTACTCCAGAGAGTATAGTAGGATAGCTCTTTCAAGAGCTAGTGATATAGCTGGTATAGCTGTTCCCTACAATCACGAGATGAGGCTCTGTGTTGAGGGTGAAGTTAAACTGTTTAATGGCCGTCACAACTGGCCTTATATGCAAGGAACTTTACTAAACTCAATTATCTCCAGGCACAGAAAACACATATTTTACAAAAACACCAAAGTACCCCCAAAACACATGAAAACCCCACAAAAGTCATATCCCCTGATAACCCCGATCTGGGGGACCAACATATCCCAAAATCACCCCAGATCGGTTCAGGGGTTCGGGAATTCCATAGAAGTCATACATTTTGACCAACCCTGCACATGGTCTTATGCCCAAAACAGTTCCAGGGAATTAGGGCAAACAGGCGGTCTCTCTTTCTGGAGTACAAAAGTACATAAATCACAGTTTTTCAAGGGCCCATAGTCTTTTGGCAGGAGGCTGGCAAGCAGGCCCCTCCAAGAACATGTGGCAGAGGCATTTATTGAAATCCCTACCTACACCACTCACCTTAAAAATAGTGAGGGGGGAACAATAACTAAGTACTTGTAAAAAAAAAAAAAAGAAATAAAACTTACCATTTGATGTCTTCTCTTTTAAAAAATCTTATTTTTTCAGCCCTAGAAAAGGCCAAATAAAAAAAACATAATATCCGTCGCACTTGAAAAAAAACCTGAGCGTAAAAAAAATCTGACGTAAAAAAAACCCCCAGACGCTGAAAAAATAATCCATGTTCACCCATGGAGGGCACCAGGCAAACTGAGCTCCGCAGGGCAGGGGAAGGCTTATAAGAGCACTCTGGTTGGTTGGTTTAAGCCATCCAATCAGAGTGCTCTGACAGTGCTCTGGCATTGGTTGGGGTTCGGGGGGAGGACAATAGGTACCCCCCCTTTTTTTACTTTAGGGCCCCCACCCACTGCTCAGGGGTGGGGGCCAGGGGGAGGACAATAGGTCCCTCCCTTTGAAGTATTTTAGAGCCCCCATCCGCCACTCAGGGGTGGGGGCTTGGGGGAGGACAATAGGCCCCCCCTTATCTTACTTTAGGGCCCCCACCCGCCACTCAGAGGTGGGGGCCGGTGGGGAGGACAGTAGGTCCCCCCCCTATTCTTCTTTAGGGCCCCCATCCGCTGCTCAGGTTTGGGGGCCAGGGGGAGGACAATAGGTCCCTCCCTTTGAAGTATTTTAGAGCCCCCATCCGCCACTCAGGGGTGGGGGCTTGGGGGAGGACAATAGGCCCCCCTTATCTTACTTTAGGGCCCCCACCCGCCACTCAGGGGTGGGGGCCGGTGGGGAGGACAGTAGGTCCCCCCCTATTCTTCTTTAGGGCCCCCATCCGCTGCTCAGGTTTGGGGGCCAGGGGGAGGACAATAGGTTCCCCCTTATTCTTCTTTAGGGCCCCCACCCACCGCTCAGGGGTGGGGGCTGGGGGAGAGGACAATAGGCCCCCCTGAAGTAATTTAGGGCCCCCACCCACTGCTCAGGGGTGGGGGCTGGGGGAGCTATAGGTCCCCCCTTTAGTTTAAAAGACCCCACTCATGTGGCACAGGAGGGGGGCCCCGTTTTTTTTTTTTTACAGCGAGCAGCTTGTTTAATATACATGCCCCTACTTGCGGTAGGGGCATTTATATTAGCGAGTAGGGGTAGATTATACTAATACTAAGCGAGTAGGGGTAGAATATACTAATACTAAGTCATTTTTACTTAGTATTAGTAAATTTGGCTGAAATTTGGGAGTTATCTACTAAGCGGCTGCAAGAGCACATCCAAACTCCCGAAATTTCGAAGTCCCGAAATTCCGATGTGCCGAAGGTCCGAAGTTCCGAAGTTGCCGAAGTTTAGAAGTGTCGAAGTGCTGAAGTACCGAAGTTCCGAAGTGTCGAACCGAAGTGAAGAAGACCTGAATTTCGCAATGCCAAACCAAAATTTTTCCCCATGCACATCCCTAATGTTAAACTACCTATGTAATGTTACTCTGACATTAACCCTTCTCTTACCTTAACCTCCTTACCCTAACCACTTATAACATTATCTTTGACCCTGCATGCATTTCCATAGTTGCATACACTAATACAGATTCAGCCACAACACAATCAGAGCAGAAATATGCACATATATTTATATGCAGTTGTCAAATATGAATATATTCTTTTAAGATGTTTTGAGGCCTGCAATGTCCAGTTGATAAGTTCATTGTACTTACTTTATCTGCCTTATCTTGGGGAGGAGGGGGCACCATGGAATTATGTGCCTACTGGCCCCTGAAATGTAAATCAGGCCCTAAAGACCAACACAGATGAAGATATGGTGACGATGGACTGGAGGAGAGATTAATTAATATCCAAGCATTTTACATTGACAATATTATTTATCATTTAGGATCTATAGGGGGATTTCTGTAAAAATGAACATGACAGGTTCACTTTAACACTTTAACATCTCAAATTATATACATATATGTTATTTTGCCTGCTGCCATTGCTGGGAGACCAATAATGATCAATAATTCTTAACTGTAGGATAAATGTAGTTATGGTAGCGATTTGCAAGCCTTCGAAATGCCTGTGGCCCATACGTCAAGATCGACAAAACGTCACTTCTGGTCGGTGTACCTTCTGGGCAGTGACAGTCTGAACATGCTTGTGAGTAGAGAAGAGTCCTTTTTCCAATTTTATTTAATACTAACCACTGCACACTAGGAGCACTCCCAAAGAGTTGCCTTTTTCGAGATGCTTTGACCCAGTCCTCTAGCCATCACTATTTGAGTCACTCACATCTCTTCACTTGCCCATTTTTCCTGCTTCCAACACATGATATTCAAGAACTGACTTATCCCATTCCTTGACAGGTGCCATTGTAACAATATATATTCAATGTTATTCACTTCACCTGTCAGTGGTCCGGGAACCCCAGGTTCAAATCCCAGTCAGGTCACTTCACCAGAAAGTGTCAATGGGCAAGACATGTAATTATATATACCCCACCCACCTCAATAATATGAAAGTAACTTGAACCAAAAGAGTCATGCTGGTTCAGGCATCATCTGAAATAACAAGGTCCATGTCAGATGCTAGGGAACCAGGGCATTCTGATGATAAATGGGCCACTGAAACAAGCCAATCCTGGATAACCGTTAGCCTCCCAGGCCTCTTGTAGAGTACATGAGAAATTCACAAAAAAAACATATACCACCCAGGAGGGATGAGAAAATCGATTATTGTATTATTTTATATATAATACACACACACACTTGCCTACATGATCTAATACACGTTTTTTTATTAATCAGAGCTCCATCTCTCTCTTGGACCTTATCTCTGTCAGTACTGGGGGTGCGAAGAAAGGGCTAGATCCCTACTCAATCCATATCTAGTGGGGAAATTGGAGAGTTGTGCATGTAGCCTGGATCATGGTGACACCAGGTTTAATTAGCTGCTTGAACAATCCACTGGCTGTGGGAAAAAAAAAATTATAATAAAAAAAACAAAAACAAAAACAATTCTCCATCCTGCCAATCTAAACCACACATTGATGCCATCCCTGAGTTTAATATCAAACCGTTTAATAGTTAGTTATAAACCAAGGGTCTACCTGATGATGTGGGACAACCACCATCTTAGCCGCATTGATAATGTGGAATTAACAGTTCAGTTTTAACAATTTAATTGGACCTGGTAGTGATGGTGATGGTGGAGGGAAAGCAGAATTTCTGAATAAATAATTAAATAAATAAATAAAATAAGCGTGCCTGTCTGTCTGTCTCTCTCTCTCTATATATACACACATACAAAAAATACATTATAATTAAATTAATTAAGTGAATAAATCCATGTATTAGCTGTTCATTCCATGCTTCAAACTGATTGATGTTATTTTTTGATTTTTATTCTTTCTTATGAACCTTTAATGAAATGCATTCAATAGCCAAAGGTGTTTGCAAAATCTACAATGCACAATTTACTTCCATACCGGATCTGAGCCCCTCCATTTTGTTTCCCTGTCAATCTTTGTTATAAGCTCTCTGCCTTTGCACCTGTCAGTCAGCATGGAGGCCTCCTTACAACTTGAATGAACATGGAGGCGGAGATAATCAATGGCAAGGGGGAACACAGCAAGTGTATTCCAAAATATATGTCACAATAGACCAAGGGCCCTCTTCATTCTTTAATGCTACTTGTCCTAGCATTCCTCTCTCTCACGGATTCCAGCGCCCTGGCATAGAGTACTCTGAAAATATTAATATAGGACACTGCTAGCTGCAATTGCTGAAGGAATGCACTATTAGATACCCACTTTCAGGTTGGCAGGATTTTTATCAGCTGTCGTAATATCAGAAATATTTGCAGTGCCACTGATAATGATAATTTATAAATAAACAAAAAAAAATGTTGCATATATCTTTAATACATTTATTTTTAAATGTTTATATTAAATGTGTTGTGAATAAAAATGTAATATGTATATATATATATATATATATATATATATATATATATATATATATATATATATATATATATATATATATATATATATATATAATAACATTATCTCAGAAAGACCATGGAACATCATTTCTTAACAGGCTGAATCCATTTTAAGCTCTGTTATTTTTCCAGTGACCCAACCCTACTGCACAATCTAGAGAAGAGATGTGCTGCCTCCTAGTGGTTAATTGTCTATACTGCAGTCACCATAGACTAAGGTCAAAGATGAGGGTGTTAAGTCACTGAGCAGCTCTTTTATATCTGCTACACCCCATTAGTGCCTCTGGCATCTGTGGTGCATTGCTATGGGAACAGAATTGTAAATGGAGACTACAGGAAGTATTGCATGGAATACTAAGTGCATCATTAAACACTGCAGTTTGCAGTGTGCAAGGGCGGGGTATCTGTTTTCTGCTAGGAATAATCTGAATTGTAAGCATCTTCTGTACAAGAAGTAATATGCTCATTCATAAAACCCTCAGGCTATTCAGCCACTATAATCTGGTAAATAGAACTGAACAGCAAGTTTTAGAACTGCTCAATGAACAATCAGTATTTTGTTTTTTTCATTAACTGACATTTGTTTTAATGAAAATCATTTTAGCTGCAAATTACAGTTATACCCATTTAAAACATCACTATGAAAATTACACAATAAAAATGTTGACTATGCTACACACTAAATTGTGAATTGTAGCAAATTCAGACCAGAAAAAATGCTATGCTTGCTGTTTGGTTATTATGGCCTCGAATTTGAAATTCAGTTTGAATTCCCACCAATTCACATTTTAGTGATTGAGCAATTATGAAATTAACTTTCAAAGAAGAGCTGCACTTGTAAAGTAAGTTAGAGTATTTAAATCCATAAATGAGCTCACGGCAACACCCGGTGTATAGGCAGCATGTAACCCTGGTGCACATTAGAGTTACAATGACATGCCTGCTTTATGGGGTGGCACTTTGTGTGTAATTCTGATTGTGTCACCATGGACACATCCGTCTCCTCCATCTCCTGATATCAGAGCTGTCCATTGTGGAATGTCTGTTAAACCATGTTATCCAACATTTGTCAAGTAGGAAGAAATGTTCTAATTTATTTTATAAATCTAATTTATTTCTAAAGCACCAACAAATAAAAAAAAACAAAACAATCAGGATTATTTACTAAAGTGAGAATTTTCAATTTACAGGAACACTTTAGTGTTAGGAATACAAAGATAAGTCTCCATCTGCCCGCCCCCCGATCCCTCACTCCATCAATGAAAAACCTTTCAGTCACTTACCTGATTCCAGCGCCGATGTCCCTCGGCAGGGCCACCATCAAAAATGTTGGGGCCCCTAACACAGCTCAAGGTCTGGGCACACATCCAAGCTCCCCCTCAGGGCCGCCTCCAAATCCACCCACAAGGAAGCAGTGTTTGTAGAGTGGATACAAGGTGTGTGTTTTGTGGATGCAGTGTGTGTTAGTGCATGTGTAGTGGATGTAATTAATATATATATTGTGTGTGTCTTTATATATATATATACACACACACACAATTTGCGTTTGAATGTAAGCATGTTTTGTATGGACTGACACACACAGACACACTCACTAATACAAAAGGACACAGATACACACACACAAGATACACACATACTAGCAGACACACACACTGAAACAGACACACACATACAAGCATGCATACTGACACACAGACACATATGAACATAAATACAGACACACACACATAAGGATATACAGACACACACATACATACATGCTGATATACATACATACACATACATACTGACATACATACCCACACATACATACACATTCATATATATATATATATATATATATATATACATACATACTGACACATACATACATAAATACATACTGACATACATACATACAGACACACACACACACAGCTCATTTTTCAGCCACCCTCCTGTTTCTTATGTTTCGGTTGCAGGAGTGTGGCTCTCCCTCTTCACGGCCTGTTTCTCCTCCCTCCCGCACGGCTGACATTTTTAAAGGGGCCTGGCCACGCTATTACATGGCCGCAGTGCTGACCATGCCCATAAAGATATAGGGCTCATTGGGATGTCCTAAATGCTTGGGCCACCCGATGGGCCCCATCAGCATACATACCCGTTCCGCCGCTACACATGGGGCTGGGTTGCAATTCTTCTCCGCCGACATCAGACTAATTGGTGGAACCTAATGCGCATTTGCAGCAAACATTGCGATCGCATTTGACCTTCCCCATGGGAAAGCAATGACACAATGCTTTTCTATGGGGATTTAGATGAATCTGGATGTCCACATGCAAAGGAAATGTTTCACAGAGTCAAACTCTGCAAAACTACAACTCTAGTGGCTGTCTACCACTGCAATGTTTTAGATTGCAGGGCTAAGGGGGCAGGGACATTGCACCCAGACCACCTGAGATTAAGATGTCTGGGTGCCTATCGTGTCCCTTTAAGGCCAGGTTAGCTAAACTTAGAGAGTTTTTCCAGTTTTAAAGTTGAAATTCACACTGAATTCTCACTTTAGTGAATAACCCTGAATGGCATACTAATCCAAAAATCATAGGAACAAGTAGTAAAAAATTATGCAAAAGGGAATAAGAGTTTTGAAACTGAACTAGGTGGACCTGTAGTGAATGAGGAAGGGAGATGTTTAGTGGAAGGCATGCAAGTTGTTTATGGAAAAAGAGTAAGGGTTGAAAATGGGAACTTGCAATGGAGAAGGACACGATCAGGGCCGGTGCAAAGATTTTTGCCGCCCTAGGCAAAAAAAAATTTGCCGCCCCCCCATATGTCCAGCCCACCATGTGACATCACAATGCCCCGCCCATATGCTCTGCCATATGGGCCAACGCCAGTCTTCACAAAGTGTCTTATCTGAAAAGACAGTGTGTTTACATTAAAAAGCCTACAGGCATAGGCTATAGACACCAGAACCACTACATTATGCTGTAGTGCTTCTGGTGACTATAGTATCCATTTAATGTGAGGTAAATTAGAGATTAGTGCCACTAATAATATATTGGATTGCCTACTTACCACCAGATTAGGACAAGAGGCTGATGATGGGCTCAGTCTGGCTCCACAGGTCTGGTGTAGAAGAGGCTCTCTGGAGACTGTTTTTAACAGTGCTCACAACAATTAACGAACAGGAAGCAGCTCCATTTTTTAGGGCCCCTTACACAGCTCAAGGTCTGGGCCCCCAGGGGGCATACGCCTACAATGCCCACCCATAAATCCACCTACATGGCCCATCCATGAGTTGGGGATGTTTTACGTGTGCAATTTGTGTAAGGGATGTAGTGTGTTTATAGGGGATGTAGTGTGTGTTTGCGTGTAAGGAATGCATTGTATGTTTCTGGGTGTGTGTGTAAGGGGTGCAAGGTTTGTTTCTGTGTATGTAATTGAATGCAGTGTGTGTCTGTAAGGGGTGCATTAATTATGTAAGAGAACGTAAGGGATGCATTGTGTGTTTCGGGTGTGTCTGTGTGTGAATAGGAATGCATTGTATGTTTCTGTGTGTGTGGGGGGGAGATGCATTGTGTATGTGTGTAGTGTAAAAGAGAGGGTTTGTGGGGTAGGATAGGGACTGGGAGGGGAACAGCTCTTTCTTTTTTTTAAAAAAAATTCATAGTGCTCTCCCCTCAATTATTGATTTCCCCTTCTCTTCTGTCCCTCTGTGTTCTCCCCTTCTGTCACTTAGTGCTCTCCCTTGGCCCCCTGTCCCTCTGCAGTCCCCCTTGGTGGTCTTCTCACTCCCCCCTCCCCCTTAGTGGTCCTCCCTCTCCTAAACCCTAAGTAGACCTTCCCCTACTCCCCCCACCCCCTTAGTGGTAATCACCCTCCTCCCCTCTCCTTAGTAGTCCTCCCTCCTTACCCCCCTTTGGTGGTCCTTCCCCCCCTTAGTGGTCCTTATCCCCCCTCCCTCCCCTAGTGGTCCTTATCCCCCTCCCCTAGTGGTCCTTATCCCCCCTCCCCTAGTGGTCCTTATCCCCCCCTCCCCTAGTGGTCCTTATCCCCCCCAACCTCCCATAGTGGTCCTTATCCCCCCTCCCTCCCCTAGTGGTCCTTATCCCCCCTCCCTCCCATAGTGGTCTTTATCCCCCCTCCCTCCCATAGTGGTCCTTATCCCCCCTCCCTCCCATAGTGGTCCTTATCCCCCCCTTCCCTCCCATAGTGGTCCTTATCCCCCCTCCCTCCCATAGTGGTCCTTATCCCCCCTCCCTCCCATAGTGGTCCTTATCCCCCCTCCCTCCCATAGTGGTCCTTATCCCCCCCATCCCTCCCCTAGTGGTCCTTATACCCCCCTCCCTTAGTGGTCCTTATACCCCCCCTTCCCTTAGTGATCCTTATACCCCCCTCCCTTAGTGGTCCTTATATCCCCCCTCCCTTCCTTAGTGGCCCTTATACCCCCCTCCCTTAGTGGTCCTTATACCCCCCCTTAGTGGTCCTTATAGCCCCCCTCCCTTAGTGGTCCTTATAGCCCCCCCCTCCCTTAGTGGTCCTTATACCCCCCCTCCCTTAGTGGTCCTTATAATGCCCCCCCTCCCTTAGTGGTCCTTATAACCCCCCCCCTCCCTTAGTGGTCCTTATACCCCCCCTCCCTTAGTGGTCCTTATACCCTCCCCTCCCTTAGTGGTCCTTATACCCCCCCTTAGTGGTCCTTATATACCCCTCCCTTAGTGGTCCTTACAACCCCCCGCCCCCCTTAGTGGTGCTTATACCCCCCCTCCCTTAGTGGTCCTTATAACCCCCCCCCCCTCCCTTAGTGGTCCTTATACCCTCCCCCTCCCTTAGTGGTCCTTATACCCCCCCCCCTTAGTGGTCCTTATACCCCCCCTTAGTGGTCCTTATAACTCCCGCCCCCCCCTTAGTGGTCCTTACCCTCCCCTCCTGCCCATGTAGCGTGGCCGGGCGGCGCGGAACGCGGGACAGGAACCTCTGTTTCCTGTACCCGGCCGCTGGCGGAATGAACGGAAATGCTCACTCAGTGAGCACTTCCTGTCATTCCGCCGGCGGCCGGGTACAGGAAACAAAGGTTCCTGTCCCGCGTTCCGCGCCACCCGGCCACGCTACATGGAGAGACCGGCAGGAGGGAGCGCTCTGCGCTTCCCTCCTGCCGGTCACTCAAACCCGGCCGCCCTCCATGCAGCAGTGCTGCGCCGCCTGGGGCTTGTTAAAGCGCTCAGGCGGCGCAGCATGAGGAGGCGCAGCGGGGACAGGGATCCGGCGCCCCCTGGTAAGTTGCGCCCTAGGCGGCTGCCTAGGTCGCATTACAGGTGGCGCCGGCCCTGGACACGATCAGCAATGGAAGGTGCAAATAGGATTTAGGGATAACTTGCTGGTTTTGTTTGGAAATACTGAGACTGAAGCGGGGATGTGTCTGATGAATGGAAGAAGCAGCTAATTTTTCACAGTCGGCATTATGATTGTCGAGGAAATAGATTCTCGCGGTCTTTTTTTTGTATGATAAATTGGTAAACATATGTTTTCATGGTATTTTATTTAGAATATTGACACCATCACACCCTGAAAAATTCATAATCCCAGATTAAACACGAATAGTTGAGTAAACTGGGATTGGGGGATTGTGTACTGACACAGAGTGTTTATTGATGTGCAGTCTTTGCTTTTATATCAGTTATGTGCAATAATTAGACAATTTTTTTGTTGGCATCCTGAATTTTTATTTATTTTTTATTCTATATGGTATGGTCTAGGTTCATGCTAAATATCTAATGGAGGCAGATACGTGTCTAGGTGGATCCCAGGAATCTGGATTTATCCAAGATGGAGAAGCTATTTATATATAATCTGGAACTTTTCAGCCCAATGGATCAGCGGTATGTCTGGAGGATGAAGAATGAAGCATTTGCTTAAAAGAGCAATCTACCTACAGTTAAGCATTGTGGTGACTTGGTGATGCTCTGGGGCTGCTTTGCATCCTCTGGCACTGAAAAAAGCAAGATAGATTCATTAATGTATCAAGAAATTCTAGTAGAAAATGTAATGTCGTTTGTGAGGAAGCTGAAGCTTGGGTGTCATTGGACCTCAAATTCCCCCAAGGCTTGGTTGCAGAAGCAGTCCTGGAAAATTCTGCAGTGGCCATCAAAGTCACCTGACTTGAACTTCATAGAAAACATCTGGTGGGATTTGATGAAGGCAGTTGCAGCACAGAAACCCAAGAATATTACTGAAATGGAGGCCATTGCTCATGAGCAATGCGCTAAGATTCCTCAGGAACGTTGCCAGAAGCTGGTGTCTGGCTATGTATCTCATTTGCAGCAGGTCATTTACTAAGTATTAAAGATGCTCGCCATGAAGGGGTTGAATAACTGGGGAAGTCATTATAAGTTGCATTTTCAGTTGAATTTAGGGAATTCACTTTAAGCATTCTTTTGTTGAGCTATTTTAAATGCTTTTGTTTGATGTGTTCATTGCAAACAACTGAAAGTCTGTAGATTTTGACAATAAACCTGATTTTCAATCAATGGGGATTGAATAATTTTGATTACAACTATATATATGTGTATTTATATCTATATTTATACACATACACACACACACACACACATATATATATATATATATATATATACATATTTTTCTCACCGCTATTGGGTAGTATATTTATTCCTCATTCTCGGGTCCTCTACCAGAGGCCTGGGAGTCTGAAGGTTCTGGGCAGTATCTTAGCTTTTCCGGAAAACTGCACTCTTCTGTGATCACAGATGTCCCACCTGGAATCTGTTGAAGCCACTCTCCAACTTGGGAGTCAGAGTCCAGAGTGTTCCTATCACAACTGGGACAACTGTAGTTTTCATTTTCTACATCCTTTCTAGCTCTGCTTGTAGTCTTTGGGATTTGTCCATCTTCTCAGGTTCTCTCTTCCGGATGTTATAGTCACTGGGTATTGCCACATCCACTACTGCAGTCTTCCGCTCCTTGTCTACCATCAAGATGTCAGATTGGTTGGCCAATACTTGCTTTTCTGTCATTCTCAACTACCCTTTGTGGTATCTCCAATCTGTACTTAGGATCCAGATGTGCAGATGTTTTGGGACACAATCCCAGCAGTTTAGTTGTGCCTCGCAGTGCATGCGGTTCATGCTAACATCTTGAAACCAGCCACTATGTGCTGGATTTTCTCAGAGGCCCCTTTGCAGTCTGCACCTTGGGTCTTGCCTGGTGTTGTAGACCCCTGGTGGGTGCCTGTTCCTGTTCTGCTAGGAATAATGCCTCAGTGCTCTCTTTCAGCCCTGCATTTTCCAACCACTGGCAGAATGTTTTTTTTTTTTTGGATATTTGACTGTTAGTTACATATTGGGGATCATTCAGAGTATAAGGGAGGTAAGAGGTTACGCAGGGCTGGACAGAGGGCTCCCATTATCTAATTTTGTCCTAGGGCTGAGACAATTTTCTACCCACCTCTAAAGGGTATAACATACAAATAAAGATTAAAATAAAGAATGTCATGCCTGTACCCTGAGGTGACTTTAATTCACTGTTTCTTATGTGCACATAGGAAGTTACTGTAGTACCTATATTTTTAAAGTTATATATTGGGGATCATTCCCAAGTCTTTTTTTTCTTGTCGTTACATTGATTTTTGTAAAAAATGTTTAACAATTGCCTATCTCTATGGAGCGTTGAGGATCATATGCATTATTTGAAAGAGCTGTTTGGTTTCATCTTACATGCTTTCTACATAAAGTTCGTGAAAAACAAAATACTCCACATCTACATATAGTAGGAGGCACACAGAGGAGAAGTATGGACTTAATTTCATATGATGAGGGACTTTGTTAATATCTTGACCATAATGGAAATGATTGGTAGACACACAGCTATAAAATGTCAAGCTGTAGTTGTTAGCAAAGGAGGAGGTAGACCCAGTTCACATATGAAGTTAAAATGCATGATGAAATAAGTAAAATATAAACAAACACACAATTTTTTTTTTTTAAATTATTAATTCATGAAGAGTACCAGAGGTTGGAAAATTTGATCAACACATCTTCATTCTAATCAGCAGTTCGTGTCAGAAGACACATTTCCCCAAATACAATGAAATTAAAAACCATAATATAAAGAAAAACACAAATTATACAAGTGGCTATTAGGCAGAAGCATAGTACAAAATCAAATTGTACATTTTAATGAGCAGTATAGATCATTTCCATTTCCTTATTCAAAGGAAGTACACTTTTGTATGCTAAAACAGTCTACTATATACATCAATAATATAATTATGTACAGTATTTATTTTTTCTCAAACGACTATGTGAATTAGCTAGCAGAAGAAATAGAAGGTACAGTGGCACTCTTGTCGTGCAATTCACTGCATGAAGAAATACAGTACATTAGATGGTTTATAATTCAGGGATGACGGTGGGACCTGCTGACTTTAACAGGGTTTGGTACAATTTGCAAACATAAGAAAAAAAGGGAGCAAGCCAACACTACAGGTTTAAACCATCAAAAGTATATTACCTAACAACCATTGATGTCTCTGAAAAAAGAAACATAATTACTGTACATTATAGATATCCCTTAACTTGATAACCTGTTAACACCTTTACCTCTGTGAAATCTACTCCTATCTCACAAGTCTGAGGTAGACTTCACTTTCAATGGCAAAGGGTGAAGGTTCAAGTACGAGGGACCTCAGTCAGTATATACAAGTGAAGAAGGATACCATGATGGAGTGTTTGTGATGCCAATTATTTACTTAACCATAAATTAGAGAAGCTGCTAATGAGGGTAGGATGTCATGTTCAAAACTGTGATCAGAAGGTGGCGTTCTGATTGATGGTCCTACAATATGCTAAAATTAGATGAACCAATTGGAAGCTCTGTTGCCTATTCCTAGTTTTGATCCAGATAGCTAGCAACATTTGTGGAACAATTCTTGAGAGAGAGAGAACTGGATCAATTCTAAGATGGTTTTTAAACGAGGAGCAAGCATTAGAAACATTTCAATAGTTGTACAATAGTGGTACTGGAGCTGTAACTCAGAATTGCCCCAGTTTTGTCTTCATAAATATGCCCATCTAGTTTGGAATATAATTTGGCTATCTAGTAAATCAAATTCCAAAACATTTGTTCAGACATGAAATATGTCATATTTATAAATCAAAGCTAATTAGAACTGCATTGGATTGGGCACAACTAAATGTTAAAAATAGAGAAAACAATTATGAATAAACAATTATGAAGATTTATGAAGGCAAACTAATGCTAATTTGGAGCAGTGCTACATTTTGAGACACATTCTGTTGGTTTCCATGGTGATTGATTATAGTTAGCTTTTTCCCCCATGAATAATCTATCTTGCCTTGATAAATACTCTCTTCATGTTAATGAATGAAAAGCATTTAAAGTTCTAGGTGTAACGATCACCATGGAAGCCGACAGAATGTTCTTGCCGATGGCACCACTTTGTATTCTTGAAATTTGCTCTAGAATTGTTCTTATTGACAGCTACAATGTATACACTCGCTTATCTAATAAATTAACATTTCTTTCATAGTTTTTCTTTCCTTTACACCAAAAAGTTCTAAAATTGGATAAATTACCATGGAATTTAACCAAACTCTCCTTCTCATTGCTCCAATTTAGAACACCACCCCAAGATTGCTCTTTATACATGACGCCAAGCAATTTCTTTGCGGATTAGATAACATTTGGAATATGCAAAGCTCTGATAAGCTACCACCATGTAAGCAATAAGGATTTACACTCTAAACCGTCTCATTTGAGTTTTATGAAGAGTACAATTTACAATCCACGTCACTGAGAATTTGATGGAACCTATAGAAATGTATGAAATAATTATTCTCTGACTATACACAGTGTACAGTAACTTTCTCCCACCCACAAATAACACGTATCTACTTTACAGCATGTTATGTTACTAAACATCATTGAGTCAATAATACATTATGCGCTGAGATTTTAGGCATAAGGCACTACAGATATCACAAAGCCATTGTATGTTCACTACTTGATAAATAGTAACTGTGTGATTGCCAGAAAGGTTGACAACATTAAAAAAAAATGCAGCAAACATCTCCGACACTCATTTGACATGCGTGAACTTATCAGATGTCATAGATTGTACCATAAGGCATTATGTGCACAGTGATGAAATAAGCCCATTCTCATATAGCAAGTATTACATGAAACATCCACTGATCTTGGTTGATGCATAGCATTTTCTTAAAGAACTTATTACATAATTCTCTGTAATTAACATATATTTTTAATGTTTCCCATAAAGCTAAAATATATGTTAATACATGTCTTACAGTTTTAGTTTAAAAAACAAATAAAAAAAAAGTAAAACAATGTGTACTCTTGATTGAATGGAAAGTGTTCATAGCAGTTTTAGGCTTTTAGGTTTTGATGACATCACTGCCGAATTATGTTCCACTGTAAGAAAGCATCATTTGAAATTTAGACTACATGTTGCTGCTACCACACTGAATTATATTTTCCTTCCATCCCTGTTTTCTTGTGAGACTGAAAAAAAAGTCTACAGTGTAAGAAAAACGGGATATAAAAGACACAAACTCAAAAGGATAAAGCATGAGGAATGCAAACAGAGTGTTTGACACAGACGGGGTTTATGCACTACAGAGAATTGTAGAGAATCAGCATGGAAATTTCAGATATTAGATTAGAGATTTTTTTTCCATGTTATCGGTTTAGATCCTAAATTTGTAATGGCTTGCCAGTCCTCCATTATTCTCAGTTTAGTGTATAAACTTAAGGTAAGTAGAAACCGCATGGTACACAGAGTGGCATATACAGAGGTGCACATACAACTGCCAATAAATCATTTTAACTGTCTCTGTTTGTGCAACGGTCAAATTTAACCCCTTAAGGACCAAACTTATGGAATAAAAGGGAATCATGACATGTCACACATGTCATGTGTCCTTAAGGGGTTAAAGTGACAACTTTAGCTTAGTGAGGCAGTTTTGGTGTATAGACCATGCCCCTGCAGTCTCACTGCTCAATTTTCTGCCATTTAACAGTTAAATCACTTTTGTTTCTGTTTATACATCCCAAGCCATACACCCTGTATGACCTTTTGGTTTTCATTTTAAACTTACTTTAGAAGTTTGTATCTCCTGCTATCTAAATTGAACTTTAATCAGACACAGTAGGCTCCTGCAGGGTCTAGAAGGCCATTAACAGAACATTAATTCTGAATTAAAAAGAATATGCAATAAAGGCGGTTTAAACATTAGATGACATTTTACAGGAAGTGTTTTGGGAAGCTGTGTAAGTCACATGCAGAGAGGTATGATTTAACTCCTAAATGACAAAGAATTGAGCAGTGAGACTGCAGGGGCATGATCTATACAACAAAACTGCTTCATTAAGCTAAAGTTGTTTTAGTGACTGTTGTATCTCTCTGGTGAAGTGAGTATCAGCTCTACAGTCGGCGGCAGCTTTACTTCCTAAATTGTTTTTCAATGTCATCAAAAGAACAGCTTAGCAGCTTTTGACAACATTCAGTGCTTTCTGCATTAAAACCACTATGCTTTCATTCACAAGATTAACACAGATAAGTAAATTTATGTTGCTTTACAATGTTGTCCAGTTGCCTGCCCGTGGTTCAGATCTTGCTCTCAAAGGTTGCTATGCACCTCGCATAAAAACATTATAGGATCTATTACACAGTACAACAACACTGTTTTAATAGTGTCTAGACCCCATGCTTATAATATAATGTAGCTCTTTCCAAAAAATGAACAACCAAACCTAAAATATAGTAACAACTATAATTTGATGGCTACAACTACAGACCTCTGATAACGTAAATACAATCACTAAAACATGGCAACTTGATGTGACCAGCTAATATGTTTAACAGTAGTTAGAATAAATATAAATAATGAGGAATATCTAATGTTACTGTTACATGTAAAATATTCTACAAACAGGGACAGAAGTGATAAGTATCCTTTTTAACAGAACTATTGCTACAGTAGCTGACACCTATTTGTCTGCCACAAAGTAACATGGCTGCCAGCCATATTTTGGTAACCTTAGTAATGCCTCCAAAGGGATGAATTCAGTTGTCTAAATCAAAAAGAATGAAGGCATGACATTACAATATTAAAGCCGCACATAATTGCAGTATGCCTTCACTTACATTGGTGCACAAATACTTAACACCTGTTCTTTAAATATAATCCTATTCAGACCTGGAAACTATCCAGATTTGATGGAAAGAGTGTGAATTTGAGATATATGTTATATGTATTTGTTTACTTTTTTGAGATGCTGGATACAAATGTTAATCAGAGACAGTTCATTTCATGCACCTAATTCTGGGAGGTTTACTTGTGATGGGAGCATGTGCTAGGTAATACTTTGCCGTGCTCTATTCCCCTTTTTCGGAGCGTTGATTATGGTAACAGACTGGCTCCTACCCCCCTCCAGATTTCCATAAAGGAATGCTGCATGGCTATAGTTACAATAAAGATAGCTACATGAATTCATGTTTTTTGTTTTTTTTTAACGTGTTGTTTGCAATGAATTAAAACAGATTGGATTGTACGGTATATGTGATTTAAAGTGATTTCCATTATCTTGGTAAAGCATTTTTTGGCCTGTTCTGTTATGAATGTTGTTTGACCGACTACAGGAGGTGAATTTTAAGTTTTCATAAGTTATCGCATAACTACTGCTTTTAAAAGGAAACCTAACCTGCAGATTTTTGTTTTCATCTTGATTTTTTTTTTAATGATTATAAATGCATGGTTTTTGGAAAAGAAAAAAAACAAACGGATAAACAAAAAACAAGCATTAAAAATGTATTTGCCTTTTTCTCACTGCTTGAAAATGGGTAAAAAAACATAGATTTCCAAAGACCTCTGCACATCATAGGTTTAATGTATGTGCAAAAGCTGTACGGTATGCTATACATCTTTTCGCAAACTGGTTAAGTTTGCTGCAATGGAATTAATAGATGATAATCTTAAACTGATGTTGTCTTTAATTGTTTTTATATTTTTCTGTTTATGAATATTGGTTACTTGCAAAGTATGCCAACATCACTATGCCAATAACACAGCTGTTTCTGATACAACTCTAACTCCTGCCTGATTTCTAATTACGGTATACGGTTTTACCAAATTGGACTGGAGTTTATGTTTTATACGATATTTTTCTTACTAGTCTTTATATCTAACGTTTTTATATATTTTCTCAACTATTGCAGCTTTACTGTCCATAAGAGATCTGTATAGTCTAAATTGCTCAATGAAATCTAGATTGTAAAAGACAAGTAAGAAAAAATACAATAAAACCAAAATGGCAAAATGGATATTGACAGTGCTCCAGATGAAAACAATGGGAGGGCCAGGATTTTCTGACAGGGGGGAGGGAGTCATTGAATTTGGGGGGCACACCAGGAAGATGCATTTCTCAGCAGTCATGCAGCTGTAAATACCGAAATATATACAAAATACAGATTAAGGAACATAAAAATACAGTTTTAGATCTTTTAGTAACTTTGTAAGGTTTAAACCTATATTTTTTAATGAGCGTGCTGTTACTTATCTGTATTCTGGATTATCTCTTCAAACATCACTGCACGATCTAAATCCAGATGTTCGTATTTTAATGTGTGCGTGTAGGAATGTGAAAAGGGGACCGATTCCATCCTATGGTGTGACCACCCCACTATAACAATTCCTAGCATTAGGGAGATCAACATGAATATAACACCTATACATTTGCTAGCAATATGGAAATCATAATGTTTAAGAGAAATGTTATGCATAAAATGCAGCAGGCAAAGCCACAATCTAAAAAGTTGAAACCAATTAGTTCAGTTGTGTTTAAGTAGTTAAAGTCAGGGGTAGCTGTTCACCCGTGCCATATGAATAGGAACAATATATTGAGCAAATTCAATACCAGTTTCTTAGGTATGTCTATACGGACATCCATTACCATACATTGAGGTGATCATATTATTTTCAAAACTATTATCTTATGACTTTGTAACATACTGTTATTGTAAACTCCCCATGAAGAACAAAAACGTAATGCCATATTTTTACGTGAAAAGCATGCCTTTTTTCCTTACCCATAATGCACTGGAGTAAAGGTCCTCATGTATTCAGCAAAATGTACCAATCTTAGTTTGAACCTCAGTTTGCGTAACAAAGGGGAAACTAATTATTATAAAATGAACAACTAGCAGGCCCCACTCCGGAGTTACAGTCACATTTTGGCTGTCACAATTCCTGAGTTAACACAAATAACATCCCTGTATTAAGTAAACCAGACTGTTAGAATTTAATATTTTATTGTAAATAACCTCCGTCAGGTAGTGAATATGTCTCCTTTCCAGCTCTGTCCTTTGCGGTGCTTTTTTTTAATTTTATTAATTTTTAATTTTAGTTAATTCATTTATTGGATTTTTTTGATGTTACATTAAAAGTTTTCCCCTACACAGCAGGGAATAGATTGTTTCTTGGTAACTTTGGTTCTAGCCCAAGACTTTACTTGTACTTTTTCTTGACCTGGTGTTCCTTGGTGAATTGAGAAGAATAAACGTTTGATTCTCTCGTTACGGATCAACGTGTACATTTCCACTGAATGCAGCATATACTGTAACTTTAGACAGGACCGCACGGGAGATGCAGCAGATCAGGAGCAATGGCTTTAAAAATACAACGTTGAGTAGACATGACTATCTGTCATTCAGCCCAGATGTAAACAATGTTCTCTCCTCTTTGCAATATGGAAGCATTTGTCTTTATGCAAGGGCTTATCCATGTTTTCTAACATTCTGCAACACAAAAGAAAACAGTAAGTCAGCAGTGCACAAAAGAACATCACTGGTCTATGCTTTGTAACAGTACAAAGATGAAAGGTAGAGAGATGTTGAAAGGAACGCTATTAGTACAAGGTGGTTGGCCCACTTAAACCCCCCAACCCACCCCTTTATAAATGCCTTCATAAAATTCTAGGTCACTCCTGATTGAGGAAATTCAGTTGCAGTAACAGCAATGGACTAAAAGTTCTGTGAGTTACGCTTATTGTGTAAGTTTAGCTGAGGAGCCTCTACAACTCTTCCATTAGCGGTGAAGACCTGTCCCCTTCAAAAAATGTCTTACTTAATTGTATTTGTCATTACTCTTCTATCTATCCTTATTATTTCAATCAATGGGCTTTTAAGGACTCTCCCTACTCTATGTCACCACCACCTGTCCCTCTTTTAACTAGTTGGTATTTGGTACTTTCTGTTCCCATAGGAACTATGCTACAGGATCTCTTTTTCTTTTGTTGATGGTGATTGTTTTGGTGATAAAAAAAAATAAAAAAATCTGTAAGATAAAGGGTGCACAAATGTGTGTTACTTACCAAAAGTCTGGTGCTACCAAGACAGATATGGGTTTGGAAGACAATGCAACCAAAATCTCTCCAAAATATTTTTCAGTTGTGATTATATTTTAGCAATAAATTACCATTTACCAATGCACCGAGTTACGAGATGAAAATGAGACAAAAGACAGCTCTTACCTGATCAAGAGGCATTGTAGCATCAAGGCCAAAGAATGAAGGCGAGAGAGAAGAACAAGAATAGAAAGAGAAACTGCAGAGGAAAAGAGGACAGGGTTTAACAAACACAGGGAGGTCTGTGTGCAGACTAGAGTCACCAAACACTAGTAACATTATTCATTTCCTAAACAGAACTATAATATGACTGAGTTAGTTTTACTATCTGTCTGAGAATAAGTTAGAAGTGTTATGTCCATTTAATAATGTCTAAATAGATAAAATAGGAATTTGGACTTAGGAAGAAAGACACTATTTATACAGTTGCAAGAAAAATTATGTGAACCCTTTGGAATGATATGGATTTCTGCACAAATTGGTCAAAAAATGTGATCTGATCATCATCTAAGTCACAACAATAGACAATCACAGTCTGCTTAAACTAATAACACACAAAGCATGAAATGTTGCCATGTTTTTATTGAACACACCATGTAAACATTCACAGTGCAGGTGGAAAAAGTATGTAAACCCCTAGACTAATGACATCTCCAAGAGCTAATTGGAGTGAGATGTCAGCCAACTGGAGTCCAATCAATGACATGAGATTGAAGGTGTTGGTTACAGCTGCCAAGCCCTATAAAAAACACACACCAGTTCTGGGTTTGCTTTTCACAAGAAGCATTGCCTGATGTGAATGATGCCTCGCACAAAAGAGCTCTCAGAAGACCTACGATTAAGAATTGTTGACTTGCATAAAGCTGGAAAGGGTTATAAAAGTATCTCCAAAAGCCTTGCTGTTCAATAGTCCACGGTAAGACAAATTGTCTATAAATGGAGAAAGTTCAGCACTGCTGCTACTCTCCCTAGGAGTGGCCGTCCTGTAAAGATGACTGCAAGAGCACAGCGCAGACTGCTCAATGAGGTGAAGAAGAATCCTAGAGTGTCAGCTAAAGATTTACAAAAGTTAACATCCCTGTTAGCGAATCTACAATACGTAAAACACTAAACAAGAATGGATTTCATGGGAGGATACCACAGAGGAAGCCACTGCTGTCCAAACAAAACATTGCTGCACATTTACAGTTTGCACAAAAGCCTCTGGATGTTCCACAGCAGTACTGGCAAAATATTCTGTGGACAGATGAAACCAAAGTTGAGTTGTTTGGAAGAAACACACAACACTATGTGTGGCGAAAAAGAGGCACAGCACACCAACATGAAAACCTCATCCCAACTGTGAAGTATGGTGGTGGGGGCATCATGGTTTGGGGCTGCTTTGCTCCGTCAGGGCCTGGGCTGATTGCTATCATCGAAGGAAAAATGAATTCCCAAGTTTATCAAGACATTTTGCAGGAGAACTTAAGGCCAGCTGTCTACCAGCTGATGCTCAACAGAAGATGGGTGTTGCAACAGGACAATGACCCGAAGTAAATCAACAACAGAATGGCTTAAACAGAAGAAAATACGCCTTCTGAGGTGGCCCAGTCAGAGTCCTGCCCTCAACCCGATTGAGATGCTGTGGCATGACCTCAAGAAAGCGATTGCCACCAGACATCCCATAATATTGCTGAACTGAAACAGTTCTGTAAAGAGGAATGGTCAAGAATTACTCCTGACCGTTGTGCACGTCTGATCTGCAACTACAGGAAACGTTTTGTTAAAGTTATTGCTGCCAAAGGAGGTTCAACCAGTTATTAAATCCAAGGGTTCACATACTTTTCCCACCTGCACTGTGAATGTTTACATGGTGTGTTCAATAAAAACATGGCAACATTTCATTCTTTGTGTGTTATTAGTTTAAGCAGACTGTGATTGTCTATTGTTGTGACTTAGATGATGATCAGATCACATTTTATGACCAATTTGTGCAGAAATCCATATCATTCCAAAGGGTTCACATACTTTTTCTTGCAACTGTATAATGAAATATCCATTCTCGTCAATGGGAATGGCCAAGAATGAATAGATTATAGAAGTATTACTTCTCAGACATTCCATTTTCATAGTCCTCACCCAATAAAAACATATTTACATTGGGTATAATTGATCACATATGAAATCCTTGCTGGCAATTGGATAATGTAATTTATCAAATGTTACTAGAAGTTTCTTTGTTAAAAAAAAGTGCTATAGATGATAACGCTATATAACACATGCAATAAACTCATTGTGAGTTGCTATACGTTGCCTCAAGACAATGGGAAATCCTTCCTTATCATCAAGATATATATATATATATATATATTCACAGAAACGCAGATGCTATGTTTCACTGTATCTAAATCTAGTTTGATCATTAGTAAGATGAGATGAGAATGGTGTCTTGAAAAACAGGTAAGTAGAATAAAGCAGAAGACAAGCATGCTGGCGAGTAGAATTTAAGAAAACGTGGATTGGGTGATGTGGCAAAAGTGACCTCGCCACTGTTTTTTGGAGGGGTCTGTTTTCCAGCTTCCTACTCTGTGACTATGGCCCCTGTTATAAAACTTGACAGATTGCAAACCAAGTAATCATTATCTGTGATCTGGGCACACAAGGATAGGAAGCCATCTGGAAGAGTTCAGATCAGCAAATCAGTAAGTCCGTAATTATCTTTATGACATTTAATCGGGAAAACAAGAGACTCATAGTGCACTGCGGCTAAGGCTTCTAAGGGAATGTTTGTTTTACATAAACAGCAATGATCACAACAAATAAACTACATACTTGTAGTAACGAAAGGGATAGAAATGATGTTTGTTAATTATACCGACCGGGAATGTGGACTCTTTACTTAAAGCATATTTTTATGACCACATTGGTAATTAGAGGATTTGTTACAAGGAAAAAAAAAGTAAAAATAATACTATTTAGTAAGGCGATACATGAAATTTGCTAGATACATAATGTACTGAACACATGAAGCTTTAAAATAAAACCACATGTTTTGTTGCCAAACAGTCCTAAAATAAGTAATTTGTTTGGTTGCAAAACTATGGAGGCAGACAGACCAGTATTAATGGGAATATTGGTTTAAATCTCAAAATCTCTGCATTGGTCAAATTTGTCAATGAACTAATGCAGCACTTACTAGAGGTATTGGCTTAGATAAAATATCATTTTGAGGTTATTTTTTTTTACATTAATTATGAATGATCTATCACCAATACCAATGCTTTCTACTTGCATGGTGATGCAAAGCTCTAAATACTGTATATCAATGATCTCACACCAAGAAAAAGATGGACCTGGATTGACAGCATGGATACAGCATTCTAATTTGGAAAAATCTGGTATTTAACTATATAAAAGGAAACTATATCATCACAGAATACTATATTACTCTTACTGAAAATCAGCCCTCTCCCAAATAAAGCTGTAAAAAGTATAGGTCTACCCATAGTCTACAATCAAGATTGCCCTGTCCAGCTCACAAGACAATATCCACTCATGAAATTAACGATAATCCAGCTCCCATGCCAAGATATTAAAGGAACACTCCAAACACCTAAAACACGTTCGCTTGCTGGAGTGCTTTATGTGTGAAAAGGAATGCTCTGTTTTTCAGTTTTTAATAGAAACTCGCAATTTCAATAGGAACTGGCACTTTTATAAAGTAACCTTGTCACACCCCCCAGACAGTCAGTCAGAAGACCGATCCTGTTACTTCCTGTATTGTAGCTCAGTGGAGTTTAACTCATGAGACAGGAAATTGCCCCAATACTTCACACTGAGCTGCATTGGTAAGACTGTAATTGGACAGACACAGAAAGTCTGAGCTGGGGAAAATGGGGGTGGCTTGCAAACGCTTCAGACAAGATATCTTGCCCCTTTTGCAAGCTGTTTTTAGATATATCACCAATTAAGAAATGCATTATTAAGTGTATGCATGTTTTTATTGGGGATATGCCTGCTAAACAGAATTTTGTTTTTGTATTTGGGCAATGGAGTTAAATATTATCCTTTAAATCAATTCTTCTTAACAGAATGCTGTACCCAGAGCAGTGTGGTACCATAGTATACCATCTAGATAATCTATGTAGTTGGGCAGTAATGAAAACAAGTAGAGGGTGGAGTTGCAGCATTGGTTACAGGCAGCATTTTGTTAGGAAGACTATCATTTGGTCAAATGCCTTAAAAACCTTTTACAATTTAAACCATTTGGGCATTTCATTTTTATTGTCACCTAAAATATCATATAAGGCTCAATGTGGGAGCTAGGTCAGCATACTACATTTTTATACCCTCCTCCCCCAAGATGACTTTCGAAAACCAATTTGAGGGAAAACTATCTGATAGGGCAGTGGTACCCAAGCCAGTTCTCAAGACATCCCTACCAGTCCAGGATTTAGGGATGGCCCAGTTGTGTTTATTTTCTTTTCCTAAAAACACCTTAGGCACAACTGGGTAATCTCTAAATCTTGGACTGATTTGGGAACCACTGGTATAGGAGATGTGTTAATGACTGCTAGAGGTTTCTGTTTATTGAGCTAAATATACTGTTTAGGAATAGTTTGAAGTACAAAATAATTTATAGAGCCCCATGTTTTATGGAAATTCTGAAAATACTGCTAACTTTACCGCTTAAGGAAAAAGTGCTCACTAAAATCTGCCTCCCAAATTAATCTTGGGCTAGTAACTGGATTTTCGTTAATTTCACATTAATTTGCAATTTTAAATTTAAATGTTTTCCAAATATATGTCAGAATTACTAAGTAACAATTGTACAAGTATACATGTTTTTTTTTTTAATTTTATTACATAATGAACTTTTTGGCGTCAGTTTAATATTTTTTGGGATAAACTTTTCAAATAATTTCTTATTCAAACATTCCCCGAGAGCTTGATGGTGACTTCTGTAGATAAATCAACTGAAGGGTTTATCCAAAAAATATTAAATCAAGACCTTTGTAAGTCAAAGAATTTAGACCAATACTATTTGCTTCTCTAAATTATAGAAATTGCCATAAATTACAAAGTAATTATATATAGATATTTAGGTTTTGTGGTGCAGTAGTAACTTATTATTGTTTATTTTAATAAAGCTCCCTGATCTACATTTATTAAAACAATCTTAAATAAATAATACTATATATTGTAAACACTGATGTATGTTAATTTAGGGCACTTTGTATTTAATTTCAACTTTAAACGTTTGTAAATTTATATACAACTAAAAACTACATAAGTAATTTAGCTTATTATGTTTATTGATAATGATTGCCTTAAGTATTATAACGGCAAAAATATTTAAGTGTAGATGTACGTTTGTCAAGTATGTAATAATAAAAAAAATGTATAACAATAACATTTTAGTATTTAAGAAAGATTATTATAATGAACACTATATCAAGAGAGGATTATTTTTGTCTCACTTAAGCTCAGGAAAACTGTACAACCTATGTGCAGCAAATTTTCATGTAAACTAGACAACTAAGCATTCGTTAGCTGAAATTTCATTAACCTCCTAATTACTTAAGTATTGAAAAAAGAGACTATGTAAGAAAATGTGAAACGTGAGTTCAGTACTTGCTGTTTTCTAATGTATTCTTTCTTTGTGGATAGGGTCTCCCATACCTGGAACCTGGAGTCCTGTTTGTTGGAATTCTAAGTGATCCATATCACGATATTACCGTTTTACTTAAATGATCACTATAGGGTCCGGAACACAAACATGTATTCCTGACCCTATAGTGCTAAACCCACCATTTAATTGGCTCCCTCCCCCCCCAAACCCCCAGCCCCGCTATAAAAGTATAAAAAAGGCAATGTTTACATGAAAATACCTGAAGGGATCTATTATACTCACCAGAACAACTACATTAAGCTGTAGTTGTTCTGGTAACTGTAGTGTCCCTTTAATTGTTACTAGCCTGCATTTGTATTACTCTCATTTGCTTTCAAATACACTAATCTTCTTGCGAATATGTTTTTCTGTGTGTTCAGTTTTAATTTCATTAAGAACACACACAAAAAATGAATAACTTACCTTTTCCTCTAAGTCTTTGATCTGTCTTTTCTGAATATCAGTTTTATCCTCCAGATCCCGTATCCTCTGGAAATCAAAGAAAATAAAAAAAATTAAACTTTAAGAGGGTTTAACTTCTTGAAGCTACAAAGGAGGATTAAAAATCAATAACAGTGTAAAAGTTGGACATTTAGATAGAGCTGGAAAACTTAGAGCTAAATTATAAGACATTAAAAGTAACTTGTCACTGCTATTTTATATTGAATTCTTGATAAATTGCTCCCTTGACACCCACATCAAAAACAAATCCACTTTGGCAAATAAATTCAGTACTTATTTTTCCATTCATGGGCTACGGGATAAAATATATTTTGGTACTGGAGATACTGGTATTTAGTTTTCGATGTAGGGGCATAGTGGATGATGGGTACAGTAATTTAAGATTACAAGTCTAATGGTTGTGGATATCTAGGAAAGGTTCCCTTTAATCATACGTTTAATGCATAGTGCAAGCCCCCTAACTAATTTCTCTAGCATTATGTGTTGAGCTTGTTGAAGGGCAATAATCAAAGGGTTCTTCATCGATGTGGCTCCTGGGCAGAATATGTCTTTGTTTAAACTTTACCTGATGAGCTTGTTGAAGAAGCTCCATCCTTTCTTGTAAGATCTGACAGTCAAATTCTCGGCTCTTCCTCAACATTTGCCGCCTAAGCTTCTCAACTGCCATTCTGAGC
The DNA here is from genome assembly GCF_036172605.1 of Pelobates fuscus. Classification (NCBI taxonomy): domain Eukaryota; kingdom Metazoa; phylum Chordata; class Amphibia; order Anura; family Pelobatidae; genus Pelobates; species Pelobates fuscus. Next base: position 99,248,121 of record NC_086319.1, on the reverse strand, counting down.
TCGTCCTGCTGCTTGTCATTTAAAAGCTCACCAAACTTGATTACTGTGTCTTGCTGTAATGCATTGTACAAGGTGGCTTCCAGTTCTTGTATTCGCTAAGGAACCAGAGGTCAGTTAGTAAAATTAAAAATGACAGATCTCCTTACATTTGCTTCCAGTCCACACATCAGATACACAGTTTTCACTTGGACATGACTACTCACGCATCAAATAATTCTACAGAACAAGCTGGAAGAAAGGCGTTTTCTTGCAGCCTCTAAATTCCTATTGCAGGTCACAGTGACCTGTCTATTGATTACTAGATTCACCAAAAGGTTCCATTAAATCTAAGCAAAAAAACCTGTCTTTGAAAGAATATCACCTGTGGAATACTGCATGCAAAGTGATGACAATTGTATAAATATGACTCCCTCAGTATATATATTTCACACATAAAGGTTTATTCACCAATGTGAAAATTGTCAGTAATTTAAACTGAATTTACATGGTGGACTGTTCTTAATAAAGCAAGTGTGCATCCTTAGAATATTACTGTGTCTTACAACAATAAATTATTTAAAAATGTTCTTGCCCCTATTTAATTTTTCATAATTTGATAATGACAAATTTGTGTTCAACAGAAAAAGAAATGTCCTTTAATATGACACATAAATGATTAATTTAAATTGGTTTGATTAAACACTCCAAATATACATTGCTCTTTAAAACAAATATCAGGTATCAGACCATAGTTTTTAGAAACACCTGCTTTAGCAAAGGTGAATTAATCAGTGGCTCTGTCATTTTTATTGGGACACCCAGGCACCAGCAGATGTATCTACAAGTCCTGCATGTTGATGTATCCTGGGGACAGATTTGAACGATACTACTGTATAAATACCCAGCATTGACATGCTTCAATAAACATACAGGTGGCCACAGGCTACAGGACTTGGTTTAGAGCTCACACAATTGTATGAATAAAATGTATTTGTCATTCCCTGCTGTAAAGTCATTGTGAATTTGTTAGAAAATTAAAGTGAAATGTAATTTTAGCCGTAAGCATTCCGTCAGCTCTGTAGATTTATTTAGAGGACTCCGTTATAAAACAATGCTTACAATGACATCTGGTAGCCAGGTGCACCCAAATTTAAAGTACCCCCAGGCGCATGTATATTTAGCATAATGGGAAATTTGGATTTGTGTGTGTCTTACAGTTGAGAATTGCTTTAAGCTCATACCATGTAGGCTTGATCCAAGGCTTGCTTCCTGTAATCCAGCTCTTCTTCCAAGTAGCCTTTCAGCTTGCAAAACTGCTCCTAAGGAAATTAATATATGACACAGGTAGATATTACATTGTGAAATTAGAGAGCTTAAATGAACAGAGATACAATAAGAGCAGTGTGAAAAATACATATTGAAGGCTTTAGCCTCCAAATGTAATTAAATAAACAGTATAAAGACAGAAGACACTCCTATTGTTTAGATTAGTCTGAAACGTATTGAAAATTAGATGTAAAATCAATTGGTTCTTGAAGTATTAACCATCGGTAATTGACCGTGTTAGGGTAAATAAACATCCCTTGGTACGGCTGTGTTTAAAATGTCCCTGTGCACAGATCAGAGAAGAGTAACAAATTACAGATAAAAATGTATTCATACATCGCGTTGCTGCCTAATATGGATTACAAGGACAGTGCTACTTATTAAGATCATAAGTAAAATCACCAGCCGGTTAAATAGGAAAAACATACAGGAAAGACATACAATAAGATATGGCAAAATATATCAGTTTGATATGCCAAATTATCGAAATTATATTCCACATAGTGTTGAACCTTTCTATATGGGAAACAAATTTTGTTCTAGAAAAGTAAAATATTGTTAAATTGATACTTAACACATGCTATACTGTTACTGAACTAACACCATAAAAAGGTGTTTAAATATTGAACTCTATGTGAGATATATATATATATATATATATATATATATAAAACCATGGGGGTGCACTCACCTGAACATACATAAATTTGGTGCTGCTGGGGCCAATTAATACAATACACAAGATCCAGCACACTCACTCATCCACCAAACAGCAACCTCAAAGCTGACAGATTTTATTAGTTTTTTAAAAACACCTAATCTAAACACCTTTTTTCTTGCTTTGGGCAGATAACTTGGCTATTAAACGACTTAATGTGGAAAATAAAGTCTTAGGTGAAATTTATCATGGTACCCATCTTGTAAGACGGAAGCAAAGAATGTATCTCCTTGGATGCTCCTATACAAGCTTTGTCTCTATATCTTGATAATATAAATATAAGGAGTTGGGTAAATGCTGGCATTGTATATACATGGAGATAGCTGTAGATATTAGTCTTGAGAACTTGGGGTTATATAATGACATATGGTTACAGACTTGCCTGAGACTCCTTCCAACTAACGCCTCCACTCTCACACCGGGATAGGCATGAATGGTTGTGTGAACGCAGTTTTATTTTCTACGTCAGTGTAATTTTAATAGATACTTTAAATATAGAATTACACTTGAAAATTTTAGAAAAAAATAAATACCGTATATACTCGAGTATAAGCCGACCCGAATATAAGCCGAGGCCCCTAATTTTATCCCAAAAAACTGGGAAAACTTATTGACTCGAGTATAAGACTAGGGTGGGAAATGCAGCAGCTACTGGTAAATTTCTAAATAAAATTAGATCCTAAAAAAAATATATTAATTGAATATTTATTTACAGTGTGTGTATAATGAATGCAGTGTGTGCGTATGTGTGTGTGTATGAGTGCAGCGTGTGTGTATGAGTGCAGCGTGTGTGTATGAGTGCAGCGTGTGTGTATGAGTGCAGCGTGTGTGTATGAGTGCAGTGTGTGTGCATGAATGCAGTGTGTGTGTGCATGAATGCAGTGTGTGTGTGCATGAATGCAGTGTGTGTGTGTATGAATGCAGTGCGTGAATGCAGTGTGTGCAGGGCCGGTGCAAGGATATTTGCCGCCGTAGGCAAAAAACATTTTGCCGCCCCCTCCCCCCCCATATGTCCTGACTTCCCCTCCTCCTCCCTCAGTGGTCCTTACCTCCCCACCCCCGTGTTCCTTCACCCCCCCCCCCCAGTGGTCCTGACTCACCCCTCCCCTAGTGGTCCTTACCCTCCCCTCCCCTAGTGGTCCTTATCCCACCCCCTCCCTCTCATAGTGGTCCTTATCCCCCCCCATCCCTCCCATAGTGGTCCATATCCCCCCCCCATCCCTCCCATAGTGGTCCATATACCCCCCCCTCCCTCCCATAGTGGTCCTTATCCCCCCCCCCTCCCATAGTGGTCCTTATCCCCCCCCCCTCCCATAGTGGTCCTTATACCCCCCCCCTCCCATAGTGGTCCTTATCCCCCCCCTCCCTCCCATAGTGGTCCTTATCCCCCCCCTCCCTCCCATAGTGGTCCTTATCCCCCCCCCTCCCTCCCATAGTGGTCCTTATCCCCCCCCCCTCCCTCCCATAGTGGTCCTTATACCCCCCCTCCCTCCCATAGTTGTCCTTATACCCCCCTCCCTCCCTTATACCTCTTTTTTTTGTTATTATAAATTTTTTATTATTATTTCTTATTTTTTTATTATATTTTTTTTTTCGTCCCCCCTCCCTGCTTGATATATGGCAGGGAGGGGGGCTCTCCTTCCCTGGTGGTCCAGTGGCAGTTCAGTGAGGGGAGAGGGGGGCTGGCAGAGCTGTACTTACCTTTCCTGCAGCTCCTGTCAGCTCTCTCCTCCTCCGCGCGGTCTGTGCAGCTCCCTCTGTCAGCTCCCAGTGTAAGTCTCGCGAGAGCCGCGGCTCTCGCGAGACTTACACTGGGAGCTGACCGAGGTGCTGAACGGACGGCGCGGAGGAGGAGAGAGCTAACAGGAGCTGCAGGAGAGGTAAGTACAGCTCTGCCAGCCCCCCTCTCCCCCCAGTCTGTATTATGGCAATGCAAATTGCCATAATACAGACCTTGACTCGAGTATAAGCCGAGTTGGGGTTTTTCAGCCCAAAAAATGGGCTGAAAAACTCGGCTTATACTCGAGTATATACGGTAAATAAAAACACCCAGTCTAGGCAAAAATAATGGGGGTTTAGTTACAGTACTTGATCATACAATGCATAAGCCTGCCACAACGTCAATGTACCCCATCTTTGGCAGGTCCTACTCTATCAGCCTAATGTCTGCTCTTATGAGATTAACCCACTTACTTAGGAAAAAAAATAATCTGGGGTTCTCTGCACTACATTCCATGGCCCTGGAATGAGTGTCACGTCTAAACATTTGTTATGAAGGAACACAACTGCAGATTTCTTATAGTTTGAATATTTATTATAAAAAGTAAAAGGTATTGACTTTAATTCCAATTTACAGGTACTGTAGCTTTAAGCAATAAACGATAACTGAAGTCCACAATTATAGGCACTGTAGCTTTAAGTAGTAAACGATAACTGAAGTCCACAATTATAGGCACTGTAGCTTTAAGTAGTAAACGATAGCAATTAGCAGACACTGAATCAGAAAGAGTCCTTTAGTAGTATGAATGAATTAGGTGAAAGAAGTTACAATAGCTGTTCCATAGACTTTAACTGAAGCAAGACAGATGCAGCTAACTGAGACAAAGTATGAGTTGAAGTTAGCTGTAACGGGTTTGTTTTAACGAAGGACTTTGGAGTCAGGAAATAACAGCTTTGAGATCCAACGCTTATCACAGAGGTTTTACTTAGCTTCCGGCACATAGAACACTGGTTCCCGAGATCTCCTCAGAGGCGGTTTATCCTGAATGGAGAGAGTTCAGCTTTAGTAGTGGATGAGGAAAGGTGAAGGGAACTTGAAGTCTTCCAGTCCGGTCCGGTAACAGAGGGCTTTCACAACGATGTTGCAGCCGGTTCGTGAGTACGGAACGTAGTTCAATAATCCAGCGTCGATCAGCTGGTGCGGTCAGATTAAATAGGGAGACCGTGTCATAAAGAGGTGTGGCTAAACTCCGTGGAACCAGGAAGTAAGAGGATACCATAATTAAGGCATGACAGTATCCCCTCCTTAATGAGCAACCTCAGGGTGCTATTGACTTGGCTTAGAAGGGTAACGCTTGTGAAATTTGGAAATTAATTTGTCAGCATGAACGACAGAGGAGTTTTCCCATGTATCTTCATCAATTCCATATCCTTTCCATCTGATGAGGTATTGTAAGGAGCCACGATGGATCCTTGAATCCAGTATGTGGCGGAACCTACCTCGCCACTGCGCATTGGAGGGGCCTGGCTGCCTGCCTCTTACCTGCTGACTATGGCCCCTGGAAAATTGGTACAGTTAAAGATTTATATTTGGGCATATTGTACTGTATATTGCTGCTACTGGCCCTTTTAACAGCATCTATGGACACATTGGGACTTTTGGGACTACTGTCCCTTTAAGACTGTGAAGCATGTTCTAGTGTGCTGCCTGTAATATTGTATATGTATTCATGTGTTAAGTTTAACCTGGGTGATATGTATGCAGCATTCATCTGATTGTTCGGTAGAATCACTCCATTCATTATATTGAGTGAAACTACCGAACAACCAGACCACCCAGGAATAAGTGTGCCTCCAATTACAGTTTGCAACAATGTTGCAAACGGGTAATTGGCAATCATTGTAATATATTCTTTGTCCTCTGGGTGGCCGCCATTCGGGAAACAAACACGTGGCGGCGGCCATCTTAAACTACCGAACAGCGGTGTTTTGCCGTCGAGTGTCTGGAACTAAAATCGGACACTTGACTAGGCAAACACCGCTGAGACCTCCATACTTCCAGGAATTCGTATAGAAACTACCGAATGACCTGCCGTTCGGTAGAAAGAACCCCACAAACAAGGGAATTCATTCAAACCCTCTCTAGGCTCTATAACACAGGCAATTCGTCTGTTTTCATTCCCTTGTTTGTGACCGACCGCAGGGCCAAAATGCATGGAACTGTTTTCGGATACTTTACCCATGCGGTCGGTCAAATCTTTGGAAACCCATATCTGCCGAACTGTTCATCCGAATGACTTGAATTTTGGATATGTTTCCCCCCTGAATAAGGGCTATCCAGCGATGCTGGATTTAAAGGTGTACCCCCTGTTTTTGGGGTACATCCAGAACTTGGCTGGAAAAGTGTACCGGATAATTGGGTTTAATGTTATCTGAGGGGAGGGGATGTGTGGGCTGAACCATGTATGTGATTGGTTATTTTATGCCTCCCCCTGGGTGTGGCCTGTATGTGGATTATTGTAATAAAAGCCAGGCTGGATGAGCCAGTCCAGAGTTCCTGTTTTACCCTCAAAGTGATGTGTCGTCTCATTATTGGGGGGAAGGATTTATTGCATGCTGTTCCAGTTGACTGCTAGGAGTACAAGCCTATTCGTATGGTTCCTATTCAATGGTCTACAGCATTCATATGCTTGGGAGAATTTAAAAGGTTTCTCGGATTCGGTGATTGTGGTGTCTGCCAGAGTGCTTGGAGTCCTCAGGAAGCACTAAGAGCATCCATTAACGGAGGTACCAAGTCGGGGTGCCAGGCGATCCGTTACATTGGTGGCAGCGGTGGGATGGCGTCCTGGTGTGAGAGGAACAACACCCTGGAGACACAGGAATTATTATGGAGTGGCATAGAACCAGCGAGTCCCTGGACAGTGCTCCAGGTGGAAGAGGAGTTTAACCGGAGGTTACAGAACCTCTTAGCACCACTGGTAAAGCCAATAGTAGAGGCAACCAGGTTGGACTGCAGTGAGAGCGCACGACAAGAGATGTGGGAAGAAACCCTGGAGGGTGTCCAGCGTTGGCGAGGGGAGCGTCTTCCCAGCAAGGAGCAGCGGTTACAAGGTAGAGTGGCCCTACGGATACCTATGCTGGGAGAACAGGCTCAGGAGGAATGGGTGATGCAACTTGATTCACTGGCATGGAGAGAACTGGGTCTCGAGGACGCATACCAAGCGCTACGTTGGTACGCGGTTCAGCGGGTGCCTGGAATGGCCAAATTTGGCAAACCAGAGGGCGAGGATTATAATGGCCCTGGCTTATTATGGGGGACATTTGCAGAACCAGACTTTGGGAGTGCGGCAGAGTCACGGCTTTGGGACATATTTGACTACAGAGAAGCCGTGCTGGATCTCCCTATGGCCGAGGACCTAAGGCCAGACTTGACTGAACTGGCTGTCCAGGAATGGGAGCTGGAGCAGGATTACCAACACCTGTTCAGCGCCAGTCAGTTACCATATACCCCACAAGTACCACCAGAGCAGTGGGAAATCAAACAGAATTATGCGGACTTATATGATCCAGTGACACCGCCTGTCTCTAACCTGATGGGGCTTCTGGACTGTACACCATTGGGAGCGGTGAGTTTTGTTCCCCCTCCTCAACAACTAAGCCCGCCAGCAGGAGACCTGCATTTAGTACCTCCTACTGCCCAACCAGCCCCAGAAATGGGGGACCTTATCGACTGGTCCTGGGAAGACCCACAGATGGCAGGTGGAGATGGGACCGTGGTCTCTCTGCCGGCCCTACAGGGAGGCTGGGCAGTTGGCCCAGATCCCCAGCGGCAGTGTGTATTACAGGGGGCTGAAGGTGCCATCCTTGCTCCCCAGCGGCAGCCTAACACACCAAGGGGAGACAGTAAGCCCCACACCAGCACAGATGGGACCGTGGTCTCTGTGCCCAAGCTACAGGGAGCTGAAGGAGATGTCCTTGCTCCCCAGCGGCAGTCTACGGTTCAGGGAGAGGGGTTTGTTATTTCCTCTCCCCAGCGGCAGCACAGCTCACCAAGGGGAGACAGTAAGCCCCTCACCAGTATAGATGGGACCGTGGTCTCTGTGCCCAAGTTACAGGGAGCTGAAGGAGCCGTCCGTGCTCCCCAGCGGCAGTCTACGGTTCAGGGAGAGGAGTTTGTCATTCCCTCTCCCCAGCGGCAGCACAGCTCACCAAGGGGAGACAGTAAACCCCACAACCGTGCAGATGGGACCGTAGTCTCTGCACCTACACCACTGGGGATAGGGACAGTCGGTCCTGGTCCCCAACAGCCAGACAAAATATCGGAAGGGGAGACAGTCGTTTTTCCCCAACCACAGCTTTGTTCAACCAGAGGAGAGGACACTCTGGGTACTTTTTCCCCAAGCCTTGGACCTACAACCGGACACAAGTGGCAGGGGGCCATCTGGACAACTACCCCCTGTGAGAAAGGCCAGCCGACTATCAGAGCCCCAGACCGACTAGAGGTCTGGAGTCTGGATAGTCTAAATGGGAAAGGGGAGAAATGTGGCGGAACCTACCTCGCCACTGCGTATTGGAGGGGCCTGGCTGCCTGCCTCTTACCTGCTGACTATGGCCCCTGGAAAATTGGTACAGTTAAAGATTTATATTTGGGCATATTGTACTGTATATTGCTGCTACTGGCCCTTTTAACAGCATCTATGGACACATTGGGACTTTTGGGACTACTGTCCCTTTAAGACTGTGAAGCATGTTCTAGTGTGCTGCCTGTAATATTGTATATGTATTCATGTGTTAAGTTTAACCTGGGTGATATGTATGCAGCATTCATCTGATTGTTCGGTAGAATCACTCCATTCATTATATTGAGTGAAACTACCGAACAACCAGACCACCCAGGAATAAGTGTGCCTCCAATTACAGTTTGCAACAATGTTGCAAACGGGTAATTGGCAATCATTGTAATATATTCTTTGTCCTCTGGGTGGCCGCCATTCGGGAAACAAACACGTGGCGGCGGCCATCTTAAACTACTGAACAGCGGTGTTTTGCCGTCGAGTGTCTGGAACTAAAATCGGACACTTGACTAGGCAAACACCGCTGAGACCTCCATACTTCCAGGAATTCGTATAGAAACTACCGAATGACCTGCCGTTCGGTAGAAAGAACCCCACAAACAAGGGAATTCATTCAAACCCTCTCTAGGCTCTATAACACAGGCAATTCGTCTGTTTTCATTCCCTTGTTTGTGACCGACCGCAGGGCCAAAATGCATGGAACTGTTTTCGGATACTTTACCCATGCGGTCGGTCAAATCTTTGGAAACCCATATCTGCCGAACTGTTCATCCGAATGACTTGAATTTTGGATATGTTTCCCCCCTGAATAAGGGCTATCCAGCGATGCTGGATTTAAAGGTGTACCCCCTGTTTTTGGGGTACATCCAGAACTTGGCTGGAAAAGTGTACCGGATAATTGGGTTTAATGTTATCTGAGGGGAGGGGATGTGTGGGCTGAACCATGTATGTGATTGGTTATTTTATGCCTCCCCCTGGGTGTGGCCTGTATGTGGATTATTGTAATAAAAGCCAGGCTGGATGAGCCAGTCCAGAGTTCCTGTTTTACCCTCAAAGTGATGTGTCGTCTCATTATTGGGGGGAAGGATTTATTGCATGCTGTTCCAGTTGACTGCTAGGAGTACAAGCCTATTCGTATGGTTCCTATTCAATGGTCTACAGCATTCATATGCTTGGGAGAATTTAAAAGGTTTCTCGGATTCGGTGATTGTGGTGTCTGCCAGAGTGCTTGGAGTCCTCAGGAAGCACTAGGAGCATCCATTAACGGAGGTACCAAGTCGGGGTGCCAGGCGATCCGTTACACAGTATACTTTGAATTTCGTATTCTTCTTCACCCTGGACCAATATGGGATCAGGAGAAGTAGTGACATTTCTTTGGAAAGGGTCAGGATGATGAGGCTTCAGCAAGGACACATGAAAAACAGGATGTAGCTTTAAAGTAGGTGGAAGTTTCAATTTAACAACATTACGGTTGATAACCGATATTATTGGAAAAGGACCAAGAAAAAGGGAACTTAACTTCTTTGATGGACGGTTTGTAGAGATGTTCTTTGAGGAAAGCCAGACAAGATCACCGATTTTATCAAAAAAAAATTTTTTTGATTGGAGGAGGCCAATTCCAGATTTTCATGTAATTTCTTGAATAAAGAGGACATATGATTGGATCTTTGGCATACAGAACAAGATTTGACATAAGATTAAATAGTTTGGTCTTGACGAGGCCACCAATAGTATCTTTTAGACAATTCAAGGGTCTTTTTCATACCTGGATGACCTGCCAGAGGAGAATCATGAATAAATTCAAGTACTTTAATTCTGAAAGAGGGAGGTACATAAATCCGGTCTTTAAAATAGTAGAGACCGTTTTTCTTGGATAATTTCATTGATTTAGGAAGTTCAAGAGCATCTTCACTAAGATCTTTAATGTCGTCAATAAGAGAAGATACGATTCCAATGACTGTAGGAGGAGGAAACTCCAGTTCGGTGTCAGAACAACATGAGGTTTTAGCTGGTTCTTTAGTAGACTGAAGAATTGGAATACGTTGCAAGCATGTTTTCTTGCAATAATCTGAATTAAAGGCAAGAGAGAAGGGAAACCATGAGATTTGAGGGTTGTGGTTCCTTAACCAGTTGATCCCTAATATAATAGGAAAAAATGGTGATGAGACAACATCAAATATAAGACTTTCAGTATGAGTATGATTGATGGTTACTTTTAGAGGGATGGATTCATGAAGTATTGGTCCCGATGAAATGAGGGACCCGTCAATCACTTTAACAGGTACAGAAGTTCTTTTACGAACACAAGGAATTTTATTCTTGGTTACAAAGGCTGAGTCGATGAATACTCCATTTGCACCAGAATCGATGATAGCTTCAGTCATAATTCTTTTATTGTCCCACTGTAATACAAGAACGATAGGGGACATTTGAGTATTTGCTGTAGAGGGAAGTACACTTAGGATGGAAGAGGCATGAGACTGCCTACTGCCTTTTATCCGTTTCAATGAAGGACAATCAGAGACTAAATGAACTTGAGAGGCACAATACATGCAGAGGTTTAATGTACGTCTTCAATTTTTCTCTTCAGGAGTGAGGGGACTTCTTATTATCCCTATTTCCATAGGTGCGATTGGTTCGGATGGGTTGTCAGGAGGCTTTGGAGGATGAAATGATTTTTTCCCAGTTGAAGTTGAGAGAGCCTTTTCGGTCTTTCTTTCTCTAAGCCTTCTGTCAATGCTGATTGATAAGTGAATTAGAGCGTTCAAAGTAGTAGGGAGTTCTGTTCTAGATAGTTCATCTTTTACAGCTTCAGATAAACCAATTCGAAATTGGTTGCGCAATGCGATGTCATTCCATTGCGTTTCTGCTGCCCATCTTTTAAATTCAGCAATATAATCTTCAACGGGTCTATGGTTTTGTAGCAAGGTTCTAATTATTAATTCAGCAGTATTTTGTTTGTATGGATCTTCATAGAGAAGAGACATGGCTTTAAGGAATTCCTCCAGTGAATCTAAGATGGGGTCATCATTGTCCAAAAAGGAATGGGCCCAGGACATAGGTTCACCTCTCAGAAATGAGATAACTGAATAAACCTTAGATCTTTCTGTGGGATAAGATCTAGGTTTTAAAGCAATCAATAATTTGCAGGAATAAAAAAACTCCTTATATTTGGAACGATCACCATAGAATTTTTCAGGGTTACATACAGCAGGATCGCTAGCCGAGTGCAGAATAGTATGAGGAGTATGAGTTTGTAGATCTCTGACATAAGTGAGAATTCTTTCGTTAGCAACTTGCAGGTCTTGCACACCTTGGGCGAGTGTATCAACTCTTTGATTCAGCGTAGTTATAGTAGAATCGAAATCTGCTGGATCCATTACAATGGCTGGATTATTCTGTCACGTCTAAACATTTGTTATGAAGGAACACAACTGCAGATTTCTTATAGTTTGAATATTTATTATAAAAAGTAAAAGGTATTGACTTTAATTCCAATTTACAGGTACTGTAGCTTTAAGCAATAAACGATAACTGAAGTCCACAATTATAGGCACTGTAGCTTTAAGTAGTAAACGATAACTGAAGTCCACAATTATAGGCACTGTAGCTTTAAGTAGTAAACGATAGCAATTAGCAGACACTGAATCAGAAAGAGTCCTTTAGTAGTATGAATGAATTAGGTGAAAGAAGTTACAATAGCTGTTCCATAGACTTTAACTGAAGCAAGACAGATGCAGCTAACTGAGACAAAGTATGAGTTGAAGTTAGCTGTAACGGGTTTGTTTTAACGAAGGACTTTGGAGTCAGGAAATAACAGCTTTGAGATCCAACGCTTATCACAGAGGTTTTACTTAGCTTCCGGCACATAGAACACTGGTTCCCGAGATCTCCTCAGAGGCGGTTTATCCTGAATGGAGAGAGTTCAGCTTTAGTCGTGGATGAGGAAAGGTGAAGGGAACTTGAAGTCTTCCAGTCCGGTCCGGTAACAGAGGGCTTTCACAACGATGTTGCAGCCGGTTCGTGAGTACGGAACGTAGTTCAATAATCCAGCGTCGATCAGCTGGTGCGGTCAGATTAAATAGGGAGACCGTGTCATAAAGAGGTGTGGCTAAGCTCCGTGGAACCAGGAAGTAAGAGGATACCATAATTAAGGCATGACAATGAGGCACCTGTGACAGGGAGGGGTGCAAAACCAAGGAGTTGGCCTGACTCCCAAATATATATATGAAACCAGGGCGCTGCACTTACCTGAAAATGCCCATTATTTTGCCTAGATTACGTTTTTAAAAAAACTAATACAATCTGTGTGCTTTGAAGTTGATGTTTAGTGGATGAGTGAGTGCGCTGGATCTTGTGTATTGTGTGTGTGTGTGCATATATATAATTATTTTTTTCAAAATATTTCTAAGAATCTGCAACTTACAGCATTTAGATAACATCAATTATAATGTAGCTGATTTAAGCAACTTAAAGGGACACTCCGCTTACCAAATACTAAGAAAAATACTGACTGAGAAGTCTTTACTAGGCAGATGTTCTTGGTAATTGCTTCCTCTTGAGTTTAGTTCACTCAGCTAAACAACCAGGGACAAAATCTGATTGACAGCCAGGGGGTATACAAAGGTTAATTTATAAAAGTGCCAATTTTTGTTGAAATCTGCACTTTCTGTAAAAAAACAAAACAACATCAAAAAAAAAAAAAAAAAAGACACTCTACACAAAAGGTGCGAGCAGAAGTACTTTAAGGATCTGGAGTGTCCCTTTAATAATATTACTAATGTCTATACTGATTAAGCTAAACGTGCGCTTTGCTGTTCATATGGTGAAAAATACACATTTTCATTTTTAAAATGTTAATATTAAGTGTAATACATCCTTACCATATCGCTCTCTAACTCCATCATCTTCCGATGCAAAGCTGCTTCGGCCCCTTCTATCTGCTGTATCCACTGTCGGGCAAAATAAATATTATTACACAAACTGCCAGCTAAATTTATGCCATTTGTCACTATTAATCGTTTCACTGAACAGTACTGTAGGGCTACCACAATATCAGATAGAGATGGGCATCAGTCATAAATCTCATACTATCTAGTGGAGTGGAACAAATGAAGTCTAGTGGAGCATGATTAACTTATTGTATTACTGGGGCTCTCTATTACTTATTCTGTAATATTAAATGGAGACCTAGATGACTACCTTGACCACCGAGGGATGTCTCGAATATCACAGTGTTCATAAAAGCTAGCACCACTTCGAGGTCCTCTACTTTGCCATAGTATGTACTAATTTGAAATTTCTATATTAGCTAGTTTAATTTACTTTAATTTCACTCCACTGACATTTACTTATAGGAATGCTAATAATATAATTTAATTTAATTTACATCCTTCCTAGTTGACCACTTCACCTGTATATTACATAACCCAACCTCTTAGAATGCCTCTGGAACGTATGTGTCTTGAGGCCCCAAACACGTATCCTACAGTTGTGTATGTTCTGCCTCTGTTTGTTTTATGAAACATTATTATGATACCTTTTCCTAGTTGTGTGTTGATCATAGTTTGCGGCTAGTCTCCACACTAATGTTTGCTTGTACTTTTTTTATGAAATAGAAATATCTCTAAAAAACATAATAAATATTGGGTGTCTGATGCATAATGTGTAATGTTTAACACAACATGAGTTTCAACATATTAAAAATATTGCATAGTATAATATTAGTTTGTCAGCTCTAACATTAAATGGTCCTACCTGGTCAAGCAGTCACAGCACCTATTATTCTATTATTTTAAGCAACACATTATTTTTCATTTTATTATTTTAGCTGTCAAATAACCATAAAGTATTATTTTTTTTGGTAATTTAACATAAAGTTAACCCCTTAAGGACACATGACATGTGTGACATGTCATGATTCCCTTTTATTCCAGAAGTTTGGTCCTTAAGGGGTTAAAACATCTGGAATAATAGGGAATCATGACATGTCATACATGTCATGTGTCCCTAAGGGTTAAATCACTAATTGCGAAAAACAAAAAAATTAACAGGCTCTTTCTGTGCAATTTGTATAATGGCCACTAGAGGGCCCATTACTTTAAGGTGCTTCTTAAAGGACTACTAAAGTGGCCCAACAGCTTTAATTCTTCAAAGTAAAATAATGCTGTTTGGCAGATAGAATAGATAGATAGATGGATAGATGGATAGATAGATATATTGATAGATAGACAGATAGATAGGGAGGAATATCAAGAACTGGTGAAATATACCCTCAGTGCATTTATTTAGCATAAAAGATTCAATAACATTTTCTGAAAAAAATCATAATAATATATGACATATGAATATAGATATGGAGGCTGATATGGTGCAATTTCTATAATATGCCCTGGGTCAAATAAAAAGAAAATTGTCCATTGCCTAAAATAACTATTGTATTTCATTTACACACATATATAACATGCAATAAATATATGATGTGCTTTGCATGAGTGTAATAGTTTCAGTATTATTTCCTCGATATGATAATTGTATCCTAAGCATAGACATATTTAAATTATGCATTAGAACTTTTAAAAAGCTATTATTGTATCTGTTTGTTAGCTCACAATTACCTGCCAGTAATACTGACTAATGTCTTCTATGGCTAATCAATAATTTACAGTTACCTTTTCAGCTAGGGATAATACAGTGCTTGCTTGAATTATGGCAACCTGTTCTTCATTCCTTAGATTCTGGAAAAGAGAAAAGATAGAGTGGCCAGATGGTTATTCTCCTTTCTACAGATTAACAATAGCACATACTGTATGATATGATACTTGATAATCAGCCAAACTTTTTTCAAAATCCAAGCTTTAGGTTTATATCAATCAATAATTCTTCATTAAGACATGTTGGAAATTCCAGAATCCTATTTTCTGATTTTTGTATAACCATATATGTTATAAATATAACTGGATGCAATTGCATTACCTTTTTAACAATTAAATAGCCAATGAGGGGTTGTGATAGGAGGTGTGACCATTGGTTGGCCAACTTTGTGACAATTTAGGTGATTTCATCCACTGGAAATGTTACTTAGAACAACACCAATTTATTTAATGTTATGATTCCTAAACAATTATATTTATTTCTCCCGCAAAATTAACTGAGAGAAAAACAGTAACAGAGGAATTTTAGCCCACAGAAACACTTGAGCAGTATGAAATCATTTTGCAGTGAAAAATAACAAACCCATTACAATGACAAAGTAACTAGATTGATGCCGGGTTGTAGAAACAGGGTTGTAGAAAAGTGATTTACCTCCTAAATGGCAAATATTTTAACTGTAAGACTGCTGAGGTATGATCCATACACTAAAACCATTTCATTAAGCTAAAGTTGTTTGAGTGTTTATAGTGTCCTTTTAAGGTGGCCCTTGTCACATTACACTTACCTTTGTCCTATTGGTTCCTCTTTCAAAATCAGTTGTTCTTTTCTGATCTATTTCTCTTTAAAACATAAGACAAAATAGGGTCTATTTTGCCTTATTTCTTTTTCTACGCTTGACAAAGGTTGGATTTTAAAGCAGGCTTCCTTTGTCAATATAACTTTTCCCACAATACTCACCTCTCTATCCTCTCCTTCCTCCATTGCATTGTGAGATTTTTGAGCACCACGCATAACCAGTTTAATTGTCATGGCTTGCGGCTTACTGGGAAAGTGTGGCTGTTTCTATAGTGCTCCTCATTCTATTGCTCATAGTTCCCTCCGTCACTATGAGCAATAGAAGGCAGTCATATTACGTCACTGCCAGCAATTAGAAGATGGGCGCAAATAAATACAGATCGGGAACAGTGCGGTATTGAAAACTTGGGAGGCAAAGGTGACATAAAAAAAAAAAAAAAAAAGATATATCTGTGACAGAGCCACTTTAAGTGTATCTTTTGTACTGAGATCATTAGGCATGACAGCCATGGTCTTTGTAATGCTGAGGGAAGGGAAAATAAAATCAGATGAAGAAGAAAGAAATTGGAATGGGAAGTTCAAGAGGAGAGTGAAACATGAACAGAGGCTATTCAAAGTACTCTTACATGCAAATGTATCTTACTGCAAGGGAGTCATTTACACTTAAATGTAGTAATAGATTCTCCTTACCCCATTGTCACCGAGAATGTCCAACAGTTTTATAAGGTCTGGTATACTGACATCCTAAAAACAAAGACACAGTAAATCCTATGGCAAACACAGACAAGGCATCACTTGTCATCAGCAAGAAAGAAGACTTTTTTTTTGGTTTAGCACAAAGCAAATGGAAAGCAGATATAGGATAGTATTACATTTGCTGATTGGACTTTGAGATGATCAGAAGAGTATTTGCCATCAGGTTTATTTCACATCAAACAGTTTTGTAACAATTATTCAATGATTAATGTTCTTTAAATAAGCAACAAAGTGACAAACAACAGTTTTTTTTCTGGAAACCATTCCAAACATGACATTAATCCCATGATATTCAAACACTGAACATATTTGCCAGGGTCACAGGAAATGTTTAAAGGGATACTCTCCATTTAACCTTTTAAGTAAGCCTTTCATTAGCACGTCCTACTCAAAGTGTCATGTTATGAAAAATGATGCAAAGTAATAAATGATGCAATCACCAGGAAAACCAAGGAAACAGCAGGCACATTCTAGTAAGGACCCCCTGTTTACATGTTGCACCACATTAATAAATCTCCCCCATTTTACAATGAAGAAACACTAATACTCTTATGTAATATTTAGAAGTGCTTTGAAACCTATTAGGCGAAAAGTACTGTATACGGTGTAGTTCGTCTTATTTTACTTTATGGAAAAGGGTGTTCTGGCAGTCTGGAATGTAAAATAAAATGTTTTAATTGAGTTTATCATTTGGATTGATCACCTGTTTAATCTACCATAAGTATTGTACAGACTGGTGACACATCTTCCTTAAGTGTTGTTATGGCTGCTAGGGCTATATGGATCATACATTATTAGTTCAGTAGCGAATCTTTGATACCAGGACAACACAACATTTCTACAGGTCTAATTTAATTTATTTTTTAATTTAAAAAAAAAAACAAACATAAAACTTTTTACATTTTTCATCTCCGAATCGGAATGATGTTTTATTCCATGAACATATAGCACCATGACTGCCATATAGTCATAGCCTTGCTATATGAAGTGTGTATTACATACCTTGACACCTTCCTTCATACAGTAAATCTGAAGTGCACTCACACCATCTGAAAATGGATGGATCTGGAGATTAAAAGGAGGGGATCTTCGTTCTCTTTCCTTTAAATGAAACAAGTAAAAAAAAAAGCACATTTTAATAGTGGTATTTTGTAAAGTAACTATTTGTAAAAAAAGAAAACATGCATTTGCGACTGCATTCTATTGGCATTACAGCTTTAATACAGGGGTGTTTTAAAACTACAGCTTCTATGATGCTTTGTTATCCTAAATGCATGCTAAAAGCTTGGGAGTACAGCATGCGAGTTGTACTTCTTCAGCAACTGGGGATCTACCTTAAATTCATATTAAAGATATAAATGGCTTTACATAAGGAAAATATAATTATAAGACAAAAATATAGTTATGTGTGTGTTAGCTTGTAAAGAGACACATATCTAATGTTTCGTTTTTAGATTTAGTCTAAAGGGATAAAAAGTCATCTTAGCATTCTATAGCTGTACTGAGCTAATCCCATAAAAAGTGCTTTATCAGTGCAGCAAGGTTATATGGGAGTTGTAGTTAAAGTGTTGGTTTTCTACACCAGAAAGTTAATATCTAAACTTTAACTCCCAAAAACCTAAGGCACTGCAGGATGGGAAGCTTATGGGTGTCTTTATGGAGAAAAGCCAACTATAAAAAAGCAAACTAAATAAAATTAATAAAACCAATATGCAGCATAACTAACTGTAACTTAACCTTATAATTACACCTAATGTGTGGGTGCATTTAACTCATTTCTTTAAATAGGTTGCTCTAGTTTATGCAATTTACAATTAAATACTATGTATATGTATAATAGAGCAGCAGGAAATGCTAGCAGAATGCTTGGTTGTATAGGGAGAGGTATTAGCAGTAGAAAGAGGGAAATGCTCATGCTATTGTACAGAACACTGGTGAGACCTCACTTGGAGTATTGTACGCAGTACTGGAGACCGTATCTCCAGAAGGATATTGATACCTTAGAGAGAGTTCAGAGAAGGGCTACTAAACTGGTTCATGGATTGCAGGATAAAACTTACCAGGAAAGGTTAAAGGACCACTATAGGCACCCAGACCACTTTAGCTTAATGAAGTAGTCTGGGTGCCAGGTCCATCTAGAGTTAACCCTGCTTGCTGTAAACATAGCAGTTTCAGAGAAAATGCTATGTTTACATATGGGTTAATCCAGCCTCTAGTGGCTGTCTCACTGACAGCTGCTAGAGGCGCTTCCGCGATTCTCACTGTGATTTTCACAGTGAGAAGACGCCAGCGTCCATAGGAAAGCATTGAGAATGCTTTCGTATGGACTGACTAAATGCCGCGCATGCGCATTCAGCCGATGACGTCGGAAGAAGGCGGAGAGTCCCCAGGCACGAGGGAGCCAGGCTCTGGAGAAAGGTAAGTGATTAACCCCTTCCTCCCCCTAGAGCCCGGCGGGAGGGGGGTCATGAGGGTGGGGGGGGGACCTATTAACCCTATAGTGCCAGGAAAACGAGTTAGTTTTCCTGGCACTATAGTGGTCCTTTAAACGAACTTAACATGTATAGCTTGGAGGAAAGACGAGACAGGGGGATATGATAGAAACATTTAAATACATAAAGGGAATCAACACAGTAAAGGAGGAGACTATATTTAAAAGAGTAAAAACTACCACAACAAGAGGACATAGTCTTAAATTAGAGGGACAAATGTTTAAAAATAATATCAGTGGGGGGCGGGGCCTGGCTGCAGAGCAGAGAGGAAGCATGTCTTAGCAGCTCCTGCTCACCAGAACAAACAAAGCAGAATATCGCGACTAAAACGGCGGCTACTCGATACAGCAAGGTCACCAACCGAGAGGAAACATTGAGGTGAACAATATGACACCACTTAAGCGACAGTTCAAGCAATACTCACCCATCACCCTGGTGAGGCCTACAAGCACGGCAGGCGCAGGAGAGACGGCTGCTCCCCTGCTGCCACAACAAGGCAAAAACTTAAACTGGGGCCCGGTCCATCCCCATCCGCACCCCATGCAAAGTACTTGTAACATGACACCAACACAGAATCCTGGGCCTACTACCGACAAGGCCAACAAAATGGCAGATGCCTCCCACGCTACTGACCCATGCAGTGCAGCGCTAGAAACGGAGCGCCGGTTAAATAAAATCTTCGCCTCCTTTTGGGAGAAACTGGAGGCCTGCATGCAACCTCCGGTGCCGGAGAATCTGCCCACAGACCTGTCACAGAACCTACATCAGGCAGTCAAGTGGAGGGTAGCACTAACCCCCTCCCCCCTTTATCTGAAAATAAACCCACAAGAGGCAAGCACCAACAAGGAGCCATCTCGTGGTCATGCTTCTGGAGCCACACAGAGTGCAGCAGCAGACCAGGGGCGGCACCCAGAGAACCGGGAAAACCCAGGAGAGGGTGCCCAAGGCTACCTCACCTGCGAGTGGAGATGCAACACAAGCTCCGGAGGGGCAAAGCGGGCTCGAACAAGCTGGGGAAACGTCAGGACGCGAGGCACCATGAAGCGACAGCCACAGGCAGATCCTCCCATGGCAGTGGCATCCCACGATCGGTCCGGGAGACAGGCCACGCAACCACAAGACTGACTCAATATGCCCCACCAAGATCACGTCCACACGGCACAAGGTCCATACGCATCTCAACCCATGGGCTACCGAGCTGGATGCCTCACCCTGCACAGGGTGGATACACGCAGCCCCTGCAAGGCATCGGCTGACTTGAGAATCAAGCTGGGGACTCTAAGACAGGCAAGGTGCCTATTACCTCTAAGTACTTTAGTTGAACATTCACATACATTTAGCCTCTGCTATAGAGACAGTCCTAACCTAGCTTGATTACTTGGGGGGGACGAGTGGGGGGTCTTATTTTATGTTTATTTTATGTTTAGTTATTTGACAGAATGCTAATCGCTCATATGCTTTGCATACATCACAGCTACACATCACCTGCTCGCAAACTGTAATTTGCTTGTTGATCGTCTGTCTAGCATTACTAACTTACTAAAAATGCTCACTCCTGCCATAACACTGTAAAATTGTGTTGATTAGGTTTGCGATAGTTAAAGCTGTTAAGGCAATACAGGCATCGACGACTCATCTGCCTACACGCCATTGATAGATAAACCATAGTTAATTATCTGGTTAACAGTATCTAATGTGAAAAAAATTGTAGTAACACAGCTTAATCTAGTACGCTAATTTCACATATGGTTGCAGATTGTTTCTTACTGCATAGACAGCTCGGACTAACCGGTCTCGTACTCTACATAAACTTTAAAATGTGCAATCAGTATGTAATTTTGGCCAACTAGCATAGTATGTTGTTTGTTGCATTCTCATCTCTCACCTTACAACTATCTAAGTTTAAAAACAGTCTTCACATCATTATATATAAAAAAATTACATTGTATTCCCTTGTCATGCCTTACTACATTGATGTTTATTACTATATCGCGGATACATGCTGTTGGGGCATGGCACACGCATTTGCAACTGTTATTTTTCCTTATGCACTCAAAAATAAAGAATTTATAAAAAAA
Organism: Pelobates fuscus; assembly: GCF_036172605.1. Lineage (NCBI taxonomy): Eukaryota > Metazoa > Chordata > Amphibia > Anura > Pelobatidae > Pelobates > Pelobates fuscus. The sequence goes on along the minus strand of NC_086319.1, from coordinate 99,227,030 downwards.
AAAAATATCAGTGACCATTAGAATACTCAATGTAGCCAAACGAGTGCTCCCCCTATTCTGGAAACAAAACGTGACACCTCCGCTCACGACCTGGTTCAGCCAAATGGAGGAACTCAGGACAATAGAGGAATTGACTATGACGGGCAATACTACCTCAACAACCTACATGGACATTTGGACGTACTGGATCCTTGAGACAGCAAAGGAAGGATTCCAAATGGAACTCAGAACTGACACCGACGGACACCACAACACAGACAGATAGGACTCAGAACACACACTCCAGACGACAGAAGACGACTGACAGATAACAAACCCAGGCCCCCCCCTCCCCTCCCCGACTAACCCCCCCTCTTCCTAACGACCCAAGCGATACAACTGCCCTAATCCACTCTACCACACCCACCGCAACAAGGGATAGTCGAGCCCTGAACAGAAACACACATGGAACCGCACAAACCCCCCCGATCTACCTGCGATAACACCCCTATAGCACACACGATGAACGAACATAATAACCCCCGACAAGCTCGGGTGCAACACAAACATGGGCACAACCACCCATTCGGAACCGTGGAGCCTAATACCCACAACACAGACACACCCCTAAATAAGCATGTGACACAAACAGTAACGGTGAGGAACACACAAACCCGACTTGGGCAAAACTGCGCAACCCAGGACAAAGGGCCCTACAAGTTGCCCGACAATAGAGGTTGGAAGAGAGGCCTGCGAGCCCCAACACATACACAGTACGAACCACAATTGCAATGTATGAACCGAATAATAGCTTGTGAGCACCGAAGCACTGGCTAAGCTTGTGTAAGAATGTGATGGCAGATAAGAACCATTCGGCCCATCTAGTCTGCACAATTTTCTCAATACTTGCATTAGTCACTGGCCTTATTTTATAGTTAGGATAGCCTTATGCCTATTCCACGCATGCTTAACCCCTTAAGGACACATGACATGTGTGACATGTCATGATTCCCTTTTATTCCAGAAGTTTGGTCCTTAAGGGGTTAAACTCCTTCACTGTGTTAACCTCTACCACTTCAGCTGGAAGGCTATTCCATGCATCCACTATCCTCTCAGTAAAGTAATACTTCCTGATATTATTTTTAAACCTTTGTCCCTCTAATTTAAGACTATATCCTCTTGTTGTGGTAGTTTTTCTTATTTTAAATATAGTATCCTCCTTTACTGTGTTGATTCCCTTTATGTATTTAAAGGTTTCTATCATATCTCCCCTGTCTTGTCTTTCCTCCAAGCTATACATGTTAAGATCCTTTAACCTTTCCTGGTCAGTTTTATCCTGCAATCCATGAACCAGTGTAGTAGCCCTTCTCCAAACTCTCTCTAGAGTAACAATATCCTTCTGGAGATACGGTCTCCTGTACTGCGTACAATACTGCAAGTGAGGTCTCACCAGTGTTCTGTACAATGGCATGAACACTTCCCTCTTTTTACTGCCAATACATCTATCTATACAAACAAGCATTCTGCTAGCATTTCCTGCTGCTCTATTACATTAGGCAATCTGGAACATGTGCCGACAGTGCAACTATCCCCAGGCACAAAAGTGCAAGTATCTCTGGATACGCAGCATTTTAATCAGAAATGCACCATATACAGATACAGGTTGGATCAAGCCATTAAACCACATCATGAAACTAGTTTGAAAACCAATTAGTCTCAGTGCCACTTAGTCCGTGCACAAGCTGTGGCTAGATAAGTATGTTATATGAAAAAAATACATATTAAGAAACTATTACACACGCTTCTTACTAGGCTACTTGAATTATTCTACATTACATGAAAATATGACAACATATATCCATACTGTGTTTATGCCCATCACTGCTTCAAAGTTCCCCAAAAGCAAGTATTCCTTCACTAATTTCAACTGATCAAAATATACTTATTACAAAATCTACTGTATAATATATTTCCAAAGGCTCTCCTCATATTTATGCTTTTTTCTTTGGTCCTATTTAAAGGAACACTATAGGGTCATGAGCACAAACATGTATTACTGACCCTATAGTGTTAAAACCACCATCTAGCTCCCCCTGGCCCCTCTTGCCTCCCTAAATATAGTATAATCTTACTTGTATTCTGGCTCTGACCTACCTCTGTCTGCTGACATCATCACAAGTGGTGTCCTGAGCCAATCACAATGCTTCCCCATAGGATTGGCTGACACTGTGAAGGAGGCAGATCAGGGGCAGAGCCAGAACAATTCAAATGCAGCCCATGCCAAACAGCATATGGTCATAGAGATGAATTGAATCAATGCATCTCTATAAGGGAAAGTTCAGTGTCTGCATGCAAAGGGTGGAGACACTGAATGTTGTGATGCATTTGAGGCAGCAATGACCCAGGAAGGATCTCTAACAGCCATCTGAGGAGTGGCCAGTGAAGTTATCACTAAGCTGTAATGTAAACACTGCATTTTATCTGAAAAGACACCGATTTTTATAGCGTAGCATTAGAATATTTGCAAAATGGTAGTACACACATAATTATGACAGGCAGAATGAGAGAAGAAAAGGCATCAAATAGTGGACTATCATACAGTGGACTGCACATTTTAAGTGATAGCAATGCTTTAGAGTAAGCCTATGATCGCTGGTCTTTTCTACATATACTACGTCTATCATGTAAGTGTCATGAAGTAGACTGTACATTTTTTAGAAGATGGTTAACAGCAGGTAATGCTTTAGAGCATAAAAATAATAACATAATAATAATGATAATAATGATAATAATAATAAGTTCCCAACCCAGTCATCAAGTACCCCCTACCCCAGGATTTAGGGATTACCCTGTTGTGTCTAAAATGTTTTTTTCTCTCTAAAAACACTTTGGACACAACAGGGCTATCCCTAAATTCTGGACTGTTAGGGGGTACTTGATGACTGGGTTGGGAACCACTGCTTTAGAGTAAGCCTATACTGGGTAGACATTTGATGCATATGTTAAACTAAAGATTAATCCACCTGAAGTCTGCACAATATGACAAAAAAAATAATACTAAACTAACTGAGGCACTAGGCAAAGACATGTAAGAGAAACAAAGCATAATCATAATCAGGAGGCCTGATCATCAAGCAGCACCTAGTGAGGTCAATTCAACCTATGCCCCTGAAGCTATAGAGCTGTTCATTGCAGCCAGATCATATCCTGGAACTATATCATACCAGCCAGAGGCCTGACAGGAACCATCACAGTCTCGGACATGAGGACGGTCCAAGGCAAGTTTCCCGGAGAACAGGGCAAGCTAAGGTCAGTTGGGCCTTCACCGCAAAGCCCTCCACGGATGTGGGTGGTGAGCAAGGTATTTTCCCCAGTAGGCTCCCAGCCTAGGAAGGCTCATCTGCTGAGAATTGAAGAGGGTACTTGCTGAGTTGCCCAGCATTGGGTTCCACAGGTGCCAGTCTCCAACCTGCTTGCATGAAGGAGGTAGGTGCATAGTCGCTCACTGGCTCAGCCGAGCAAAGACATTTTCAGACAGCAAATCGTATTTTGCTAGAAGATCCTCCATTTGTTGGCATGATTAAGTGCCTTGTGGCCGAATGTCCATCTTGAGAAGTAGGCCCCAGTGCCCCTGTTTGCTGGGACTATCTGTGTCTGTCAGAAGCTACAGCCTCCTAAGTGGGGATCTGGATAACCACAACCAATCCAAAGGAGTAGAGTACAGGGCCCAGCGACAGGCTAGTACCAAACCAGGGCGGAGGATTAGCCGCCTCCCCTGTCACGAGTATGTCTACAGGCCGTAGGGAAGCCAAGCACCGGTAGCACCCGCCAGATCCAGTCAATTGTGAATCCGAAGAGAAAGGTAAAGGTTGTTGCTCAAAATAAGTTGGGAATATTAAGTAAAAGTCTAAACTGGATACTTTCCTGGAGGAGCTCCTGCCATGTGCCACTGTCTCATCGGCTGTCAGATCCCAAGTCCCCACATTTGCATCTCTGCACCTTCATTGTACATTTTGGGTTTTTCATAACAATGCATAATAATCAAACATATAAAAAAATAATGAACATTATGAGAAAATCCGGGGCAAAGTTATAAAAAGGAACAATTAGTAGGAACTTTCCACTGGTTCCCAGACTGATTGATCCACTTTTAGAACTCTGGACTAAAATAATCCTTTATGCAAAACCCAAAGTTCTCTTAAGACGCTCTTACTTCAAGTTCCAGGTTCCGAAATTCCAATAACTCATTCTGGTCTCGAGCATCTTGCAGCTCCTGTTGTAGTCGATTGTTTTCTGCCTCCAATTTTTCTATCTAAGAGAAAGTGATTATTACTATTATTATCTTAATATAAATTAATGTTTTTTTTTACATTTACTATGGGTGGCACATTATTTTGTTTCTTTCACTGTATATCAAGGTTGTCACAAAACTGATTTTATCTTAATGATGGGATTTCTTCAATCGTCATGTAATAATACGGTTAAAGGGACACAACTGCCAAAATGCAAACAAAATTTAAAAATCACTGTTTAGTAAATACATCCCTAATCGGAACATATATGCATTCATACCTGTTTTAATGCTAAAACATCTCTTTGTTGGTGACTGATAAGTAGAGATGTTGATACATTTTAAAGTGCCACAGAAAATATGATGAATATGCTAATTAATACCAGGTTTCCATGCATGAAAGTAAAAATTACCAACAAGTGGGATTGAGCCACTAACACATTTAACTTTACCCCTATTTCCACTAGCTGTAAAGTAAAAAAAAGACAACTTAGAAAATGAAAACTCCCAATACATTCTACAGGAAAGAAGAAATAAATTTATTCCATATTTAAAGGGACATTATTGTCACCAAAAGAACTTTAGATGCATAATCAGTGAAAAAAGTGATTTAACTTCTAAATGGCAGAAAATTGAGAAGTGAAATGTCAGACAGGATTTTCACACTGAAACTGCTTCATTAAGCGAAAGTTGTTTTGGTGACTATAGTGTACAATGAAGCACTAAAAACTCTATAGTTTTCTGTATATAGTAAAATATGGAATACCTGTATGCATGCTGCCACAAGCTTTGGAGTGATTAAAGGTAATGCCATTTAAAACATCAGACAATGTTAGGTACTAAATAGGAAAAATACTATAACCCTTACGTAGTTTTTACATCTGAAACAAAAGTAACTGTACCTTGTCTAATAGTTCCTGGTTCCGTTTGATGAAAAGTTGCTTTTCTTCTACCCATTGTGAGTCCTGTTTAATAAAAATAACAATAATAAAATAAATATGTTTAGGGCAAACAAAGCTAAGCCATGGTGTGACCAGCAAACAGTTAACTTGCTATCTGCTGTCCTCAGTATTTTCTCTGATCCAAAGTTAGAAGATCGCATTCTCCTAATTTATTTGTGTTATACATGCAATGTAAAGTTTATCTCAGGGTCCTCTTTGTCATTTAGATCATGCACGGCTACCACTCTCTGCTAGTATGTCAATCACTGCTGTAACCATTAGCAGCCAACAAAGCACCACCAAAGCCTCAAACAGAGCTTTGTCAACGGGCGAGATTTTACCTTGCCAAGAGCTGTGCAGGAAAAAATATGATTGTACAAGCAAATTATGGCTGCAGGCAAAGGAGAGGGGAATGTAAGGCTGTTAAAATCTCAATAAGGCAGATGAGTGGGAGAACATGGGATTGGAATAAGCAGGACTGTGAGGGAGGAAGAATGTGGTTTGGAGCTAATGAAGCCCTGGTATCGATTAAAAGACAATAGGACGTGGACAGAGATACATTTTTTTTTCTTTTTTACTAAAGTGAGAATTGAAAGGAATTTTAAATTTAAGGTCAAAATAGCCGAACTGGAAAAATTCTCTAAGTCATCTATACTTCTGGTTCAGCTACTCTGGCCTTAAATTATAAATTTACATTGAGTTCTCACGTTAGTAAAACGTCTGATAGTATTTGAAAGACACTGAAGTGGCACCTGCCTGCACTAATATTCACTGCGTTATAATGTATTACTTTGCAATTGCTCTGGAAATCATACTATAATAGTTTGGAAAATGTGTTTCATGTCTTTCCATGGTAATCAAACATTAACGTTCGTCTTAGATCTCAGTTTATTCATCCATCGCATGTGGTTATAATGACAACTTGGTAACTGGTTACGTTTACAAAGTCAATGAGTATATACCATACCTGTCCTTTCTGTGCCATCGCCTTTTCCAGGTCTTCGATCTTCGCTTTATACCGTAAAGCTTCTGTATGCATCTGCTCCTGCGCCTGTTACATGATATACATTTACGATAATTAAAAATCAGTTCATCGTTGCAAGCCCTTTACCTTCCCTTATAATGAAATGCACTGTATTAAATTTGAATGTAAGATTTTTTTCTGCCGGCAGCTAAATTCAGCTACATTAATTAGAACAGCAAAAACAAGCAAAACATTGTTCCTTAAGGTTTATTAAAGATCGAAAGCTCATAGCCTGGGAGGATATTTGTGAAATGTATATTTAATAGGGATCTCTGTGATTTGTACACATTTCCTAATTGCTCCCCATGAGACCAATGAGAGATGCGGAAATGAAACAGTAAAATATACAAATTATATATGAATGAATAGCATTGTTTTAGCATATAATACTTATATACAAGGGGTGATGGAATATTTATTAACCTGTATAGTGTTGTGTTAGAATTACATAAAATATCTATGCATCAATTTTCTGGAAATTTATGTAAAAAAGTATTTTTTTTTTAATTCTTTTTAGTGAATATATTGTGTCCACTGACTGATTTATTTTATTAATGTTACATCATTAAATGGACACTCCACTGACCAAATACACAATAAACAAACAAAGACAAAGACAGCAGACAATGTTCAGGAAGGAGTGAATATAACAGTGTGATGATAGCACAAAGCTACTGAATAGTGGAGTTGCCACAGTAAAGGCAGTTAAATAGAAATTAAATTATCATTTCAGTAATGTTGGAAGCAAACTGTAGTTCTGCAATTAGAACATCAACATAAGGAAAATAACTAAAAAGCCAAAACCTCAAAAGTCCATATTTTTTCAAACATAACATGTATTTTCACCAATCTCCAGGAGGAAAGGGGAATCATCTCCAAGGGTTTAAATACATAAGTATAGGGGATGGGGAAAATGTTTGGAAACGGGGGCTCCTGGTCTTGTGAGTGCCCCCGCCATTCAATAATATGACGTCAATTTAACAAGGTTTAATGCAGATACCAATTGGTGTATTTATATCTTGTTTTGCTTTAATATTCTTATGATAGTAAAGTGGTACTTGTTTCATCAAAATAATAATAAAATATATACTGTATTTTTTCTATTTATGTGCAACAAAATGAAAGTAAATTAATAAAACCCAGCAAGCATTCATCCTCTATCTACAATATCTGATTACCTTTGCTTCTCTTTCAGCATCTATGATGCCCCCGGTATGTTCCTGTAGCAATGCGTAAGCCCTCTGCAGTGCTTGATACTCTTTAGTTAACTGTCGAAACCGCAGCTCGGATTCCTCTGCTGCTAAACTCTAAGAAGCAACATAAGGGAATTAGGACTTATTTTTATATGAAGTGCTCCTTTAACAATTGTGCATTTAAAATACACACTTTGGGATTTATTTAATGAATTGCAAATGGTGGAAAATATTCTGTAATTGTCTGTACAAAAGAGTTGAAAAATCACACAGTTTGGCGATTTTTCCACCTTGCATGTATTGACCATTGCATTTCCCTGTCATTTTTCCACTATTCCAAAATCAGAAAATCAGCAATCTATAGGTTTGCCAACTCATAAATTAGACTTGTGCACGATCAGAAAATTTGGCTAGGCTGACCTATGTTTCCCATAAATAGAACATTTTTCAGGACGCCCAAATTTTGGCCATATGTTGGCTTTGCTCTGCAGAATTTCCATATTTAAAATACTGATTCAAGTACGAAATCAGATGAACAAAAAGGGCACGGAAATGGACCATACAGTGCACTGCAAGAATATGCATACTAAATGCATTTATTTTGCAGTACACTTAAATTAGGCCATTTCCAGCCAGTTTGCTCCACAGATATAGTGAGAAAAGTAAAATTTATTATATCTCTATTAAATATATAATATATATTTTTATGAATGCTCCTCCTTTTCCCCCCTCTGTTTCTCACTTATCACTTGATCTGTGAATATAATCAACAGTTAGTGACTGTCCCCTACCTATTAAACATCTCTTTTTCTTATCAATCATCTTTTTGTCACCACGGGTGGAATCCAGAATTGTTAACCGAAACGAACATGTTCAGCCAGCCATTAGATACATTTTTTACAGGATCACAAGAGATCTGCTCCAGGTTCTTTAACCACTGTGAATTTTATATAGTTATTTTTCTATCCAGCCATGTGTGATGTTAAAAAAATAGCACAATAACCACTATATTTTGACCTGGTGCCCTCTCAATTCGACTTCTTACTTGGGTTCCGCAGGGCGCCACTAGTCTTCTCTACTACTGGTAACGGTGCGCCAGAGGCTCCTAAGCATGAGCTTCAGTTACCACTCCTGAGCTAAGCCTTGCAATGACTAGCTCTTTGGCTGAGAGCATCAGCTGATCGCTCTCAGCCAATGAGCTAACCATGACACTGCATAGATCAGATGGAGAGCTCTCCATTATCAGTAGTAAAGGTAGTGTCAGTACTGTCTTGGGCACCCAGTTAATAAGTTAAACCTTTAAAAAGTAGTTTGACTCTTGACAATGGGGGATGCTAAGGCACTCCTGGCACCATAACCACTACAGGTTTACAGCACGTTGTAGTGGTTATGGTGCACCAGAAACTGAGAGCAAACATTTCAAGCTGATAAAGTATATATCTATTTAAATAGCTGACAAACACTGCAAGCTGATAAAAGCTTTATATTTAAATAGTTGATGAACACTTCAGGACGATAAAAGTAAAATTTTCAATTACCTCATCCAAGTCATCATCTGGTGTAGCAGGTGTTCTATCTGTTCGGTAAGAAGCCACAGATGAAGTTTCAGAGTCCATTGAGTCATCATCATAACCAAATACAGTGTCAACCAGGTGCCTCTGTAACAACAATTATGTGTCAACTTCATTAAATGTAAAACTGAAAAAAAAAATACCATCACGGTGAAATCACATAAATGTCTCTTTGCACAAATCATTAACCAGTAATGAAAAGCATCCAATTTCTTCCCATCATTTAAAAAGAAGTCATAAAAGCTGCAAGGTATTGTTTGGGGTAAAAGCTGAAAAACTGTTATTAGTCCGTACTGAGTTTTCACATTCTGGCAATTTAGTTTTATTATTATATATATTTATTTCCAATATTCAAGTGTTAGTGCTTAGATTGAAGGCTCCCTCTACTGTTAACAAAAAGCAAAATATAAAACCCTTATTCATGCAGTTGGTCAGTCTCCTTGGTGCAGCATTGATGAAGCATTGGGAACATAGGCCACATGTGCAGCAATCTCCTTGCTTTGACAATCAGGTGCTTCTCTTAGAGAAGCATTGGATGCGTTTCTGAAGGTTTGAAATAGGAAAAGCATCTTCCTTTGGATTACTGTCAGTCTGGAGGCAAGGTTTTGCACAAATGTAAACATGGCCATTTTCCAGAAAAGAGGCAAAGGTAGTATACCTAGGTAGTTAATAGTAAACTCTACATACAAGAGTGAATGTCTAGGTCTGCAGAGAATCTAATTTTAGATTCACTTTTTGTACATTAGCAGACAGTGATTTATAATAATATTTATTTATTTTTTACCAGTGAACTACTTTTGTCTGACAGTCATTTCTTCTGTAGACCTAGACATTCACTCTTGTATGTAGAGTTTACTATGAACTACCTAGGTATACTACCTTTGCCTCTTTACTTTACATTTGGGGTTACCCCCCATTCCTTTAGTGTACTTTTCATTTGGCTCTATTTTGTTTTTTATTTTTTTCATTTTCCAGAAATGTCAAGTCACCAAAACCACTTCATTAAGACAAAATAGGTTTGGCAATTAGAGTGTCTTTTTAATTAAAAAAGGAAATATGTCTGACACTTTTACTTTAGCATTTTGTTTTTTTATCTTTCTATTTAATTAATGGAAGTAACACTTTTTAAAGAACTCGAAAGCAACATTCACATTTATTTGATCCTGTGCTGTGGATTAAATAGATTATAATGGTGTAAAGTTGTTTTTTTACCTTAATTACCTTTATTGGTTTGGAGCTTCTTTTATGCTTCTTCCGTCGTATTAATTTTTCCCTATCCTAGAAGTAAAAAGAGGGGGGTGGAAATCACAATAAAAATAAATTCAATGTTTTATTAGTAAACATATATGACATTAAAATAAGAATTTTGTTGGTTTTACAAACAGAGGGTGGAACATGGTTAATTAAGTGTTGTTTACTAAAATGTGACTTGTTGGGAATTAAAAGCAAAACATTTTGGCCCAAAAAAAACCTGAAACTGAAAAATTCTTCAAGTGAGCTAGGTTTTCAATTTGGCTAGAAGTTTAAAATTAGTTAAAATTCACTTTGAGCTTGTTTTGCAGCAGTATTTTATTTCACGTATAGTGTTATTCACTAAATTGAGAATTCAAAGTCAATTTTAGGGTCAAAATAGCCAAACTGGAAAGATTCTCTGAGTCAGCTATGCTTTTTGTTTGGCTACTTTGGCCTTAAGTTGGAATATCACTCTGAATTCTCATTTTGTTTAATAACCCCATTACTTATAAATTTAAGTACCTACGAACTCATTTTTGCTTGATGCTATAAGAAAAAATACTATATCAATAAATTAATTTTATTTTTTTTATAATGTATCAATAAAAAACATAAGGAAACCAGCAAAAAGATTCACACAGAGTTATTAACTAAAGTAAGAACTGTTGGGATTTCCAAGTGAGTTTCAAATTAGTCAAAAGTAACCAAGCTGGAAGTATTTCTTACTTACCGTATATACTCGAGTATAAGCCGAGTTTTTCAGCCCATTTTTTGTGCTGAAAAACCCCAACTCGGCTTATACTCGAGTCATAGTCTGTATAATGGCAATTTGCATTGCCATAATACAGACCGGGGGAGAGGGGGGCTGGCAGAGCTGTAACTTACGTGTTCTGCAGCTCCTGTCAGCTCTCTCCTCCTCCGCGCCGTCCGGTCAGCACCTCGGTCAGCTCCCAGTGTAAATCTCGCGAGAGCCGCGGCTCTCGCGAGATTTACACTGGGAGCTGACAGAAGAGCAGAACGGACGGCGCAGAGGAGGAGAGAGCTGACAGGAGCTGCAGAACAGGTAAGTTACAGCTCTGCCAGCCCCCCTCTCCCCCCCACTGAACTGCCACGGGACCACCAGGGAAGGAGAGCCCCCCTCCTTGCCATATATCAAGCAGGGAGGGGGGACGAAAAAAAATAAAAATAAATAAAATAAGAAATAAAATAATAAAAAAAAAATTAATAATAAAAAAAAAGGGGTATAAGGACCACTATGGGAGGGGCGGGGGGGGGGGGGGGGGGTATAAGGACCACTATGGGAGGGAGGGGGTGGGTTAAGGACCACTATGGGAGGGAGGGGGGGGGTAAGGACCACTATGGGAGGGAGGGGGGGATAAGGACCACTATGGGAGGGAGGGGGGGGATAAGGACCACTATGGGAGGGAGGGGGTGGGTTAAGGACCACTATGGGAGGGAGGGGGGGGGGTAAGGACCACTATGGGAGGGAGGGGGGGGATAAGGACCACTATGGGAGGGAGGGGGGGGATAAGGACCACTATGGGAGGGAGGGGGGGGATAAGGACCACTATGGGAGGGAGGGGGGGATAAGGACCACTATGGGAGGGAGGGGGGTATAAGGACCACTATGGGAGGGAGGGGGGGATAAGGACCACTATGGGAGGGAGGGGGGTATAAGGACCACTATGGGAGGGAGGGGGGGATAAGGACCACTATGGGAGGGAGGGGGGGGGATAAGGACCACTATTGGAGGGAGGGGGGTATAAGGACCACTATGGGAGGGAGGGGGGGTATAAGGACCACTATGGGAGGGGGTGGGATAAGGACCACTATGGGAGGGAGGGGGGGTATAAGGACCATTATGGGAGGGAGGGGGGGGTATATGGACCACTATGGGAGGGATGGGGGGGATAAGGAACACTATGGGAGGGAGAAGGGGGATAAGGACCACTATGAGAGGGAGGGGGTGGGATAAGGACCACTATGGGAGGGGAGGGGGAAGTAAGGACCACTAGGGGAGGGGAGGGTAAGGACCACTAGGGGAGGGGTGAGTCAGGACCACTGGGGGGGGGAGTGAAGGAACACGGGGGTGGGGAGGTAAGGACCACTGAGGGAGGAGGAGGGGAAGTCAGGACATATGGGGGGGAGGGGGCGGCAAAAATTTTTTTGCCTACGGCGGCAAATATCCTTGCACCGGCCCTGCACACACTGCATTCACACACTGCATTCATGCACACACACACACACTGCATTCATGCACACACACACTGCACTCATACACACACACACTGCACTCATACACACACTGCACTCATACACACACGCTGCACTCATACACACACACATACGCACACACTGCATTCATTATACACACACTGTAAATAAATATTCAATTAATATATTTTTTTTAGGATCTAATTTTATTTAGAAATTTACCAGTAGCTGCTGCATTTCCCACCCTAGTCTTATACTCGAGTCAATAAGTTTTCCCAGTTTTTTGGGATAAAATTAGGGGCCTCGGCTTATATTCGGGTCGGCTTATACTCGAGTATATACGGTATTTTAGCCATGAATTTGAAATTCACTTTCAATTCACATGTAATTGCCAACAATTCTCATTTTAGTGAATGGCTCTGATGGTTCTTAAAATTCTGGTTCAAGTAAATAAACAGCTGCTACATGCTCAACAGACATGTTTGAATCACCCAAGTATGGCCCTCTCTCAAGTTCATTTGTTAATTTGCATTCTTTAACATTGTCAAGACTCAAGAAGGGTTTATAAGGCTGATCTTCGTGGATTGCGTCTTTTTCCAGCCTATATATTAATATGAGATACTAAGCTCAGAACTGGCAGCCCATAGTAAGTTGCTCTCACCATAAAGGTAATTAAATAACAAATTTAGCTTTAGTACTATAGGCTGGAGTTGACCCCACTTTTTAATGCATTATATTGATAATGTACGAAGAAAATATACAATAAAAAAACTAAACTTTAATGGAAATATAAAAAGATAGTGACTGATAATAGCAATAGTAAGTTCTGCATATACAGTGCAAGCAGACGCAGCAGACAGATACCTCCAATACCAGACAGAGACCTCTAATTATGGACCTTGGAGGATTGTTTGTTCATCCTCTACCAGCAGTTACACATCACATAGGATGAGTGGAACTGCTCAATAAGCTGATACCAGCTAAGTTGCACCTCAGGCTCCCAACAAAGCTACAGGGATGAGGAGAGAGGTCTGTCCTACTTGGAAAAAATATGGACAATGGAGGAAGAAGTAAAAATGAGAGCCAGTGGGCAGGCTTTTAGTTGGAGTGATTTTTTCATATTGTTGCAGTCATCAGCTACCAGGGATTGGGAGAAGTTGTTCCTGTTTCTCTCTGCCCCATAACTTTTTCAATGAAGTAAGTTGTGATGGTGCTTACAACTCCGCCCATGGTTTCAGAACAGCTGCTAAGAAGCCAGACTGATAGGTTGAAGCTCGGACAGTTGCCACACTTTACGATAGTACTTGTACAATCACTTCTTCCGACTACGAAATATTAGAGTGTGGTTGTAGGCTTATAGTTGCAATAATGTATTCATATAACTACACTTAACTAGGAGAAGAAACGCAGGGCAGGGGCTTTCACAAGGATCAGTAGTGGTTATGGTAATTGGAGAATCCCTTTATTATACAGAAAACTGCATACCAGTACTTTGAAGAATCTTTTTGGGTACTATGATATGGAGGCATTCATTAACTAATATGAAGCACATTAATCAGAATAACTAACCCTTGTTAGATCATCAATAATGTTCTGCTGTTCAATCACTTGCAACTTTAAAAACTCAACTTCTTGCTCTTCGCCGGCTTGATCGAGGTCATTCAAGGATCTTAACTTCTTTAGTGGAGGATGAGAGGTGATTTTCTCTCTCTGAAAAGAAAATATACTCTAGCATGTTACCCAGTTTTTTTACTGGTGTGTATGGCAAGAAAGTAGACCTATGGCTCTCATGACTCAAATCCCTCTACCATGATCCTCTCTGAAGTGTTGTAGTACAGATGGAATATACTACATATTACATTTATCTAACCTCTGAACCTGCACTAGTCTGTACTGTGTAACAGAGCAGGGTATAGCGATTTGTGCCACTATTGGTAGCATACTGCAAATTAGAATTAAAAAAATGAACCTCCAGAAGATTGCTACCAGCTGTGGTGGTGGAACCTAAAATTATTCAAGCTTGGTACTGCCTGCCATTACATTATGCTGTGATTTACGTCCAGGTTCTGTCCCCAGTGAGATGAACATCTTGTGTACCAAGACAAAGTGCACATCCACGATTTAAGTGTGGCTTACAGTGGGTTGTCACCTGCTGTAATCTGGGCGAGTACCTAATGTTCAAGAAGGGGTGACCTCATAACAAGCATCTACTAAAATAAACAATTTATTGCCGTTTAATCCCAATACGTTGAGACATTGTGAACAACAAACACATTGTATGCTGGCCCAAAATAGAATCTGAACTGGAAAGGCTTGGTGTAGATACAAAGAGACAAACGTGAACAAATGAAAAAAAGAAAAGAAAAATAAATTCAATGTAATTAATTAAATTGGATCAAATTAAATGATGTAATATAAAGGATGGGGAAATACATTTGTTAAAGAACCACTATAGGCACCCAGACCACTTCAGCTTAATGAAGTGGTCTGGATGCCTGGTCCAGCTAGGGTTAACCCTTTTTTTTTATAAACATAGCAGTTTCAGAGAAACTGCTATGTTTACACTGAGGGTTAATCCAGCCTCTAGTGGCTGTCTCATTGACAGCCGCTATAGGCGCTTGCGTGCTTCTCACTGTGAAAATCACAGTGAGAAGACGCCAGCGTCCATAGGAAACACTGCCTTGAGAATAACTTCTCAAACAATTCATTCAAGCCTTGATCATTTGGTATTTACTCAAAGAACACACCTGACTTCTAAATACTAGAGGGTTTTACTAACCCCTTCGGTTCTCTCTGAGGAAATGACATAATTGGATAAAGATTTGAATTCAACCATGCTTTCCTATGAACTGGCTGAATGCGCACGCGGCTCCTGACGCGCATGCGCATTCAGCCGATGACGTCACTAGGAAGGAGGAGAGGAGGAGGAAAGCTCTCCGCCCGGCGGTGGAGAAAGGTAAGATTTTAACCCCTTCCTCTCTCCAGAGCCCGGCGGGAGGGGGACCCTGAGGGTGGGGGCACCCTCAGGGCACTATAGTGCCAGGAAAACGAGTATGTTTTCCTGGCACTATAGTGGTCCTTTAAGTAATTATGGGATCTCTGATAATAATCTAGAAAACAGGGTTTTGTTATATTAACCATAAGCCCCCACGTTTAATACAGACCATTTCAGCATTTTCCTTTGAGAGGGCTTTCAGCTTCTCCTCCATGCGTTGCAGGGAGTGCATTAATTCGTCGTTCCTTTTAGTGAGGCACTTGTTCTTCTCCAGGAGTGGTTTGCATTGTTTCTCTGTTTCTCTTACTCTCCTCAACTGCAAAGTGTGGAAACATTAATGTAGCATTAGCTTAAATGCGAGGCAGTTGGATAGGTATAAATCTGTTGCCACAACAAAAGTAGCAATGGTTGGCTTATTTAGGAGTTATATCAAAAGAAACACACTATCACTTTGTAAGGGTTATAGATTAATGTATACGATTCACTGCAAAACTGCTATGAGTTCCTGTCTGGGTCACATGTGGACAGTATGGGTGCATGGTGTAACTTCCACTAGTCTTGAGCAGACTTGGAAAAAAAGAAATAACAATATATATTCTGCCATGACATCATTGAGATTTATTTACAAAATTTCAAAAAAAAAAAAAGCTTTAGGAAGCTGATAGTATGCTTGGGAAATATCTTAGGACAGATTGGAGGGGATAACCCTCGTGAAAAAGTTCAATAAAAAAAATCACGTCCATAATAAAGTTGACACATAAAATATAACATTTAATAGGTATTATTAAAAAGGTAAAATAACCTGAAAAAACGGGAATACAAGGGAGAGTAAACAATTATAGAGGATATTGCTCTATATTATAAGTACATTAACTAAGGAGGTTCTTGTTCCTATAGAATAGGAGGGAAAATGACTAAAGGTAAATTCTCCAAATATAACCATAAGTTGTTAGATTGTTTGAGCTGCAGATCATAGAAATAGGAGCAAAAAGCACACCTGGAGGAGAAAGGGAGATATCGCCTAAATGTTTAGTTTGGATAAAACCAAACTGGTTGATAAATTCAATAAATCAATACCCCAGTTTAGCAATCAAATACAAACAAAATATTAAATAATAGTGCACGAATATAGTGAAATATTATATAGACTTAGATATCTTAGCTAAAAGTTCCGATTATCCAAACTAAATATTTAGGCGATATCTCCCTTTCTCCTCCAGGTGTGATTTAGATCTGGAGTTGTTACAGACAGTTACATTTTAACAATCTGCCCTGTAGCCAGTCTTCGGCCTATCAGGTATGTTTTATTCATTCCTGGGCAGCCTTTGACTTCCCTTGTTCCATTTTGGCTTAAAATATGAATTTTCTGCAGAGTGCGTGACAAAACATACTTTACAGAATAATCATATAAGTAATTTGGTTCTTTTATACCAGGCTTCCCCAAACCCCAGCCCTCCAGATGTTGCTGAACTACAAATCCCATGATTCTATGAATTAAATAGATAGGTTGAGAATCATGGGAGTTGTAGTTCGGCAACATCTGGAGGGCCGGAGTTTGGTGAAGCCTGTTCTATACTATACTGTTATCAGTGAACAGACATTCAGAAGTAAAATGGTACTTGAGAAATATTACCAGTTCATTTCTCTCATCCCCTAATAGAGTGTTCCGGTCCTCAAGTTTTCGAATTGTGGCATTTAACTCTGCCATTCTTTTCTGATTTCTCCGTAAGTCCTAAAAAGACCCAAAAACATTTATTTCTTATTCACAGAAAACATTTTGTTAAAGCACTAGTCATCCAAAATAATCTTTATTTCTGACAAATGAGGGTGGTTTTAATAAACAACACTGTTTATTAAGATACCAATTAAACGGTGATCTTGTCATAACATTTTCTGTTGGAAATATGAATGTTTTTAGTTAATATGACCAGTGGTCGTAGTTTGAAGATTTTTTTTTTTTAATGAATACATAATGAATCAATAGGCATGGCCACAACAGGAAAATACATTTAACCCCTTAAGGACCAAACTTCTGGAATAAAAGGGAATCATGACATGTCACACATGTCATGTGTCCTTAAGGGGTTAAACAAGTTTATCATTTTTTTCTAGAGCATAATTTTTCTAGTAATTTAGTGGCATAGAGATGATTAGTAATAATCTCTTTGATGAAAAATAGTAAGAGACTTGGATGCAAAAAAAAAATGGAAAATTAAGATGCAATTCTGAGGTTTATATTTATAGTTTAGAATTGCTTTGCATCCATTAGTACCAGGTATATTTCGCACCAGATTGCTAGCACTACATTTGCATTCTCATAAGTGAATGATTATTTACAAATTGGTTTTCTAACCAAAGTCATCAAATGTTATACAAGCTCAATAAAAGGAGTCTGTATCTGGGACTCAGTAGGTGTTAACTGCAGTAAGGTATGGAAAAATATACATTACACGCTTTTAAGGTGTTTCTCACTTTCTGTATAACCAGTCCGCACAATTACACTGGAATAAATGTAAATAAAAGGTGATGCTGATTTCAAGATGATCTTGCATTCAGTAATAAATTATACCCAGTGTCTTGCACAGAATTAATGCTGATCTATACAAAATGTTAGAAAATGTTTAGTTTGCAAAACTATTTCTGGATTCACCCACACTTAATTTAGAAGTCACGTAGTAAGTTAAATGTGTCCACCTGTGTGTGATTAAAATGTCACATTATTATAGAATAGAAATACTCTTAGAATATATCTAATGAAAAAGGCAACTGTACCTTTTGTGTCACATTACCCCACTCCCTCTAGCATTATTATTATTATTATTATTTTATTACTTGGGCAGACTAGATGGGCCGAATGGTTCTTATCTGCCGTCACATTCTATGTTTCTATGTTTCTATTTGTATAGCGTCATCACATTCCGTACATTGGGTGGACTAACAGACATGTAATTTCAACCAGACAATTGGACGTACAGGAACAGAGAGGTGGAGGGCCCTGCTCAATGAGCTTACATTCTAGAGTCAGTGGGGTATAGTGACACAAAGGGTAAAAGTAGGGGTACGAAGTAGGTTGTTAGAAAAGTATTAATTGAGGGCTTAGTAGGTCATTTTTGGCAGTTGCAGGAGAGGAGTCATGAGGGTGCGGGATAAAAACCTGCTTACAGTTTAATTGATATGCTTTCTTAAAGAAGTGAGTTTTCAATGATTTTTTGAATGAGTGGAGACTGGGTGAAAGTCTTACGGAGAAGGGAAGGGCATTCCACAGAAGAGGTGCAGCCCTGCATGTAAGCTCATTGAGCAGGGCCCTCAATCCCTCTGTTCCTGTGTGTCCAACTTGTCTGGTTACAAATACTTGTCTGTTAGTCCACCCATTGTACAGCGCTACGGAACTTGTTGGCGCTTTATAAATAATAATAATAACAACAACAACTGTAACAGATCTGGTAAGGTTTGGGAGAAACACCAATCAGAGTTAAGTTAGGAAATATACCCCAAATTGAGAACACTGTAATGTGTTTAATTCTATTCCACAAAATGTCATTTATTTCTATGGCGCTTGAATATATAATGATTAGATTACAAATGAAAAAGTAAAGGTAACGCACAATAAAAAACAATGCTAAGAAATGTATTCATAAAACATATTAGCGTAGAAATGATAATTTATTATACTTCAAGTTTCACTACGTGAAGTTTGCAATAATGGCAATATGTTTGATATTTAAGTAGTGATTAGAATTTTACAATATTAGTACCGGACTTCCACAGTGCTCTGAGCCATCTCCTACTCGTCCAGGGATTTCCCGTTTGGGACTTCCAACATTGCATTCAGCTTCTTTTACTAGAAATAGTTGTTCATCCAAGGCTTCCTTTTGCAACTGCAACTTCTGTAAGAAGCCAGTCTGAGTCTCCAGCTCTTTCTCTAATGAAAAGATGATTCTGTCCTTTGCTTTTATTTCGTCCATCTACAGTGCAAAATAAATAAAGATTGCATTACAGCATAACATTACATTAAAATATCACACATTCACAGAGAGTCTAATGCTTGAGCTGCTATCATTTGTTAACAGAGTATATGATGTACAGTAAAGGTAGGCCAGTTAGAAGATTTTCGATCACAAGTTTTTAGGTAAATAAGAATACAAGATGTGTGGGTGGCCAATTCTGGGGAGAATGAAAATAAAAAAATGTCCGATATGAGTAATTGATTTTGACAATTTTGTAAATATTCAGTCAATTGCATATTAAACATGATGGTGACCATGTAGTGTAATGTCTAAATTAACTAAACCCACATATACAAAATATTGAATAGACCAATGCTGGCATTGAGAATTAGTAAAAAACAAAAAAAACAACAACGCACCTTTGTGTGTAGATTACTATTATTATTAAACAGAACTCAGAAAAATCTAGACAAATCCTTTGCTTTCTAGAAAAGTATATATAATGTATATGTGCTACATATTTTCCTTTTGATATAGTGCTGGTTTTTAAAGTGAAGAGAAACACATTTTTAAACCAGGGCTGTATTCTGTCCCTTTTGCATTTCTGTAGAGCAGCTACCTATTTTCCTACTCCACAGCAATATTTGCAGGTCAAATGTCAACGATGCATTGTAGGAAGGGTTCTAAACACACTTACTTACTTTACGTAGTCAAAAGTCACATAAACCATGGCTAAACGTAACACAACATACATTTTTGAAGCTCATTTTCCATAATGCTCATTCAACTTAAAGGTAGGTTGGGTGGATGTGGTAGGGGACATGGTGGCAGATTGAGGTGGGTGAATAGCCTGGTAGTCAGTAAATGACTCAGTGGCTGGGGGTAAGTGACTTTGCATGTGACTTGGTGGAAAATGTTTATTGTATGGCTAGGTGTATGCGACTTAGTATGTTTACACAAGTGGATAAATGGGTGACTGTGATTATTAGGTTAGGTGGTGAACATATGAGCTCCCTCTTGCTCTGTTCGTGTTAGCAATCCACAGTAAGTATTGGCATAAGCTATTACTTGCATATATACAATTTTAGAATGAGGCTACCACCGATCCTAGCAACCTGGTACACCCTATGTTCAGTCAAGGCCCGCTGAAAAAAAAGAATTGTGAGATAAAGTCATCCCATGCACACAACTTAGCACACACCTGGTGTTAATGAGTAATATATTAAAAAATAATACTCTTTGTTGTTTCGATTTGTGGTTTAACGTTTGCTTCGGTATCATCACAAACTTAAATGTATGGCCTCTTTATTTATATATGTCAAATGTTATTAATATAAAATGCATTCAGATTTGTATACAAACTGATAAACATGCACTTTGTGTATTACAGTTCCTAATAAAAGTGTGCCCTTATAATTACACAAGGCTCCAATATTAAAAATAAATATGCACATTTTTTTTAACGTTAGATTGGTAGAATTTAGACTACTAGAGAATCTCCTTGGAGCATCACTAATGATGGGTTCTGTCCAAACCTCACAGAGAAGTATTGGGGACAAGGTACATATGTGGCAACTGCTGAGCTCTGTCAATTGGATGTTTTTTAATAAAGAAGCATCAAATCCAATATTTCTCTATAAGAAGTGAAGCATTAAAAGTCTAGATGTGATTATGCTGAAAGGGAAGCCCTTATTTTTTTTAAGGTCTTTATGAGAGGGATCCTATACTGACTGTCAGGATAGTGGGGACAAATGCAAATATTGCTATTTTTCAGAAATGACAATGTTTTACATTATCGATAAAAGGGACAGATTAAGATGCAGTGGGTTTGGTGATTAGAGTGTCCTTTTCAAATAACTGAGTTATGAAATGGATAAAACAATTTCATGTCTACATACATATTAACTCTGATACTTAAATGTTCCAACAACCAACTTAAAGTAAAACAAACAAACAAAAATATTAAGATAAGGTAAAGATTAAGTAAAATCTGAGTACACTGTCATTGTTACACTTAAAGTGCCATGCCAACTTACCAGTCGACGAATGTCCCTCTCGCTCTCCCATTTGATCTTGGCAATAGCCTCCTGATGGGAATGGTGCTCACTGCGCAGATCCCCTGCTTTGATTTTGTCAGCCTGTATTATGTTATTAAGAGCCTCGTCCACGTGCTTCTTTGCAGACTTAAGCTCAGTGATCTCTTGTAAAAGCTTGAGGCGCTCAGAGTCAAAAACTTTTCTAGCCTCCTCCCGTGCTTCTGCACTCAGGGCAGTCCTCACTTTGTCACTGCTGCCGTCCCGTAAGGAACTGACAGCTGATTTAAGACGTTGGATTTCTGCCTCTTTAAGTTTCACCGTCCGAGACATTTCCTGCTCGTGCTGTTTGATTAAGTTTTCCCTTACTGCCTGAAGTTCCTTCATTTTCTCCTCATGCAGCTTGGCCTTCAGTTCTGTGACTGTAACTGTATGCTTGTGCTGCTCCTGCTCCTTAATACGTTTACTTTCTTGGTTTTTTTCCCGCTCCAGCCTAGAAACCTAAAAATGAAGGTGAAAATAAAAACAGCATTTTAGGTCAAGGTAGTAGATTGAAAAAAAAAAATGATCAGCAATGACTTTTTATTTACGACTTATCTAATCTTCATTCTACTACAGAAAGACATCCTGGAAATGAAAGCAGGTCAGCCAAATTCCTAAATCAGAGAAAGCAAAACAGTCAAAGCAAAAAGCAATAATGTCTAATCCCACAAGAATCCTAAACAGGTGATTGACTAGAAAATGTGCTGTATTAACAAAATACATAGTCCCTGATACAATAAGTGTTGCAATAAGGAAATAACATTTTAGCACTTTATTGATACAACATACCCTAAATGTGAAGTCAAGATGTACCAGATGATGTGATCTGATTTTTCTGAGGAGCCTAAAATGTACTGCTTGCTTTGGTTTCACAAGGGTAAAAGTCATTAATAATCAAACTATCACTCAGATAATTAAATGGATACATTACAAATTTAGCAAAATAACGGTGAGTAATATTAAAAGCTATTATGCGTGCAATTTTATAAGGTGTACTACTAGCGTGTGCTCCCATAAGCTGACACTCTAATTCTAAGCTAAAACATCTACAATACTATTCAGTTGCAAATCCTTAATTCCAAGAAGGACGCCCATATTTTTGGGCACAGGCTAAATGCTAGACCACACAACTGGTGTTCACGAGTACAGACAATAGGTACACTCTTCAAATTACAAACTAAATGAAGAAAAACAAATATTAGAGGGCCTATTCAATAACCACCAAACTGTAGAAAATTGAAAAGAAAAACTAAATTTAAAATGTAGATTAAAATAGCTAAGGTAAATCAGCATTATTTTATCAGTAAAATAGCTAAATCAGCATTATTTGAACTAAATTTTACTACTTATTTTTCAGTTCACTATAGTTTGTACAGATCATGGAGAGGAATGGAGCTTAGAAACATGTTATAGATAGTTTGGGTAAAATAGAAATAATTTTGCTTTCAGCCATGCCTGCTTGTTCTTGTGGTGTGCCTAAATGTGGTTCTTTAGACAAGTACCTAATGCGATGCATAGCATGTCTGTCTCTACTCATACACAAAATAACAGATTGAGGTTCTAAGAAAGAACACATGGTTTCTATATCCAAACCTGAAGGGTTACTCCAACCAAAAAACAGTGTTTTCATAAAAACTTAATTGCGTTCTTCGAAGAAGGAAGTAGAAGTATAGATCAGGGTGTTGCAGTGGATGTGATCTATTTGGATTTTGCCAAGGCATTTGATACAGTTCCACACAATAGATTAGTGTTCAAACTCAAGGAAATCGGTCTAAATTAAAATGCTTGTTCTGGGGTAGAACATCGGCTTAAAAATAGAGTACAAAGAGTTGTCGTTAATGGTAAATTTGCAAGCTGGACAGAGGTGGCAAGTGGTGTCCCTCAGGGGTCTTTTCTGGGACCCCTTCTATTTAACATGTTCATAGATGACCTTGAAGAAAGCATTGAAAGTCATGTTTCAGTGTTTGCAGATGACACAAAACCCTGTAAAATAATACAATGTGAGCAAGATATTACTTTGCTGCAGAAGGATTTAGATAGACTGGGGGACTGGACACTCAAATGGCAGATGAAATTTAATGTTGAAAAATGCAAAGTTATGCACTTCGGCGTAAAGAATACACAAGCAACGCATACCCTTAATGGAAGCGAATTAGGGATAACAACACACGAAAAGGACTTGGGAATTGTTATAGCCAACAAACTATGCAACAATGTGCAATGTCAATCAGCAGTGGCCAAGGCCAATAAGGTATTGTGATGCACGAAAATTGGCATTCATTCTCGAGACGAGAATATAATTGTGCCTCTTATTAAATCACTGGTAAGACCACATATTGAATATGCTGTGCAATGTTGGGCACCTGTTCTAAAGAAGGATATTATGGCACTAGAAAAAGTGCAGAGGCGGGCTACAAAATTAATAAAAGGAATGGAACATATCAGCTGTGAAGAAAGGTTAACGAATTTAAACCTATTTAGTTTAGAAAAACGTCGCCTGAGAGGTGATATGATAACATTATACAAATATATTCGGGGCCAATACAAACCATTGTGTGGAAATCTATTCACAAACCGGACTTTACATAGGACATGAGGTCATGCATTTAGACTGAAAGAAAGAAGATTTCGTCTAAGGCAAAGGAAAGGTTTTTTTACTGTAAGAACAATAAGGATGTGGAATTCTCTGCCTGAAGAAGTGGTTTTATCAGAGTCCATACAGATGTCCAAACAGCTACTAGATGCATACTTGCAAAAACATAATATTCAAGGATATAATCTTTCAATGTAGAGTAATAACTGCTTGATCCAAGGATAAATCTGACTGCCATTCTGGGGTCAAGAGGGAATTTTTTTCCTAGCTTGTTGCAAAATTGGAAGTGCTGCAAACTGGTTTTTTTTTTTGCCTTCTTTTGGATCAACAGCAAAAAACAAATGTGAGGAAGGCTGAACTTGATGGACGCAAGTCTCTTTTCAGCTATGTAACTATGTAACTATGTACAGGGTCTGCCCACAAAAGCCAAAAAAGGAGGATGGATTGAGTTGAGGGCAGGCTCCGACCTCTTCATACCATCATTGGCTGCCTGGCCCGCATGTCAGGCGCAAGCTTGCACATATTTGACATTAGACATACCTAGAATTTTGTTTTGGGCTAGCTAATTATCCCACCAGAGGTAGAGTTATACCTACAACACCAATGTTGTTAATGTCCGTATATGCATCTTTGCAAAGTGAACTATTACACATACTGACTTCAAATCACTTCAAATCAATGAAGAGCATGTGGTGCTCAAAGCAACTCTTTAACATGTCCATGTTGTATTTTTTTTTTTTTTTACCTTGGACTTTTCCTGATGAAGCTCGATTTGAATGTCTGTTAACTTTGTCCTGAGGTCTTCATTAGCAGCTTGAAGAGCAAGTATTAGGGCTTCGGGCTTTTCACCCTTGTTACGCCCTTTCTTTGCCATTTTTGCTTCTTTCTTTGAGTTTCTCTGGTGTGACTTTTTCAGTACGGAGTAGCCATCCCCCGATGATGTAAGACTTGGTTATGATGCCAAGAAGCACCACACTTTGCTGTTCTGGAAGCCCTTTAAAGAAAGATATAATATTTTCAAATCAAGCAAAATGCATCAAAAGTTTAACATTCTCTGAATGTTTGGGGCACATTTCTAAAATGCTGTATCAATTACAGGAGCAGAATGGGCAGCATATAGTAAGATATAGATAGACAAGACAGTTGTAGAATGTAATGCAATGCTACCAATCTCCATCTGTCACAGCTGCAAGATCCAGAAAAAAAAGTTCAAAATATCTTAGTAATATGTTTTATATATTTTCTAGCCTTTTCCCAACATCTGCATTCCCTCTGTAATACATTTTAATGTATTTTCCCAAGTTAAACAGAATCTGGACACAACGTACCAATATTGCTGCAAAATCTTAGGAAAACGTAATATGTGAAATTTATGGCAGTTGCCAATATATCATTTAAGAAAGTTCTAAAGACTGAGAAAAAAAACAACAAATTTTTTTCTTATTTCATATGCACCTAAATAATTTTTTATTTTTTTTTCTTACTGTGCTCCAAATTTCTCAATAAAGGTGGAATGAGGAGGGGGCTTTAGCTCAACTTCTACACCAAAAACATAAAATGGAAAGTCTTATTTCTATTGAACATGTTCTTTCTCTGACACTGTTAAGAAAAAAATGTTTGGTTTAAAAAAACCCAAAAAAAAACCCGGACTGAATGCAGAACAATCAGAACAAGAAGCATTTACAAAATTGGTAATTTTCCCAAGCAAACACCAGATGGGGCACTGTAAATACCAACATGTATTGTTGTACATGTAAACAGAAACTGTGACCTACTACAAACTGCTTTGTCATGAGTCTGGATCTTTTTACCATGAGTTTGGGTCATGCATTTTATGATTATTAGCAGTTACATAGCACCTACATTGCTTTGTAAAGCACAGTGCCTTACAATAATATAAAGGAGAGGAAGGCCTTGCTCAAACAAGCTTACAATTTATGAGGACATTTGGTGGTCTGACGGGGATTTGATTTTAGGTTTCCTGGTTCTAATGTTACTTTACTGTTCTAGTCAATGCTATACACTGTTGCTATTGTTTACAGTGAGCAGAGAGCAAACTAATGAGCGGTACATTCTATAA
The DNA here is from genome assembly GCF_036172605.1 of Pelobates fuscus. Lineage (NCBI taxonomy): Eukaryota > Metazoa > Chordata > Amphibia > Anura > Pelobatidae > Pelobates > Pelobates fuscus. The sequence continues at coordinate 99,200,894 of NC_086319.1, read as the reverse complement.
GCCAATCAACTAGTGAAAACATCTTTATAGTGACGATGTCATGAAAAATATTGCTGTATCTCGTTTGAAACTAGAGATTTTGCGAAAACTTCCTTAGCACTTGAAGTCTAAGAGGGGGAAAGGGTTCGTACACAAAATTATCCCTAGCCACCAGAAACAATATAGCTTTATGTGGTGATTTTGGAGTAAATAAACTGTCAATGCAGTCTGACAATTGCAAGCACTGCCCTTTCTGAGAAAAAAAGTGTTTTCTGTTATCTCTAAGGCAACTCAGGCAACCACTAGTGGTGCCTCCTATTATGGTTTCTGTAATCGTGGAAATACTTGCATTCAGGGCCTTCACACAAAACCATAAACATTACCCATAGCGATGCCAAGGAGTTTCTATAGAGGTGTGGATTGTCACAACGAGGCAATTGCCCTGCATGCCCCACCCCAATGTTTCTCTATGGGGAAACATAGCGTAATGATGATCTCTGCTAGAGGAGAAGTAGTGGTAGTACCAACACTAAAGTAACATGGTATTAATGGTAAATTAAAACGTATTTCTTTAACTCGTAATAGGAAGCTCATTAATCTAAATCTGCATGCATTTGTATTCTTAAATTAGAGTGCCCCCTTAATTAAATTCCAGAAATGATGTTCTTACCTGTGAGTTCAACCGTCTACATCCATCGTCCCCAGCGCTTCGGCCCATATCTGTTCAGAGAAGAAGTAGTTGAAAGTTGTTAAATACGCAGAATTTACAACAAGCCACACTTTTACTAATACAAGTTTAGCTTGAAAGTAAGTTATCTAAAGTCTGAGCAAGCAAAGTAAAATAATGGCCTAAATGCAATTGAAAAAAAATGATCTAGTTATAATTTCTGCAAGCTCAAATCTCACATTAAACCTATTTTAAAGTAATTTATAATACATTTCTTAACCATGTACAATTTAGACGGGAGCTTCCTGTGTAAAAGTGTAAGCACTGCCTAGAGCTGGGCTCACCCTTTGACAAAAATATTTGGCTCAGTGCTGCGTCTTCAAGATTAACCAGCAGCTTGGTTAGTCACGTCGAATTGCATTCTATGAATATGGAACAAATGCCAGCAGATGGGTTATCTCTGCAGTATGGTGGAATGTGATTTTTTTTTTCTCTGTTTCCAGAAGGTCTATGGCAGAAATAACAAAGGAATCGATCTAGCAGACAAGCGTGAAATACATTACATTTATAGAGTATGTTGAACACTCATTAATTATTAACCACAAAAAATAAATGATAGCACGTTACAGATGTTATTTATTAAACACGTGACAAGGTTATGGCAAACTACCTGTCCTTGCAATAGATACTATATTTTATATGATATACATTTTATTGAGCTACTAGCATCCTTCCACACAATTCTTGATATTGGAAGACTCGCCTGACACCAGAGATTATCATTGTTTTCCATAGTTGGGGTGGATTTGCACTGCTAATGTATAGGTGAAATCTCTGTATTACCAGTGCAGTTGGAGATGGGGTGGGATAAGCATGTTGGGAATGGCCCTATTCTGTGTCAAACCTATACAAAATGTGTAAGAGAATGGGCACTGTCGTCATCAAGTCAGTTCTACACTTTTTTTTTTCTTTACCAGAATTGCTCTCTTGTTCAACTCCTCTGGATTGTGTGCTCTTTAGAGCAGGTTGCTCATCAACCTATTGTTCCTGTTAGGGATGCACCGAAATGAAAATTCTATCCCGAAACCGAAAATTCAGGATGCCCTTGGCCGAAAACCGAAACCGAAAATTACTTTTTTCCTCAAATGATTTTAAAAAAAGTATTTTTTCCTAAAATTTGATAAATAGACTTTTTAATGAATTTAATTAATCTAATATGAAAAACTTCCCTTCTCCCTTCTCTTTTAGTGGTCCCCCCCGCTTAATGTTCCTCTCCCCTCCCTCTTTTTTAGTGTTCTTTCCTCCCTCCTCCCCTGTTCCATAGTGTTCTCCCCCCCTCCCCTGTCCCATAATGTTCTCCCCTCTCCCCTGTCCCATAGTGTTCTTTCCCCCTCCCCCGTCCCATAGTGTTCTTTCCCCCCTCCCCTGTCCCATAGTGTTCTACCCCCCCACCCCCACCCTCCGTCCCAAGTGCAGTATTATTGACTTTTCATGTTATCATTACTATCTTTCATTGTGATATATAATCATCTGAATTGTTAATGCAAGCATGTCTGGTAAACTTTGCACTACAAAAAAACAAATCTACATTTTTTTTTTTTAATTTCTGCAAATTTGACCAGTTTTGGGCCGAAACGGGATAGGCCTGTTTTCCCACTTACATTGACAGTGGGAGATTAATGAGGAAGAAGGACGTGTGGGGTTTGTGAGGGGCAATTTAGTCATTGAGGACGTGATAGATGCAAAGGTGTGCAAGGGAGATGAAAACAACAACATTGGTAACGTTAGAAAATATAAGAACAAAAGAGGTTAATTGAGTGAGAAGAATAAGGGAACATACCCAGGAATAGTATAGTAATGTGTCAGTAGAGCAGTGTGTCTAACTCTATATGTTGATTAGAACTCAAGGTACATATGACCAAATGTTACCATCCAGAGCATCGATTTTAATATAGAACATAGAGCAGGGGTCAGCAACCTATGGCACGTGTACCATGCACAGCACTTGAAGTGTCTTTGCATGGCACTCAAGGCTGCTAGAGCCCAACAGGCTCTGGCCTATCAGGAGTACCAGTGAAACGTTATCTGCTAGTACGAAAAGATGATGAAGGACAATCCTCAATTTATGCTTTGCAGCACTTAGAGGAAGTGATCTCAGATTACTTCATTCCAGCACTTGTGAATGGGAATCCACACTGGAGTAGAGCAGCCCTCAGCTGCTATTGTAGCTCCTGTCCTTGACCTTACCGCGCCAGCCTGGTCCCCACTGGAATCCAGGGAAGCCATCACCACAACTACTAGATGTACACAGCAATGCAGAATAACCCTCCCCATAAAAATAATACAAACAGCTCACGCACAAACACAATCCTCACAAACTAAACACCACTAACAATCCACAACCCCACATGCAGTCTCTCATATGCAATACCTCAAACAGCCCCTCACATATACACACCACCAAACACACAATGTGACATACCCATCCACACACACAATTCCACAGGACCGTCACGTTACAAGACATCACAATCCTATTTCTGCACATTGCTGCTGAAAGGTTGCCTACCCCTGACATAAGAGTATATTTAGTATCTCTATTGAAGCATGTATATACACAGACAGTTCAGCTTCAAGCAGGAAACCAAATTCTGTTTTAAAGGAATGCATCGATTTCAGTATTAGATTCAGAAAGATATATCTTGTCCTGAAGATGTGCAAGACATGAAATACTTGTAAACAACTTAGAGTGGTTTTCTCTTCTCCTTTTTCTTTTAGTTTTTTTACTTTTCCATTTCTTTAATTTTTTTCTTCTCTCCTTTTTTTTTTTTTTTTTTGAGTATGATGTATCATTAATCACTATTTACGTTTCTATTTTTAAAATGATACATAAAAAAGGAGCATATTAGAAGGTCTATAGTTTGGGAGTATAAACAATATTAATAAACAAATCTCTATAGTAAATTAATAGACAATGCCTTCTATTCTTGAAACGAAGAGTAATTTGCTATCCTGCTTAAAGAGACAACAGGGATATCAATCTCAGAGACAGTTTTTATTTTATAAAAAATATTTCTGGGACATACTGCAGCTAACAATGGAGCAATCAGCTGAAACAGTCCTTTGGTTTCCAAGGTGATTGTTCCAGTCGAAGCAATCAAAATTGATCTGCATGTAGTCAAGATTCTTTTCAACCTATATTCTGTTTCATGTGAATTTTCAAAAACACATACGTTACAAGTACATGCATTTACAGCAACACTTTAGCAAAATACAAGGGAGGATGGCTGAGAATGGTGTGAACTGACAGTGCGTTTTTGATAAAGCACCTTGCCTCAATGCTTCGTCGTATTGCTGGATCTTATTTATTTTTTTACAAAAAGACATATGGTATATTGATGTAGTTGCATCAGCAGACAATGGGGCGGAGGAGTTCACTGATCCTATTGGCTGCTGACAATCATGTGTTAAACCTGTGATCTGATATCACTGCAGCAGGAATATCTGTTAATCTCGTACCTTCCAGACAAGAAATGGTTTAGTCTAGTCATTTCCTCTTAGCCAAGGCAGACATAGAAACATAGAATGTGACGGCAGATAAGAACTATTCGGCCCATCTAGTCTGCCAAATTTTCTAAATGCTTTCATTAGTCCCTGGCCTTATCTAATAGCTAGGATAGCTTTATAACTATCCCACAAAAGCTTAAACTCCTTTACTGTGTTAACCTCTACCACTTCAGCTGGAAGGCTATTCCATGCATCCACTATCCTCAGGCAACCTACTCGAAAGGGTTAATGAAATGCAATGACCTGAAGCAAACAATGTTTATTTCTAAGGTTCACAGTTCACTTTTGAAAGAGCACAATACAAGAACACATTAGGTAGGTGAAGAATACTCAACGGAACAGTCATAGTGTTGTCAACAAGGCTACCCTAGGCATCAGGTATTTTGAGTTGCTGCCTAGGGAAGAGATGCTAGAAAACTATGTATTTTATTATAATTTGTGTTGGTCTTCATACTGCTTAGCATATGATTGGACAGTTGATGTGTACAAATCCTGTTAAGAAGCAGAATGCTGTGCTACTGACATCACTGGTTGTCCAATTGATTATGTAATCACAATCAGCGTTTGGCATCACTACGCACAAAGTATGGCCCAAAGTGTACAATTTATGATCCAAACATCAGGTTACAGTGATATTTTGAGTCAACAAGTGAGACGCTGAGAGATTGTTGTAAATTAGCAAAAGAAATGTACGTGCCCAAAAATTATAATCTAAAGTAGCTAGACTCAACTTGTAAAATAAACTTTTCATTATTAAACAGAGGTTTCATCTGATGGTTAGTGCACAACCTAATGTGGCTGGGACCAATCTGGCCTGGCTGTGTTCACAATGCCACTCTTAGAAAATCTGCCGTATAGTGTTGCTTTTAGCCATTTTATTTATTTGTAGAATGATTGGCAACATTCAATTTATGGTAATTCCTCAATATCGAATTGAATGTGGCTTTGCGGTACAAAATAACCTTACATTCAAATAATTAATAAGAAACACAGATGTAATAAGAGGGAATTCACAAGTGTGAATATAACAGGGTTATTCACCAACCTGTAAACCAGATTTATTTGGTCCAAATTAGGCTAAATGGAAAATTCTTCTTTTTCAGCTAGTCTATTTTCCCCTAAAATGTGTAATTACCTTCTCCATCATTTCTAATTTACTAATTTACTATTTTCTAATTTACTATTTTCTTTTTTTAAACCACTGTACCAAAATGCTACTTATCTCATGTCAAAGAGCTAAGGTATTTGGGGAAAGCTGCTATGTACCTACAACAATGTTTGCCAGAATTTGTTTTACTATATTAGCATTTTACCATCAAATTATACATAATATAGAGTGAATACTTCTTATAAAAAAAACTCAAAATCTAAATGAAAAAAAATCTAAATAAAATGATGTATAAAAACAAACAAGCAAACCTACATCAGATACATAACTCGGCTTTTTTTAGTTCAAGAGAACATAGCTGACATAAATACAAAAATGCAAGTGGTAAATTCATAGCATTCCCTTACTGGGAGGTGTGCTCTTATAAACCAAAACCAGTTATTAATTACTACAATATACAGTAACAGCTGGCCTCATACACTAACAATGACATGGATCCAATGCAGTCATTGCTTTCTTTCCAATGTGTGGACGCTGAGACAGCAGCATGGTATGTTATATTACTGGGCTATGGGAGCAGCTGTTTAACCGGGATCATCTAGTAAGCATTATGGTAAATCTATATTATGTTCTATTTTTAGGAAGAGCGACCAGCCCACTACAGACAAAACTAAATGATTCTAAGTCCTTTTTAACAGACAATGACAAGTATATTACAGCAAAAAGCACAACAGACAGAGACAGATATCTGACCCTCCCTTGGGCTCAAACAAACATTAAAATTTTATAAAACAAATTATTTTAAAATATAATCATAGTATAAGCAAAGGTGCTATGTGGGCAGAATATAAATAAAGGTACTTTGTGCTGAGATCATGTATCCAATGTAACTCACTAAACTCTGAACTGCAGCAAAATGAAATGCAAATGACATAGTTACAAAGGATGAAAAGATCAAGGTCAGCATATCTCACATTTGTTTTTGCTGTTGATCCAAAACTAGGTAAAAATAAATTTGAAGCTCTTCCAATTTAGCAGCAAAATATGAAAAAAAATCATTTTTGACCCCAGAATGGTGGTCAGATCTCTCATTGGATCAAGAATCTGTTACCGGCCCCTAAATTAAAAATCATATCCCTGAATTGTGTTTTTGCAAGCATTCAACCAGTTGCTGATCAATCAATAACAGTGGCATGCTTATTATATATAAAGTAAATAAAGTGAATTGGATCACCCGAAACACTGTAATAATAAGTAGTGCACAACTTGTCATAAAATAGGGATGTATACCTTTGAAAAAAATACAAATATCCAAAATAGTTTAAAACCATACAAAAAATAGTGCATAATCTAGTGGCAATGGAACACACATAATATATAGCTAAAAAAAAAACTAGCTGTGGTGTAATCAGCAGTAGGGCCCATATAAGTTGTTATGTGTTCCTTTAAAAGTACAGAACATTGTCACGAATGGTAAATTTTCAAGATGGACATTGATATTTCTAGACATTTCTTTTTTTTTTATCATTGGGGAGCTCCTGGCTTAATGAGTAAGCTGACCGCTCTAAACCAATCTAAGCACCTGATGGGGACACTCCGCGCTTCCTATAACTGAGATTCAGTAGCTGGGTGCCACCTGGAGGACCTGCAGGGTCTAGCAAGCTATTGGCAGAGCAGAAGATAATATATTTTAATGAAACAGAATTTGCAATTAAGGACATGTAAACATGACTCTTTACTGGAAGTGTTTAGGAAGGCTATGTAAGTCACATGCAGGGAGGTGTGACTAGGGTGCATAAACAAAGTGATTTAACTCTTAAATGGCAGAGAATTGAGCAGTGAGACTGCAGAGGCATGATCTATACACCAAAACTGCTTCATTAAGCTAAAGTTGTTTTTGTGACTATGCTGTCCCTTTAAGCACACAGGTCTATAATTTCCAGGCATAGACTTTGAACCCTTTTTGAATACAGGAACCACATCTCCCTTCATCCAGCACAATTCCTGAAAGGAAAGAATCCTGAAAGATTAGAAACAGAGGTTCACTTATTTCCATACTTAGTTCCTTAAGTACTTGTTAGTGAATACCATCAGGCCCTGTGGCTTTTTTTTTACATTAAATTGCAAAATTTAAGCTTAAAGGAATACTATTCTTAAATGATTTGACTGTAAACTGTCAAACCATTTAAGAACAGCCTGACAATATACCTGCGCTCCCTGGGCGCCCACTCCTTATGTGGTTTTCCTCAGCAGGAGTAGCCGGATGTCTCTATGCAGCTAACATTGCTGATACAGGACTCATTGGGTGAGAGTGCTCAGCTGGTAATCTCAGCAGCCCTGCTTAGATCAGTGAAGCTAGCTGTATTCTCTTTGCAGGCAAATCCAGAAGCAGGGCTGCAGCCGCAGCACCCAGGTAAGTTGTCTAACTACTTAGGATTGCAGTGGTTATGGTGCTTCATTTTGTTTAGCTAAACTGTGACTAGAACTATAGCTATAGAACAACTACTAAAATCTGTCTCTGCCCCATTTATGGTTAGTGGGTGGGGGCTAATTTTAAATGGGTGTGTGGACCTTGTACTTATATATTATTGTTCACTTGCAAAAAGATACATTGCAAATGGGCATCCTTTCTGGATACATTTGTTCCTGATTATGTTTTCGTGCTTTGTGAATATTTTGAATCCTATACTTTATTTAAAGGGACACTACAGCCATCAGCACAACTATTGCTTATTGTATTGTTTCTGATGAGTATAATCAGTTCCTTCAGGCTTTTTGCAGTAAACACTGTTTTGTCAGTGATTACATTACAACCTAGGGATACCTCCACTAGCCACTTATTAGATGGATACTAGAGGTGCTTCCTGGGGCAGTGCTGCACAGTGTGTAGCATTGCCATTCAATGTCTCCACCCTGTGCATAGAAATACTGAACTTTCCTCATAGAGATACATTGATTCAATGCATCTCTATGAGGAGATGCTGATTGGCCAGGGATCTGTTTGGCTTGTGCTGGCTCAGCCCCTGATCTGATTCCTTGACACGCTCAGCCAATCCAATGCTTTCCTACATGAATGCATTGTGTTTGGCGCAGAACATCACTTCTGATGATGTCAGACAAGCAGACAGATTGGGGTAGAGCAGCAGACTGGAATAAAAGTAAGATTTTACAATATTTAGGGCTGCAAGGGGGAGCCAGGGAGGCTAGATGGTGATTTTTAACACGTTTGTGTTCCTGACCCTATATAGTGTTCCTTTAAGGTTTGGATGCGAAAAAACACTTATTTTAATATATAATTAATATCCAGGCCACAGTGCAGATTCAGTTGGGCTGGACAAATTCTGACCGGAATTAGCTTTATTAAATATGAGAAGAGCCAATTCGGTTGAAATTCAACTGTTTTCACTAGATTTTGTCCATTCAACAAAATCAGGTGTTTAGTGACTTATTCTGTGGAATTGAATGGCCATGTTTAATGGCCCTTCTCTATTCCCTAATGCCACAATTTTTAAGGTGATGCGAAATATTAGTGGGCCATAATAATGTTTCCTAAATCTTTAATAAGAAACTGGCTTACCAGAACACCAGACTTCAGAGGTTATTTATGTATTAAAAAATACGTTTTAACATTTTAAGAAATGGTGTGTAGACCGGTGCTGAAACTGTTAAAAGAATGAAAAATGCGCCTTGCACCCCCTGGCTTCAATATTCTCTTGCTACTATGCATCTAAGACAGAATAGGGAGATAAAGAGAGAGTGTGTGTGAATGTATTTATTAAATCCTACACTAAACTGTATACAGATCAGAAATAGGAAATTCCACTAATTTAGGGGCGGGTTTGTTAATACATATCACCTATACAATCAAGGCTTTACTTAAGAAAGAGATAAATCATTGTAGAAAAGCATGAAGCTTTCTACAGCATCATAACATCCCTGTTTCGAGAATATGATTCCATGTCTAAGGATTGACAAGGAGAAGAAGAATGACTTTTGGATTTCTGACCAATTAGTTAAATGTGGTGGGGAAGCACACTGCTTTCCCATGCAGGAAAATGTTGGGCTGGTTGTATTGCAGCATGCTGGCAGCTCCCTTTGTGTGGCATGCTCTCAGTGTAACTGCAGTGCAGAATTTCAATGAGGCTTTCATGACGCCCGGGCAGTAAACTAACAAAGCTGTCATTTCAGATACCAAGTAGAGATATGTGCTCAGAATATATCCACAGAACTGAATGAACGTGGAAAGATTTCTAGAGGAATGTAATATTCATAATTACATATTCTCAATGACAGGTTAACTTTGAAAATAAGCCTGCAAGTGCAACAATCAGTGCTCTGATGCATTGATTACATTTCGACCATTGATGGAAAAGCACTTGAGAAATAGAGAAACATTTAGCAAACAAAAAATGCACCCAGTGTGTACTTTATGAAATAGAGGGTTAGAGGCAGTCTTGTGTGGGTTATGTGACTCAAGTCTGTGATTTGTGTCTGTTTTCTATTAAAGGAACACTTCGGGCACTACAACAACCTATATCAACTTTATTTAAATGAAGTTGTTATGGTGCCAGGAGGTCCCTTACATTGGCTTACTTTTTTGGGTTAAACCCCTAATAGTCTACTCTCCAGTGCCGCATCACTCTGACCACACCAACATCCTGAAAAGCTAAAACTCTTGAATATGGAAGCCTACGACTGTAGTAGTCAGGTGAGGTTCGCAAACAATTATTAGTAATGCACCAAAATTTTCGTCCGAAAATGTGTTAAATTTGCAGAAATTAAAAAAAAATGTAACTTTTTTTTTTTGTAGTGCATAGTTTAATAGACATGCTTGCATTAACAATTCAGATGATTATATATCACAATGAATGATAATAATGATAACATTAAAAGTCAAGAATACTGCACTTGGGACGGGGGGGGGGGAGAACACTATAGGACAGGGGATGGGGGCAGAGCACTTTGGGACAGGGGATGGGGGCAGAGCACTTTGGGACAGGGGATGAGGGAGAGCACTATGGGACGGGGAGGGGAGAAACGAATACTATGGGACAGGGGAGGGGAGAAAAGAACACTATGGGTCAGAGCAGTGGGGGGGAAGAACACTATGGGACAGGGGAGGGGGCGGGAAGAACACTATGGGACAGGGGAGGGAAGAACACTATGGGACAGGGGAGGGGGGCGGGAAGAACACTATGGGACAGGGGAGGGAAGAACACTATGGGACAGGGGAGAGGGGATAAAAAACACTATGGGACACGGGTGGGGGGACACTATGGGACTGGGGAGGAGGGGGGAAAGAACACTAAAAAAGAGGGAGGGAAGAGGAACATTAAGTGGGGGGACCACTAAAAGGAGAAGGGAGAAGGGAAGTTTTTCATATTAGGTTAATTCAATGAATTAAAAAGTCTAATATTAATATAATTTTAGGAAATAAACCTTTTTTTAAATCATGTGGGGGAAAAAGTAATTTTCGGTTTTCAGCCAAGGCATCCTGGATTTTCGGTTTCGGGCCAGAATTTTCATTTCGGTGCATCCCTAACAATTATTGCTCCCCATCCATAAGAACAGTTTGAGAAATGTACTTATTTTTCTCATCAGCCATCAGCATAAAGAAATTATTCACATGGCGCAAAACTAGTCCACAGTAAAGCAAATCATCCACAACGCTCTAACCCATTTATTAGATGAGTATTGTATTTTCCTGAAGTAAAGAATAAGAATGAATTGCAACACAACTACTAAATCAGGCTTTGTCTGCTTTAGCTAAACAGGCCGTGGGGTTCAACTTAGACACCAGGCTTACACGTCGGCCTGGCCCACACAGCCATTTTGTTCTATATCAAAGGTGCATTCTATAGTTTCACTACACACTGGGGTTCATACACTAAACAGTGAATTATTGAGCATTGATAACTGAATTGAAACTGAAATACACATTTTAAACCAAAAGAGACAAGCTGGAAAAATAGCTGTTGGAGACTGTCTTAAATTGAGCAATTGGTATACAATTTGCAATTCCCTTATTAATTTACCAGTATTTTCAATTTAGAATATAAACCTCATAGTGTGTGTGTGTGTATCTTTTTACCACCAACATACAGAAAGAATCCTGTTCTGTCCTACACGTTTTGAAAATCATTGTTGATACAATTAGATCAAAAGACTGAGCTTCACCAAGTAATCTTGGTGAAAAATTGGGTAAAAATCTTACAAGGGTAACATTGGTTAGTCAGGGTCTGTTCTTCTTTGTATAGATATATAGGAGAAGGAAAACAAGAATATTCTGATACATTAACCATCAAAAACAATGGACCCACATTTGTATTATAATAATTGTCATATGATGAATAGCATCATATATAATTGATGATTTTTATACTAATGCCTGCACAACTGTTTAATCCATTAAATGTGAGTGAGTTAAAGATAAAGAAACATGCAGCAAAATAAAAGTAGAGACAGAAAAGGTTTAGTGCTAAAGTAATTTTTAATGGATGAATGAATCAACACATACAGTATAAATAACAATTAACAATAACATAGCATTCTGACCTAATGTCCCCTGTTGCCATTTTACTGCGGTCATAATCTTAAAAATTAACAACGTATTGCCAATGACAATGAACAAGACAATGAACAAGTCAGGCCAGGTGGTGTGCAAAGTGTTGTTAATAGCCATAAAAGGGTCATTCCATGCACCATGACCACTTCAGTGCTTTAGATAATGCATGTTTAATGTTTTGCAATGAGATGCTACATATACAGAGTTTAACCACTCTGATGCCAAAAGGTGTAACTCCACTTCAAAAGCTAGTCCGGAACAGGAGTCAGTTATGTGAATGTTTGGTGTTTTTGTCACACTCTAAACAGGAGCTGTAAACATGACTACTATGTAGGCCCTGTTCTTATACATTGCTAACCGAGATTCCTCAGTGTTTGTGCAAACAAAGAGTTATCTTTGTTCATAGTTACACCCACTTATATTCACTGACAGACACACACATTCACCGACAGACACACATATACACTAAATGACAGACACGCATTCACTGACAGACACACATGCACACTCACTGACAGACAGACGCTCACTCAGTGTCAGACACACACACATACTGAGACACGCATATACTCACTGACAGATACACACTGACCAACACACATACACACTCACTGACAGACATATATACATTCAGTTTCAGACACACACTAGTTGACAGACACACACTGAAAGACATACACGTTCAATAACAGACATACACGCACTTACACACGCATACACACACCAACAGACACGCATACACACACTGAAACACGCATACACACACTAAAACACGCATACATACATACACGCTGACAGACACACTCTCAGTGACAGATACACACTGACAGACACACATATACTCTCACTGACAAACACATATACATTCTAACTGACAAACACACATACACTCTCACTGACAGACACGCACAGTCTTTGACAGACTCATTCCAGGGCCCTATTTAGTCTTGTACTGCAGAGAGCCCTGGATGGATCTTTTTCCCCAAGTAAGTGGGTTAATCTCATAAGAACAGACATTAGGCTGATAGAGAAGGACCTTCCAAAGATGGGGTACATTGACACTGTGGCAGGCTTATGCATTGTATGATCATATACTTTAACTAAACTCCCATTATTTTTGCCTGGTTTAGGTGTTTTAAAAAAAAAATCTGAAATAACTAATAAAATCTGTGAGCTTTGAAGTTGCTGTTTAGTGGATAAGTGAGTGTGCTGGATCTTGTGTATTGTATAAATCTGGCCCCAGCAGCACCCATTTATGCATGTTCAGGTGAATGCAAACCCCTGGTTTCACCTATAGTGTTCTTTTAACAAAAAAATGCTCATTAGCAATAATATACAATAGACAACCACTGGAGACTGGAAGAAAGATGTTTTCACTGACAGCTGTAGAAAGGGTTCTTTACAGTAAGAACAATAAAGATGTGGATTTCTCTACCTAAAGAAGTTGCATTTTCAGATATTTTCATAAGGAAGACCTGGATTTTTTTTTAAACAGAATATTCAATTATATAATTAGTATGTATGTGAATATGTTGTTGATCCAAGGAGAAATCTGCCATTTTGGAGTCAAGAAGATGTTATACAATTCCTGTGTAAACTGCCCTATCGCACTATGGGGATAAGCCTATGATTGGACCAATTTTTCTGCTCAGATTGCATATACACAATCCGGGCTAGCGAAGGGAGAAGGATTTCTCCCGTTTCTTGAAAGGTGGGAGCACCCATAGGGAAGGGGAAGATTTTTACAACTGTTGGCAGCATGCAGTGCACACTGATGACAGGGGCTTTTTATGCACATAACTGGCGGAACAGAATTCTGGACTTCCAGTGTCATGTATGATGGGGGTGCACCTAGCTCCAGCACACAAGTGCACGTAATTCAGCATGTGTAGTGGTTGAAGCTGAAACACTGCACGTACATACTCTTACCACCATGACCACTTCAAACCACAAGTGGCCATGGTAATTGGACTAAACCATTAACTGGAAATCACTCAATTGGCGGGTGGGAGGGGAGGAGTTTGCCTTCTTTTGGATCAACAGCATAAAGATGGGTTTTAAAGGTTGAACTTGATGGCTGTAGTATTTTTTCAGACAAAGTTAGAAATTCTAATAGTATTTCAGCTAATAGTTATATACATAATATGTAGCAAGCTTATCACAGTATGATTCCACATTTGTAAATGAGTACATTGTAACACATTCACTACCAAGTACTTTTCATTTACAAATATCAGCATAACAGCAAAGCTTCAGCACAGAATATGAAACAGGGTAAGTATAGTCCATTTGTAAAAACAAAGAGGGACAGAATGGTGTCATGCAGACGTACGAGTTTCATTGCAGGGTGATGTACAGTTCTGGGGCAAATGGATATCCATAGACAACCCTGTTGTTGTTGGTGTAATTGTCCTCATTGTGCCCTATTGGGCTCTAGTTAATTGGTCCCCCCAGCCTTATTTCTATCGAGATCAGCTATGAAAGAACTATTAAACTTACCTGGAATCCAGCTCTGGGCGCAAGTCTTCCACGCCACGTCTAACGTCCCTCTATTCCGCTCTGTATTCCAAACAAATGCTTCTCATTCAGAAGCATTTGATTGGAGCATTCTAAAGCCTCAGAGCACATGTGCACATCCTGAGCCAGAAAGGGGAGAGAAGGAGTGGGGATGGACACAGCGAGTAAAGGAGAAAAAAAGAAAACCGCAAATGCCAGGACTCTCAGCAAGGAAAAAAGCTTATAACATTTGTCCCGAGTGTACACTGATGATAGACGTGGTTTTTGTACAGAATTGATATTAGGCAGCCCGGAACTCACATGTGCCAGGGGTGTAACAATAGTGCAATTATCTCTTTAAGTGCAGTGCTTCAAACAGACTCCTACTAACTTGACCACTTATAAAAGCAGAAGTGTTCATGGTGGATGGAGTAACCATTTAATTTAAATTATGTTTATTAAAAAAATGATGTTGGTTAGTAAAGTATACAATTTTTTAAATTAAATAAAAGTAGTTAAGAAAAACACCATTTTATTTATTTAAATCTTTAGGATGTTTGTAATCTTGCCTCCCATATTTTGAGCTAATTGCCCTATATATAAAAGGATAAATATAAGTGCACTTTCTCTGGATCAATCTTTACAATGTGGCATAATTATCCAGGACAGATTTATTTTTATCCTTGCCGCAAGCACTTAAATGCATGCAACAGCAGACATATGGTCGAGTATAGGAAGATAATATTGAAAGGAACGCTGTACAGCTCTCCAGGGTTAGTTTTTCAATAAAGACATCCATTGTGTCCACGATAAAGTATTATTCTGTTTAGATCCATTCTGCATTGTGTAACTGAGGAATTCACAATTCTTCGGTCAATAAGATCTTGTGTGAAATTTTGTTTTAAGTATTTAAAGGCAACATAAGATCTACCGTAAACCTTATCTACACCACAATCAGCCACCAATATCAAACAAATAAACACAATCTCAGTATCCCTGAGCTTTACTTAAGAAGATGGTTTATAAAATATAAAAAAAAAAAAAAAAATAGAATATTTTCAATAAACTGTAGAGACAAAATAGCTGAACTGGAGAAATTTATTTTGTAGATTACTAACCAATGTGCATTTTAAATAAAGATTGTCAACAACCTTTGAGGACAGGATTTGACCATTTGAATGCAATGTTAAAAGTTGGTGAATGTCAGCTGGAGTATTACACATCCAATAGGTATACAGTACATGGAACAGGTAGAGGGCCCAATGATCAAATATATGAAAAAAGAGAGGATACAGTACATCACCGCGTGTGAGCGTCCTACAGAGCCGCACAGAAAACCAAGAAGTTTGCTCCCATAAGACAACAAAAGGCAGTGTATCAAAACAAAACAGAGACACAATGAAAATCCCACAGTAGTAGGCAGTGTGCAGGAATGCACAATTACCAATATGCCTATAACAAAGGGTAGTGTCAGAGGGAATGACAGCAACAATACACTACAGCCACAACACCCACAGTAGTGGATAACGTAATGAGAATCACAGAAGGCTACATGCATTGCATATGATTACCAAACGGTGCAACGGTAATGATGTCTACAACAACAGGCAGTGCAACACAAGTGCCAGAGAGTTCTACAGCAGGGAGCTCAAAGCACATGGGCAGTACATAAGAATGAAGCAAAGCACCGTAGCAGCAAAGAGGCATACTTGCACGGCTCTGTCACCAAACAGGGTTTTTGCGTAATTGAAAAAGAACCTGGATGGCTTTTGCAGGGGGAGGGTGGGTATACTTACCTGAACCTGTCCCTCAGGGGCACCTGCATGCTCTTGTGTCGGGTCCTCTTCAGCTCTAGCTTCAGCTGCCAGGAGCTGACTTGAGCACTGTACTGTGACACATGTGCGGAAGTACAGCATTGAGGCCTATAGAGGGTCACACGAAAATCTCCATAGAAAGAGTGCTTTTTTCCTACAGCCGTCACCAGGATAATGAAAGTATTTCATAAAGATTTGATCTTTAGAAAATACTAGTTTTGAATGGGGGGAGGAGGGTTACAGGGCAGTTTTAATGACAATAAACAGTACAGCAATGGTAAACCCAAAAAGAGAAGCTGGGAAATAAACACTGTGACGGACCGCCTGCCACCCCAACCGAGTTCCTCCATCAATCGATGCTCCTAGTGCCACCAGACACCATCAGCACTGTAGCCCTCTAGCTGCCGTAGCTTGGCTGGGGGTCTCGCCATCCCTTCCTACCCTGGACCAAACTCCTGGATCCAGCTCCCAGTGAGAAGGCCTCTCCTCCAAGAGAGTATAGCAGATATAGCTGTGAAGCGAGGCTCTATGTTGAGGGTAAAGCAGGACTTGTTTAATGGTAGCCACACTTGCCTTTTATGCAAGTCCCCAAGCAAGGTGTACGCCCACATGGACCTTGTTGGGGACAGGGACACAAAATTATACACCAATGATAACATGTTTACAATGTAAGGCACTCCCACATATGGCATACAATTCCTCCCCTCTGCCTAGGAGATAATTGACTCAGATACTATACTAAACCAATTATCTCCAGGAAAACCCCATATTTTGCAAAACCCCCAAAGAACACGCAAAACACATAAAATCCCCACAATTATTGCATCCAGTGATAGCCCAGATCTGGGTGACCACATATCCCAAAATCAACCAGATCAGTTCAGGGGTTCAGAAATTGTATGGAAGTCTTCTTTTGACTGACCGCACGCATGGTTTCATGCCCAAAGCAGTTCCAGAGAATCAGGCTGTGCGGCTGGTCTACTTCGAGGATTCAAAATAACGTTCGAAATACCGAACGTAGCTGTTCGTGGATAAAGTCATTATATGTCTCTTGTTCATGGTTTCTTTTTACCGAACGGCGTTTGACTCCCATTCGAATAGCCGGACATCCAGGGAAGGGAAGGTTTAGCAGTGTTCACATGAACTCGACGACCAAACACCGCTCATTGTACTCGTGGCTTAAGATGGCCGCCGCCACGTGGTCGAATGACTTCGGGAGTTTGAAGTGTCACTTCGAATGGTTCCTGTTGCCAGTCTCAACAGGCACAAACAGTGATTTAAACCAAGTTTTATCACAGGGGCTATAGTCACAGGGTAAGAGGCTGGCAAGTATATCCCTCCAAGAACCTGTGACGAGGTCACAAACACCAAAAACTAACATGTGCTATTCATCCAGGCCATATGGAAACAGAAAGGGGACATGGCAGCCCACTAAGGGATCCAAAATAGGCACCAGTGCAGGAAGCCTACACTCACCACATATACGTTAGTCAAGAGAGGTGGGAGGAGTTTCAGAGGGTGTAAATAGCTGTATCTATCCACGCCCTTATTTAGCATCAATTTAACTGTCTTGGGGAATCCTGACAATACCGAAATTAAAACAAAATAACAGGGCAATCTGATGACTTGACATCTTTTAAATGTGAATAGCATGATACAGAATGTCAGACATTGTCTTTTTCTGTCCAGTCATCACATCATGACCCAGCACTTGCCTAATATTTTCCTTACCTCTCTGCCAGGGCTGGGATAACATCTTACCATGGTTAAAAGGGCAAAATTGCAGTTTTTAGGGAGTGAGATGTCCTGCAACCTATGCTAAAATGTCAGCTTTTAGGATTTATTCAATAATTAAAGAAGATATGAGTTAAAGTAGAGTTATCCCATTAAAATAGCAGGTCCTCGTTACCTAATCATAGTACACTCTGTTGCAATGCTTACTGAGGGGAGGTGTGCTGAGATTTGAGAATTATTAATTCCACAAAGTTGTAACCTGGTGTTCTATTGGACACTTGCATTTAATCTGTTGTTCAAGTAAATGTTGCTATAAGAGGTTAAGACAATGCAAATATTTGGCACATGTATATACATTTGATTAAATTTTGTAAACATTAGCCTAATCTTGACTACTTACAGGATTTAAAAGGATCATATAGTGCCAGGAAAACAAAGCCGTTTTCCTGGCACTATAGGTTTCTAAGATGCCCCACTAACTCGCGCCCCCTCCAGTGTTGCTGAAGGGGTTAAACCCCTTCAGTCACTTACCTGAATTCAGCGCCAATGTCCATCGGCGCTGGGTCAGGCACCGCCCGCGCTCCTCCCCCAGCTACATTAGCCAGCGGGGGAGACCTAATGCACATGCGCAGCAAAGGGCGCGCTCGCATTAACATTTCTGACACTGGAGGTCCTCATGCACAGCGTGAGGGCGTCCAGTGTCAGATAACGGACCAAAGTTCCCTTTCGATTCAGGAAGCCCTCTAGTGACTGTCTGGTAGACAGCTATTGGGGCAGACTTAGAGCCGCAATGTAAACATTCCTGTTTTCTGGAACTGCAATGTTATACATTGCAGCACTAGGTGCAAAAGGGTCACAGCACCCAGACCACTTTAATGAGCTGTATTCAATGATTCTCTATGGCAGAATCTTAGGTAAATGGCAACGAGTGCTACGCATGTATGAGGAGCATTGGATCAGACCGTCATTCCCAACTCCTTAAACCTTTTTTCATGTAATGCTCTATTTTCTTTTAAAATGCATACTAAAAAAATAGCAGGTAATATTTATGGCAACTGCACATCAAAATGTTTAAAATCGACATCTAATAAGAAAAAAAGCATAATAAATATGTTATTTTTCTAGTAATGCAAGCTTAGTTGGAAAGTGTAAGATATAGGTAACCCTGAAAACTGAAAGCCGTTTGTTGATTATCATACAGCTTACAATGTGGACACTATGCAGTGGCGTACTAAGGGGGGGGCGGGGGTGCGGTCCGCCCCGGGTACCACTCAGCAGGGGGGTGCCAGGCTCTCTACCTCCTGCTCTCCCGCAGCTCCGGCAGACCGGCGCTCAGTTTGTGAGTCAGAGCACAAGGAGGGGATTCCCAGCCTGTGTTCTGACTCACACACTGAGCTGCAGGGAGGCTATTTCGGAGTGTACCAGCAGGGGGCGCAGAGCCAGGTTGCTCCCCCGCGGTCACTCTGTACAGATCCCCTGCACCTGCTGCCTGCCTGGGAAGGAGCTGCTGCCCATGCACCCTCCAAAATGCCAAATGGTAAGTAACTTTTATACCACCCTCCCTGCCCTGTACCCCACCCCCCACTGCCCATTATAACCCCCCCTGCCATATGCCCCACCCCCCACTGCCATTATTACCCCCCTCCCTGCCCTGTACCCCCTGCCATTATATCACCACCACCCCTGCCCTATACCCCCTGCCATTATATCACCACCACCCCTGCCCTATACCCCCCTGCCATTATATCACCACCACCCCTGCCCTCTACCCCCTGCCATTATAACCCCCCTCCCTGCCCTGTACCACGCTGCCATTATATCACCCCCCCCTGCCCTATACCCTCCCTGCCATTATATCACCACCCCCCCTGCCATGATAACCCCCTCCCTGCCATGTACCCCCTGCCATTATATCACCCCCTGCCCTATACCCCCTGCCATTATATCACCCCCCTGCCCTATACCCCCCTGCCATTATATCACCACTCCCCCTGCCCTGTATCCCCCTGCCATTATACCACCACCCTCCCTGCCCTGTACCCCGTGCCATTATACCACCACCCTCCCTGCCCTATAACCCCCCCCTGCCATTATACCACCACCTTCCCTGCCCTATAGCCCACCTGCCATTATATCACCACCCCCCTGCCCTAACCCCCCCTGCCCTATAGCCCCCCCTGCCATTATACCACCACCCTCCCTGCCCTATACCCCCTGCCATTATATCACCCTTCCTGCCCTATACCCCCCTGCCGTTATACCACCACCCTCCCTGCCCTATACCCCCTGCCATTATATCACCACCCCCTGCCCTATAACCCCCCTGACATTATACCACCACCCTCCCTGCCCTATAGCCCCCTGCCATTATATCACCACCCTCTCTGCCCTATACCCCCCCGCCATTATACCACCACCCTCCCTGCCCTATACCCCATCCCCGTGCCCTATACCCCCTGTCCTATACCCCCTGCCATTATATCACCACCCTCCCTGCCCTATACCCCACCACCCCTGCCCTATACCCCCTGCCATTATACCACCACCCTCCCTGCCCTATACCCCACCCCCCACTGCCATTATACCCCCACCCTCCCTGCCATTAAAACCCCCCTGCCATTATAACCCCCCCTGCCATTATACCACCACCCTCCCTGTCCTATACCCCACCCCCCACGGCCATTATACCCCCACCCTCCCTGCCATTATAATCCCCCCTGCCCTATACCCCCACCTCCCTGCCATTATAACACCCCCTGCCCTATACCCCCTGCCATTATACTCCCACCCCTTTACCCCCCACGCCCCCTGCCCTATACTCCCACCTCACTGCCATTATAACCCCCCTGCCATTATACTCCCACCCCTCCTGCCCTATACCCCACCTCACTGCCATTATAACCCCAGAGCAGCCACCAAATGGTGAAACAGACCCTGCTGATCCTGCACCCTCCTAAATAGTAAGGTACTACTATACCCCCCGCCCTATAGCCCCCCTGTCATTATAACCCCACCCCCCTGCCCTATATCCCCCACCCTCCGTGCCATTATACCCTCACCCTCCCTGCCCTATTCCCCCATGCAATATCACACACGAAGTCCAACACCCCAATCTACTCCGACCCACCCAGGCACATACAACTGTTCCCCTACTGTCACATAGACACATTACACACAGGCTCACATTCACAAATTACATATGCAGTCACACACAATGCACATACATACGCTGTCACAAACACATTTTTTTACACAAGGGACAAGGACTGGTATATTCTGGGAGGCAGTGAGGTTAGTGCGCGCCCTGCAGTGAACCGGCAACTGGGATAAGATGGCATCATCATCACTACTGGGAGCACAAGTGAGCTGTGCAGGAAGAGCGCCCAGCAGCAACCGTTAATCACCATGGGGAAGATCCAAGAGCAAGGTAGGGAAGCTGGGTGGATATCTTAATTACTAAATGTGTGTAAGAATGTGATTTTTGTGTGTGTCTGTGATTAGGTGTATGTCTGGGATTGTGTGTGTATTTATATACACACACAACCACAGATGTACAAGTCTGTGTGTATATAAATGTGTAGTATGTGTTTAGTAGATAGCTCCCTTATTTGGTGTCCTTAAATATGTCAATCCCACATAAGGATAACAAATACGGGAGTTATCTACTAAACAACTGAAAGATTAAAATGAAGTAAAAGGCTTTTAAATTTTGATCTTTTAGCAGTTTAGTAGATAATTCCCTAAATTAATGCTCTTATGTGAGATTTCCATATTTAAATATGCCAAATTAGGGTGCTCTTTAGATCTAAATATGGCAATCTCACATAGGGATATAAAATAGAGGAGTTATCTGCTAAACAAAGATCGAAGTTTAGAGGTGTCAGCCAGCACAGAACAGGAAATCTGGGTGGCTAGTATGAATTCTATGCAAATGTGTTGTCTGATTGTGTGTATATATTTGTGTATGTGTATACATCTTAGCATTTTGCCAACACTACACACAAGCACACCACTGCATTCAAACAACACTACAAACAAACACACCTTTAAAACATCACCATGTTTTTGATATAACCACACCACTGCCCTATATTGCCAACACTACACGCAAATGCATGCCTGCATTCAAACGCCAACACTACACACATTTTCCATACAAAAACCCATGCTTACATTTAGATGCACAAACACTGCTCAGTGCTACATTCATTGTAAAAAAAATGTGGGTGTTTTTTTACATTTTGGGGAGGGGGGGGGGGGGGTGCCATAAGGAGGATCCGCCCCGGGTGCCAAATGCTCTAGGTACGCCCCTGACACTATGTGCTTGGTTTTCTGGTAGACTGATTATTTGAGAATGTTACCTTACACGTTTATCACCTATTATTAAAGATACACTATAGTCGCCAAAACAACTACAGCTTATTGAATTTGTTCTGGTGAGTAGAATCATTACCTTTTTGCTGTAAACACTGTCAGGGGCGCACTAACAGCCTTCTGGGCCCCTGGGCAAAATCCCCTATAGGGCCCCTTATGTTTCAAATAAGTGTGCATTTTTTTATTTGTATATGGTGTGAGGGTATGTGTATGATGGCATGTTTGTATCTTAGTGTTAAAATCGTTGTAAACACCGTTGCACTTTGTCCACGTCAATGCACATGCTGTTTTGTATATACATACTACCAGTATGGTGTAAATGCATAAGCAGTTAACTACACACAAACTTACAGAGCTCACTATAGACAGCTCACTGACGCGCACACACGCTAACTACACACAGCGCACTACAGAAAGCTCACTGACACACACAAGATCCCAAGCTCACCACAGACAGCTCACTGATATATACACAATGTCACTACACACAAGCTCACTGACACATTCTCAAGCTCAGCCACAGACACACAAGCTCACTACAGAAAAATCAGGACATACAGTTCACTGCAGAAAGCTTTTGGATACATACAAGCTCACTAAAAACAGCTCACTAATATACCCAATCATGCAAGATCCCACAGTTCACTACAGAGAGCTCACTGACACACACACACAGCTCACAACATGCACACAGAAGGTCACTACACAAAGCACACTAGCACACACAAGATCACTGTCTCTCACCCCTTGCTGTGGTTGAAGAGCTGCAAGTTGCTCCTAGTTTCCCAGGTTGTTCCTGTCAGCATGGCCACATGGTTGAAGCTGGGGGCGGAGCTAAGGTGCTGATGACTTTGGCCCCTGCAGCTTGTTTAAGGGGTGCTGCCAGGGGGCTGTTTGATTTTGGGGGGGAGAGGGGACTGAGGGAGGAGGGAATTTGGACAGCAGCTTCCCAGGACATTCTGAGGGCACTTGCCTTGATGTCCCCCCTTGGATCAGCCCCTGGTGTAAGGTATGTTTGTAAATGCTGGTGTTTGAATAAAGGCTAGATTTGTATGGCATGTCAGTGTGTGTGAGATTTTGAATATAGAGCAGTGTGTCAGTTTGAGTGCATGTCTGATTGTATTTGTGTGAAAATCTGGTAAGTCTACTTATTTTTCAATCACCCTTTGTTTGTATCTCACCATACCCCCAATTCCTTCAAATTATCCTCCTCCTCCCCAAGCCCTCCTCTGGTGCCTACACTGCTATCATGCCCCATCATACCTTGAATTTCAGTCTGTTCAGGCTGACTCCCTGTCCTCCCCTGAGCAGCATGTCGCTGTTATCATCACAGCTGCTCCTCCCCCTTCACACATGCGTTGGGCGCTCTGTATTTGTGTAAGAGAGGAGGGGATGTGATGTCACTCCCTATCCCCTCCTCTATTCCAACACAGAGCGCTCCCGCTGGGGAACTGGTCTCACTAAATTTGCTGCCTTAAAGCTGGGCCAGTTGGGGAAATCATCTAATCTTCCCAGCCCAGCCATAGCTGCCCGGGCCTCTGACTGCCACGGGCCCTCGGTTGATGACTGATGTGCCCGAGTGGTCAGTCCGCCCCTGAACACTGTCTTTTCAGAGAAAATGCAGGGTTAACATTACAGCCTAGTGATAACTTCACTGGCCACTCCTCAGATGGCTGTTAGAGATCCTTCGTTGGTCATGGTTGTCTAAAATGCTTCCAAACATTCAGTATCTCCTCCCTCTGCATGCAGACACTACACTTTCCTCATAGAGATTCATTGATTCAATTCATCTTTATGAGGACATGCTGATTGGCCAGGGCTGTGTTTGAATCATGCTGGCTCTGCCCCTGATCTGCCTCTTTGTCAGTCTCAGCCAATCCTATGGGGAAGCACTGTGATTGGATCAGACCACCGCTTCTGCTGATGTCAGCAGGCACTGGGCAGGTCAAAAGGAAACAGTGACAAAGCCAGCAGCTTCAGGCTTGAATACAAGTAAGATTTTACTATATTTAGGGAGGCATGAGGCGACCAGGGTGGCTAGATGGTGGGTTTAACCCTATAGGGTCAGGAATACATGTTTGTGTTGTTGACACTATAGTGCTCCTTTAATAGCACTCTTGAAGTATATCAAGTGCAGTTACTAAACATGTTTGATTTGTCATATTTTTGCTCATCTGGTACTATCAAAAACCTAGATTTGAACTTGTCTATGCAAATCACTTAGAGAAGGTTGTTTATAATCAAAACAATGCCACTTCACTGGTCGTACGGGAATGCAAAGTGACAGCACATCACACAAATCAGTGCACAAAATGTTCCAGTCTCATCTAAATAATACAATTTTATGTATTAACATCAGGGAAAACTTCTCAGATTTTTTTCTTTTCTAATTAAACAGATTGCACTTCATTTTAATATTCTGAGAAATCGCCAAATCAATGTCAATTATGTGCCAGTAACTGTGTGTCTTGCCATTGAAGTAATCTGTTACAATTTGTGGTTTCATTTTAACAGTTAAAAATTGCAATGTAAGTGATAGATAAATTCAACCACACCAGCCAACAGAAACTTATTTAATTTTAAGTAAAAAAAAATAAAATAGAAATTCAGCAATTTTTCTGTGTTAAAATTATCGGTATGAAAAGTTGATTCGAATCGTATCTAATATACATTTTATACACTACACTTGTTCTGCAGAAGCAAGATCCAATAACTAAATTAAAACATTAGTCAAATATACCATGTAAAGCATAAAATGGGAATAGGACCGGCTTCCCCCAGGAAAAGCACTGTCAAGTTTTCAAATGCAACCTTTTTAACAAGGGGTGCTGAATGGGACACTCTATGTACCATAACCACTACAGCCCATCCGAATGTAAGTAGACAGTTCTTATGAGCAATTTGTCAGTAATACTCTTACATCTGTATGGGATCCCCTTAACCAACACCAACAATAACATGAGCAAAAACATACAAACGCAAGGTGGAGTATCTTACATTCAGCTTTGGTACTGTATGTAGTTAGTACAGTAAATGATAATTCCTAGAATGAAAAAGAAAAAAAACCAAGAACGATAGTGCAAAATCATCTGGAACCAGTGTAAGAAATAGGTAAGTATATATATTTTCACTCACAAGTGTGAAGCCAGTATATAATCGGCTCTAGATATCGGCTTAGTGGGTTTTGTGGGGTCCCATTCCCTCCCTGGTATGTGGAAAGCTGCAGCTTCTTAAAATTGTCACAGATCCAGGTTCATGAAAAACTGCTTTTATTTCATCTTAAAATGCAACAAACAAATAGATTAAAAAAAAGTAAAGGGGTAAAATGTAAATAAAGAGTTCTTACAGTCTCTTCTGTAGTGTTTAACCCCTTAAGACCGCAGCCAAATGTACAAGTTGTGATCCAAAAAAAATGTAAACAAACCACAGAATTTTACTATATGTCTGTTCAACAATAATTTACCTCTTTCATACTAAGTGCACCCACACTTATTATATATCATTTTGTTCAGGGGAAACAGGGCTTTCATTTAATATCAAACATTCATGTATGGAACTCCATTTTATATGAATAAAATCTAAAAAACTTGAAAAAATTATGAAATCTTGTTATTTTTCAATTTCAGCATGGCAATTTAACTGTTAATGTCAGAATACTATTCGGTTTTCCTGCAATAAAACATACATATTTGTATTCAGAAATGTCTCACGAGTAAAACAGTACCCCCCATGTATAGGTTTTATGGGGTTTTGGAAAGTTACAGGGTCAAATATACGACTTGTCCATTATTTTATTTTCTGCATAGAAATTTGACAGATTGGTTTGAGTGACCTAGGTTGCCTTTTAGACCGTATGGCAGCCCAGAAATGAAAATTACCCCCATCATGGCATACCATTTGAAAAAGTAGACATCCCAGGGTATTCAAAATGGGGTATGGCCAGTCTTTTCTAGTAGCCACTTGGGCACAAACCCTAGCCAAAGTTAGCGTTTTTTTTTGTGTTTTCTTTTTTTTACATAAAATCTGTACTTTCACTGATAATATTATTGTTAGTATATAGTTTACTGCCCTGAAACACTCCTAGTTCTGCTCAGTGATGTCTCACGAGCGCCATGGTACCCCCCATGTATAGGTTTTATGGGGTTTTGGAAAGTTTCAGGGTCATATATACGGCTTATCCATTTATGCTTTTTCACCTTGAAATTTGTCAGATTAGTTTGCAGTGTCCAGGCTGCCTTTGAGACCGTATGGCAGCCAAGAAATGAAAATTACCCCCATCATGGCATACCATTTGAAAAAGTAGACATCCCAGGGTATTCAAAATGGGGTATGCCCAGTCTTTTCTAGTAGCCACTTGGGCACAAACCCTAGCCAAATTTAGTGTTTGTTTTTTTTTTTTGCATTTTTCACATAAAATCTGTACTTTCACTGATAATATTATTGTTAGTATATAGTTTACTGCCCTGAAACTCTCCTAGTTCTGCTCAGTGAGGTCTCACGAGCGCCATGGTACCCCCCATGTATAGGTTTTATGGGGTTTTGAAAAGTTTCAGGGTCATATATACGGCTTATCCATTTATGCTTTTTCACCTTGAAATTTGTCAGATTAGTTTGCAGTGTCCAGGCTGCCTTTGAGACCGTATGGCAGCCAAGAAATGAAAATTACCCCCATCATGGCATACCATTTGAAAAAGTAGACATCCCAGGGTATTCAAAATGGGGTATGCCCAGTCTTTTCTAGTAGCCACTTGGGCACAAACCCTAGCCAAATTTAGTGTTTGTTTTTTTTTTTTGCATTTTTCACATAAAATCTGTACTTTCACTGATAATATTATTGTTAGTATATAGTTTACTGCCCTGAAACACTCCTAGTTCTGCTCAGTGAGGTCTCACGAGCGCCATGGTACCCCCCATGTATAGGTTTTATGGGGTTTTGAAAAGTTTCAGGGTCATATATACGGCTTATCCATTTATGCTTTTTCACCTTGAAATTTGTCAGAATAGTTTGCAGTGTCCAGGCTGCCTTTGAGACCGTATGGCAGCCAAGAAATGAAAATTACCCCCATCATGGCATACCATTTGAAAAAGTAGACATCCCAGGGTATTCAAAATGGGGTATGCCCAGTCTTTTCTAGTAGCCACTTGGGCACAAACCCTAGCCAAATTTAGTGTTTTTTTTTTTTTTTTGCATTTTTCACATAAAATCTGTACTTTCACTGATAATATTATTGTTAGTATATAGTTTACTGCCCTGAAACACTCCTAGTTCTGCTCAGTGAGGTCTCACGAGCGCCATGGTACCCCCCATGTATAGGTTTTATGGGGTTTTGGAAAGTTTCAGGGTCATATATACGGCTTATCCATTTATGCTTTTTCACCTTGAAATTTGTCAGATTAGTTTGCAGTGTCCAGGCTGCCTTTGAGACCGTATGGCAGCCAAGAAATGAAAATTACCCCCATCATGGCATACCATTTGAAAAAGTAGACATCCCAGGGTATTCAAAATGGGGTATGCCCAGTCTTTTGTAGTAGCCACTTGAGCACAAACCCTAGCCAAATTTAGTGTTTGGTTTTTTTTTTTTTGCATTTTTCACATAAAATCTGTACTTTCACTGATAATATTATTGTTAGTATATAGTTTACTGCCCTGAAACACTCCTAGTTCTGCTCAGTGAGGTCTCACGAGCGCCATGGTACCCCCCATGTATAGGTTTTATGGGGTTTTGGAAAGTTTCAGGGTCATATATACGGCTTATCCATTTATGCTTTTTCACCTTGAAATTTGTCAGATTAGTTTGCAGTGTCCAGGCTGCCTTTGAGACCGTATGGCAGCCAAGAAATGAAAATTACCCCCATCATGGCATACCATTTGAAAAAGTAGACATCCCAGGGTATTCAAAATGGGGTATGCCCAGTCTTTTCTAGTAGCCACTTGGGCACAAACCCTAGCCAAATTTAGTGTTTGTTTGTTTTTTTGCATTTTTCACATAAAATCTGTACTTTCACTGATAATATTATTGTTAGTATATAGTTTACTGCCCTGAAACACTCCTAGTTCTGCTCAGTGAGGTCTCACGAGCGCCATGGTACCCCCCATGTATAGGTTTTATGGGGTTTTGAAAAGTTTCAGGGTCATATATACGGCTTATCCATTTATGCTTTTTCACCTTGAAATTTGTCAGATTAGTTTGCAGTGTCCAGGCTGCCTTTGAGACCGTATGGCAGCCAAGAAATGAAAATTACCCCCATCATGGCATACCATTTGAAAAAGTAGACATCCCAGGGTATTCAAAATGGGGTATGCCCAGTCTTTTCTAGTAGCCACTTGGGCACAAACCCTAGCCAAATTTAGTGTTTTTTTTTTTTTTTTTGCATTTTTCACATAAAATCTGTACTTTCACTGATAATATTATTGTTAGTATATAGTTTACTGCCCTGAAACACTCCTAGTTCTGCTCAGTGAGGTCTCACGAGCGCCATGGTACCCCCCATGTATAGGTTTTATGGGGTTTTGGAAAGTTTCAGGGTCATATATACGGCTTATCCATTTATGCTTTTTCACCTTGAAATTTGTCAGATTAGTTTGCAGTGTCCAGGCTGCCTTTGAGACCGTATGGCAGCCAAGAAATGAAAATTACCCCCATCATGGCATACCATTTGAAAAAGTAGACATCCCAGGGTATTCAAAATGGGGTATGCCCAGTCTTTTCTAGTAGCCACTTGGGCACAAACCCTAGCCAAATTTAGTGTTTGTTTGTTTTTTTTGCATTTTTCACATAAAATCTGTACTTTCACTGATAATATTATTGTTAGTATATAGTTTACTGCCCTGAAACACTCCTAGTTCTGCTCAGTGAGGTCTCACGAGCGCCATGGTACCCCCCATGTATAGGTTTTATGGGGTTTTGGAAAGTTTCAGGGTCATATATACGGCTTATCCATTTATGCTTTTTCACCTTGAAATTTGTCAGATTAGTTTGCAGTGTTCAGGCTGCCTTTGAGACCGTATGGCAGCCAAGAAATGAAAATTACCCCCATCATGGCATACCATTTGAAAAAGTAGACATCCCAGGGTATTCAAAATGGGGTATGCTCAGTCTTTTCTAGTAGCCACTTGGGCACAAACCCTAGCCAAATTTAGTGTTTGTTTTTTTTTTTTGCATTTTTCACATAAAATCTGTACTTTCACTGATAATATTATTGTTAGTATATAGTTTACTGCCCTGAAACACTCCTAGTTCT
This sequence comes from Pelobates fuscus, assembly GCF_036172605.1. NCBI lineage: Eukaryota > Metazoa > Chordata > Amphibia > Anura > Pelobatidae > Pelobates > Pelobates fuscus. The sequence goes on along the minus strand of NC_086319.1, from coordinate 99,171,348 downwards.
GCTCAGTGAGGTCTCACGAGCGCCATGGTACCCCCCATGTATAGGTTTTATGGTGTTTTGGAAAGTTACACGGTCATATATACGGCTTATCCATTTAGGCTTTATTACATTGAAATTTGGCAAAGTGATTTTCTGGGCCTATATCGCATTTGAGAGAGCATGGCAGCCTGGGTAATAACATTTCCACTATTATGGCATACCATTTTCAAAAGTAGGCAACCCAGAGTATAAGAAATGGTGCATTGCAAGATGTTTGGTCTAACCACTTTATCAGAAATGAAGGGCCCACATAGGGGTTATAGCTTTATTTGTGCTTTTTCACGCACATGAACTCCATTTTCACAGGACATTTCATATTCCTGATATGAGTTATTGCAACAAAGCCTCACTATTTGTATTTAACATTGTCTCCTGAATGTAACAGTACCCCCATGTACTAGATTCTCTGTTTTGGGGGGGAAGTCATGGGGACAAAAATATTAGATGTCCTTTTCAAAGTTGGCAATTTAACAAAGTGATTTTCTGGGTCTATCTCGCCTTTGAGAGAGCATGGCAGCCTGGGTAATAACATTCCCACCGTTATGGCAAACCATTTTCAAAAGTAGGCACCCCAGAGTATAACAAATGGCATAATTTGAGATGTTAGGTCTAGCCATTTTAACAGAAATGCTGGGCCCATGTAGCGATTTCTACTTTGATTTTTGTCTTTTTAATCAGATAAATAGCATTTTCACTGGAAATGTCATAATACAGATATTAGTTAGTGCACTAGAGACTTGGTATTTTGATTTAACACTGTCTTCTGAATATAACGGTACCCCCACGTACTATTATTTCAGATTTTACTGATAAGTCACAGGGCGAAATATATTAGATGCCCTTTCAGCTTGTAAGTTTGCCAATATTATTTTCTGGGCCTATGTAGCTTTTCAGAGAGTATGGCAGCCTGGGTAATAACATTCCCACCGTTATGGCAAACCATTTTCAAAAGTAGGCACCCCAGAGTATAACAAATGGCATAATTTGAGATGTTAGGTCTAGCCATTTTAACAGAAATGCTGGGCCCATGTAGTGATTTCTACTTTGATTTTTGTCTTTTTAATCAGATAAATAGCATTTTCACTGGAAATGTCATAATCCTGATATTAGTTAGTGCACTAGAGACTTAGTATTTTGATTTAACACTGTCTTTTGAATATAACAGTACCTACATGTACCATGTTTCCAGGTTTTTATTATATCACATTGTGGTGGAATCTCGGTAAAAATAAATTTAGTAGGCCGAGATTACCACGTGGCATGTGTACGTGCATATGCTGACGTATCGATCAGTTGGTTGCACGAGGCAAGATACGATCAGTAGTGTACGGAGCATGTGCAAGAATACAGGATGTAGTATTCCCCCTCCTCCATTGTGCTGGACAAGCCATGCGGTCAAACAGGAAGTTAATTCTTATTTGTATTGATTGGTTAAGAGAATGTGTGGGTGGAGCTTAATATGGGAGGAGTTATGTGCCTATATAAGGAGCCTGCACTATTGTCCGGGGCTCAGAACTTGCTGTATTTTGGTGACGTTAGTCCCTCTGAGTCCCGATCGGTGATCCAATAAAGAATCTCTTCCTTCCTGAAGAAACCTGTGTCCATCTCTCTGTGCTTCGCTTCCGTCAGTTTCTCCGGTATCATTTGGTGCATTGGCCGGGAAGCTCATCGTTCAACGGTAGCTGAGAGGCAGAGGCGTGAGACGGTCTATCTTTGCCCACGTTCTCTACGGCTGCACCCCTGAACTTCTGCGTGGACCTCCCTTCGTCTCGGCGCCACTGGTCTGTTGTCCAGGAGATCATCGGCCTCTACGTGAGAAGTGCTGGGGTGTCCCCGTCGATGAGTGTGAACTCAGGTTCAGGAACGAGGAGGTAAGACAACTGCTGTTTTAGACGGCAGGACCCACTAGGGGTATACCGATTGTGCGGTAGGCCCAAAGGGGTTTGAATCTGTGTATCTGCCCCCTCTGTCGGAGGGAAGGAGCGAAGGCGCACCGCTCGATCGAACGCTCTTTAGTCAGACCGTTTGATTTTGTTAGTCAGGCGGGGTCCTGGTGTAAATAGCCCTAGCCGGACACCGGTGTCTTGTCTAGACTAGCGTTCTAGGGTGTATATTACGTTCGCTAGGTCGGAGGGACCGGGAGACTAAGCGGCGCCTGTGTAAATTCGGTTCGCTAGCTCTCAACCTATCTGGGCTAAGTGGGAAGGCGTGTAAATTTGGAACCCACTAGACTTTTGATAGTGCGACTAAGAGGCGCCTGTGTAAATTCGGTTCTCTAGCTCGCTATATGTGGTGATTGGGCAGTGTGGCTAACCAAAACGGGTGTATATAGTTTTAGGTAGTCCATCAAGGTACTGGCCAATAGTTTAGTTGGGAATTGTAAATGTGTTAACGATTGTTTAGTAAAGTGTATATCTTGTTAGATAGCGCGAGCTCAGCCGTCTAGCGAGAGTGTTAATAGTGTGTTGCTGTATTATAGTGCACGGTACCATAACCCTGTATATTTACTGACACTGTATATAAGTACTAATCATTGTCGTCCATTGCATGTCTAACACCATAACCACTAATAATTGTATTGTGACCTTAACTTGTGCTTTGACCTATGCTAACCGTACTGTAACCGCTATTTGTAAAAGACGATGTTACTGGGGTGTGTTATAGACGGGTAATTCGTATATAGAGAATTATAGCGTGGGTGACTGTATAGTTACGCCAAAGGGCATAATATTGATTATATAGTGACTGGTGTAACAGCTGTGTGTGTACGGGAATTCCCTGAGTGTTTATTGTTATTGTGTACGTTTCACTTGGTAACCGTACCACGTGGTGCTGTTGCCAGAGGAAACGGGTGTGACTGTTGAATAGTACGCGTGTATAGTATTCGTTGTCGACGACGTTCCATTGTTAAGTATGGGTGCGTCGCAGTCAACGATCCCGGATCCCTTAGGTTGTATGGTGAAGAATTTTAAAAAGGGATTCAAAACTTGTGATTTTGGGGTTAAAATGTCTCCTGTACGTTTGGTCACTTTGTGTACTAGGGAGTGGCCTACTTTGGTTGCGGCATGGCCGCCACGTGGCAGTTTGGATCCAACTCTGGTACAGCGCTTACACGTGGCTGTATCAGGTAGGCCTGAACTTTACGGCCAGTTTCCTTATATTGATTGTTGGAGACAGGCCGTAAATGACTCGCCAAAATGGCTCCAGACATGCCACGAGGAGCAATGTCGCCTCATGGTAGCTAGGACTTGTTCGTCCACTAGGACTGGTGTTAGGCCCATTTTGGACACGCCCCCTGAGTCCGAGATCCCTTTGCCGCCCCCTTACTTTCCGTTAAGAGGAAGTGACGCAAACGCAGGAAGTCCTGCAACCCTCCCCTCATTACCCCCATCCACTTCCGCTTCCTCCTCCAGTACAGGATCCACCCCCCCTCGTACTAAATCTCCCCTTCCGGAATCAGAACCAACCCCCATTAAAAACGAATATCCTGATTTGGCGCCACTTCAGACTTCCGGTCAAGCTTCATCTAGCTCGGCTCGAAGTGTTTTATTTACCACCTTTTCCCAAAACCAAGCTCCCACATCCCCATACCCTATTTCTCCCCGACTGGAACCTATGACTGACGCCCCTCCACGTAGCCCCATACAGACCCGACAGTTGACCGGTGCCCAACAATTAAAACACTATCAGATGCCTCTTCGTCTGAATCCTGGGTCAGCCTATATCGATGCCGCAGGCCAAATGGCACATGCTGACCCAGTCTTTGTATATGTCCCATTCACGACAACCGATCTTTTAAACTGGAAAACCCACAATTCCTCGTATACTGAGAAACCACAAGCTATGACTGATCTGTTCACCTCAATAGTACAGACACATAACCCGACATGGGCTGATTGCCAGCAGTTATTAATGACTTTGTTTAACAATGAGGAAAGGACAAGAATAAATCAAGCAGCCATTAAAGCACTAGAGGATAAAGCCCGTACTTTAAACCAAGCCAATCCATCAGCATGGGCCGCAACACATTATCCCAACACCGATCCCGATTGGAATGTAAATGGTGCTGACATGGTTCAACTCAGAGCCTATAGAGACGCTATAATTGCTGGCATGAAAGCCGGAGGAAAGAAAGCCATTAACATGTCGAAGACAGTTGAGGTGATTCAGAAAAGCGATGAAGCGCCCAGTGTCTTTTATGACCGATTATTGGAGGCATACCGCTTGTATACCCCCTTTAATCCGGAAGACGCAGATAATTCCCGAATGGTGAACTCCGCCTTTGTCAGCCAAGCTTACGGAGATATTAAGCGCAAGCTACAAAAGTTAGAAGGGTTCGCAGGCATGTCAATCACCCAACTAATGGAGGTAGCGAATAAGGTTTATATGAATAGGGAAACAGAAAGTAAGAAAGAGGAAGAGCGCAAGATGCGTAAAAAGGTTGATATGCTAGCGGTAGCGATCGCAGGCGTAGATAGACGGGGCCCAGATAGAGGCGATAGTAGATGGAGTAGGGAGCCTTTGAGTAGGAATCAGTGCGCGTATTGCAAGGAAGAAGGGCATTGGAGGAACGAATGTCCGCAAAGAGAGCAGTACGAGAGAGACCAACCCAGGGCAGGCTACGGAAACTTTAGAGGCAGAGCGAGAGGTAGAGGAGGCCCCGGAGGGAGTAATGGTAATAGAGGGAGTAATGGGAACAGAGGAAGTGTTAGGGAAGACAGGTATATTCCAGCAGCGCAAAGGTCCCGCGATAGAGAAGGTAGGGACTTTGTAGGATTGGCTGACACGGTCATGGAGGACTATTGATACCGACCGGGCTCCATCCCCCTTGGTCGAGCGGAGCCTATGGTCGATGTATCAATAGGGGGGAAAAGGAGTGCGTTCATGATCGACACTGGTGCTGAACATTCAGTGGTGACTAATCTAGTTGCTCCTCCATCTGGAAGGACTATTACTGTGATAGGAGCAACTGGAAGAAGTGCTGAAAAACCGGTTCTTAAAAGTCGACTCTGTACATTGGGAGGCCACGTAATAAAACATCAATTCCTTTATATGCCTGAATGTCCAGTCCAATTGCTGGGACGTGATATGCTATCAAAATTACAAGCGCAGATTACGTTCCTACCAAATGGAACAACATCTTTAAAGTTTAATGGACCTTCAGGTATCATGACATTATCCGTACCAAAGGAAGAAGAGTGGCGACTTTATACAGCGTTGACTAGCCAAAACCCTAGGAGTGATGAGACATTATTTAACATACCAGGAGTTTGGGCAGAGAACAACCCACCAGGACTGGCCCGCAATATTCCACCTATAAAAATTGAACTAAAACTTGGGGTTTATCCAGTGAGCCTAAGACAATACCACATCCCGCAGAAGGCATCCAATCCTATCTGGATAAGTTCATACGGTATGGTATCCTAAAATTCTGTACTTCCCCCTGGAACACCCCATTGCTGCCTGTTCAAAAGCCCGGTACAGATGAGTATCGACCTGTGCAGGACTTGAGAGCAGTCAATGATGCGGTTGTTAGTATACATCCAGTTGTACCCAATCCATATAACCTGCTTGCTTTAATTCCGGGCGGGGCTACTTACTTCACAGTCTTAGATCTCAAAGATGCCTTCTTTTGCCTCCGAATTGCCGCAGAAAGTCAATGTATTTTCGCTTTCCAATGGGAGAACGCTGTAACAGGCTCAAAACGCCAAATGACTTGGACAAGACTGCCCCAAGGGTTTAAAAATTCACCTACCCTATTTGGTTCAGCCCTAAGTCAAGATCTACTGGATTTCGAGTCCATCCCAGGAGAGTGTGTATTGTTACAATATGTAGATGACTTGTTGATAGCAGCAGTTACAAAAGAAATCTGTCAGCAAGCAACGCACAATCTACTACACATTCTCTGGAAGGCAGGATACAAGGTGTCTAGAAAGAAGGCTCAGTTGTGTTTGCCAACTGTCAAATATCTGGGATTCCATATCTCTGAAGGTCAAAGAATTATGGGGCCAGAGAGAAAAGAAGCTGTCTGCCAAATACCAATACCCAAGAATAGAAGACAAGTGCGAGAATTCTTGGGGGCAGCAGGCTTCTGTAGGATATGGATTCCCAGCTATGCGATACTGGCAAAACCTCTGTACGCAGCTATCAAAGGTACAGAGCACGACCCCTTCTTATGGACCCAAGAACAGCAAACGGCATTTGAAGATGTGAAGAAGGCTTTGATGAGTGCCCCAGCATTAGGTCTACCTGATCACACACGACCATTCTACTTATATGTACACGAGCAAAGAAGAATGGCTGTGGGAGTATTGACACAGTACTTGGGATCATGGCAAAGACCTGTTGCCTACATGTCTAAGCAATTGGATGCAGTGGCCAGCGGACTTCCACCTTGTCTAAGAGCCGTAGCTGCAGCCGCCCTGCTAGTAGCTGAAGCCGATAAACTCACTCTGGGTCAAGAGCTTTATGTACGAGTCCCACATGCAGTACAGACGTTGTTGGATTACAAAGGAAATCATTGGTTTAGTAACAGCCGTATGACCAAGTATCAAGCAATGTTGTGTGAAAACCCAAGAGTGCATTTAGAGACTGTAAACACCTTAAATCCAGCTACCCTTTTGCCACAACCTACTGAAAGTCAACATGATTGTTTGGAAGTAATGGATGAAGTATTCTCAAGTAGACCAGATCTTCGTGATTTTCCCATCCAGAACCCCGATGTTCAATATTACACCGACGGCAGTAGTTATGTGAAAGAAGGGATCCGCTATGCAGGATATGCAGTAACAACAATAGACAAGGTGATAGAAGCTCGGCCACTGGCGAAAGGAACATCAGCACAAAAGGCAGAACTGATAGCACTGACACGAGCGTTACAATTGGCTGAAGGTTTAAGAGTGAATATCTACACGGACTCCAAATATGCGTTTTTAACCACTCATGCCCACGGAGCTTTGTATAAAGAAAGAGGACTACTGAATTCAGAAGGCAAAGAAATCAAATACGCAGCTGAAATCCTACAACTATTGGAAGCAGTGTGGGAGCCGAAAGAAGTCGGTATCATACATTGTCGAGCGCATCTGAGAGGAGATGGTGATGTAACCAAGGGAAATCGGATGGCAGATAGTGCAGCTAAGCGTGCTGCTGAATCAGGAAGACAGGAGTATGTGGGGCATATAGCTGCTCTTATACCAACTCCACTGTCCCAATGGACTCCAGTTTATACAGCTCAAGAAGAGGAGTGGTTAAAGACTGAACCAGGAAAGTATTTGGAGAACAAGTGGTATCAGCTAGAAGATGGAAGAATAGTCATACCAGCATCACTAGCGGTAGAAATTGTCCAAAATTATCATAACGGGACACATTCTGGGAGAGACAGTACTGAAGAATCTCTCAGAAAACATTTCTACATACCAAGATTGTCCAACTTGACTCAGGCCATTGTACGAAGATGTGTAACGTGTGCTAAAAATAATGCAAGACAAGGACCAGTAAAGCCACCAGGAGTCCAGTTTATGGGGGGACTCCCCATGTCCGATCTACAAATAGACTTTACAGTGATGCCTAAATCGGGTGGACATCGTTACCTGCTGGTAATTGTGTGCACCTATTCAGGCTGGGTAGAAGCATGTCCTACTCGTACAGAGAAAGCAGGAGAAGTTGTGAGATTCCTGCTACGAGAAATAATACCCCGATATGGACTACCCTGTTCTATAGGATCGGACAATGGTCCAGCTTTTGTTCATCAGTGCCTACAACAACTGACTCATATGCTTGGTATAAAGTGGAGGCTTCATACTGCATATAGACCCCAGAGTTCTGGTAAGGTAGAGAGAATGAATAGAACTATTAAGAACCAGTTGGCTAAAATGTGTCAGGAAACCCAACTTAAGTGGAACGTTCTCTTACCCATAGCTCTATTGCGAATCCGCAGTACCCCTACCAGAAGGATGGGCCTCTCTCCTTTTGAAATTATGTATGGGCGACCACCTCCCATACTTGGTAACTTAAGGGGGGATTTGAGTCAGTTGGGAGAAGGAATTACCCGGCAGCAGGTTGTAGAGTTGGGTAAGACTATGGAGGAGGTACAGAAATGGGTACAAGATAGATTACCTGTGAATATTTATCCCCCTGTTCATAGTTATCATCCAGGAGATCAAGTGTGGATTAAAGAGTGGAATAATGTACCGTTAGGGCCCAAGTGGAGAGGTCCTTATGTTGTTCTTTTGTCTACCCCCACAGCGATAAAAGTAGCCGAAGTGACTCCGTGGATACATCACTCCAGGGTTAAACCAGCAGCAGTCGATTCTTGGCAAGTCACAGCAGATCCAGAGAATCCCTGCAAGATCCGGTTAAAACGCATTACTCAGTCGGAGTAACGAGGAATCGTGTGTATTACAAATTTTATTGTTACAGGGATTTGGTGCGTGAGTGAGAAGGCCATAATAAAGCCTGTCCGCTTACCAACACATAGTATATAAGCCAGGAAAGTCTCGAAGGGACACCTGTGAAGACGAGCAGAACTCCATTCCCTGCAGCCCTCACATCCTGGAAGCTGAGGTGCCTTCGCACGGACGAAGACTGAGGATGACGGCGAAAGATGTGCTTTTGATAGTGTTTATTTATATGTGTTTTTATATTCAGGAAGGTAGAGGTACCGACACTCCTAGCTGTGAGGTATGCATTAAGACTACGAGAACAGGTAACCATATTTCCCAAACCCTAATTTGGCATTCACAATACGAGTGTAAAGGAGATGTATCGAGATGTAGATACTTAAATATAGACTATAGTGTGTGCCATTTAGGAGTAGGAGAACCTAAGTGCTTCAGTCCAGAGTATCAACCTCGTACAATTTGGTTGACTCTCAGGAATGGAGATCCTCAGGGGACCCTAATTAATAAGACGGTGTTAGAATCCGTACATTCTTCGGGTGTTCTGCTATTTGATGCGTGTAAAGCGATATCGAGTGGTAGAAAGCCGTGGAATGTATGTGGGGATCTTAGATGGGAGAGGACGTATGGGTCTAATGATAAATATATTTGTCCCAGTAGTAAAAATAAATATGTAAGTCCTAGATGCCCAAATAAAGACTATAACTTTTGCCCATATTGGTCTTGTGTGGGGTGGGCGACTTGGGGACAGACAGTAGACAAAGACATGATAGTGACTAAGTTGCCGACTAGCCCATATTGTAAGTCTATGGAATGTAATCCCATCCATATACTTATAAATAACCCCGATAAGTTCTTAGACAAATATGGCAATTTATTTGGGTTTCAGATATACGGGACGGGTTTAGATCCTGGGACATTATTGTTTATAGGGATAGAGACTGATACGGTATCCTCCCAAACTCATCAAGTATACCATTCCTTTTATGAAGAGATGAGTATAGATAATAAGATCCCCCATAATGCTAAAAACCTGTTCATCGATTTAGCCGAAAGTATTGCCGGTAGTCTTAATGTTACCAACTGCTATGTGTGTGGAGGTACTAACATGGGAGACCAATGGCCTTGGGAAGCAAAGGAGGTAATGTCCGGTTCTGAGGCAGTTGACCAACTAATATCTACACAAGCCGATTATCATATGAGTGTTAGAGGTAAATCTGAGTGGAGATTAAAGACCTCCATCATAGGTTATGTTTGCATAGCAAGGAAAGGAATAATGTATAATACTTCTGTAGGAGAATTAACTTGTCTAGGGCAAAAAGCTTATGATGATGATACAAAGAATACAACTTGGTGGTCGGCTTCAAATGTCTCAGAACCATCTAACCCGTTTGCTAGATACGCCAATTTAAAGGATGTGTGGTTTGATCTATCCATCACATCTACCTGGAGAGCCCCAGCAAATTTGTACTGGATCTGTGGTAAGAAAGCCTATTCGGAGTTGCCACAGGACTGGGAAGGGGCATGTGTGTTGGGTATGCTCAAACCATCCTTCTTCTTGTTACCGATTGAAACAGGTGAGACTTTAGGTGTTAAAGTGTATGATGTGAATCATAGGAAGAAAAGGGGACCCATAGAGATAGGCACCTGGGAAGATAATGAATGGCCTCCCCAGCGTATCATAGATTATTATGGGCCAGCCACGTGGGCTGAGGATGGTACCTTTGGTTACAGAACCCCTATTTATATGCTCAACCGTATTATAAGATTACAGGCGGTGGTTGAGATTATCACCAACGAAACATCACAAGCGCTCAATCTCCTAGCGAAGCATAACACCAGGATGAGGACAGCAGTCTACCAAAATAGATTAGCCTTGGATTACCTTTTGGCAGTAGAGGGAGGTGTATGTGGGAAGTTTAACCTTAGCAATTGCTGTCTTCAAATAGATGACGAAGGGCAAGCAATAGCTGAGCTTACTAGCCATATGGTTAAACTAGCGCATGTGCCTACTCGGGTATGGAAAGGGTATAATCCAAGTAGTTGGTTTGGTAGCTGGTATGAGTGGTTTGGAGGGCTTAAGGCAGTGGTAGGTGGAGTCCTACTGATTTTAATGTTGTGTCTACTCCTGCCGTGTCTTATACCCTTAGTAGTTAGGTCTGTGCAAAGCCTGATAGGAAATATAGCAGAGAGGAAGGCTGCTGCACAGATAATGGCGATTTATAAGTATAAGGCTCTAGATCAGGGAGAACCAATGCAGGAAGATGAGTGTTAAAAGATTCACATCATATGATAAGTCTGGTCTGGTTCAAGGTAACTTGCGGTGTATGCAAACCAAAGTTAAGTGATGCCTCAAGTAATTGTGAAATATCAAGAGGCATCAAAGGGGGGAATGTGGTGGAATCTCGGTAAAAATAAATTTAGTAGGCCGAGATTACCACGTGGCATGTGTACGTGCATATGCTGACGTATCGATCAGTTGGTTGCACGAGGCAAGATACGATCAGTAGTGTACGGAGCATGTGCAAGAATACAGGATGTAGTATTCCCCCTCCTCCATTGTGCTGGACAAGCCATGCGGTCAAACAGGAAGTTAATTCTTATTTGTATTGATTGGTTAAGAGAATGTGCGGGTGGAGCTTAATATGGGAGGAGTTATGTGCCTATATAAGGAGCCTGCACTATTGTCCGGGGCTCAGAACTTGCTGTATTTTGGTGACGTTAGTCCCTCTGAGTCCCGATCGGTGATCCAATAAAGAATCTCTTCCTTCCTGAAGAAACCTGTGTCCATCTCTCTGTGCTTCGCTTCCGTCAGTTTCTCCGGTATCAACATGAATAGAACAGTACCCCACATACACTTTGATCTGAAGGCAGAGAGAGGCAGATAGATCTTTGATATCACATAGAGAGTCACTGTGCGAAAAGTTTGAGAAGTAAAAAAAACGGAAAAAAAAAAACTATTTTTTGTAACCCTTTCAGTGCTAATCACAGCATTAACCCTGTGATCAGTTTTTTATTGGGAAGTCACATTTCAAGTACTACAAATGTAGTATTTTGAGTTGTTTGGTGTAGCCACTTTAGAATGGCTAGCGTAAACAGGGACAGGCCAAGGTCAGGGGAATCCAGAATTCAGAGTAGTCGGTAAAACAAGCCAATGGGTCGGTACAGGCAGCTAACAAAGCGTAGTCAGGACAAGCCGAGGTCAGAAATCCAGGTAAATCAAGCAAACAAACTGCCAAAGTCCCATACAGAGCGATTCAGAAATTCAGCTCTGTATGGTAGACTTTGAAACAGTCTGTTATGCAGAGGGCGGGTAGAGATGGGCAGGTTGGACAATAAAAACTGGAGTCCTTTCGGACTCCTTTCTTGTAGCAAACACGGCACTTTTTTTGGGGAGCTTTTTTACTAGGGGTGGATGGGATTCGGGAAGGGAAGTGTTTGCCACAAAGTCTTTGGAGATCTCCTGATTCCAAAGTGGGATTGGGGGGCTGGGTAAATAACATACGGGACAAAATGCTTAATGTGAATTCGAGGAAAGGGCAGGGCCTACCTATGACCTCTTTTGTATAGAGGACATAGGCATTGAAAATTGCAATCTGGCTCACGTAGATTGCAATTTTCTTGTACCAGGTCCTAGTTTTTCGGTTCACCAGATAGGGCTGTATGCATTGGTCAGCCAAGTCTACTCCCCCCATAAACTTGCTGTAGTCTACAATGCACTTCGGCTTTTCCAGATGCTCAGTGCTACCTCTCACAGACACTGGCACTGTACTTTCGTCATGCATCGTAGACAGCATGTATACATCTTTCCTATCTCTGAAGCGAAGAGCAAGCAACTCATCCTGGCGGAGAGCTGAAGAGGAACCTCTACTGCTTCTGCCACTTGCCAGGGCTTGGGGGAAACCCCTGCGATTCTTCCTCACTGTGCCACAGGCTAGGGTTTCAAAACAATATAAATTTTTAAATAATTCTATACTGGTATAATAATTGTCAACCCATAGCCTATATCCCTTATTCAACAAGGGAAGGATTAGATCCCAAACAATCTTGCCACTTGTACCCACAGAATCAGGGCATCCTGGTGGGTCAAGATGGCTATCCTTCCCCTGGTAAATGCGAAACGCCCATGTGTAACCAGTACAGGATTCACATAATTTATCAAATTTAACGCCATATCGGGACCGCTTCGATGGAATATATTGCTTAAATAGCAGTCGACCTTTAAATTTCATAAGGGACTCGTCAATTGAAATATCTTTATCGGGGACATAATTTTCAGAAAATTTGTCTGACAGGAGTTGAATAAAGGGCCGAATTTTATATAGCCTGTCAAACAGTGGGTCGTTTCTAGGGGGACACAGCGAGTTATCATTAAAATGAAGGAATCGCAGCAGTTGCAGGTAGCGATCCCTCAACATAACCTCAGGGAAAAGAGGTGTAGCCAGGATACGTTGCTTGCTCCAGTAGGACCTGATACTGGGCTTTTTTACAATACCCATCATTAGGGTTAAAGCCCAAAACCGCTTCATCTCTGCGACATCCGTGGGTCTCCACATATTCCTGCGACCATGATGGGACCCCGGATGTGCAGAGAGATACTGCATAGCAAACAAATTCGTTTGCTGAGCCATGAGCTCAAATATATCGTCTGACATAAAGAGCTCAAAAAAACGAATTGGCTCGCAGTCGTCCACTGTTACAGTGATGCCAGGTGTAACAGTGAACGGCGGTATTTCTGGGGCCATCATATTTGGAGGCACCCAGTCTCCGCCTGGCATTGGGCTTGCTGAGCGTCCTCTTGTGAGTGGTGGTGGGGCACCATCACTTGAGGTCTCACTCAGAGGCTCAATGTCAGAGGCAGTGATAGTGTCACTGTCTTGCAGAGTGTCACTATCACTGCCTGCCAGAATGGCATACGCCTCCTCGGCTGAGTAGCGACGTGCCATTCTAGGGGGACAAATTAATTAATTTATATACTAAAGTGGGTAATTAATTATCTACCTGCCTAACACCTACTACCCGCCCTCAAAAAATAATATAAATGTACTGATCACAGTATAGGCAGCTGCAATCAGTACACTGAAAGGGTTATTTTCAGATCTATAAAAATAACCCTAAAAAAAAGTCAGTCTGATCAGAGAGCCCTCTGATCACAGTGATCACTGATACAGTACTGTACAGCAGATAAACTGTACAGTTTAGTGATCACGGCAGCGGGGAAAGGGTTAAGGGAGATTTGGGTTGCTGCGACTGACACAAAGGGTCAAAAAAAATTAGAAATAATTTTTTTGACCCAAAAAAGTTTTTAAAACTGAAAGGGTTATTTTTTGATCTATAAAAATAACCCTAAAAAAGGTCAGTCTGATCAGAGAGCCCTCTGATCACAGTGATCACTGATACAGTACTGTACAGCAGATATACTGTACAGTATAGTGATCACGGCAGCGGGGAAAGGGTAATGGAGATTTGGGTTGCTGCGACTGACACAAAGGGTCAAAAAAAATTAGAAATAATTTTTTTGACCCAAAAAAGTTTTTAAAACTGAAAGGGTTATTTTTTGATATGTAAAAATAACCCTAAAAAAGGTCAGTCTGATCAGAGAGCCCTCTGATCACAGTGATCACTGATACAGTACTGTACAGCAGATATACTGTACAGTATAGTGATCACGGCAGCGGGGAAAGGGTAATGGAGATTTGGGTTGCTGCGACTGACACAAAGGATCAAAAAAAATTAGAAATAATTTTTTTTTGATCCAAAAAAATAATAATAAATAAATACCCTAATCAGGTTGATCACAGTAATATGCTGTGATCAGCACTGAAAGGGTAAAATAAAATATAAATTTTAAAACTTTGAAAAAAAATTTAAACTTTCTTTTTCCACAGGAGCTGCAAAAACCACGATCTCTCTGCCTCTCTCTCTCAGATCGAAGTGAGGTGAGGAGAGGGGCAGAGACAATGTGTCAGCCAGTGATCTGAGATCATTGGCTGACACATACTAACAGTGATCACAGTGACTGGCTGTCACTGTGATCACCTCCTACAGATCGCGGTAATTGGCCACAGGGGGATGCCTGGGAGGTACAGGCATGCCCCCACCGCGATCTGTAGGGGGCTAATGGCTGCAGTTACATGTGTCAGCCAATGGGCTGACACATAGTAACACTGATCGCACTGACAGGCTATGGCAGCCTGTCAGTGTGATCAGACTGCAGCCTGACAGTTCAGATCGCGGTCACTGACCCCAGGGGGGCTGCCTGGGGGGCCAGGCATGTCCCCCGACCGCGATCTGCTGCAGAAGAATGCGGCCGGCTCCATGTGTCAGCCGATTTCAAATCGGCTGACACATGGTAAATACCGATCGCAGTGACAGCCTGTCACTGCGATCGGAAGCTGCAGACCGCGGTCCCCAGGCACAGGGGGGCTGCCTGGGGGGCCAGGCATGCCCCCCGACCGCGATCTGCAGCGGCCATGTTCCGCCGGCCACGTGGGGCTGAAGACCGCCCAGGACGTACTATGCCGTCCTGCGGCGTTTAGAGCCACCAAAATAAGGACGGCATAGTACGTCCTGCGGTCTTAAGGGGTTAAAACATGTTTGGCCTCTCTAGGAGGCTTCCTCAGTTGCTGTGACATAGTCTGTGGTATGTCCTTCTTATATACCGTTCTTAATTGTGACTTTTAGGTGTTCTGCATTCCGCGTTTTTTATTATTTTCCCTTATGCAAAATATTTTAAACTAAAAAACTTTAGCTCCAACTATGCTCTAGTTGAACTTAAACTAGATGTATTATTTACAAATCCATCACAATGTTAAAACCATTCTTCCAGTCTAATATAGTATATTAACACTTTTTATAATAATTGTTAAGGATTATTTTACTTTTCCTTCCATAAATTATTACATTTATGTCTTATTTCCTTTTTCTTTCCGTCTTCTTCGTTGTTCTTTTATTCTTCTTCCTCCCCTTTTATTTTTCCAATATACTGAGTATGCCACATATTATAGACATTGATGCGTTCCACTTGGAGGGAAACCTCCGATATGATTCAAGAACGGCACATATCCACAGTGGAACGCAACGTTGAGTACGACCGGAAATACGTCAGACGCAAGTAGACATTGGGTTCCATTACCGAAACGCAAACCCAGAAGCACCAAGAGGCGGAATGCAGAACACCTAAAAGTCACAATTAAGAACGGTTTATAAGAAGGACTTACCACAGACTATGTTACAGCAATTGAGGAAGCCTCCTATAGAGGCGAAATGCGTTTTGCACACTACAGAAGAGACTGTAAGGACTCTGTATTTACATTTTATCCCTTTACTTTTTTTTTAATCTATTTGTTTGTTGCATTTTAAGATGAAATAAAAGCACATTTTCATGAACCTGGATCTGTGACAATTTGAAGAAGCTACAGCTTTCCACATACCAGGGAGGAAGTGGGACCCCACAAAACCCACTAAGCTGATATCTTGAGCCAATTATATACTGGCTCCACACTTGTGATTAAAAAATATATATACTTACCTATTTCTTACACTGGTTCCAGACGATATTGCACTAGTGTTCTTGTTTTTTCCTTTTTCATTCTTGGAATTATTATTTATTGTACTAACTACATACAGTACCAAAGCTGAATGTAATACTCCACCTTGTTTTTGTATTTTTTTCTTAAGTTCTTACGAGCAGTCTGTTGGGCGCCAGTCTCTGCCTTCAGGCCTTCAGAGAGCCTGGCGCTGATTATCTGAGTTAAGGGGATTACCATCAGATACCAGGTAAGAAGTCAACGCTTTTAAAATGGGCTCCAGGGCACTCCTGCACCACAACCACTAGAGTTGGCTATAGTGGCTATGGTGTATAATTTTCTTTCAATGTGTGAATGTATTTTATTGAAGGATAGTGATCATATGAAGCCATTTATTATCACATAGTTGTTTGGTTTCTTTTCAAATTGTAATGATAACAGAAATCATCCAAATGCCCCTGATCAAAAGTTGATATACTCTTGAATGTTTGGCATTGTTACAGACACACAAGGTGACAAACACAGGTTAAAATAGAAATTACAGGTTAATTTCCCACACCTGTGGCGTTTTAAATTGCAGTTAGTGTCAATGAGTTTGTTAGCTCTCATGTGGATGCACTGGGCAGGCTAGATACTGAGCCATGGGGAGCAGAAACAAAACTGTCAAAAGACCTGCGTAACAAGATAATGGAACTTTATAAAGATTAAAAAGGATATAAAAAGATCCAAAGCCTTGAAAATGCCAGTCAGTACTGTTCAATCACTAATTGAGAAGTGGAAAATTCAGGGATGTCTTGATTCCAAGCCAAGATCAGGAAGACCAAGAAAGATTTCAGTTACCACTTCCAGAAGAATTGTTTGGGATACAAAGAAAAAGCCACATGTAGCCTGGAAAAAGACAATGTGGTTGTTTCAAGGAGCACAATACAACGATACTTGAACAAAAATGAGCTGCATGATCGAGTTGCCAGATAGAAGCCTTTACTGCGCCAATGTCATAAAAAAAGTCTGGTCATGATATGCCCGACAACACCATGACACGCCTCACAGCTTCTGGCACACTGTAATTTGGAGTGACAAGACCAAAAGAGAGCTATATGGTCACAACCATAAGCGCTATGTTTGGAGAGGGGTCAACAAGGCCTATAGTAAAAAGAATACTATCCCCGCTGTGAAGCATAGTAGTGGCTCGTTGATGTATTTTGGGGTGGGTAGGGGAAGGGGGTGAGCACTAAAGGCACAGGGAGTCTTGTGAAAATTTAAAAAATGAATGCAGCATGTTATCAGAAAATACTGGCAGACAATTCGCATTCTTCTGCACAAAGGCTGTGCATGGGACGCTTTTGGACGTTCCAGCATGACAATGACCCTAAGCACAAGGCCAAGTTGACCCTCCAGTGGTTACAGCAGAAAAAGGTGAAGGTTCTGGAGTGGCCATCAAAGTCTGCTGTCCTTAATAACATTGAGCTACTCTGGGGAGATCTCAAACGTGCGGTTCATGAAAGAAGACCAAAGACTTTGCATGACCTGGAGGCAATTTGCCAAGACGAATGGGCAGCTATACCACCTGGAAGAACCAGGGGCCTTATAGGCAACTATTAAAAAAGACTGCACGTTGTCATTGGTGATAAAGGAAGCAGGGGCATATTAGCCGTGAGGCAAACAAGGCATTTGCCTTGGGCAGCATTTTCCAGGGGGCAGCACAAAACCAGGATACACCACTGAAAGGAGGCAATACACAGTATTAAAGGGACACTATAGTCACCTGAACAACTTTAGCTTAATTAAGCAGTTTTGGTGTATAGAACATGCCCCTGCAGCCTCACTGCTCAATCCTCTGCCATTTAGGAGTTAAATCTCTTTGTTTATGAACCCTAGTCACACCTCCCTGCATGCGACTTGCACAGCCTTCCATAAACACTTCCTGTAAAGAGAGCCCTATTTAGGCTTTCTTTATGGCAAGTTCTGTTTAATTAAGATTTTCTTATCCCCTGCTATGTTAGTAGCTTGCTAGACCCTGCAAGAGCCTCCTGTATGTGATTAAAGTTCAATTTAGAGATTGAGATACAATTATATAAGGTAAATTACATCTGTTTAAAAGTGAAACCAGTTTTTTTTTCATGCAGGCTCTGTCAATCATAGCCAGGGGAGGTGTGGCTAGGGCTGCATAAACAGAAACAAAGTGATTTAACTCCTAAATGACAGTGAATTGAGCAGTGAAATTGCAGGGGAATGATCTATACACTAAAATTGCTTTATTTAGCTAAAGTAATTTAGGTGACTATAGTGTTCCTTTAAGAACTAAGGGTATGCAGACTAACAGGAGTCATTTCATTTTTTTCTTTGTTGCCATGTTTTGTTTTATGATTGTGCCATTCTGTTATAACCTATAGTTAACTATGAATCCCATAAGAAATAATAGCAATGTGTTTGGCCTGCTCACTCATGTTTTCTTTAAACATGGTAAATATATTACCAATTCTCCAAGGAAATGCAAACTTTTGAGTATATATATATATATATCTATATATATTTAGATATATATATATATATATATATACCGTATTTTTCGCTCCATAAGACGCACTTTTTTTCCCCTCAAAAGTGAGGGGAAATGTCTGTGCGTCTTATGGAGCGAATATGAAGCTTTACTTACCTGTCTTGCAGCGTTGGCCGGCAGCACAGGGCGCACCGCGGTAGTGGAACTTGAATTTCATGTTCCGGTTTCCGGCGGGACTGAAAGGAAGTGCGCACAAGCTGAGTGCGCACTTCCTTTCAGTCCCGCCGGAAACCGGAACATGAAATTCAAGTTCCACTACCGCGGTGCGCCCTGTGCTGCCGGCCATCGCTGCAAGACAGGTAAGTAATTATAGGACAAGGGGAGGGGGACAGTATGGGAGGGGGATAAAGTCTATGGGGAGGGGGGGGTGGAAGTCTATGGGGAGGGGGGGGTGGAAGTCTATGGGGAGGGGGGGGGTGGAAGTCTATGGGGAGGGGGGGGTGGAAGTCTATGGGGAGGGGGGGTGGAAGTCTATGGGGAGGGGGGGGTGGAAGTCTATGGGGAGGGGGGGGGTGGAAGTCTATGGGGAGGGGGGGGTGGAAGTCTATGGGGAGGGGGGGGTGGAAGTCTATGGGGAGGGGGGGGTGGAAGTCTATGGGGAGGGGGGGGTGGAAGTCTATGGGGAGGGGGGAGATGAAGTCTGTGGGGAGGGGGGAGATGAAGTCTGTGGGGAGGGGGGGGAGATGAAGTCTGTGGGAGGGGGGAGATGAAGTCTGTGGGAGGGGGGGAGATGAAGTCTGTGGGAGGGGGGGGAGATGAAGTCTGTGGGGAGGGGGGAGATGAAGTCTGTGGGGGGGGGGAGATGAAGTCTATGGGGAGGGGGGAGATGAAGTCTATGGGGAGGGGGGAGATGAAGTCTATGGGGAGGGGGGAGATGAAGTCTATGGGGAGGGGGGGAGATGAAGTCTATGGGGAGGGGGGGAGATGAAGTCTATGGGGAGGGGGGGAGATGAAGTCTATGGGGAGGGGGGGAGATGAAGTCTATGGGGAGGGGGTGGATGAAGTCTATGGGGAGGGGGTGGATGAAGTCTATGGGGAGGGGGTGGATGAAGTCTATGGGGAGGGGGTGGATGAAGTCTATGGGAGAGAGGAGAAGACTATGGAAGGGGGGGACACTATGGGACAGGGGAGAAAAAAAATATTCTGTACAAACTGTCCCATAGTAAGAAACACTATGGGACAGTTTGTTCAGAATATTTTTTTTCTGGGTTTCTTCCTCTAAAAACTAGGTGCGTCTTATGGTGAGGTGCGTCTTATGGAGCGAAAAATACGGTATATACTGGGTGCTTCCCAGCACAAAGTATACAAAGATGAATAAAAGCACTCACAGGATTTATTTGGAAAAAAGTTAATAGTGTATTGGGCAAACATAAAAATACGTCTTTATCAAGATTATTTTGTCAAACTCCAAATATGACAATACAGAAAATGTGCGGTTCAACATTTTGAATCTACAGACCATGTGGTTTCAAAATGTTGAACTGCATGAATTTACTGTGTGTGTGTCATGTTTGGAGTTTTACACAATAAATCACATCCTGTAAGTACTACAAGTGCTACTACTTATCGGAATATAAGTAGTAGTAGCCAAGATGGATATATTCCATCCTAATCCTCTTGGATCGCTGCATTTGACACCATTGACCATAGGATTTTAATAGAGCACTTGCAGCACATCTGTGGTCTAGGAGGCACAGTCCTTAACTGGTTTAAATCTTTCCTCACAGAGAGTAACATCAGGATCAAGCTCATCAGCACCAACAGAACTGGCCTGCGGAGTTCCACAAGGATCCATCTTGTCTCCCATGCTATTCACAATTTACTTGCTACCACTGGGGGATATCATTAGGCAACATGGCCTAAGGTATCATTGTTACGATGATGAAACACAACTCTACTTCTCCTTTGCTCCACATACCACAGATCCAACAAGCTGCATCAATGGTTTCTTAGCAGACCTCCTAGAATGGATGAATGCTAGTTGGCTTAAAGTAAACCCGGACAAATCAGAGTTACTCTTGGTGAGGGGACCCCAGGCAACAAAAATATCCCATGATCACCCAACTGGCCTGGAGCTTGGAGGCTCTGAACTCATCAGTTCATCAAAGGTACGAAACCTCAGAGTGCTGATTGACTCTGGACTATCATTTAAACAGCAGATTTCCTCCGTCATAAAATCTGCCCACTTTCATCTCAAAAACATAGCCAGGATACAACACTTAATTCCACCGGATGATATGCCAACATTAATCCATGCATTTGTATTTGTAGATTACTGCAATGTACTTTACTTGGGCCTCTCAGAAAAATAACTCCATCGCCTTCAGATTGTACAAGATACAGCAGCCAGACTACTGACCAATCAAACTCGCTCCTGCCACATAACACCTGTTCTCCACTCCCTGCATTGGCTTCCAATTAAATGGCAAACATATTTTAAAATTGGCCTGCTATCCTTCAAAGCCTTAAACAATCAAGGCCCACAGTACCTGAAAGAGCTCCTGACACCCTACATTCCATCCTGTTCACTTTGGTCAGCCAGCAAATCCTTCCTGTCAGTGCCAAGAATAAAGACAGACTCTGGTTCCAGGGCACTCAGCCACGCTGCCCCTACTTTCTGGAACTTTTTACCGTGCGCAGTCAGAGAGGCACCGTCCTTACAAACTTTGTAAGAAAAAAAGATAAAGACGCACCTCTTCCATCAGACATTCAGTCTGCCCAGCTGACCTTCAGAAACTCCTAACTTTAATGTCTTTATGTTTGTATATTTGTGCTTTGAGTCTCAGGGAGAAAAGCGCTATAAAAGTCGCAAATTAGTATTATGATACTTTGGGCTAAAAGCCAATATTATAAGCTAATTGTAAACACATCAGTATTTGAATGTGTAAGATATAAATTTCACCGAGTGTAGTAATTGTTATCCACATCATAGAAAGTTCATCTTGTGGGCTTCAGACAATGCTAAGCTCGTCCTATTGTGTTCGAGTTAATCACATCTTCTGTGCACAACTTTCTGTCATATAGCTTCGGATTTCCAAGGATTACATTTCACATGGGAAGTGCTGGAAAAATGTGATAATTTCAAAGACTGGATCAGAAAAGAAGAATGTAATTAGAATTTGAAGACTTTGTTTTTACTGTCTAAGAATTTTTTGAAAACCAGCACACATGGACCAATCTGATGAAATTACTATATATGTGTTGTCGAGTTTCCAATAAAACTAAAGTATTGACTTGGGATAAAATCAAACTAACATGTAAATGTAAGGGATTTACATTTTTATACAATTTGTTTAGGATTGAGCATATTATGTACAAACTACATAACAATAGTTATTCTTTTATCCAACAATATGGAGGAATGTGAATGAAACTCTAGGATATTTTCTAATTTGAATGTTAATTTACCTAAATACCTCTGCTTTTTTTAAACCTGAGCTAACTGCTAACTGGAAGCTTGGCAGAATCCGAATACAGAACTTAAAGGACCACTATAGGCACCCAGACCACTTCAGCTCAATGAAGTGGTCTGGGTGCCAGGTCCCTCTAGTGTTAACCCTGCAGCTGTAAACATAGCAGTTTCAGAGAAACTGCTATGTTTACACTAGGGTTAATCCAGCCTCTAGTGGCTGTCTCACTGACAGTCGCTAGAGGCGCTTCACGCTTCTCAACATGAAAATCACAGTGAGAAGACGCTGACACAGTGAAAGTAATGCTTTCCTATGGGGGGTTTGAATGCGGCGCGGCTCTTACGTTGGCAGGAAGAGGAAAGTTCACCAGCGCCGAGGGAGCCCGGCGCTGGAGATAGATAAGTGGCTGAAGGGGTTTTAACCCCTTCAGCACAGTGGGAGTGGGACCCTGAGGGTGAGGGGACCTAAAGACCCTATAGTGCCAGCAAAACAAGTTTGTTTTCCTGGCACTATAGTGGTCCTTTAATGAATTCACAATGCTTGACATTGTGGGAAATTTTGCTGCATGAAATTTCAGCTGCAAAAGGCTTACAAATTTCAATTGTATTTCACAATCTGCCAATGTTGTTGTAAAGAATTCTTTGAAAATTTGCCCTCCCTACTATACCACCTGTCAATTGTTTTTTGTGAATATGTGGGTGCAGGTTTGGCTGCAATTGCGTATGGTTGTTAATCTATATAAGTCTCGTCTACTGGTTCCTTTCGATATACATTATACAGTATGCAATACATGTACTGTGTACAGTAACATTTTGACATTAACTTTACTATTGGGTACACTATGCTAATAAGGAAGTGTGTATTGGTTGAACAATGCCATGAAACTTGACATTTTTGTAAATCGCTTTGACCTTATGTCAAGAGGACAACGATCTGAGCATTAGTCACCAGAACAACAGCTTAATTTAGTTGTCTAGTGTGTATAGTATGTCCCTGCATGCTTTTTAATGTAAAGTTTACATGACTTCCTAGTAACACCTATAGTGGCTCTCATTTCTAAATAGTGATGTTAGAACAATAGTGTCAGGAATACAAATTCTGATTCCTGACACAATAGTGTTTCTTTAATTACATGCTTTGGGTGGTGCATGGGTCAGAATGCTTTTCAAGACCAATTGTTTTTCTCACACAAAGACAACGTTTTTACCAGAGCATGTTGGGAAAAAAATAGATTTTGGGGCGGCATATCCAAAACATTTGTCAGTAGTTGTGCTGCTATAAAGGTCAAAGTATATACATATTAAGGGAACAAAGTACACAAAATATACAGTTTTAAATCTTAAGTCCACTTAAAATCACCTGTCCTATATTGTACAAAGTTATGTTGATAATATGACCCATTGTATGCACTACACCAGGGTTTCCCAATAATTTTTTCCATTGGAACCCTTTGACATGGTATAGCAAAACTTTGGACCCCCCACAAAAAAATGTGTGCCGTAGAGTAGCAAACAAAGATAGAGATTAAATTACACTATATGGTCACATGGAGTTAAGTCCACCACTACGTCACAGTACCCCAATATAGGTAGACTAATTTTAACATAGAAGATGAACATGCAAATTGCAACACTTACTGATTAAACTGCTTCCAGAGACTCTCCTCAAATGTATGCTTTCCTGTGGTCAGCTCCAAAGGGGCACCTGGATTGATTTTAAGTAGCCTTCCAAGATTGTAAACTGTATTTCTTGCAAAATTTTAATTGTATTTTCTTGTGTGCGCAGTTCCGTTAATCTGGATTTTGTATACACCAAAGATTGTTGAGTCATTATACGTTACTGCATCTCCCACTATGGTCTTTCAAAGCTTACTTCAAGAAAGCAGCAGTAATATTATGGCTTATCTCCACTAATATGGTGATTTTATGTGGAAAACAACAAATCACTCAGATTCAGAGAATGAGGGGCCAGACATTCTTAAATTATTGATCTAATACACTAAACCCTATAGGGATTTGTAGGGAGAATGTATAACAAACCTCGAGGGCAGCATTAATTGTTACAGGAGATGATTTAGTACTGTAATAAATTAAATCAAACAAAAGATGGATGATGAATTGCAAGTAGTAACAACTCTAGTCTTGATATCAACCCCAGATCTATCCGTTGCACTCCCCTACTGTCATCTCTGCTAGGGGGGCAATAATTGCAATTTTGAATCTTGATACAGCAGAAACATACACTGGTTAACGGTTTGCACTTGTCCTTAACAATCTACTAGTATGAACAGTAATTTAGGACATTTACAGTAAGAATTTAGCCACGCCTGGTCAAATAAATTGCCAATTTAGCACTTTGCCACATCAATGACCTCAAAACACATTAGAGTTAATTACTTTGGCAGGCAGATAAGCCTAACTATCAGGAGTAGAAACATGTGGGGGAATTTGCTGCAGATCCCTTTCCCAAATTATTAATTTTCTGTAATACAATTACAGAGCCTGCCTCGGGCCATGAATTTAATGGCGCCGTTCTACACAACTGAGAATAATGATTTTTAGAGAATAATTTCCTTAAAAAGCCAAGTAGCATTCAAAGAACTGTAAAATACAATACAACTCCATGGATTAATAGTTAATAATAATAGGGTAACTAAAAAAGATGCCTATAATATAAGTGGCAAAGGGGGACAGGCATGCTCATAAAAGAAGATGCATTCTCTGAGTGGTCCCAGGGTCCTATCTTGTGCTTCACAGCCAGCAGCCATGTCCTGCATTCTAAAATCTACCCGACATCAGTTCAATAGTAAAACATCTGGGCAGTATTCAGAATGTCAGACACAATGTGGGACAAAGGTTAAACATTTCATTGTTTCTCAATGTCACATACCAGTGAAGGTAATTAACATACCAGCAGAAAATTCTATATGATGATTTCTGTAATGAATCAACCTACCCAAATATCCCTTTCTCAATCAACCTTCAGTTCTACACCCGTGGGATATTAGGATAATGGCTGGGAAGGTAGGGAGCAAAGAATGGTATAATAACCCTTTTATGGACAATGTGTCAGAGCATGTCCAATAAATCACAAGAAAGTCTGTATGCCTACTGTAAGAGAAATCAAATCATTAATGCAGAGGTAGCTGTGCCAGTCATGTGTTTCCAGTGGCTGTGGTTTAACGGATGAATAACCTTTTATACTACCCATAAATCTATTAAACAGTAATTCAATTACATAAACACCTTTACTGCACTTCTAGCTTAAAGGGGAACTATTCTGAAAATGTACTTTTGACGTGTTAATGTATGTATTAATATATGATACTTTGAAAAGTTTGAAAAGTACTTCAGTTTTACAAATATTTACTGGAGAATAAAAAATTACAATTAAGCGATCATGGGTCATCAACCTTCCTCTAAGAAGTCTATAATAGGTTGATGCGAGAGTATCAAACAGTCAGGTCAATTGCTGTTTGTAGAATACACAGAAAACATGCAGGAGCTCAGTGGATTGAGGCAATGTAAACTGAACCAAACATCCTGTAATACTGGAGAATCCAAAAACGTTTAACATGTAGCATATTAAGTGATTTTTTTCAAAGAAGTAAATTTTTTAAGCTATGTACCAGACACCTGATTTACTGCAATGCATATTAAAGAAACACTTCAAGCACCATAACCACTAAATGGTTTACTACTTAAATTTGAGTGGCGCCAGAAAACTCCTAGCACCATAACCACTAGGGTGTGCCCAGCGTGAAATAGTTTACATTATATTAGACATAAACAATGCACTAAAAAAATATATACTACTTTCTAAATTTCATGTTGCTTTCTAAGGTAAATGAAACACTTTTGCGCTCTTGCTAAGTTATCATTGAAGTATATATATATATACCCCAAGTACATGCGCAATTCTTGGATGACTGACTAATATCTATTCATAAATTAAATCACAAATAAATGCAAACCTACATATTTTATGATTTTATGCACATGCATGCACATCAGGACCACTCAGGAGAACTCCCACAATGCAACTTCTTTAATTGAATTTATAACTGAGTGCATGTGACCATAAGTTGTCTATACTACAGGAAAAGCGCCTATTTATATTTCTCAAATTGCATATTTTACCCTATAAATCAGGGGCATGAATCATGATTGTCACTTTACTGCCTCTGTGTGGAGTTGCTTAGCAGAAATATGTCCAGAGAACTTCCAAGAAATGTACTTATACATTCACACAGTGCAAATTATTCATTATCAGCTTTACTGAACAAGACATTTAAGGGGTAGGTTCAAAAACAGGACCGTGACCGCTCTGCTTCACTGAATAATTTTTAATTATCAAATAGTGTCAGTTGTGGTAGACTTTAAACACTAAGCTCCCCCTGCTCCCCCTGCTCCAAAAAAATCCCAAGGGAAATCGTCCTTTTCTCTCACATATATCATTACCATGGTAACGATGACACCTTCCTGAAGCTGCAAGTATGTATTTAACATAATCCCTGCAAAGGAGGATCATGTAACAGTGACCTTATACACTGTATGGGAAATAAAACAGTAAAATGAAAGCAAGATAACGGTAGTATAAGATAAAACAGCATTGGTTTAACTAGTGCACAAAGATGGTATGGCTTACATCTAGCAGAATGTGCACCAAGATAATCATTAGAAATGCACGGAAAAATGATGTATCATAACATTCTTAAACAGAATTATTAAATGGTATATAGAAAATATTATTCACGATTTATATACACAGAAAATGAAAAGAAATAGTATTTATGTAAAAAGCTGGTTAATTTTTAAATCTGTTCAAGATGTTAATGGACAAATATCAAAGCTCTTACATGATACCCCTCAAAACCAGCTACTGATTTTCTCAGATTTTATCGTTTTCTTTTGTGGAGAATGTGAATAGAAGAAGCAAACCACACATTCAGCAGATTTTGTCCTGAATCTGCTAAACATATTCAGGACAGAATAGTGTTTGTAACTATGTATTTTCTGAAGAATCTGGTATGAGCTGAGATAAGGCACATGAAAAGAACCATGTTATGCAAAATGTCAAACAAGGCAGAGTAAACATGAAAGCAATTTTAAAGGGAAACTTTCAAATTAATGTAGAATTCAATATTTTAAATATTACCTTTTGTAATGCTGAATATGATATGGTGTAATATTAATGGAACACTCTAACTCTTCATAACAACGTAAAGGAGCACTCCACACACCTACAGCACTTAAGTTAATATTTTACAAAAGTGCAGATTTTATTATTATTATTATTATTATTATTATTATTATTGCCATTTATATAGCGCCAACAGGTTCCGTAGTGCTTTACAATATTATGAGAGGGGATTTAACTATGAATAGGACAATTACAAATAAACTTACAGGAACAATAGGTTGAAGAGGAACCTGCTCAATCGAGCTTACAGTCTATAGGAGGTGGGGTGTAAAACACATTAGGACAGGAATTTGCAGTCAAATAAGTTGGGCTGCCCTTTAGGAGAGAGCAAGAGACAGGTATGTGAGGTAGAGGTTAGTCTTGGAGGCCATAAGCTTTCCTACAGAGATGGGTTTTAAGGCACTTCTTAAAAGATGCAAGACTAGGGGAGAGTCTGATGGCGGTAGGCAGGCTATTCCATAGGAAGGGAACCGCCCGCGAGAAGTCCTGCAAGCGCGAGTTGGCCGTACAGGTGCGGACAACGGACAGGAGGTGGTCACGGGCAGAGCGGAGAGACCGAGAAGGGTCTCTCCGCTCTGCTAGAGTTGTTCAGTGCTTTATAGGTGTGAGTCAGTACCTTGAATTGACTCCTATAGCATACAGGAAGCCAATGTAAGGACTGGCAGAGGGGTGAGGTGTGAGAGAAACGACTAGAGAGGAAAATCAATCTAGCAGCAGCATTCATTACGGACTGTAAGGGTGCAGTACGGCTATTGGGGAGACCAATCAGGAGAGGGTTACAATAATCCATGCGGGAAATTACTAGAGCAAGAAAGGGGCGGATGCGGGCTATGTTTTTAAGATGGAATCTACAGGATTTGGCAACATGCTGGATGTGAGGCTCAAAGGTGAGACCAGAGTCAAGTATGTCGCCAAGACAGCGCGCTTGCAAGGATGGACTGATGTTAGTACCAGAAACTTGAAGGGAGAGCGAAAGAGGAGGATCAGTATTAGGAGGAGGAAAGACAAGGAGCTCAGTTTTTGAGAGATTGAGTTTCAGAAAGCGGGAGGACATCCAGTCAGAGATGGAAGAAAGGCAAGCAGTGACACGTTGCAGGACGGCAGGGGAGAGGTCCGGGGAGGAGAGATATAGCTGGGTGTCATCAGCGTACAGGTGGTAGTGGAATCCAAAAGAGGTAATAAGTTTGCCAAGAGAGGCAGTATAAAGAGAAAATAGAAGGGGACCAAGGACGGAGCCTTGGGGGACTCCAACCAAGACAGGACGAGGGGAGGAGGTATCATTAGAAAAAGAGACACTGAATGAGCGTTGGGAGAGATAAGAGGAAAACCACGGGAGGACAGAGTCACAGAGACCAAGCGATTGAAGAGTTTGAAGAAGTAGAGCATGATCAACGGTGTCAAAGGCCGCTGAGAGGTCAAGAAGAATTAGTATGGAGTAGTGGCCTTTGGATTTAGCTGCGATTAGGTCGTTAGTAACTTTGATAAGGGCAGTCTCTGTAGAGTGGAGAGGGCGGAAGCCAGATTGAAGGGGGTCAAGGAGAGAGTTGGGATTGAGGAAATGAGACACACGGGTAAAGACAAGTCTTTCCAGAAGCTTTGAGGAAAAAGGGAGCAGGGATATGGGACGGTAGTTAGAGGGGGTGGACGGGTCGAGGGATGGTTTATTTAGTATAGGTACTACAGTGGCATGTTTAAGGTCAGCAGGGACGATGCCAGAAGAGAGCGAGCAGTTGAAGATGTGTGTTAAAGAAGGCACGAGACAAGTGGAGAGAGATCTGATAAGGTGAGATGGGACAGGATCGAGTGGGCAAGTGGTGGGGCGAGAGGAGCAAAGAAGAGCAGTTACTTGTATTTCATTCTGCTGCTGCTGGCTCTGCCCCTGATCTGCCTGCTTGGCTGACATCATCAGAAGTTTTGCTCAAAGCCAATCACAATGCGTTCCCATAGGAAAGCATTGGATTGGCTAAGACTGTCAAGGAGGCATATCAGAGGAAGAGCCAGCACAAGCCAAATACAGCCCTGGTCAATCGGCATCTCCTCATAGGGATGCATTGAATCACACAGTGCAGAACTGCCTCAGAAAGCACCTATAGTAGCCACATGAGGAGTGGCCACTGGAGGTATCTCTAGACTGTAATGTAAACACTGCCTTTTGTCTGAAAAAAGCCTGAAGGAACTGATTATACTCAACAGAACAAATACAATAAGCTGTAGTTGTTCTGGTAAATAAAGTGTCCCTTTAAGCTGTGTCTATGGAGGCTCCCGCATGCACAAGAGTACAGCACTGAGGTAGCTCCTGGTAGCTGAAGCGCCAGGAGGTGAAAAGACATGCATTGTGAAGATGGTGACGACCACATGGGACAGTATGAGGTAAGTAAAACTTACCTCCCCTGCACCCCATGGCCACCGAATCCACACTGGATCTACCATTTCAGGGATTTGCTAAATATGCAAAGAACCCTGAAATTGACAGATCTTCTTTAAAGGGTTAAAAGTAGGCCATTACACCCAGACCACTCCATTGAGATAAAGTGGCCTGGATGAATGTAGTGGTCCTTTAGGATGTCATAGGAGAATGAGCTTTCCGTTCCGTGTCATAGGAGAATGAGCTTTCCGAAAATACATTTAATCTATACATAATCTGTCTACTACCGTGTATAGTTGAAATATTATACTCTTTATTTTATTTAGTTTGACCTTGCTAGTTTTTATTGCATTGGCGTAAGCATAGCAATAAGTACTGTATCCAAGAGTACTACTACCAACTGTGTGGGCAGCCACCACAACCTCAAATTATGTATTTGAATCTTACATAGAGTGAGCACCTGCAAAATAAGAAATCTAGAATATGTTTTGCATCATTTGGGGTAGGGAAACTGCACAGTTGCTCCATTCAGTCCCATGGTGCCAGGATGTGCATGTTGGAGGTCTGCAGGGAGCAATATTCAATTAAAGTTGCTCTGTCACCGTCTGGGGTCTTTGCATAATTTACAAGTAATCCCTACTTCTTCTTAGTACATCTTCTGACTGGGTTGGATGGATGGATTACATCTTGAGATACTCTTTTTGGATGGAAGGGGGTCACGGAGCCCCTTTAAATATCCGATTAGCTATATTCTTGCTAGAAATTTTAACAGCACAATGTATAGATTATATCTATACAAACCTGAAGGTGAACTTAAAGATAGGTTCTACATCTTCCCCATCAGTAAACGTTTCTTCTGAATCACTTTGCTAATCTAGCATGCAATAGCAGCAAATACGTTTGAGGCTTTTAAGCTCCACTTTTCTATTGATCTATAGGTATTAGATGAAGGCCAATGCAGTATGTAAGAGATATCATCAGGTTACAAATGTTTTTGCCAAGGAAACAGTATATTTATAGATACAAATAGGTCTATATGATATGGGATTCTGCAAGAGCAAAACAATCAAAGCATAAACCTGACAGTTAAATTTTTGTAACGCTTGATTGCAAGATATTTGCGTATGTTCCATTTCACTCCAAATACTCTTCACAGCAATACTTGAGATGGATTGAGAGAGAGTTTTCTAAACACTTTATATCACAGTACTTGTTTCTGGTTTCCTTTAAATTATGTATGGTGCCTGGAGTGTCCTAGTGCTGACCCAATGTAAGAAGGCAAACAAATTGCTAATGGTTTAACTTCTTGGCTGGGGGTTCTTCAGGCACCAGTCCCAGGTTTCTGTCTTCCAGTATGAAGAGTGGGAAGCTCCTGCTAGGAACTTTGATATCTCTCTTGAGCTAAACCCAGAGAGTGCCAGCTTACTGCCATTAGCCTATCACAGCATCCATTGCCGATATGAATTGCTATCACTTGAAGGAAGTATGTAATTATTTAGCAGTTATTTAGCAGTAAACTGCATGAAAATCAGGTAACACTGAATGGAGGAAAAGGTCTAGAGCAGTGTTCCCCAACCCAGTCCTCAGGGACCACCTACAGTCCAGGTTTTGTCAGTATCTCCATTGGAATAAAACAGGGAAATACATAAATCCTGGACTGTTGGTCGTCCCTGAGGACTGGGTTGGTGAACATTGGTCTAGAGGACTCCAAGCACTTTAACTAATACAATTGTTACAGTGCTTGCAATATCCCTTTAATTCAGCAGGGCTTAAATATTGCCTTATTATTATTGCTGATATAGTAATAGTATATATAGTAAAATATATCACAGTGAATTACACATTATTATCACAGTGAAATACACACAAAAAAAAAAACAAAAAAACAATAACAACACTTTTGGGCACCTGTTCTAAAGAAGAATATTATGGCACTAGAAATAGTGCAGAGACGGGCTACAAAATTAATAAAAGAAATGAACCGTTTAGCTATGTAGAAAGTTTAACAAATGTAAATCTCTTTAGTTTAGAAAAATGACGCCTCAGAGGGGACATGATAACATTATACGAATATATCCGGGGCCAATACAAACCTTTGTCTGGAAATCTATCGACAAACAGGAATATACATAGCTCACAAGGTCATGCGTTTAGACTGGAAGAAAGAAAATTTAGTCTAAGGCAGGGCTTGACAAATCCCAGGCGCCAGGTCGCCATGGCGACTTTAAATTTTGCCCCTGGGATTTTAAGCCGTTAAGCTAAAGGCAGGATGGTGGAACAATGGGGTCGGCCGGTCGTTGAGCATGCAGGCGGCATCCCTGGGCTGCATGGAGGCGGCCGCCCTGGGGATCATGCAGGCGGCAGGTTGGGACAGCGCGGGAGGGAGCAGTAATCTTCCTGTAGCTCCTGTCTGCTTCCTCGCGCTGTATAGTGATGACGGGAGCCGGAATATGATGTCATTCAGGCCCCAGCATCACTACAGTGAGCAGAGAGGAGCTGCAAGAAGATTATTGCTCCCTCGCACACAGGATAAGCAAGCAGCCCCACTGGACCCCAAGGAAAGTCTACTCAGCTATCCCAGGAAGGGAGGCTGGGTGGATTAAAATGGAAAATGGCAATTTGAGTGTGTGAGTATGTATGTCAGTGTGTGTATGTGTATGTATGTCAGTGTGTGTGTTTGTGTATATGTCAGTGTGTGTGTGTGTCTCTCTCTCTGTCAGTGTGTGTGTGTGTCTGTCAGTGTGTGTGTGTCTCTCTGTCAGTGTGTGTGTGTGTTTAGGTCCCTGCACCCCTACGATCACGAGAGAGGTGTTTTTACTCACCTTCTTTCCCACGCCGTGCCAGTTTTCGGCAGCTTGTCCTGCCTTCATGGCTGATATAATCAATATTTAAGATCTCAGCTAAATCAATGCTTTCCTACAGGATAGCTTTGGGAAGATATTGCGCATGTTCTCTATGGGTAATAGCACCTCCATGCAGAGCGTGGAGACGCTGAACAAAGGTGCTGCACACTGTGCACTCTGCAGCACTGACTCAGGACTCTCTAGTGGCCGTCTGAGTGACTGTCACTAGAGGTGCTACTAGGCAACAATGTAAACACTGCCTTTTCTCTAACAAAAGGCAGCATTTACATTGAAAAGGCTACAGAGACAGACTTTAGGCACCAGAACAACTACATTAAGCTTCTGGTGACTATAGTGTCCCTTTAAGAATTGTATATTTCTCGTAAATTAAACTTTGCTAGTTTAAAAAAAACTGGCTCCTAACTTTTTTAGCTGGCTCCTAGATTCCAGACAAATTTGTCAAGCCCTGGTCTAAGGCAAAGGAAAGTTGTTGTTTTTTACCGTAAGAACAATATGGATGTGGAATTATCTGTCTGAAGAAGTGTTTTTTTTATCAAAGTCTGTACAGATGTTTAAACAGAAACTAGCCAGGTGCATACTTGCAAAAACATAACATTCAATCGCATAATTTTTCAATTGTAGGGTAATAGCTTCTTAATCAAAGGATAAATCTGACTGACATTATGGGATCAAGAAATAAATTTTTCCTAATTTGTTGCAAAATTTGATGTGTTTCAAACTGTTTTTTTTGCCTTCTTTTGGATCAACAGCTAAAAGACAGATGTGAGGAAGGCTGAATTTAATGGACACGTCTTTTTTTGGCCTAT
Source organism: Pelobates fuscus (assembly GCF_036172605.1). Classification (NCBI taxonomy): domain Eukaryota; kingdom Metazoa; phylum Chordata; class Amphibia; order Anura; family Pelobatidae; genus Pelobates; species Pelobates fuscus. Next base: position 99,138,177 of record NC_086319.1, on the reverse strand, counting down.
GTAACTAGGTAACTATGTAAGAGATGAAGAATCTCTGTTTTGAAGCAGGACACTCTATAACAGTAAGAAAAGTGAAAATGGGAGATATATGTTTTAACAAACTGATGCAAAATATGGAGAAGTTGTCTAAAAAACAATGTAATCCTGCGAGTTCAGACATTTGCTACCAACACATTCACATAATTGAGTAAAATATTTGAACTAAATGATAAAACCTTGAGTGTTCCATAGTTCAATAGAAATATTTTATGGTAAAAAGAGCTGAAAAGAATAGCTTTATCTGATCACAGCCCTCCGTTTCCAGTATGAATGGAATAACACAAGTAAGTGAACAGAATTTTAAATCTAAATACTACAGAATTATATGAAATACAGATCTTTCTCTGTTTCCTTGAATAAAAATTAAAAAGATGCCTTTTGTTTTTGTTGTTTTGCATAATGTTAAACTCCTTTTACCACAGCAGAATTAGCTCTGGCTGTTTAACAATGAGACACAAGCTGGCAGCAGAACAAAGCAACCTGTCTCTCCTGAGCATTAATGTAATTTAGTGCCCAAAATGGAAATTTGCCACAGTTCGTTAAGATTGTAAGCCTGAAATAAATGCCTAGGGTGGATTAAGGCTCAGATAGGTTGGTTTTGCTGATCAGTAATAAAAACAAGTGCTAATATAGCTCCTGACCGACAACGACCGCAAGTTTATGTTAAAGGATTAGTATTTTATATGTTTTTATATTTTTATATTTTTTTATCCTTCCCAGTGTTCACCGATGATCATGCGTTGGTATCCAAAACATGTAATGGAAGTACTGTAAAAATACAGAATTTTGGGGGCGGGGCCGGGCGGCCATGCCAGCAGGCTGCAAGTCACTATCACTCCTGAGGAAAATGGCTATTTCTGGCTACATACCGGTCAAAGCTGGTAACACCCTGGAAGCCCATGGAACAAGACCCTGAAGTGTCCCAGTGCAGCTGGAGCACCTGAAACCGGGTGATTCTGGGTCCTGGTGAGAGACTCTGGGACTTGAGGACTAAAGTCTACCTGGGATGGGAGTAGGGCGGACAGCTGATGCCTCGCTCTCTGCCCCAGCCACTGTTACCCTACAACTTACCTGATGCCTCCTCGGCCCCGTTCACACCTCCCCCCCTTCGACTGGTGGGGGTTATCCCGGTCCCCACAGGGGAGGCGGCTGCACGGCTGACCCGAAGCTGCAACTCCAGGGCAAGCTGGCTCACCCCTTAAGACGGCCGCTAGACCGCATGGCGCAGACACAGGGGAAGGGGAAACTAAGCCACCAAGAACGAGCGGCTGCATGGGCTTATCCGCTGACGGCACAAACAACAACTATTTATGCTGACTAAGGCTCCCAGACATGGAGCGGAGCCCCCATTACGACACCAAAGACCAGAGGGAATGTTTCGGATGGCCCAACTTCCGTGCTCGGTACACAAAGCGGGTACCCACTACTGCCTTCCTAGGCCGTGGACCACCAGAGGACACCCCTCACCACAACCTCACTCCTAGGCTGAACACCCAAGCCGGGATTACTGTTGCTGGCCACATTACGAGCCAGAACTGAGGGCACATGTGGAAGGCTCAGGCAGGGCCTGGGGCCAGTGGAGTGGCATTTACCAGACCTGCCGTGATTTGCCTATACCAGCAGTCCCGAAAAGCGGAACCCGAGGAGCGGCGCGGCCCTTCCTAAGGGACCTCTGTGGTTTTACTCGCAATACCGCTTAAGCTTCTTTTGTTAACCACGTTAAATACATCTCAATTATATGCTAGCTCACTCTATAACATAGACATCCTTTGCAGTCTTTGTGATAGACTAATGGTGAACCAGCTTAATCTTATGCTTAGACATGCCTTTTTTACCTGTGGGGATGATATAGCAGAACTTACCTTGAAACATAGACATGTATACTATATCCCTTTCACACATACGGGTATTCCACACAATGTCAAGATACACACACTGTGCAAGCTCCTGATATACCACTCATCCTGCATCTCACAGCATAGCTACACAAATACCTAACAAGCGGTATCCATGTTTTCTCTGAAGCATGCTTTTGTGTTTCCACATTCTAAGCTATGTTGGGGCTCCCCAAGGGCTAATCCCATGAGTAACTTACAGAGACACAACTCTTGCAGGACACACACCTTCTACATCCACACCATGTTTCAGAGCAGAGCATTATAACAAACAGGATTCATACCTTCTTACATAGCGTCTAGCTTATGTCCAAACACCATGTTTAAACCATAGCAAAGCACAGCAAATGGGAGGTTCTACTATTATTACCTGAGCCTAGGTTTCACTCAATATTATTTTATGACCAGCCAGACTTAACTTGCATTACTTTTTTTTGTGTTTCACTCTTAACATAACATGGTACCACACATTTTTATGAAGACTCATAAGCTATACTACGCTTGTTTATGTATCACAAAACAAAAAAATGTGCATATACTCATGCCACTGTTTACCCTGTATACAACATGTACGCTGTTGTGGCGTTTGCTCTTGTAATGTACTTGCAATGTACTTACCTGCACGACAAAAATAAAGACTTAAAAAAAATACAGAATTTGAACTTGGTGGTCTCTTTGGAGATCTAAAAAAATTTACAGCTGTTTACCAAAAATGCTTAAACAGTATTGCTTTATCACAGACTCTAAAAAGAATAAAAATAATTGTAGTTGAAAAATAGACAATCCCTATAGCATCCCGTATGTATATAACCATTCAGACCTATATTTCATAAGAAAACAAACACACATATTGTGCATAGTCATATGCAATAATTAAACAAGTCAAAATGGAAACAAAAAAATTCAAACAATTCACAGAAAAAAAAAAAAAAAATACACACTAGTCTGTTTACGGGTGTTAATGTCTTATATTTATGACTGGAGGCACCCTGATGTTTTGGTGCACAGTCTGAGTCACAGTCTGTTTGTGCTTTTATGAAAATCACTTTTACACCTTTGTGGTGATTTTAGTATAAATTTATGTTTTTAACTAACTAATCAATTAATGTTACCTAGTTCATAATGAGAATATTGTTGTCATGTGTGCACTTTGTCATATTGATTTGCATGAAAATATTTGGAGTTACTTTTTTACAAAGCTTTGTGGAATATCACATTTTTAATTTAATAATTTATTTGAGCACACATTTATCTATATTTCTTTGATAGATGGAGGCTGCTGAAGTCACAAGGTATGACATTTTATGTTCCTGCAACCTTCATAACTATGAACTGAGAAACACGAGGATGCCTTGACAGAGATCTGAGTGTGCAAGTGTCACGGTGCAGGGGGTCTGTAACGACACGGTTGCGCCTGATTAGTGCGACCGTGCCGATACTTCAGAGATAAGTAAGTCCCTGATAGGCACCGAAAAAGGGAACAACAACTTACCTGGATCGCGGTGGAGTGCCGGGCGATCCTTCAAAAAGATGGGTCCCGGCTGGTGCGGCGTTCTAAGGGACACCGGCCGCTGTGGTCCCGTTCTTAAAGTTAAAGGGAGCACTGCCAACATTAAATATGGCGCCGGCGTGCGTGTAACATCACATTCTCGTCTAAGGCCGTGTAATAACCTATCAAAGCACTGAGAGGATATTTAAACCCTGTTATGCCTTTTTTCAGTGCCCTGACGTGGTTTCCACTTGTTGGTTGTCAGAGAGCGCGTTCTTAGTATTGTATTTCTGTTTTTTTACATTGGCTTATGTTTTTGACTTTCCCTACTTCTGGTATCCTGACCCTTGTTTAGTTAATTCGTATTGTCTCATTTTGTAACCCCGACCTTGGCTTGTAATTTTGAAAAAAAAAAAAATTCAACAGTGCATTATGGGAAAATAATGACAAAAATACGTTTTGAGGACCTCATAATAAACCACATTACCAAAGGATGATTGTCTCCAGAACCACAGGATGGCATTATTTTCACCTAAAATACACTTTGCAGTTACTTATTTATTAACATGATATTTTAGATTAGGATTAGTTTTAATTAAAAGAACACTATAGAGTTAGGAATATATAACTGCATTTCTAGATCTAAGGAGGACGTCTTTAGAGTCCAACTTGAGATAAAATCTTTATGAAATACACATATTAACCGAAACTCCAACACAGACACTGAAATTCCAACACAGTCAAAAGATTTATTGAGACAAAGTAGGGACTATTTTGACTCAGTATTTTTCCGAAGCTTGCCACAAGGTAAAGCTAGCGCTATCAAGCTAGTCACTAGTGATGGCTGTAGGGAAATAAAGCTGTTTCTATGGAGTATCCTGTGGTATCCTCCACACATCTAAATGCTGTACTCTCGCACATGCGCAAGAGTGCAATGCTAACATCGGCTTCTGACAGCTAAAGCGACAGAAACTGAAGAGGATGCGGCAGGCAAAAAGAACGCACGCAAGGGGCAGGTTCACGTATGTAAATCCCACCTTTCCCTGCACCCCATGGCCACCAGACCTCCAGCAGCGATGTTACCATTGGGGGATTTTGCAAATTATGCATCCCAAATGGTGCTCTATAGAAGAAAAGAGGAAACAAATGTTGTGATGAAGAAAGATAAAGAGATTGAAGTAGGAAAAAAAAGAGGAAAAAAAACATAATGGATATGATTACTGTATTTCACTTGTTACTTCTCTATAACATAATACCATGCAAACCCCCACTATGTCAAATTCACCCCCCCACACACACACACACATTATAAATTCCAAGGACATTTATATTATTCTTGAAACTCAATTTTTAAGGAAATGTTCAATTCATACATACACAGCATGTGTCATTGTAATTCAAGAATGATCCTCCTGTGGGTATTGTTAAATAAACCACTCCTTGCTGGCATTGTGCCCACCCCATCCTTTATATTTTCTAACTGTGCCATAGGTGCCCTAGTGCCTACCCATTGTTAGTAGTCAGTTTTTTTTAGAATTGTTACTTTTTATCTGGGGTCCCCAGGCACCGGTACCTTCCTCCCAATAGATGTGAGAGCTAAGCAGGCTGTGCATGCACCTTCCAATGTAGAGATGTTGTTGGCATGATGCTTGGCGTGTTACTTTAACAATGACTGAAGAAATGTAGTACACAAATATCTAGCAAAATTATATTAAACAGGGATCTCAAACTCTGCCTCACCAGATGTTGATGGCCTACACGTCACAGCATTCTTTGGATACAATAAATGGTCAGAGAATCATGGGAGTTAAAGTTCAACAACATCTGGTGGGCTGGAGTTTGAGATGCATGATTTAAACAATAATGACAACATGTCTCTTTGACTATTTCTCGAAGTCTATGAAACTGCTGTTTAATAATCTGCAACTTTTTTGAGAATTATTCTGACATACGGTAATCGATCATTTCTGACATTCTTTTCCTCTATTTACTAATTTCCAGTCACTTTTTCTTTTGAATTACTTATTAGTGTAGCAAATATTTACACACTTTTTTATACAAAAAGAAATATAAAATGTGATTTCTGACATATTTTCCATTAGATTAGAGCATTTACAAGTCTTATGTGCTCATGGTGGTATGATTTAGAACTTGCTTAAATCATTCCTTTACTGGATGTTTATATATTATTATCAGGGATATGTTCCAATTCCATCACTATAAGAGGGGAACTGCCATCATTGAATAAACAATGGGAAATCACATATAACTTATGTTAACCTTCTTTTCACTGAAGCTCCATTTTCTTTTAAATTTATTTAAAATTACTAAACAGAACAAGATAGAATATAGAGTAATAGTCTACTACTATCAGTCTATACTCCATCTCATGCTAGGTTGGCAAGTCAGTGGTCTGTTTCAGTGCCCACACTACACACAAATCCAGGAAGTATTTGCCTCATGCTTCTCAAAAACAAGCTGAAGACTCGCCTAACTGAGCATTCACATAGTTCACACCACGCTGGCAGGGTTTTGCACACAATATTAAGGATCTATTTTATTTATTGTTATTACTTCTCTAACCTCTTTCTATTGTAGCTGTAAAGTTGTACAAATATTTGACACACTGAATTGCACTGTAAAAATTACTGTTTTCAAACAATGTGTTTTTTGTCTTTGTTTTTTAAAGGAAGGTCCTCAAACACAAATGTTTATCATCAAGGACTGCTGTATATAGGTATATGGGAAGGACAAAAAACAGCAGCCGTGAAATGACTCCTGAATTTTGCTTACACCGAATGAACTATTTATTAGAAAGGTCACTTCGCTACACTTCCTATCATCCTACTGTTTCCTGTTGTGTTTGCAACACAGAGAAAGATGTGCGCAAATATATTTCATCCATGCCCTTCAAAGGGAGAATGGGTAATTTTTTTATTTTTTTTTACAAAGTGTGGCGAGCACGCAACTGTACCGATTTACTGATAAGTGTTCCATATTTATCAACACAGACAGTCGTGGGTAGCTGTAGAATTTAAGAGCCCTAAACAAAAATATAAACGAAAATATTTAGGGGATTTCCATCTCTAAATAGAAACAATGGATTTACGTATGCAGGTGATACTTGAAAAATTAGAATATCGTACAAAAGTTCATTTATTTCAGTAATGCAACGTAAAAGGGGAAACTAATATATGAGATAGACGCATTACATGCGAAACAGAAATCCAATAAACAAGTGACAAGGTGGCGCTATTTAACAATAGTGATACGCTTAATAAATACAGCAGCACTTATACGTGTACTTAGCTCAAAGACACAAAAAGTCACAATCAAAACAAAAAAAAATAAGTGCGCTAAAATTTAAAGTGCAAGTATTACTCACTGCTTCAATTCAGTGGAAAACAAGTGCAAAATGCTTTTAACTCTCAGAAAGTGCAATTTGCATCTACATAATTATGGAAAGTGCAAATTGCAAAATGCAAAAAAAAAAAAAAAAACACTTTAAAAGTGATCATGTGCATAAATAGTGTAAAGTAAACTTACTCTAGTATCTCATCTGAGGTAATCTCAGTTCCAGACAATAATACATAGAGAAAAAAATACAAAGACCATATATAGTGAAGTATGATGCTTTTAATGTGTTGAGAAATAAATATTTTTTTACCTTATTGGCTGCAGTGGACATCTCTGCATATTGGGGCTATTCGAAGTAAAGCAGGCTCATCTGCTCTCTGTTTGTGAGTGAACACTTCATTTAAAATACTTGCATTTGTTTTTATTTTGCAATACTTCACTATATATGGTCTTTGCATTTTTTTCTCCGTGTATTATTGTCTGGAACTGAGATTACTTTGATGAGATACTAGAGTAAGTTTACTTTACACTATTTATACACATGATCACTTTTAAAGTGTTTTTTTTTTTTTTTGCATTTTGCAATTTGTACTTTCCATATTTATGTAGATGCACATTGCACTCTCTAAGAGTTAAAAGCATTTTGCACTTGTTTTCCACTGAATTGAAGCAGTGAGTAATACTTGCACTTTTTAGCGCACTTATTTTATTTATTTTTTTGCATTACATGCAAAGCAAGATTGTTCAAGCTGTGATTTGTCATAAGTACGATGATTATGGCTTACAGCTCATGAAAACCCCAAATCCAAAATCTCAGGAAATTAGAATATTGTGAAAAGGTGCAATATTCTAGGCTCACAGTGTCCCACTCTAATCAGCTAAGTAAGCCGTAACACCTGCAAAGTGTTTCTGAGCCTTTAAATGGTCTCTCAGTCTGGTTCAGTAGGAATCACAATCATGGGGAAGACTGCTGACCTGACAGTTGTGCAGAAAACCATCATTGACACCCTCCATAAGGAGGTAAAGCCTCAAGGTAATTGCGAAGGAAGTTGGATATTCCCAAAGTGCTGTATCAAAGCACATTAATAGAAAGTTATGTGGAAGGGAAAAGTGTGGAAGAAAAAGGTGCACAAGCAGCAGGGATGACCGCAGCCTGGAGAGGCTTGTCAAGAAAAAGTAATTCAAAAGTTTTGGGGACTTTCACAAGGAGTGGACTGAGGCTGGAGTCAGTGCATCAAGAGCTACCACACACAGACGGATCCTGGACATGGGCTTCAGATGTTGTATTCATCTTGTCAAGCCGCTCCTGAACAACAAACAAAGTCAGAAGCGTCTTACCTGGGCTAATGAAAAACAGACCTGGTCTGTTGCTCATTGGTCCAAAGTCCTCTTTTCTGATGAGAGCAACATTTGCATCTAATTTGGAAACCAAGGACCCAGAGTCTGGAGGAAGAATGGAGAGGCACACACTGCAAGATGCTTGAAGTCCAGAGTGAAGTTTCCACAGTCTGTGTTGATTTGGGGAGCCATGTCATCTGCTGGTGTTGGTCCACTGTGCTTCATTAAGTCCAGGGTCAATGCAGCCGTCTACTAGGAGATTTTGGAGCACTTCATGCTTCCTTCCGCAGACGAGCTTTATGGGGATGCTGACTTCATTTTCCAGCAGCTGCCCACACTGCCAAAAGCACCAAAGCCTGATTCAATGACCGTGGGATTACTGTGCTTGATTGGCCAGCAAACTCGCCTGAGCTGAACCCCATAGAGAATCTATGGGGCATTGCCAAAAGAAAGATGAGAGACATGAGACCGAACAATGCAGAAGAGCTGAAGACCGCTATTGAAGCATCCTGGTCTTCCATAACACTTTAGCAGGGCCACAGGCTGATAGCTTGCATGCCACGCCGCATTGAGGCAGTAATTGCTGCAAAAGGGGCCCAAACCAAGTACTGAGTCCATATGCATGCTTCTACTTTTCAGAGGTCCGATATTGTTCTATGTACACTCCTTGTTTTATTGATTGCATGTAATATTCTAATTTACTGAGATTGTGGATTTGGGGTTTTCATGAGCTGTAAGTCATAATCATCGCACTTATGACAAATCACGGCTTGGACTATCTTGCTTTGCATGTAATGCGTCTATCTCATATATTAGTTTCCCCTTTTACATTGCATTACATTGCATGAAATAAATGAACTTTTGCACTATATTCAAATTTTTCGAGTATAACCTGTCTATAAACTAAGCAATGGAATAAATACTTTGACCTATAAATATATTATAATGACATGACACTATAATAAACGAGAGTCACACACACAGAAATGTATTTCAATGGCCACTCTGGCTACTTACATGGGGTAGTCTATAACAAAAAATTTCAAAATGATGCATTTGAGATGTTGCTTGATCCCTTTTTATGTTAAAGCGGCATTGTCACTCTCCCAAACAAATAGCATTTTATAAAAAATGCAATCTTTATAAAATATTTACATTGACTGTATTGGAATTCCACAAAAATTCCAGCACAGTCAAAAGATATTCTGAGACAAAGTAGGGACTACTTTAAAAAAAAAAAAATTCCTACACTTAACAAAGTTTGACCAAAAGGTGGAGATACTACTGTCAAGCTTTGTCAAGCCTCCAGTCATCACTAGTGACAGCTGTCGGGGAAAAGGCTTTGTCTATAGAGTCCCCTACAGTCTCTCGGAACCCTCCATAGACATGAGTGTTGTGCATGTGCGACACTGACGCGGGTTCCTGGCTGTTAAAGGCCCAGCATCTGAAGCAGAACCCATGGAAGAAGATTGTGTCTGCAAGGAACAGATTCAGGTAAGTAAAACACACTTTTCCCTGCACTCCACTGCCACTTCTCCCCAAGCGACCATGTCATCATTGAAGATCTTTTCAAAATATGCAAAGACCCCAGAAGGTGTTAAAGCCCATGCCAGTTATTAATCATTTAACTGGAAATCATACAGAATTTACAAGGAAACCACATATTTAAGGTCAAATTATAAATTTTCTAACATTATTTATCTGTACTATTATGTCCTACAATTTGCATTTGATATTTGTATTCTGCACAATTTATAACTCAATTTTTCAGCAAAGAAACAAAATATGCAAAATATACAGTGTAATATGACAACCGACTTGACAAGCATTAAACTAATCATCAAACAAATTTAAGGATTAGAAAGTATTTTTCATTGAATGAGCAGTCATGTGGGAATGCCTTTACAATGGGATTAATGTCATAACGGCTAGCAAGAGCAGACACTGCATAGCGTGGGCCTTAGTGGCAGAGGCTGTACATGGAAAGGGCAATCTGTACTGAAACAATGCAGATGTCACACAGAAAAGAAAAATTAAGAAAAATTTGCTGGTACAGGAAGACTAACTGGTAGGTAGGATGCCAAATTCAATCAGAGCAGCGAAACGGGCAGGACTGCCAAGACTAATAGCATACATAACAAATCACCTAGGAAAATCACATCTTCTCAATATAGGAACAAAACACTGCCTTAAAAACAGGCCTTTGCAACACAGTGAGCATTATTTAAGACATCTGGAATTGTCGAGGATTGAAAAGGTAATTTTAGGCCCAAAACAGTAAAGATGAGTTGAATATTTTTTTTTCTTTTCTGTGGGTCATTTAGTCTAAGATTTGCAAATCTCTTGTCTATTCACCATAATTCCTAATTTAGTGAATGAAGAACCAGAAATATATGAATTAAGTAACTTATAGCATGCATGTGTAACCTTCCAAGTGCTATTGCTCCTCCTGAATTCAGCATCATTCTTGTATTCAATAGGTTAAATTGGTTTGTGTTCTATGAAGAGTATTCAGCAAACACAGACCACAGAAAATCAATGAATTACATTAAATGTTGTGCATTTACAATGGAAATGCAGCAGTGGCACTATATGATAGGTGATTATAATATATGTTTGTCCATTAAGATATTACATTTTATTATTATTTTTGCAAGGGTTTGCTTTCTCGGTGGCATACTGCATTTTGCTTACTCCAATTACATTAAAATGGATGAAATACAGAAAATGTCAATTGGTTAAGCGTAGGAAGGATTCTAAAATAACATGAAAGATAGACAGATCTAATTAGCTTAATTAATACCGATTATCCCATCGCCCATTGCTCTGCTGCAATATTAGCATCTAAATAAGACAAGGTACCACATTTTGTTTGCCATTTAACAAACACCATCCTCTTTGATAAATAAAGCTGTTTTGTGTAAACGTACAGTGCAACTCCTGAAATTGGCCTTATAAAATATTTACAGGTCTGATATGACTGCAGCCATTTTAAACATTAGGGATTTACCAGATTCTTGCTTGGTCCTGATATTTATTCTCCAAAGTCAAAATGTTCACACCATTAAAAAAAATCAAACACAAAACCACAGAATTATAAACTGTTGCATGTGATTTAGTAAGTAAAAATATGTTCTCCATAGATTTGGAGTAATGTCTTCCAAATGAAAATCAGGCCCATCCCTATGCAGCTATCTAGTATACAAAACCATAACTGAAATAAACAAACCCACACACTGAGCAAACCAAACCCACATAATGTCTATATATTTTAAGCATAAGGTTATAGCTAGAAATATATAATCAAACCCAAGCAGTACCAGCCCAATCGTTAACCATAACCACTGCAGCTTCTCCATCTCTCAGCCATATACAGTATTTAGCACATTAAATCTATTATTCCCATTCATGGGTAGGGCAAGGTCTAAAAAGGCCTCCCCTGGAAAGGGCACTGTAAATAAGAAGGTACAGGCTCACCATGTTGAGGTCTGGCAAGGATGAATGCAGAGCAGTGTGAATCCTGAATCCATGTTTGCCCCTGCTGCTGAATATAAGAGCCACACACATCAGCAGATGTGCTTCTGGTGATGCTGAGGATGGCTGGATGGCTGGGGATAAAGGGAGGAGAGAAGCAGCCCCTCCCTACTCCTTCTAGAGAGGCAGACAGAGAATGAGCTCATGGAGCCTGGGACTGCAATCTCCCTCCCTCAGTTCCTATGGAAACTAGGCTGCCATTAGTAGAGAAGATAGCTGTGTATGTAGGTGTTCGCTTTACTACGTAAACCTATCTTCCCTTCCATCCTTGTCGGAGATAGAATGCTCACTATTTATTTACAAGATTATCAATGGAACCTTACTGTACGCTGCATTCTTGATAAAATGTCATCCAAGGTTATTCAGTGAAATGTCAGTTATTGGGAAGACAACATAAATTGAACCTGAAATTTTAAACTAGGTAGGCTATTGTGACCTAAAATGTGAGACCTCCTTTGCATTCACTGTCATTATTTTTTTTATTATTATTATTTTTTTTTTTTTACTGAAGTGATAATTCAAAGTGAGTTTTAAATTCAAGGTATAAATAGACAATTTGGAAACATTCTTTGTAAGCTAAGCATACAGTTTTGCTACTTTGGCCTTAAATTCAACATTTTCATTGAATTCTCACTTTAGTGAATAACTTTTGGTGCAGTACTAAGGGGGTGCAGTGTCCCTGTCCCCCTTAGCACTGCAGTGTAAAACGTTGCAGTTTTAGAATAACTATATCTACCAGACAGCCACTAGAGGCACTTCCTGCAGTTGCACAGTAGTGAGTCATTGCGCTGTAATCAGGTAAGTGTAAAAAACATTTTTAAACCCTTTCATGAATGAGGGCAGAGTTTTACTTACCTTAACCCAGCACCAGACAAAGCTTCCTGCCGCTCCTCAGTGCACCCCTGTGTGACGTCACGGGAGCAGTGCCAAGGTCCAATAAGGCTTCTCCCATTTGGTTGGAGGATTTGACCAGCTCAGAGTGCATGCATGCAAAGGGAGGGTGAGAGGGAGTGAGACTTGGAGGGTGGGGATCTAAAAAAAATTAGAATGAGACTAGGAGTGAGGGCTTCCCTCTGTGAGAGGGGAGACAAGAGTAGTTTTGTCTGTCACTATCATGCAGAGTGTGCTGATAACCAGAGCCGCCATCAGGGGGTGACAACCATGACGGAGGCCTGGCAGGGATGCATGCTCTGGCAGTCTCGGGCCCCACATTGCTTATGTGCACATATATATATAGCGATTACATTGACGTTGTGGCAGGCTTATGCAGGGCCGGATTAACATAGGGGCTGATTGAGCTGCAGCTCCAGGCCCAGGCCCATGGTCCATGGTTTAAATGGTTTTTTTTTACATACTACTCTTAGGGTTGCCAGGTATTTCTCATGTATTTCTCATGGTTGCCAGGTATTTCTCAGAAGTATTTCTCAGGTATTTGAGGTTGCCTAGCCGGTGCCGGTATTGCAGTAATAGCAGCCATACAAATGTCTGTCTCATTATAAACAGAGATTATTCTGCAATACCAGCGCCAGCCAGTAGGGGTCACTGTTTGTGTGGAAAGATGCAGGGATAAGAAGTTACAGCATCTCCCTCCCTGCCTCTCTCTACTCACTGATCCGCGGGGGAGCAGCTCTGCACAGAGAGTCCAGACAGCAGTTTCAAGTCTGAGAGACATGGGCACTGTGAGAGACTTGGGGACGCTGAGACATTGGGACACTGAGAGACATAGGGACACTGGGGACCCTGAGACACTAGGGACACAGTGGCCCCATGTCTCCCAGCCAGTGAAAAGACAGTGTTTACAGCAAAAGGCCTGAAGGTAATGATTCTACTCACCAGAAAAAATTCAATAAGCTGTAGTCAGGGGCGGGCTGGGCCGGGGGGCAGGGTGGCAATTGCCCCCCAGGCTGCCCTAAAGCATGTTAAAAACGGCCGCTGGGCCGTCTTTAACACAGGGCTAAAGGCAGTTCTTCCTGGGGGCCACCAAGGCAGCTGCCTCTTCAGCCCCGCAGGCCGTGCGTTCAAAATTCCGATCCTTCACTATGCGGTCGGCATTACCGCATAGTGAAGGACGAACTGGCTCCTCCTTCTGACCTCCCCTGCGCCTGAACGAGCATACGCAAGCGCGTATTGTGACGTCATGGCCGGTAACAGCGCATGCGCATAGCCTCCACCTCAAGGACGCCGGAACGGATCACCCTCACACCCTTTCTTCACCGAGCATCCTGGGACTGAGAAACCAGTATCTTCAGAAGTGTAAGTGTTATTTTTTTTTTTTATATTGACTGTATGAGGGGACTTCTTTTTTTTAGGGGGAGATGGTGGGGGCAGAAATGTACTGTAAATCAATATGTTCCTGTAAAAAATAAAATAAAAGTCTGCAAAGTAAAAAGTTGTAATGATAGAAATATTTTTTTAGGGGGTGGGGGAGGGGTTGGAGGGCAGTAAATGCAATGCGTTTATCTATAAAAGAAAAGAAAAGTCTGCAAAATTATAAAACAAGATTTATGTAATGAGGGAGATACTATTTTTAGGGGGTAGGGGCAGTAAATCAATATGTTCATATATTAATAGAAAATTAAAAGTCTCCAAAATAAAAAAAAGTTGTAATGAAGGAAACTTTTTTTTTAAGGCGTGGGGGAGGGGTTGGGGGGCATTAAATGCAATGTGTTCATATAAAAAAAAAAGGTTGCAAAATAATAAAAAAATATTGTAATGAGGGAGATATTATTTTTTAGGGGGAGAGGGTGGGGCAGTACCCTAAAATAAATGCAATGTGTACATATATAAAATAAAAATCTGCAAAATAATGAAAAAAGATTGTAATGAGGGAGATATTTTTTTTTTCATCTTTAAATTTTGTTTATTTTGTTATATATGCATAAACATGGGTGATGGGGAAGGGTACAGAAGGAAGGAAGGGGGTAGGGGATATACACATTTCCGCATAATCAAAAAAGTCTCGAGTCTCGAGTCGCAGCTCGTAAGTACCAACAACAGTATGCTCTTTCACATATGGCTATCTAATACATCAGACACTCCTTTACTATCTATCACTTTTTTGAAAAAAATGTTTTTATTTTTTTATTATAAATTCAGACAAGAAGAGCAGCGTAGGATCACAGCGTGAACATCACATCTAGTTACATTTACACTCATATGTATCGTATTGACCTGTGTGTTCTTAGTGGGTGACGGCGGTAGGGTGCTGGTTTTGGGTGTATGTGCGGTCATCAAACCGTTTCTCCCAAAGGTCCGTCCATGGTGCCCATGAGGCCTGGAAGGCCTGTTTTTGTGTGGCAGTGTTAATGGACATATATTCGTAAGTATAGTACTGGTGTATTTTGGTTAGGAGCTGGGATTTAGACGGGCATTGGGTTTGTTTCCACTGAGTTGCTATGAGGTTCCTTACTGCTAGGCTGATTAGAGCCATTTTGCATTTGACGTGTTTTGGGGTCATTCTCGGGAATGAGAGGAACAATCCTGTGTGCATGTCTAAGGGAGGCGTTTTGATGCCTATGGACTCTATGACAGATTGTGCCGCTGTCCAAAGGGGTCTAATCTGTGGGCAGGTCCACCATATATGCATCATTGTGCCCATCGTCTCGCCACATCTCCAACAGTGTGGCGGAACGGTTCTGTATATCGTGTGTAATTTTTGGGGTGTTAAATACCACCTATAAATCAGTTTTTTGTGGGCCTCAATGTGGGAGTAGCATTGTGCGAGGTCCTTCAGTGCATATGGGGAGGCAAGTATTTCTTCATCAGTTAGCAGTGTACCACTGTCTGTGAGCCACTGGTTGACATAAGCAGGAGTGTGTGTTGGCATTGATTTTAAGAGTGTGTGATAACATAACGCAAGGGTTTTGGGTTTAGTTGGGGTTTGCCAGCATCTGTCGTATAACAGGTCTATTTCTTTGGAACCCATGTTGTCAGCCGCTGGTGTGTGTGCTACATGGGATGGGATCACGCTTTGGAGTTGCATGTAGGGAAAGATTGAAGAGTTGGTCAGCTGAAATTCCCTCTGTAGGTCTGGGAATGGACTGATAGTGTTGTTCTGTAAAATTTGATCCATGGAGGTGATACCCAGTTTCGCCCAGGACTTCATCGAGAGCCAGGGTGATATTGCCTTCAAGGCTGTTAAAGGAGTGCGAGGGTGAAATTTGTTTGTGGCACTCTGTTTGCGTCGTAACATGTCCCACTGATAAATGGTGAGTGATGTGGTCGGGAAAAGATTCCCAGTGGAGGGGCGAAGCGGCGTGAGGGTCCATAAGATATCTGTTAGAAGTGTTGAGCCTGCTTGGGTATTTTCCATATCCACCCATTGGTATATACCTTTAGGTGTGTGTAATTTAACCGCGGTTTCTAAGATAGCCGCTTTGTAATAATTGTGTAAATCTGGCAGGCCTACACCCCCTTCTGCAGTGCGTTGTTGCAGGAGGCGGCGGGCCAGTCTGGGTGTGCGAGATTCCCAGATGTATGAGGATAGGGTCTGTTGGAGTTTTTTAAAGAATGTGGTGCTTTCAGAGTGTGGCAGGCCTATAGGTAGGGCTTGAGTCTTAGATTGGTTTAGTTTGTAGTATGCGAGTGTGCCATATGTGTCTAATAGTTGTATTAGTGTTGGTAGGGATGTTGGTACTTCACTTAGTGTTAGGAGAATATCGTCTGCAAACATGGAGAGTTTGTATTCGGCGGGACCTATTGACATTCCCTTAATATTTGGGTGGTGTCTGATGATGTGTGCTAGGGGCTCCAGGGAGAGGACGAACAACAGGGGAGAAAGGGGGCAGCCCTGCCTGGTTCCATTGGTGATGTTGAGTGGCAAAGATATGAACCCGGCGTTTGCTACCTGCGCTGTGGGGTTGTTGTATAGAGCCATTATGCCTGATATGATTGATGGGGTAAAGCCAAATGATTGCAGGACATGCTGCATGTAATCCCAATTGAGCCTATCAAAGGCCTTCTTGGCATCGAGTGCCAGGAGGAGACCCTTAGTTTGGTGGGTATTCGCATGGGCAAGAATATTTAAGATTTTCCGGGTGTTGTCCGAACCCTGTCTTGTTTTTACAAAGCCAGATTGATCATTATGAGTTAGTTTAGGGAGGATTTCGGATAATCTGTTCGCTATTAACTTGGCATAGAGTTTGGTGTCTGCGTTGAGTAAAGAGATCGGCCGAAAGTTAGGGCAGTGTGTGGGCGCTTTTCCCGGTTTCGGGAGTGTAGATATGTGAGCTTGCAGCATCTCAGGGGACAGCGATCCCTCAGAGAAGCAGTGGTTGAACAGTATAGCTATATGCTGGGAGAGAATCGGCGCAAAGGATTGGTAATAGAAATTTGTATATCCGTCTGGGCCTGGTGCTTTGTGCTTGGGGAGGCGTGCAATGTTTTTTTCTATTTCTTGTATGGTGAATGGTGCAGATAGGGCATTAACGTCTGCTGGAGTGAGTTTGGGCAAGTTTGCTTTGGCTAAAAAGGCCTGAATAGCGGAGGGCTGAGGTGGGGTGATCCCGGGATCTTCCTTAAGGTTATAAAGGGTACTGTAGTACGAGGCGAATGCCTCCACTATATCCTGTGGGTTGGTAAGTTTTTGTTTGGAGCTCGTATTTAAGTAGGCTATTCTGGAGTGTGCAACACACGTTTTAATTTGCGCTGCTAGGAGCGCCCCTGCTTTGTTGCCTTGCACGAAAAAATAATGTTTATAGCGTCTGAGCATAAAAGTTGTTTTACGTAGTTCTAGGTCGCGGAGTTTAGTTTGTAGCGTCAGAATTTGGCGATGAAGGGATTGTGTTGGGGCCGTTTTATTTTTGTGTGTAAGGGCTGTTAGGTCTGAGATTAGAGCCATATATTCCCTAAGTCGTTCTTTTTTGGCGAAGCTACCTGCTCTAATGAGCAGGCCTCTAATGACCGCTTTGTGCGCTTGCCATACAGTGGATATGTCCACTTCGGGGGTCATGTTTGTTTGGAAGTATGAGATTAGGTCTTCTTTTATTTGATCATTAACTTTGGGGTCTGTTAGGAGACAGTCATTCAACCGCCATGATCCTTTCCCTGTAGAGGGGAAGTGTTCTTCTAAGGAGATCGTGATCGGTGCATGGTCAGAGCAAGTGATCAGGCCTATTTGGGCTGAGAGGACCTTATGCATTGTCGAGGCCGGTAGGAGAAATCTGTCGATTCTTGTGTAGGTATTGTGTGCTGGGGAGTGAAAGGTGTAGTCCCGTTCTAATGGATGTAGGATTCTCCAGGAATCTAGAAAGCCGTTATGTAGTATATGGTTACATATTGCTGACATGGTTTTATTTTGTTTGCGGGCTGATGCAGAGGTGAGTTTGGACGTTGATGTTGTATCTAATGAGCAGTCTAAAAGGAAATTGGTGTCGCCCCCCAAAATGAGTTCCCCAAATTTATATCTGTTGGTTAAAGCAAAAATATTATCCATAAATTCCGTTTGGTTCGTGGGTGGGCCATAAAAGTTAAGGAGGGTATAAGGTTAATTGTTAAGGTAGCATTGTAGTAAGAGGAATATCCCTTGTTTATCTCCCACTTTTTTGACTAATGAGAATGCCACAACACCTCGTTTCGTTTTTTTATAGCAAGAGTGATAGTCGTGGGGGAACGTTGCGGAGCAGAATTTGGGGCGGTTTCCCCACTGAAAGTGGGTTTCTTGGAAGAAAGCGATGTGGAATTTGTGTTTTTTCGCTTCCTCTAATGCTAATCTCCGTTTGTGTGGGGAGTTAAGGCCTTTGGTGTTCAAAGATAGTATCGTGAGCGTCATTTATGTTGATGGGGCCAGGTAGCTATTCGTGTGGTGGGATAACCTGGTTTGAGTATCCTAGTGTTCAAGTTTGCGTATGTCTGCAGATATCTCTGTGAGCTATGAGTGTATGTACTCCTAAGTGACCCTGTATATGGTTTGTCGGTTGCAACTCCACAGTCGTATGCGCTCTGAAGACGAGCCATATGCGGTAGTATGTGCATTGTGCGGTTGGTTAGGCGGGTGGCCAGGGGTGGGTAACAGATATATCGGGTATAGAGGGGTAACTGGGTGGGGAAAACTATGTACAGATGTCCGTCACGGAAAGAGCCTTGCGTCTTTAGACGGTAATAACACGGCTCTCTTGAGCCTGGAGGGGGGGGGGTAGCAAGTATAGAGACATTTGACCCTCTATGTCTGCGTACAGTCGGATTTGCCCTGGGTTTCTCCGTCTCCCTAGCTTTGGATCGTTCAGGTCTATGATGCGGTGTCATAAAGCTTCCTCTAGAGGTAGCTCCGAATATGTACATGTATTTTTTTTTTTTTTTTTTTTTCATTATAAATATTATTTCGTTATTTGTGCTTTGCTTGTATCGTGGGGTAGGGTGGTCGTTTGTCGCGATCCGCTTAATAGGGTCTGGGAGTAATGGTCTTAGGCCGCAGCCGAATTTCTCTGGAAGTGTGGGAGTGTGGGCGATAGCCTCGTTAGCGTCGCCATAGTAACCGGAGCCCCGGTACCACGGCGAGGCCTAGTAGGCGAGTGGGAGTGATGCAGAGTGGGTCTTGAACATATACATGCATGAAACAAACATTTTGCTAAACATAAAACATGTAGAAGGTGGAACCAAGAGTGGTTCTCGTAAAAGAGAAAGTTGGGCCCGTTATTGTGGAAACAGGTATAGGAATTGACAATGTCACTTATCTGTAGCGACTGTGTTCCAGTCGTTTTGGACCCTCTGCGGGGGCCTGCGTTGCTCTTTGCGCGCTTCTTGTGAGTGTTGGCGCGGCAGTGCAATGTCCCATTCAGCGAGGATCTTTTTGCCGTCTTCTTCGTTGGTAATGTGCCGGTCTGTTCCATTGCGTCTGACAATCAGCCTAGTTGGGAAGCCCCATCTGTAGAGCACATTAGCTTCATGCAGAGCTCTTGATATCAGGGAGAGTTCTTTCCTTTTCAGGAGAGTGGATGCAGAAAGGTCAGTATATAATTGGACCTCCTTGAATTTCTCTGGTAGGTTTTGTGTTTGTCTGGATGCTTTCATGATCTTTTCTTTAGTTGTATAATAATGCATTTTGGCAATTGCATCTCTAGGTGTTGATGCTGGCAGGGCTTTCGGTTTTGGTAGCCTGTGGATCCGGTCAATGAGGAAGTCTGACTGGGCGAGATCAGGGACCAGATGTTGGAAAAGGCCGATGGCATAGGCCTGGAGGTCTTGGGGTAGAACCTCCTCTGAGATGCCGCGGAGGCGGATATTGCTGCGCCGGTCTCTATCTTCGTGATCAGCGACTTTTTCCGTCAGGTGACCTAGTTGTGTTTGCATGTCTGCATAGGCATCCGCCAGGGTGTTGTGAGCGGAGATGATTTCCTCTGCTTTTTCCTCTAGGCGTGACGTTCGATCTCCAAGCACCTGGATATCGGTCCTGATGTCTCTCGCCATTTTAGATAGGTCGGCTTGTAAGGAGGTCTGCATGGCTTGCAGCATTTTGTGGACCGAGAGGTCCGTAGTTGGAGCTATCGTTGGTTCCGAGGCTGAGGTGATGTCGCTGGCGTCAGAGTAGGCCGCTGGTGAGCGTTGCAGGTCGGCGCCATCTTGGGCCTGCGGGCGCGGCATTGCCAGCGCTTGTATTTGCAGCAGGGATTGCTTCTGCTTAGTTTTTTTGGCAGATTTTGATGCCATTCTTGTGAGGTACCTGTTATAGGTGGTAGCTGTAGAGTTTGGGCTAAATAAGCTCTATCTATTAGCTGTGGAGGGTCGGTTAATGGAGGAGCTAACAGCTCATGCGACTGTCCGGTTGAGCTGTCAGGCCACGCCCCGGGAGATATTTTTTTAAGGGGTGGGAAGTACAATAAATGCGAGGATGTGCACATTTATATATAAAAAAAATAATAATCTGCAAAATAAAAAAAGATTGTATTGAAGGAGATATTACTTTTTTAGGGGGAGGGGGTGAGGGCAGTACCATAAATGCAATGTGTACATTTATAAAATAAAAAAATAAAAATCAGAAAAATAATAAATAAAAAAAGATTGTAATGAGGGAGACATTTCTTTAGGGGTAGGTGGTGGGAAGTACAATAAATGTGATGATGTGCACATTTATATATTGAAAAAAAAGACTAATCTGCAAAATAAAAAAATCTTGTAATGAGGGATATATTTTTTTGGGGGGAGGGGAGCAGTGCAATAAATGCAATGTGTACATATATAAAAAAATAATCTGCAAAATAGAAAAGTCTTGTAATGAGGAATATTTTTTTTAAAGGGGGGTGGGGGACAGTACAATATTTGTAATGTGCACATTTATAAAAAAAAAATAATCTGCGAATTAAAGTTGTGTTCTAAAAATCTAGAAATTTTTATAGAAAGTTTTTTTTCTCTATCATTGTAAGGATTCTCTCTCACTAAAGTGACATTTGATTAGCAGATTAAATCTTAACAATTTTTTATTTTTTTTTATTTAAGAAGTGAGCCATGTAGATTTAGAAATATTGATCCCTGCTAATAAAATCTACTGTTTTAACGTAGTAATGTACACAGGAATATTAAAGGGACACTTTAATCACCAGAACAACTACAGCTTAAAGGACCACTATAGGCACCCAGACCACTTCAGCTTAATGAAGTGGTCCGGATGCCTGGTCCAGCTAGGGTTAACCCTTTTTTTTAATAAACATAGCAGTTTCAGAGAAACTGCTATGTTTACACTGAGGGTTAATCCAGCCTCTAGAGCCTCTAGTGGCTGTCTCATTGACAGCCGCTAGAGGCGCTTGCGTGCTTCTCACTGTGAAAATCACAGTGAGAAGACGCCAGCGTACATAGGAAAACATTGTAAATGCTTTCCTATGAACTGGCTGAATGTGCGCGCGGCTCCTGCCGCGCATGCGCATTCACCCGATGACGTCGCTAGGAAGGAGGAGAGAAGGAGGAAAGCTCCCCGCCCGGCGCTGGAGAAAGGTAAGATTTTAAGCCCTTCTTCTCTCCAGAGCCCGGCGGGAGGAGGACCCTGAGGGTGGGGGCACCCTCAGGGCACTATAGTGCCAGGAAAACGAGTATGTTTTCCTGGCACTATAGTGGTCCTTTAATGTGTTTGATCTGGTGTCATATATTCATTCCCTATAGGCATTTTAATGTAAACAGTGCCTTATCAGAGAAAAGCATTGTTTACATTACAGCCTAGGAACACCTCTAGTGGCCACACCTCAGATGGCCGCTAGAGGTGCTTTCTAGGTCAGTGCTGCATAATGTGCAGCGCTGATGATTAGCACCACGCTGTACACTCTCCATAGAGATTCATTAATTCAATGTATCTCTATAAGGAGCTGCTGATTGGTGCAGCATTTTGCCATGCATGCGCAATAGCTTCTCAATGCTTTCCTATAGGAAAGGAGTGGATTGGCTGAGATATACTTAAACACTGCCCAGTACTGTGCATTGTATTTATGAGGTGATGTGTGATATACTTACAAATTGCACATTACTGTGAGTTCTATTACTGTAGAGCTCAGTGATACGCTGATATGCTGCACAGAGACCGGATCTCTTGGCCAGAGGCGTCTCTCTAATTAGGCGATTTAGACGGCCTCTCGTTAAGAGCCTCGCGGCCACCTAAACCGTGTAATCAGAGAGCTGCAGTGCTTCACCAATATTAACTTACTGCTGGCAGTCTTTCCCAGTTCAAAAATATAATTGAAGCCTTCCATGCCGCTGCTGTGGCACTACTAATACAAGATGAAACCCCTCACATAGCTGCTTTCTTTAAAACACATGGCTATAACTGACAAGTTAACATTATCTGACTCTCAAACCAGGGTTGTCAGGCTCATTATGTACTTAATGATCAGATGCAGATAAAGTCTTTTTGAGTTTTATTTGTCAAAATCCCAGGTGAAATTATATTTTTTGTTTTTGTGTCCATATAAAGATGAGTAATTTGGCTTTTACCGACAGGTGCTGCTGTCTATTGGGTGAAAAACACCAGGCTGCTTTGTACATTTTTACCTCTGGCAGCAAGCAGGCTGTATATTGGTCCCCAGAGCATAGAATTGGTGTAAATTACAGGCACTATGTCTGTCTCTCCCCGTGCCCTTTGTTTGTGTCATTGCCGAACATGTCAATTTGCAAAGTGCCACCATTATGTTTTTGACTAAATATAAATATATTGGCCACTAGCCAGTCTCTCCTGACACTAAATCTGCAATCTTCTTTCATTTTACAATAGGTGAGGTGTGAGCTAAGTGATTGTAAAATGCTCACTTAAAAGGACACTTTAGTCAACAAAACAACAACTCTAGCTTAATGAAGCAGTTTTGGTGTATATATCATGCCCCTGCTTAATGAAGCAGTTTTGGTGTATAGATCATGCCCCTGTATAGATCTGCCATTTAGGAATTAAATCACTACATTAGTAAATGTTTGCTGTTTTTATGTAACTCATTGTCGTGTTTTGGTGTTAAATAAATGTTACAGTTGGTTTCACATTGATAAATATGGAGAGTTAAACAACATCTAAAGAGAAAGGTGGTGCTCAGAAAATGAGAGAAAAACGGTCCAAAGAACTTGAGTTAGCAGGAAGGGATCCTAAGCAAATGAAACTATCTTTTTCGGTGGTATGTTAAAAGTTCAAAAGTTAAGGCTAGTTCTAACATTTTATGTCACAGAAATGTATATTCACTCTTTTGATAACAAGAATGAATATATCTACCGTATATACTAGTCTATAAGTTGATCTCGTCTATAAGTTCAGTGCAGTTTTTTGACCAACAATTGTAAAATATGCTATTACTCGTGGGGCTATGAAATCCTGGGATTTGTATTATTTTGTCAGATATTACCTAGGCAAAGATCCTGGAACAATCAAACTGTTACGGTAACTACTCCTCTGCATCTCAGTGCACATGCTCAGCTCCAAAGGCACATTCGGTTAGCGTTATCTCGACAGCTAGTGGTCCTTCTTGTGGCTCATTACAGCCACCGCTGCAACAGTGACGTGGAAAGCGTACAGATAGGTGGCAGTAATCAGCAATCGCTGCACTGTATTCTAAATCAGCCTGCTGTTGTCCGTGTGTGTACCCGGTATCTGGGTCAACGTACAGCTAAGTACACTAGCACTACCGGTAACTCGATATTGCCCCGCATTCAATGTGAACTAAATTCTATCGAAACTAGCATGGACCCGTGGATCTACGTTTTAAAATGAAGCTTACAACTAAAATTTCTCGAGTATATACGGTAGTCTGTTTGCATGTGCATGATGAAGTTTTACGTTTGTTAAGATTCATGATGGATTATCAAGGAGTGTGCATACTTGACTTTCCATAGTGATCAGTTTTACTTTGTTAAGATATATTTTTACTTATTTGAAATTTCATAAAATCTTACATGTAAGGTAAGTATGAGTTGTATATCCTTTGTTTGCATGAGGTTTTTTTTTTTGGTTTTTTTTTATTGTTACAATGCATGGAGTTCCTGGAGTTTCTTGGTTACCTCTAGAACTTTTTTTGGGAGATTAAAATAGGTTGACAAAAAAAAGATTTGTTTTAGGCTGGTGGTATACACCCAAGAATTCCTGTTGATGAGGTTTCTGCCGGCCCAAGTGCTCCTTGAAGCAGGCAGGTTGTGTCCGTTGAAGATGAGGTGAGCCCACAAGCAGAAGAACAGGTGATTGAGGAGGAGCTGGTGACAGAATGCGCAAGCGCAGATGAATGACCCAGATGTTTTTGAAGACCTTCCTGAATTAGTATGTATCACACCTGAAGACATATCAGGAAGCGTTATACATGAACCATCAGAAATATCTTTTAGTCTTCCACCAGCATGCTCAATAGCAGAAAAATTGTATTTTGTTGAAAAACACCCTTTTCAGCCAACCAGGACTGAATGCGCAGATCTTCCTTTTCAAGAAGCAGACTTTTATTACCGCAAAAAGTCTAATGGGGATCGTATTAAGCGTTCATGGCTGAGTTGCAAGATAAAGGTTCGAAAGTTAGAAGCATTTTTTTGCAGCATATGCATTGCCTTTTCTAATTCCTCTTCCTTGTTCACTAGTGGTTGTTCTAATTTTCGCCATTGCTATCAGGCAGCAAATAAGCACGAATCTTCAAAAAGTCATTCTGATGCTGTTAGTGCTTATTTTACCATGAAAACGAATAGAAGCATTGACACATTAATAAATCAGGCTCTAGTCTCCAGAAGAAAGAAGGAGATACTACAAAATATTGAGGTATTAAACCGTATATTTAATATTGTAAAACTCCTCGGAAAAAAGGATTGCCATTTCGTGCCCATGGCACTAATGAATCGCTGTACAATTTAAATAACATTGAAATAAACCACGGGAACTTTCTGGAAATTGTCCTACTTCTATCACAGTATGATGTTCCTCTTAAAAATCACCTTGATAAATGTGTTCAGGACAGTGAAAAAAGAAACAGCGATTGAAAGACAGAAAAACATCAGGAAAACATTCAACTGGACGTGGATCTCTTGTGACATTTTTGTCCAATAATACAATAAAGAAAGTATTTGCAGAAATAGTTCGAAGCATGAAAAACTTAATTGTGTCTGAAATCGGAGAGAAACGATTATGTATACAGGTTGACTCCACACAAGATGTTGGAATTGTAGATCAAGCAACAGTAGTTGTGAGATATGTGCAAGATGAAGCCATTAAAGAACGGCTTGTGGCGATTCTCCCTGTTAAAGACGCTACAGGAAAAGGATTTCACGAACTTCTTATGTCCTGTTTTGATATGCTTGGATTAGATTTCCAAAAAATTGCTGGTGAATCATTTGATGGTGCAGCAAATATAAGGAGTGTGTATGTGGGACTACGTGCACAGATTGCAAAGGTAGTGCCAGATGTGGTTTATATTTGGTGCTATAGTCATATCCTTAACCTGTGTGTCTCAGATTGCTGTCAAGTATTGGAAGCAAAAAAAATGTTTTGTCTCCTAAATCGCTTGGCAACCTTTATTGGAGACTCACACAAAAGAATGAATATCTGGAAAGACCAACTGGATAGAAGACATGGACAGGAAAAACTTTTAAAGTTACAAAAAAATGGAGAGACAAGATGGTGGGCAAAAGAAAAAACCCTTAACTAGATTTTTGGTGAAAAACATTCTCTTTATTTTGACACCCTTGAAGTTTTATATGTAATTTCCCAGAGTAACTTGTTTGAATCAAAAACCACTTCTGAGGCCTCATCCCTTTTTCACAATCTTTGTCAGTTTAGGATTATCCTAACAGCAAACATATTTTTACAGGTTTTTGATGTTATAGGGCCAGTGTCAAAGTATCTACAAACCAGTGGCCTTGACTTCAAGGTAGCATGGCAAATGGTCGAACGTGCAGTGGAGCAACTGAAGAAAATTGATTTCAACAATCTAAAACAAAAGGCTGAACACTTTGCAATAAAAACAAACGAGTTAATGGATGAAAGTGATGTTCTCAACTCCTTGGAAGTCGAGACTATGCTTCCAGTTCGAAGAGTGGCACGAAAGAAACGCTTGGCTGGAGAATCGTCACATGATGAACGACCTGAAGATGAAATGCAATGTTTTCGAGCTAGTGTGTTCAGACCAATTCTGGACCAAATCATACAAAGCATGACAGAGAGATTTTCAGAAAATAAGCAATTGGTCATGGATTCCCACTACTTGGATCCTCGCACTTTTCAGAAAATTAGGACAGATCCCAAAGTGCTAGATGGAGGGGCACTAGAGAGAATTTCTAAGTTAGCCAAAGTAAATGAATGTTCTCTCAAAACTGAAATAATAAGTTTTGCCAACTTATTTCCAAGTCTTACAGGATGTCTTTCTGAAGATGAGACACAGAAAGTGGAAATAATTATTGATGAGGAGGAGGAGGAGGAGATTAATGACTGGATTCCACCTACTGACAAACTAGTTGAGGTACAAAAGGAATCAAAGTGCGGTTATTGCAAGCAGTGCTTTCTTTGCTGCCACAGGTTGTTGATAAAATACAACCTTTATTCTGCAGCTTATGAAAATCTTTCTATCACCTATGAGTACCTGTTCACCCTTTCTTTTACACAAGTGTCATGTGAGAGAGCATTCAGCAAGCTAAAACTCATCAAGACCCGACTGCGAGCCACAATGGGACAACAACTGCTTGATGCTCTAATGCTCATGTTAGTGGAGAGAGATCTTCTGGAACAGGTCCAGTTTCCAGATGTATTGGAAATTATTCGTCAAAGTTCTACCTTGATGAGGTCTTTGCTAACCGTTTGATCAAATATTTAGTTTAAAAGTTTTATACAGATATTTCTTTCTCTGGCTTCAGTATTTTTTGAAAAAGTCTATTGTGCCCATACATTGTTCATTTGTTAAAACTGTAGATTTTATTTTTGTTAAACATCATTTTTTGCCATTACAATTAAATTATGTTAAACCACATTGTATCATATTTGTCTTGCTTCATAACATCAATATCCGTTATGAAAACAAGGAAAAGGTGGGCGTGGATGGTGAGCTGATTCGGTGGTGCAATGGGCCACTTGACTGGGATTGCCCCCCAGGACTAAGGCTGCCAGGCCTCCCCTGGCTGTAGTTGTTCTGGTGACTATGGTGTCCCTTTAAAATAAAAATGCTTAAAATAAAGTTTTACTTACCTTAATCCAGCACCAGACAAAGCTTTCTGACGCTCCTCAGTGCACCCCTGTGTGACGTCACGGGAGCAGTGCCAAGGTCCAATAAGGCTTCTCATAGAGAAGCATTTGGTTGGAGGATTTGACCAGCTCAGAGTGCATGCATGCAAAGGGAGGGCGAGAGGGAGTGAGACTTGGAGGGTGGGGATCTAAAAAAAATTAGAATGAGACTAGGAGGAGTGAGGGCTTCCCTCTGTGAGACCAAGTGACCCTATGTAGGGGGAACAGTCCCTATTCTGCTCTGTGTCAGTGTGTATCAGGGTCCCTGAGGACAGGTGTCAATCCATATCTGCCAAGTGACCCTATGTATGGGGAACAGTTCCTATTCTGCTCTGTGTGAGGAGGAGGAACGGGAAACGAGTAGCTCGGCATCCAACCTTGTGCACATGGGGTCTTTCATGCTGTCGTGCCTGTTGAGGGACCCTTGTATAAAAAGGCTGAAGGAGAACGACCTGTACTGGTCCCGCCCTCGCCGCCTCGACTTTTTTTTTAATTTATTTTTTTGCTCCCCTGTCACCCTGCCATGTGCGAGCTGTGTCGGCCACAGGGCGCCCCCTGCTCCATTGCGCCCTGTGCGTCCGCACAGCTCGCACACCCCTAAGGCCAGCCCTGGATGAGTAGTTTGGTTCGTTTTAGAGGTTTGTAGAGAAAGTATATAGTGATCATGATTTTTAGCGATATCCAATATTTTTAAGGTGGTCCCAGTGCCACCACTCATATCTGGTGTCACAATAGCTTGCATTTAAAAAAAACAAAAAAACTTTTTTGACTGTAATACAATAGCAGTCAGTTTCCTTCACACGTGTGTGTTTCAGGGCCTGCCAGGGCACAGTGTCACACCAGTGCAACTCATATCTGGTGTAACAGTAGTGTACATTTAAAAAAAAAAATACAGGGGGCTTTTTGTCACCTTTCAGGGACCCTTGGTGTTGTACGTGGCTGGGTGGAGGAAGATACCTTCAATGACATCAGTGAGGACAAGGAACGGGACATGGTTAACTTGGTATCCAACCTTGTGCAAATGGGGAGTTTGCGGTTGTGCAAATGGACTGTTTGCGGTGCGTTAAACGGGGAGTTTGGTCTGTCACTGAGAAGTGAGCGTAACCCTTACACTACCTGATCGATACAATATCATACCTGATGTTTTAAAGCACGTTATTCCAAACAATTTAGGAATGTCAGGTGATTTATGCCCTTTATGGATTAAAACCAGACTCTGCATCAACTATGTAATTTTTCATGGGAGTTTTGCCATGGATCCCCCTCCGGCATGCCACAGTCCAGGTGTTAGTCCCCTTGAAACAACTTTTCCATCACTATTGTGGCCATAAAGAGTTCCTGTGGGTTTTAAAATTCGCCTGCCTATTGAAGTCTACGGCGGTTCGCCGGGTTCGCCCGTTCGCGAACATTTGCCGAGGTTCGCGTTCGCCGTTCGCGAATGGAAAATTTCATGTTCGTAAAAACACTACTGAGTAGGTATATTAGTACTTAGGCAATACTGTGCTTCGGAATTATGTGCAGTTGGGGAGCTATTTTGTCCTGAAAAAGACATGGCCCAATAAATCAATAGGTGAAATTTAAAAACTGAAATCGACATGTCTGTAATTGGACTGTATAACATCTCATTAATCCGCTAAAGGTCTAGATGGAATCATATTTGGGTACTCTTGGGCAATAGGCAAATACAAATTTAGGGACTTTACATTAGTGAGACCCACATGCTTTGTTACATTCCTAATGACAATGAAGCATTAGTGTGAAAATCACAAATAAAATAGAAATGAGTTTTAAAAAAAGTTAAATACATTAAGAATCTACTTAGCACAAATATATACTTTTGTTTAGCAGTTTTGGATGCTGTGACTAATATTCGGACTATACAGGTTCATTCACTAAAGTGAGAATTCAAAGTGAACTTTCAAATTTTAGGCCAAAGTAGCCAAACTGGAAAAATATCTCACCTTTTCCAATTTGTATAGTTTGGCCTGAATTTGGAAATTCACTGTGAATTCAAAATGTATTGAATAACCCCGATAGGGATCTAAGGCTAAACCTTTGCAATATTTGGTCTGCTGACAAGAATTCACTCAATAAATATTTTATTCCTACTTATTACGTATACATAGTGGGCATTGGAAGAAATCCCTATCTGTACTTTAAAAATGATATATAAACTGTATGGGTACATGTAAATAGAAATAGATATGTTACAGTGGAACTAACATATAGAAACGGTTCTAGAAAGCTCTGTCACAAACACGGAATCTTGGAAAGGCCAAGGTCATGAAAGGGTTAAACCCCTTTACTCTGTGTTAGCTGCAGCTTTATTCCTCTATCCTTGCATTGTGACTTCATTAATTATCTGCTTTGTGCAGCAGTTATGATGTCATGATGCTACAGCTGACATCACACCAGGTCTGTCCTTTTCACTTCATTCATTCAGAACGTTCGAGGCAGACAGTGAAGCCATGAAGACTGTTCTGTTTTTTCTTTTCTTTTCATTATTAATTTCATCCTCTGGATATCTGAGACCATCGATTCTAGAAGTAAGTATACCCTACACCAGTGATGGCGAACCTTTTTGAGCCCGAGTGCCCAAACCGCAATACATGCCAACTTTTTTTCCCTCAAAGTGCCAACACGGCAATTAAACCTGAATACTTAGGTTTAAGTTTATAAAAAACAACTCGTACATTTGACCGAACTAATTAACAACTTTTGTTTTAAAAGAAGAACACAACAGAGAGTTGAATGATACACATTTTAAATAATGATATAAATAGATAAAATTAAGCTTATATTTATTAGTATCTCCAACAAATGCAATGCATACACACAGACTGCTGAACACATTCTCACACTGTCCGCTAAACACATACACACACTGTCCGCTAAAAATATACACACACCGTCCGCTAAATACATACACACACCGTCCGCTAAATACATACACACACTGTCCGCTAAATACATACACACACCGTCCGCTAAACACATACACACACACCGTCCGCTAAACACATACACACCGTCCGCTAAACACATACACACACTGTCCGCTAAATACATACACACACTGTCCGCTAAATACATACACACACACAGTCCACTAAATACATACACACACACACACACCGTCCGCTAAATACATACATACACACACACACACACCGTCCGCTAAATACATACACACACACACTCCGTCCGCTAAATACATACACACACACACCGTCCGCTAAATACACACTCACCATCCGCTAAATACAAAAACACACAGTCCGCAAAATACACACACAGTCCGCTGAGTACACATACAGACAGACTGCTGAATACACACACATACTGCATTGGGGTGCAGTGTATGTGTTTGTGTGTAAGGATGTGGAGTGTTGTGTATGTGTGGGGGTGCTATGTGTGTGGGCGGGTACGGTTGCTGTGTGTAGGGGGTACGGGTGCTGTGTGGGGGGTAGGGGCGCTGTAGGGGTAAAGGGTGCTGTAGGGGTAAGGGGTGCTGTGGGTGGTAGGGGTGTTTCAGGGGTAAAGGGTGCTGTGGGTGGTAGGGGTGCTGTGGGGGTAAGGGGTGCTGTGGGGGTAAGGGTGCTGTGGGGGTAAGGGTGCTGTGGGGGTAAGGGGTGCTGTGGGTGGTAGGGGTGCTGTGGGGGTAAGGGGTGCTGTGGGTGTTATGGGGGTAAGGGGTGCTGTGGGTGGTATGGGTGTTATGGGGGTAAGGGGTGCTGTGGGTGGTAGGGGTGCTGTGGGTGGTAGGGGTAAAAATACAAAACAAAAGATATATTAGTACTGTATCCCCCCCTCCCTTCCTCTTACCTTTGGTGAAGGGGGGGTGGGACACAGCCATCCCTGGTGGTCTAGTGGTAAGTTTGTTTCTGGCAGCTATGAAGCAGCTCCCCTGTCCTCCTGCGCGATGCTGTGTGGAGCGTTGCCATGGTAACGCGCGGCAACGCTCCACACAGCATCGCGCGGGAGGACAGGGTAGCTTCTTCCTAGAGCCCTCCCCTTGCCTCCCGACCCGGAAGCAGAGTAGGCCCCATGCCGTTTCGGGCAGGCAGGTGCCTACTCTGCAGACAGCCGGCGGACCCCTCTCCCGGCGACCTATGGCCGCGTGCCAACAGAGCAGGCCCGGCGTGCCACCTGTGGCACGCGTGCCATAGGTTCGCCATCACTGCCCTACACACAGATAGCTGAGATTTACACCATATTTGTAGAATAACTTAATTTCTAAAACCTGTCTTCTAACCTGAGATCTGGGTTTATACACCAGCCCTGTACACAGTGTATAATGTGGGCTGGGAGGAAATCTGTTCTAAATCTGACACTAAACTCTCCGCTCCCTGGCTGATCTATGATCTGATTGGGTGACGGCAACAAAGTATTAAGTCATATCTAGCAACGGGCATCACATGGAAAGGCCCAAATGAATTAACTCTATAGAATTTCTGGTAAAAGCACATATATTAATTAGTCATGGGCATGGTTCGTAAATACCTTTTAATGGCTCTAATATTACACGGCCTTTATACAAGTCATCCACCTACCCATGTATTCTTTCATTAAGGTTCATTACTTGATATGGATTTATAAATTACATATTTTTGTCTTGTTAGATACTTTGCCTTTGAGCTGAAAGCAGCCCAAATTAAGTGTTAGACTAGGACTCACCTAATAGATTTGCCACAATGTTGGCAGGCGAGCTAACACTTTATGGACATTCAGTTCTACTAAAAAGCTCTGTTTAAAAGTGAACATTGGGATTTGGGTAAATGTTCTCGTTTTGCTTTATTGATGCTGATTTTAGTAAAACAATATAATGATTGTATTATACGTTAATGAAGTGGGCATTAATAACAGGTCTTAACAACTTTAATTAATTTCCCTTGTTGTAGTACTGATCACAGTTTTTCAATTGGGACTGTACTATACTTACTTCATCACCAAGGAAGGTGTGATAATGGTATAAAACCCTTCCATAGACTTTGCACATAGTATATTGCAAATACCGTATCTATAAATTATTGTCTGAAAAACTAATTTTGCATCACAATTTGCATTAGAACTTTTTTTTTGTATAAGAACCTATTAACAACACACTGTAAGACACTTTCACTTCCATATTTTTTTAGTTCATGAAAACCAACTTCTGCCGGTGTGTCTACCTGGTGGTCGGAAGAATGCTCAGCCTGGTGATTGGCTGTGGAAGGAACCAGGAGCCGGTTGATAATGGAAGAAGACGTGTATGTCGAGCCGTAACCTGACTAAACTTTGGTGTTTAAAAGCTACTTATTGAGTAAGAATTTTAAGCTTCTAGGAATTGGGGCTAGATAATTCAGCAATGCATGGACCATTTTGGCAGAATAATGCTCAGAGAATGGTGAATATATTTGAATTACGGAGACATTGTACCTAATAAATTTCTCCACATGAAGATACACAGCCTTGTCACTGAACATGGATGGATCCAAGAGCCAGTTTAAGATGGGAAAAAGACACGTATGTGGAACCATCACCTGAGTAAACTTTGGGGTCTGGGTCTGGGGCTAATTAATTCAATCACACATGGACCATATTGGCTAAAGAACACTCACTAAAACATGTTTATGTGTGAATTGCAGAGTCATCAACCCAATAGATTTCTCCACATGAAGATACACAGCCTGAAGACTGACCATGGATGGACCATATTGGCTAAAGAACACTCAGTAAAACATGTTTATATTTGAATTGCAGAGACATCATACACAATAGCATTCTGCACTAAAAAAAAAAAAAATGAAAAAAAAAATATATATATATTATATATATTAAAAAAAAAAAAAATCCCAACCTGGAGACTGACCATGGATGGATCTGGGAGCCAGTGTGAGATGAAAGAAGACACATATACAGGGCCGGATTAACATAGGGGCTGATGGAGCTGCAGCTCCAGGCCCAGGCCCATGGAATAGGCCCATTGGTTTAAAAAAAAAAATATATTTTTTATTTTTTACATTTTTTTTTTTTTTTTACACACTACTGTTAGGGTTGCCAGGTATTTCTCATGTATTTCTTAGGGTTGCCAGGTATTTCTCAGAAGTATTTCTCACGTATTTGAGGCTGCCTAGCCGGTGCCGGTATTACAGTAATACCGGCAATACAAATGTCTGTCTCAGTATAAACATAGATTATTCTGAAATACCAGCGCCGGCCAATAGTGGTCGCTGTTTGTGTGGAGAGAGGCAGTGATAAGAAGTTACGGCATCTCCCTCCCTGCCTCTCTCTACTCACTGATCCGCGGGGAGCAGCTCTGCACAGAGAGTCCAGACAGCAGCTCCGAGACATGGGGACGCTGAGACATTGGGACACTGGGGAACATGGGGACCCTGAGCATGGACGTCCGCAGGAATTTTTTCAAGGGGGGGGGGGGGGCATAATTGTAATGACATCCATGCTTGGCCCCTTTTTGACAGTGTCATGAAAGGGAAGGAGCATAGTCATTTTCACATAAAGCAAGGATGAATAGCGTTTTCACAACTATGGTGTCAGGAATATATGTTTGTATTCCTGACACTATAGTGTTCCTTTCATCAAATTACAGGAACATTCTGGTCACCATAACAACTTTATCTAAATTAAAATGCTGTGATGCAAGGAGGCCCCTGGGTGCTCTTTCTTTGAAGTGGTGAAACCGCTCTCAAATGGTTTACCCCCAAAGGCTTCCTTCAGCTCCAGATCTCCAGGTCGCTCAGTGGTATTCGACTTCTGAAACAGAGTGTCAGGAAGTGCAGATTGACGTTGGGCATGGGTGCTGCTGATTGGCTAGAGTGGTCAGCTGACACTCTAAGCCAATCGCTAGTTCCCGATTCATAAAAATGTTTTACGTTTTTATGAATGGGGAGCTACTGATTGGCTTAGTGTGCTAGCTGACCCATCTAGCCAATCAGCGGCACCCCTACCCAGCGGCCCTCTGTGTTTCCTGACACTCAGTAAATAAAAGTGAACACATTAACACTGATATTGTTTGTTTTTACCTGGGAGATGAGAAGGTCCAAAGTTTCCCTGCCAGGCCCAGGTACCAACGCCTTATGATGTGGTGTGCAGAATGAAGTGCTCCAATCTCATTTTCTTCTCCTTCATTTGACACAGTCTTCTTTGTCTTCTGAGGCTCCTTCTGCTCCTTTACCTTTCTGCTACTTTCTGCTTATTTTGCGCCCTTCTGCTCCTTTCTCTTTCTGATCCCTTTCTGCTCCTTGATGGCTCTTCCTGCTCCTTGATGGCTCTTCCTGCTCCTTGATGGCCCTTCCTGCTCCTTGCAGACCCTTCCTGCTCCTTGCAGACCCTTCCTACTCCTTTCTGCCCCTTCCAGCTTCTTGCAGCCCCTTGCTGATCCTTTCTGTTCCTTCTGATTCTTCCTGCCCCTTCCTGCTCCTTGCTGCCCCTTCCTGCTGCTTGCAGACCCTTCCTGCTCCTTGCAGACCCTTCCTGCTCCTTGCAGACCCTTCCTACTCCTTTCTGCCCCTTGTTTAACCTTGCTGACCCTTCTTTATCCTTGCTGCCCCTTCCTACTCCTAGCAGACCCTTACTACTCCTTGCTGACCCCTCCTGCCCCTTGCAGACCCTTTCTACTCCTTGCTGCCTCTTCCTACTCCATGCTGCCCCTTCCTACTCCATGCTGCCCCTTCCTGCTCCTTGCAGACCCTTCCTGCTCCTTGCAGACCCTTCCTGCTCTCTCTTCCTACTCCTTGCTGCCTCTTCATGCTCCTTGCTGCCCCTTCCTGCTCCTTGCTGCCTTTTCCTACTCCTTGCTGCCTCTTCCTACTCCTTGCTGACCCCTCTTGCTCCTTGCAGACACTTCCTACTCCTTGGTGACCCCTCCTGCTCCTTGCAGACCGTCCCTACCCCTTCCTGCTGCCCCTTCCTATTCCTTGCTGACCCCTCCTGCCTCTTGCAGACCCTTTCTACTCCTTGCTGAGCCCTTCCTGCTTCTTGCTGCCCCTTTCTATTCTTTGCTGACCCCTCCTGCCCCTTGCAGAACCTTTCTACTCCTTCTACTTTACCTTCCTCTATTCGGTCTCCCCCACCCCCCATCCCTCACTTACCTGCTCTGTAGGCTGCCTCTGTGCTGCTCCCCTGCGGTTTCAGTCATGAGAGAGAGGCAGGGATACGCTGTAGCTTCCTGCCTTTCTCCATTCACAGCGCCACCTACTGGCCAGCGCTGGTATTGCACTGTATTCCCACACTAAAACGAAAAATAGCAGCACAAGCTGAAAAATACGGGGGGGGGGGGGGTAGTACCCCCTTTACCCCCCCATTCAGATGCCCATGACCCTGAGACACTAGGGACACAGTGGCCCCATGTCTCCCAGTGGCCCCTAGACTGTGTCCCCATGTCTCCCAGCCACTGTCCCTAGTGTCTCAGTGGCACCATGTCTCCCAGTGTCCCCATGTCTCTAAGTGTCCCCTAGTGTCCTAGTGACATCAGGACACTGGGAGACATGAGGACACAGACTCTAAGGGACACTGGGAGACATGGGGATACAAACACTAGGGGACACTGAGCGACATGGGGACACTGAGAGGCTTGGAGACACAGGGAGACATGGGGACACTGGGCGACTTTGAGACATAGGAGACATGGCAGTGTCCCCATGTCTCCCAGCCAGTGTCCCTAGTATTTCAGTAACCCCATGTGTCCCTGGTGTCTCTCAGTGTCTGTAGTGTGCCAGTGTCCCTAGTGTCTCAGTGTTCCCTAGACTCCCAAAGTCCCCTAGTCTCCCAATGTCTCTGTGTCCCCATGTCTCCTAGTGTCTCAGTGTCCCCTAGTATAAAAGAAAAAATCTCAGGCACTCACTGTGATAGATTAAGGCAGGTTTATTGGACACCGCAACGTTTCGACCTGTACCCAGGTCTTTATCAAGTCTCCAATGTCCCCTATGTATCAGTGTCCCCTATGTATCAGTGTCTCAGTGCCCCATGTCTCTCAGTGCCCATAGTGTCTCTGTGCCCGTAGTGTCTCTGTGCCCGTAGTGTCTCTGTGTCCCCTAGTATAAAAGAAAAAAATCTCAGGCACTCACTGTGATAGCTTTAAGCAGGTTTATTGGACACCGCAACACCGCAACAGTGTCTCAGTGCCCCATGTCTCCCCGTGTCTGTCACCCAGTGTCCCCAAGAGTCTCAGATTTCCCAGGTCTCCCAGTGTTCCCTAGTATCTGTGTCCCCATGTCTCCCAGTGTCCCAATGTCTCTCAATGTCCCCTAGTGACATGGGGACACTGGGAGACATGAGGACACAAACACTAAGGGACTGGGAGACATAGGGACATTCCCCCTTTTTGTGTATGTTTGCCCTTTCGGCCGTTCTGGTTATGTGATTTGTGTCAGTAGCCCACCCTTTTACCGCATCCATAGACTTCCTGCTTTACTGGACACTGCTGTTAGGGGATATGGGTTTACTTGAAAGATGAAGGCATGAGATTAGCAAAGGGTATGTGTTTTCTCATAGTTGCATCCTATATGTTTCCCTACAGCATCATCTCCATCAGATACATGACGCTTAGGAGGTAGGACTGTTTTAGTGTTTTTGGTCAATAAGATTTTGTAATTAGGCCCATCATAATTATCAGCACCAGGCCCACTGGGCTCTTAATCCGGCCCTGCACATATATATAGCTGGGTAAGAGTTTGACAATTTTACATTTTGGGCCAATCAGAGCTGGCGCTGAGGGACCTCAGTGCTGGAATAAGGTAATTGGTTAAAGGGTTATTTAACCCTTACATTGCCACAAGGGGCTGGGGGGTGGGGGGGGTGCAGAGGGATACTATAGTGTTAGGAGTAAAGCTTTGTATTCCTAACACTATAATGTTCCTTTAACATATTCTGCAATGGAAATAAAACATACAAGGAAATGAAACCAATCAAAATCTGGTATTGAGGAAACACGTAAAGATACGAAGGCCGTTCTTGATCTAGCTTACAGAATACAGTGAGTGGATTTAGTTACAAATGGCAACGTGCAGTATATTCTGATGGTGAGACATATACCGGGAGTTTTAAAGGGACACTATAGTCTCCAGAACAACTTCAGCTTAATGCAGTTGTTCTGGTGAGTATAATCCTTCCCTGCAGGCATTTTCATGTAAACACTGCCTTTTCAGAGACGCTAAACTTTCCTCTTAGAGATGCACTGATTCAATGCAGCTCTATGAGGAGGTACTGACTGGCCCACCTCCTTACTAATTTCAGCCAATCCAATGCTTTCCCTACTGAAAATCATTGGATTGGCTAAAATCATAAATTCTAGCGCAGAACGGAAATGAGTGAAGATTTATTATTTTATAGGGGGGGCTAATGGGGGTGCAGAGGGGCAAGCCACTTAAATGGTGGTTTTAACACTATAGGGTCAGGAATACAGGTTTGTGTTTCCGACCCTAAAGTGTTTCTTTAAATGAGACTTTAAAAAATAGAAACATGTTTTGCTTTGTCAGAATGGGAGTTGGCTCTACTTACTTTCGAAAAATGATTGCTTTTATCCAAACTGTATATCTATATTATGGGTGTGTTTTAATAGTGTGGATTTCTTACTAAAAGTCTCAGTGGTATCTCCATTATAGAAGCAAGTGTGACTTTATACTTTTTTTTTTTACTTCAGACAATGTACCATCAGATGTCCTTCAAGAAGCCAAGGTCTATTTGTTTAATGATAAATGTTGTAACGGCCCAAACTGTAAAAAAAAAAATATATATATATATTAACGGTGATTTGGACTATTGAGATTTTTTTCCTGGGGAAGGGGAAAAGGGAGGACTTTGCCTTTTGTATCTAACTGTATGATATCAGTTCTACCTTTTCCCCTCCCCTGGCTAATGGTAGCCTGGATTAGCTGTTGAGGTAACTGGGCATGTCGAGATCTTGGAACGTTGTAGGAAATTGCTCCATCTGAGGATAAATCTCAGACATGCTCAGTCTGCTCCTAGAAAGGTTTTCTAACATCACCTATTCACTTTTCTTTGGGATGTCTGAGCCTGTACACCGTAGAAGAAAGGCGTTGCTATCATCAGGGGATCATGATAACAGCATAGACATGAAATAAAGCAAACAGTGTACTCCACTCCCACCAACTGCCTTTTGTGGAGGAGGGACTACTCCCTGAACTTTGAGTGTCAGAGTTACTGTCCACATCACTGCATATAAAGATTGAGAGTATATGTTGAGCGTATATGTATGTAACCTGTACTTGAATTGATGATCCAAGATTCTTGATCCTCGGAGAAATCAGATTGTTATTATGAAGTCAAGAAGGATTTTTCCCCCAATTTTTTATGGCAAAATTGGTTTAAATTGGATGTTTGATTTCTTTTGGATCAACAGCATATAAAGCTGTGTTTTCAGGGTTGAAGTTCAATAACTTAATTGAATTATGCAAAAGTAGAATATCAGACAGCCCAAGTCAAAGTCTTCATAATAAGACCTCAAATCTAGTCCAAAGGTTCTTTTGGTCCCTAGTTTCTCGGGTGGGAGGGGAGGGGGGGCATCCGCCCTGGTGCTCCCCCCTTGGTTTTGCCACCAGTAGCAGCTTGTAGGGCCGGCCACGGGCGCATGGTGTGGCGGCTGACTTCATCTGGGCTGCTTCTGCGTTCCCTGTTCACTAAGTACCAGGGCGGGGTAAGTGGGGGCCTTCAGAGCGCGGCTAATCCTTGCCTGGGTCTGCTGGTGGAGACTGCAGTGTGGTTACATGGATGGTGAGAGGGATGGGGTGGTAGCTCATGCTGCTTGTGAGACAAAGAAAGGCTCAAGGAAATGCCTAGCCTAGTGATGGTAGGAGGAGATGGGTTGCCTTATAGTGATGGTAGGAGGAGATGGGTTGTCTTATAGTGATGGGAGTGGGGCTTGTGCATAATGGTGGTGGGAGAGAGATGGGAGATTGATCATGAGCTGCCATCAGATATTGTAGTGTCTTTTATAAAACCACTGACAGATACACCCTCAACACAATCTCCAAGACATACCGACATATATACTCCTACATTCCCTCACATACACACACTCTGCTAAACTGACATGCATACTCACAAACATATACACACTGTGAGACAAATACATATAAACACACTACCATGCACACATATACACACTGCCATGCCACAAACAGAGATACACTCCAAAAGCACACACAGTCAGCACACCACGCAGATACACACTGTCAAATACACACTGCCAGACACGCACAGTTACCCCACTGATGGCAGCCCTGGAGATGCCTAATGGAGATGTAAGAGAGTGGGTCTGATGTCTACTGGTGATAGGAGGGGGTGGGTGATGTTTAATGGTAAATGAAGATCGGAGAGGGTGGGGGTGATGCCCAATGGTGATTGTTATCAACATAAGCATCACTCCCTCCCTTTCCCATCACCATTAGTCATCGCTCTCTCTCATCATTATTCATCAGTACTCTCCCTCTCACATCACTATTGGCCATCACCAACTCCCTCTCCCACCATCATTAAAGGGTCATTGTAAACACCATCACAACTTTGCATCATTGCAAAGTCGATGGTTAATAGAGTATTCTGTACTTGCTCTCAGGTGTGTGAGTGGCTTAGAACTACAGTGATTTGTAAAAATCACACAGCTATAAGCCGGATCCTCAGAACTATCTACAGAAACACAGGTAATGGATTCACAACTCCAGCAATTAAATAAAGAAGGAGTTTATTACTCCAGCACGTGAACTCGGCAACATTTCAACCCATGGAAAAGATGTCTGTCAAGTCAGACTTGGCAAACACTTCTTCTGTGTGTCGAAACGTTGCTGGGTCCACGTGCTGGTGAATGAACTCCTTCTTTATTTAATTGCTGGTGTTGCGACTCCATTACTTGCTTCCTCCTAACCATCACTACTTGTGTGCAGGCGCTCCTTATTTGTTTTTTTCCTTAGAACTGTCAGACAACATTGATATCTGTAAACTGGAATTGAGAGTTCCAGCTGTCTGATATCAATTTCTTCCCCATCGCCACACGCACAACTTGGACTGAGCTCTCTCTCCTTCTGAGAGATTGAGAGCAGAGCTGTAGACCATACATAAAAATCACCCATCTATAAGCCGGTCCCTCAGAGCTGCCAGTCGCCAGCTGGTACTCTAATTCCGGCCGCCTGATATCAAATTTGTCCATATTGGGCATATATAGACTTAGCTCTGTCTCCTACCCAGAGATTGGGCCCACCCGTGCACTGCACATGCTCAGGCCATGGCTCAGCCAATCGCTGCATGCAGCAATCATAATGAAGGTGGGAGAGGGATGAGGTGATCTGGGCTGCCATCAGAGTGTATACAACATCACTGACTGGACTCTCCTGGACACATTCTCCTAGACACATCATGCATACATAACTTCCCACATACACATACATACTCGCAGACACACACAAGCAGAGCTGCACACTGTGAGACACACACAAATACACACTGTGACACATTCACAAAAACACAATGTGATACAAATACACACTAAAATACTGCCATACACACAAACTCACACAGACATGAACTATGACAGACGCACATTCTGATACACACTGCCAGACAGATACACACTAACAGACACACCCATACAGAAACACACTGTCAGACAGATACACACTCATACAGAAACACACAGATACGCTCCTGATGGCAGCCCTGGAGATGCCTAATGAAGGTGTGAAAGTGGGAAAGTGATGCCTATTGGTGATGTCTAATGGTGATGAGAGAATGCAGGGGTAATGTGTATTACCCCTTCCCTTTCTCACCATCATTAGGCATCACCACCCCCTCTTACATCACTACTGGTCATTACCAACTTCTTCTCCCACCACCATTAAAGGGTCAGTCTAAGCACCATCACAACTTTGCATCATTGCAGTGTTAATGGTGAATAGATTACCCTGAACTTGCTCTCAGCTCTTTCACTAATTTAGAACTGCAGAGATTTGTAAAAATCAAAAAGTTATAAGCTGGCCCCTCAGAGCTGTCAATCAGCAGTTTGTACTCCTAGTTCCAACTTCCTTATTTCAATTTTGTCCACATTGTGCATGTGGCTTGCTTATGTCGCTTTCAGAATTCGGACTGAGCTCTGTCTTCTTCCCAGAGATTGAGAGCTAACTTGCCATGCACAGACTATGGCTCAGCCAATTGCTGCACTTAGTAATCTTAATGAAAGCGGGAGAAGGATGAGATGATCAGGACTGACATCAGAATGAATACAACACCACTGATTGGGACACTTTCTCCCAGACACATAGATATATAGCCTCCCATGTACACACACACACACACTTACATATATATTAACAGGCACACAAATACAGTTACGCAATGTGAGACACACACATGTACACACTGTGAGATGCACAGAAATACACACTGTGAGACACATGCAACCACAAATGCATATTGCAACGCACAGAGATACACACTGCCACATCACACACAGATACACAGACTTACATAAAGACAGACACTGCCAGACACACATATATATATAAATACTGGCATATACACACTATTACACACACATACACACAGCCAGAGACACACCCATACAGACACACCCAGACACAGGAGATGTCTAATTAAACTGTGAGAGAGAGGGTCTGATGTCAGATCGTGATGGAAGAAAGGAGGGGTGATGTCTAATAGTGATCAGAGAGGCTGGGGGTGATGCCTATTGGAGAGTATTGTCAACATACGTATCAACGTCTTCTCCGACCACCATTAGACTTCACTCTCTCCCATCATCATTAATCAATACCCCTCTCTCTCACTACTGACCATCACCAACTTCCTCTCCCACCGTCATTAATGGATCACAACTTTCCATCATTGCAATATTGATGGTGCATAGAGTCTATCTCTGTGAGTGGCTTATATCTGCAATAAGCCAGCCCCACAGATCTGTCAGTTGCAGCAATTGGAATTCTCAATACTGGCCGTCTGATATCATTGTACTCTACATTGTGCATATGGCATGTACGAGCCGCAAGCACGTAGAGTGTATGTATGAGCTGCAAGCAGAACTTGGACTAAGCTCTCATTACAGTGTTTGGAAGTGAGAAGAAACATGTCCTAACATGTACATTGTACTTTGCATCAAAACTATCTTATCTTGTTGAAGTAGTTCTGGTGCAGGGACTCACCTTCCTTGTCAGTTTTCAGGTCTTATCTTTCGAGATTTGGAGTATGAAGCTCCACCTTCCACTGGCTGTTTGATTGACATCCTGATAAGGAAGATCAAGTTTGACCAATTTGTGTCTGTGACATCCATACGACACACAGAACTTGAACTGTGATCTCTCTCCTCTGCCAAGATGTGTGCACACAGCCCAATTCATTAAACAGTGAGCTGGGATGTGTATAAACTGATAGCAATGGTGGTATGGCCGCTATCTGTATACAGAATAGTTCTGAAAATCATATGTGATGTTTGGAACTGATAATATTCTTATCCCATATTCCCAGGCTGGGTATAGTCCAAAATGAGATGCTCCTGATTGGAGCCTCTTCCTGCTCAAAGTCCAGTCTGTAACTGCAGTCAGTCCCACTAAACCGAGCCTATGCCGGGATCGTTCATGGTTAGTATTGCTTTTATTTAAATTTATTATAATAATGAATTATTTTGGAGTTTATTTTTACAATAATAAAAGTTGGGGTATGTGGGGATATTTATGGGATAATAATAGTAAACAGATGAGAATTGCCCACGATTTTCAATTCTCAGATCCTTAATCGTTATCGTGTTAAATGAAATGTATAACCATATACCGGTAATTAAAAATCACAAATTGTTATAAAAATAGATATTTATTTCTTAACAATTTAAATAATAATGATGAGTAACATGCATGATAATAATCAATGGAATTCGAGTATAACAATATGCAATACAATATGGCAATAATCAATGAATATTCAGTATAAAACAATATATGCAATACAATAGGCCATTTACTTCCTGGTAATATAAACGCCTCTACAGCACTTAGCTGTCAGGACAATTTATGATAGGCTTTACAGGGAGAAAGAATGTGAGTTTCACACTGAGCTGCAGTGTAGGGCAATAGCACTTAGCTAGCAGATAGAAATAACCCTTTCAATGCTGGTTAAACCTCTTCTAGGGATTTAAGATCTATTCCTATGTAATATTAAATAAAAATAATATTTAAATAGTCATCAACCATTTCAACATTTCCTTGCATCCAATGAGAAAATCTCCTATGTTCTATAAGCTGATATTTTAATTAATTTGTCTAAACAGATATTTTATCTTATTTTAGAGCCAATCAATACAGCTGGATAAATGGTCATGATATGCTATCGTGATATTAATCACACAAATACATTAATGATTATATTGATCCCAGCTGCAGATAGGATGCTATAACCATATATATATTCTTTAATAATTAAGATTTCTGAATATGAAATCAAACATGATTTATCCAGTCATATATCATGCTATTAATTTTAATTAATTTAAATTAATTAATTAAATGCCTGTATATTTACCAGTTATGTAGATATTTTCTCATCAGATATTCCCAGGTAGCTAAGTGGTTCTCTGCATGAAGTGTGAGAGTTTCTTGGTTACTCTCGTCACCCGATTCTGCCTGGATCTCTCTGAATCCCCAGAGTGTCGTAATGTGTCTCTCTTCAATCTTTGAATCTCTCTCCCCTTGTCTTAACTTTTTAAAGGGAAAAATTCCTTAGGTGATAGCCAATCACAAATGTGGGGTGTGGTTGCCTTCTAGGTAACCATTTTAATATTCGAACTCAAGAGGGCAGCCTTGTTCCACTACACATACCTATCCAGGAAAGAGTTAACTTTTCCTGGTGGCTATTTTTGACGTCATTTACGTTATCTTTATGTATTCAATAACTCAATCTTCAGTCAGATCAAAGGGTCTTTCTCAGTTTTGTCCAGACTATGCGTCTGCAAATTCTGCTGTAATTCCTAAAATTGATAGTTTGTGAACTAAGTTTCACCTTAAACTATAATGGGACGTTGTACAATATCGAAAGTAAAATGTAATTATTTAATCTCCTCTGTCACCTAAGTCTGGGAATAGAATTTATACAGTCTGTCCATCCCCCGTTCTCAATGTCTTATCTCTTTGTTGCTTATATACACATTCCATTCAGCTTGGGCAAAGCAGTCAGTCAAAGAGAAAGGATAGAAATTTTTGTGTCTCTTTGTTAACTTGAGATACAAAATGGAGTCTGGTCTGTTTGGCAATGACTTCAGAATATGCACTTTGTATTTCTATCATAGCACAAAATGTCTGCCGATATAAATACCCTGACATAACCCCCCTTTAGTGCCTGTCATAGCCAAATAATTTAGCTAATGAGTAGGCACTATGGAAGTCACAAGACATAGTGTGCAATCACATAATTTCTGACATAGGCTCATGCGTGGAATGAACATGTTCGTATGCTTTTGTACCTGTAAGTGTTTTGAACTTTATGCTTAGTACAATCAACCATAATATCATTATTATCATAACACACTCAATAACAATCTTAACATGGATGAACCAGTCAACACGATCAATAAGGTCAGTATCTAACTCAGAGTATTTAAATGTGTCCACAGAAATGTTATCTTTCTTGATCGACATT
Source organism: Pelobates fuscus (assembly GCF_036172605.1). Lineage (NCBI taxonomy): Eukaryota > Metazoa > Chordata > Amphibia > Anura > Pelobatidae > Pelobates > Pelobates fuscus. The sequence continues at coordinate 99,093,245 of NC_086319.1, read as the reverse complement.
TGGATAGTGTGGTTGGGCTTATGGTCCAGCAATAACTTTAGATTAGGATCTAGAGGGATATCTAGATTCTGGAAGGGATCCACCATCTCAATAGCACTTTCGAGGACGTCAGTGTACACTGGGTATAGCGTAACGTCACCGATGGTGATACGAGAGTCGTGGGGTACCTTGATCAATGATACAGGTGCTGGTAAGGCAATTACTTTATTAGTCACCTGGTCCCTGCGAAAAACACTCATGTTTTTAAGACACGTGCTTACCAACCATTTATCTTTTACTAAGATAGCATGTACTAACGCATTACTGTCGGTTTTTGACATAGTCACTTGACATGTTTCAGAGCCATGTTTAAGGTACTCGATTCCGCACAAAGCATTGGTAGAATCGTACACAAAAGGTTTTCCATCACATTGGAAATTATTGTCTTTGAATTTTTCACAGTCATTCAAAATGGGTATTGAATACCAATCTGGTATCCACGGTTGAAAAGCCAAAACGTCTGGGGTTTGGACTTTTACATGGATATTTTCCTTCCATGTACCAACGTTGTAGATTGTTTTCATTTGAAAAATGTTTTTGGGAGTTACATATGGTATGGCCAATAAAAAGCAAATCTCCATACGTTCCGGATCAATTAAGAGAGGTATAGCGCTTCCCATCTCAAAGGCCAGATTTAATTGCATAGGCTCAATTGTTTCTCCATCCACATTGGCGAGCATCGCATGAACAATATCTTTGGATACAAAATACAGAGGTATGCGTCCCCCTGCCAATTCGGTCATTCCAGTTTGCACTTCGTCGAGAAAAGCAAGTGTGTGGAACAATATTGGGTCATGCAGAAATAGAAGTTCACGCTTAAATAAGTCATGACTTTGGTGCAACTCAGTGGATTTGGCAATTAACTCCGAATGCAAATTTGTTGTAACAACTGTGTCTTCCACAATAGTTAACACGTCTTGGAGAAGTGTTCTTTGCTCTTTTATCACCTGATGAATATCGTTAATGTGTTGCTTTAGCGCATAGATTTCCATATCCAGCTTTTGGACAGTAATAGAGTTGGCTGCAGACATTCCAGTTGCGACAACTGCACCGACAGTGGCACAAACTAATGCAACAATTATAGCGGTGAGGAACCTTTTGGGTCGGTTGCTCATCGAAATAGAACTGGATACAAATGGTTTCCGGGCTTGCTCCAAGATGTTTCGCACACGGTCCTGTGCTCTTTGGAGCTGCATCTGGTACCAAGTCTGTAACTCAGGAAGCTGCATCGATGAAATGTTGTACGCCTTCTCGATGGAAATCTTGGGGTCCAAGCTGACGAACACACGTCGGGTAAGGATCCTCTTCTCTGTTAAGATGAACCCTGGTGTCTCTTGAATCAGGATGCCGGAGGATGGTCCCATCTCTGCGATCGGGTCGGTCCGTAGCTCTTGGCACAGGAGCAGTACGATCCAGAAACACGCCACATCCTTCTTGGACATCTTTCGACAGTCACGGATCAGGAACTCGTTTCAGACTTATCTACTAATGATTCAAGGTTTGTTAAGTATACAAACTTATAACAGTGTGACATCACTTGGCCTAGGACAACACATTATTACGATTCATCAACATATGTATTCTCTCTAATTCTATTTTTATAACTTCATCCCTCACTACATTTATTACTGACTCCTCAGCAATATGCCTATAGCAGTTAAACAAGCTATTAACCTGCTTAGAAAATGTAGTTATTGGATGGCAAGGAAATGGTTAATGACATGAACATACATGAGATCATGGCACATCACAACATTGCACATCATCCGATACCACGTGAATCAAGCATTCATCCAGGTTAGTCGTTCACCCTTCTGCATCTGAATCCACACCTATAATCCTTAATTGAGATTTAGGATGACAAGCACGCAACTGGTTAATGTGAACCCACTTTTCAGTAAAATCGCCATCCTTAGGAATTTTTATTTTGTACGCTACTGGGGAAATTTTGTCAATGATGACATATGGCCCTTTCCAAGAAGGTAAAAATTTCTTTTCCTTGACTTGATTTCGCGCAAAATTATACAGATAGACTTGATCTGTTATCTCATATTCCTTTTTCGTGGTTTTTAAATCGTAATAGGTCTTAACCCCTGTCGCTGCTTTTTCTAGATTCTTTTGGGCAAAAGCAAACGCATGCTGTAAATGCTTGCGCAAATCTTCAATATACTGATGCGTAGTGGCAGCATTGATCAAATTATGATCCGAAGTACGATATAGTAAATGCTGTGGTAAAACCATCTTTCTTCCTGTCATCAATTCAAAAGGTGACAATTTGGTAGCAGTGCTAGGTGTAGCTCTAATCGCCATTAAAACTAGGGGCAATTTAATGTCCCAGTCTTTACCAGACTCCTTAACGTACTTTTTCAGAATATTAACGATAGACTGGTTATATCGCTCTACCCCACCGCTAGACGCAGCGCGGTATGCAATATGTAGCTTTCGTTTAACACCTAGAATATTCCACATCTTAGCCATTACTTCGCTGGTAAAATGACTACCTCTGTCTGACTCAATTCTTTGAGGCAGACCGAACCTGGAAAAGACATGGTTAATCAACAAAGTGGCGCACACGGTACTCGTGTTCTCTTTACAAGGCAAACATTCTATCCACTTTGTGTACATACATGTAACGGTTAACATGTATTTGTTACCTCTTGAAGATCTTGTTACAGGACCTATAAAGTCAATTTGGATATCAGACCAGGGTAATGACACCCCCCTCTTCTGAAGTGGTGCACGATGGGTTGGACCATGGGGTTGATATTGCGGACAAATCAAGCATCCCTGACAGTATGTCTTAACATCTCTTAACATGTGTGGCCAATATGCATAATCACGCAATATCTCATATGTGATCTTATCACCACGATGCCCAGATGTAGGTGCGTCATGTGCGTGTTGGAGCATTAACCCTCGGTATACAGTTGGGACTACCCATTGTTGAATACCATGTTTAGAAGTTCTGACCAGCAACCCATCCATGATACTAAATTGGACTTTATATCTCATCAAGATTCGTAAATCTTCATTATCTTTGCAATCCTCATCTGTGATGGGATTGACAGTAGGGTCTTCTATATGTTTATAGAATATGCCTATGACAGGATCATTCTTCTGACTGGTAATCAGGTCCTCACTAGGAGCTTCTTGACTCCATTGCACGACATTTAAGTCGGCATTATCTCTAGCCTGTCGTCTAGTTATGGCTTCAACATGAATTGAACCCATAAGATCATCAATATTTAGGGTTTCACCATCGATGGCTGCTTGTTTTGCCAGTGAATCGGCTAAGTCATTACCATCCTTGTCAATACCTTCTATCTTAGAATGGCCTTTGGTTTTCTTCCAATATATGGTTAAACCATGTTCCTTAACCAACTCATCGATTTTGCAAAACAATTTCCCATGTTTAACAGGTTTGTTATTGCTTTTCAGCATTTGGTTACGTTTCCAGCTAGGCAGATATTCGACGAAACTGTTGCGAACATAGTTGGAATCAGTTATAATAACAAATTCTTTGATACTATATTCTATTGCCATTTGAAAGGTCTTATATACTGCACAGAGTTCGGCTATCTGACTGCTTTTGGGACCAATATTGTATCCTATAGATACATTGGGATAATCACCTATCCAGGCGATTCCGATACCTGCAACTAACTTCCGTTCCGCACCAGCGACGTGGTGATATGAACAACCATCAATGTATACCCACGGTAGTGGTCGACAGTATTCCTCGTCATAAACTTTATAAGGGGATAGCAATTGCTCTTCTAGGAAGTCATCTGCGGTGTCATTATCATCCAGAGATGGAGCAGTACAGTCATGTAATTCTGCTAAACCTTGGGCAACTGGGCTTCTCTTATTATGTTTATAACGGACTTCTAACGGCCATCCCTGTAAGGATAGAGTCCATGCAGTAATTCGACTGTTAGAGAGATTACCGTCTCTAATTCTTTCACTCTGCAGATACTGTAGAGGTTGGTGAGCTGTTTCTACAATTATTTTCTCACCTTGGATATAGCTACGAAAATTTTGTAGTGCCCAGACAGTCGACAATAACGCCTTCTCACACGTGTTGAATTTAACTTCAACAGGTGACAAAGTCTTGCTAGCATATGCAATAACTTTGTTTAAACTGTCCTGCTTCTGGTACAGAACAGCACTTATGCTTAAATCGGTATAACCTGTCTCCAGATAGAAGGGTTTACCCCCCTCTGGGTATGCTAAACAGGGTGCCTGAGTGAGCTTCCTCCTCAGTTCACTTACCGCTAGGTCCTGAGGCTCCCCCCAGTTTCAGGTAGTTTCCTTTTTAAGCAGGTGTAAGAGTGGTTTCGTTATTTCTGCATAGTTATCTATGAACTTACGGGAGTAGTTAGTCATACCAAGGAACGATCTTAATTCCCTGATGTTTGAAGGTGTTTTAGCCTTCAGTACGGCTTCAACCTTCTTCCTCTGGGGATTTAATCCTTCAGAGGTTACCTCATGTCCGAGGAAATTGACATGGGTGCGACACCATTGCGCCTTTTGTAAAGACAGTTTAATCCCTGCCTCTCTTAGCTGAGTGAGAACATGTCTAATCTCTATGATATGCTTATCAAAGGAAGTGCTTTTCAGCAAGACATCGTCGACATATGATAACGTTCCTCTCTCGAGTGCATCAGGCATAGCTTTATGCATGAACACAGCGAATTCATGACCAGAGTTTATGTAACCGAAAGGCATACGGGTCCAGGTATACTGCTGCTTTCCAAATGTGAAGGCCAATTTGTATTGGTCTTCATTATGGACTGGTACAGTCCAATATCCCTGCGCACAGTCAATGGCAGTGAATATTTTGGATCCCTGCATTTGTACCAAACATTGGTCTATGTATGGCACTGGCCAACCAGACATATAGACACGTTTATTTAGCTGTCGTAAGTCAGCGCATAAACGCCACTGTCCATTAGGTTTCAGAATCCCCAAGATCGGATTATTATACGAACTGTGCACTGGACGTATAATGCCCCTTTCCTTTAAATTCTGAATGATGTCTTGTAGACCATCGTATGACGCTAATGGGAGTCTATATTGTTTGATAAATACAGGTGGTAAATTTGGATCAGTTTGTATTCTGGCTACGTGGAGGTTAGTTAACCCACAGTCGTAGGAATCTTTGGCAAAAATATCTTGGAATTCCAAAAGGATTTCCTTTAGCTGTTGCCGCTCAGCATCGTTGGAGCAACCGTCAGCTAAAGATATTTGCTCTTCTAGCCTTTCCTGAAATCCTGGAAAGATTTCAGGATGGCCTATCTCATAAGCTTCTTCAAGCCTAGAAGTTAGGTCAGTTCGGTGTTGACTTACCTTTTCTCTTTGGTCGTGATACTCTTGTGATTCCTGCTCATTGAGCGGATGATCGAAGGTGATTGATGCTTCTTCGATTTTACACGAGCCGTCTTCGACGTTGAAGGGATATGCAGATAGGATAGTGAATAATCCTTCTGGGGAGGAATGGAATATTTGATCGACAATTTCGTCCTCAGTTAAGTATTCTTCAGGGATGAGGCCTATAATTTGGTTTTGGAAACCAAATGTATAGTACTCAGCATTCAATGCTAGACCTAATAATGTTCCTTTTGGTAAAGTAACACTATTGGGTGTAACATTGTTGACCATTATATAGGTGGAATTCTTACCAATACTTACCATTGGTGTATGTGTTACCACCATCCCTAATTGTTGTATCCTGTTGGATAAACAGATTAGGGCATCAGAGTTTTCTAATCTCTGACCCTCCTTGACCTGTAGGGGTAAAAGAAAATCACTTGTCCCTTGTGGAATGGTTATGTCATCAGGTACTTGGATACTTACCGCATATGGGAGTATTTGTCCTGATTTCAGGGCGTTTTCCTCGTGTAGGTATCCACAAGGATTGCCTTTTAACCTTGTCCACAAGTTGGAATTAATCAGGTCAAGGTGTATGGCAAAGCGATGTATGACATCATTGCCAATGTAAACCTGAGAGCGAGGTTCATCTATCACTAGGAATAAATGTTTAACTGTCTTATTCCCAATGGAAATAGATAGTAAACATTTTGCTATCACATTGTGACTCTCTGATTCGCCATCCAGGTTCTGGATCCACCTGTCATGTGGGGAAGCGTACCTGATCATTTTAGGATTAGCGATCTGCTTTAACAGACTTCTGCTAATATAGCTGTTCTCACTCTTTAAGTCCAGCTTTGCATTCCTACTTCTTCCTAAGTCATTTATTTGAATAGGAAAGAACAAGTTGTTATTAACCCTTTCAATTCTGGCAAGGAATTGAGCATGACCTGCCAGATCTACAGATTCAACATAGTCCCTGTGGAGAGAAATGGTTAAAACATCACCTTCCAGAGAGACATTCTGGATTCTCTCTGGAGCAATTCTTACGGAATGCTCATCTACAGGTGCGATTGCGTCATTCACCTGCAGGATAGTCACGTCAGGTGACTGACTATTCCTAAAATGTACCTCTATTGAGTCAGGTCTTTCTACTATCACATGGCAGTTACGATCAGATTGTACATGTGATTTCTCATAGGTTATAGGAACCTTAGCTTGTGACCATACAATTCCATTCACACAGTCAATAATTGTGTTAAGTCTTCTGAGTATGTCTATACCCAGAATCAGTCGGTTATAGGGGAGATCTACCACTATCACCGGGTGTCTAAAGGTTTTGTTACCTATTTTAAACTTTAACCAAGTATTGCCAATAACATGAAGTGCATTTCCTCCAACACTCAACAGAGCATTGGGGAAATCTCTTAGCTTCGGCTTATCCGTTGCTAAGTCCATTACCTGCTGGAAGTAGGTATTGGATAAGATAGTGGCTTGTGAACCAGTATCTATTAACCCTTTGAAAGGCTGGGGTAGCGAATCCTGTATTTCTACAGACATGTAGTATCTTCCTTCATGTTCCTCTAATTCACATAAGAATTTAGAATGTGTCAACATATTACTTGTTTTCCATACATTACCGGTCAGAGCAGTAGTTTCTACCTGTACTGAGGAATGCTCAGTCTTACCCACAGGCCCATCCTTTTTAGTATTATCTTGAACTGTCAAGAGGGAACTAGTGGTCGGCATCTCATCAGTTAACCCTTTCAGGTCTGGATCCTGGAAACTAGTGGTTGCTGGGGCTATTTTAGCCTTTGGCTGAAATGAAAAAACAGAGGAACACGTTGCGCCTCCTTCACCCGGAAGTGAAGTGACGGGATTGGCAATAGGTTTCCTAACACAACTATCGTCTATTTGACTGCTAGTACCTGGAAAGGAAACAGGGTTAGGCATTACATCTACTGATAACCTATCCTGTTTAGTCACTGTAGCTATATTTGCTGCGGCACTTGTTGTTGTTGTTGCAATTGAACAGGTGTCTCTGCAATTTGAGCTGTCCCTAAAAAAGGATTGATAGCAAAGACTTGGTTGATCTTTGTCATTTGCTCCATTAATTTGCCCATCTGATCTGTCAATTGACCAACCTGACGACGCAAATTATTTCCCCCATTGCCGTTTTGTCTTTGCCCATTAGAATTTGGCTGGGATGGCTGAGACTGTTGGGAGTTATTGGAAGCAGATTGGTTGTTTATGTTTCCATATCTCCTATTTCCCTGAGGATTCCTTCTCCATTGGGAATTGCCTTGGTTTTTATTGACCCAGGGGCGTTTATTCCCATTGGAATTGGATTTTTCAGAGTTATTGTCAGAGGAGTTTGCAGAATTGCTTCTGGCGTTTTCCTGTTTCTGAGGCTTTGGTGTTTTCAAAACCTCAGAATAGGTCCTCTTTTTCTGTTGGGTTTCTAAACCTAACTGAATTTTAGTCTCTGACACCATTTTATCACCAGGTTTCTTAACCTTTGGCTGATTTTTGTCATGTGCATGGTGTATGGTATACAATTTCATGCACTGACTGACTAGCCATTCTAATGGTAGTTTACAATCATAATCTCTTGCTAGATTCATTTGTATGTTTACTGGCATGGCATGAAAATACAGATCTTTGAAGTCTGTGCTTTCATACCTGGGTTTTCTTTGGGCCATGGAGTATGCATTTTTAAGAATTATTAAAAATTCTCTGGGGCTTTGATCTGGACGGCACTTTAAGTTATAAAGTGCCTTCTTTGCAGAAGCAACGGTTTTATACTTACCATATTCCATGATTATTTCATATTTCATCTTGGACCAGGACATTAACTGCATAGCTTGAAGACTTTCAAGATGAACACGGCACATTGAATCAAAGGTCCATGTAATGAACCATTTCTTTTGCATGTCATCATACATGCCCAATGAATTCATTGCTCTATCATAATTTTCCAGATGTTCAGATATGTTTCCTGAATCTCTAGAAAATTGTGGGACAGTCTCTCTAAGGAACTTAACAACCTTTGGCGATTCATAAACAGGCGTCATTGATTTGTGACTTCTGTTTCTGTTTAAACGTCTATGCGATCTGTCTGCCGAAGAGGAATTAGACCCGTACAACAGTGCAGATGGCATATCAGTCACATGGCCTTCAGAGTGGACAGTGCAATCACTTTCACTCCCATCACTCTGAGCTTCTTGTTCACTGTCACAATTCTGATCAGCATCAGAATCCTGCCAGTGTACAGAATCATGTCCGTTTTCATTCCTAGCAACCTGAGTCTGATTCCCTTTGTCAAGTTTGGCCAGGACAGTCTTTTCAAACTGTTCTGCCCAAGATTGCCAAGAATCTACAGGTGTTTTCTCAGAATTACTCACATTTTTACTTACAGACTGTTTTATGAAAACCTGGTTTGGTGTGGGAAAATCATGACAAGGAGGGGATTTATAGATAGTCTTTTCTTTCATTTTTGTGCAACTTTTTGGCACAGAATGATGGCTATCAACCTCACTGCCTGATTTCAGACTCTCCTCTTCATATTTATCCAATTGCATTTTGAGCTGATTTATTTCCTGTGCATATTTATCCATCAAAACTGTCATTTCTTTTTCATGATCAGCCTGACGGGTTTTATGCTCAGCAAGTAAATCTTGGAGTTTCCCATCTTGAATGCCAAATTGTTCACTGTACGTGTCCAGTTTGGTATTCAATACCTTGTTTTCATCTAACGCCTTAAGAAGTGCTGTCATAAAGAAAGGCCAAGAGTGTATTATGTGCCCCATCTTTTTCTCTATGTTCTTTTGTTCAGCAATTACTTTAAGTTGTTTCAGTATGTGTTCATCAGTCATAAGCGTCCGTTTAGCATCCCATTCTACGCTCTTTAACCAAACGTCATAGCTTAAATCAATTTTCATATGTTTATGAATATTGATTAGAGCATTTTTTCTTAAGTCTTCAATTATTTCAGTATTATCTGTTACAGATGTATCACTGGCCATATTTTATACAGTGATTTAATCTCAATACAAAACTCTTTTCTATATTAAGATTAATTGCATGAATTACACAAATATTATTATTGTATATGGAATATAATTTCAACTTAAACGATCTCAGCAGTGCCTCCAATTTGTGGCGATATTTATGGGATAATAATAGTAAACAGATGAGAATTGCCCACGATTTTCAATTCTCAGATCCTTAATCGTTATCGTGTTAAATGAAATGTATAACCATATACCGGTAATTAAAAATCACAAATTGTTATAAAAATAGATATTTATTTCTTAACAATTTAAATAATAATGATGAGTAACATGCATGATAATAATCAATGGAATTCGAGTATAACAATATGCAATACAATATGGCAATAATCAATGAATATTCAGTATAAAACAATATATGCAATACAATAGGCCATTTACTTCCTGGTTAATATAAACGCCTCTACAGCACTTAGCTGTCAGGACAATTTATGATAGGCTTTACAGGGAGAAAGAATGTGAGTTTCACACTGAGCTGCAGTGTAGGGCAATAGCACTTAGCTAGCAGATAGAAATAACCCTTTCAATGCTGGTTAAACCTCTTCTAGGGATTTAAGATCTATTCCTATGTAATATTAAATAAAAATAATATTTAAATAGTCATCAACCATTTCAACATTTCCTTGCATCCAATGAGAAAATCTCCTATGTTCTATAAGCTGATATTTTAATTACCGTATATACTCGAGTATAAGCCGACCCGAATATAAGCCGAGGCCCCTAATTTTACCCCAAAAAACTGGGAAAACTTATTGACTCGAGTATAAGACTAGGGTGGGAAATGCAGCAGCTACTGGTAAATTTCTAAATAAAATTAGATCCTAAAAAAATTATATTAATTGAATATTTATTTACAGTGTGTTTATATAATGAATGCAGTGTGTGCGTATGAATGCAGTGTATGAATGCAGTGTGTGTGTGTATGAGTGCAGTGTGTGCGTTAGAGTGCAGTGTGAGTGCGTTAGAGTGCAGTGTGTGTGCGTATATATTAATTGAATATTTATTTCCAGTGTGTGTATATAATGAATGCAGTGTGTGTGTATGAGTGCAGTGTGTGTGTATGAGTGCAGTGTGTGTGTGAGTGCAGTGTGTGTGTGAGTGCAGTGTGTGTGTGAGTGCAGTGTGTGTGTGTGTGAGTGCAGTGTGTGTGTGTGAGTGCAGTGTGTGTGCGAGTGCAGTGTGTGTGTGTGTGTGCGAGTGCAGTGTGTGTGTGTGAGTGCAGTGTGTGTGTGTGTGTGTGTGTGAGTGCAGTGTGTGTATATGAATGAAGTGTGAGTGTGTGTGATGCAGTGTGTGTTTGTGTATGTGTTGGTGGGGGTGGGCATTTTTTAATATTATTAATTATTTTATTAATTATGTTATTTTTATTTTTGTAATATTATTATATATTTTTATTATTATTATTTAATTGAATTATTATTATTTTTTTTTTTATTATTATATTATATTTATTATATTTTTTTTTCGTCCCCCCTCCCTGCTTGATACATAGCAGGGAGGGGGGCTCCTTCCCTGGTGGTCCAGGGTCATTGGCAGTTCAGTGGGGGGGAGAGGGGGGCTGGCAGAGCTGTACTTACCTGTCCTGCAGCTCCTGTCAGCTCTCTCCTCCTCCGCACGGTCTGTGCAGCTCCCTCTGTCAGCTCACAGTGTAAGTCTCGCGAGAGCCGCGGCTCTCGCGAGACTTACACTGGGAGCTGACCGAGGTGCTGAACGGACGGCACGGAGGAGGAGAGAGCTGACAGGAGCTGCGGGACAGGTAAGTACAGCTCTGCCAGCCCCCCTCTCCCCCGGTCTGTATTATGGCAATGCAAATTGCCATAATACAGACAGTGACTCGAGTATAAGCCGAGTTGGGGTTTTTCAGCACAAAAAATGTGCTGAAAAACTCGGCTTATACTCGAGTATATACGGTAATTTGTCTAAACAGATATTTTATCTTATTTTAGAGCCAATCAATACAGCTGGATAAATGGTCATGATATGCTATCGTGATATTAATCACACAAATACATTAATGATTATATTGATCCCAGCTGCAGATAGGATGCTATAACCATATATATATTCTTTAATAATTAAGATTTCTGAATATGAAATCAAACATGATTTATCCAGTCATATATCATGCTATTAATTTTAATTAATTTAAATTAATTAATTAAATGCCTGTATATTTACCAGTTATGTAGATATTTTCTCATCAGATATTCCCAGGTAGCTAAGTGGTTCTCTGCATAAAGTGTGAGAGTTTCTTGGTTACTCTCGTCACCCGATTCTGCCTGGATCTCTCTGAATCCCCAGAGTGTCGTAATGTGTCTCTCTTCAATCTTTGAATCTCTCTCCCCTTGTCTTAACTTTTTAACCCCTTCAGGACCGGCCTGTTTTTGCGATGTTTGTACGTTAAGGACCAGAGCAGTTTTAACACTTTTGTGGTGTTTGTGTTTAGCTGTAATTTTCCGCTCTCTCATTTACGGTTCCCATACAAGTTATATATTGTTTTTTTCAGGACAAAAGGGGCTTTCTTTACATACCATTATTTGTATTATGTCCAATATTGTATTTAAAAAAAATAATAAAATATGGTGAAAAATTAAAAAAAAAACATGTTTTTGGACTTTTACTTGAAAAATCTTTTACTTATCTACAAAAGCTAATGAAAAAAACTGCTAAATAGATTCAAAATTTTGTCCCGAGTTTAAAAACACCCAGTGTTTACATGCTTTATTGCTTTTTTTTGCAAGTTATAGGCCTGTAAATACAAGTAGGAAATTGCGGTTTCAATATATATATATTTTAAATGTATCAATAGTGACATTGTTACACCGTTATCTGTCATAAATCCCCGAAACACACCTAACATGTACATATTTTTTAAAGTAGACAACCCAGTGTATTCAAAATGGGGTATGTCCAGTCTTTTTTAGTAGCCACCTAGTCACAAACACTGGCCAAAGTTAGCATTTATATTTGTTTGTGTGTTAAAAATGCAAAAAACGCTAACTTTGGCCGGTGTTTGTGACTAAGTGGCTACTAAAAAAGGCTGAACATACCTCATTTGCAATACCTTGGGTTGTCTTCTTTTGCAAATGGTATGCCATCATGGGGCTAATTCTCATTCCTTGGCTACCATACGCTCTCAAAGGCAACCTAACCAATCTGATAAATTTCAATAAAAAAAAAAAAAGTAAAATCAAGCCTTATATTTGACCCTGTAACTTTCACAAACACTATAAAACCTCTACATGTGGGGTACTGTTATACTCAGGAGACTTCGCTGAACACAAATATTAGTGTATCAGAACAGTAAAATATATCACAGCAATAATATCCTCAGTGAAAGAGCTGTTTGTGTGTGAAAAATGTAAAAAACTTCACTTTCACTGACAATATCATCGCTGTGATATGTTTTACTGTTTTGAAACACTAATATTTGTGTTCAGCGAAGTCTCCCGAGTAAAACAGTACCCCCATGTACAGGATTTAGGGTGTCATAGAAAGTTACAGGGTTAAACACAGTGCTAGCAAATTAAATTATCTGGACTTTTGGCCTGGGTTGGCAGGCAGGTCCCTCAAATTGCAATCATTAAAATTACTTAATTCGGTAAAAATATTACATAAATATGCACGTAGAATTTTAATATATATACATATTTATATATTTGACGTCTACGTGTATATTTATGAAATTATTTATGTAATTATGTATGTGGACATATGTATATTTCGTATTATTTTTATTTATTTATTTATACATAGATATATATATCATTACATTCTAAGTGTATTTTGATATAAATATATATATATCAATATCAAAATACTGTTAGAATAAAATTGCATATGTATATATAATTTTTTTTTAATTATTAAAAATTATATTTATTTTTTGTTATTTATTTTTATTAACATATTATTTGTATTTTATAATAATATATATATACCATATATATAGCAATTATATATATTGTATATATTCGTGTGTAATTTAAATATAAGTGTATTTTTATATTAATATACGTATATATAAATATAAAAATACACTTAATATGACATTATATATATGATACATATACATATATTATATATAGATATAATACATGTATATATATCATATATATATATACACATATTATTATTATTTTTTTTACACTGATTTTACACTTTTTTTTTTTAACTTTATTTTTTGGATTTTTCACTTGCAGGGAGACTGCCTGTCAGCACAGACAGTCCCCCTGCAGGCAGATACACAGACACCTATTGCGGTCATGTGATCGAGTGATCACATGGCCGCAGGGTCCTGATCTGCCGAGGGGGGACTGCCCGGGCAGACAGGCAACCCCCCTGGACCGGGTGGAGCACTGATCGCCGCCGTGGGACCGACGGCGATCAGGTAAGTAGCCCCAGACCGTTATGACGGTTCAGGACCGTCAGCGGTCCAAACGCATGTTTTACCGCTGACGGTCCTGAACCGTCAGCGGTCCTGAAAGGGTTAAAGGGAAAAATTCCTTAGGTGATAGCCAATCACAAATGTGGGGTGTGGTTGCCTTCTAGGTAACCATTTTAATATTCGAACTCAAGAGGGCAGCCTTGTTCCACTACACATACCTATCCAGGAAAGAGTTAACTTTTCCTGGTGGCTATTTTTGACGTCATTTACGTTATCTTTATGTATTCAATAACTCAATCTTCTGTCAGATCAAAGGGTCTTTCTCAGTTTTGTCCAGACTATGCGTCTGCAAATTCTGCTGTAATTCCTAAAATTGATAGTTTGTGAACTAAGTTTCACCTTAAACTATAATGGGACGTTGTACAATATCGAAAGTAAAATTTAATTATTTAATCTCCTCTGTCACCTAAGTCTGGGAATAGAATTTATACAGTCTGTCCATCCCCGTTCTCAATGTCTTATCTCTTTGTTGCTTATATACACATTCCATTCAGCTTGGGCAAAGCAGTCAGTCAAAGAGAAAGGATAGAAATTTTTGTGTCTCTTTGTTAACTTGAGATACAAAATGGAGTCTGGTCTGTTTGGCAATGACTTCAGAATATGCACTTTGTATTTCTATCATAGCACAAAATGTCTGCCGATATAAATACCCTGACAGGTAATTTTGGTAATATTATTTCCTTTTACTGCATTATCTATATCAGGGGTGTCAATGCAAATTTACGTGAGGACCTGTGGCAGAGGTGCCAGAGGTCTCTACTTACAGATCCAACCTCCCAGACACATGTAAATCCATACTTCCAGAAACACACACAGATCCACACTGACTGACAAACAGACGCACACCCAGATACACAGATAATCGGTGCCATACCATATAGACGCACACTCACAGATAAACTCATACATACAAACACTCATGGATACACACAGATGCAGATCCATACTCCCGGACACGTTCACAGATTCCCCATGACACACACATACAAACACTCACAGACATTCACATACACACAGATCTCAGGGCACCACTCTTCAGTGCTGGTCAGTGGATTAGCAGCTTAATTAAAAGACTGTCAGTTGCCAGGTGTGCAGTGTCTAACCAGACAGTCTGGAAATGGAGTTGCCGGCAGTTTATCTCCTACACCACGGGCCGCAAGAAGTAGCTTGGGGACAACACATGGTCCATGGGCCAGTGGTTTGAGACCCCTGTTTTATATAATGCAGTAAAGTAAGAGACATTTTCCACCTATGGTTTCTCTTTAATAAGCTATCACCCCTTTCTCTCCACTCACTATCCGGCTCCTCTCCTATATGTTAGTGATGGGAGTAAGAAAGGGTTTTATGGAGCCTAATGTTAGCGGTGCGAGAGGGAAGGCTGTCTAATAGTGATGGGAGAAGGAGGGGGTGATGGAATAGGGAGGGCCGATGTCTAATGGTGATGGGAAGGAGAGTAATGCCTTGTGGTGATGGGAGAGAGATGAGATGCTAATGAATGATGGGAGAGGAAATGAGCTGTTTAATGGTGATGGGAGAAGAAGGAGGATACCACCCTCCTCTTCCATCACCACTTAGCACCACTCCCTTCCTCTCCCATATCCATTATGTGACACCCTCCATCTCTCTTACATCACCATCAGGTGTCACACTCTCCCACTCCCATCACCATTAGGCATTCATCAGCCCCTCCCTTTCCCATCTCCATTAGACTCACCCCTCTATCTCATATCTACCATTTGCGGGTTACTAAGGAAATACAGAAACTAATCCTGGTGGTGGAAGATGAAGGGGGTTGCCTTATGGTGATGGGAGCGGGAATTGATGGCTAATCATCACGGGAGAAGGAGGGGGCTGTTACCTTCTCATGGTGAGAGAGGGAAGAGGTTTATTCCTAATGCTGATAGGAGAGGGATTATGCCTAATGGTGGTGTTAGAGGGAGGGGATGATACCCATTTATACTCGGCAAGGGCCCTCCTTTTTGTATCATCCCACTCCATCTTCCATCACCATTAGTCATCACCCCCTCTTTCTCCCATCACCATCAAGCATCACCCTACACCTCACTCACCACTATTTGGCAGCCATAACTCCTTCCCTTTGCCACCACAACTCGGCATCTCCCCCCCTCCATCTCCCATCTGCTAGCAGAGGAGAGAGCGAGGCTCAGAGAGAATGCTGTAGGTAGGAATAGAATTGGGTTTACTAGGGTTTTTTAAGGGGTAGAGGGTGATTCCTAACAGTGATGGGAGTAGGAGGGAATATAATTGCTAATAGTGAGGGTAGTGGGAGGTGAGATGCGCTATAGTGGTAGAAGAGAGGTGATTCCTAATGTTGATGGGAGTGGAAGGGAATATAATTCCTAATAGTGAGGGTAGTGGGAGGCGAGATGCGCTATGGTGGTGGGAGAGGGATGATTGCTAATGGTGGTGGCGGTGATGCCTAGTGATGAAGTGAGAAGGAGGTGGGGTGATGCTTAGAGGTGATGGGAGAGGGTGATGCCAAGTGGTGTTGGAAGAGGGAGGAGGGTAATTCCTCATGGTGGTGTTTACATCATCATGAGGCATCACCCCTTCACTCTCACATCACCATAAGGCATCACCCTGCTAACTTCTATCACCATTAGGCATCCCCAAACATCAGTCTCCATTAGGCATCACAACAATCCCACCGCCATTGGGATTTACCACTTTCCCAACACTAATATTAGGATAGCTTCTCTCTGTCCTACAATTAGCAGCATGAGCAGCTATTCCCACCTCCTCTTACCATCTACGTAACCATATAACAGACTCCAGCACAGCCTCACGGCTGGCATCTTCCAAGCTCAAGCGGGTTTTTGCTTGCTCCCCCTGTTGCTTGCTGGATAGCGAGCGCACGGGTGGTTCAGGTGGGGTTGGCTGTCGCGCTGTGCGAACCTGCAGCCAGTCCTGCAAGCTGTCACCAGTGGATCCAGGGTGGGGCACCAGGACAAATGCCCCTCCCCCCCCTCCACACCCTAGAAGCCATTAAGCGATTTGTTGGCTAGGGAGGATGGCAAGTGCCTCCCCCAAGATGCCAGTGACATTTATTGTCTGGCCATTAGGGGAAACGGCTACAAATTGATTTTTTTGCCTTCTTTTGGATCAACATCATAAAAGAATGGGTTTCAAGGTTGACTTTAATGTACTTTAGTCTTTTTCAACCTAGACTACTATGTAACTAAACAATCAATTGCTCAGAGCGCTGGGCTAACCAACCCTCTGGTTACAGTGTTTAGATAGCTCCTTTAATTTAATGTATAGAAATCAAGTAATTGAACAGTGAATATAAATAAAAATCTCACTCACTGACACAGATACACAATTAGTCCACAAACTTAGGCCACTGAGTCCTCTACTCCCTCCCACCAGATGTTTTGTTTAGATGGTAAAATGGTAGTAATTTTATAGCCAGGTGTTGCTGATAGTAATGATGCTGCTTGCTTTACTTCCAAGAGTTCTTTCTTGTTTGTGAGAAGTCCAGGTACTGTAACCCTGCTCTCCTGATGCTGAGAGTCAATGGGACCTCTAGAAGAGAAAGCAATGTCCATGCCTCTCTCCTTGGGTGTCCAGGATCAGCTGTCCCTATGGAAAGTGAACAGGTGACATCAGAAAGCCCTTCTAGGAGCAGATAGGGCACATCTGAGGTGTAGAATCAGAAGGGGCACTTTTTGCAATTGCAACAAGATCTTGACATGCCCAGTTGTTCTTTACAGCTTGTCCAGACTGTCATCAGCCAAGGGCAGGGGAAGCTGGAAAACTGTTATCATTCCAGAGATGCTACACAGCTTTTTTTTTCAAAGTCTCCCATTTTTCTCAAGTCTAGATTTATGGGGTTTTTTTCATGAACATTTTTCAGTCAAACTTCCCCAGAAAACTGATTTTTTCCTTTTGCCCAAACCACCCTCTCCTCACCATCTTTACTTTTAATATTGTTGAAAATTTAAAATTAACAACTTGAAAAACTAACTATGAACATTTCAGTAGTCCTCTCCACTGCCAACAGTTTGGGTTTTTATAATTTTTTTGCAACAAAAATTGGTGAGACGCTGACCAAAGTACTGCTATGGATGAGCCTCTATTGGAGTTAGTTGAAAGTCGATAAATGAAGTATCCACCCTGCAAACTGCGGATTAGAGAATTTCATCTGACAGTAAAAAGGTAGGTAGCCATATATTATTTTTATAATCAGTCTGTAAGATTTTATTTTTACGTAATATTTTATTTTTATTTTCACTTTATTTGGTTAATCTTTTAATAACTTTTATTTTCAATTGCAAATAAATGTGACATTTTTATTTAATAAAGGGTTACTCCAACCAAAAAAAATAAAAAATAAATCTATAAACTTAACCTTTTTCCTTCACCTTCCTTCAACTTTTTTCTAAGCCCAATCTTCCTCGACTGACATCATTGGAGTGGCATGGAATGTGGACATGATGCCATTGGCTGTCTGGTGCCAGCATGGTGTACGCACTGGCATCAGACCCCAATTTTGCACAGAATTGATATTATTGAGCCCAATTCTATTGTTCTCAGCTGGCTAATGACACCACATATGTATATGCAGCGTTTCATAGCATTTCAACTCTACACTAACAGACTCCAGACACCATGACCACTTTAAATCACTGCAGTCATCTTGGTGGTTGGAGTAACCCATTAAAGCAGAGTTCTCCAGCTCTCTGCATAGTATCATATTATGCTATTACTAAAGCGTTATGTTTGTCTTATCCTTGGATAATACAGAGCCTGTCTGACACCCATCCGGCTCTGTAATGTAAGTCAGGAATGTAGGTGGTGACACATTATATTTTTACAAAAGAGCAAAAGTATTTAAGGTCTTTTTTACCTCCTGTTATTAATTTACTATTATTGTATATATGGCTAATTTAATATTTTTTATTCTTTATTCTATTTATATGTGTCGACCTTTACCAAAACCTTGACGTTTTCCTGTTCTCTCTGACATATTAAAGGCATGACATCATAGTTACATTGCACTTTCAGTGTTATAGATTTAGCATTACACGCAAGGGTTTGTTTATACTTTATTTCTCTCTTTACATTTAATTGAAATATGAACCCCAGCACCGATCATCGATCTAATCCCGAATTATTCAGCTAAGATGGATGTGTTACAAGTTACAAATTTCTCCAGGTCTGACTTTTGACTAGCTACTGGTTTCCG
Source organism: Pelobates fuscus (assembly GCF_036172605.1). Taxonomy (NCBI): domain Eukaryota; kingdom Metazoa; phylum Chordata; class Amphibia; order Anura; family Pelobatidae; genus Pelobates; species Pelobates fuscus. The sequence goes on along the minus strand of NC_086319.1, from coordinate 99,074,107 downwards.
ACCGTTGGCTTCCTATCAGCGCCTATCGCTTGTGGATTCTTCTCAACATTCTTACTCTCGCAGAAATAGAGTATTAACTGTCTGATTCTATAATATTATACCTCCTGCTAACAACTAAAAAAAAATATGAAAAAAAATATTTCGTTTATAAAGTGCAGAATGTTACCCACAGGACCCCAGTCCGCCTCGCGTACAGGAAATAACATGTGCCTTGACACTTCTGTTTTCAGTATGTTACGGATGCACGGGATCTAACAAATTTAATGTGATTATATAAGTCACCCGAACGGATTACTGTTGCATTCTTCGAAGGACCTTCCGTTGAACCTTTTATTTTTTATTTTTCGCATTTTATTGTGATGTATCATTTCTATAATATTTAATAAATAAATAAAGTTATATTGGAATAAAATGTAAGTTATTTTTTCCTTTTCAGACACTGGACATCTGTAGCTGTATATGAGAAAGAATAGAAATACAAGCAGTGTGTGCTTGGGAAATGTTCACTGTAGACATTTTCAATATTTGCTGTAGATACAATGGTCGGACGATCTGAGCAGAGGAAGAGTTTATACTCTACTTACAGAATAGCAATATCCCTATAGACTTCAATGGACACAAGCCATTTTTGCATTTTGTGCTGTTTGTGTTCAAACGCAATTTGCATCTCTATCATTATTTGCACCAACACATATTATGTACTGTTTTTTAGAGGGCAAACGGGGCTTTAATTTGATGTCACATATACATAGATACATTCTCATTAATTATAAAAAAAATGGCAAAATTGTTTAAAAGTTTTGGCAATAGTAGCGTGTATATAATATGTCCAGCTTAGAAAAAGTAATTCAAAATAAATTAATTTATGTGTCTTGATTTATAGAGTACATAATATGTATAGGATTTCAGTTATTTTAAGTTACAGGTAACAAAATAAAAGGACTAAAATAAAATTTCAATTTGCAACAATTTTAGAAGTTGGTATGTTTGTCTTGTAGGTTTAGTAGCAATCACAGAAAACAAAATTGCAACACAAAAGTATATATTTATATAAAGTAGACATCACAGGCTATTTACCTGAGGTTAGTTTGACACTTTTTACATCGCCAATCTCTGCTAAATTTTGGAGTAAAATTTATTTTTTTATCATTTTTGGCATATACATATATCACAAGGTTTTTGTAATGTGTATTTCGTAAAGTTGGTGTGTGCTATTCCTGCACAGAACTCCGTATTGTGTTCAGCTACATCTGCTGAGTATAACGATACCCCCATTGTGTGCCTTTGGCACTTTTCTGTGAAGCTACAATGCTATATAACAGACAAGGCTATTTCAGTTTCTATAGTTAGAATTTTCGTAGATGGATTTGATGGGCCTATGTCTCATTTTAGGGTATTATAGCAGTGTGACTGTTTAAATAACCCCGCAGAGGGCTTTCATTTGATAAAGCAGACACCCCAGGAGATATTATACAGTATATATTGTGCCTTAACTTGTCATCATTTTTTCACCAATTTATGTTAATGTTCATTGTGAGGGGGGAAATATTGTCATTTTTACATATTTGTTGCATTTTTGCTGAGTATTTCTTACACTTGCTATGTACCACTGTCATAAAAATCCCCAAATTATGCTCCGTTACATCTTGTGAGTAAAACAATATGCCCAATGTATGACCTAGACACTATTTTGTGAAGTTACAGTGCTAAAAGAGATGTGAAAAGAATTCAGGTTTTTAAGTGTGAATTTTCATGGAGGCTTTTAAAGTGTCTGTGTCCCACTGTGGAGCACTTGAGCAGGCTACATATTACAACTACATAATAAAGGCATACAATTTCTTAAAGAAGACATCCCAGGGTTTTTGAAAAGGCATATTTTGAAACTTAGCGGTGGTAATAAGCATTTATTCTGCCTTTTTGACGCACAAAGTGAGTTTGCACAGTATATTTTGCAAATTGTATGTGTGCTACGACTGTATAATACTTCATATGTTGCTCAACTATGTCGGCTGAGTACAGCAATACCCCTGTATGTACCTTTGCCAGGTATATGTGGATATTGAAGGGGCACACTTGAGACACAGCCATTCCATTTTTTTTCAAACTTGAAATTTTTACGCTGTGTCCATGTCCCATTTCAGAGTATTTTACCAGGCTATATAATCCAAATACCCCATAAAGCCATACCATTTCTTAAAGATGACATCCCAGGGTATTTCAAAAGGCATATTTTGAACCTTAGTGTGGGATCATTTTTCCACTAGCTTGTACCAAGTGTAGTGGAAATAAGCATTTTTTCTGCCTTTTTAACACACTTAGTAAGTTTGCACAGTATATTTTGCAAACCTTATGTGTGCTACGACTTTATAATACTACATATGTTGCTCAGCTATGTCGTCTGAGTACAGCAATACCCCTGTATGTACATTTGCCAGGTATATGTGGATGTTGAAGGGGCACATTTGAGACGCAGCCATTCAGTTTTTTTCTAACTTTGAAGTTTTACGCTGTGTCCATGTTCCATTTTGGAGTAGTTTAGCTGGTTGGTTATTCAAACTTCCCCACAAACACACACGATTTATTAAAGAATACACCCTGAGGTAATTCAAAAGGCATATTTTGAAACTTAGCGGTGGTAATAAGCATTTATTCTGCCTTTTTGACGCACAAAGTGAGTTTGCACAGTATATTTTGCAAATTGTATGTGTGCTACGACTGTATAATACTTCATATGTTGCTCAACTATGTCGGCTGAGTACAGCAATACCCCTGTATGTACCTTTGCCAGGTATATGTGGATATTGAAGGGCGTGGGATCATTTTTTCTTCCAGTTTGTTCCAGGTGCAGTGGTAATGAGTGACAGACAGGCAACAGAGTGTGTAAAACCCACACCTCTATAAGACAATTGTACAAAAACAATAACTTATCGTAGTAATGAAAGCAGCTTCCTCTTGGGATATTCCAGACTTTATCCCTTACAAAATGGAAAATGTATATAGATGTCAGAGGAGTATAGCTGATAATCTACAGAAACAAAACATAACACAATAGTGTGATATTGTAAACAAACATAAGAACTGCGCAAATATAAGCGGAACTCACGAGATGTAGATATTAAAATCGCCTTAGGGTGCCTCCCCAGAACTCCCTCTCAGCTGGTTGATGGTATCGCCACAATATGGAAGTACGGACTCAGGAAATGGTTAAGAAATCTGCTGTATTTAGTATATATGAAAAGTAAAATAAACAAATATGGTCCAACATGTTTTGTCTGACAAAGACTTCTTCAGGGACACAATAATAAAACCAAATAAAAATATCCTTACAAAAGGACAAAATAGCAGCATAACCCTTCTGTCCCCAGTCCTTCCTTATATGTGGCTAGCTTTTCTTCCTATTGGTGGTCCAGGGGGCGTTGTCCTCACTGTCCAGCTGTTTCAAGGGATTTCTCAATTGATTTTCGCGGGTATCAGATCTGTGTGATGTCACTTCCGGTTTGTCACTTCCAGGTGACGTATGCGTTCCAAATGGCGGCCATTTTGCGTTCCACCTTCATTAATACACAGTAACTGTCCCATACTGATGCAGACATGAATAAGTCCTTAGTTGAGAGTACGGAAGCCTACAGGGCTCAAAATAGGTATAAATCATAGTACATATACACAGTTTATCCAGCATATAATGTATTTACAAAAATAGAAGATAATTCAGATGGAACACAGACATTTAATGAGGCTGCACTTATCCAAAATATAGGTGAACAACACCATTTAGATGAATACATTTTGAAAAAATATATATATATTTTAAAAATTTAAAATTATGATTATGAAAAATTATTTTAATCTGGATTTTTTTATATTACCGGTATATGGAAATCTAGATTTTGGTTAGGATTCCAAATGTTTATGGCCTCTATATTGTGTTGTAATACCCCATATTGAAAGGCAGTGCTGCCTCCTATTTATCCAACTCATGTGGAATATACAGATGAATAAATACATCAAAAACAAATAGTTACAAAACTTAGATCCCTCCTCTATATTGATATGTAGGTGTATATAATATTCAAAAAGGGACCTATTTATTCTATAAAGCATAGTGCTTGCTTGATAGATGTTTCATCTAAGAATGGAGGCAATAACCCCTAAGGACATTAAAAAGTAGAAAAAAAAAATAAAAAATAAAGAATAACCCAAAAGGAGAGATATTCTTGGAGAGTGATATCTGGCCATAAATGTTATTTAACTGGCAAATTCACGCCTATATGGAAAAAAAAATAAATATGAAAAATATATTGTAGCAGAGACTTCGGACTATATAACTTATGCAGCAAAGGACATTGAGCTGTCTGCAAAACTGTGTGTTTTAAAATGCTTTCGGTACTTTACTGCTATATGTATCTTCAGTGTATGAAGCATTAGTTTTATTATCCCCATAAAACTGTATTGACCCACTGCATTCGTCATATGAACTAAATATACCGAACACCAGACCACATTGATACAAAGTGTGGATTCAATCAACCTCCCAATTCGTTTTATTACCTCTTACGTGGAAACTCACGAACGCTCGATTAAGTCCCTGGCTGGCCGCCATTTTGGGAGTTTAACACGTGGAGGCGGCCATTTTAATCTCCTGAATAGCGGTGTTTTGACGTTGAGTGTCTGGAACTAAAACCGGACACTTGACTAAGCAAACACAGCTGAGACCTCCAGACTTCCATCTCTTTGGGCTGGAACTACCGAACGAGCCGCCGTTCGGTAGAAAGACTCCTACTAACATGGGGATTCACACGAATGCCAGCATAGCCATGGATGGCAAGCCTTTCAGAACTTTTATTCCACGAACAGAGACCGACCTCAAGGCCAAAACTTATGGCACTATTTTCGGATACTGTTGCCTGTGCGGTCGGTCAAAACTTTACTTGCCCATAACTCCCAAACCTCTGGTCCGATCTGGGTGATTTTTGAATATGTTATTCACCCAGATCAGGGCTATCAGGGGATATCATGTTTAGGGGGGTATCCTATGTATTTGGGGTACATCTAGTACTTGGGGATAAATATGTACATTTTAATTCTGTTAACCGATAAGCTGATGGGAGGAGATGTGTGGGTTGTACCTTGTACTTTATTGGTTAATGTACTAATTATTGTGGGTGGCTCCCTTGCACGGGAGCATTGCATTAAAACAGCAGGGGTTGTGTGATTAAAAGTAGTTAAGTTCTGCTCCTGATACTGTGCGTCGTCCAGTTATTGGGAAAGGTGATGGGATATTCTTGGATGATATTGCTGATTGTGCCTGCTACTCTATTGGATTTAGTACTTGATACCAGCGGAAATATCCTGTGGGAGACCAGCTCTCCGCTACATATATATCTAAAGGAAGCACACTTTTTCTTTATCTGCATTAAGACCACCTGGCTCCAAAGAGCCCAATTGGTGGATCCAAAAAGTCTCGCGTTGTATGAGTCTATCTTCTCTATTTCCCCCTCTCCAATGCAGTGTAACGTATTCTATTGCAAAAAAAGAGAATTGATTCCAATTAAAGTATGAACAGGAATTACAATGTGTAGGGACTGTATGGAGGTGACCTTCCTTCTGATGTTTCCAAAGTGTTCTAAGATTCGCACTTTTAATTTTCTTTTGGTTTTACCAACATATTGCTTGCCACACGGGCACTGCAATAAATATACTATACATGGTCCGTGTGGCAATCCATGTTGTGTTTAATAGTATATTGTTCCCTGTAACTGTGCTGGTAAAATTCTTCACTATAGACGTAGGGATATTTTTGGATGCCCTACAGTCTCTGCAGTATCTAAACCCCTTGTTCTGAGTGTAATACTCAGTCTTTTTGATATGTTTAATACTGTAACTTGGAGCTAGTTTATTTTTAAGGTTTTGATTCTTTTTAAAAATAATGGGAGGTCGTTCTGGCAGAATAGATCCGAGGATATTATCTTCTCGGAGGATAGGCCAATATTTTGATAACGCTCTTTTGATTTTAAAGTGATCTGTGTTATATCTGGTGGTAAAAGCATATTCAAATTTTTGTGACTGTTTCCTATTATTTGGAGTCTCGTGATGCGTGTCTCTTTTGGTCTGCAATCTTATTCTAAAAAATATGCACCTTGGGGAGATGTATTTATCCGATTAGTAGTGTCAGGTTGTCTCTCTTTAGGTCTGCAATCTCTATCAAACCTATTAGCTTAAAAATGGGGAGGGCTAGTCCTTGCATGTGATTCATGTTTAGATCGAATTGGGGAATGATTAATTTTCCTAATAGGGGTTTTATTCCCTCAGTTCTTTTTGTTGTAGGGTTTGATGGAAATTGATGATCAGAATATGTTCTCCTATTTCTAAAATTATTATTATATTGTGTAAATTTAGAATCTCTGTTGGAGTCCCTTGTCCTAAAGGGATGGTTTTTACGTGTATACAGATTCTTACACGTGTATATAAATGTCTAGAAAAAACAAACAATATGTGACAGACAGGCAACAGAGTGTGTAAAACCCACACCTCTATAAGACAATTGTACAAAAACAATCCCTTATCGTAGTAATGAAATCAGCTTCCTCTCGGGATATTCCAGACTTTATCCCTTGCAAAATGGAAAATGGAACTGGAACTGCTGCAAAGCCACTGCCGCAGAGACATTTAGGAATGTCAGATGGATCACTGTAGGATCTGGTAGACTTAGAGTTGTGGATAAAAGGCATATTGCACAGTCTGTTGCTCTACATAATTCATTTTCTGCACTTTCAGAGTGTAATGGTGTTATGGAGACAGGCACTGAGGGTAGTGGTGTTGTGGAGAGAGGCACTGAGGCTAGTGGTGTTGTGGAGAGAGGCACTGAGGCTAGTGGTGTTGTGGAGAGAGGAACTGAGGCTAGTGGTGTTGTGGAGAGAGGCACTGAGGCTAGTGGTGTTGTGGAGAGAGGCTTGGAGACTATGGTGATGCCTAATAGAAAGCAGTTGTTGTTGTTAGGGAATACCATCAAAAGAGGTGTGGAGATGGACAATGGTGGTCTTGTGAGGTGTCTTCCCGGAGTTACTGCTCACAGAGACAGGAGACGTATCTGTAATATTGTTAAGCGAGCAAAGCAGGAAGGGAAATTGGATGTACTTGTCCATCTAGGGACAAATGACTTGGCTTGCAAATGCAATGAGGTTTCAGAGGTTAAGGAAGTTTTTAGTGTTTTTGCCAATGATATACGGCAGGTTGCTTCCACACTGTCATTCTCTGAAGTTCTGCTTGTGCATAACACTCAGAATGACAGGCGGATGCGTATTAGGGACTTTAACTTGTGGCTTGGTGAATGGTGTCGGGAGCAAGGATTTGGCTTTATTTCTCATGGTAGCTCTGTTTGGAATGGAAATAAACTGTACAAAAAAGATGGCAAAACAGAAATGATAATAGGTCGCGCTACAATAGATAAAAATAAAATAAAATAAATTAAATAGACTGTACTCACATATAATGAGAACATAAACAGAACAAGTGAATAGATAATAGTCCAAATACTTGGTAAACTTCTTTGTGTGTTCCAATGGATATGTAATGGCTTGAGAGTGGATAATATATCCGACTGGATCTTCTAGTGTTGGAGAAATCTTGACTCGGTGATGAATATGGAAATAAACAGACAGAGACAATCCAATAGTGCAGACTGTATACTGCTAAGTGAAAATTAGATATAAAATAGGGAGGTAATACACTCACCTATATAAGAGCATGAACTAGCTCAAGTATAATTAGCATTCAGTGGCGTCTATCCCCCACTGGTGGGATATGGGTGATGGTAATTCCTCGATATGGAAAAGAGATAAAAGCCAAATATAGTGCTCACTGCTTATATGGTAAAATAAATTTAAAATAAAGAAATAAAAGTACTCACATTTGGATGAGCAGGAAATACTGCTCAATATAATCACGTAGGTGGTACTATCCCCACCTAGGATTCTTGGGCAGGTGTAGACTCCAAGATAATATGTGACCAGGTAAAAAGAAAATAATGAAATATAAAATAAAAGGTATATGGCAAGTATATAGTAAAAAAGCCAATAATCCTTTATTTGTACAATCTAAAATATAAAATTAGCCAAAACGCGTTTCGCCACACAGGGCTTTATCAACTGGCAATAGTAAAAATGAGCCTGGTACATAGATACTCTTATAAACTTAATGAAATCATGATTATTCAAATTTTGGCGCCAAAATGACGTCATCAGTACATTGATATAAAATACAAACATAATTAAAACGTAAATATAAAAAATGCATGATGTAGGTGAGGCAAAATCCTTTTTACACTATATATGTAAGAGATAAACAAGATTACAGTAACAATCAAGTAAGAACATATAACTTACACAAAAAATACATCACTGACACATCCACAATAAGAAATAGGAATCAGGAATATGATCAAACCCACCATGCAAACTCTTATCGCTACAATAAATCACAATATCACTCTTCCCCACCACCATCACACCGTCACCGTCAAGTAAATTACTACCCTCAAAATAGGCAAAGACCCCCAACTTACTCCCAAAAATATCACGATAGGAAATACTCATCACCAAACAGACAAAGAATACCACACAATTATAAGACATCAATTTATCAAACCAAGAAATATCACAAATCACCAGATTACCAAAATTTTCCCCGTCACACAATCACGAATAAATCCAGCTACACTCAACCTTTAACACCTAGACCACAGAGATCTAGATTTGGTCACAAATATTCAGACCTCCCTAAGTCACCACCTAACTACACTAACAACAATAGATATCAACTACTATCTATCGACTCAGAGATTGAGGAGAATTTTTTAGACATTCGCACACAGAATCTACCTCACACACAGACTCCATACCTACCCAGAACAAGGAAAAGAAGCTTAAGTATAGAGGAAGGAGAGGTGGCAGAAGATTACAAAAGAGAAAGGAAGGAGAGATTACAACCAATATAGACGAGAAAAAATTTGGAATTTTTAACCTCTCTCAAAAAGTTTTAACTTCTACTCAGATTTTAGTTTTAAGTAAAGGTCTTAAATATGCTCCCACCAACTCCTTTAAACCCTTCCAAGCTTTTTTGGATATAAATAAATTTGTGAGGAAAGCTACAATAAAAAGATTCTTTACTCAAAATAGTAATACCCCTACAGAATCAAGTTTGGCACCACAAAATCCGAATCCTGACATATCCACAGAGCGTTCCACTACTCACACTTTTTTAAAAAATCCCTCCAAATTTTACCCCTCCAACTTTAAATCAGGTCCCATAGAAGTCTTTGAAAAATTGGTCCTTAAGGATTTTGAAAAAATTAAACACAATAAGTATGACAATCAGAACCTTACACAGAAGGAATGGAAAGCCCTAAAGGAACTTCAAAAAGATGACGAAATTGTTATCAAACCCGCCGACAAGGGTGGAGGTTTAGTCATTTTGTCAAGGTCTATGTATATAAAAGAAGCTAATCGTCAACTCAATGATCCAGAGGTATATGATAAATTATCCTACGACCCCACCTCCAATATTAAAGACCTTTTAAATAAATTCCTGACTAAAGGATTAGACACAGGAATTTTAAACAAACACGAATTTGACTACCTCACTATCCCTCACCCCAAAATTCCAGTCATCTATTTTCTCCCAAAAATTCATAAAAATGCAAAAGAACCCCCTGGAAGACCGATAGTATCAGGTATCAATTCTGTTTTATCCAATCTTTCAGAATACATAGATATTTTATTACAACCTGTGGTTAAACAAACTAGATCATATTTGAAAGACTCTATGACCCTCTTATCTTTTTTAAGTGATTTTATTTGGTGTCATGATTATATACTAGTAACCTGTGATGTTCAATCATTGTATACCATAATTCCTCATAATATTGGTTGCCAGGCAGTAGAAAAGATTTTAAAACAAAACAGTTCAATTCCAGATTCTCAAATTGACTTTATTATACAAGGCATTGATATAATCCTCACCAACAACTATTTTTGGTTTTTAGATTCATTTTATATTCAAAAGAAGGGTACAGCTATGGGAACCAGGTTTGCCCCCAGCTATGCTAACCTCTTCATGGCCGATTGGGAATCTTCGGCCGTCTGGGGTGACCATGGCTGGCGGGCAAACCTGGTTTCCTATTTTCGCTATATTGACGACCTGTTTTTTATCTGGCAAGGTTCAGAAACCTCTCTTAAGTTGTTTTTAGATCATTTAAATGTTAATGATAGAGGCATAATTTTATCTTCAGAATTCAGTAATGTATCAGTAAATTTTTTAGACTTAAATATTTTTATCCAAGATGGCTGTATCCAAACTAAAACCTTTTTTAAAGAAGTATGTACTAACACGATAATTGACCAAACCAGCTGTCATTATAAACCGTGGTTGGATGGCATTCCAAAAAGTCAATTTCTCCGCCTCCACCGTAATTGCTCTTCAACAACTGATTTCAATGCCCAATCCACCTCACTGAAAAATATGTTTCTAGATAAAAATTATAAAGCAGATAAATTGGATACAGCCCTAGAGGCAGTAAAGGAAAAAGATAGAAGGGAACTCCTTGAATATAAAGCTAAAAAAGCAGACCCCCCTCATTTACCCATTATTTTGGATTTTAATAATAAAAATAAAACCTTAAAAAAAATTATAAACAAACACTGGCACATTCTCAAACAGGATGACCTTTTAAAAGACCAGATCCCAGACAGACCTAACGTTATATTTAGAGGGGCCCCTAATTTTAAAACAATTCTCACTAAAAATTATACAAAGAATAATGTACAACAAAGAAAAAACTTTTTATCTAGACCAAAAGGCTTTTTCAAGTGCAATAAATGTATTGTGTGCAGAACCACAAAGGGAATGTCAAACTCCAAAACCACTCATTTCTCCTCTACTATCACTAAAACCTCATATCCGATTAAAGATTTCATAGGCTGTAATACTAAAAACGTCATATACCTATTGGAATGCCCATGTGGATTTCAATACATAGGCATGACCAAAAGATGTCTCAAAGTAAGACTGGCAGAACATTGCCGCAATATTAGAAGAGGCTATGATAACCACTCAGTCTCAAAACACTTTATAGCACATAATAAGGATCCGACACTTTTAAAAGTTACTGGGATAGAACAGGTTACTCTCCCATGGAGAGGTGGGGATATGATAAAAACCTTAGGAAAAAGAGAAATGTATTGGGTCTTCCAACTGAAAACCCTCTCCCCTGAAGGACTTAATGCTGAATTTGATCTTTTTAATTTTTTATAAATGTCTCTTTTATAGACTTTTAACTGATATGAATTTTTATTTACATCTATACTTTTTTATATACACATTTTTCCCTCTCTTACATCCATATTTATTTTTATTTTATTTTTATATTTCTTCATTCATATTCACTTTTTTACAGTTTTATTTTTATTTTTCTTTACTCCATATTCATTTCTAATAGTATCCTTATCTCACCCTCATCTTATAAATATACATCTTTTACTCACATTTTTTATTCTCTTTTTTATTCCCTCTTCATTTTTATTTGCATTCTATATTTAAATTAAGACTGCCTTATTTTGCCCCTCTGTATACTTGTTTATTAGGGGAGGCTTTTTTTTTTGTTTAGCTGCCATTCCCGGTATCTTTATTATACTGCCATTCCTTTTCCTGCCCATACTTGGTATTATGCCCTTAACGTGCAGTTATAGGGCGGCGTGTTTACTCGTATCAACACACCGCCCAACTCGCTGACGTCAGACGGAGGCGTGCTTTCAGTTGCCGACCTCCGTCTGCATACTCCAATCCCCAACGACCATTGCGGCAGTATCACGTGATCGCAGAAGATCGCGATCACGTGACTATTACTTCCCTCTCCCCCTCCGGCTCTCTCTGTTTGCTCTATACGCACTACATTCCCCATAGGGCACCAGGGCAATCCATGTGATCGCATTAGATCGAGATCATGTGATTAAGAATCTTCCTCTTATTTTCTTTTTATCTTCATTAGAAATACTCGTTTTAAAATTTTAAATAAAAGTGTAAAAAGGATTTTGCCTCACCTACATCATGCATTTTTTATATTTACGTTTTAATTATGTTTGTATTTTATATCAATGTACTGATGACGTCATTTTGGCGCCAAAATTTGAATAATCATGATTTCATTAAGTTTATAAGAGTATCTATGTACCAGGCTCATTTTTACTATTGCCAGTTGATAAAGCCCTGTGTGGCGAAACGCGTTTTGGCTAATTTTATATTTTAGATTGTACAAATAAAGGATTATTGGCTTTTTTACTATATACTTGCCATATACCTTTTATTTTATATTTCATTATTTTCTTTTTACCTGGTCACATATTATCTTGGAGTCTACACCTGCCCAAGAATCCTAGGTGGGGATAGTACCACCTACGTGATTATATTGAGCAGTATTTCCTGCTCATCCAAATGTGAGTACTTTTATTTCTTTATTTTAAATTTATTTTACCATATAAGCAGTGAGCACTATATTTGGCTTTTATCTCTTTTCCATATCGAGGAATTACCATCACCCATATCCCACCAGTGGGGGATAGACGCCACTGAATGCTAATTATACTTGAGCTAGTTCATGCTCTTATATAGGTGAGTGTATTACCTCCCTATTTTATATCTAATTTTCACTTAGCAGTATACAGTCTGCACTATTGGATTGTCTCTGTCTGTTTATTTCCATATTCATCACCGAGTCAAGATTTCTCCAACACTAGAAGATCCAGTCGGATATATTATCCACTCTCAAGCCATTACATATCCATTGGAACACACAAAGAAGTTTACCAAGTATTTGGACTATTATCTATTCACTTGTTCTGTTTATGTTCTCATTATATGTGAGTACAGTCTATTTAATTTATTTTATTTTATTTTTATCTATTGTAGCGCGACCTATTATCATTTCTGTTTTGCCATTTCTCCTTTGAGGACATTAGAGGGAACCTCATATATATAGGTTGCAGCTTTCTATTCATTTTCAGCTCATATTAGAACATACAGCGCTGATCCTTTGTCCACTTCTGTACAAAAAAGATGGTTTGCATCTTTCTCAAAAGGGAACAAATGTTCTCAGTTGAGCAGTTCAGAGGTTTTGCTAGGATGTATTTAAACTAGGAGGGGGGGGGGAGGGGTGTAAAAGGGTGATAAAACATCAATCCAATTGTCCCCCAAAACAAGGACAGAAGGTGCCTGTAGCAAGTGTGTTAAAAAATGATAAGCTTAAAGTCGTGTCTACAAATGCTCGCAGTTTAGGGAATAAGATCCATGAACTTGTGGCAATAATGGCAACTGATAGTGTAGATTTAGTTGCTGTTACTGAGATATGGTATAATGAGAAAAATGACTGGGACATAGCAATACCAGGGTACTCTTTATATAGAAAAGACAGGGAAGGCAGGAACGGGGAGGGGTGGCCCTGTATGTGAAGGATAGCATAAATTCTAGCCTAATAAAAGTTAGTGAGGTGAACATAGAGTCCGTTTGGGTTACGTTAGAATTTGGTAATCACACAGTAATTCATGTAGGTGTGATTTATAGGCCCCCAGGACAAATTGAAGAGTTAGATAATCTACTAGTTGAGGAAATAGCTAAAATGACAATGAAGGGGGAAGTTATCATCATGGGTGACTTTAATCTTCCGGATGTGAATTGGAAAACAAAAATAGCTGCTTGTGCTAGGAGCACACATATTCTAAACTCCCTACTGGGATTGTCTCTAAAACAAGTTGTTGAGGAGCCAACTCGTAAAGAGGCCATACTAGATTTAGTGTTAACAAATGGAAATTTGGTATCCGATATTACTGTAGGTGAAAGTTTAGGATCCAGTGATCATCAATCAGTGTGGTTTAATATAAGAATAGTGATTGAGTCACACCACACAAAAAAGACTTTAGAAAAACAGACTTTTCTAAAATTAGAATATGTGTAAAGGAGTCATTATCAGACTGGAGCAATTTAAATGGCGTCCAAGAGACATGGGATTATTTAAAAGTTGCACTACTGAAGGCAACAGAAAATTGCATTAGGCTTGTCAGTAAAAGCAAAAAATTCAAGAAACCACTGTGGTACTCCGCAGATGTGGCCAAAATAGTAAAAAACAAAAAGTTAGCATTTAGTAATTATAAAAAAAAACCAGAGTGAGGAAGACAGAATGATCTATAAGATTAGGCAGAAAGAGGCTAAGCAAATTATAAGGGCTTCCAAATCACACACAGAAGAGAAAATAGCGCAGTCAGTAAAAAAGGGGGACAAAACTTTTTTTAGATACATAAATGAGAAAAGAAAAGTAAAACAAGGATTAGTTAGATTAAAAACAAAAGAAGGAAGGTATGTAGAAGAGACTAAAGGTCTAGCTGACTGCCTCAATGAATATTTTTGTTCGGTATTTACAGATGAAAATGAAGGAGAGGGACCTCAGTTAAGACAAAGGATAAATTAGTTATTTATTACACGTGAGTTTACAGAGGAAGAGGTTCTATTTCAACTGTCAAAAGTAAAGACAAATAAGTCAATGGGACCTGATGGAATACACCCAAAGCTATTAAAAGAGCTTAGTGGTGTACTAGCAAAACCATTAACAGATTTATTTAACCAATCATTGATAACAGGAGTAGTCCCAGAAGATTGGAAGTTAGCGAATGTTGTGCCCATTCACAAGAAAGGTAATAGGGAGGAGTCGGGCAACTATAGGCCAGTAAGCCTTACTTAAGTAGTGGGGAAAGTGATGGAAACCATGTTAAAGGATAGGATTGTTGAACATCTAAAAACACATGGATTTCAAGATCAGAGACAACATGGGTTTACTTCAGGGAGATCATGCCAAACTAATCTTATTGATTTTTTTGATTGGGAAACTAAAATTATAGATCAGGGTGGTGCAGTAGACATTGCTTACCTAGATTTCAGTAAGGCTTTTGACACTGTTGCACATAGAAGGCTTATCAATAAACTGCAATCTTTAAGTTTGGATTCCAATATTGTTGAATGGGTGAGGCAGTGGCTGAGTGACAGGCAACAGAGGGTTGTAGTCAATCGAGTATATTCAAAGCTTGGGCTTGTCACCAGTGGGGTACCTCAGGGATCTGTACTTGGACCCATTCTCTTTAATATTTTTATTAGTGATATTGCAGAAGGTCTTGATGGAAAGGTATGTCTTTTTTGCTGATGATACTAAGATATGTAACAGGGTTGATGTTCCAGGAGGGATAAGCCAAATGGCTAATGATTTAGGTAAACTAGAAAAATAATCAGAGTTGTGGCAACTGACATTTAATGTGGATAAGTGCAAGATAATGCATCTTGGACGTAAAAACCCAAGGGCAGAGTACAGAATATTTGATAGAGTCCTAACCTCAACATCTGAGGAAAGGGATTTAGGGATGATTATTTCTGATGACTTAAAGGTAGGCAGACAATGTAATAGAGCAGCAGGAAATGCTAGCAGAATGCTTGTATAGAGATAGGCAGTGGCGTACACACAACCCATGGGGCCCCGGTGCGAAAACTGATCTGTGGGCCCCCCCCCCGCTTACTCTGCGCGGGCTGGGGCCGCAACACATGGCAGGCGGGCACCTGGTCGCAGGGCTGCGACCCGTGCGACCGCGGTATGTACGCCAGTGCATGCATAAACACATACACTTAAAGGACCACTACAGACACCCAGATCAAATCAGCTCAATGAAGTGGTCTGGGTGCCAGGTCTCTCTAGTTTTAACCCTGCAGCTGAAAACAGCAGTTTCAGAGAAACTGCTATGTTTCACTGAGGGTTAATCCATCTCTAGTGGCTGTCTCATTGACAGCCGCTAGAGGATTTTCTGCGATTCTCACTGTGAAAATCACAGTGAGAAGACGCTGAACGTCCATAGGAAAGCATTGAGTAATGCTTTCCTATATGGGCGGTTTGAATGCGCGCGTGGCTCTTGCCACGCATGTGCATTCGGAGCTGAGAGGCGGATCGGGACGGAGAGATCCCCAGCGCCAAGGGAGCCCGGCGCTGGAGAAAGGTAAGTGCTTTAGACACACACACACACACACACACTCTCATGAACAGACGCACACATTTACTGACAGACACACACTCAGTGACAGACGCACACAAACATACTCAGTAACAGACACACACACTAACACTAACACACTCTAAAACTAACACACTTACTAACACAATCACTCACACTAACACACTCACTAACACACTCACTAACACACTCACTAACACACACTCACTCACACTCACTCACTAACACACTCACTCACTAACACACACACAAACTAACACTAACACACTCACTAACACACACTAACACACTCACTAACACTAACACACTCACTAACACACTCACTAACACAATCACTCACACACTCACTAACACAATCACTCACACTAACACACTCACTAACACAATCACTCACACTAACACAATCACTCACACTAACACAATCACACTAACACACTCACACTAACACACTCACACTAACACACTCACACTAACACACTCACACTAACACTAACACACTACCACTAACACACTCACACTAACACACTCACACTAACACTAACACACTAACACTAACACACTCTCTCACTAACACACACTAACACAAACTAACACTAACACACTCACTAACACACTCACTAACACTAACACACTCACTAACACTAACACACTCACTAACACTAACACACTCACATTAACACACTCACTAACACACACACTCACTCACTAACACTCACACACTCACATTAACACACTCACTAACACACTCACTAACACTAACACACTCACTAACACACTCACATTAACACTAACACACTCACTAACACACTCTCTCACTAACACACACACTAACACAAACTAACACTAACACAAACTAACACTAACACACTCACTAACACTAACACACTCACATTAACACACTCACTAACACACACACTCACTCACTAACACTCACACACTCACTAACACTCTCACATTAACACACTCACTAACACTAACACACTCACTAACACTAACACACTCACTAACACACTCACTAACACTAACACACTCACTAACACTAACACACTCACATTAACACACTCACTAACACTCACTAACACTCACACACTTACTAACACACTCACATTAACACACTCACTAACACACTCACTAACACACTCACTAACACTAACACACTCACATTAACACACTCACTAACACACTCACTAACACTAACACACTCACTAACACTAACACACTCACTAACACTAACACACTCTCTCACTAACACACACACACACTAACACAAACTAACACTAACCCACTCACTAACACTAACACACTCACATTAACACACTCACTAACACACACACTCACTCACTCACTAACACTCACACACTCACTAACACACTCACATTAACACACTCACTAACACTAACACACTCACTAACACTAACACACTCACATTAACACACTCACTAACACTCTCACTAACACTCTCACTAACACACTCACTAACACACTCACTCACTACCACTCTCACTAACACACTCACTAACACACTCACTAACACACTCACTAACACACTCACTCACTACCACTCTCACTAACACACTCACTAACACTAACACACACACACACTCACTAACACTAACACACTCACTAACACACACTCACACACACTCACTAACACACTCACTAAACACACACACACGTTTTTTCCGTTTTTTTTTTAATTTAATCCCCCCAGCCTCCTTACCTGTGTGAGAGCTGGGGGGATTCCCTGGGGTCCAGTGGTGTTGCTGGTCACCCGGCTGGCGGGCGCGCGAGGGAGCACTGTCCCCTGGGTGCTCCCTCTTCAGCTCCCTCGCGCGCCGCGTACTGATGCCGGAGCCGGAAGATGACGTCATCTTCCGGCTCCGGTTTCAGTGCGGTGCGCGAGGGAGCTGAAGAGGGAGCACCCAGGGGACAGTGCTCCCTCACGCGCCCGCCAGCCGGGTGACAGCAGGGCCAGCCTCGGGGGGCCCGGAGGTGGCCGGCTCCTGGGCCCCCCAGCAGAAGAAGCTGGCCCTGTGGGTACATACCGGGTCGCAGGGGCGGCCGGGCCCCCTGGTGGGCCGGGCCCGGTCGCAGCCGCGACCCCTGCGACCCTGGTATGTACGCCACTGGAGATAGGTATTAGCAGTAGAAAGAGGGAAGTGCTCATGCCATTGTACAGAACACTGGTGAGACCTCACTTGGAGTATTGTACGCAGTACTGGAGACCGTATCTTCAGAAGGATATTGATACCTTAGAGAGAGTTCAGAGAAGGGCTACTAAACTGGTTCATGGATTGCAGGATAAAACTTACCAGGAAAGGTTAAAGGATCTTAACATGTATAGCTTCGAGGAAAGACGAGACAGGGGGGATATGATAGAAACATTTAAATACATAAAGGGAATCAACACAGTAAAGGAGGAGACTATATTTAAAAGAAGAACAACTACTACAAAAAGAGGACATAGTCTTAATTTAGAGGGACAAAGGTTTAAAAATAATACCAGGGGGGGCGGAGCCTAACCACCGAGCCGACCAGACGTGCTGTAAATCAGCTCCCACAAAAACCTACGAAAACGGGGGTATAAACCCCGCTAACGGACACGTTCTGGAGCCTGAGTGCACCCATTGAATCAGGGTAACCATGGGGCGTCGAATGAAGCCACAAATGAGTAGTAAATCGCCCGGAAACCCGAAATCCGTGTATGGGGCCTATCTGTGCCGGAGCCAGGGAGAGACGGCCGCTCTCCTAGATGGTAATGCCAGATATCGACCCTCTCAAGACCCCATTTCTATTCCGCCCCCCCCGTGGACCGGTGGGGGTTATCCCGGTCCGCAATCTGCTCCAAAAGCACGCAGCCGAGAAGAGCGCACAAGCATGACACGGGCGTACTAATCAGCAGGCCCTTAACAAGACCACCTAAAATGGCGGACGGCACACTATCCCGCGTGGTGAGGATGTTGCAGCCACCGACCGCACTACTGAGGCACCCAGAGGCGATCCGGTCCCACCCCTGGGACTCACCTAAGGGGAGACAACAGGCGACCCGACCCAAAACGCCTCCACCACAGAAGAACGACAAACGGAACTGTAAATGCTGGGGAAGGAGGGAACTAACCCCGGGTAAGAACTCATCTCACTTACCCATCCAAGCGCAACCTTACCCACCCGGGCAGCAGGCCGTAGGGCATAGAGCCCTTAAGCATCGTCCACATCGGCGGAGGAAACATAAATGCAAGCGACAGACAACGACCCGCTCTTCCGTCTCTCCCACAAGAGGAGGAAACCCGGACCCCAGAGGCAACCGAGTTTGTGGAACGAAGATGCAGGCCTGCACTCCAGCCTGGGGCTGGGGGGACACCCTCTCTGACACAGGAATTGCAGCTAACCACAGCTACCGAGAGTCGGACACACATCGCCTTTGCAGAGCCGGCATCGGGTGATAGAGAACCGGATGGAGGCTGCATGTAAGCGCTGGTACGGGACACTGTCACTCTGCTAGCCTGCATACTCTGGGCACTAACATGCTCTTAGTAGATCCTACCGGACGGTCGGACACGCTTTTGGACAATATGATGCCTATCTAACTGATCTTATACCTTGCTATGTAGGTAAACAGTGGCAGGTACAGATACACGTTATATGCTGCCAGCAAAAGCATTTTAGAGCTTAGACAGTTATGCAACACCGACACATATCTGCCACCTGACCTTACACACACTTGAGAACACATGCTCACATGCATTTGATTTATAAACAGGCATTACACTGTACAGACAGGGACCGGTGCATAGGGGTACCTTAATATTGTCTACATGCCCAAAACCAAACCGTTTAAGCGTTAGACTAACTGGGTGATACTAAGGGGCAGGAGGCGCTAGACACCAATGGAAGCCGTGTTACAGTTCACTTAGTCCATACGCAGGTCATACCCGCTTAATTTACGTGTTATGTGATTGTCTGCTACGCTACAGTTGTTATATTCTGTTGTGATATGTTCGGTAGTTTTTGGAGCGAATCCAGCCTGAATCGTGCTAGATTTACTAACATGTCTAGGAATGCATGTCTAGGAAATTATATTGCATTTTGCTATTCCTTTGACACTCTAACACGTCATGCAGTGCTCATGAATATATTATGTTGTTCCTGAACGACAAGTTAACTATTTAAAAAACGAAGCATCGTTATCCCAGAAATGTAATTGATTAAAGCTGATAATGTTTAAACCCTCTACTGTAATCAAACTATACATTTCCCTCCTTCTCTTCTGTACCCCATCAAAAATGCTTCAATAAAAGAAAGATTGACAAAAAAAAATAATACCAGGAAGTATTACTTTACTGACAGGGTAGTGGATGCATGGAATAGCCTTCCATCTGAAGTGGTAGAGGTTATCACAGTAAAGGATTTTAAGCATGCGTGGGATAGGCATAAGGCTATCCTAACTATAAGATAAGGCCAGGGACTAATGAAAGTATTTAGAAAATTGGGCAATATCTGCTGTCACATTCTATGTTTCTATGTTTCTATGTATATAGATGGCAACACAATAGTGTGATATTATAAACAAACTTAAGAACTGCGCAAATATAAGGGATACTCACAAGATGTAGATAGTAAAATCGCCTTAGGGTGCCTCCCCTTGGATATATGGGGGGTATTTCCAGAACTCCCTCTCAGCTGGTTGATGGTATCGCCACAATATGGAAGTCCGGACTCAGGAAATGGTTAAGAAATCTGCTTTATTTAGTATATATAAAAAGTAAAAAAAACAAATATGGTCGTGGTAATGAGCATTTTTAAATGTATTTTTTTTACTTTTGTAAACATTTTTTACTTTTTTTTATTTTTTTTTATTTATATTTTTTTATTGTAGCATAGCATTTGTACAGTTATCATCTCACATATTTTTGCTACTTTTTAGATGCAACTTTTGAGCAGGTGGAGGATGTCTGCTTTGCTTGCCGGCATTTGTACAGGAGGTGGAGTGCCTTCTCTCCTCGTGCTCCTTCTCCCTGTCGCTGCCTCATCAGTCTCCTCCATACTGTCTTCCGAGGAGTGATCAGAGGCTTCCCGCGCGGGCGCCATCTTGGTAGGCCGCGGCCGTGGCGTTGCTCGGAGTAAATCGCCGATATTTTGAGAGGACGGCATCGCCTCTTTATGGAGCTGCTTGGATTTACGTCCCATTGTGTTCCGACCAGCGTTGGTAGGGTTTGGGCTCTTCGAAACCGCCGATTTCGTGTTTTGTGAGTGGATTTCACATTTTTTACTTTTTAAAACTTTTTTTGCTTAATATTTTTTTTCAACTTTCCTAAACTTTCTTAAAACTTTTTTTTACAGATTTAAAATTGTTATATACTTTGTTTTTACCTTTAACCCCTAACTAGCAGTAAGCAGCACTAACCGTAAATGCCTTAATTTCCCATAACTCCCACCCCAGCTAGCAAAATATATCATTTTAATTAATTAATTCAATAAATTGAACCCCTGAGGGATAAAAAAAAATTGGATCATAGTATAATACTGTGATCTGTATTTTGATCACTGTAGGTAGTGATCAACTGGCAGGGAAGGGGTTAATTTTTATTAGGACTGGGTAAAGGGGGATGGGATTTTTTTTGCTTTCTTTTAAACCATTATAAAAACATTTTTTGTACTTTTTAAAACTTTTTTTAACGTTAACCCCTAGATAGCCTAACACCAAATTCCCCAATTCCCCACTAACTTCCACCCACCCCAGCTAGCTAAATATATAAATTTAATATATTTAAATTA
The DNA here is from genome assembly GCF_036172605.1 of Pelobates fuscus. Classification (NCBI taxonomy): domain Eukaryota; kingdom Metazoa; phylum Chordata; class Amphibia; order Anura; family Pelobatidae; genus Pelobates; species Pelobates fuscus. The sequence continues at coordinate 99,052,244 of NC_086319.1, read as the reverse complement.
ATTAATAAAATAAAAATAACCCCTGAAGGTTACAAAAATAAAAGTTGACCCTTAGGGGTTAAAAAAAAAAAAATCAGATCACAGTAAAATGTATGCCCTGCCAATTGATCACTGTAGTCAGTGATCAATTGGCAGGGAAGGGGTTCATTTTTTATTTAAAATGGGTAAAGGGGGTGGGATTTTAAACTATCTTTATTTTTTTTGTAACAGGGAGAAGATCATCACTGATCCGTCTCCCTGCACTTCACACAGAACGCGGAAGAACAGGGAGGCGGATCAGAAGTCCCTGCAGCACATGTGATCGCTCTGACAGCCTGTCAGAGCGATCACTGCTGCAGGGACAGCACGATCACGTGCTCCCGGTCTGCCTCGAATACTGAGGCAGACCAGATGAGTGTTAACGCCGGTATCGCGGCGATCTCGGGTTAACTTTAGTGCATGACGGACACTATATCATCCTTGGGGGACCCTCACCCTCAGTATCCCCCTCCCGTGGCGCTGAAGGGATTAAAACCCCTTCAGCCACTTACCTTAATCCAGCGCCGGGCTCCCTCGGCGCTGGTGACCTCTCTTCCCCTGCCGACGTCAGCTCCCGAGTGGAGCGGAATGCGCATGCACGGCAAAAGCCACGCGCGCATTCAAACAGTCCATAGGAAAGCATTTCTCAATGCTTTCCTATGGACGTTCTGCACGCTGGATGAGAATTTCGCATCCAGCGTCGCAGAAGTGCCTCTAGCGGCTGTCAGGAAGACAGCCACTAGAGGTTGGATTAATCCTGCTATGTAAATATAGCAGTTTCTCTGAAACTGCTATGTTTACATGTGAAGCGTTAAGCCCTGGGGGACCTGGCACCCAGACCACTTCATTGAGCTGAAGTGGTCTGGGTGACTATAGTGTCCCTTTAATTACGGCTTTTACTGCCTACAATCAAGTTACTTACAGCCTTGTAAGAAGGAGATTTGATGCTGCACTGAGTGGAAAATTGTGGATGCACATACCATATCAATCTGCCTGGCAATTCACACAGCCTGACCATGCGGCCTAGCGTGAATGGCGGTCTGGTCTCCTGACTCTATGCTCGCCCTGAGCAACAGCTTTTTTGCCCCCTTGCATCCCCCCTGTGGACCGTTGGGGGTTATCCCGGTTCTGGGGCGCATTCAAAACAGGCCTCCCTACCATATTCTACCTTCTATGCCAGATGAACTGCTGTGGTGGCAGTTAACCGTTCCTGCTCAGGGCGGAGGTCTGTTCAGAGGTACGTACGACCAGCCGCCCAAATGACCAAGAGGCTCCCAGGAGGCCTTTGCGTATTAGGGCCTGTGTTACTGCCCAGAGGAACTGGATGGTCCTTGGATGTGCGACGCTGACCCCCCTCAAGACCTGGGCTCAGGGAGAAGAAAACTCTGGGTACAAGAGACTTTCCATGGGTCATAAGCATGTAACCCTGCTGTACTCGAGGGACTGTGGGAGGGCTGGAGGCACACTCAAAACTGTCTTGGAGAAGGACTGTGTCCTGAGGCCTCCTTGTGGCATTGGCTGACTCCCGGATGGCAGAGATCCTGTTTAGATCAGAGCTTTATACTGTTCACATTGCAGGGTTTTCTCTCACCTATCTCTTTTTGTTGACATGCCTAATACCAAGCGCTATTACCTCTCATCTGTCTTAGCTATTAATTTAGCCTGTTTAATAATAGGTATTCCACATATACAAAAATAGTAATCTATTTCTATCTTTATCCTCTACCTGCTCTGACAGGAAGTGCTCAGTGAGAGAACTGAACATCTTCCTGTCAGTCCATACACAGTGGAACCGCAGAACTCAAACTTAAAATGACACCTTCATGTCACAACTAGTACAAGCACCAACTAGAATGGACGCTTGTCTGGACCTGGTTTTAACAAACAACGTTGATCTTTTGACCAACATCCAAGTAGGTGAGCACTTGAGAAATAGTGATCACAATATAGTGTCCTTTGAAATAAACTCAAAAAAAGAAAATCACATGGGGTATACTAAAACATATAATTTTAAAAAGGCCAATTTCAATAAGTTAAGGGAAGCTTTACAATATATTGACTGGCATCAACTCTTTAGTGAAAAGAACACTGAGGATAAGTGGATCATCTTCCAACACATATTAGAAAGGTACATTTCCCAGTATGCACCATTGGAAAATAAATATAAAAGAAACAAATTAAAACCAATGTGACTTAGTAGAAAAGTAAAACAAGAGATTAAAAATAAGAAAAGGGCATTTAAAGCATTTAAATCGGACAAATCAGATGCATCTTATAAAAGATATAAGGAAGCAAATAATGCGTGCAAAAAGGCAATTAGACTTGCTAAACTTCAAAATTAAAAAATGATAGCTAAAGAGAGCAAAACCAACCCCAAAGCATTTTTTAAGTACATAAATTCTAAAAAAACCCAAAATGAAAGTGTAGGTACACTGAAACGGGGGTGTTAGTCAATGAAGACCAGGAAAAGGCAGGAATTTTAAATAACTATTTCTCCTCTGTAAATATTAAGGAAAAACCCATGGCAATAGATGTGCAAATTATTGCTACTAAAAACTTGCAGAATAATTGTAATTGGTTAACTCAAGACAAGGTGCTGCAGCAACTAAAGAAAGTTAATATAAACAAAGCTCCAGGGCCTGACGGTATCCATCCACGTGTACTTAAGGAACTAAGTGTAGAAATAAGTGAACCTCTGTTTTTAATCTTTCAAGATTATTTCTTTCAGGAAGTGTTCCGGAGGATTGGAGGAAGGCAGATGTGGTTCCTATGTTCAAAAAGGGTTCAAAATCCTTGCCTGGAAAGTATAGACCTGTGAGCTTAACTTCTGTGGCTGGTAAAATATTTGAAAGGTTATTAAGGGATAATATTCAAGAATTCCTTGAGAAAAACATTGTTATCAGCAAAAATCAGCACGGTTTTATGAAGCACAGGTCGTGTCAAACTAACTTGATTGCATTCTACGAAGAAGTAAGTAGATGTATAGATCAAGGTGTTGCGGTGGATGTGATCTATTTGGATTTTGCCAAGGCATTTGATACAGTTCCACACAGAAGATTAGTGTTCAAACTCAAGGAAATCGGTCTAGATGAAAATGCTTGTTCTTGGGTAGAACATTGGCTTAAAAACAGAGTACAAAGAGTTGTCGTTAATGGTAAATTTTCAAGCTGGACAGAGGTGGCAAGTGGTGTCCCTCAGGGGTCTGTTCTGGGACCCCTTCTATTTAACATGTTTATAAATGATCTTGAAGACAGCATTGAAAGTCGTGTTTCAGTGTTTGCAGATGACATAAAACTTTGTAAAATAATACAATGTGAGCAAGATATTACTTTGCTGCAGATGGATTTAGATAGACTGGAGGACTGGGCACTCAAATGGCAGATGAAATGTAATGTTGAAAAATGCAAAGTTATGCACTTTGGCGTAAAGAATACACAAGCAACGTATACCCTTAATGGAAGCGAATTAGGGATAACAACACATGAAAAGGACTTGGGAATTGTTATAGACAACAAACTATGCAACAATGTGCAATGTCAATGAGCAGTGGCCAAGGCCAGTAGGGTATTGTCATGCATGAAAAAGGGCATTCATTCTTGGGATGAGAATATAATTTTGCCTCTTTATAAATCACTGGTAAGACCACACATTGAATATGCTGTGCAATTTTGGGCACCTGTTCTAAAGAAGGGTATTATGGCTCTAGAAAAAGTGCAGAGGCGGGCTACAAAATTAATAAAAGGAATGGACCATATCAGCTATGAAGAAAGATTAACAAATTTAAACCTATTTAGTTTAGAAAAACGTTGCCTGAGAGGGGATATGATAACAATATACAAATATATTCGGGGCCAATACAAACCATTGTGTGGAAATCTATTCACAAACCGGACTTTACATAGGACACAAGGTCATGCGTTTAGACTAGAAGAAAGAAGATTTTGTCTAAGGCAAAGGAAAGTTTTTTTTTACTGTAAGAACAATCAGGATGTGGAATTATCTGCCTGAAGAAGTGGTTTTATCAGAGTCCATACAGATGTTCAAACAGCTACTAGATGCATACTTGCAAAAACAGAATATTCAAGGATATAATCTTTCAATGTAGGGTAATAACTGCTTGATCCAAGGATAAATCTGACTGCCATTCTGGGGTCAAGAAGGAATTTTTTTCCTAGCTTGTTGCAAAATTGGAAGTGCTTCAAACTGGGTTTTTTGGCCTTCTTTTGGATCAACAGCAAAAAACATATGTGAGGAAGGCTGAACTTAATGGACGCAAGTCTCTTTTCAGCTATGTAACTATGTAACTATGTAACTATAGTCACCAGAACAACTACAGCTTACTGAATTCTGGTGAGTAAAATCATTACCTTCAGGCTTTTTGCTGTAAACACGGTCTTTTCAGAGAATATGCAGTGTTTACATTACAGCCTAGTGATAACTTCACTGGCCACCGAATCAACATTTGCCATAGCAATCAATGGAAATTTGATTGATCCATTCCAGACATATCATGTACCAGATGTGATCATGTACTAGGCATCTGCATGGGGAAAATTTTCGGTTCGGTTCAGTTCGGCATTCCGAAATTCTGGACTTTCGCAATTCGGGACTTTGGCAATTCAGCACTTCGGCAACTTCGGAACTTCGGCACTTCGGCACTTCGACACTTCGGAACTTCGGAACTTCGGAATTTCGGAATTAAGTAACCAATCAGAGTGTTATGAGTCAAATTACACAGCGTGGGAAAATTCCAAAGAGCTTTCACACGCTGTGTAAAATGACACAGAGCACTCTGATTGGTGGATTTCAAACCAACCAATCAGAGTGCTGTGACAGGTAAATGTAGAGACTTACCTGTCGGTCTCTTCATTTACTTGTCAGAGCACTCTGATTGGTTGGCTTAAACCCACCAATCAGAGTGCTCTGAGCCTAATTGCAGGGTGGGGCAAGGCTTTATAAGCCTTCCCCCACCCTCCAGAGCTCAGTCTGCGCGGAGCCCTCCATGGCTGAAGATGGATTATTTTTTTTTTTGTGCTCGTTTTTTTTTTTTTTTTTTTTTTTAATTGCGTCGGTTATTATGGTTTTTTATTTAGCCTTTTTTGGGGCTGAAAAAATAAGATTTTAGAAGAAAGAAAATTTCAAATGGTAAGTTTTATTTTTTTTTACAGGTACGTAGGTAACCCCTTAAGGACACATGATGTGTGTGACATGTCATGATTCCCTTTTATTCCAGAAGTTTGGTCCTTAAGGGGTTAAAGGTCCCCCCTCATTATTTTTAGGGTGGAGGGGTAGGTAGGGGGATAATTTTTTTGGGGGGAGGGGGTGACTAGGGGTTTGGGGACCCCTAGTCACCTGGGGGGGACATTTCTTTTAGGGCCCCCACCCGCCGCTCAGGGGTGGGGGCCAGGGGGAGGACAATAGGTCCCCCCTATTGGTATTTAGGGCCCCCACCCACCTCTCAAGGGTGAGGGCCAGGGGGGAGGACATTAGGTCCCCCCCTTATTAGTATTTAGGGCCCCCACCCACCGCTCAGCAGTGGGGGCCAGGGGGAAGACATTAGGTCCCCCCCTTATTAGTTTTTAGGGCCCCAAACCACCGCTCAGGGTTGGGGGCCAAGGGGGATGACATTAGGTCCCCCCTTATTCCAATTTAGGGCCCCCACCCACTGCTCAGGGGTGGGGGCCGGGGGGGAGGACATTAGGTCCCCCCCCTTATTTTACTGTAAGGCCCCCACCCATCACTCAGTGATCGGGGCCAGGGGGGAGGACATTAGGTCCCCCCCTTATTAGTATTTAGGGCCCCCACCCACCGCTCAGGGGTGGGGGCCAGGGGGGAGGACAGGCTGCTCACTGTTTAATAGACATGCCCCTACTCGCGGTATAGCGAGTAGGGGCATAATTTACTAATACTAAGTAATTTTTACTTAGTATTAGTAAATTTGGCTGAAAGACCAATTTAGGTTTTTCAGCCTTTTAGTAGATAACTCCCTAATACTGTGGGAATTAGGGAGTTATCTACTTATTCATTCCTGTCATTACATGGACTGGCCAAGTAACTTACAGGCTGCTCACTGTTTAATAGACATGCCCCTACTCGCGGTATAGCGAGTAGGGGCATAATTTACTAATACTAAGTAATTTTTACTTAGTATTAGTAAATTTGGCTGAAAGACCAATTTAGGTTTTTCAGCCTTTTAGTAGATAGCTCCCTAATACTGTGGGAATTAGGGAGTTATCTACTTATTCATTCCTGTCATTACATTGACTGGCCAAGTAACTTACATTTTATATGAATGTGTGTTACTTGATTGTTGTAAGTGTTGCAAATGCTTACAGCTGAATCCTGGCTATGTTTGTATACTGTTTATTTAAAACTGTATACAGTGTAGCATTCTTCTTCTTCCACTGAGTAGTAGTGATGTCCCGAACGGTTCGCTGGCAAATAGTTCCTGACGAACATAGCGTGTTCGCGTTCGCCACGGATGGCGAACATATGCGATGTTCGGTCCGCCCCCTATTCGTCATCATTGAGTAAACTTTGACCCTGTACCTCACAGTCAGCAGACACATTCCAGCCAATCAGCAGCAGACCCTCCCTCCCAGACCCTCCCACCTCCTAGACAGCATACAATTTAGATTAATTCTGAAGCTGCATTAATTTTTTTTTTGTTTTTTTTGTATTATTTTGTTTGTGTTTATTATACATTATCCTCCATAGCCAGTAACCTGTGTTTATTATACATTATCCCCCATAGCCAGTAACCTGTGTTTATTATACATTATCCTCCCATAGCCAGTAACCTATGTTTATTATACATTATCCCTCCATAGCCAGTAACCTGTGTTTATTATACATTATCCCCCACAGTCATTTATCGTTGGACCTAGGCAGCATGATGTCTTAGGCCGGCCCAGAGAGTGAGTGAGTGAGAGAATAATATGATATATATGTTCAGAAACATATTAGTAATATATGTAAATCGGGTTCATGCAAAGAGGGTGAAAAGGTATTAAAGAAAAACACACTTATTGCATCAAATTTACAAAGCCAAACTTTTAAAAGCTTTCCTCATTTCTTTCTCGGGATGAGGAATATATCGGTTGTAGACTGAGGATTTCCATCTGCCCAATCTTTTAATAATATGCACTGGAGTGTCAGTGTTGAAGGAGACCGAAGCTGCCCCTATTCTAAATGAAAGACCCGAGACATGGATACAACCCAATCCTAGGAGTAGTGTTCTGATGTAGAAGATGAATTTAGCCGTAGTCAGAGGGATTCAGTGAGAGTAGTGGTGAAATGTGTGTGGCATGACGGAGTGTGGGTAAGTAAGAGTCAAGTATTTTAACTGGGCACTAGTTCTAGGTGGGATAAAGTGGTATAGCGGATGGATGAGTACAGGGCCGGCCTTAGGCCATTAGGCGCCCTGTGCGAAAAGTCTTCACGGCGTCCCCCCCCCCCAACAAGTTGCCTTATATATACAGTCACACACACAGGCAAGGGCAGACAGTCAGACACGCTCAGTTATAAGCAGAGAGTCAGACACGCTCAGTTACAGGCAGACAGTCACACACACACACACAGTTACAGGCAGACAGTCACACACACAGTTACAGGCAGACAGTCACACATGCTTAGTTACAGGCAGACAGTCACAGGCACACAATCACGAACAGTTACAGGCACACAATCACGAACAGTTACAGGCAGACAGTCACACACACAGTTACAGGCAGACAGTCACACACACAGTCACAAACAGTCATACATACTCCTTTACAAGCACACAGTCATACAAACTCGGTTACAGGCATGCAGACACTCACGCTGATAGGCACACATGCAGGCACACGCAATGGCACAGCTACGGTGACATACACAATTGGAGTCACACACAGGCAGACAGCCACACACAGACAGTCACACACACACACACAGGCAAACCGTCACACACAGGAAGACAGAGAGTCACACACAAACAGACAGTGAAACAGGCAGGCAGACCGTCACACACACACACACACACACACACACGCAGACCCTTTATGGATTAAAACCAGACTCTGCATCAACTATGTAATTTTTAATGGGAGTTTTGCCATGGATCCCCCTCCGGCATGCCACAGTCCAGGTGTTAGTCCCCTTGAAACAACTTTTCCATCACTGTTGTGGCCAGAAAGAGTCCCTGTGGGTTTTAAAATTTGCCTGCCTATTGAAGTCTATGGCGGTTCGCCGGGTTCGCCCGTTTGCGAACATTTGCGGAAGTTCGTGTTCTCCGTTCGTGAATGGAAAATGTCATGTTCGCGACATCACTATTAGAGATTAGTGCCACGAATAATATGCTAGATTGCCTACTTACAACCAGATGAGGATGATGATGGGCTCTAGCTGCAGTCTGGCTCCACTGGTCTGGTGTAGAACAGGCTCACAAAAATCAATGTTCTGGGAGAACAGGAAGCAGCTCCATTTTTTGGGGGCCCTTTACACAGCTCAAGGTTTGGGTCCCAGGGTTCACCTTCATGTTCCACCAATGAGTTTGTTCACAGGGGGTGGAGTGTGTAGGGGATGTGCTGATATGTGTGTAAGGAATGCATTGTGTGAATCTGTGTTTGTATGTGTAAGGGCTGCAAGGTGTGTTTCTGTGTATGTACGGGATGCAGTGTGTGCATCTGTAAGGGGTGCATTGAGTGTGTGTATGGGGTGCATTGTGTGTTTCTGTGTGTGTAAGGGTTGCATGATTGTGTGATTGTGTGTGTGTGTGTACGTGCATTGAGTGTGTGTAAAGAATGCATTGTGTGTTTCTGTGTGTGTAAGGGTTGCATGATTGTGTGTGTGTGTGATGGATGTCAATCTCTCTCTCTCCCTTGTCACTCTCTGTCTCCCCCTCCCTCCCTCCCTTGTCACTCTCTTTCTCCCCCTCACTCCCTCCCTCCCTTGTCACTCTCTTTCTCCCCTCCGTCCCCCCCTTGTCACTCTCTTTCTCCCCCTCCCTCCCTCCCTTGTCACTCTTTCTCCCCCTCCCTCCCTCGTCACTCGCTTTCTCCCCCTCCCTCCCTCCCTCCCTCCCTTGTCGCTCTCTTTCTCCCCCTCCCTCCCTCCCTTGTCGCTCTCTTTCTCCCCCTCCCTCCCTCCCTTGTCGCTCTCTTTCTCCCCCTCCCTCCCTCCCTTGTCGCTCTCTTTCTCCCCCTCCCTCCCTCCCTTGTCGCTCTCTTTCTCCCCCTCCCTCCCTCCCTTGTCGCTCTCTTTCTCCCCCTCCCTCCCTCCCTTGTCGCTCTCTTTCTCCCCCTCCCTCCCTCCCTTGTCGCTCTCTTTCTCCCCCTCCCTCCCTCCCTTGTCGCTCTCTTTCTCCCCCTCCCTCCCTCCCTTGTCACTCTTTTTTCTCCCCCTCCCTCCCTTGTCACTCTCTTTTTTCTCCCCCTCCCTCCCTCGTCACTTTCTTTCTCCCCCTCCTTCCCTCCCTTGTCACTCTCTTTCTCCCCTCCGTCCCCCCTTGTCACTCTCTTTCTCCCCCTCCCTCCCTTGTCACTCTTTCTCCCCCTCCCTCCCTTGTCACTCTTTCTCCCCCTCCCTCCCTTGTCACTCTTTCTCCCCCTATCTCCCTCCCTTGTCACTCTTTCTCCCCCTATCTCCCTCCCTTGTCACTCTCTTTCTCCCCCTCCCTTGTCACTCTTTTTTCTCCCCCTCCCTCCCTCGTCACTCTCTTTTTTCTCCCCCTCCCTCCCTTGTCACTCTCTTTTTTCTCCCCCTCCCTCCCTTGTCACTCTCTTTTTTCTCCCCCTCCCTCCCTTGTCACTCTCTTTTTTTCTCCCCCTCCCTCCCTTGTCACTCTCTTTTTTCTCCCCCTCCCTCCCTTGTCACTCTCTTTTTTCTCCCCCTCCCTGCCTTGTCATTCTCTTCCTCCCCCCTCCCCTACCTCTATTGTAGTGTGGTCGAGCCCTGTATGATCCGAGGGTACAGGGAGATTTTGTTTCCTGTACCTGGCCGGACTAAAAGGAAGTGCACACTCAGTGTTCACTTCCTGTTAGTCCGGCCGGGTACAGGAGACAGATGCTCCCTGTACCCACGGACCATACAGGGCTCGGCCACGCTACAGTGAGGGAGTGACAGGAGGGAGCGCTGAGCGCTTCCCTCCTGTCAGCCCCTCTCCTCATGCTGCGCCCGGGCGGTGCGCCCTCATTGACGCACCAGCCCGGGCAAAGCTGCAGCCGCCTGAGGCTCTCTGCAGAGCGCTCGGGCGGCTGCAGCATGAGGGGGGCCGGCGGAGCTGGGGGGGATTTCACCATAACCTGTCCCCCCCGCATGATTTGCTGGGGTAAGGGGGGCACAAGAAGGGGAGGGGGAGCCACCCAGAAGTGAAAAGTGACGGGAAGAGACCTTTTAAGGGCAGGAATGGACTCCCAGGGTTACAGGACCCGGTGATAACCTCCCCGGTACCCCAAATGAAACAAGTTACGAGAAAAAACCCACCCCAAAAAAGGTGGATAAAAACATGGATTAAAATAATAAACCAATTAATATAAATTTACAATAGCCAAGTCAAAAATAATGTAAGAACACAATACTCTGATCTGACTTTTGATGGAGCAGCAAAGAAAGAGGAAGTAACCCAGTGGGAGGGGCTTATTATACCTTGTCCTTACATCTGATAAAGTCCAGTAAAGAAGGTTATGCAAAATATGAAGCCTCCTGTCACGTGGTAAAATGTGAAATTCATGTTGAATTCTCACTTTAATGAATAACCCTGTTAGTGCATTTCCCTGAACTAGTCACTCAGTTTACATTTAAGGTAAAATTTAAGGATTTTCCCCATATTTATCTGATTTGATGCCAAATCGGAGCTTAGACAATAATCCTTGAAGTGATTTTATCAAATTATAAAAGCATACAAGATTTAATGTAAGGATTTTCCCCATATTTATCTGAGTTAATGCCAAATCGGAGCTTAGGCAATCCTTGAAGTGATTTTTATCAAATTATAAAACCATAAAAGATATGCACAATATTGTGTGCATAAATTCTGACCGTTGTATTTTCTATGACTAAAAGCTTCTGTTTCAAAAATTGGTGCAGCTGTATTATCAGAGGAAGAAGGTATGCTGCAATTTCCTACACAAGTGCTTGCATAGTTTTTATTTTACGAGACGGTCTGTACAGTCGTGTAGATAATATCTAGCAGAAGCTTCTGTCAGGCTGTGCAGTGGTTAAACTTTTTTATTATTATTATTAAACTACTGCAAAGTACATATATCATAAAATTAGGATTTAAAAATTTGCTCATAGCTCATATTGCGACTTAGTGGATGACCAGTATTCATTCGCATCTTGGCTTCAGGCAAGACTTCACATGAGGTGCCCTGTGCCTTTGCATTGAATTTATATAGGATTCACTACTTTTAACAAGAAGATACCAATGATGTCTGCCAGTTTCCAGAGTCTCTCACCTCCTAGTAAAAAACAGACAATGTGCATAAGACAAATGAGTTCCTGCTGCGTTTAAAGTGTAATTTTCAATCTAAGAATAACAGTATGAAATGGTCTGCTTTAAACCATTGCTCGATTACAATACAAGGTTCTTTTCAAACAGGTTTGCTTTCTTTCTTTAAATGGCTACACTTGATATTTAAGCATACATTAAATTTCTTCAACCGCATAAGGAGGGTCTTTCACATACCTCCATCTACTGGACAGATTGTAGATGTTTGCTTAGTAATGCTGCAATTATACTTTGTTAAATGGGGATGTGTCCATGCAGTGATGCGGGACTGGGGATTCCAAGAGGCTTGGCGTAAGTAACTGGGGGAAATAATTGACAAGTAAAGATGGGTTCAAGCATTCAGAGCTTATAAGGGACTTCTTTTGTGACTCATTTGGTGTTACAACGAAACAGGTGATACTTGGTTCCAACCAGGTCATCTCACCTAATACCAGGATACCCAAACACCTGTTAAAGATGTCACAAAGAGAAGGGGACAATGTTCCACATATGTTGGGTGTGCTCACAACTTGGTATCTAATGTTATCTCATCAGTGCTACAAATTCCAATAGACCATAACCCAAAGGTGCAGAAAATAAGTGACCATTTTAGCATTGACAATGGGGAAACTCGAAACAACTGTATCTTTGCATTGACAGCCTGCTTATGGAAATCTACATCTACCTCATAAGATCTGATTGATCTAGTGTCCCTAAACTAGCCATGCAAAGATATGGGTATCTCTCAATTTGGCCCAAATGAGAGCATTCTGGGGGCCCTGGCCCTGTTAAGGCATTCTTAAAAAACAAACAAACAAAAAAAAACAACAACGTGAAATTGGTGCTGAACTTCAAGCTGAGCCCTGTTGTAAATATCTATACGTAAATAACAAATCCCACTGAGTGTATGTAATATCCTAATATCAAAGGAAATGATCTGAAATTAAATAAACATTCTGAAATGGAGGGTAACTCCTAAATGAGAAATCAAAAGACTGATAAAAAGTGTTGTGTGGGGTAAAATGAGAAGACAAATAGAACTACAATGATGTGACATATAAAAGATAACCTTTAATTAACTTCTAGTTAATTTAACTCTTTAGTTATTGCAGTGTGAGTTCTATGTTTTTTTTCTATGACCAACTAATACTGTTGCATCCAAATATTGAGTTTATTGTTGCTCTAATTTGAGGATTGTGATCCTCATAGATATTTGATCTATATCAAGGCAATTTAAAGAGCACAAAAACTGATACCATGTTTGGATATTTTTTCATTGTATGGTTGATTGAAGTCTATACACCAATAAGTATGTGATTGTTTTGTCGCTTCATTGTTTTATATGTCACATCATTGTAGTTCCACTTAATTTGTGTTCTCATTTATCCCAAACAATACGTCACATTTTCTCAGTCTAATGTAAAACTGAAGAATTATCATTAATCCCATTATGTCTGTTATAACTGTATTCCTGTGAAACTGTGAGAAATACCAAGCATGTAACCTACACAGAGAAAGAGATTTGTATTCGCATATACAACAAACCAAGTACTTTTGTCAATCAGTGTGGGCAGAATGGCAGCTGTTAGCTTAAAGGACCACTATAGTGCCAGGAAAACATACTCGTTTTCCTGGCACTATAGTGCCCTGAGGGTGCCCCCACCCCCAGCTCTGGAAAGGGGAAAAGGGGTAAAACTTACCTTTTTCCAGCGCTGGGTGGGGAGCTCTCTGCCTCCGATCCTCCTCCGTTCCGCCCCGTCGGCTGAATGCGCACACGCAGCAAGAGCTGCGCGCGCATTCAGCCGGTCGCATAGGAAAGCACTTACAATGCTTTCCTATGGGCGCTTGCGTGATCTCACTGTGATTTTCACAGTGAGAATCACGCAAGCGCCTCTAGCGGCTGTCAATGAGACAGCCACTAGAGGATTTGGGGGAAGGCTTAACCCATTTATAAACATAGCAGTTTCTCTGAAACTGCTATGTTTATAAAAAAAATGGGTTAACCCTAGCTGGACCTGGCACCCAGACCACTTCATTAAGCTGAAGTGGTCTGGGTGCCTAGAGTGGTCCTTTAATGTGTACTGTTTTCTTTTCACTGTGCACGCAAAAAAAATATAAAAATGGTCAAGTTGAAAAATAAAAATGCATCTTGAATTGGGAAAAAATATCACATTCCATGGAGAAAAGGAGTCAGCAGCGGCGTCAAGCAGATCAAGTGACAAGCTATTGGACAATCCTGTTTGATGACCAACAGACTGATGAAGTGTATTTGCTTTTGAGTTGGAGTTTAACATTATTGTATCAGTGCTTTTAAATAAGTGCAGCTTGGTGTTTGATTGAAGAAACCCTCTATTGATCTTTTTCTAAACAGTGTAGTAGATCCTCCAAAAAGAAAACATGCATGCATTTTTTTTCTCAATGTTTTCTTTGGGAATACATGAAAAAAAAACAAAAAAAAAAAACAGCTTGTATATACTGCTGACCTGCTATCTGCAGCGTGTGCAAGCTCTGCCCTTATTCCCAAGATGGAGAAATGACCAATCAGAGGCTCCTTTCTATGTTGGGGCCACAAGTATGGCTTTCCTATGCTTCTCAATGACAGTACAGCTGATAGAGAAGTTGACAAGCAGGCATTCTCTAGCCCGGTGTGTCTGCCACTTCCGTTAGCTCCACAGAGCTGAGTGACAGGTGGGTAGGTTTTCTGCCAACTTATTATTAAAGGTATGATATCTATTGAAGCCCATGAGACCCTTTATTTTTAATTCAACATTTATGTATGCTAAAGAATTTTGCAAGTGTCATGTATTGGTGCAGCAACTGTTTTGTGTGGTTTTATGACTATGTATACGGGATGTCTGTAGTGTTATGCAAATGTATATAGGGGTAGTGTGTGTGTGTGTGGATGTTTGTGGTGGGTGATTATAGTATTGCGTGTGTATAGGCTGCCTGCTGGGTTATGTATGTGAGTGTTCTGTTTGTGGTCTTGTGTGTGGCGGCTGTCTGTGATGTTAAGCATGTTTGGGGATTGTATGTGGAGGAGGTATTTTGTGGTCTTTATTATATGAGTGGTCTTTATTCAATCTCTGTTTTCTACCTTTGTATGTAATTGTTGTACTAGAATATGTGGGCTGTCTCTGGTATTTGTTGGGGAGGCTGCTTGCATACATTAAAAACCAAGGTTGTCTGGTGGAGCTGTACTGCAGTCTACACTTGCAATGGGTGCAGACTGAGTATATTCACTATGTCAAAGGGTTCCACTGGAAAAAATAATTGGGAACCCCTGGTATAAAGGCATAGTGTGTATAGGGGCTGTAGTGTATGTGTGCATGATCTATACACCAAAAATGCTTAAAGGACCACTCTAGGCACCCAGACCACTTCAGCTTAATGAAGTGGTATGGGTGCCAGGTCCAGCTAGGGTTAACTAATTGTTTTATAAACATAGCAGTTTCAGAGAAACTGCTATGTTTATCAATTAGTTAAGCCTTCCCCTATTTCCTCTAGTGGCTGTCTCACTGACAGCCGCTAGAGGCGCTTGCGTGATTCTCACTGTGAAAATCACAGTGAGAGCACGCAAGCGTCCATAGGAAAGCATTATGAATGCTTTCCTATGCGACCGGCTGAATGCGCGCGCAGCTCTTGCCGCGCGTGCGCATTCAGCCGACGGGGAGGAGAAGAGGCGGATCGGAGGAGGAGAGCAGGAGGAGAGCTCTCCGCCCGCGCTGGAAAAAGGTAAGATTTAACCCCTTTCCCCTTTGCAGAGCCGGGCGGGAGGGGGTCCCTGAGGGTGGGGGCACCCTCAGGGCACTCTAGTGCCAGGAAAACGAGTATGCTTTCCTGGCACTAGAGTGGTCCTTTAATTAAGCTAAAGTTGGTATTTAGAGAAACCCTTTAACTAATGAAAAATGTAGACAATCATTAAAGATAAATAGAAGACATTTCTTGTAAGACTAGAAACTATGAGTAAAATGACTTTAAAGCACACTTTACATGGATATTCCTTACATCTGCAAAACAAATACACTTCAACTGGACAGTCCTTGTATTTAATAATCATACAAGCCATTTATTTATTTATTTTAACATGTGTTCATATAGAAAACAGACAACCATTTATTTTCAATCTTGCTTTATTTTTGTTTCATCTAGTTCCATTCAAATAAGACATTTACAATTCCTAGTAATTTTTTTTGCTAATACTTAAATTGAAAAATAAAATGCAATTGTTCACAATGAGATAATATTCCAGGTAAAAACACGGTATTTTTTTTTTTTTATCCAAGTCATAGATCTTATTATTGCACGTTACTTGAAAAGATTTCTAAAATGGTTCACATGTTTTAAAAAAAAAAAAAAAAAAATTTATCAGATGACATCACAGTCTGATAAATTCAAACTTTGTTCAGTTTAATAACACTATGAACACACCCAGTAAAAACATTAATAGACTGAAGCTCTGGGAATGAAGATCTCAAAGTAAATGCTCTTTGGTAATAAAATAAATCCCACTGAATTAATAAATAGATCCACTAAAATGATAAAACATCTGAATTGGGACCACGGAGAATAACTACAAAAAAAACTAAAAAAAAAAACTAAAACATTTTCATTTGCAAAATTAAGTAAACATGTTGGCACCACAAATGGGCATTCAAATTAAAAATATGATCAATCATGGCACATAGATGTCAAAGCATTTTCTAATTTATTGTGCGATTTTTACTAAATGGATTCCACTCTATGCCGTGTTTTATAACTATGCTTAAATAGAAAAATCAGCAAATTCATCCAATAGTTTTGGCATCTGCGAATCACATTTCTATTTAGTGAGCCAATTGTTAAATTATATGGTTCTTCTTTAGGCACAAATCATTTGTATTTTCCTCGAAACTAACTTCACTAGCAATAGCAAGGTGTTTTAATCACTGCATTAGGAACTGTGAAAAATTCAGGACAATCGGGGTTTTTCACTAAAGCGAAAATTCAAAGCGAATTTCAAGCATAAATCAAGTCAAAATAACCAAACCGGAGTCAGCTATGCTTTCAGTTTGGTTATTCTCTTTGACTTCCCATTTTAGTAAATAGCCCTGAACATCTCAAACGTGTAAAAAAAACAAAAAACAAATAAATCTCTGTAATCCTTGATTTAATAAAATGACACTAGTACAAGTTATAATTTTAAAGCCATTTTAAACTTTGGCAGGAAAGATCAAGCTTTTAAAAAAAAAAAAAAAAAAAAAAAAATTACAAATGTACTAGTAAGTCCAGTTTTCCCCAAACCAGTCTTTGAGAACTACAACAGGACCGGGTTTTAAAATGATCTCTATTAAAATACAAATGTATAATGATGAAGAGCAAAACCATAATTGGCCCATGAGCACTGGTTTCCAAAGAAACCATTATCGAAGTTTGTAAACGGAATATGTATTTTCTACTACACATTGGAAAGCAGATTATTAGTACTATAATTTACTCGAATGTGACTTAAGAAAATACCCTTTGTTTTTATGTCATGGAATGGGAAGAGAGGCTTTCATTCTATAAGCACGACGTAAACAGTTGTTTTTTTGGATTGGCAACGTGCGGAACATCTTTCTAAACACACATATTGCATTAACCCCTGGAACCCTGAGTATTTTGATAAAACGGTTCATAACATTTTAACCATTTAGCTAGCAACCATGATTGTGTCAGCGAAACAGAAATGGAGAAGTACATTTCTGATCTTTGCAGGACCATTGGGTCTAAACTGAAAATGAAGAAAAAAAATAAAAAAGAAGTACATAATACAAACAAAATAGGAGATCCAGCTGGTGCGAAAATTCCAGTTTCAGTATAATGTAAAGCTTCAGATCTGTTAAATGTTTTTTTGTTTTACACTCACAAAAACAAATATTTTAACATACTTGGCACGTCACTACTCTCAATGTGACCTGACTGTGCCAATACATTCATGCAAGATTGTGCTACTCTATATTAGACATACTCACAAAACCTTTTTATACTCAAGTATTCTGTTCTCGGTATAGCACTCACTGGTTTACAGTCTATAAGAACATGAACAATGTGAAAACGGTCATGGTTCTCCAAGATTGATGATTAGTAGTTTTATAATGCATACGGTTGAAATTTGGCATGAAAATAAAAGTGATCTAACCACTCTGAACTAGATATATGATGTCTAGCTTGCCTGAACCAGATGAATTTCATGGGGTAAAACCAGTAAAATGTGAAGCTTATTCCTTTCTCAAATGATCATTGGGGTATAGGTTTTATATGAAATGGGAAATGCATATGATACAGATCAAGAGTATTAAGAACAACTGCCCTACTGTAGAAAGCTCAAAGAAAAATTGCTCTTAAAGTGACACTATAGGCACCCAGACCACTGCAGCACATTATAATGGTCTGGATGCAATGACTCTGTCCCCTTTAGTCCTGCAAGGCAAATCATTGCAGTTCCAGAGAGAAACTGCAATAAATACATTGCAGTACTAAGACTGCATCGGGTGGCTGTCATGCAGACACTAGAGGCACTTCCTGCTTGCTAGGTGATTATTGCTCTGCATGACGACATCCAGTGTCAGTAAATTCTCCAGAAGAAAGCATTGCAGCAATGCTTTCCAAAAGGGACAGCCTAATACGCTTGCTGCACATTAGACCCCCCCCATCTCAGATAACAAGGGAGATCGGCGCTGCGATCGGCGAGTACAGTAAGGGTTTATCAACCCATTGCATGCCTTTAAGTCCATATTAATGGATGCAATTTTAGAGCTGATAATATATAAAAAAAATAAATCACAGTCGAAAACTGAATATTGTGGGACATTTTAAAACAATGCAATCAATATCTATTTATGTATTGCATAAAAATCTTGAATTTTTTTTTATAAAAAGAATTAAAATGTGCCTAACCCAGAGGTTGGAGTGACTGTGGTTTAAAGGTACACTACCAGGTGTCCTGATATATTCTCCTTGTGTGCTGCTATTTGAAGGAACACTCTGGTTAAAAATAAATATATTTATGTTTAACCATCAGGATATTCTTTTACTGCATTAGATGTAGGCCCTCTCCCTTATACATAAAAAATAAAAAGCTATATGAGAAACAGTAGACACGTTTGATATCAAATGTGAAGACCTTTGCAGTTGACATCCACCAAGTTTATGCAAAATCTAACATTGTCCTTTTTTAAGAAAGTCCATATTTTACATTGCCAAACAAAAGGGACAGGTTCTTTGCACCAAAACAACTTCATTAAGATGAAGTACCGTATTTATCGGCGTATAACACGCACTTTTTCTCCCTGAAAATAGGGGGGAAATGATGGGTGCGTGTTATACGCCGATAACACATATTTACTTACCTGTCTTGAAGCGTGGGCCTGTGTTAAGCGCGCACCGCGGTACTGGAACTTCAATTTCAGGTTCCGGTTTCCGGTGGGACTGAAAGGAAGTGTGCACACAATGTACCGCGGTGCACGCTGTGAAGCCGGCCCACACTTCAAGACAGGTAAGTAAATATGGGACAAGAGGGAAAGTGCACTAGGGGACACTATGGGAGGGGGTGGAGAATACTATGGAAAGGGGGGGAACACTATGGGATGAGGGGGGGGAACACTATGGGAGGGGTGGAGAATACTATGGGAGGGGGGGGAAGAATACTATGGAAAGGGGGGAAGAATACTATGGAAAGGGGGGGGAACACTATGGGATGAGGGGGGGAACACTATGGGATGAGGGGGGGAACACTATGGGATGAGGGGGGGAACACTATGGGATGAGGGGGGGAACACTATGGGATGAGGGGGTGGAGAATACTATGGGATGAGGGGGTGGAGAATACTATGGGAGGGGGTGGAGAATACTATGGGAGGGGGTGGAGAATACTATGGGAGGGGGTGGAGAATACTATGGGAGGGGGTGGAGAATACTATGGGAGGGGGTGGAGAATACTATGGGAGGGGGGGAGAATACTATGGAAAGGGGGGGGGGACACTATGGGAGGGGGTGGAGAATACTATGGAAAGGGGGGGGGAACACTATGGGAGGGGGGGAAATTTCCTGGAATTTCCTTCTGAAAATGAGGTGCGTGTTATACGCCGATAAATACGGTAATTGTGGTGCTTTGAGTGTACCTTTACATGATCCATCAGGAACATGCGATTACTGGAACTAAAACTCATTTTGAAATGACAGATGACAATGATGGAGGTCATTACAAAATGATCACTCTGCTGGGCAAATCAGAGTGGTTCTGGACAGGTTAATTCATTTTCCTGATGAGGATAACTTAAATGAGAGCACTCCCAGAGATTGCCAGGGGAAATGACCGTATTACTTTTAAAGGGCACAAGGAAGGAAATCATGTACTGTGTTTGCAGGTTAAACAGGCCACCAGCTGGAATAACGTAATACATATTTTCCTGACAAAGGAGTGAAACTGATCAGCAGCTTAAAAAGAGCACTTAAACAAATAAAATATAAGCACCTTGGAACGGTATTCCATAAACACTTTAAGACAATTATAATCAATATCAATGATCGGCTACCAAAGCATCTAATATATTCTGGTAATTCTAGAAATTAACAACTAGGGGGCATAGGAACAAGATATACATGTGTGGTAAGGGCCCCTAGAATCTATTACCTTCATCCACCAGACTTCATCCTATTCTCATAATATTTTTGTTAGCTTAGATAAAAACTATATCTTGCTGACAAGCACCACTACAATTTTTCTGGTTTCATTTAACCCCTTCCTCCTTACCGTGTTGTCCCCCTCCACACAAAATGAAACAAGAAATGCTAGCTTTTCCTAGATTGCTGTACAGATATTATCATCAGTAGAGTATTTAAGGCAGCTACTACAGCCTGTATATATGGCCTCTATTGTACCAGGGGCTGTCCCTCCTCCCCAATGCTAGTATGTGTATTGCATATTATGTTCTTACTGGGCCTTTCAGTATGGTATGCAGGAGAATGATTTTGCTTCCAGGAGGGGAATGTAAGGAAGGCGTATAAATGAAATTCATTGCACATTACAGCATAAGGAAAAATAATCCCAAGCAGAATGTAGTGGAGATGCAACACATGTGAATCAGTATAACAGACGTCCCATTGTAAAAGTAAATACATAAATGTACAAGAACTGTCATGCTATGCATTCCCTACAAGTACTTCTAGGATGCAGGAGCTGGTCAACCTGACAATTTTAACCCCTTAAGGACCAAACTTCTGGAATAAAAGGGAATCATGACATGTCACACATGTCATGTGCCCTTAAGGGGTTAAACAATAGAATTCTAAATAAAACAAAACGTAGTAGCCAGCAACAATATCTTTAGCAGCTTTAACTATCTAGCTCCTGAGGTTTATCAAGCCATCTTAACCCATTAAATAGACTCACAAGTTGTGAGAACGCTATGAATGATGTAATACAACAGGATTCTTGAATTGTTTCAGGCAGAATGGATGGCATGCCCTGAAATCAGGCCACATTAAGACATTAATAAAAGTATTAATATTTTAGGGGATTATATACAGTTTAATCCGAGTTAAAACTCTGTTGCACAGTAAGCAATGTAAGGAGTTTTTGGCAAGCTTGCCTTAAGAAGCTTTCAGTTTTGTCTATTTTGATTTTCTTTCTTGCATAAAACCGATCAGGGTAATAATGTATTTTTTATTTTTTTTTTTTAAGTAACTCAGTGTGAAAATGTTCATGACGAAGTTTACAATTTGGGGCTAAATCTTACATTAACTTCCTTAGTTAGTCCTTATGGAAAACACCTTTAATTAATTCACTTGCAAGTGGTATGTAGGTAATACAATTATAAGTCACCAAATGGAAATAGAGCAAGCTGCATCTTCGTATAACACCAATACAGACCTATGTAAGAGCTCAATGTAAAAAAAAAAAAAAAAAAAAAGGTTTGTAAGCTTTTTGTGCTTTGTTGACAATACTAAACTGGCGTGTGATCTTTAAGCATATTCCTTAAAATTATCCCCAAACACAAAATACAGAATACATGATCCCCAAAAACAATATTTAACTATAGTATTTGAAGAAAAAGAATGAGGTTGGATTGGTTTAATTATTATAGGTCTAAAAGTGTTATTAACTAAAGTGTTAACTGTCAGCGATTCAAAGTGAATTTCCAATTCTAGGCCACAATAGCTGAAAAATCCCCAAGACAGCTATTATCTTCCGTTCAGCTACTGTGGCTTAAATGTATAGTTTTTCACACTTTAGAAAATAAACTGGTATGTATTTTTCTATTCATTATAACGGGCTGAGGACCTGATTCTTTTTACTCTCTCGCAAGATAACTGCTGTGCATTGCATTGAGATGTATGGTGTGCTTCGATGTATGTCAATAATTATAATCCTTTGTTGAAGTAGACTCGTTCTGACCCAGGGCTGATTTCTTTAATTTTTGCTTGCAGTTCAGGTTCCAAGCTGGTCACAGACATTGAGCTAAAGAGACACAAAAGATTATTAATTAACAAGTTGGGAACAACCTTTGAGATTCAAACTGAACAGTGAATTTTAGTGAGCAGAATACGAAAAAAAAAAAAAATAAGACCAAAATAGCTGGCATGGAAAAATTCTCCAAATAGCTAACAGCTTGGGATTGTAACTGAATTTTTTATTTTTTTTTTTTAAATTGGTAGTTTTTATTTTCCATAAAGTCAATGGGGTACAGAAAAAAGAAGGGGAGGGTAATAGGTTGTACATCATTTTTCACCAAGCACAACATGTCTTTAGAGTAAAGATACAAAAAAAAAGTAACTGAATTTTTAAATCTACAATTTACAACAATTCCGTGTTTAAAACCAAACCAAAACAACATTAAAAAAAAAAAATGACAGGAACTATATGATCAGTAAGCACATCTAGATTTAATGACTAAACAGAGGGTTAAGAACACTTTGGAGATTTTTTATTTTGCAGTTCATCGATCAGAAAAAAAAAGTCATAATAATTTCATGTTTTGGATCCCAAAACTACACTATGGTAAACTTGAGCACCGTGCAACCTTTTATTCCTCAGTACAGGAGCCGAAGGCGTTTTATTGCACACAATATCGGTTCTCATTGCAGTTGTGTTAACCACTACCACAGGTCCAGAGTTAAATAATTTAGACTCACATCGTATAGGCCTTTTAATTGCATGAATACACATAATCGTTTTAAAATTGTACAGCTGAATCTTTCTGAACCTTTACATTAACTGGCAAAACAAAATACAAAAGAGGAGCTTACCTTTTTTGGGGAAACAATGCACAGCATAAAGGTGTTGCGAACACCAAACTGGAAAAGAGACAGCAAATAATCATATAAATATTTCAAATACACTCATTAAATGGGGTCTGGAAAGTAAATGAATGGCTTAAGTATGCTTCCTTTTTTGACAGAAAGTGCTCGCACTGGTGAGACCTCACTTGGAGTATTGTATACTGTACCGGAGAAGGGCTACTAAACTGGTTCATGGATTGCAGGATAAAACTTACCAGGAAAGGTTAAAGGATCTTAACATGTATAGCTTCGAGGAAAGACAAGACGGGGGGATATGATAGAAACAGTTAAATACATAAAGGGAACCAACACCATAAAGGAGGAGACTATATTTAAAAGAAGAACAACTACCACAACAAGAGGACAGTCTTAAATTAGACGGACAAAGGTTTAAAAATAATATCAGGAAGTATTACTTTACTGAGAGGGTAGTGGATGCATGGAATAGACTTCCAGCTGAAGTGGTAGAGGTTAACACAGTGAAGGAGTTTAAGCATGAGTGGGATAGGCATAAGGCTAGCCTAGACTTAAGATAAGGCCAGGGACTAATGAAAGTATTTAAAAAATTGGGCGGACTAGATGGGCCAAACGGTTCTTATCTGCCGTCCATGTTTTTATGTATTGATTAGGCATTTCACAGGACTGATCTTTACACAGAGTCTGGAACAGATCTTGTAGAAGTGGAATTCTAGGCATTTAGGATGCAAGAATTCATGAGACAGCAGAGCAGATTGCAGAAGTCTGAGAAGAGGCCACTACTAACTAATGAAATACTTTAATATAAAAACATCAATGACCCTAACCCCATCCCAACCCCTTTGGAGCATTAACAAAAACTTGTTACTTAATGGGTTACTCCAACCAACATAACCACTACAGCTTGAATTAATGATTATGATGCCACGATTACCCTGGCTCTGAGACAAAATGTTTTCCATGGTTTGCATTCTTACCAGTGTTTTGCTGATCACCTGGTTTCTGGTTCAGCAGGTTTAAAAATCCAGCTTCTGCTCTCAGCCAACGAATGAGCATCCGTGCATAAAATTTATATTAGCAAGCTCGAAACTCTAATGACGCTGCCAGAGGTGGAGTTAGAAATCATTGATCATGGTGCTTGGAGTAACCTTTTAACCCCTTAAGGACACAACTTCAGAAATAAAAAGGGAATCATGACGGAATATTGCCGTCATGTATCCTTAAAGGACCACTCTAGTGCCAGGGTGGTGCCCCCACCCTCGGGGTCCCCCTCCCGCCCGGCTCTGGAAAGGGGAAAAGGGGTAAAACTCCTCCTCCTCCTCCTCCTCTCCGTCCCGTCGGCTGAATGCGCACGCGCGGCAAGAGCTGCGCGCGCATTCAGCCGGTCTCATAGGAAAGCATTTACAATGCTTTCCTATGGACGCTTGCGTGCTCTCACTGTGATTTTCACAGTGAGAATCACGCAAGCACCTCTAGCGGCTGTCAATGAGACAGCCACTAGAGGATTAGGGGGGAAGGCTTAACCAATTTATAAACATAGCAGTTTCTCTGAAACTGTTTATTAAAAATGGGTTAACCCTAGCTGGACCTGGCACCCAGACCACTTCATTAAGCTGAAGTGGTCTGGGTGCCTAGAGTGGTCCTTTAAGGGGTTAAACCCACCTATAGAACTTTTTTGTATATTAAAGATTACGAAGGCCAATGCTGCAGAACAAGAGTGGTGGGAGTTGAAGAAGATGGCGAGAACATGTGCTTTACCTGCTTTTGTATTACACAGCCACAATACGGTTCAGCCACCTACTCTATGTTTTCAGTGATATTAAAATCCTGTTATTTAAAATTGTACATTGGGTTTTGGGATAATGTGCAGTTAAATGTTTTGTTATTACTTGTGAACAGTTGGGGATCTTCCTACTTTGTTTACATAAAGCAGTAAATAAAAAACAAATACTCACCAGAATCCCACTAATCCTACTTGTATTGGTGCACTCATCCATGGGAACCGCTTAAGGAAGAAAAGAAAAGGCATGTGAATTAGATGAAGTTAAAATTGTGACACACAATGCCCACTGACAAACACAGGAAAATTACAGGAGGTACTCAAATTACAACTTCCCAAAAATCAAAATGAACAATGGGATAGTGACAAGTAAAAGAAGAGAGCAGTGACAGAAGAACAAGGGTAGTGACTTTTTAATATTAGGGTCAATGCCATGCCACTGACCCCATTGCTTCAGAAGCACAATGGGCAAGGTATACACGCTATGCATTAAATAAAAAAAAAAAAAAAAAAAATTGCATACATCACTGTATGTATGGCTAAACATTGTCCCCATCAACATTAGCAATCACACATACACCTCTGTAATCACAAATCCTCCGTACAGAAACACTTCCATATGCTCACACACTCCACACATGCACCAATGCATTCATTTTACACACACACACACACACACACACACACAGAGTGAGAGTATCTCACAAAAGTGAGTACAACGTGTGACAACACTGAAGAAATGACACCCTGCTACAATGTAAAGTAGTAAGTGTACAGCCTGTATAACATTGTCAATTTGCTGTCTCCTCAAAATAAATCAACACACAGCCATTAATGTCTAAACCGTTGGCAACAAAAGTGAGTACACCCCTAAGTGTAAATGTCCACATTTGGCCAAATTAGCCATTTTCCCTCCCTGGTGTCATGTGACTCGTTAGTGTTACTGTTACAAAGTCTCATGTGTGAATGAGAAACAGGTGTGTTAAATTTGGTGTTCTCGTTCTCACACCCTCTCTTACTGGTCACTGGAAGTTCAACGTGGCACCTCATGGATAGAACTCTGAGGATCTGAAAAAAAAAAAAGAATTGTTGTTCTACATAAATATGGCCTAGGCTACAAGAAGATTGCCAAGACCCTAAACTGAGCTGCAGCACGGTGGGCAAGACCATACACCGGATTCACAGGACAGTCAGAACAGGCTTCGTCATGGTCGACCAAAGAAGATGAGTGCACGTGCTCAGCATCATATCCAGAGGTTGGCTTTGAGAAATAGACGTATGAGTGCTGCCAGCATTGCTGTAGAGTTTGAAGGTGCTCAGACCATACACTGCATCAAATTGGTCTGTATGACTGTCGTCCCAGAAGGAAGTCTCTTCTAAATACGATGCACAAGAAAGCCAGCAAACAGTTTGCTGAAGACAAGCAGACGAAGGACATGGATTACTGGAACCATGTCCTGTGGTCCGATGAGCCCAAGATAAACTTATTAGGTTCAGATGGTGTCAAGCGTGCGTGGCAGCAACCAGGTGAGGAGTACAAAGACAAGTGTGCCTTACCTACAGTCAAGCATGGTGATAGGAGTGTCATGGTGCTGCCGGCACTGGGGAGCTACAGTTCATTGAGGGAACCATGAATGCCAACATGTACTGTGACAAACTGAAGCAGAGCATGATCCCCTCCCTTCGGAGACTGGGCCGCAGGGCAGTATTCCAACATGATAACGATCCCAAACACACCTCCAAGATGACCACTGCCTTGCTAAAGAAGCTGAAGGTAAAGGTGATGGACTGGACAAGCATGTCTCCAGACCTAAACCCTATGGAGCATCTGTGGGGCATCTTCAAATGGAAGGTGGGGGAACGCAAGGTCTCTAACATCCACCAGCTCCGTGATGTCGTCATGGAGGAGTGAAAGAGGACTCCAGTGGCAACCTGTGAAGCTCTGGTGAACTCCATGCCCAAGAGGGTTAAGGCACTGCTGGAAAATAATGGTGGCCACACAAAATATTGACACTTTAGGCCCAATTTGGACATTTCCACTTTGGGGTGTACTCACTTTTGTTGTCAACGTTTTAGACATTAATGGCTGTGTGTTGAGTTATTTTGAGGGGACAGCAAATTTACACTGTAATACAGGCTCTACACGTACTACTTTACATTGTAGCAGAGTGTCATTTCTTCAGTGTTGTCACATAAAAGATATAATAAAATATTTACAAAAATGTGAGGGGTGTACTCACTTTTGTGAGATACTGTATATAGATAGAAACACATACATGCACAAACGATTAGGTCTTACTTGAGAAATCTGAGCCCTGGCATAATGTTGGGATAAGGGAGAATTGTGAAGACAGAATGGAAATCCTATTGTAGTCTGGATTGTTTGTATTTCAAGTTATAAATATCCATTAAGACACTGCAAATAGGTTTTAATACAATATGAATAATACAGTTGGTGCTTGTAATAAGGAAAATGGTAAATATCAGTCACTAAATTGGTAGATATATACTGTAGTAAATGCAATAAGCAACTGTACCTTCAAAAAGGCTTTCTTTTCCAAAGTGTTCATTATAAACGGTGGGATAGCTAAAATATATATATAAAAAAAAAAAATATGTCAAGTATCACATTCAGGTTACAAAAAACTCTACAAAGCAGAGAGGTTTAACTACACCTGAAACTGTGCAGAATTCTCATTAAATTGTATATTTTAGGCCAAACCTGTCAAATTGTTATAACTACAAATAAGCCAAATTTCCAGTTTTGCCATTTTGATCTAAATTCTAAAATGTCCAAGTCCCTCAGACGTTTTTCCACTGTTTGAAGTTGCAACAATTAAATCAGTCCCTCTCCTATTAATAATATGTTGGTATAGAGCAGTGATGGCTAACCTTGACACCATAAACTGTTTCTGGACTACATTTCCCATGATGTGCAGCTAGCTTTTAGACTCTAAACGCTAGCTGAGCATCATGGGCAATGTACTCCAGAAACAATTGATGGTGTAAAGGCTCGGGGGGGGGGGGGGGGGGGGGAGAGGATGTTTGATTATCTCCCTAGCATTTTATTTATTGGAAAACGGTTGAATTAAAGCATCTCTGTCATGTTTTCTTTCTTTCAGCATTCCTCAGAGCCTTTGTATCTGAACAGTTATACCCCCTCTTTGCCATTTGGCTTTATTTAACTTTATCATAATTTCTTCCTTGTGCTGAATTTTCATACCGAGACGCCTCCATCTAGTTCTCCTGTGCCCATCATGTCTGCAGTTTGTCCTTCTGTGAGATTCTTTTGACTAATGGATTGTGGGTGAATTAACTTGGCAACTGAAGCGGAGCCTTACCTAAGCTCTGCCCATTAACCAACATTAAACAAAGATCACACTCCCTCCATTAGGAAGAAAAGACCCTAGATTACCTCATGCATAACTAAAAACTATGGTGAATTAAAAAACAAACAAAGAGAAATAGAGGGACAAAAAAGGACTAATTGAAAAGCAAAACTTGCAAAAACACAGAGCTGCTTTAAGGAAAGTAATGCCTTGCGATCTCTGTAAAATGGAGACATTCATAAACCAATCCAACCTCAATCCACTGGTTTATTATGATGTCTCCCCTCCAAGGCATTATATTAACACACAAACACGGTGTATTTGGACCACTACACTCTTCCAACCCACCCCCCAAAAAACCCTCACAGTTTATTATATGTACCCCCAATGAATACATACATTCATATTTTTTTTTTTTTTTTAAATTCTTTATTTATTATAAGGTTACAACATAACATACATCAGTAACAATTTCAATAGAGACCATTAGGAGCACGATAAGGCGGGCATAAAGACATATAGTTTGCAAACGAGTATATTATTAACATAGCATAACCTATTGCGTTAGGTAAGTCAGATTGTGTTTCCGCCCCGACGTGCCACCCAGGTTCAAGGTGTTCCACCTTAAAAATTTTTTAATTGTAAAACGAGAAAAGAGAAAAGAAATAGACTCGGTTGGTCCAAACGCCTGATACGAAGTAACCAGGAGGACGTGATGACGGCATCTGTTGAGCTTTGTGGTATTGAAGTATGTTTCCCCACTCCCACCTCAAGGGAAAGGCAGCCTCAGTAAAGGTGCGGTTTACCCATTTTAAGCTCCGGCAGTAATAGCTCCGTGGAGGTAGTGTGAGGATTGTGCCGTCAGATAGTGGGGGATATAGGGACCATATGGAGTCAATAGTGGAAATGTAGCGACAGAAAGATAGAAAGAGGAAGGGGGGGGGGTGGTAGGGGGGATCAGGAAAGGGTTTTAGGGGGGGAGGGGAAGGGAAAAGGGGGTGCCGGGACCCGTCAGCTCTTTTGGACATTTAAGTATCAGTACCCGGGGGCATTGGATGGACCCAGTTTTGATGGCGGAAAGGCGAGTGACATTGGTGGGGTATCTTATAGCTTGCTAATTTCCGGGTCGGGTCCCCATACTTCTGTACAGGAGAGAAAAGTCAGGAGTATCTACCGGTGCAGACCCGTCGGGGGGGGTGGGGCGGTGGGGGATAAACCCACTCCCGCCCTCTCAACCGCCCACCCCGCTATCTATCCATGGAGCCCAAACCCTCTCAAACTTCGCATGTGTGCCTCTGACCTTGGCCGTCAGTTTGTCCATTAGGAATGTATCTTTAATCTTGTGTAGGACCATGTTTAGTGGGGGGGTAGTATTTTGTAGCCACAGTTGTGCTAGGGCTCGTCTAGCTGCCAAATTAATTTTATGAATTAGTAGCTGTTCCGTTCTGGACCAGCCTTCCATAGGCCTGGCCAGAAGGAAGACCCAAGGGTCCAGGGTGATTTCTCTATCGAAAATAGTCTTCAGTACTTCTGCTATCTGTTTCCAGAATTGCTGAATCATCGGGCATTCCCACCACATATGCATGTAGGTTCCTTTATTGCCACAACCTTTCCAGCATAAGTCTGTGGGGGTTCTACGCATCCTATGAAGTTTAACCGGAGTGGTGTACCACCTAAACATAGTCTTGTAGGCTTGTTCCTGCATGGAGACACATACCGACGAAGCCGCAGCGGCCTCCCAGATATCCTGCCAGTCCACCCCTTCAAGCTCTCCGCCCAGATCGGCCTCCCACTGTGCTACGTAGGTGAGTGCTCCCCACTCCGATGTGGAGGTACTTAAGTGAGCGTATAAGGCAGTGATAAGGCCTTTCGGGAATTGCTCCTTCAGGCACATGTTCTCGAAGTAGGTAGGCGGTGTTAATGCTATAGCCCGGATCGCTGGTGTTTGAGCGAAGTCTCTAAGCTGCAGATACCGGAAGAAGTCAGAGGGGCGTAAAGTCGCCCTAGTCTTTAGTTCCTCAAACTGAATTATCGAGCCATCTTCGTATAGATGACATAGACGTTTGAGTCCCGTGCTTTCTATGCCCCTAAAGTCCCCAGCCGTCAGCCCTGGGCTAAAGGCCGTATTTCGTAGGTAAGGAGTTAACGGGGAGGACTGCGTGGAGAACCCGTATTTAAGCGATGTAGCATCCCAGAGTTTTATAGAGTTCGCAATGGCCGGGCAGTGGATGTGTGGAAGTGGTCTGTTGGCCTTGGGGACCCACATAAAGAATTGGGGGATGTCGGGTCCCATGAGGGATGATTCCAAATCCACCCACCTCCTTTCGTTCGGAGGAGAGTGCCATAACGCTATTTGCGTAAGCTGGGCTGCCAAGTAATAGTAGTATAGGTTCGGTAGGCCTAGTCCGCCTCTAGATCTTGCCCTGTATAGAATATTTCGAGATACTCTGTGTTTCTTGTTTTGCCAAACAAACTTCCCTATGGCTTGCTGGAGCGAGCCCAGGTCGGACCTAGTCAGTTTGAGCGGCAGAGCTTGAAATAGGAAAAGGATCCGTGGGAGCACGTTCATCTTCACCGTGTGGATCCTACCTATCCAAGAGATCGGTTTATCCTGCCACCTGTCCATATCCGCTATTAAGGTGCGGATTAAGGGTGTATAATTCTGTTGGTGTAGGTGGGTCGGGTCCGCTGTCAGCCGAACCCCTAGGTACTTGATATTGTCTCTGGCTATAGGAATCTTATATGTCTCCCTTAGGTGTTCCACGTCAGAGTCGCGCATATGGATCGGGAGAGCGCTTGATTTGGTGAGATTCACCTTATAGCCGGCAAGCCTGCCATAGGAGTCCAACACCTCCATCAGAGCCGCCATCGAAGCCCCTGGTTCAGTCAAGGTCAGCAAGACGTCGTCCGCAAAGCCGGAGACCACGTATCGCTGGCCTCCGATCTGAATTCCTTTAATTTCCTGAGTGTCACGTATTGTTTGCAAAAGGGGCTCCAACGACAGAGCGAACAGCAGTGGGGACAACGGGCAGCCCTGCCTCGTTCCATTGCTTAAACTAAATGGTATAGTTTTTGACCCTGCTATCCGAACCCGCACCTGCACATCGGTATACATTGCCCCAATTGCAGTCAGGTAGGTGGCCGGAAGGCCAAAGTGCCGAAGGACTTCAAATAGGTAAGGCCATTTGACTCTGTCAAAGGCCTTTTCCGCGTCTAGCGACAAGAGCAGCGTTGGGATCTCTTTATCTACCTGTCTCCAAATGAGGTCAATGTTACGTCTAGTATTTTCGAATAATTGCCTACTAGGAATAAATCCCACCTGGTCTGGATGGATTAGCTTTGTGAGGAAAGGGTTCAATCGGGTAGCCAGGATCTTAGCCAGGATTTTTGAGTCGTGATTGATTAATGAGATTGGGCGAAAGTTCTCCGGAACTGAGTCATCTTTGCCAGGCTTGGGTAGCAACACCATGTCGGCCAGAGACATGTCCCTGTCCGGAGTGCCGCCCTCCATAAGGTCATTAAATAAGGTCTCTAAGTGGGGTGTAAGTTCGTCACGAAAGATTTTATAGTAGCTACCTTCGAAGCCATCCGGGCCCGGAGCTTTGTTACCCTTCAGAGCGGTTATTGCCGCGTCAATTTCTTCGGCCGTGATCCGCGTGCCGAGGATCGCGGAGTCCTCCCTCCCTAATCGTGGAAGAGTCAATCGAGACAAGAATTGCTTAGTTTCCTTGGTGTCACGTTGACGTGTCGCCTCGTCGTCGTTCGAATGGTTGTAGAGATTGGAAAAGTAGCTTGTAAAGACCTGAGCTATGTCGGTGGGATCTGTACAGTTCCCACCCGAACTGTTTTTAATACTCGTTATATGCGAGTGGCCCTGTCTCGGGCGAAGAGTTCTGGCTAGCAGTGTGTCCATCTTGTTAGATTTTTCATAATAGGTCCTCTTGGACCACATTATAGCCCTGGCCGTGTCGTCCAAGAGTGCCTCGCGGACCGAAGCCCGCAGGTCTTGTACGCCCGTTAGTGTAGTAGGCGACGGGGCAGCCTTGTGTTTTTCCTCGGCCCGTCCCAACGCTTCTAAGAGAGATGATATTAGTTGCGATTTGCGCTTTTTCTTCAGTGTGGCTTCGCGAATCAAGATGCCGCGGATAACCGCCTTGTGGGCGGCCCACACCGTGGCCGGGCGGAGGCCTGACTCTGTTTCCCTAGTAAAATATTCTGACATTTCCTTCCGAACTACGTCCACCACTGCCGGATCTTGTAGCAAAGAAGTATTTAACTTCCAGGACCATGGGGACGCTACGCATAAGTTGTCCAAGGTCAGTGTGACCTCGGCGTGGTCGGACCAGGTGATAGAGCCGATCGTGGCGCCCGTAACCTTTGACGCCGAGTGAGAGTTCACTAAAAACATATCGATCCTAGAATAGGTGTCGTGGGGTGTTGAATAGAAAGTGAAGTCGCGGTCTGCAGGATGATGTGCCCTCCAGATGTCTAAGAGGCCCGTCCGGAGGATAAAGGACTGGAGAATCTTATCTTGTCTCCCTCTTCCGTGTGATCGCGGGAGGCCGCAGCCCCGGCTCCGGTCTGCGGCCGGGCACGGGGCGGCGTTAAGGTCGCCACCCACAATCACCATTCCGTGTGGTAGATCCTGTACCAACTGGGCCATAGCATCCCAGAATTCAGTAGAGGGGTCATTAGGGGCGTAGATATTCAAAAAGTGAGTCGTATGGGAGTATAAAGTTCCTGACACCAGTACAAAGCGGCCTTTTGGGTCCGCCTCAACTTTCCCCACTTTAAAAGGGCACCTGTGGTGTATAAGTACCGCTACACCACTACGTTTGTTCAGAGCCCTGGCCTCGTGGACTGTCCGGAACACATGATCTTTTAGGGCGAATTTCGCCGACGCTGGAATATGTGTCTCCTGCAGGAATGCAATGTCCGTGTTTAACCGCTTAAGATCTCTGAACATAAGGCGACGCTTGTTCGGAGCATTGAGGCCCTTGACATTCAAAGATATTAATTTCAATGGCATCGCGATAGGGAAAGGGTAATGCGTATTTTACGTGCCGGGTCCCCCAGGGGTCCCTGCGTATATTGCGATGAGGTTATCAAAAACATAGAGCGGCAGTATGGGTCTCACCCACTGTGTCCGCGTGGCATGTAGCATGTACGGGTACCTGCGTCCCCCTTGAGGGCGTAAGGGAGGGCGAGAGGGAAGGGGGGGAGGGAGAGGGAAGAAAGTGTAGAAGCATAGAAAGGAGAAGGTATAAGAAAGAAGAACAAGCGAGAGAACTTTCGCCTGGGCTTACCCATTGCCAGGACAACTTGGGGTGTATACTGAGGTGACCCCAGAGCACAAAAAATGCCCCAGAGTAGCCCAAGCATAGACCAACTGTAGTAGGCACCATAAGGTGCCCAAATTAATATATTGTGGACAAACACTTTATTTAAACAATCCAGGGGGAGCGGAGCTCCTCTACCCCAGAACAAACCCCAGCATCACCCATTGTCATCCCTAGGGGGGGGGGGGAGAGAGTGAGAGAGTATGGGTATTAGGCATATCTCCGTTGAATCGACCCCTCTCCC
The DNA here is from genome assembly GCF_036172605.1 of Pelobates fuscus. Lineage (NCBI taxonomy): Eukaryota > Metazoa > Chordata > Amphibia > Anura > Pelobatidae > Pelobates > Pelobates fuscus. The sequence continues at coordinate 99,018,790 of NC_086319.1, read as the reverse complement.
TAATTAGTAACTGGAGGTCTTATCTGGGGGCGCCCCGCGGGGCGAATATGTATACTTCGAAACATAATCCCCCTTAAACAGGCAGGGGAGCGGATACGCTCAAGTGCAGCTAAAAATAACCGAAAATAATAATACTGCACGTGGGAAATGAATATATTCAGGCAGCCCAGGCCCAGGATAGAGCTCCAGACCCAGTGGCAACATTACCCATTGGTGACCCTCAGTATATAGTCAGCGGGCCGGATTAAGAGGGCGAGTGAGAAGTGTTGTGTTGTACCCACCCGCCCACCCAGACGAGGGGGGGGGGGGGGACGGACGGACGGACGGAGAGAAACAAAAATAATGCTGCACATAATATAAAGTCAGTAAAACGCATAGATTGCTTCCCATGAGTACCGTGAGGCATAGATGCGACCTAGGCAACAAATGGGCCGCCAAAACACATCCCCCATCTTAAACGCTAGCATTCCCAGAGGCAGCAACCATAACGGGGAATAGACACACTTTAACATAGGGCAGGGGCTAGTAAGGGCCCCAGCAATCAACCGGGCACGTCACCCGCCACCCGCCGCCCCCTCGCCCGGGTTGGAACAATGGAACATGTAGGTATCAGGGAAACAATGAACAATGAGTAATGAGTAATGAACAATGAATGAATAAATAAGGGGAACAGTTTGCCGCTATGAGTCCTGCTGAGTCCGCAAGGGGGGTAAAAACGGGCCGGCTCGAGTCCAAAAAAATTAAGCATTCGCAGCCCACTACTGCATGTCAAGAGAGCGAGAGGGCCGGGGGAAAGCGTTTTCGTGAGTTAGTTAGTTAGTGGGGTGGGGAGATGATGGGAAACCTCACAGCCCTAGCCCACCCCAGAAACAGAACCCACCCGCAGAGGGGACAACGGTCGGACCATGGGAACCCCCCCAAAATAAGGAAAAAAAAAAAAAAAAAAAAAAAAAGGTTTAAAAAAGGAAAAAAAAAAAAAAAAAAAGGGGGGGGGGGGGGGGGGGGGGGTAGCAAAACATTACAAAAACATTATCAAAAAAAAAGGGCCACCCTCCCAACTTGCAAGAACCCTCCCGGATCCGCTCACCACTCTGGGACACGTACAGCAGGGCTCCCGCCGCCGCCAGGACTCCGACCTCCTCATTCGCCCGCCGAAAGCCAGTCGCGTGGAAGAGGTGCAAGGACCTCCGTCGCTGCCACCGGAACCGTAAAGCCAAGAGGGATATCGATCCCCAAGCCTGTTAAGAAGGCAGTCGGGTCGCCATCAGGAGCGAGAACTCTAGTGCGGCCGTCTTTGAAAGCCAGTAAGCGGAAGGGATGGCCCCAGGCGTACCTAATGGAGTGTTTCTGCAATATTTCGGTAAGTGGGCGCCATTCCCGCCGACGCTGTAAGGTAGCAGGGGTGAGATCTTGGAACAAGGCTACCTCCACTCCGTTGTGCGTTATCGGGCGGCCCCTTCCACACCTCATTACGGCCTCTTTAGTTTGGAAAGAGAGAAATTTCACAATTACATCCCGAGGCCGTCTGTCATCGGCTCTCCTGGCCCGGAGAGCTCGGTGTGCCCTTTCGATATGCCATAGGTGGTCCGGTATATCAGGGAGAAGCGGGCGGAATATAGCCAACACAGTGTCGGCGAGGGAGCCCTCTCCATCTTGTTCAGGTAGGCCGCGAAGGCGAACGTTATTGCGCCGCGATCTGTTACCTAAATCCTCAATCGCCGATGTAGCCGCATGAAGCTGGGTTTTCAGGCTATTGATTTGGGCAGCTGCTTCGTTGTGGGCGATCACAGTGGATTCCATCCTGTGTTCCAGCGTCGTCGTCCGAGCACCCAAGGCCTGAATTTCCGCTTTGACCTCAGCGGTGTTGCGGACCATTTCGGCAGCCAGGTAAGTCCGCACTTCAGCCAGTTTAGCAAGTATCTGGCTGGCCTCGGGTTCTGCTCCCCCCATTGCCACGTTGCCGCCTGGGCTCGAAGGTGATCGCGGCGTATTTTGGCCGTCCCGGCCGCCATCTTGTGAGCTCAGGCGCATAGCTCGGGAGGCCGCAAATAACTCGGAGACTGTAGTAGCCGAGTCGGTCCCCTTCTTGGTCTGCCTCCTTGGGGCCTTCTTGTCCATCTTAGCTCCCTTACCGGAATATATATGTTTAAAGTCTGTCCGTGCAAATGTTAGCGATTGGCACCGTGGTTACAGCGGAGCTCTAGCCGAACACGTCCAGCTCGGCCGGCTGCAAACCACGCCCCTACATTCATATTTTTATGTCTGAATTCATTGGGAGTGCAGTCTAAAATAGATTACAAAAGCTGCAGTTCTTATTACTTCAGCCTTTGTAAGCCCCTCCCCCTTTCCCCATAAGAGACTTTCAGTCTCTTTACAGGTTGCCTCTAGGGACACTGCCAAGTGGTCCCTGGATGTGCTTCCTAGCTCAGTGCTGCACAGTAGGCCCCACCCTCCCTTTGCTATTTCAGCCAATCCAATGCTTTCCCCATGGTAAAGCATTGGATTGGCTAAAAAGCAGCAATTTTGATGATGTCACAAAGGTGGTGGAGCTAGCACCGGCAGACCTGCGCCGTGCAGTAATTAAGGTGAGTTTTAATTCCTTCTATGGGGTGTAAGGAGGGGGGGCGCAAGCCACCTAAATGGTGGGTTTAGCACTATAGGGTCAGGAATACATGTTTGTGTTCCTGACCCTATAGTGATCCTTTAAGTAGAGCGTGCCTGACTCCTTGGCTGCTTGATTGAAGTGCTTTTGAGGTGTGGAGTGGTCCTTTAACAAAATTTAGCGAACTCAAAAAGCTCTACATGAACGTATTTGTAAAAATATTGTTTGAAAAGGTTAAGGTTAAAAAAGAAAACACAAAAACAAAAAATATAGGAAAATGCCCAATCATGTTTCTAAAATGAATCACCTCTGGACAGCAAAGATTAAATGCCGGGGGATAACACATTTCTCTTGGTGGAGGGAGCGATAAACATGTAAAAGTACACAGGGAAATCTGGTGGAATATTAGTAGTAACAATGAAAAGGTTAAAATAAAGAAGCAAACAAAATTATTAAAACGTACATGACAGAAGTAGTGAGACTCACAGTCTAATACTAGATCTATTTTAGCACCCTTTCCAACAAGTTTATAATTTTGAAAGATTTTGTGAAAAATGTCAGTTTTGTTAATATAATGATAAGTTATTTATTTAATAAAAATTAAGCACTCTACAGTTTTAAAGGCTTCATCACAGTGTGATAGGATATAGAAGGTACATACCCATGCCTGGTGCAGCCATCAGAATCCTAGAAATGACCACCTGAGTAATAGCCTGCTTGGCAGCATTGGGAGACTCTCCAATTCGGTTTCCATTCTCATCTGTGACTGGTATACCGTATTTCAACTCCCTTTTGAGATCAAAGCAAAATAGGTGTTATCACTATTCTGAAAATAAAAACGGATACGGTTTTAAAATTCCTGTTATATCAGAAAGTTTAATTGTAAAGCACTGCTGTAAGAGTGCAATATAAATGAATACAGATAAAAAAAAAAAAAAAAAAAAAAAAAAAACAACCTACTTCACTATTTCACAACAAGCGCTTTTTCTGAGCTAAGCATGATGGTGCAGGGTTTAGCTCCGGAAAGTTAAAACAAGCTTCTGGCTTCCCATCCAAAGTATTGGAGGTGAGGTGTGCAACCTATAACAGGGACACCATAACCACTACAGAGTGCTATGATAGTTGCAGTGTTCCTTTAAAGAACATATTACTCTATATAGTAGAACCTCTGCAACAAAATACCGTACATTGGTTTTAGGGCAGGAAAAGTAGCACTCTGCTTAACGCTAACAATTTTACATCATACCTACTCTGTTCTAAGTGACACCATACAATTATCTCATTATAAGATTAAGAGACCAGAGAGCATATTTGTTTAGTTAAATAGATCATATTGTAAAAGTACAAATCCTGGCAGGAAGGGATTTGCTAATAATAAATTATGATAATACTACACCTATAGTTAATCATGCTAGGGCCATCCATTCAACAGATACATTGATGAACAGAAAAAGACAATTTTACCGTTGTCTCATTAAGGGTATATTGATACAGTTGGCAGCAGCTACAGCAGCAAAGGGAACAAATCTTCCAATTAGGGGTGAGACATGCTAAAGAAAAACAAAGCAAAAATGGGTGACTTTTAATTTTTTATTTTGGTTTAGTGAAATATCAGAACCAAGAATATGGCACATAGCTTGAAGGATCAAACAATAAAATTAAAACTGTTAATAGAAGAAAGGAATTGATCAAACCACTGATAATGCAAAGCACGTCATGACAATTACTGCAGGTTGTACACAACTTTCTCTTATTAAACCAGAATATCTATCCGCAGGCTATTCCAATACGTGTGGGTATGTGTATATACATATACGCCTTTGATGTATCTTGGTCCTTCTCCAGCCAGGATTGTAATTGTGCTCCAGATATGGGGCTGGTAAGAATAAATCAAACTAGATTTTATTGATAAATGCATACATCAATTTGTAATTCTAAGGTGATAAAAGAGGACTTTCGTATTTCGCAGACAGATTCCTTTTCGGGGTTCGAGAACAATGATATTAGAAGATATTGTTGGTATAACAATCATTATAAAGTGATTACAGGCCTTCCCCAATCCACACCAACTCACAGAATGGAAAATTATTTATTTTTTAAAAACACATATTTTCTCCAACAATATCTGTCTTGACCATAGTAATTTATATGGTATTCTGTGGGCAAGGTCACATGCTACCGGATGTATACTTGGTATTAGAGTGAACACAAGTTAAATGGATATAGGTTAATTCTGGTAATTAGGTTACAAAACAAATATGAATGTCAAGTACCTTGGTTAGTGCATTTAGTCCTAGAGCTGTCGCAACAGCACCTGTGGTGGCAGAAACATAAGCTGTTCCCAGTTGGCTAAAACAACAAGAGGCAGAGGTGTTTGCATGTGTATCGTCAGTTTATGTTAAAAATCCAGTCCAGATGCATTACATGATATAACAGAGAAATGGGAGGAAAAAAAATGGAGATTTAGTAGATTAAGAACTTAAGACACAATTTTAATAGCACATACATGAACAATGAATTTGTAGCTTGGTTGCAAAATATCCCTTTGTAATTGAAATCTTCCCTTTCAATAAAGTACTAAAAATGATATGGATACAAACCAAAACTCTGGAAAAACTGCTCTTAATGGCTGGCACTCAACCATGTTTTGATAGCTAGCTTTATAAAAAAAAAAAAGGGAAGAATTAACACTAGATACCTTTCAGCTAGTTTTTAATGGCATGCCCTTAAATAGTTACTCTAAGAACCATGACCACGTCAGTGATTTGAAGTGGTCATGGTGGTAGGAGTATGTATGTGCACTGTTTCTGCTTGCAACACTGCACATGCAGAGCTATTTTTAATTGTGTGCTGGAGGATAGTTCCACCTCAAGCACATGTGACTTAGGCAGCCCAGAACACTGTTTCAAGCTGGCGAATGTCAATTCTGTGCATAAAACACATGTCATTCATGTGCTGGCAACAGATGTAATAATCGCCATGCCTGCATGTGGAATATAGTTTTCACCTCCCTCATTGTGTGTTCTCCCCCTGCTTACATGATTAAAAAAATATAAAAACATTTTTATCTCCCTCCCACTCCAGATCAGTGTGTGCATGCACTCTGATCCTGTGAAAAAGTCCAATCACAGGCTTCTCTATAAGAAGCCTGTGACTGGACCGCGCAAGTGCAGAGCTGACATCAGTGGTGGGAGTGGAGACCAGCTGGACATCATGTACATTTTAAATCATTTTTGCAGGGTTTGAGGTGCTGGGGACCTAATAGTAATGCCCCATAGGGCATTGTAAATGGGTAAAATATGTAGTCTTAAAAAGGGTTGGAGTATTCCTTTAAGTCTATTGCCTATAATGCAAAGACCCTCATAAATTGGAGGGTGCTTGGTACAAGTATTCGATCTCCATTTCTATGGTACGCCATAAATTCAGCATAAATTAGTGATCCTGATCAGAGCTGGCTATAGAGCATTTCCCTCTCCCCATAGTAAAACCTAGACAGGTGTCTGTGTGACCAGACACCCAGTTACATGCCATGGTTGTAATAAATAAATATATAGTTCCCGCTATGACTATGCCTGAAAGTACTCTAGGAAATGATTTATTGCCTTTAACGTCTCACAGGCTACTAGATAACGGACACGTGGTGAAATTATAGCTTTCCAAACATTAAACTTACTATATGCGATTATAAATGTATATTTAATTGCTAGTGTACAATACCCCCTTAACTCCTCAAAATGTTAAAGTGACAAACATGTGGATGGACAAATGACAAGTTAAGGCACAAACTGTAATTCTCTCATGCATGGAAAATGTACAATAACTAATATTTTGATTATCTCTAGAAAAATAAACTGCGTAAAATCTCATAGGTAAAATTTTTTATAATACGAAAAAAATACAATGGAATGGTTCTATCGTTTTTATTAAAAATTAAACCCAAACACTTGCGCAGAAAGGGAAGAAAGAACAAAGTGTAGTGGGCTCTGAAATCAGCATTTTGTCTTTCCTTAGAATACAAAACCGAAAAAAAGTATGAAGGAAAAAGACAACAAAAGACTAAAAGCAGCCCAAAGTTAATCAACAGAACTAAACTATTCTAGTAAGGATTAACAAAAAACAAAAAAAAACACTCCACACAAATAAAGCACTTCAGCTTTATAGATGAGGAACATCATATTGTACCTGCAATCAATAAAAGTGCAAAGTTCCATGAGAAATCTGCATGTCTATAATTAAAGGGAACCTTTAGTGTCAGGAAAACAACATTTTCTTTCTGGCACTATGGCTCCCTATAGTGCCCCCCGTCCATGTGTACCTAATTCCAATACTGATGTCCCTCAGTGCTGGTTCAGGCTCCGCATCTGCTCCTTAAAAACTGCAATAATTACCGTTGCAGGCTTAACCCCTTAAGGACACATGACATGTGTGACATGTCATGATTCCCTTTTATTCCAGAGGTTTGGTCCTTAAGGAACCTGGGACACTGCACCCAGACCAGTTTAATAATCTGAAGTGGTCTGGGTGCCTATAGTGTCTCTTTAAGTTATGTCCTTGACTGACAATCAAGCAGCAAGGGAGGTTGCACCCTCCTTCTGTTAACTCCCTTGAGCAAACGGAAATGGCAAGTGTGCTCTACTTGCTCCCCCATTATGTTCAGACTTGATGCACATGCGCCTGTGAAGTCAGATGCTCTGATGCATGCATGTATCTATCTATCCATTGGGTATATCTACTAAACAGTGATGTTCACTTTAAAAAAAAAAACCAAAATAAAACATTTTTTTTTGCAGTGTGGTCCTTTAACCCCTTAAGGACACATGACATGTGTGACATGTCATGATTCCCTTTTATTCCAGAAGTTTGGTCCTTAAGGGGTTAAACCATAGTAGAATATATTACATAAAATGAAAACTAGCGTGCATACAGGTACAAATGATCTGCTCATTCTTAACTTTGCACACAGTTTTACTTTTTATGACATGTCACTCAGCATTATCATTTTTAATAACGTTCTAAAAGTGAAAGTTTTTCTATTAACTTGATATACTGGGGATTTTCAGGGACAATTAGCTCCCAAACAATGACAACTATTAACACTTGAGATAAAATTTAGAAGAAAGGAAAATAAATACCGTAAGCAAAAAATACTGTCCAGCTTAAAACTTGGTGTATTCTGAACAATTCTAACAAAAGGTCACCTTTTAGCCTTTCTGCAAAGGGCAAGAATCCAAAGGGTAACGTCTTGCAAGTCAGTATTCCTGGTTAAGGCCTAAAAGTGCAGTATGAGGCCCCATGATTCTGTAGTATGCATCATTCCTACCTTACAGTGATGGGAGCATCGCCACTTCTGTTCGTGTAGTTAACAATGGCATTAAAAGACTGGTTAATCCACTGCCATAAGACCACGGCTGGCGTTGTTCTAAAAATGGAAAAAACAGCAGATAGCATTTACAGGCTCTTTTGACGTGGCTAAAAGGCAATCGCTCGAAAGGCTGGATTTGGACATCTGTGTTGTAGCAGAATTCACATCTGCAAAGTCTAGCCATTTTGTAAGAATCTTTTGACAGATGTATACATTTTCTGGTTTCTCTAGCAAGCTGAAAACAAGATAATCTACATTAAATACAAGAATCTATTGTGGAAATTGAATAAATACAATTTGAAAAAGGAAAATGTATGTGTGTAAATATATATTGTAATAGGCAGCACTTTTATTTTATTTTTTGTGCAGCTTATAACCCGTCTAAGTAAAAAATTGCTTATATTAGAGGTTATTTTTCAAATGTATTCAACACACATTTTAAAATGTACCAATTTGCATGAAGAAACATGAGAATGTCTCTACCATGCCCAATTTAATTCAATATATTTAGCCCAAAAGTAATCTATATATAAAAACATGCAAATTACTACTCTATATTTCCACAAGTGAAGAAAAATTATAAAAGAAAAATTACATTAATATTATTGTTATTCATATAGCGCCAGCATATTCCGTAGCGATTTAGAATATTATCAGAGGGGGAGATTTAATAATAAATGAGACAATTACAAAAACTTACAGGAACAATAGGTTGAAGAGGACCCTGCTCAAATGAGCTTACAGTCTAGAGGAGGTGGGGTATAAAACACAATAGGACAGGAAATATCCGTCTAACAAGGTGGGAATGAAGCAGAGCTAGGAGAGAGTGGAGTTCTGCACTTTAGGAAAGAGCAAAGGACAGGTATGTGAGGTAGAGGTTACTGTTGAAGGTCAAAAGCTTTCCTGAAGAGATGGGATTTGAGGCACTTCTTAAAGAAACACGATAGCTTTAGGAATACAGATATGTATTCCTAATAGTATAGAGCCCTAGTCACCGTTTAGGTGACTAGAGCCCTGTTCTGTGGCGAATAAATGGTTAATTAACCATTTATTTGTTTACCTTAATCCAGCGCCAGGCTGCCTCGGCACTGGTGACCTCTCCTCCTCCGACGTCAGTTCCCGTGTGGAGCCGAATGCGCATGCGCGGCCAGAGGCGCGCCTGCATTCAAATGCGCACATAGAAAATGCTCTCCTATGGGGATCTTGTTTGATGCTGGACTCTGTGAGGACGACCAGCGTCAAATAAGTGTGATTTACTCTGTGTCAATCGCAGCGGCCTCTAGTGGCTGTCAGGGAGACAGCCACTAGAGGCTGGATTAACCCTGCAGTGTAAACATAGCAGTTACTCTGAAACTGCTATGTTTACATGTGAAGGGTTAAAACCTGAGGGACCTGGCACCCAGAACACTTCATTGAGCTGAAGTTGTCTGGGTGCCTATAGTGGTCCTTTAAACGATTGAAGACCAGGGGAGAGTCTGATGGTGGTAGGCAGGCTATTCCAAAGGAAAGGAGAGGCTTGTGAGAGGTCCTGTAAAAGTGAGTTGGCCATACGGGTGTGAGCAGCGGACAAGAGAAGGTCATGGGCAGAGAGGAGAAACAGAGTAGGGGCATACCAAGGATCAGCGAAGAGATATAGGAGGGGCTAGAATTGTTCAGTGCTTTATAGGTGTGAATTAGTACTTTGAATTGACGTCTATAGGACACAGGAAGCCAATATAAGGACTGACAGAGGGGAGAGCAGTACAGATACTGGGAAGACAAATTAGGAGAGAGTTAAAATAATCCATGCAAGAGATTACTAGAGCATGGACAAGCTCCTTTGTAGCGTCTTGCATATGCAGGCAATGTTTTTAAGGTGGAATTGGCAGGATTTGACAACAGGCTGGATGTGAGGCTCAGAGAAAAGGCAGTGTTTACATTGCTTCCTAGTGACACCTTTAGTGACAGTCACTCAGACTGTCACTACAGGTGCTTGTTGCATAGTAGGTGCTGAACGTTCCCTATAGAGATGCATTGATTCAATGCATCTTAATGAGGAGATGCTGATTGCTGCAGCGTTTTGCAGACAATCTTATGGCAAAACATTGGATTAGTTGAGATCATCAAGCTTGATAATCTCAGCCATAGAGGCAGGGCCAGTCGAGGGGTGACCAGCACGGCGTAAAAAAAAAGTGAGTAAAAACACCATTCCCTTGCGAATTGAAGGGGTCTGGTAACCTAAACACACACACATCATGAAGGACACACACACAGGCATACACCATATACAGCAGAGCATAGCAGAGGCATCACATCTCCCTATTCGTGCGTACTATTGGGGTAATGGGGAAAGGGGGGCAGGGGGCGTAATTAGCATAAGATGGTTCTGAAAGTGAAAGATACAAAAGAGCAGAAAGTAGAGAGAAGGCAAGCAAGAGAACTACAGTACACTTCATTTACAAGTCTCGTCAGCATGGTGCTTATTCTGATGTTGTTATAAGTTATTAAGTACTGAAAATGATGTGTTAAGAGAAAAACATGAAAAAACTGCCGTTGATTAATGTGAATACATAATTTACAGGGTTATTCATTATGATGAACATTGTTGTTAATTGAATAGCCAAGCTAGTTAAAACTGCCAAATACACTATTCTTCCAGCTGCGACTACTTTGACCTTAAAAGAGCACTATAGGATCAGAAACACAAACATGTATTCATGAACCTATAGTGTTAAAACTACCATTTGGGTGGCTTGTCCCCCCTTAAAAGGTAGGAAAACTTACCTTATTTCCGCCCCCTTGCTGATATCAGCATTTAGGGAAAGCATTGGATTGGCTGAAATCAACAAGGAGGCTGGACCAAACACCGGCTTGACCGAGCAGCATTTTCTCATAGAGATGCATTAAATCAATGCATCTCTATGAGGAAAATTCAGTGTCTCCATGCAGAGAGGAAACACCTTCAGTGGCCAAAAAAGGCAGTGTTTACATTGCCCCCTAGGGATACCTCCAGTGAGCACTCCTCAGATGGCCACTGGAGGTATCCCTATGGGACAATGTAAACACTGCCTTTTCTCTGAAAAGGCAGTGTTTACATAAAAATGCCTACAGGGAATGATCATACTCAACAGAAGAAAAAAAAAATATGATGAGCTGTAGATGTTCTGGTGACTATACTGTCTCTTTAAAGTCATTTTAAAGTCAGAAATCCATGTCGACAAGACCCAAAGGTCAAAACTTTACAGTCAATGTTAAGCTTTTGGTCTGATCCAAGTACGCAGGTAATAATTATGATAAGCAAATTGCATGATTGTGGTAAAGCTTTCCTTGTAAGACAAATACCACATGCAGCCTTCACTGACATCAGTATAATTTCTTACCTGTAAAAAGTCATCATACAGCCAGTGATCGTCATATTCATTGGTACTTGAGCAGACATTCTTCCGATTAATATCATCTTTTCACCAGTGTCTGGGTGGAATGCCGAATCATACACATATTTTGCTCTCCATAGTTCATCTTCAGTGAGTGTTGGGTTCACAATGCCCTGCCTTGGATAGAATAGAAACAGAAGTGGTGCGATTGACCTTACGTGGATAACTAAAGATATCACTCAGCATTTTACTGATTACTGCAGTACAGTTAAACACTTGATAGCCTGATCAGATAAAAGATGCAAACTAAAAAGTCTCATAGATAAACTAAGACTCAGGGAATAACATTAGATATGAATCTGATAACTGCATATCCCATTTAAATGCTGGCACTGCATTACTACTAGTTACAAGATAAACATTACAATGTGACAAACATTTTTCCCCAAAGTTTACTTTTTGATAACACTGTTAGCTCTCACACTTGGCCTTATGCATGCTGAAGGTCAATGCCCCTGGGTAAACCTGGAACTTACAAGGTTGCCACAGAATCCATTATGAATTAAAATCATTGAGGACTAGAACAGACATATTCTTATTTTCATTCTGATAGTAGCCAGTAGGATCACTGCGAGCTTTACTCTAACGGTACATGAGAGCAAAAACACACTGTGGTTGCGGATTAGCCACAATCTCAGCAGCCAAGCTACACTATTAACCTTTTCTGATTGTTATGGAAGTTACATAATGACTCTTCATTTAAATCTCTGTCATATGGAAGCATTAAACCTACAATGAGGAATATTCGCTCACCCCAAGGGTCCATACTGAGGTGGATGAGGGAAGGTTGGTCACATAGTTTAAAGGGAAACTATAGTGTTAGGAATACAACATTGAATTCCAAGCACTATAGTACCCTTTTGTCACTTACCTGAATCCAGCACCTATGTCCCTCAGTTCTGGACCTAAGTTGCATGCGCAGCGTGTACCATGCTCACATTAGGACTACCCCACAGGCAGGTCCTATGGGGGTTTAGTTTATCAACCAAAAGTCGTCCAACGAGCCGGATGTGCCCTTAGTGGCTATTTGGTAGACAGCCACTAGAGGTGGCGTTAACCCCTGTAATTATTGCAGTTATTGATAAACAGACAGTGGCACTGCACCCAGACCACTTTAATAAGCTGAAGTGGTCTGGGTGCCTCTAGTGTCCCTTTAAGGTGTAATTCAAATCTCTACATTTCCTAGCATTAAACATTAGTGGTGTGTACCAGAATAGGCACATTTAGGGAAATGGATAAATAAAAGCATAGACATTTTGATCATTTCCCATTTTCATTGAGAAATGTGCATTCTTCTATTGAGAATGACTGACACCTTAGACTTATATTTGCTTATTTTATGGAATGCTCGTTCCAATAACAAGGAAGAGAGTTTATGCATATCACTGTGTAGCAGTCTGTACCTGTAGTCGTGGACGATCTGCCTTGCGTGCTCCAGCTGTTCATCGGGCAGAAGGATATTCCTCGGATCAGTGACTGTAAAAAAATGCTTGGCCCTTCCAACGAAGGTGCTCTGATCCCAGCGCGGTTCCTTGATGTTAATATTTAGAGATAATTCACCTGCCATTTTTAGAATCTGTGCAAAACAAAGTGTATATAAAACGGTTAAATCTGACTATTTCGCAAACCCATCAGATTAAAATTTGTATCCATAAAAGGCTATTTTACTATGTGTTAAATCAATCTTCGATATAAAAACCATTCACTAAATTCCTATAAAAAAAAAAAACAACACACAGAATTAGTCTAATACTATACAATACATACAATTATTTCAGACGTTCAGTATGCCTATAGATATTTTTCCTGGAATGTTGAAGTTGAAAACGTTTGCACAGTGACGGTTTACAATGATATTTAAAAAAATCATTGAAAACTCACTTCTTCAAGAAAGCATATCAATTAAACTCTTAGCAGGTTTTTATCCCCCACCCCTATGACTCCACTCCTGCAACTGTCAAAAATGACCTACTAAGCCCTCAGTGAATACTTTTCCAACAACCTACTTCGTACCCCTACTTTTAACCTTTGTGTCACTATACCCCACTCCCTCTAGAATGTAAGCTCATTGAGCAGGGTCCTCCACCTCTCTGTTCCTGTACGTCCAGTTGTCTGGTTATAATTACATGTCTGTTATTCCACCCATTGTACAGCGTTACAGAATCTGATGGCGCTTTATAAATAATAAAATAATACTAATATATTAATGTAGATCTAAGTCCACAATGTTCGAATGGATAAGAGCCCTATACTTTTCACCAAGAGCTACATTCTGGGTAAATGATGCATATACAGATCTTTCCTATGAGCAATGAGACTGGACAGGGGTGTGTTATTTGTCCTTGCCATCAAACCCTTTCTTCAGTAAATTTGATTGAACAAAAGGGGGCAGCTTACGCTGATGACTTTTTTTCATTTTATTTTTTTATTTTGAACCAAGAAACTTCTTAATGGGTAATGACAGAATTCAAGATATATGGCATACTATCTCACCTAAAGATTAACTTTTCCAAATCTACCATTTTAAATGTTAATCTACTGAAGCATGTACCAATCCGATCTGTCCGTTTAATTTTAACGAAGTAATTCAACCAGTACTTGGCTCACTAAAAATGTATCCAGTTTGTACGAAACGGAATTCTTCCCCATGTTTAAAAGGGCTCTATAGGCATCCAGATAACTTCACGCCTATTTCAAACAGATGTGCTCATAGAGACCTTCTGATTGGCGCAGCACGACGTTTTGCCAAAGCATTTGATTGGCTTAGATTATCGATCTCAATGATCTCAGATAAAGAAGCTGGGCAGAATGCCGGAGACCAGAGCTAAAAGGAGTAAAGGCAAATATAACCCACCGTTTTAACAATAATTAGAGCACTATAGCGTTTGGAATACACATTTGCATATAGTGTTAATTTTATTCCTTCCATAAGAATTTTGATTGGATGGTGTTACGCATCAACAGGCTGGGTTAAGTAACAAAATTTAACATACTGAGAATCTTGACCTTTTTAAAGCTCTCCTGATAAATATTTTACTTCAAACAGCCTTTTTCACATCACGTACGTTATTGATTAGATTTGTCTGGAAGGCCTCAAAACAAAAGTAGAGGGTTTTGCAGCTGACAATGACCAAGACCAGGTGAGGACTAGCAATCCAAGACTTCATACAATATTATCATGCCAGTCACCTGCTCAGAGTTATTGAGTATACCAATATGACCCTTCTAAAGTTGGGGGTCCGCACATTGCCCTATGCCTGGTTCATAACCTAGATTTTATGGAATGCCACTGATTAGTCCCTCTTTTCATGGTTTCACCAGGTAGCCCATCTAGCCAATAATGGTAAGATCCTTCCATTGCACACACGGATGTGCCAAACCCAGGGCCCGCCGGAGCTGGGAAAGCAAAGATGAGTCTGCGGCCTACTGGGCCTGGGGGAAGACGGACGCTCCCCTCGGCGCCGGGGCCCTTAAGCGACAGCACAGCGGACTACCCCCCCCCTTTGGACCGGTGGGGGATATCCCGGTGCCCGCTGGACCAATCGATCAGACCAAAAATCGGACAATCTAGCTATACAGCATGCAGGGTCTTCAGGCCACCAGAGCTCTACCAAAATGGCCGCCTGGCACAGACCTCAAAAACGGAGCACCCACCCCAATCCACTTACACCGCAACATGACAACCTTGACTGGCTCTGCAAAAGGCTATGGGACATGCTGCACAGCCGGGGATCAACCTACCGCCAGGCAGAAACACTAGTGGCCTCATGGATCAGACCGGCGGCACAACGCAGCCACTACAGGTGCATACCCCGAGCCTCCAAAGCGGCGATCCCGCAACGCAGACTCCAGCAGTCCTCCCGGCGAGAAAGGGCGCCATGTCCACCCGACGTACGTCCCTACCTGCTAACACGCAAACCTGGGAATACCACACAAGCCCCACGTGCGGGCAATCGGAACCAGTGTAACAGAACCCAACTCAATACCGTCATTGCGGCAGCAAGATGGTCTGTGCGGCTGCACACCCCACGAGGTACAATCAGAGCTGACTTCCAGCGTGAGGGCAACAGGCCTCGAGGCACCGTAAGAGGGGCTCAGAAAGGCAACACTCGGGACATGGCTCAACGCAATGGACACTACACGTATGTCATACAGAAGCCTAGCAAGGGCAACGGCTAAATTTTTGACTCTGAGATATGGCTGCAGGACAAGACAAGTCACTCAACAGGGACACCAAAGCAAGACTGCTGGCTCAGCGGCATAAAAATATAACAGCATGAAAGCGTATATGTTTTGTCCAATATCTCAGCTGTATGTTAGCTTACACCATAAGCGATTGATGGCCTTTTTTATTTTTTATTTTTTTAAGGGGAAAAAAACAGAAAAAAGGAAGAAATATTCATCTATGTTACGTTACCTACTATTATGACTTTTAGTTTAAAATTATGAATCTTTTTTGACATACTGCTTATCCTGTCCAGTTGACATGTGTGCTTAACTATTTACAAATATGCAGCAACCTAAGGCAATAATCATACAGCCTAGTTAGCTAATCTACTTAATCAATCTGCGTGTCTGCTGCTTCCTAAAAGCGACGCACCTGCCTGGTCTCCCCAATGGGCCTGTAAGTCCTACCACGCAATCCACTGCAGCAGTATATAGCAGAGCGAACTCACTCTACTCGTAAGCTTAACTATATTGCAGCATAACTTCGTTAACGTTAAGCTTGTGTAGAGCCTATCTAGCATGTTTACTAAGCCTACTGTTACACGTTTATGTATATTACACTAGCACAACGAGCCTAGCATGTGTTATATACTCATGCACATAAATCCAACCCTACAACCCATTAAAGCTATTATACAGGATACTACTAGGACACCACAGATAGACTCCACGTGTTACAAGCCTGATCCACTTAACTTGCATTATTTACAGCATTTCGCTAGGACACCAAACACAGGTCTCACTAATCCTGCTACATAGGATACTCCAGCATCAGACAAGATACATAAGTGTTTTTATAACTGAAATGTGCACTTTTACCGAGCCACTGTTTAATGTACCTACGTTTATATATACCTATACGCTGTTGTGGCGTTTGTAGACACTACTCGAAATATCTATCTTGCTTCACTTAGCTACCAGCCTGAATGACCTAAAGCTACAGATTGTTTTACCTAGCCTGACTTCTCTTGTTTTAAAAACAAAAATGTGCTGATAATAAATACTTATTGGAATAAATCCTCTTTTTCACTTTAAAAAAATAAAAATAAAATAAAAAAGAAATACTTGAAAATCCTATTAATTTATATAATTTTACAGATTCTGGAACCCAGAGAAACTTAACAATTAGCCGCACTTTACAATATTATAGGAGTAGGAAATTACAATAAATGAGACGAGTACAAAATGTTATCACTGCTTAACAAGATAATATATCTGTATCTATTATCAATTTACATGACCATTTGCTTGTCACCGTTTCTAACTTTGACCCCCAAAAAACAGCCGTGCAAAATAGTTCCTAAATTTTGTCTTGAGATTAGAAATACCCAATGTTAACATGTTCTTAGCTTTTTTGGAAAGTTATAGGGCTATAAGTACAAATAGGACATTGCCGTTTCAAAATATATATTTTTAAAATGTATCAATAGTGACATTGTAACACTGTTATCTGTCAAATCTGAATCACACCTCACATGAACATATATTTTCACAGTAGACAACCTAGGGTATTCAATATGGGGTATGTCCAGTTCTCTTAAGTAGTCACAAACACTGGCCAAAGTTAGCATTTATATTTGTTTGTGTGTTAAAAAACCAAAAAACAATTATGAACGCTAACTTTGGCCAGTGTTTGTGACTTAGTAGCTACTAAAAAAAAAAGACTGAACATACCTTATTTGAAATACCCTGGGATGTGTTTGGCAAATGGTATGCCTTCATGGGGGTAATTCTCATTCCTGGGCTACCATATGCTCTCAAAAGCAACATAACCAATCTGGCAAATTTCAACGTGAAAAAACAGAAAATCAAGCTTTATATTTGACCCTGTAACCTTCAAAAACACTACAAAACCTGTACGGTTATATTCAGAAGACTTCGCTGAACACAAATATTAGTGTTTCAAAACAGTAAACCGTATCACAACAACATCATCAGTGAAAGTGGCGTTTGTGTCTGAAAAATGCTAAAATCTTCACTTTCACTGACAATATCATTGCTTTTTTACAGAAAAACAACATTTTGTTAGTGCATTGAACGTTTCATAACATAACAGTTGGCCTGCATGCATTTAATCAGCGTTTTACAGTTTAGTGACGTATAACATAAGCGTAACAGAAGAATATAAAAAACATGAAATTAAATACCATAATGCATGTAATAGAAAGATGCGTCTGGGCTGTGGGGTGCGCATTATGCCTCCCTCTGTGTAGGGCCCCCCCAAGGTTCCTCCTGCTGGGGCTCTTTTGTGGGTGTGAGCCGTGACCCCGACCGGACTCCCACCAAGCCGAAACCAAAGAACAATGCGGTCGTGAATCAGTTGCCCCTGATCCCCCCCTAGAGCTCTCCAAGCGCCAACCCGCGGCAGCATCCCCCCGCCCGTGTAGTGTCTCACGTGTCGTTAGTGCCACCCTTCCCTACTCTTCTAGACCACACATTGTTTCCACACCTTTTGAATTTGTCTGTGTCGCACCTGTGCGGTCAGTTTGTCCATTAGATAGTTATCTATTATTATAGCTATAACTAGAGACAGTGGGGGCAGCTCTGGGCTCAACCATTTCTGAGCTAAGGCTCGTCTGGCTGCCAGATAGACCATGTTAAGTAGTTTCCGTTCATGGAAAGAAGGAAGGCCGAGGGGGTCGAGCGTGAGGTTCCTCTGTAAGATCTGGGAGCTCAGCCCCACCACCTTTACCCAGTATTCGTTTACTTTGGGGCATTGCCACCACATATGTATGTAACTCCCTCTCTCCCCGCACATCCTCCAGCATGTGTCTGTGGGGCTTATCTAATATGATATTGCTTGACCGGGGTGGTGTACCACCGGAGAAGGGTCTTGTATGCTTGCTCTTGGAACATTACACAGATGGAGGATCGTGTGCTTGCTTCCCAAATATCCTTCCACTCTACCCCCTCCAGTTTTCCCTCCAGATCAGCCTCCAATTGGTCGGTATAGCGCAGTTCCCCCCATTCATTGGATTCTGCGCTAATGTGACCATAGGGCAGCGATCAGTCCCTGCGGTGCCCTTTCCTGGAAGCGCATTTTCTCAAAGAATGTCAAAGGGGTCGTGGCCACTGTGTGTACCTCTTTGCGGGCAGCAAAGTCGCGTACCTGAAGGTGTCGGAATAAGTCCCTAGTCTGGAGGGGTACTAGTTATTTTAAACGGTCACGAGTACCTGTCTTGTTGTCTACGTACAGGTGTATGTACCTCTGGAGACCCGTACGTTCAAACCTTTTAAAGTCCTGTGGGTAACGCCCTATTCTGGAGGACTGGGGTCACTGTGATATGTTTCACGGTTTTTGAAAAACTCATATTTGTGTTCAGCAAAGTCTCCAGAGCATAACAAAATAACCCTGATGTACAGGTTTTATGGTGTTTTGGAAAGTTACAGGGTCAATATAGGGCTTGCCCATTTCAGTTTGCCAGATTGGTTTTATGGGTCTATGTTGACTTTTGAGACCATATGGTAGTCCAGGAATGTGAATTAACCCTATCATGGCACATAATTTGCAAATCTAGACAAACCAGGGTATTCAAAATGGGGTAAGTCTTTTGTAGAAGCCAAAGTTAGCGTTTTTATTTGTTTTTTGCATTTTTTAAAAACAAAAACTGCACTTTTACTGGTGATATGTTTTGCTTTTTAAAACACTCCTATTTGTGTTCAGCGAAGTCTCCCGAGTATAACAATGCCCCCCATGTAAAGGTTTTATGATGTTTTGGAAAGTTACGGGGTTAAATACAGGGCTTGACAATTAAATTCTCTGGACTGTCTGCCTGGGTTGTCAGGCAGGTCTTTCAAATTATAAATAATAAAATCTAATAATTATGTAAAATGATATATAGATATTTACAAAAGAGAGTAGGTGCACTCGCAGGTCTCTGATCGGGACAATGTATATGTGATTTGAAATAAAAGAAAAACTTTGAAAAAAGACCTACGAGTGCACCTATTCTCTTTTCAATATATTATTGCGCAAAGGGAGCACCGAGGCAAGTTTATCAAGTAACTTTAAAGGAGTGAGTGCCAAGGTTACACATTGTGTGTGTATATATATATATATATATATATAAGACCTAGGAGGGTCGAAACGTCGATCAATCAACTGTATGTAACCTTTATATAATAAATCACATTATTCTAATTCAAGACCTGTGATTGCTTCCTGGATTACGTTATTCTATATTTTGGATGCATTGGGAGTTGCACCAAGGCAAGTTTTTTTTTCCTATAGAATTCTTTAAAGTCACCTATGGAAGTGCTGTTTACTGGGTCTTCAAGGATAAAGGCTTAGACTCAGCTGGGCCTCATGTATGCAGTGGACCGCTGTCATCCCCTCAGGGAGAGAGATAGGTTAGACTCCTGATTGCTGAAGGAGGTACCCAAGCTGGCAACTCTTACAGCTGTGCTGTTTGCTGGGTCTTCAGGGATAAAGGCTTAGACTCGGCTGGGCTTCATGTATGCAGTGGACTACTGTCATAATTTCCGAGAGAGATAGGACAGACCCCTGTTTGCTGAAGTAGGAGCCCAGGCTGGCAACTCTTACCGATATGCTGTTTGCTGGGTCTTCAGGGATAAGAGGCTGAAACCTGGCCTGGCTTCATCTAGGCAGTATAGAACATACATCCCCTGAGGGGGTACCCAAGCTGGCCTGTTGCTGGGTCTTCAGGGATAAGAGGCTGAACCCTGGCATGCAGTGGAGCACTAAAGAGGATACCCAGGCTAGCCACTTCATCTTAGTGCGTTTTGCTTAGAGGCTGAACCCCGGCAGGGCCTAAAAAATATTGCCTGGTGAGCATAAAAGAAAAAAAATCTAGGCCTGCATAAGCAGACTCCTTCCAAACTGCTGTGAAGGACAGGAAAAAAGATTGCCTCCTGATGGGAAGGGGGAGGATCTATTTATACCAGTTTCAAAGTTCTAGGTCCTGCCCTATTTGCTGTGAGGGGAGGAGTTAACCCTTGAGTAAATGCTGCCATAAATAATGGTCAGGAAATATGATTACATTATAAGTGTATTTTGAGATATATCTGTATATAATGAAATCATATATATCCATTATAGAAGTATAATAGATTATACAATTATTTTATATTTTATACATGTATAAAATATTTAAACATTTACATATTTTTTAGGTTTTTTTTGCACTTTAAGCTGCCTGGGGGACTTCCTGACAGCTCAAACAGTCCCCCTGTTGGCTGCTCCATAGACTCCTATTGCGCCATGTGGGGGGGCCGGAGCTGCTGCAGGGGGACTGCTGGGGTCTCGGGCAGTCCTCCCCCGACCGGGATTGCCGGTCAAGGTAAGTCCAGGGGTTATATTTGCCGCAGACGAACTAGGTACGTCCGCGGTCGTTAAGGGGTTAAAACATGCTCTGTATTAAATTATTTATAAAATATTTTACCAGGAAGGATTCATTGAGATTTCTCTTGTTTTTAAAGCGGCACTGTCATGCCGAATCCCGTTTTTTTTTTAACCCCCCTCCCGCCTCCACTACATCCAATCGACCCCCTAGTCACCCCCAAATGCCCCTAAGCCCCCCAGATTACCTATTTTTAAATCTGTATCTTCTGCCCCGATCTTTATTCAGGGCGCCGCCATCTTTGTGTGGGTAGGTGAAGTCCCTGTGGGACACGTCATCTACCCACACTACACAGACTGTAAGATTCCCGCACATGCCCAGTGAAACATCTGGACATGCGAACGGGAATTTCATCTATTCATTCATTCATCAGACAGACGAATGAATGAATAGAAAAAATCAGACGAACAAACTAACACTGAGTATCACTGTGTATCAGTGTTCGTTTGTTCGATCAGTTTATTACAAGGAGGGAGCTACCGACGTGCAGCTCCCTCCTTGCATTATGTAAAGACAGAAGCGGTGGGGAGCTGTGCTCCCCACCACTTCATAAGCCCCCCAGGTCCCCCCCTCACTCTATGGGGGTCAATATGACCCCCATAATAGCACAAGGGAGATTAAAATCTCCCCAATGCCCCTACTCGCTATACCGCGAGTAGGGGCATGTCCACTAAACAGTGAGCAGCCTGTGACTGCTCACTGTAAAAACATAAATGGTAATAAGGGGGGGGGACCTACTGTCCTCCCCCCTGGCCCCCACCCCTGCGCGGTGGGTGGGGGCACTAATAAAATAATAAGGGGGGGACCTACTGTCCTCCCCCCCAGCCCCCACCCCTGCGCGGTGGGTGGGGGCCCTAATAAAACAATAAGGGGGGGGACCTACTGTCCTCCCCCCGGCCCCCACCCCTGCGCGGTGGGTGGGGCCCTAATAAAATAATAAGGGGGACCGACCTACTGTCCTCCCCCCCTGGCCCCCACCCCTGAGCGCTGGGTGGGGGCCCTAAATAAAGATAGGGGGGGGGACCTACTGTCCTCCCCCCTGGCCCCCACCCCTGCGCGGTGGGTGGGGGCCCTAATAAAATAATAGGGGGGGGACCTACTGTCCTCCCCCCCTGGCCCCCACCCCTGCGCGGTGGGTGGGGGCCCTAATAAAATAATAAGGGGGGGGACCTACTGTCCTCCCCCCCTGGCCCCCACCCCTGCGCTGTGGGTGGGGGCCCTAATAAAATAATAAGGGGGGGGGACCTACTGTCCTCCCCCCCCTGGCCCCCACCCCTGAGCGGTGGGTGGGGGCCCTAAATGAACCCCCCCCCCCCATCAAGGTGACTAGGGGTCCCAAGCCCCTAGTCACCCCCCCCACCCAAAACATTCTATCCCCTACCTACCCCCCTCACCCTAAAAATAGTGAGGGGGGAATAAAATAACTAACCTGTAAAAAAAATAATTAAACTTACCATTTGACGTCTTCTTTTTTCTAAATTCTTCTTTCTTCAGCCCCCAAAAAGGCCAAATAAAAATCCATCATACCCGTCGCAAAAAAAAATTAATCCATGTTCACCCATGGAGGGCACGCCGCGTAATGAGCTCCGCAGGGCGGGTCAAGGCTTATATAGCCTTGCCCCGCCCTGCAATTAGGCTTAGAACACACTGATTGGTTGGTTTAAGCCAATCAGAGTGCTCTGTGTCATTTTACAAGCGTGGGAAAATTCCAAAGAACTTTCCCACGCTTGTAAAATGACACAGAGCATTGTGATAGGATGGTTTTCAAGCCATCCAATCACAGTGCTCTGTGTAATTTTACAAGCTTGGGAAAGTTCTTTGGAATTTTCCCACGCTTGTAAAATGACACAGAGCACTGTGATTGGATGGCTTGAAATCCATCCTATCACAGTGCTCTGTGTCATTTTACAAGCGTGGGAAAGTTCTTTGGAATTTTCCCACGCTTGTAAAATGACACAGAGCACTGTGATTGGATGGCTTGAAAACCATCCAATCACAGTGATCTGTCATTTTACACAGCGTGGGAAAGTTCTTTTGAATTTTCCCACGCTGTGTAAAATGACACAGAGCACTCTGATTGGCTTAAACCAACCAATCAGTGTGTTCTAAGCCTAATTGCAGGGCGGGGCAAGGCTATATAAGCCTTGATCCGCCCTGCGGAGCTCAGTACGCGGCGTGCCCTCCATGGGTGAACATGGATTAATTTTTTTTTGCGCTCGTTTTTTTTTTTTTTTTTTTTTAAAGTGCGACGGGTATGATGGATTTTTATTTGGCTTTTTTGGGGGCTGAAGAAAGAAGAATTTAGAAAAAAGAAGACGTCAAATGGTAAGTTTAATTTTTTTTTTTTTTACAGGTTAGTTATTTTATTCCCCCCTCACTATTTTTAGGGTGAGGGGGGTAGGTAGGGGATAGAATGTTTTGGGTGGGGGGGGGGGTGACTAGGGGCTTGGGACCCCTAGTCACCTTGATGGGGGGGGTTCATTTAGGGCCCCCACCCACCGCTCAGGGGTGGGGGCCAGGGGGGGGGGGAGGACAGTAGGTCCCCCCCCCTTATTATTTTATTAGGGCCCCCACCCACCGCGCAGGGGTGGGGGCCAGGGGGGGAGGACAGTAGGTCCCCCCCCTATTATTTTATTAGGGCCCCCACCCACAGCGCAGGGGTGGGGGCCAGGGGGGGAGGACAGTAGGTCCCCCCCTTATTATTTTACTAGGGCCCCCACCCACCGTGCAGGGGTGGGGGCCAGGGGGGGAGGACAGTAGGTCCCCCCCCTTATTATTTTATTAGGGCCCCCACCCACAGCGCAGGGGTGGGGGCCAGGGGGGAGGACAGTAAGTCCCCCCCCTTATTATTTTATTAGGGCCCCCACCCACAGCGCAGGGGTGGGGGCCAGGGGGGGAGGACAGTAGGTCCCCCCCCCTTATTATTTTATTAGGGCCCCCACCCACAGCGCAGGGGTGGGGGCCAGGGGGGGAGGACAGTAGGTCCCCCCCCTTATTATTTTATTAGGGCCCCCACCCACCGCGCAGGGGTGGGGGCCAGGGGGGAGGACAGTAGGTCCCCCCCCTTATTATTTTATTAGGGCCCCCACCCACCGCGCAGGGGTGGGGGCCAGGGGGGAGGACAGTAGGTCCCCCCCATCTTTAACCCCCGCGCAGGGGGGGGGGGGGTTATTAGGTGTTTTTTTGTTTTTTTTTTTACAGTGAGCAGCCACAGGCTGCTCACTGCTTACTAGACATGCCCCTACTCGCGGTATAGCGAGTAGGGGCATATTATTTACTAATACTAAGTAATCTTTACTTAGTATTAGTACATTTGGCTTCAAGACCAATTTAGGTCTTTCAGCCTTTTAGTAGATAGCTCCCTGATACCGTGGGAATTAGGGAGTTATCTACTAAGCGGCTGCAAGATGCAGCCACAGCAATGAATAGGATCGGAGTTTCATTCATTAGAATGAAATTCCGATACTAACAAAGTACCGAATTGCATCCTAACACCAATGGAGAAACAGGGCTCATTCTGTTAGGATGCAATTCGGCAGTTTTGCCGGCGTTCTGTCTAAGTGACAGGACTTTCGGCAATACTGACAGGAAGCATTGTGGGAACTGGGAGGAAAGCTAGGGATCATGGGAAAATTGCTCTGACCAGCGGAAATGAAGCACACTTTGCTCCTCCGCTGGTCAGAGCTGGTCAAGCGGAGGAATCCTCCATAAGACAGAGTCCCTACTTTGTCTTATGATTTTAAAGAAAACTAAAGAAGACAGGAAGAAAAGAATAACAGATCCTGAGAGAGGGGGAGAAGAGGAAGAGATTGAGGAAAGGTAAGTTCGGCATGACAGTGCCGCTTTAAGTATGTCCTGGGTCCACAAAACATTGCATTAATACAATAGGGTACAATAAAATACAAAAAAAAATATTAAAAGGGACACTATAGTCACCTGAACAACTTCAGCTTAATGAGCTTGTTCAGGTGAGAACTATAGCTCCCTGCAGCCTCGCTCATGTAAACACTGTATTTTCTGAGAAAATACAGTGTTTACATTGAAAGCTAGGATCACCTCCAGTTGCAGTCACTCAGAGTGAACCAGAGGGACTTCTGAGTTGATGGAGGCATAATATGCCTCAATCCACTCAGATCTGCTGTCAGCAGAGCACAAGGCAGCACTGTGCACAGCATCCTGTGATTCAGTATCTCCTCCCTCTGCACGCAGACACTGAACTTTCCTCATAAAGATTCATTGATTCAATTCATCTCTATGAGGAGATGCTGATTGGCCAGGGCTGTGTTTGAATCATGCTGGCTCTGCCCCTGATCTGCCTCTTTGTCAGTCTCAGACAATTTTATGGGGAAGCACTGTGATTGGATCAGGCTACCACATGTCAGCAAACTGCTTGTTTTTCTGAGTCTAACAGCATGCAGATTTACAGCTGCAGGCTTGAATACAGTAAGATTTTGACTATAGTTATGAAGGCATGAGGGGCTAGATGGTGGTGTTAACACTATAGGGCCAGGAATACATGTTTAATACACAATATATACAACATTTAACATAGAACAGATAAGAAATATATAAATCGACCATAACAGGTGCATTCTGTTTTGAGATATGTAGAGAGGGATCTCTTAAAGGACTTTAGGCTTGGGGAAGATTTTGAAGTCTGCGGGAAGTCGTTCCATAATTGCGGTGCTGTACAGGAAAAAGGAGGATCGAGGTAGACTAATAAAGTGCTGGTACTGGATTGGAGGTGGGAACAGCCGTGGAGAGCATTCTGCTCAGGTAGGATGGGAGCTTCCCAGAAAAGCTCTTAACACAAGGCTGGAAAGATGAAGGGTGCGTCTGGATTCCAGCGACAGCCAGTTTAGTTCTTTTAGCAAATGTCTGGAGTGTTCCTTTAATTAATGGTCTGTATTAAGTGTCTGCACTACAATTTTCTGGTAGTTGCAATGCAAAAACTCTGACAGGCTAGCGGTCCAAAGTAATACAGTAAAGGTCAAAGGTCTGTTTCTTTTCCTCTATTACGATGAGAATATGCAGACATATGCAAGTTTTAACAGAGAGACACATTCTTTGCACTGTACTATTCAGTCATGCAATGAGAACTGGTGGACTTTATACACAGAAACAAACTAAGGAAGGAAAAATGCAAACTAGTTTATTTGCTAAAAAAGAGGGAAGTGAAAAACCAAATTATTTATTTTAGGTTAAAATAGCTAACTGGTGTGGACATTTAAAAATATAACTAAATAATTGCTTAAAAAAAATATATACTCTATCATTAAATTGGGCAATAGAAACATCCCATGGATGTTGGGCAAAAGTAACATATGTCCCCAGGACGTACTTGGAAACCAGAGAATATCTGCATGTACCTTTCCTGGTTAAATACTATATATAGAGATAGAGAGAGAGACACAGAGAAAATAATATGTGGTGTAATTGTTGATGAAAGGTATATAAGACCTACTTTGAAAAATTCTACCTCTGTCTTCTAAGTGTTAAATTCATATGGGGGGGTCAAGGCAAGGCATTCCACTGAATAGTGTAGTCTGTGCATATGAAGCCAATTGCTAATTACTTGCCTAATTAACATAACTATGTAAGACCAGCCTATTCAGTCAGAGTCTGATATTTCAGCCAAGGGAGCTGGACTGCTACCATGCTACTTTTGTTTGTTAGAAAGTAGGAAAGCCACTCTGTAGATCGAGAATTCTGTGTATATTCGGAGCTCGAGAAAGAGCAAGGGATTATGTTGCTTGTTTTATTTTCACTTGCTGAAGAGATAAAGCAAAAATAAGCTTAAACCCAGAAGTGGAGTTTGTCCTGTGTTGCAGCTTACAATAGTAAACAGTGGTTACTTAAAGATCGCAGATAAACAAACCTTTGACTATAAAGGACATTTTAGTAGTTCGCTATATAGTACTTTGGCATAATACTACTAAACGGTGACCCATATAGGTGATTGTAGCACCAATTTTACATATTGTACCAATTCTTCTATTTGTATGTTTTGTTACTAAAATGTTACCTACCCCTGGTTTAGGGAATAACCCCAAGTGTCTCACCCCATAGTATGTGTGTACACGTGCAGGCTGTATGCAATATATGTTTTTGTGTGTGCTGGCTCTGTGTAATGTATGTATGTATAAGCCAGCTGTGTGTAATATAAGCTTGCAGTTTGCGCTGGCTGTACCAAGTGTGTGATGTTTGCTGGCAGAATCTTTGTGTGCGCACTGTTTTGCCTCCTTGGTGCACAGCTTTCCGCAGGGAGGAAAGATATGCTCTTTTGTTGCTTGTTGGGGGTTAAACTTCCTGGCGATCTAGGAGGGTAGCATGTGGTCTGGTTAGTGAGCTCCCAGTCAAAAGTAGTAATTATTGTGATCTAAATATGCTGCATATCTTCCTGTAGCTGCCATGCAAGGTACAAAAGAATCACCCTGAGTGCTTTGCGTGATACCACTTGAGGAGCTTCCATTAGCTCTCCTGGCTAGCTCATTGTCTAAGAGCATCCATCTACTGCTTTCAGCCAATGAGCTAAGCTATGCGCTGCCGGGCTTAGCGGAGATAGAGAGCTTCTGGCTCTCTGAAGGAAGTAATGCAGGCAGCGATCAGAATCTGGTGGTTCCCAGGTGAAACTGTGTGTGATGTAGCTTGACTACTGGGAGAGACGCCAGGATACTCCTGGTGTTGTTTGGAGAGAAATTAACACTTTTTCGGTTATTCTTTCAATTATTTTTTAAAGATTTTTCTGGTTGACTACTGGGTCACTGTAGTATTTTAAAGGAACACTATAGTGTTTGTAATACAACCATTTATTCCTAACTCCTATGTAGGGGTGTCTCCCCTTTACACAGGTCTAAAAAGTAAGTTTTAATTAACTTACATCGTGCGGTGCGCTGCTCTATGTGCTGCTGCTCCAACTCTTTGCCTGATATCATCGGTCTTTATGATCTCACCCAATGCAATGCTTCCCATTAGGGAAGCAATTGGAGGCTTGTGCGCATGCGCAGCAAAACTCAGCGGCAATCAAAGCGCTCAATGAGAGTCATTAGAGCTTTAAAGTTGAACAGAGGAAGCACTTCAAGCAGCGGTCTTCCTGACAGTCATTAGAGATGTGCTAACCTGGCAAGGAAAACATTGCCATTCCTGCAAAATGGAAATGTTTTTAGCTGCACTATTGACATGGCACCCAGAGGAAATGGTCTGGGTGCTTATTTAAGGTATGCTATTTTTAAGGAGCATACAATTCTATCTCTATATGTTGTGCTAACAGATTCACTACTAAGTTTACAGATTGGGAGAAAAACAATTTAATTTTTTTTTCTTTTTCCCTGTCAGTCAATTCTTCGGCATAGACTGCATGCTGAAGAATTGACTGACATGGGAAAGCAGACAAGAAGACCTCCTGCAGGCATTCCTTCTGCTCTCCACACGTAGCAACTATAGAGCAGGTATTGTAGTTGCTATGGTAGCTCCCAAGCTGACGCTGGCTAGGGAATATAGAAATGGAGTGACTGAGTGTGGATTTGTCAAAGTGTTTGTGTGATGACACATTCACATGTATACACTTTTTGTTGGAATGAAAATTTAACACTAGTGAGATGGTTTAAAAAAAATTCACATACAACTCCATGTGGGCCTCGCTGCATTAATGCATGACTTTTTTTTTGCATGATAAACTATTTGATGCAGTCATCCACCTTGTGTCTTCAGTGTTCTTTACGCAACAGGTTTGAATGTCATCGAAGCTTGAGAAGTGCTGCAGACACAAGTGTATTTTTTTTTTTCTACAGTCCATTACACTAATCCTCCCAGGAGCTCTTCGATAACCTTTCTGGGGTGAGGGAATGATGAACTGTCACTTTCAGAGAAGTAAATAAAATAAAGCTACAGTGGAACCTCGGTTAACGAACGCCTCGGTTAACGAAAAATTCGGTTTACGAATGAAAATTCGTAAAAAAAATTGCCTCGGTTTACGAATTTTTTTCGCAATACGAAACAAGTGTCCCGGTTTATAGCTCCGCCCCCTGCATACTGAAGTGTGGGTAGCACGTGAGTGTGTAGTGTGGAGGTGTTGGAGAGGTTTTGGAGCCATTTGCAGCAAGTTGTTGAGCCTTTTGGAGCCATTTGCAGCAAGTTGTTGAGCCTTTTGGAGCCATTTGCAGCAAGTTGTGGAGCCTTTTGCAGCAGGGTTTGGAGCCTTTTTGGTGCATCTCAAGAAGTGGAAAGGTAGGGAGCTGAGCTTGGTTGTTTGCATGCCTTTTACTGTGTGTTCTGCATTCTGGGGGTGATTTCCATGCCAGCTCATGTGCTGTGCATGCCTGTTACTGTGTGTTTTGCATTGTGGGGTTGCTTTTCATGCCAGCTCATGTGCTGTGCATGCCTGTTACAACTGTACTGTGTGTTTTTCAATGTGGGGTTGTTTTCCATGCCATCTCATGTGCTGTGCATGCCTGTTACAACTGTACTGTACTGTGTGTTTTGCAATGTGGGGTTGTTTTCCATGCCATCTCATGTGCTGTGCATGCCTGTTACAGCTCATCTGCTGTGCATGGCTTTTACTGTGGTTTCCATGCCTGTTACAGCTCATGTGCTGTGCATGCCTGTTACAGCTCATGTGCTGTGCATGCCTGTTACAGCTCATGTGCTGTGCATGCCTGTTACAGCTCATGTGCTGTGCATGCCTTTTACTGTGTGTTTTGCATTGTGGGGTTGTTTTCCATGCCAGCTCATATGGGTGTAAAGCATCTTTCATTTTTTTTTTGCATACATAGGGACGGTGGTGTCATGGCACCCAAGAAAGCAGTGGAAGCTGGGAAGAGGAAGAAGGTGATGATTCTGCTTGAGGACAAGAAGGAAATCATCAGGAAGCATGAAGGAGGAATGCGATTGACCGACCTTGCCAAAGAGTATGGAAGGAGTGCATCCACAATCGGTACAATCCTAAAAATGAAAGAGAAGATTACTGGGAGAGATGCAGCCAAGGGAGTCACCAGGGTCTCCAAGCAACGCCCACCTGTTCTGGACGAGGTCGAGAAGTTGCTCCTGCTCTGGATTGAACAGAAGCAGCGTGCAGGGGACTCAGTGACCAAGGCGATCATCTGCGAAAAAGCCAAGGCCTTGCACGCTGACCTCCTCAAACAACAGCCAGGAACGTCAGCAGATGCAGAAGGCTTCAAGGCCAGCAGGGGGTGGTTCGAAAGGTTCAAGAACAGATCTGGCATCCACAGTGTGGTCAGGCATGGAGAGGCTGCAAGTTCCGATGTTGCTGCAGCTGAAGAATTTGCTACGGAGTTCCTGGAGGTCATAGTTTCAGAGGGCTACCTTCCTCAGCAGGTCTTCAACTGCGACGAGACTGGACTCTTCTGGAAGAGGATGCCAAAGCGTACCTTCATCACAGAAGAGGAGACCTCATTGCCTGGCCACAAGCCGATGAAGGACCGTCTTACCCTCCTGTTCTGCGCCAACGCCAGTGGGGACCTTAAGATCAAGCCTCTGCTTGTCTACCATTCAGAGAACCCACGGGCCTTCAAGAAACACAAGGTGAACAAGGAGCAGTTGAGCGTTTTGTGGCAGTCTAACGCAAAGGCTTGGGTCACACGCCTCTTGTTTGTGAAGTGGGTCAATGCGGTTTTTGGTCCTGCTGTGAAGAAGTACCTTCTGGACAATAACCTGCCACTCAAGGCCATGCTGCTCATGGACAATGCTCCTGCCCATCCTCCAGGCCTCGAGGAAGACTTGCTGGAGGACTTTAATTTCATCAAGGTCATGTTCCTTCCGCCTAACACCACCCCACTACTCCAGCCAATGGACCAGCAGGTCATCTCCAATTAAAAAAAAAACTCTACACAAGGGAGCTTTTCCGGCGATGCTTTGAGATGACAGATCGCTCAAGCCTCACCCTCCATGAATTTTGGAGAGAGCATTTTGACATTGTGAGCTGTCTGCAGATTATCACCATTGCCTGGGCCGGGGTCAGCCAGACAAACCTAAATTCTGCTTGGCGCAACCTTTGGCCAGACTGTGTTGTAAAACCTGCCTCCAGTGCTTCTGCACCTGCACCAGAGTCAACAGTCTTGGAGGAAATTGTTTCCTTGGGGAGGACCATGGGCCTGGAGGTGACTGAGGAGGATGTCTACGAGCTGGTGGAGGAACACAACCGTGACCTAACCACCGAGGAGCTGGTGGAATTGCAGAAGGAGTCGATGGAGGAGCAGATCGCATTTGAGGAGGAGGAGGAAATGAGTGAGGAACAGCTCTCTTCCACGGAACTCAAGGAGGCATGCCAAATGTGGGTAAACCTACAGACTTTTGTACAGCAGCACCACCCAGATAAGGCTCTAGCCCACAGACTTGTGAGCAGTTTTGACACAGACATCATGTCCCCTTTCCGAGGGATGCTTAAAAGGCGCCAGAGGCAGCAGACAATGGAAAGGTTCCTACAAAAACAGCCTAGACATGAAGAAGAACCGGCTTGTGTTAGTGCTGCCCAATTGCCCTCGTCCTCCTCATCTTCCAAACAGTGTTGAAATTGTTTTGCTATTTTCCATGTTTTCCCTGTTGACGTGTGATTTATGTACAGTTAAAGTGTACTGTACCATGTTACCAAAACTTTGCCATGTTTTAAAAGTTGATGTGTGATGTTTTAAAACATAAAGTTGGATGTTTGAAATGTTATTTCTTGATTAACCATGTCCCTGTACAGTATTTATGCCTTTAAAGTGCACTTTATAAAGAGTTTTGAACAGATAAAATACTTTATTTGACTTTTTTCTCACCTCCGGAACGCATTAATTGGTTTTCAATGCATTCCTATGGGAAACCGTGTTTCGGTTTACGAATTTTTCGCAATACGAAACGTCCCGGAGAACGAATTAAATTCGTAAACCGAGGTCCCACTGTACTTGCACTATGGCTTCTTTTTAAGACAAAATGTATTCTACCAAACATCCAAAAGGTGGACCACAATATTTTGAGACTGTAGTGCTTCTGTTTTAATGTTCGCCTGTTGATGTTTTTTTAAAGGGACACGATAGTCATCAAAACACCTTGAGCTTAATTAAGCTTAATTTCTGCCATTTAGGAGTTAAATCACTCTGTGCAGCCCTAATCCCACCTACCTGCGTTACTTACACAGCTTTCGTAAACACTTCCTGTAAAGTTTAAGCTAATGTTTGCATATCTGTTTAATTTAGGATTTCTTATCCCCTGCTCAGTTAATAGCTTGGTAGACCTTTGTAGGAGCCTCCTGTATGTAATTAAAGACCAATTTACAGAGAAGGAAACAAAAACTTCTAAAGAATGTTAATATCTGAGTAAACATGAAACCACTTTTTTCATGCAGGATGCGGCTAGGGCAGCATAGACAAAAACAAAAGTGATTAAACTCCTAAATGGCAGAAAACTGAGCAGTGAAACTTCAGAGGCATGATCTATATGCAAAAACTGCTTCATTAAGCCAAAGTTGTTTTGGTGACTTAAGCGTTCCTTTAAATACATTTTAACACTGGTGTACATTTTTTATGGGTGCATACTCTGCAGCACCTGGGAACAAACAGCATCATTCCCTAAATACCTGGACTTTAGTGAATTAAAGTCTTGAATGGCAACATTTAGGCTAAAATATAAATGTTGTGACTATAGCTGAGTTGGCAATCTTGTTTCAAAATTAACTGTTTTAGCCTCAGTTTTGCATTATGCCTCAGTGTTTCGTAAATAATCCTGAAAGTGTGTGCCTCTATTATATACTGATGCACTTTCATTGACGTCAATAAAAATTAAGAAATAACATGGTATACACGTCGAAATGACCTTTTACTTTTTCACAGTGTCTCCATAGCATGCTGTTTAACCCCTTAAGGACACATGACATGTGTGACATGTCATGATTCCTTTTATTCCAGAAGTTTGGTCCTTAAGGGGTTAAAAGCTAATCCAACTGTATAATTAGAATAGTTACTGTATAATTAGAATAGTTACAGTATATAGATTCATGCTAGACAGCAATTTATGCCTAGGGCTCTGAATAGGTATTATAAAAAGATATAGTGTTTGAACTTAAAACAGTATCTCAAATTTACATGGTACAGGCGAGAAAATACATGCAAAATATAAAAGGAAATATTACGTTAAACAAATTGACTCTTCGGCAAACAATATCAATAAAAGCTGACATTTGACAACTAGTTACATGTTTGACTTTTAGTAATGTAAATATATTTGTATTATTTATTTTGGAATAGTTTTCACCATTATTAAAGGATAATTCTAAGCACCACAATAAGCTATGCAATATGCTCAAGAGGTCCCATGTTACTGCTTAGGCATGCATCACTGCAGTCTGACCTCTCTTTAACTTAAGGCAAAGCATACTCTCTCGTTTGATGTCTAAATCCATCCAATAGAAAGCATGTAGGCCTATCTATTGACAGTCCGGGCAAATGCTGGCAAAGGCCAAGTTTGCAAACCTGTGAACATAGCTTTCCATAAACTGATAGCAGCAGCAGCACTATGCCTGCCAACAGCCATCTAGTAAGTACTACCCCTCATATAATGGGAGTTAAACTACATATCCAATAAACACCTGTTTGACAGATGTTTATGCTACATTAAAAAAAGAAAACTATATTAAGATAGACTGGTTCCCGATTGCTGGAGAATTTTCTTATTATTGGAGTGGTTTCTTTGCAACAGCTTTAAGAAACTTAAATGCAAAATTTTATAGATAACAAGTGGAATGCATTATTTATAGAATTCATTCAAATGGTTAAAACCGGTATCTCTTCCAGTTCTACAGTGTCCCTCACAAGCCAGCACATGCAAAGCTTCCACCAAAAAAAACTGATGCAATAGGCAACTAAATGTCACATATACACTTAGCCTCTGGCAACTTATCCGTGGAGCTGCTGTCTGCCAGATCACCTTACATTGCATGCCAGTGGGGGAATGGAGGCAGCTTGCAGTGTGAATGTGTTAATGTGTGAATATATGTAATAAAACCCTAGCAGGTTTCTGCATTCACTCAGATCATGCAATATGTTCACGAATCCTCTATGCAGCAATGTCCACACATCATACGGTATAACACAAATCTATACCCATCCACCCCCCTTGTTATTAAGATAAGCATTCCATGGGCTAAAATGGAATTAATAGGTTAGCCAGCGTTCCATGGCTGCAATGGATGCAGAGGAGGAGAGTTCCATTTCATCATTCAATGAGTCTCTGCAGCATCGATTGAACAAGGAGCATGAAGCCCCACTGGGGGAGACATGTGACACCCCTCACACCCCCAATACGATGTGTGCAGCACAGTGTATGGAGAGCCTGCTGCCAGTACATTATCTACCGGCATGGGCTTAAACAGCCATTATTACCATGACTGTCCATACACATGCACTATACCATTATAGTATTAATAGATTATGGGCTGCCTTGACCCAGACACATATAATATCACCGCGTGCCCTATAGATGTACACACACATTATCATTTATTGTAAAGGTCTACATTGCGGTTCGGCTCTTAGAATGAAACTCACTCTCAGCCGGCGGTGCGGGTAATGAAGCCGATGCTCGCTCTCTCTCCCCCTCTTGGTACTCAGATAACCCGGTGCTGCGGTGGCTCTGCTGGGAATCACGTGGCTCGGTGACGTCATGGAGTACAGGGAGCCGATTGGGACAAACTTACACAGATTGGAGAGCGTCTTTTTTTTTATTATTCTTAATACTGTTGATGTTGCATTTTACGTCTTTTTTTTTAACGGTTCCTAACGTGTAGTGAAAAATTTGACTACATGTTTTTTTTGGCATGTTTCTTGGATGGCTATGAGTGCTAGGTGATAAGGGAGGAGGGGGATAGAGGACATGAGGAGTAGTATGAATTCATATAATGATACCAAGAACATAATAAAATGGTGCATTCCAGATACCATGGCAACCTAGGATCCAGGAAAGAGCTACCCTCCCTCTGTCTGTTATCGCACTTCATGTAGAGCCCACCATGCCAGCATGTGATGTCAGTCCAAGAAAAGACAACATGGATCCAGCCTATTAATAATAGGTAGTAGAGAAAGGGACCAGGGAGCTTCTCGCACAACAACCCATGCTGGGAACAGGTTTACATGGATTTTGGAATTCCACTTTAACTGCATGTGTTTTCTATATTGTGCCATAGAGCCGTGGTTTTAAACCAGTGTTCTCTGCCATAGTGGTGTGCCTCAAACCACCTCAAAGTGTTCCACAAACACATTGAATCCAGGACTGCACTTGGTCCATATAATGTTTTTTTTGTTTTTTTAATAAGTGTCAGAATTAAAGGGTTACTCCAACCCCTTTATTTTATTATTAAGCCTAACTTACACTAAAATATTAGCTATAATGATACCGGAGAAACTGACGGAAGCCAAGCACAGAGAGATGGACACAGGTTTCTTCAGGAAGGAAGAGATTCTTTATTCGATTCACCGACCGGGACTAATGTCACCAAAAAACAGCAAAGTCTGAGTCCTGATCATACAGTGTAGGTCCCTTATATAGGCATGGAGCTCCTCCCATAATCAGTTCAACCTACACATACTCTTATCCATCAACCGAATAGTGACTAAATTCCTGTTTGACCACATGGATTGCCCAGCACAATGTAGGAGGGGAAATACTCGTATATCCTGTATTCCTACACTTGCTCAGTACACTGTTGATTGTATCTTAGCTACGTGTAACTGACTAACTGATACACCAACATACACATATGCCACGTGGAAATCTCGGCCTACTAAATTTATTTTTACCGAGATTCCACCACATTCCCCCCTTTGATGCTTCTGATATTTCACAATTCCAGATGCATCACTTAACCATAGTTTGCTTACACCTCAGGTTGCTATGAACCAGACCAGACTTTGCGACTCCCTAACGATATGAATCTCTCAACATTCCTCTTCCTGTACTAGTTCTCCCTGATTTAGAGCCTCATACCTATATATAGCCATTATCTGTGCAGCAGCCTTTCTCTCTGCTATATTCTCTATAATGCTCTGCACAGACCTAACTACCAAAGGAATCAGACATGGTAGGAGAAGGCACAGCATCAAGATTAGCATGACTCCACCTACCAATGCTTTAAGTCCTCCAAACTGCTCATACCAATTACCAAACCAACTACTTGGATTATACCCTTTCCATACCTGGGTAGGCACATGCACTAGTTTAACCATAAGGCTAGTAAGCTCAGCTATTGCTTGCCCTTCATCATCTATTTGAAGACAACAATTGCTTAGGTTAAACTTCCCACATACACCTCCCTCTACTGCCAATAGGTAATCCAAGGCTAATCTATTTTGGTAAACGGCTGTCCTCATCCTAGTATTATGTTTCGCTAGGAGTTTGAGCGCTTGCGATGTTTCATTGGTAATTATCTCAACCACTGCCTGTAACCTTATAATACGGCTGAGCATATATATTGGGGTTCTATATACAAAAGTACCATCCTCTGCCCACGTAGCTGGCCCATAATAATCTATAATACGCTGGGGAGGCCACTCATTATCTTCCCAGGTACCTATCTCTAGGGGTCCCCTTTTCTTTTTATGATTCACATCATATACTTTAACTCCCAAAGTCTCTCCTGTTTCAATAGGCAACAAGAAGAAGGATGGTTTGAGCATACCTAACACACATGCCCCTTCCCAGTCCTGTGGTAACTCCGAATAGGCTTTCTTACCACAGATCCAGTACAAATTTGCTGGGGCTTTCCAACTCGATGTAGCAGATAGGTCAAACCACACATCCTTTAAATTGGTATAACTTGCAAACGGGTTAGGTGGTTCTGAGACATTTGAAGCTGACCACCATGTTGTATTCTTTGTATCATCATCATAAGGTTTTTGCCCTAGACAAGTCAATTCTCCTACAGATGTATTAAACATTATTCCTTTCCTTGCTATGCAAACATAACCTATAATGGAGGTCTTTAATCGCCACTCAGATTTACCTCTAACACTCATTTGATAATCAGCTTGAGAAGATGTTATCTGTTCAATTGTCTCAGAACCGGAATACATTACCTCCTTTGCTTCCCAGGGCCATTGGTCTCCCATATTAGTACCTCCACACACATAGCAGTTGGTTACATTAAGACTACCGGCAATACTCTCGGCTAGATCAATAAACAAGTTCTTAGCATTATGGGGGATCTTATTCTCTACACTCATCTCCTCGTAGAAAGAATGGAAAACCTGATGAGTCTGGGCTGCCACAGTATCGGTCTCTATCCCTATAAATAATATTGTCCCAGGATCCAAACCTGTCCCATATATCTGGAACCCAAATAAGTTTCCGAACCTATCTATAAACTGTTCAGGATTATTAATAAGTATATGGACTGGGTTACACTCCATAGACTTACAATATGGTTTGGTAGGCAACTTAGTAACAATCATATCCTTATCTACTGTCTGTCCCCAAGTTGCCCACCCTACACAAGACCAATATGGACAATAATTATAATTCTTATTTGGGCATTTTTGATCTATATACTTGTTCTTACTACTGGGGCAAATATACTTATCATTAGACCCATACGTTCTTTCCCATTTAAGATCCCCGCATACATTCCACGGTTTTCTACCACTTGATATCGCCTTACATGCATCAAATAGCAGAACACCCGAAGAATGTACGGTTTCTAGTATTGTCTTATTTATTAGGGTCCCTTGTGAGTCTCCATTCCGAAGGGTCAACCAAATTGTACGGGGTTGATACTCTGGACTAAAACACTTAGGTTCTCCTACTCCTAAATGGCATACACTATAATCTATACCTAAGTATCTACACTTAGATACATATCCTTTACACTCATATTGTGAATGCGAAATAAGGGTCTGGGAAATATGATTACCTGTTTTTGTAGTCTTAATGCAAACCTCACAGCCAGGTGTGTCGGTACCTCTACCTTCCTGAATAATTAAAAACACAAATATACACATTATCAAATGCATTTCTCCTGACATCTTTATCCTAATTCTTCGTCCGTGCGATGGCACCTCAGCTTCCAGGTTGTAAGGGCTGCAAGGAATGGAGTCCTTCAAGTCCTCTCTTCCCTTCACAGAGGTCCCTTCAAGACACTCTGGCTATGTAACGTGGATAGGTGGTCAGGCTTTATTATGGCCGTCAAAACACCTACTTGCTGATCTCTTTGATTACTCTAGAAGTCCCAATATCTCCTCGTCACTCCGACTGAGTTACACGCTTTAACCGGATCTTGCAGGGATTCTCTGGATCTGGTGTAGCTTGCCAAGAATCTACTGCTGCTGGTTTAACCCTGGAGTGATGAATCCACGGAGTCACTTCAGCCACCTTTATAGTTGATTGGGTAGACAAAGAACAACATAAGGACCCCTCCACTTTGGCCCCAACGGTATACTGTTCCACTCCTTTATCCAAACTTGATCTCCTGAATGATAACAATGGACAGGTGGATAAATATTCACAGGTAATCTATCTTGTACCCATTTCTGTACCTCCTCCATAGTTTTACCCAACTCTACAACCTGCTGCCGGGTGATTCCTTCTCCCAACTGACTTAAATCCCCCCTTAAGTTACCAAGTACAGGAGGTGGACGCCCATACATAATTTCAAAAGGTGAGAGACCCATCCTTCTGGTAGGTGTACTATGAATGCGTAACAGAGTTATTGGCAAAAGAACATTCCATTTAAGTTGAGTTTCTTGACACATCTTTGCCAATTGGTTCTTAATAGTTCTGTTCATCCTTTCCACTTTCCCAGAACTCTGAGGTCTATATGCCGTATGAAGCTTCCACTTAATACCAAGCATATGAGTCAGTTGTTGTAGGCACTGGTGAACAAAGGCTGGACCATTATCCGATCCTATAGAATATGGTAGTCCATATCGGGGTATTATTTCTCGCAACAGAAATCGCACAACTTCTCCTGCTTTCTCTGTACGAGTAGGACATGCTTCTACCCATCCTGAGTAGGTACACACAACTACTAGTAGGTAGCGATGTCCGCCGGATTTAGGCATTACCGTATAGTCTATTTGGAGATCGGACATAGGGAGTCCTCCCATATACTGGACTCCCGGTGGTTTCACTGGACCTTACCTTGCGTTGTTCTTGGCACATATCACACATCTTCGTACAATGGCTTGAGTCAAGTTGGACAATCTTGGTATGTAGAAATGCTTCCTAAGAGATTCTTCCATGCTATCTCTTCCGAAATGTGTCCCGTTATGATAATTCTGGAC
The DNA here is from genome assembly GCF_036172605.1 of Pelobates fuscus. Classification (NCBI taxonomy): domain Eukaryota; kingdom Metazoa; phylum Chordata; class Amphibia; order Anura; family Pelobatidae; genus Pelobates; species Pelobates fuscus. Next base: position 98,979,563 of record NC_086319.1, on the reverse strand, counting down.
AATTTCTACAGCTAGCGATGCTGGAATAACTATTCTTCCATCTTCTAACTGATACCAATTGTTCTCCAGGTACTTCCCAGCTTTAGTCTTTAACCACTCTTCTTCTTGAGCTGTATAAACTGGAGTCCATTGAGACAGAGGGGTCGGTATGAGAGCAGCTATACGTTCCACATACTCCTGTTTTCCTGATTCAGCGGCACGCTTGGCTGCATTATCTGCCATCCGATTTCCTTTTGTTACATCACCATCACCTTTCAGATGCGCTCGACAATGTATGATACCAACTTCTTTCGGTTCCCACACGGCTTCCAGTAGTTGTAATATCTCAGCTGCGTACTTGATTTCTTTACCCTCTGAGTTCAGTAGTCCTCTTTCTTTATACAAGGCTCCGTGGGCATGAGTGGTTAAAAACGCATACTTGGAGTCCGTGTAGATGTTCACCCTTAAAGCTTCAGCCAATTGTAACGCTCGTGTGAGTGCGATTAGTTCTGCCTTCTGTGCCGATGTTCCTTTTGACAATGGGCGAGCTTCTATACCTTGTCTATGGTTGTCACTGCATATCCTGCATAGCGAATCCCTTCTTTCACATAACTACTGCCGTCCGTATAGTACTGGACATCAGGGTTCTGGATGGGAAAATCACGAAGGTCCGGTCTACTTGAAAACACTTCATCCATCACCTCCAGGCAATCATGTTGACTCTCAGTAGGTTGTGGCAAAAGGGTAGCTGGATTCAAGATATTAACAGTCTCTAGATGCACTCTCGGGTTTTTACGTAACATAGCTTGATACTTAGTCATGCGGCTATTGCTAAACCAATGATTGCCTTTATAGTCTAGCAACATCTGTACTGCGTGTGGGACTCGCTGGTAGAGTTCCTGACCCAGAGTGAGCTTATCAGCTTCGGCTACCAGCAGGGTGGCGGCAGCTACGGCTCTTAGACAAGGTGGAAGACGACTGGCCACTGCATCCAGTACTGTGTCAATACTCTCACAGCCATTCTTCTTTGCTCGTGTACATATAAGTAGAATGGGCGTGTATGATCAGGTAGACCTAATGCTGGGGCGCTCATCAATGCCTTCTTCACATCTTCAAATGCCTTTTGCTGTTCGGGGGTCCACAGGAAGGGATCGTGTTCTGTACCTTTTATAGCCACATAAAGAGGTTTCGCCAATATCGCATAGCTGGGAATCCATATCCTACAGAAGCCTGCTGCCCCCAAGAACTCTCGCACTTGTCTTCTATTCTTGGGTATTGGTATTTGGCATACAGCTTATTTTCTCTCTGCCCCATTATCCTTTGACCTTCAGAGATATGGAATCCCATGAAGATGAAGAAGCCTATCAGGCGAAACGCGTTAAGTGGGACTATATTTTATATTTTATATTTATATTTTAATATTCATTGTCTAGTCTGTTTACATTAAAGTATACTTTTAAGTTACTTTTTTATTATCTTCATTTCCTGGTATCCTGTATATCCTTGGTGGGGATCATACCACCCAAGCTGTTTACACTAGAGCAGGTTACATGCTCTAGAAAGTGTAAGTACATTACTTTTTACTATTTTATTCTACCACTTGGACTTACTTCACCATATTGCTGCTATTTTTTCTTTTTATACCAACTACATATTTGGCACCTTTGAACACATCTGCGGCAACCACCACGAATCCCAAGACGGGGATTGTACCGTCCAAGCGCTTTTACAGTAGAGCTCTGTTATAGCTCTACTTCATGTGAGTGGACTGTACTTAGTTTCCTATCATTTATTTCTATAAATATATTTGCTGTATTGCGCTATTATTTTTTTATTTGTATTTCCCTTTGAGGTCACGACTAATTGGAATATCCAAGAATATATGTATGTATCTCTGTATATTTTATTTTTATTTTTAATACTATAAGCGCGGTATACGCCCTCTCTTTTTCAATCATGAAAGAACTCCTTTTCCCCCCTATTGCTACATCGACCATAGGCTCCGCTCGGCCAAGGGGGATGGAGCCCGGTCGGTATCAATAGTCCTCCATGACTGTGTCAGCCAAACCCACAAAGTCCCTATCCTCTCTCTCGCAGGGTCTCTGCGCTGCTGGGTAATATCTATCTCCACTAACACTTCCTCTATTATTCCCACTATTTCCTCCAGGACCTCCTCTACCTCTCGCTCTACCTCTATAATTACTGCTATATCCTGCCCTAGGTCTGTCTCTCTCATACTGTTCCCTTCGTGGACACTCACTTCTCCAATGCCCTTCTTCCCTACAGTACGCGCATTGGTTCACTACTCAAAGGTTCCCCATTCCACTTATTCTCACCTTTATCCGTTCCCCTATATACTTCCTTTTCCCTTCTATCTACGCCTGCGATAGCTACTGCTAGCATATCTGCTTTCCTACGCATCTTTCGCTCTTCCTCCTTCTTCGTCTCTGTCTCCCTATTCACATAGACCTTATTTGCTATTTCCATTAGTTGGGTTATGGACATCCCTACAAACCCTTCTAACTTCTGTAGCTTGCGCTTTATATCTCCGTAGGCTTGGCTGACAAAGGCAGAGTTAACCATTTGGGGATTCTCAGGAGCCTCTGGATTAAAGGGAGTATACAAACGGTATGCCTCCAATAATCGGTCATAAAAGGCACTGGGCGATTCATCACATTTCTGCAATACCTCAGCCGTCTTAGACATATTAATCGCCTTTTTTCCTCCGGCTTTCATGCCAACAATAATAGCGTCCCTGTATGCTTTTAAATGGGCCATATCTGCTCCATTGACATTCCACTCCGGATCAGTATTTGGATAATGTGCTGCGGCCCATGCTGCTGGGTTGGCCTGATTTTGTGTACGGGCCACTTCTTCCAGCGCTTTAATTGCCGCTTGGTTTATCCGTGTCCTTTCCTCGTTGTTAAACAATGTCATAAGCAGTTGCTGGCAATCAGCCCAAGTGGGATTATGTGTCTGGACTATGGAGGTAAACAAATCCGTCATGGCTTGAGGTTTATCGGTGTATGAGGAGTTATGGGTCTTCCAGTTAAATAGATCAGTAGTAGTGAAGGGAACATAGACGAATACAGGATCAGCGTGTTGTAACTGGCCGTCACCGTTAATGTGTGTCGGGCCTGGTGTCAGTCGGAGAGGCATTTGATAATGTCGGGGTTGGAGGGTACCGGTCAGTTGTTGGGTTAGTATGGGGCTTCGTTTAGAAACGTCAGTTAGGGGTTCCGGTCGAGGGGTAGTAAGACGAGGGGAAGGGGACACTTTACTGAGGGGGAGATCAGTGAGTAAAATATTCCGGGCCGGGCTAGGAGGAGCCTGACCAGGAACTAGATATGACTTCAAATCTGGATAGGTGGGGTTAACGGAGGTAGGTACCGGAAGGGGAGGGTTTAAATCAAGAGGGCTGGGCTCTGAGCTAGAGGAGGGGGTAGGTGGGGACAACGAGGCAAGGGGAGTAGCGTTACCAACAGCACCACTTCCTGTGGAGGAGGAGTAAGGGGGCGGCATGGGGATCTCGGATTCAGGAGGCGTGTCCAAAATGGGCGTAATTACGGCCTTAGTGGACAAGCGAGTTCTGGCCACCATGAGGCAACATTGTTCCTCGTGGCATACCCGGATCCATTTTGGCAAGTCATTTACGGCCTGCTTCCAACAATCAATATACGGAAACTGGCCGTAAAGTTCAGGCCTACCTGATACAGCCACGTGTACACGCTGTACCAGATTAGGATCCAAACTGCCACGTGGTGGCCATGCAGCCACCAAAGTAGGCCATTCCCTACTACATAAAGTAGTCAGGCGTGTTGGAGACATCTTTACCCCAAAATCATACACAGTGTATCCCTTTTTAAAGTTTTTCAACATACATCCTAAGGGATCCATAATTGTTGAATCTGACGCACCCATACTAACAATGAAGCGTCGTCTCCAACAGAAACTAAACAAACACACTTCCAACGGTCACACCCGTTGCCTTGGCAACAGCACCACGTGGTTACAGTTACTAGGTGAAACGCACACAACAAAACACTCAGGGAATTCCCGTACACACACAGCTGTTACACCAGTCACTAAATAACTATTACTGTGCCTTTTGGCGAAACTATACAGTCACCCACGCTATAATTCCCTATATCTGAATTACCCGTCTATAACATACCCCAGTAACATCGTCTTTACAAACAGTAGTTATAGTACGGTTAGCATTGGTTAGAGTACAATTTAAAGTCACAGTTCAATTAGTAGTGGTTATGGTGTTAAACATACAACATAGACGACAGTTATTAGTAGTTATTTACAATATCAGTAGTTATTATACATGGTTATGGTACCGTGCGCTATAATACAGTTACACACTATTCACACTCTCGCTAGATGGCAGAGCTCACGCTATCTAGCAAGATATACACGCTACTACAACAATCTTTAGCACATTTATAATTCCCAACTAATCTATTGGCCAGTACCTCGATGGACTACCTAAAACTATTTACATCCGTTTTGGTTAGCCACGCTGCCCAAGCACCACATATAGTGAACTAGAGGGCGGAATTTACAAAAATCTATCAAAAATCTAGTGGGTTCCAAATTTACACGCCTTCCCACTTAGCCAAGATAGGTTGAGATCTAGCGGACCGAATTTACACAGACGCCGCTTAGTCTCCCGGTCCCTCCGACCTAGCGAACGTAATATACACCCTAGAAAGCTAGTCTAGACAAGACACCGGTGTCCGGCTTGGGCTATTTACACAGAACCCAGCCTGACTCCAAACCAAAATTAAACGGGCTGACTACAGGGCGTTTAATTGAGCGGTGCGCCTTCGCTCCTTCCCTCCACTGGAGGGGGCAGATTCCATACACAAATAACCCCTTATGGGCCTACCGCACAATCGGTATCCAATACCCCTAGTGGGTCCACCGTCTAAAACAGTGGTCGTCTTACCTCCTCGTTCCTGAACCTGAGTTCACACTCATCGACGGGGACACCCCAGCACTTACTACGTAGAGGCCGATGATCTCCTGGACAACAGACCAGTGGCGCCGAGACGAAGGGAGGTCCACGCAGAAGTTCAGGGGTGCAGCCGTAGAGAGCGTGGGCAAAGGTAGACCGTCTCACGCCTCTGCTACCGTTGAACGATGAGCTTCCCGGCCAATGCACCAAATGATACCGGAGAAACTGACGGAAGCCAAGCACAGAGAGATGGACACAGGTTTCTTCAGGAAGGAAGAGATTCTTTATTCGATTCACCGACCGGGACTCAGAGGGACTAATGTCACCAAAAAACAGCAAAGTCTGAATCCTGATCATACAGTGTAGGTCCCTTATATAGGCATGTAGCTCCTCCCATAATCAGTTCAACCTACACATACTCTTATCCATCAACCAAATAGAGACTCAATTCCTGTTTGACCACATGGCTTGCCCAGCACAATGGAGGAGGGGAAATACTCATATATCCTGTATTCCTACACTTGCTCAGTACACTGTTGATTGTATCTTAGCTACATGTAACTGACTAACTGATACACCAACATACACATATGCCACGTGGAAATCTCGGCCTACTAAATTTATTTTTACCGAGATTCCACCACAATAATGTACCTGAAATCCAGTGCTGGTATGGCTTTCTACTCCTCTATCTGACGTCCCGTCAGCCGCACAAGTTCCAATCAATCCAAACAGTTTATGATGATATGTCTGCTGAAGGATGAGTGAAAGAAATGATAACTGAGGTGTATAAAATACCTGTACTTGGCATTGCTAAATTAAGGATGTCATGGGTCTGGAGCAAAAAGTGAGTCACATTAAAGGGACACTATAGGCAACCAGACCACTTCAGCTTATTGAAGTGGCCTGGGTGCACTGTCCCAGCACCCTTAACCATGCAAAGCTAATGATTGCTGTTTTTTTATAAACTGCAATAATAAGCTGTGTGGGGTTACTTCACCTCTAGTGGCTTTTTAGAGGGACTTCCGTGCTGTTAGACAAATGTCGGAAAGGGACGAGCGGAGGTGGACACACTGGTGCTTTACCCAGGTAAGTGACATAAGTTATTTTTTTAACCCTTTATAGACCATGGGGGGAGGGGTGTGTGGAAAGGTGGGCACTTATAGGAAAACACATTTGTTGCTAGGAAAACAAATTTGTTTTCCTAGAACTATAGTTTCCCTTTAAGGCTAACATACTAGATATTTTCTTACTCAAGCATGTCTTACAACCAACCACTTTAAATAAACAGATTGTGGCTCTAATTTATTTATTTTTTATTTGCAGATTGGTAAACATTATTAGAAGAAATGCTTGCTTGCTGAAATCTCAATCTATTGTCAAAACAGCTGACAAAGGTTCCTTTTCAACATTCTCATGACGCACAGAATAATGTGTTTCTTGTATTGTTGTCACAGACTCTTGAAATTAGGATCTCCAATTCTAACAAAAGAGATTGCTGCTTGTACATAAAATAATGTCTTAATATCTGCCTAAATGTCCTTGGGCCGTGTGCTAGAGTCTACAAAGGATCAAGGCCTCACACATTAAACAAATGATGTTCTTGGTGGCAGGAATTGATCCTCCTACCTACATCTTTCACTCAAGCTGTCTCCACATTTTGCGCTGAAGTGGCAGGTAAATACTTAAAAAGATTTGCTATGTAGGAGAGTGGAATAAGTTACATATATTCAATACACTTCACAAACTAATCTCACTTACATCTAGGGACGCTTTTGTCAGGACAGTTGTCTCAGCTTTAGTTTTGTATCCCCTCCTTACTTTTGTTAGTCTGGGCTATATTTATGGTTATTAAAGAATAAGAATTCTAACATAATAAATTATTTTCCTTTATCATGATTTGCTACTTCTTATGAGCCGCTATAATATTTTTCAATTTCTGGTTTTCTTGGTTAGAACACTTAGAGGAAAACACCCTTATCTGCAGGACACGTACCTGTTTTAGTAGAGAAAGAGACAAGGAAAATGGATTCTCAGGTACAAATTCCTATTTCAAAACAAAATCATAAATGATTAAGTTAATAAGGCAGGATTTATTAATTTCAAACGGTCATGTTGAGAAAGACCACTGATCGTCCCTCAAACGGTCATGTTGAGAAAGACGAATAAGAACCAACAGGGTGTCAGCGCTATAGGATATAAAGCATACAGTATGGCAGCACTCCAAACCAGTGATACAGAAGTACACACAGATTAAATAACAAATATTTACCAAAGGAAGCGCGCTAAACTGATCTGTAGATAGAAAATAACAACATATAGTGCAGACTATCTGGACAGAGTCCAAAATATGTAGAAATGGGGGATGTGGGGAAAAAAAAAAAAAAAAAAAAAAAAACTCACATTTACCAGAGCCCTATCACCCCAGGCTCTGGGTTTGCAATGCTCCACTTAAGAGGGAAGATTCCCACACTGGTTAGGCTCCAAGCTCACTGGAAACCGATAAAGCTGTGCAATATAGGACAGAGAGAGGCAGGACCTCCAATTGAATAGTATCAAAGACAATTTATTAAAAATAAATGGTTAAAAACTCTTACTTTGCGAGTGGTGGGTTATGCTAACATAGCTACCCACATAAAAGCATATAAACAGCAAGTATAAAGTCACTTCCTGGTTTCGTCCGTCCCGATCACGTGATCACTTCCGGGTCCGCCTCTCTCTTGACGTGTGTGTGACGCGTTTCGCCCGCCTCCACAGGCTTCCTCTGACAACGTCATTGGTGTCCAGCCCTGTCTTTTAAGTGTCTCACTCCTCCCCTTATGTTATTTGATTGGTCCGGGGGCGTGGTTTCCTCAGAAAGGCTGGTATTGTTCATCCGATGGATTTTAAATCTCTAGTCCAGCATACTCATATGTGTATGGTTTTCAATCAGGTAACCAACGTTAAAGGGCTAGTGTCCAACCTATTATTGCACATAACTACTCATACAGAATGTCACATATAAATCTGTCATCATATTAGGACTACATTAATACAAAAAATATGTAATAAAAACTTATATCATGAGATACAGGGTCAATACAGTATAATATGTAGCTTCTGTAGGCAGAAACCTCACCTAGAGATCCAAGTGTAGGAAGCTGGATAATAATTGTTAGAAATATTTGAATAGTGAAAAAATCGAAATGACTCTCTTACATAATTTAAAGGGGTATTCAGTTCAAATTATCACGCATTGTTATTACATACAAATACATGACTCAATGCAATATGAGGATCTGTGGTTATCCAACCAACTCTGATCACTTCAGATCTCTAGGGGAAGTTCTGCTGTCTTGGAGAAAAAATTTTCTGCATAAATGCAGTCACACTATATTTTATCTTTTCAAATCATATTTATACTAGAGGAGTGCTATAGATATGGCAAAAATGTGTACACTTAGAGGGAATTCATCCAATTTCAAACTCTATTCTCAAGAGGTATATATTATGCACACATCTAACTAACATGCAAGTATTGACAGCTTCTCCTCTAGAGAAAAAAGAAAAAAATGTTAAACATCATAACAAAAATACATAACAGGCTATGCGATTTAATTATCCATTAGAGGAAATGGCAGACCTCAAAATCCCCATTTAAACCTCTAGGAAATAACGACTTCAACTTAAACACCCACCTCATCTCTTGTTTTGCTAGTTTTTTATCCAAATTCTCCCCCCTCCAATTTCTATTAACCCTTTCGATTCCAATAAACTGGAGTTTGGTCACGTCTCCTTGATGCTTGTGTATGAAGTGCGAGGACAAAGGGTGCTCCTTGAAGCCCCTTTTAATGTTACGTAGATGTTCCTCAATGCGGATATGTATCTGTCTAGTAGTTTTCCCCACATAGTGCATGTTACATGGACATGTGAGGACATAGATACAATTAGTGGTATGACACGTTATTAACTGTTTAATTTGATATATCTGTTTTGTGTTTCCCCCTCTTAATTCTTTTCTCACACTTTTCGGTGCTCCTGTGGTCCTGCAAGCTAGACAGTATCCGCATTGAAAAAACCCCCCGCCTTGATCCAAAAAGGTTTTAGTACGATTACCCTGTTTAAAGCTACTTCTCACGAGATGATTTTTAATACTGGGTGTCCCTCTATAAATGATCCTAGGCTTTTTGGGGACTATTTGATCCAGGAGAGGGTCCTCCTGTAAAATAAACCAATATTTATTTACAATTTTCTTCAGTTCTTTATTTTTCCCTGAATAATCAAAAATAAGTGGGACCTCATTAATCTTATTTTCTCCCCCTTTAGTTTGCTTTTTATCGTTTTTTAAAAGATCATCCCTACTTACAATACTTGTTTCCTTATATGCCTTGTCCAATATTGCTTTGGGATAATTCTTGACTGTAAAGTCATTCATTAGCTTGTGCACCTGGGATTCATAAGAGTCTGCATTGGTGCAGTTTCTCTTAATCCTCATCATTTGTCCTTTGGGAATGTTATCCAACCAGGGACCATAGTGGCAGCTGTCGTAAAAAATAAAACTGTTTACATCTACCTTCTTGAAGAAGGTTTCAGTGCAGATCTTGGTGTTGCAAATAAAAATTTGCAGGTCCAAAAAATTTTGACCTGGCTGTCACTATGGTCCATGGTCAGTCTAACACCCCAAGAGTTTGAGTTTAAATATGAAAAAAATGCAGTAAGTTCCTCCCTAGAGCCTCTCCAAATCCAAAACAGATCGTCGATATAACGGCGATAGGTGACCAGATTCTGCACCCAGCTATGTCCCGCATAAATGAAGGACTCCTCCCAATGGGACATGAATAAATTTGCATAGCTGGGTGCGAATCTGGTCCCCATCGCCGTCCCGAGGATCTGCAAATAAAACGAATCTATATGATGAAAATAATTGTTGGTCAATATAAGATGGATGCCCTCTAAAATGAAGGCTTGATGGTTAGAGGATAAATTAGAGGTGGACAGAAAATGTTTAACGGCCTCAATGCCTCTCTGATGTGGAATGATCGAGTAGAGGGATGAGACATCGGCTGTAACCAGAATATCCCCATCCCTCCACTCTACCTCTTCCAACAGTCGGAGGATCTGACCGGTGTCCCTCAAATAGGCCTTGGTCTCTTTAACTATAGGCTGCAAGAAAAGGTCGATATATTCCGACAAGGGGGCTGACACTGAACCTATGCCCGAAATGATGGGTCTTCCTGGTGGGTTGGTTTCATGCTTGTGGATCTTAGGAAGGAAGTAATACACAGGTATCCTCGGGTGCAAGACCGCCAGATATTCATACTCTGTTTTTGATATGACCTCCATCATTAGGCCCCTCCCTAAGAATTCCAAAAATATATCTTTCTTATCATTAGTTGGGTCACCTTTCAATTTGGTGTATGTAACCCCGTCATTCAGTTGCCTAAGTGATTCTTCTATGTAGTACTCCCTATCCATTATAACTATGCCACCCCCCTTGTCGGCAGGTTTGATAACGACCTCTGTGTTATCACGCAGTTCTATCAGGGCTTCTTGTTCCTCTCTATTTAAATTCATTCTGTTCTTATTAATTCTTTTAATTCTCTCCACCTCTCTCATCACTAATTCCTCAAACGCATTCATTGAGTTCGTCTTACAATTTCTTGGAAAAAATGTGGATTTCCTTTTCAATGTGGTGAAATTTCTTATTTCTGTACATTGGGTGTCACTTTGAGACTCCTCTCTTTTGTCTAACTTGTTTGCAAAAAAACGTTTCAAACATAATTTTCTTACAAACTTTTTAAGATCTATATAGACTGAAAAATGGTCTAAATTGGCAGTAGGGCAGAACTTAATCCCTCTGGCTAAAACTCTGCTTTGCATTGTAGTAAGGGAGATCTTAGAGAGGTTATATATTCCCTTAATATCTATAACCTTCCTCTTTTTCCTTCTCTGTATCTGGATCCCCCCTCTTGTTCCTCTCTTTCTATTCTTCTTTTTAATGGGGAGCTTGGAATGTTTAATTTTATCCTTTCTTTTCTTTTTCGATCCCATTCTAAAAAATCTTTGGGTTGTTCCCCTTGACTACAGACTGAATGCTTATTATCAGTATGTGTATCAGATCTAGGGGGATCCGATTTTTCCGCTCTAGACTGAGTGGTTTTCCAGACATTAGCGTCTGATCTGTAGTTGGGGTCTCCATTTTCCCTAAATTGTGTCTTTCTCGTCTGAGTGATGTTCCTTATTCGTTGATTAGTAGCCTGTTCCCCACTGTCTTTACTTGGGGTCTCATTTATCCGGGTATTACTTCTCTGATGTTGATGGGGATTATAGCCCCTCTGGTACTTTCTACTATCATTAAATGATTCTCTCCTCTTGTTTTGTTGATATGTACCCATATCACGTTGGGTATATTGTTGTTTAAATTGACGTCTGGGCTCATTATACTCTCTTTTGAAATTCCCTGATCTAGTTGAGTTGTGTCGGGGTTCTGTCCATCTCCTCCTGTTCTCAAATTTTCCTCTATGAAAAGCATGTACCTTATTCTCCATATAATCCTGTTTATCCCTAAAATATTTCTTTTTCTTAATCAAAATAGTCTCTTTCTCCACTCTATTCATATCATTCATGATTTCCTCAGAGTGTGTCTCCATTGCCTTGGATTCTAAAAAAGGTTGTAGGAGCTCCTTAATAGATCTTATCTTACTATCAAGCTCCCTCAAATTAAGTTGTCTCCTTTTGATGATGATATGTAGGAGACCTAAAGATATTTGATTCAGATATTGATCCCATTCCCCCATAAATTCTTCACTATCTCTGTCAAAAGTGGGTGTTTTATTGAATCGTAAACCCCTAGGTACCATTCCTTCCTTAATATACTGTTCCAAAGTGGCGACTTCCCACTTAATTTTGAGCTCTTTAGTGAGTAGTTTTTGTAGGTCTTTGCATAATTCAGGTACAGTCTTTGGGATGTTGGGTGTGTTACATATTACTTCATCCCCAAAAATATCGTCCAGATTGGAGCAGTATTTTCCTCTTGCTTCAAATATAGACATAGTCCTATCCCAAGCAGGCTCACACTAAACACAATACGTGCAATGGGCAGATACAGTGAATACACAAATAAGAACCAACAGGGTGTCAGCGCTATAGGATATAAAGCATACAGTATGGCAGCACTCCAAACCAGTGATACAGAAGTACACACAGATTAAATAACAAATATTTACCAAAGGAAGCGCGCTAAACTGATCTGTAGATAGAAAATAACAACATATAGTGCAGACTATCTGGACAGAGTCCAAAATATGTAGAAATGGGGGATGTGGGGAAAAAAAAAACTCACATTTACCAGAGCCCTATCACCCCAGGCTCTGGGTTTGCAATGCTCCACTTAAGAGGGAAGATTCCCACACTGGTTAGGCTCCAAGCTCACTGGAAACCGATAAAGCTGTGCAATATAGGACAGAGAGAGGCAGGACCTCCAATTGAATAGTATCAAAGACAATTTATTAAAAATAAATGGTTAAAAACTCTTACTTTGCGAGTGGTGGGTTATGCTAACATAGCTACCCACATAAAAGCATATAAACAGCAAGTATAAAGTCACTTCCTGGTTTCGTCCGTCCCGATCACGTGGTCACTTCCGGGTCCGCCTCTCTCGTGACGTGTGTGTGACGCGTTTCGCCCGCCTCCACAGGCTTCCTCTGACAACGTCATTGGTGTCCAGCCCTGTCTTTTAAGTGTCTCACTCCTCCCCTTATGTTATTTGATTGGTCCGGGGGCGTGGTTTCCTCAGAAAGGCTGGTATTGTTCATCCGATGAATTTTAAATCTCTAGTCCAGCATACTCATATGTGTATGGTTTTCAATCAGGTAACCAACGTTAAAGGGCTAGTGTCCAACCTATTATTGCACATAACTACTCATACAGAATGTCACATATAAATCTGTCATCATATTAGGACTACATTAATACAAAAAATATGTAATAAAAACTTATATCATGAGATACAGGGTCAATACAGTATAATATGTAGCTTCTGTAGGCAGAAACCTCACCTAGAGATCCAAGTGTAGGAAGCTGGATAATAATTGTTAGAAATATTTGAATAGTGAAAAAATCGAAATGACTCTCTTACATAATTTAAAGGGGTATTCAGTTCAAATTATCACGCATTGTTATTACATACAAATACATGACTCAATGCAATATGAGGATCTGTGGTTATCCAACCAACTCTGATCACTTCAGATCTCTAGGGGAAGTTCTGCTGTCTTGGAGAAAAAATTTTCTGCATAAATGCAGTCACACTATATTTTATCTTTTCAAATCATATTTATACTAGAGGAGTGCTATAGATATGGCAAAAATGTGTACACTTAGAGGGAATTCATCCAATTTCAAACTCTATTCTCAAGAGGTATATATTATGCACACATCTAACTAACATGCAAGTATTGACAGCTTCTCCTCTAGAGAAAAAAGACAAAAATGTTAAACATCATAACAAAAATACATAACAGGCTATGCGATTTAATTATCCATTAGAGGAAATGGCAGACCTCAAAATCCCCATTTAAACCTCTAGGAAATAACGACTTCAACTTAAACACCCACCTCATCTCTTGTTTTGCTAGTTTTTTATCCAAATTCTCCCCCCTCCAATTTCTATTAACCCTTTCGATTCCAATAAACTGGAGTTTGGTCACGTCTCCTTGATGCTTGTGTATGAAGTGCGAGGACAAAGGGTGCTCCTTGAAGCCCCTTTTAATGTTACGTAGATGTTCCTCAATGCGGATATGTATCTGTCTAGTAGTTTTCCCCACATAGTGCATGTTACATGGACATGTGAGGACATAGATACAATTAGTGGTATGACATGTTATTAACTGTTTAATTTGATATATCTGTTTTGTGTTTCCCCCTCTTAATTCTTTTCTCACACTTTTCGGTGCTCCTGTGGTCCTGCAAGCTAGACAGTATCCGCATTGAAAAAACCCCCCGCCTTGATCCAAAAAGGTTTTAGTACGATTACCCTGTTTAAAGCTACTTCTCACGAGATGATTTTTAATACTGGGTGTCCCTCTATAAATGATCCTAGGCTTTTTGGGGACTATTTGATCCAGGAGAGGGTCCTCCTGTAAAATAAACCAATATTTATTTACAATTTTCTTCAGTTCTTTATTTTTCCCTGAATAATCAAAAATAAGTGGGACCTCATTAATCTTATTTTCTCCCCCTTTAGTTTGCTTTTTATCGTTTTTTAAAAGATCATCCCTACTTACAATACTTGTTTCCTTATATGCCTTGTCCAATATTGCTTTGGGATAATTCTTGACTGTAAAGTCATTCATTAGCTTGTGCACCTGGGATTCATAAGAGTCTGCATTGGTGCAGTTTCTCTTAATCCTCATCATTTGTCCTTTGGGAATGTTATCCAACCAGGGACCATAGTGGCAGCTGTCGTAAAAAATAAAACTGTTTACATCTACCTTCTTGAAGAAGGTTTCAGTGCAGATCTTGGTGTTGCAAATAAAAATTCGCAGGTCCAAAAAATTTTGACCTGGCTGTCACTATGGTCCATGGTCAGTCTAACACCCCAAGAGTTTGAGTTTAAATATGAAAAAAATGCAGTAAGTTCCTCCCTAGAGCCTCTCCAAATCCAAAACAGATCGTCGATATAACGGCGATAGGTGACCAGATTCTGCACCCAGCTATGTCCCGCATAAATGAAGGACTCCTCCCAATGGGACATGAATAAATTTGCATAGCTGGGTGCGAATCTGGTCCCCATCGCCGTCCCGAGGATCTGCAAATAAAACGAATCTATATGATGAAAATAATTGTTGGTCAATATAAGATGGATGCCCTCTAAAATGAAGGCTTGATGGTTAGAGGATAAATTAGAGGTGGACAGAAAATGTTTAACGGCCTCAATGCCTCTCTGATGTGGAATGATCGAGTAGAGGGATGAGACATCGGCTGTAACCAGAATATCCCCATCCCTCCACTCTACCTCTTCCAACAGTCGGAGGATCTGACCGGTGTCCCTCAAATAGGCCTTGGTCTCTTTAACTATAGGCTGCAAGAAAAGGTCGATATATTCCGACAAGGGGGCTGACACTGAACCTATGCCCGAAATGATGGGTCTTCCTGGTGGGTTGGTTTCATGCTTGTGGATCTTAGGAAGGAAGTAATACACAGGTATCCTCGGGTGCAAGACCGCCAGATATTCATACTCTGTTTTTGATATGACCTCCATCATTAGGCCCCTCCCTAAGAATTCCAAAAATATATCTTTCTTATCATTAGTTGGGTCACCTTTCAATTTGGTGTATGTAACCCCGTCATTCAGTTGCCTAAGTGATTCTTCTATGTAGTACTCCCTATCCATTATAACTATGCCACCCCCCTTGTCGGCAGGTTTGATAACGACCTCTGTGTTATCACGCAGTTCTATCAGGGCTTCTTGTTCCTCTCTATTTAAATTCATTCTGTTCTTATTAATTCTTTTAATTCTCTCCACCTCTCTCATCACTAATTCCTCAAACGCATTCATTGAGTTCGTCTTACAATTTCTTGGAAAAAATGTGGATTTCCTTTTCAATGTGGTGAAATTTCTTATTTCTGTACATTGGGTGTCACTTTGAGACTCCTCTCTTTTGTCTAACTTGTTTGCAAAAAAACGTTTCAAACATAATTTTCTTACAAACTTTTTAAGATCTATATAGACTGAAAAATGGTCTAAATTGGCAGTAGGGCAGAACTTAATCCCTCTGGCTAAAACTCTGCTTTGCATTGTAGTAAGGGAGATCTTAGAGAGGTTATATATTCCCTTAATATCTATAACCTTCCTCTTTTTCCTTCTCTGTATCTGGATCCCCCCTCTTGTTCCTCTCTTTCTATTCTTCTTTTTAATGGGGAGCTTGGAATGTTTAATTTTATCCTTTCTTTTCTTTTTCGATCCCATTCTAAAAAATCTTTGGGTTGTTCCCCTTGACTACAGACTGAATGCTTATTATCAGTATGTGTATCAGATCTAGGGGGATCCGATTTTTACGCTCTAGACTGAGTGGTTTTCCAGACATTAGCGTCTGATCTGTAGTTGGGGTCTCCATTTTCCCTAAATTGTGTCTTTCTCGTCTGAGTGATGTTCCTTATTCGTTGATTAGTAGCCTGTTCCCCACTGTCTTTACTTGGGGTCTCATTTATCCGGGTATTACTTCTCTGATGTTGATGGGGATTATAGCCCCTCTGGTACTTTCTACTATCATTAAATGATTCTCTCCTCTTGTTTTGTTGATATGTACCCATATCACGTTGGGTATATTGTTGTTTAAATTGACGTCTGGGCTCATTATACTCTCTTTTGAAATTCCCTGATCTAGTTGAGTTGTGTCGGGGTTCTGTCCATCTCCTCCTGTTCTCAAATTTTCCTCTATGAAAAGCATGTACCTTATTCTCCATATAATCCTGTTTATCCCTAAAATATTTCTTTTTCTTAATCAAAATAGTCTCTTTCTCCACTCTATTCATATCATTCATGATTTCCTCAGAGTGTGTCTCCATTGCCTTGGATTCTAAAAAAGGTTGTAGGAGCTCCTTAATAGATCTTATCTTACTATCAAGCTCCCTCAAATTAAGTTGTCTCCTTTTGATGATGATATGTAGGAGACCTAAAGATATTTGATTCAGATATTGATCCCATTCCCCCATAAATTCTTCACTATCTCTGTCAAAAGTGGGTGTTTTATTGAATCGTAAACCCCTAGGTACCATTCCTTCCTTAATATACTGTTCCAAAGTGGCGACTTCCCACTTAATTTTGAGCTCTTTAGTGAGTAGTTTTTGTAGGTCTTTGCATAATTCAGGTACAGTCTTTGGGATGTTGGGTGTGTTACATATTACTTCATCCCCAAAAATATCGTCCAGATTGGAGCAGTATTTTCCTCTTGCTTCAAATATAGACATAGTCCTATCCCAAGCAGGCTCACACTAAACACAATACGTGCAATGGGCAGATACAGTGAATACACAAATAAGAACCAACAGGGTGTCAGCGCTATAGGATATAAAGCATACAGTATGGCAGCACTCCAAACCAGTGATACAGAAGTACACACAGATTAAATAACAAATATTTACCAAAGGAAGCGCGCTAAACTGATCTGTAGATAGAAAATAACAACATATAGTGCAGACTATCTGGACAGAGTCCAAAATATGTAGAAATGGGGGATGTGGGGAAAAAAAAAACTCACATTTACCAGAGCCCTATCACCCCAGGCTCTGGGTTTGCAATGCTCCACTTAAGAGGGAAGATTCCCACACTGGTTAGGCTCCAAGCTCACTGGAAACCGATAAAGCTGTGCAATATAGGACAGAGAGAGGCAGGACCTCCAATTGAATAGTATCAAAGACAATTTATTAAAAATAAATGGTTAAAAACTCTTACTTTGCGAGTGGTGGGTTATGCTAACATAGCTACCCACATAAAAGCATATAAACAGCAAGTATAAAGTCACTTCCTGGTTTCGTCCGTCCCGATCACGTGGTCACTTCCGGGTCCGCCTCTCTCGTGACGTGTGTGTGACGCGTTTCGCCCGCCTCCACAGGCTTCCTCTGACAACGTCATTGGTGTCCAGCCCTGTCTTTTAAGTGTCTCACTCCTCCCCTTATGTTATTTGATTGGTCCGGGGGCGTGGTTTCCTCAGAAAGGCTGGTATTGTTCATCCGATGGATTTTAAATCTCTAGTCCAGCATACTCATATGTGTATGGTTTTCAATCAGGTAACCAACGTTAAAGGGCTAGTGTCCAACCTATTATTGCACATAACTACTCATACAGAATGTCACATATAAATCTGTCATCATATTAGGACTACATTAATACAAAAAATATGTAATAAAAACTTATATCATGAGATACAGGGTCAATACAGTATAATATGTAGCTTCTGTAGGCAGAAACCTCACCTAGAGATCCAAGTGTAGGAAGCTGGATAATAATTGTTAGAAATATTTGAATAGTGAAAAAATCGAAATGACTCTCTTACATAATTTAAAGGGGTATTCAGTTCAAATTATCACGCATTGTTATTACATACAAATACATGACTCAATGCAATATGAGGATCTGTGGTTATCCAACCAACTCTGATCACTTCAGATCTCTAGGGGAAGTTCTGCTGTCTTGGAGAAAAAATTTTCTGCATAAATGCAGTCACACTATATTTTATCTTTTCAAATCATATTTATACTAGAGGAGTGCTATAGATATGGCAAAAATGTGTACACTTAGAGGGAATTCATCCAATTTCAAACTCTATTCTCAAGAGGTATATATTATGCACACATCTAACTAACATGCAAGTATTGACAGCTTCTCCTCTAGAGAAAAAAGAAAAAAATGTTAAACATCATAACAAAAATACATAACAGGCTATGCGATTTAATTATCCATTAGAGGAAATGGCAGACCTCAAAATCCCCATTTAAACCTCTAGGAAATAACGACTTCAACTTAAACACCCACCTCATCTCTTGTTTTGCTAGTTTTTTATCCAAATTCTCCCCCCTCCAATTTCTATTAACCCTTTCGATTCCAATAAACTGGAGTTTGGTCACGTCTCCTTGATGCTTGTGTATGAAGTGCGAGGACAAAGGGTGCTCCTTGAAGCCCCTTTTAATGTTACGTAGATGTTCCTCAATGCGGATATGTATCTGTCTAGTAGTTTTCCCCACATAGTGCATGTTACATGGACATGTGAGGACATAGATACAATTAGTGGTATGACACGTTATTAACTGTTTAATTTGATATATCTGTTTTGTGTTTCCCCCTCTTAATTCTTTTCTCACACTTTTCGGTGCTCCTGTGGTCCTGCAAGCTAGACAGTATCCGCATTGAAAAAACCCCCCGCCTTGATCCAAAAAGGTTTTAGTACGATTACCCTGTTTAAAGCTACTTCTCACGAGATGATTTTTAATACTGGGTGTCCCTCTATAAATGATCCTAGGCTTTTTGGGGACTATTTGATCCAGGAGAGGGTCCTCCTGTAAAATAAACCAATATTTATTTACAATTTTCTTCAGTTCTTTATTTTTCCCTGAATAATCAAAAATAAGTGGGACCTCATTAATCTTATTTTCTCCCCCTTTAGTTTGCTTTTTATCGTTTTTTAAAAGATCATCCCTACTTACAATACTTGTTTCCTTATATGCCTTGTCCAATATTGCTTTGGGATAATTCTTGACTGTAAAGTCATTCATTAGCTTGTGCACCTGGGATTCATAAGAGTCTGCATTGGTGCAGTTTCTCTTAATCCTCATCATTTGTCCTTTGGGAATGTTATCCAACCAGGGACCATAGTGGCAGCTGTCGTAAAAAATAAAACTGTTTACATCTACCTTCTTGAAGAAGGTTTCAGTGCAGATCTTGGTGTTGCAAATAAAAATTTGCAGGTCCAAAAAATTTTGACCTGGCTGTCACTATGGTCCATGGTCAGTCTAACACCCCAAGAGTTTGAGTTTAAATATGAAAAAAATGCAGTAAGTTCCTCCCTAGAGCCTCTCCAAATCCAAAACAGATCGTCGATATAACGGCGATAGGTGACCAGATTCTGCACCCAGCTATGTCCCGCATAAATGAAGGACTCCTCCCAATGGGACATGAATAAATTTGCATAGCTGGGTGCGAATCTGGTCCCCATCGCCGTCCCGAGGATCTGCAAATAAAACGAATCTATATGATGAAAATAATTGTTGGTCAATATAAGATGGATGCCCTCTAAAATGAAGGCTTGATGGTTAGAGGATAAATTAGAGGTGGACAGAAAATGTTTAACGGCCTCAATGCCTCTCTGATGTGGAATGATCGAGTAGAGGGATGAGACATCGGCTGTAACCAGAATATCCCCATCCCTCCACTCTACCTCTTCCAACAGTCGGAGGATCTGACCGGTGTCCCTCAAATAGGCCTTGGTCTCTTTAACTATAGGCTGCAAGAAAAGGTCGATATATTCCGACAAGGGGGCTGACACTGAACCTATGCCCGAAATGATGGGTCTTCCTGGTGGGTTGGTTTCATGCTTGTGGATCTTAGGAAGGAAGTAATACACAGGTATCCTCGGGTGCAAGACCGCCAGATATTCATACTCTGTTTTTGATATGACCTCCATCATTAGGCCCCTCCCTAAGAATTCCAAAAATATATCTTTCTTATCATTAGTTGGGTCACCTTTCAATTTGGTGTATGTAACCCCGTCATTCAGTTGCCTAAGTGATTCTTCTATGTAGTACTCCCTATCCATTATAACTATGCCACCCCCCTTGTCGGCAGGTTTGATAACGACCTCTGTGTTATCACGCAGTTCTATCAGGGCTTCTTGTTCCTCTCTATTTAAATTCATTCTGTTCTTATTAATTCTTTTAATTCTCTCCACCTCTCTCATCACTAATTCCTCAAACGCATTCATTGAGTTCGTCTTACAATTTCTTGGAAAAAATGTGGATTTCCTTTTCAATGTGGTGAAATTTCTTATTTCTGTACATTGGGTGTCACTTTGAGACTCCTCTCTTTTGTCTAACTTGTTTGCAAAAAAACGTTTCAAACATAATTTTCTTACAAACTTTTTAAGATCTATATAGACTGAAAAATGGTCTAAATTGGCAGTAGGGCAGAACTTAATCCCTCTGGCTAAAACTCTGCTTTGCATTGTAGTAAGGGAGATCTTAGAGAGGTTATATATTCCCTTAATATCTATAACCTTCCTCTTTTTCCTTCTCTGTATCTGGATCCCCCCTCTTGTTCCTCTCTTTCTATTCTTCTTTTTAATGGGGAGCTTGGAATGTTTAATTTTATCCTTTCTTTTCTTTTTCGATCCCATTCTAAAAAATCTTTGGGTTGTTCCCCTTGACTACAGACTGAATGCTTATTATCAGTATGTGTATCAGATCTAGGGGGATCCGATTTTTCCGCTCTAGACTGAGTGGTTTTCCAGACATTAGCGTCTGATCTGTAGTTGGGGTCTCCATTTTCCCTAAATTGTGTCTTTCTCGTCTGAGTGATGTTCCTTATTCGTTGATTAGTAGCCTGTTCCCCACTGTCTTTACTTGGGGTCTCATTTATCCGGGTATTACTTCTCTGATGTTGATGGGGATTATAGCCCCTCTGGTACTTTCTACTATCATTAAATGATTCTCTCCTCTTGTTTTGTTGATATGTACCCATATCACGTTGGGTATATTGTTGTTTAAATTGACGTCTGGGCTCATTATACTCTCTTTTGAAATTCCCTGATCTAGTTGAGTTGTGTCGGGGTTCTGTCCATCTCCTCCTGTTCTCAAATTTTCCTCTATGAAAAGCATGTACCTTATTCTCCATATAATCCTGTTTATCCCTAAAATATTTCTTTTTCTTAATCAAAATAGTCTCTTTCTCCACTCTATTCATATCATTCATGATTTCCTCAGAGTGTGTCTCCATTGCCTTGGATTCTAAAAAAGGTTGTAGGAGCTCCTTAATAGATCTTATCTTACTATCAAGCTCCCTCAAATTAAGTTGTCTCCTTTTGATGATGATATGTAGGAGACCTAAAGATATTTGATTCAGATATTGATCCCATTCCCCCATAAATTCTTCACTATCTCTGTCAAAAGTGGGTGTTTTATTGAATCGTAAACCCCTAGGTACCATTCCTTCCTTAATATACTGTTCCAAAGTGGCGACTTCCCACTTAATTTTGAGCTCTTTAGTGAGTAGTTTTTGTAGGTCTTTGCATAATTCAGGTACAGTCTTTGGGATGTTGGGTGTGTTACATATTACTTCATCCCCAAAAATATCGTCCAGATTGGAGCAGTATTTTCCTCTTGCTTCAAATATAGACATAGTCCTATCCCAAGCAGGCTCACACTAAACACAATACGTGCAATGGGCAGATACAGTGAATACACAAATAAGAACCAACAGGGTGTCAGCGCTATAGGATATAAAGCATACAGTATGGCAGCACTCCAAACCAGTGATACAGAAGTACACACAGATTAAATAACAAATATTTACCAAAGGAAGCGCGCTAAACTGATCTGTAGATAGAAAATAACAACATATAGTGCAGACTATCTGGACAGAGTCCAAAATATGTAGAAATGGGGGATGTGGGGAAAAAAAAAACTCACATTTACCAGAGCCCTATCACCCCAGGCTCTGGGTTTGCAATGCTCCACTTAAGAGGGAAGATTCCCACACTGGTTAGGCTCCAAGCTCACTGGAAACCGATAAAGCTGTGCAATATAGGACAGAGAGAGGCAGGACCTCCAATTGAATAGTATCAAAGACAATTTATTAAAAATAAATGGTTAAAAACTCTTACTTTGCGAGTGGTGGGTTATGCTAACATAGCTACCCACATAAAAGCATATAAACAGCAAGTATAAAGTCACTTCCTGGTTTCGTCCGTCCCGATCACGTGGTCACTTCCGGGTCCGCCTCTCTCGTGACGTGTGTGTGACGCGTTTCGCCCGCCTCCACAGGCTTCCTCTGACAACGTCATTGGTGTCCAGCCCTGTCTTTTAAGTGTCTCACTCCTCCCCTTATGTTATTTGATTGGTCCGGGGGCGTGGTTTCCTCAGAAAGGCTGGTATTGTTCATCCGATGGATTTTAAATCTCTAGTCCAGCATACTCATATGTGTATGGTTTTCAATCAGGTAACCAACGTTAAAGGGCTAGTGTCCAACCTATTATTGCACATAACTACTCATACAGAATGTCACATATAAATCTGTCATCATATTAGGACTACATTAATACAAAAAATATGTAATAAAAACTTATATCATGAGATACAGGGTCAATACAGTATAATATGTAGCTTCTGTAGGCAGAAACCTCACCTAGAGATCCAAGTGTAGGAAGCTGGATAATAATTGTTAGAAATATTTGAATAGTGAAAAAATCGAAATGACTCTCTTACATAATTTAAAGGGGTATTCAGTTCAAATTATCACGCATTGTTATTACATACAAATACATGACTCAATGCAATATGAGGATCTGTGGTTATCCAACCAACTCTGATCACTTCAGATCTCTAGGGGAAGTTCTGCTGTCTTGGAGAAAAAATTTTCTGCATAAATGCAGTCACACTATATTTTATCTTTTCAAATCATATTTATACTAGAGGAGTGCTATAGATATGGCAAAAATGTGTACACTTAGAGGGAATTCATCCAATTTCAAACTCTATTCTCAAGAGGTATATATTATGCACACATCTAACTAACATGCAAGTATTGACAGCTTCTCCTCTAGAGAAAAAAGACAAAAATGTTAAACATCATAACAAAAATACATAACAGGCTATGCGATTTAATTATCCATTAGAGGAAATGGCAGACCTCAAAATCCCCATTTAAACCTCTAGGAAATAACGACTTCAACTTAAACACCCACCTCATCTCTTGTTTTGCTAGTTTTTTATCCAAATTCTCCCCCCTCCAATTTCTATTAACCCTTTCGATTCCAATAAACTGGAGTTTGGTCACGTCTCCTTGATGCTTGTGTATGAAGTGCGAGGACAAAGGGTGCTCCTTGAAGCCCCTTTTAATGTTACGTAGATGTTCCTCAATGCGGATATGTATCTGTCTAGTAGTTTTCCCCACATAGTGCATGTTACATGGACATGTGAGGACATAGATACAATTAGTGGTATGACATGTTATTAACTGTTTAATTTGATATATCTGTTTTGTGTTTCCCCCTCTTAATTCTTTTCTCACACTTTTCGGTGCTCCTGTGGTCCTGCAAGCTAGACAGTATCCGCATTGAAAAAACCCCCCGCCTTGATCCAAAAAGGTTTTAGTACGATTACCCTGTTTAAAGCTACTTCTCACGAGATGATTTTTAATACTGGGTGTCCCTCTATAAATGATCCTAGGCTTTTTGGGGACTATTTGATCCAGGAGAGGGTCCTCCTGTAAAATAAACCAATATTTATTTACAATTTTCTTCAGTTCTTTATTTTTCCCTGAATAATCAAAAATAAGTGGGACCTCATTAATCTTATTTTCTCCCCCTTTAGTTTGCTTTTTATCGTTTTTTAAAAGATCATCCCTACTTACAATACTTGTTTCCTTATATGCCTTGTCCAATATTGCTTTGGGATAATTCTTGACTGTAAAGTCATTCATTAGCTTGTGCACCTGGGATTCATAAGAGTCTGCATTGGTGCAGTTTCTCTTAATCCTCATCATTTGTCCTTTGGGAATGTTATCCAACCAGGGACCATAGTGGCAGCTGTCGTAAAAAATAAAACTGTTTACATCTACCTTCTTGAAGAAGGTTTCAGTGCAGATCTTGGTGTTGCAAATAAAAATTCGCAGGTCCAAAAAATTTTGACCTGGCTGTCACTATGGTCCATGGTCAGTCTAACACCCCAAGAGTTTGAGTTTAAATATGAAAAAAATGCAGTAAGTTCCTCCCTAGAGCCTCTCCAAATCCAAAACAGATCGTCGATATAACGGCGATAGGTGACCAGATTCTGCACCCAGCTATGTCCCGCATAAATGAAGGACTCCTCCCAATGGGACATGAATAAATTTGCATAGCTGGGTGCGAATCTGGTCCCCATCGCCGTCCCGAGGATCTGCAAATAAAACGAATCTATATGATGAAAATAATTGTTGGTCAATATAAGATGGATGCCCTCTAAAATGAAGGCTTGATGGTTAGAGGATAAATTAGAGGTGGACAGAAAATGTTTAACGGCCTCAATGCCTCTCTGATGTGGAATGATCGAGTAGAGGGATGAGACATCGGCTGTAACCAGAATATCCCCATCCCTCCACTCTACCTCTTCCAACAGTCGGAGGATCTGACCGGTGTCCCTCAAATAGGCCTTGGTCTCTTTAACTATAGGCTGCAAGAAAAGGTCGATATATTCCGACAAGGGGGCTGACACTGAACCTATGCCCGAAATGATGGGTCTTCCTGGTGGGTTGGTTTCATGCTTGTGGATCTTAGGAAGGAAGTAATACACAGGTATCCTCGGGTGCAAGACCGCCAGATATTCATACTCTGTTTTTGATATGACCTCCATCATTAGGCCCCTCCCTAAGAATTCCAAAAATATATCTTTCTTATCATTAGTTGGGTCACCTTTCAATTTGGTGTATGTAACCCCGTCATTCAGTTGCCTAAGTGATTCTTCTATGTAGTACTCCCTATCCATTATAACTATGCCACCCCCCTTGTCGGCAGGTTTGATAACGACCTCTGTGTTATCACGCAGTTCTATCAGGGCTTCTTGTTCCTCTCTATTTAAATTCATTCTGTTCTTATTAATTCTTTTAATTCTCTCCACCTCTCTCATCACTAATTCCTCAAACGCATTCATTGAGTTCGTCTTACAATTTCTTGGAAAAAATGTGGATTTCCTTTTCAATGTGGTGAAATTTCTTATTTCTGTACATTGGGTGTCACTTTGAGACTCCTCTCTTTTGTCTAACTTGTTTGCAAAAAAACGTTTCAAACATAATTTTCTTACAAACTTTTTAAGATCTATATAGACTGAAAAATGGTCTAAATTGGCAGTAGGGCAGAACTTAATCCCTCTGGCTAAAACTCTGCTTTGCATTGTAGTAAGGGAGATCTTAGAGAGGTTATATATTCCCTTAATATCTATAACCTTCCTCTTTTTCCTTCTCTGTATCTGGATCCCCCCTCTTGTTCCTCTCTTTCTATTCTTCTTTTTAATGGGGAGCTTGGAATGTTTAATTTTATCCTTTCTTTTCTTTTTCGATCCCATTCTAAAAAATCTTTGGGTTGTTCCCCTTGACTACAGACTGAATGCTTATTATCAGTATGTGTATCAGATCTAGGGGGATCCGATTTTTACGCTCTAGACTGAGTGGTTTTCCAGACATTAGCGTCTGATCTGTAGTTGGGGTCTCCATTTTCCCTAAATTGTGTCTTTCTCGTCTGAGTGATGTTCCTTATTCGTTGATTAGTAGCCTGTTCCCCACTGTCTTTACTTGGGGTCTCATTTATCCGGGTATTACTTCTCTGATGTTGATGGGGATTATAGCCCCTCTGGTACTTTCTACTATCATTAAATGATTCTCTCCTCTTGTTTTGTTGATATGTACCCATATCACGTTGGGTATATTGTTGTTTAAATTGACGTCTGGGCTCATTATACTCTCTTTTGAAATTCCCTGATCTAGTTGAGTTGTGTCGGGGTTCTGTCCATCTCCTCCTGTTCTCAAATTTTCCTCTATGAAAAGCATGTACCTTATTCTCCATATAATCCTGTTTATCCCTAAAATATTTCTTTTTCTTAATCAAAATAGTCTCTTTCTCCACTCTATTCATATCATTCATGATTTCCTCAGAGTGTGTCTCCATTGCCTTGGATTCTAAAAAAGGTTGTAGGAGCTCCTTAATAGATCTTATCTTACTATCAAGCTCCCTCAAATTAAGTTGTCTCCTTTTGATGATGATATGTAGGAGACCTAAAGATATTTGATTCAGATATTGATCCCATTCCCCCATAAATTCTTCACTATCTCTGTCAAAAGTGGGTGTTTTATTGAATCGTAAACCCCTAGGTACCATTCCTTCCTTAATATACTGTTCCAAAGTGGCGACTTCCCACTTAATTTTGAGCTCTTTAGTGAGTAGTTTTTGTAGGTCTTTGCATAATTCAGGTACAGTCTTTGGGATGTTGGGTGTGTTACATATTACTTCATCCCCAAAAATATCGTCCAGATTGGAGCAGTATTTTCCTCTTGCTTCAAATATAGACATAGTCCTATCCCAAGCAGGCTCACACTAAACACAATACGTGCAATGGGCAGATACAGTGAATACACAAATAAGAACCAACAGGGTGTCAGCGCTATAGGATATAAAGCATACAGTATGGCAGCACTCCAAACCAGTGATACAGAAGTACACACAGATTAAATAACAAATATTTACCAAAGGAAGCGCGCTAAACTGATCTGTAGATAGAAAATAACAACATATAGTGCAGACTATCTGGACAGAGTCCAAAATATGTAGAAATGGGGGATGTGGGGAAAAAAAAAACTCACATTTACCAGAGCCCTATCACCCCAGGCTCTGGGTTTGCAATGCTCCACTTAAGAGGGAAGATTCCCACACTGGTTAGGCTCCAAGCTCACTGGAAACCGATAAAGCTGTGCAATATAGGACAGAGAGAGGCAGGACCTCCAATTGAATAGTATCAAAGACAATTTATTAAAAATAAATGGTTAAAAACTCTTACTTTGCGAGTGGTGGGTTATGCTAACATAGCTACCCACATAAAAGCATATAAACAGCAAGTATAAAGTCACTTCCTGGTTTCGTCCGTCCCGATCACGTGGTCACTTCCGGGTCCGCCTCTCTCGTGACGTGTGTGTGACGCGTTTCGCCCGCCTCCACAGGCTTCCTCTGACAACGTCATTGGTGTCCAGCCCTGTCTTTTAAGTGTCTCACTCCTCCCCTTATGTTATTTGATTGGTCCGGGGGCGTGGTTTCCTCAGAAAGGCTGGTATTGTTCATCCGATGGATTTTAAATCTCTAGTCCAGCATACTCATATGTGTATGGTTTTCAATCAGGTAACCAACGTTAAAGGGCTAGTGTCCAACCTATTATTGCACATAACTACTCATACAGAATGTCACATATAAATCTGTCATCATATTAGGACTACATTAATACAAAAAATATGTAATAAAAACTTATATCATGAGATACAGGGTCAATACAGTATAATATGTAGCTTCTGTAGGCAGAAACCTCACCTAGAGATCCAAGTGTAGGAAGCTGGATAATAATTGTTAGAAATATTTGAATAGTGAAAAAATCGAAATGACTCTCTTACATAATTTAAAGGGGTATTCAGTTCAAATTATCACGCATTGTTATTACATACAAATACATGACTCAATGCAATATGAGGATCTGTGGTTATCCAACCAACTCTGATCACTTCAGATCTCTAGGGGAAGTTCTGCTGTCTTGGAGAAAAAATTTTCTGCATAAATGCAGTCACACTATATTTTATCTTTTCAAATCATATTTATACTAGAGGAGTGCTATAGATATGGCAAAAATGTGTACACTTAGAGGGAATTCATCCAATTTCAAACTCTATTCTCAAGAGGTATATATTATGCACACATCTAACTAACATGCAAGTATTGACAGCTTCTCCTCTAGAGAAAAAAGACAAAAATGTTAAACATCATAACAAAAATACATAACAGGCTATGCGATTTAATTATCCATTAGAGGAAATGGCAGACCTCAAAATCCCCATTTAAACCTCTAGGAAATAACGACTTCAACTTAAACACCCACCTCATCTCTTGTTTTGCTAGTTTTTTATCCAAATTCTCCCCCCTCCAATTTCTATTAACCCTTTCGATTCCAATAAACTGGAGTTTGGTCACGTCTCCTTGATGCTTGTGTATGAAGTGCGAGGACAAAGGGTGCTCCTTGAAGCCCCTTTTAATGTTACGTAGATGTTCCTCAATGCGGATATGTATCTGTCTAGTAGTTTTCCCCACATAGTGCATGTTACATGGACATGTGAGGACATAGATACAATTAGTGGTATGACACGTTATTAACTGTTTAATTTGATATATCTGTTTTGTGTTTCCCCCTCTTAATTCTTTTCTCACACTTTTCGGTGCTCCTGTGGTCCTGCAAGCTAGACAGTATCCGCATTGAAAAAACCCCCCGCCTTGATCCAAAAAGGTTTTAGTACGATTACCCTGTTTAAAGCTACTTCTCACGAGATGATTTTTAATACTGGGTGTCCCTCTATAAATGATCCTAGGCTTTTTGGGGACTATTTGATCCAGGAGAGGGTCCTCCTGTAAAATAAACCAATATTTATTTACAATTTTCTTCAGTTCTTTATTTTTCCCTGAATAATCAAAAATAAGTGGGACCTCATTAATCTTATTTTCTCCCCCTTTAGTTTGCTTTTTATCGTTTTTTAAAAGATCATCCCTACTTACAATACTTGTTTCCTTATATGCCTTGTCCAATATTGCTTTGGGATAATTCTTGACTGTAAAGTCATTCATTAGCTTGTGCACCTGGGATTCATAAGAGTCTGCATTGGTGCAGTTTCTCTTAATCCTCATCATTTGTCCTTTGGGAATGTTATCCAACCAGGGACCATAGTGGCAGCTGTCGTAAAAAATAAAACTGTTTACATCTACCTTCTTGAAGAAGGTTTCAGTGCAGATCTTGGTGTTGCAAATAAAAATTCGCAGGTCCAAAAAATTTTGACCTGGCTGTCACTATGGTCCATGGTCAGTCTAACACCCCAAGAGTTTGAGTTTAAATATGAAAAAAATGCAGTAAGTTCCTCCCTAGAGCCTCTCCAAATCCAAAACAGATCGTCGATATAACGGCGATAGGTGACCAGATTCTGCACCCAGCTATGTCCCGCATAAATGAAGGACTCCTCCCAATGGGACATGAATAAATTTGCATAGCTGGGTGCGAATCTGGTCCCCATCGCCGTCCCGAGGATCTGCAAATAAAACGAATCTATATGATGAAAATAATTGTTGGTCAATATAAGATGGATGCCCTCTAAAATGAAGGCTTGATGGTTAGAGGATAAATTAGAGGTGGACAGAAAATGTTTAACGGCCTCAATGCCTCTCTGATGTGGAATGATCGAGTAGAGGGATGAGACATCGGCTGTAACCAGAATATCCCCATCCCTCCACTCTACCTCTTCCAACAGTCGGAGGATCTGACCGGTGTCCCTCAAATAGGCCTTGGTCTCTTTAACTATAGGCTGCAAGAAAAGGTCGATATATTCCGACAAGGGGGCTGACACTGAACCTATGCCCGAAATGATGGGTCTTCCTGGTGGGTTGGTTTCATGCTTGTGGATCTTAGGAAGGAAGTAATACACAGGTATCCTCGGGTGCAAGACCGCCAGATATTCATACTCTGTTTTTGATATGACCTCCATCATTAGGCCCCTCCCTAAGAATTCCAAAAATATATCTTTCTTATCATTAGTTGGGTCACCTTTCAATTTGGTGTATGTAACCCCGTCATTCAGTTGCCTAAGTGATTCTTCTATGTAGTACTCCCTATCCATTATAACTATGCCACCCCCCTTGTCGGCAGGTTTGATAACGACCTCTGTGTTATCACGCAGTTCTATCAGGGCTTCTTGTTCCTCTCTATTTAAATTCATTCTGTTCTTATTAATTCTTTTAATTCTCTCCACCTCTCTCATCACTAATTCCTCAAACGCATTCATTGAGTTCGTCTTACAATTTCTTGGAAAAAATGTGGATTTCCTTTTCAATGTGGTGAAATTTCTTATTTCTGTACATTGGGTGTCACTTTGAGACTCCTCTCTTTTGTCTAACTTGTTTGCAAAAAAACGTTTCAAACATAATTTTCTTACAAACTTTTTAAGATCTATATAGACTGAAAAATGGTCTAAATTGGCAGTAGGGCAGAACTTAATCCCTCTGGCTAAAACTCTGCTTTGCATTGTAGTAAGGGAGATCTTAGAGAGGTTATATATTCCCTTAATATCTATAACCTTCCTCTTTTTCCTTCTCTGTATCTGGATCCCCCCTCTTGTTCCTCTCTTTCTATTCTTCTTTTTAATGGGGAGCTTGGAATGTTTAATTTTATCCTTTCTTTTCTTTTTCGATCCCATTCTAAAAAATCTTTGGGTTGTTCCCCTTGACTACAGACTGAATGCTTATTATCAGTATGTGTATCAGATCTAGGGGGATCCGATTTTTCCGCTCTAGACTGAGTGGTTTTCCAGACATTAGCGTCTGATCTGTAGTTGGGGTCTCCATTTTCCCTAAATTGTGTCTTTCTCGTCTGAGTGATGTTCCTTATTCGTTGATTAGTAGCCTGTTCCCCACTGTCTTTACTTGGGGTCTCATTTATCCGGGTATTACTTCTCTGATGTTGATGGGGATTATAGCCCCTCTGGTACTTTCTACTATCATTAAATGATTCTCTCCTCTTGTTTTGTTGATATGTACCCATATCACGTTGGGTATATTGTTGTTTAAATTGACGTCTGGGCTCATTATACTCTCTTTTGAAATTCCCTGATCTAGTTGAGTTGTGTCGGGGTTCTGTCCATCTCCTCCTGTTCTCAAATTTTCCTCTATGAAAAGCATGTACCTTATTCTCCATATAATCCTGTTTATCCCTAAAATATTTCTTTTTCTTAATCAAAATAGTCTCTTTCTCCACTCTATTCATATCATTCATGATTTCCTCAGAGTGTGTCTCCATTGCCTTGGATTCTAAAAAAGGTTGTAGGAGCTCCTTAATAGATCTTATCTTACTATCAAGCTCCCTCAAATTAAGTTGTCTCCTTTTGATGATGATATGTAGGAGACCTAAAGATATTTGATTCAGATATTGATCCCATTCCCCCATAAATTCTTCACTATCTCTGTCAAAAGTGGGTGTTTTATTGAATCGTAAACCCCTAGGTACCATTCCTTCCTTAATATACTGTTCCAAAGTGGCGACTTCCCACTTAATTTTGAGCTCTTTAGTGAGTAGTTTTTGTAGGTCTTTGCATAATTCAGGTACAGTCTTTGGGATGTTGGGTGTGTTACATATTACTTCATCCCCAAAAATATCGTCCAGATTGGAGCAGTATTTTCCTCTTGCTTCAAATATAGACATAGTCCTATCCCACAATACGTGCAATGGGCAGATACAGTGAATACACAAATAAGAACCAACAGGGTGTCAGCGCTATAGGATATAAAGCATACAGTATGGCAGCACTCCAAACCAGTGATACAGAAGTACACACAGATTAAATAACAAATATTTACCAAAGGAAGCGCGCTAAACTGATCTGTAGATAGAAAATAACAACATATAGTGCAGACTATCTGGACAGAGTCCAAAATATGTAGAAATGGGGGATGTGGGGAAAAAAAAAACCTCACATTTACCAGAGCCCTATCACCCCAGGCTCTGGGTTTGCAATGCTCCACTTAAGAGGGAAGATTCCCACACTGGTTAGGCTCCAAGCTCACTGGAAACCGATAAAGCTGTGCAATATAGGACAGAGAGAGGCAGGACCTCCAATTGAATAGTATCAAAGACAATTTATTAAAAATAAATGGTTAAAAACTCTTACTTTGCGAGTGGTGGGTTATGCTAACATAGCTACCCACATAAAAGCATATAAACAGCAAGTATAAAGTCACTTCCTGGTTTCGTCCGTCCCGATCACGTGATCACTTCCGGGTCCGCCTCTCTCGTGACGTGTGTGTGACGCGTTTCGCCCGCCTCCACAGGCTTCCTCTGACAACGTCATTGGTGTCCAGCCCTGTCTTTTAAGTGTCTCACTCCTCCCCTTATGTTATTTGATTGGTCCGGGGGCGTGGTTTCCTCAGAAAGGCTGGTATTGTTCATCCGATGGATTTTAAATCTCTAGTCCAGCATACTCATATGTGTATGGTTTTCAATCAGGTAACCAACGTTAAAGGGCTAGTGTCCAACCTATTATTGCACATAACTACTCATACAGAATGTCACATATAAATCTGTCATCATATTAGGACTACATTAATACAAAAAATATGTAATAAAAACTTATATCATGAGATACAGGGTCAATACAGTATAATATGTAGCTTCTGTAGGCAGAAACCTCACCTAGAGATCCAAGTGTAGGAAGCTGGATAATAATTGTTAGAAATATTTGAATAGTGAAAAAATCGAAATGACTCTCTTACATAATTTAAAGGGGTATTCAGTTCAAATTATCACGCATTGTTATTACATACAAATACATGACT
Organism: Pelobates fuscus; assembly: GCF_036172605.1. Lineage (NCBI taxonomy): Eukaryota > Metazoa > Chordata > Amphibia > Anura > Pelobatidae > Pelobates > Pelobates fuscus. The sequence goes on along the minus strand of NC_086319.1, from coordinate 98,946,785 downwards.
CAATGCAATATGAGGATCTGTGGTTATCCAACCAACTCTGATCACTTCAGATCTCTAGGGGAAGTTCTGCTGTCTTGGAGAAAAAATTTTCTGCATAAATGCAGTCACACTATATTTTATCTTTTCAAATCATATTTATACTAGAGGAGTGCTATAGATATGGCAAAAATGTGTACACTTAGAGGGAATTCATCCAATTTCAAACTCTATTCTCAAGAGGTATATATTATGCACACATCTAACTAACATGCAAGTATTGACAGCTTCTCCTCTAGAGAAAAAAGACAAAAATGTTAAACATCATAACAAAAATACATAACAGGCTATGCGATTTAATTATCCATTAGAGGAAATGGCAGACCTCAAAATCCCCATTTAAACCTCTAGGAAATAACGACTTCAACTTAAACACCCACCTCATCTCTTGTTTTGCTAGTTTTTTATCCAAATTCTCCCCCCTCCAATTTCTATTAACCCTTTCGATTCCAATAAACTGGAGTTTGGTCACGTCTCCTTGATGCTTGTGTATGAAGTGCGAGGACAAAGGGTGCTCCTTGAAGCCCCTTTTAATGTTACGTAGATGTTCCTCAATGCGGATATGTATCTGTCTAGTAGTTTTCCCCACATAGTGCATGTTACATGGACATGTGAGGACATAGATACAATTAGTGGTATGACACGTTATTAACTGTTTAATTTGATATATCTGTTTTGTGTTTCCCCCTCTTAATTCTTTTCTCACACTTTTCGGTGCTCCTGTGGTCCTGCAAGCTAGACAGTATCCGCATTGAAAAAACCCCCCGCCTTGATCCAAAAAGGTTTTAGTACGATTACCCTGTTTAAAGCTACTTCTCACGAGATGATTTTTAATACTGGGTGTCCCTCTATAAATGATCCTAGGCTTTTTGGGGACTATTTGATCCAGGAGAGGGTCCTCCTGTAAAATAAACCAATATTTATTTACAATTTTCTTCAGTTCTTTATTTTTCCCTGAATAATCAAAAATAAGTGGGACCTCATTAATCTTATTTTCTCCCCCTTTAGTTTGCTTTTTATCGTTTTTTAAAAGATCATCCCTACTTACAATACTTGTTTCCTTATATGCCTTGTCCAATATTGCTTTGGGATAATTCTTGACTGTAAAGTCATTCATTAGCTTGTGCACCTGGGATTCATAAGAGTCTGCATTGGTGCAGTTTCTCTTAATCCTCATCATTTGTCCTTTGGGAATGTTATCCAACCAGGGACCATAGTGGCAGCTGTCGTAAAAAATAAAACTGTTTACATCTACCTTCTTGAAGAAGGTTTCAGTGCAGATCTTGGTGTTGCAAATAAAAATTCGCAGGTCCAAAAAATTTTGACCTGGCTGTCACTATGGTCCATGGTCAGTCTAACACCCCAAGAGTTTGAGTTTAAATATGAAAAAAATGCAGTAAGTTCCTCCCTAGAGCCTCTCCAAATCCAAAACAGATCGTCGATATAACGGCGATAGGTGACCAGATTCTGCACCCAGCTATGTCCCGCATAAATGAAGGACTCCTCCCAATGGGACATGAATAAATTTGCATAGCTGGGTGCGAATCTGGTCCCCATCGCCGTCCCGAGGATCTGCAAATAAAACGAATCTATATGATGAAAATAATTGTTGGTCAATATAAGATGGATGCCCTCTAAAATGAAGGCTTGATGGTTAGAGGATAAATTAGAGGTGGACAGAAAATGTTTAACGGCCTCAATGCCTCTCTGATGTGGAATGATCGAGTAGAGGGATGAGACATCGGCTGTAACCAGAATATCCCCATCCCTCCACTCTACCTCTTCCAACAGTCGGAGGATCTGACCGGTGTCCCTCAAATAGGCCTTGGTCTCTTTAACTATAGGCTGCAAGAAAAGGTCGATATATTCCGACAAGGGGGCTGACACTGAACCTATGCCCGAAATGATGGGTCTTCCTGGTGGGTTGGTTTCATGCTTGTGGATCTTAGGAAGGAAGTAATACACAGGTATCCTCGGGTGCAAGACCGCCAGATATTCATACTCTGTTTTTGATATGACCTCCATCATTAGGCCCCTCCCTAAGAATTCCAAAAATATATCTTTCTTATCATTAGTTGGGTCACCTTTCAATTTGGTGTATGTAACCCCGTCATTCAGTTGCCTAAGTGATTCTTCTATGTAGTACTCCCTATCCATTATAACTATGCCACCCCCCTTGTCGGCAGGTTTGATAACGACCTCTGTGTTATCACGCAGTTCTATCAGGGCTTCTTGTTCCTCTCTATTTAAATTCATTCTGTTCTTATTAATTCTTTTAATTCTCTCCACCTCTCTCATCACTAATTCCTCAAACGCATTCATTGAGTTCGTCTTACAATTTCTTGGAAAAAATGTGGATTTCCTTTTCAATGTGGTGAAATTTCTTATTTCTGTACATTGGGTGTCACTTTGAGACTCCTCTCTTTTGTCTAACTTGTTTGCAAAAAAACGTTTCAAACATAATTTTCTTACAAACTTTTTAAGATCTATATAGACTGAAAAATGGTCTAAATTGGCAGTAGGGCAGAACTTAATCCCTCTGGCTAAAACTCTGCTTTGCATTGTAGTAAGGGAGATCTTAGAGAGGTTATATATTCCCTTAATATCTATAACCTTCCTCTTTTTCCTTCTCTGTATCTGGATCCCCCCTCTTGTTCCTCTCTTTCTATTCTTCTTTTTAATGGGGAGCTTGGAATGTTTAATTTTATCCTTTCTTTTCTTTTTCGATCCCATTCTAAAAAATCTTTGGGTTGTTCCCCTTGACTACAGACTGAATGCTTATTATCAGTATGTGTATCAGATCTAGGGGGATCCGATTTTTCCGCTCTAGACTGAGTGGTTTTCCAGACATTAGCGTCTGATCTGTAGTTGGGGTCTCCATTTTCCCTAAATTGTGTCTTTCTCGTCTGAGTGATGTTCCTTATTCGTTGATTAGTAGCCTGTTCCCCACTGTCTTTACTTGGGGTCTCATTTATCCGGGTATTACTTCTCTGATGTTGATGGGGATTATAGCCCCTCTGGTACTTTCTACTATCATTAAATGATTCTCTCCTCTTGTTTTGTTGATATGTACCCATATCACGTTGGGTATATTGTTGTTTAAATTGACGTCTGGGCTCATTATACTTTCTTTTGAAATTCCCTGATCTAGTTGAGTTGTGTCGGGGTTCTGTCCATCTCCTCCTGTTCTCAAATTTTCCTCTATGAAAAGCATGTACCTTATTCTCCATATAATCCTGTTTATCCCTAAAATATTTATTTTTCTTAATCAAAATAGTCTCTTTCTCCACTCTATTCATATCATTCATGATTTCCTCAGAGTGTGTCTCCATTGCCTTGGATTCTAAAAAAGGTTGTAGGAGCTCCTTAATAGATCTTATCTTACTATCAAGCTCCCTCAAATTAAGTTGTCTCCTTTTGATGATGATATGTAGGAGACCTAAAGATATTTGATTCAGATATTGATCCCATTCCCCCATAAATTCTTCACTATCTCTGTCAAAAGTGGGTGTTTTATTGAATCGTAAACCCCTAGGTACCATTCCTTCCTTAATATACTGTTCCAAAGTGGCGACTTCCCACTTAATTTTGAGCTCTTTAGTGAGTAGTTTTTGTAGGTCTTTGCATAATTCAGGTACAGTCTTTGGGATGTTGGGTGTGTTACATATTACTTCATCCCCAAAAATATCGTCCAGATTGGAGCAGTATTTTCCTCTTGCTTCAAATATAGACATAGTCCTATCCCAAGCAGGCTCACACTAAACACAATACGTGCAATGGGCAGATACAGTGAATACACAAATAAGAACCAACAGGGTGTCAGCGCTATAGGATATAAAGCATACAGTATGGCAGCACTCCAAACCAGTGATACAGAAGTACACACAGATTAAATAACAAATATTTACCAAAGGAAGCGCGCTAAACTGATCTGTAGATAGAAAATAACAACATATAGTGCAGACTATCTGGACAGAGTCCAAAATATGTAGAAATGGGGGATGTGGGGAAAAAAAAAACCTCACATTTACCAGAGCCCTATCACCCCAGGCTCTGGGTTTGCAATGCTCCACTTAAGAGGGAAGATTCCCACACTGGTTAGGCTCCAAGCTCACTGGAAACCGATAAAGCTGTGCAATATAGGACAGAGAGAGGCAGGACCTCCAATTGAATAGTATCAAAGACAATTTATTAAAAATAAATGGTTAAAAACTCTTACTTTGCGAGTGGTGGGTTATGCTAACATAGCTACCCACATAAAAGCATATAAACAGCAAGTATAAAGTCACTTCCTGGTTTCGTCCGTCCCGATCACGTGATCACTTCCGGGTCCGCCTCTCTCGTGACGTGTGTGTGACGCGTTTCGCCCGCCTCCACAGGCTTCCTCTGACAACGTCATTGGTGTCCAGCCCTGTCTTTTAAGTGTCTCACTCCTCCCCTTATGTTATTTGATTGGTCCGGGGGCGTGGTTTCCTCAGAAAGGCTGGTATTGTTCATCCGATGGATTTTAAATCTCTAGTCCAGCATACTCATATGTGTATGGTTTTCAATCAGGTAACCAACGTTAAAGGGCTAGTGTCCAACCTATTATTGCACATAACTACTCATACAGAATGTCACATATAAATCTGTCATCATATTAGGACTACATTAATACAAAAAATATGTAATAAAAACTTATATCATGAGATACAGGGTCAATACAGTATAATATGTAGCTTCTGTAGGCAGAAACCTCACCTAGAGATCCAAGTGTAGGAAGCTGGATAATAATTGTTAGAAATATTTGAATAGTGAAAAAATCGAAATGACTCTCTTACATAATTTAAAGGGGTATTCAGTTCAAATTATCACGCATTGTTATTACATACAAATACATGACTCAATGCAATATGAGGATCTGTGGTTATCCAACCAACTCTGATCACTTCAGATCTCTAGGGGAAGTTCTGCTGTCTTGGAGAAAAAATTTTCTGCATAAATGCAGTCACACTATATTTTATCTTTTCAAATCATATTTATACTAGAGGAGTGCTATAGATATGGCAAAAATGTGTACACTTAGAGGGAATTCATCCAATTTCAAACTCTATTCTCAAGAGGTATATATTATGCACACATCTAACTAACATGCAAGTATTGACAGCTTCTCCTCTAGAGAAAAAAGACAAAAATGTTAAACATCATAACAAAAATACATAACAGGCTATGCGATTTAATTATCCATTAGAGGAAATGGCAGACCTCAAAATCCCCATTTAAACCTCTAGGAAATAACGACTTCAACTTAAACACCCACCTCATCTCTTGTTTTGCTAGTTTTTTATCCAAATTCTCCCCCCTCCAATTTCTATTAACCCTTTCGATTCCAATAAACTGGAGTTTGGTCACGTCTCCTTGATGCTTGTGTATGAAGTGCGAGGACAAAGGGTGCTCCTTGAAGCCCCTTTTAATGTTACGTAGATGTTCCTCAATGCGGATATGTATCTGTCTAGTAGTTTTCCCCACATAGTGCATGTTACATGGACATGTGAGGACATAGATACAATTAGTGGTATGACACGTTATTAACTGTTTAATTTGATATATCTGTTTTGTGTTTCCCCCTCTTAATTCTTTTCTCACACTTTTCGGTGCTCCTGTGGTCCTGCAAGCTAGACAGTATCCGCATTGAAAAAACCCCCCGCCTTGATCCAAAAAGGTTTTAGTACGATTACCCTGTTTAAAGCTACTTCTCACGAGATGATTTTTAATACTGGGTGTCCCTCTATAAATGATCCTAGGCTTTTTGGGGACTATTTGATCCAGGAGAGGGTCCTCCTGTAAAATAAACCAATATTTATTTACAATTTTCTTCAGTTCTTTATTTTTCCCTGAATAATCAAAAATAAGTGGGACCTCATTAATCTTATTTTCTCCCCCTTTAGTTTGCTTTTTATCGTTTTTTAAAAGATCATCCCTACTTACAATACTTGTTTCCTTATATGCCTTGTCCAATATTGCTTTGGGATAATTCTTGACTGTAAAGTCATTCATTAGCTTGTGCACCTGGGATTCATAAGAGTCTGCATTGGTGCAGTTTCTCTTAATCCTCATCATTTGTCCTTTGGGAATGTTATCCAACCAGGGACCATAGTGGCAGCTGTCGTAAAAAATAAAACTGTTTACATCTACCTTCTTGAAGAAGGTTTCAGTGCAGATCTTGGTGTTGCAAATAAAAATTTGCAGGTCCAAAAAATTGACCTGGCTGTCACTATGGTCCATGGTCAGTCTAACACCCCAAGAGTTTGAGTTTAAATATGAAAAAAATGCAGTAAGTTCCTCCCTAGAGCCTCTCCAAATCCAAAACAGATCGTCGATATAACGGCGATAGGTGACCAGATTCTGTACCCAGCTATGTCCCGCATAAATGAAGGACTCCTCCCAATGGGACATGAATAAATTTGCATAGCTGGGTGCGAATCTGGTCCCCATCGCCGTCCCGAGGATCTGCAAATAAAACGAATCTATATGATGAAAATAATTGTTGGTCAATATAAGATGGATGCCCTCTAAAATGAAGGCTTGATGGTTAGAGGATAAATTAGAGGTGGACAGAAAATGTTTAACGGCCTCAATGCCTCTCTGATGTGGAATGATCGAGTAGAGGGATGAGACATCGGCTGTAACCAGAATATCCCCATCCCTCCACTCTACCTCTTCCAACAGTCGGAGGATCTGACCGGTGTCCCTCAAATAGGCCTTGGTCTCTTTAACTATAGGCTGCAAGAAAAGGTCGATATATTCCGACAAGGGGGCTGACACTGAACCTATGCCCGAAATGATGGGTCTTCCTGGTGGGTTGGTTTCATGCTTGTGGATCTTAGGAAGGAAGTAATACACAGGTATCCTCGGGTGCAAGACCGCCAGATATTCATACTCTGTTTTTGATATGACCTCCATCATTAGGCCCCTCCCTAAGAATTCCAAAAATATATCTTTCTTATCATTAGTTGGGTCACCTTTCAATTTGGTGTATGTAACCCCGTCATTCAGTTGCCTAAGTGATTCTTCTATGTAGTACTCCCTATCCATTATAACTATGCCACCCCCCTTGTCGGCAGGTTTGATAACGACCTCTGTGTTATCACGCAGTTCTATCAGGGCTTCTTGTTCCTCTCTATTTAAATTCATTCTGTTCTTATTAATTCTTTTAATTCTCTCCACCTCTCTCATCACTAATTCCTCAAACGCATTCATTGAGTTCGTCTTACAATTTCTTGGAAAAAATGTGGATTTCCTTTTCAATGTGGTGAAATTTCTTATTTCTGTACATTGGGTGTCACTTTGAGACTCCTCTCTTTTGTCTAACTTGTTTGCAAAAAAACGTTTCAAACATAATTTTCTTACAAACTTTTTAAGATCTATATAGACTGAAAAATGGTCTAAATTGGCAGTAGGGCAGAACTTAATCCCTCTGGCTAAAACTCTGCTTTGCATTGTAGTAAGGGAGATCTTAGAGAGGTTATATATTCCCTTAATATCTATAACCTTCCTCTTTTTCCTTCTCTGTATCTGGATCCCCCCTCTTGTTCCTCTCTTTCTATTCTTCTTTTTAATGGGGAGCTTGGAATGTTTAATTTTATCCTTTCTTTTCTTTTTCGATCCCATTCTAAAAAATCTTTGGGTTGTTCCCCTTGACTACAGACTGAATGCTTATTATCAGTATGTGTATCAGATCTAGGGGGATCCGATTTTTCCGCTCTAGACTGAGTGGTTTTCCAGACATTAGCGTCTGATCTGTAGTTGGGGTCTCCATTTTCCCTAAATTGTGTCTTTCTCGTCTGAGTGATGTTCCTTATTCGTTGATTAGTAGCCTGTTCCCCACTGTCTTTACTTGGGGTCTCATTTATCCGGGTATTACTTCTCTGATGTTGATGGGGATTATAGCCCCTCTGGTACTTTCTACTATCATTAAATGATTCTCTCCTCTTGTTTTGTTGATATGTACCCATATCACGTTGGGTATATTGTTGTTTAAATTGACGTCTGGGCTCATTATACTCTCTTTTGAAATTCCCTGATCTAGTTGAGTTGTGTCGGGGTTCTGTCCATCTCCTCCTGTTCTCAAATTTTCCTCTATGAAAAGCATGTACCTTATTCTCCATATAATCCTGTTTATCCCTAAAATATTTCTTTTTCTTAATCAAAATAGTCTCTTTCTCCACTCTATTCATATCATTCATGATTTCCTCAGAGTGTGTCTGAGGAATGTTAAAAAAGACCACTGATTGTCCCAAGTGAGTTTCCCAGATCACAAAACCCAATAAATCAATTTAAATTGGTAAAAGTCTATATTTGGAAATTAGATTCCAAAGTATTAATGAATTGAAATGTACTTTAAAATATTTGGGTTTACATGACAACTTAATGAGATAATGTTCCCCATACGAACATGGAGCGTTAAAGAGTTACGTTACAGCCTTATAAGGACAGGCTTATCTTATAATGAAGCAGCAATTGGACCTATAACATTAACTGTACTGTCACAATTATCTGTATGTAAAACATGGTTGCTGAACGTAATGATAAATAACATTAGAATGTATGTTTTAAATAATATGTACAATATTACAATCAGAGTCAGGTCAGTGCACCACTCCAAATGTAAAGAGATTGTCGAGAGAATAAAAAACATGCCCATCATGCACCTGAATGACAATAAAGACATAAACAAATAAACAAAACACAACTGTGTATATAAAGCATTTGTAATGTACAATATGGAAACAACCTGCCAAACTGCAGAGAACTGCATGGTGTCCCATCAGGCATTTAAAAGCAAATATGTCATCTCATTCACCTACCCCTGGTTTGAACACATGAGACACTCTACTACTACATTTACAACAATCAGCTGTACGACAAACATCTGCAACAGCTAAAGAGGTCTCCAACCTCCTCTTTCCATTTTCTTGAGTGGCAGATCAGAGAAATTAATAATGAATAAGTAAAATGCCTCAATTCCACAGAAGCCAAATTGCAAACTTTTCAAACAGAACTTAAAGCACAAAGTCTGCTCATTTCCACCATTTCAAATAAGTTGGACTACTTTGAAAATTGGACTACCTTATGACTGCTTCACGCCTCCAACACCTATTTCTACCCTGCAATCTTGATTACCAACAGCACTCTCCATACAGACTGCCTCACATCAATCAATCTCAAGCGGTGTACCGCTCATAAAATGCTATACCAAGTGGATTCAAATAGGCTATCTTGAAAATATCCAGTTTTGCTGGGAAAAAAAATGACAATTTTAACTGCTTATCATAAGCAGAAAAGAATCAACTTTGACAAATGCCCTGTGTTACTGTTTCAAGATTATTCCGCTCAAGTAGGTTTCTGGGGCAGAGCCTTTAACTCTATTTTCTCTGACCTTTATTGGAGAGAAAATTGTTTTGCTATTCTTTATCTTGCCAACATATTGTTGCACTGTTGAGGGTAAAACATTAATAACCAGCTTTACAGATAAGGTTGTAAATTAATTTTGCCATGCGACTCCACACCTGCCTGAGCACTTGACTCACAGGTCAAAACTATCTTGGACACCTTTAATGCTAGAGAATAAATTCTCATTTTATGTGTATTTTGTTCTTGTTTTTCTCAACTTTTTTGTTTTTGGACCAAACTGGGAATTCGCCAGAAAAGCACTTCTAACCTTTACTGGATTCCTCAAGCTGCAAACCCCTTGTATTGGCTGGGAAGATGGGCCCATACAGACTTGTACCATCACTAAAATTAACCAGTAAAATTGGCTCTCTTTTGTGAGGGACATAAATTGGTTTAAAAATACATCTCCAAGCCATTATTATCCAAGAGTTTCCATATTACCTCACTTCCAAATTTGATGTAACTGCAGACCCAGAAGGAAGGTACACTAACAGAACATTTTTTTTCCAACCTCTTAACTTTTCTTTTGAAACATTCATCTTTATCACTCCACAACCTGCACCACAACAAATCTTACTATTTTACTCAATCATTATCTTTATTGGTTATTTTTTGTTATGTGGAAAAAGCCATTCACAGAATGCGAGAAAAATGACATTGCTGTTGTTGTTGTGGTTAGTAATAAACAGGTGGAGGTTAGAGGACTGTTAAGGTACAGCATATTCTGAAACATAATTGATCATTATACAGGTTACTTTACTAGACTAAGTTAGATTTTTACCATGGCAATAGTACGGTTTTGTAGAGGGTCGTCACATTACTCGTCGTTACACCATTCTGGGGGTTGTAAAATTGGGATTAGTGGGGAAATGGCAGTTTCCAAGACGGGGTGTATCCCTCTGTCAGGGGAAGAAAGGGGGACGTGCTTCTCACTAGTCTACAGTAGAGGGTGGTGTGGTGTTGTGTGGTAGGTCAGTGGGGCAAAAGTGAAAGAGAGGAGAGAAAGAGGAAAAAGAAGAGGGAGAAAAAAGAAGAAACAAATATATTTTTTGATTCAAAATAAAATGATAGGAAGTGGGGGAGGGAGGGAATTCAGTTATTCTGGGCATCTGCAGAAAAAAACAACAACCATGGGGCCCATGGACTGGTAGAATTTCCAAGCCGCCTTGTAAGGCTGTTGTCAGTGATTCCATCTTGTCAATAATCTTTACTAGAACCATGGAGAATATTAAATGACGTGATAAAATAACCCCTATTATTCATGTGTTCACCGTACTCATTCATCTTTTTTGCCTTCAGAAAAAGCCTCCACAACTGATTTTTTTTTTTATTTTATCATAATCCTATTATATGATTGTTTACTGGAGTTCAAAATTCTTATGTGCACATGTGTGACTATAATTTTCCTCTTCGGTTATGTTACCTCAATGTAGGTAACATTGTAGCTGCGCCTGCTTCGTTACACTGTAATTTCACGGTAACTAGAAGATGAATGCACAGTTTAATTTGCAGTATGTTAGGATGTCTACAGTGTTTCCCTCTATAAATATATTAAAGAAAATTCTAAGCAAATAAGGAAAGAAAAATTACATTGGCTTTCTGACTGAAGCTGTATACTAACCTATACCAGCATACACACAGCAGGTGGCGCTAGTACAAGACATTTGGAACTCATTTTCTATACTAGCGTTTCTCCTATCTGTCCATTGCTTCATTCTATTGTGCATTTTGGCGTGCTTGCCACTAGCCTCCAAATGCTTTCATTAATATTAGTTACTACCGAAATAGAAGGACTCCCCCTATGGGCAGGTACACTCCTACGTCATGTATGTCACTGTTCAATGACAATGTTACAGGTGTTACTACTTTTCTTTGAGTTTCTCGTTCGTAACCCTTTAAAACTAAAGTTGACAGCCAGTAGCCGGACATACCGAGGAATATTGACAGGCATACAATTATTGTTAATGGAAATAGTGGTGATTCTTAGGCAGTCACTACACCTAGGTCGAACTACTGTACCCTGTATGCTGTGTATATGTCAATTGATGTGCATTAAGTGATGTTCTCGATGTATGCGCATTGTTTTCTGTCAACAAAAATAAAGAATTAAAAAAAAATAAAGAATTAAAAAAACAACAACAAATTGATCCAAAATAAATCGATCTGGTTTGTCATAGATCCATCTGTTTTCGTCTTCAGGAATTTGGACAATTGTGAATTGATTTATCAGACGAATTTCAGATATAATTTGATTCATTCTGAAACACATTGCACAAGTCTAATTGCCACTTTGAAAATTGTGTAATCTCACATGCTGACAACTATCTTAAATGACCACTATAGGCACCCAGACCACTTCAGCTTAATGAAGTGGTCTGGGTGCCAGGTCCAGCTAGGAGTAACCCTTTTTTCTATAAACATAGAAACTGCTATGTTTATAAATGGGTTAATCCAGCCTCTAGTGGCTGTCTCATTGACAGCCGCTAGATGACTTCCGCGCTTCTCACTGTGAAAATCACAGTGAGAAGATGCCAGAGTATGTTTTCCTGGCACTATAGTGGTCCTTTAACCCCTTAAGGACACATGACATGTGTGACATGTCATGATTTCCTTTTATTCCAGAAGCTTGGTCCTTAAGTTTTAAATGTGCACTGAGCTATCTTCTGTGCAATACCTTGTAATGCCTGTGTGTGTCAGTGTAACACTGATAATTTATTAATAACTTTTTATTCCTGCTGCTATGCAACACAGCTTTTAATGCTCTAATTTTCACCATATTAGCTAATATCATACAATAATAATACAAAGGTTTGTGTCTTTAATATTTATAGACAAGCTTTTTAAATTATTTAATATGTTTGGATAATCTTTTATGATTTTTTCAAATAATTAAACTATCAATTATATATAATCTATAAAATAATATATCACTATATCAAAAAATATAAGATTATTAAAGTAATTTTAAAATATGAACTCATTTAGAATTTTTTTCAAAAAATATTAACTACTTAAGGACCACATCACGGTCACTGGGCATTAAAGCCCTGCACTGCATAACGGCATAGACCGTCAGGAAGTAAAGTACACAGTTATTGGCCCCAGTCTTACAGATGCTATAAAGATGCTCAAAGTGAGTGTTGCACATTGCCTTTTAAACACCACAACTGAGCAATCCTGCTCAGCCGCTGCATTTCTTACACTGTCTCCAGCTTCCTACATTAGTAAATAAAGGGGACCCAAGGTATCTTTAGACACATGGGGATCCCCTCTGTCAGTTGGGGTCACAGTTAGTGGCCACAGACTAATAGTAGTGCAATGAGCAGTGCTCAAAGGAAGCTCTGCTCATAGCCCTTTAAACTAATTTAAACGCAGCGGTAGTGCGATCACTGCACCACTGCCTGGAACTATGCCTGATAACTGTCCGTGTCAGAAAGAGCCTATGGAAGCAAAATACCCTGGGTAGATCTCGTTGCTTGCTCCCTGTAGCAGGATTGGCGTAGAGCCCTCTGTGCTATGTGAACCAGGAAATCTCTCTGCTGATATGTGTACTGAGGCTGGAATTTTGAGCTGGATTATGCATTGGATTTCGGTTGGATTATAGGTTGGATTAGGGGTTGAATTATGGGTAGAATTATAGGTTAGATTATGTGTAGGATTATAGAGTGGATTAGAGATTGGATTAAAGGTTGGTTTAGGGAACAGAATCGGACTTGTAATGGTATACATGTGGGGTATCATTGTACTCGAGAACAGTAGCAGAATTCAAATATGGGGTGTTTACAGTAGTGGGACAGGCGTGGTCTAAATTTCTGTAGTGGAAATCAATACACAAAATATAAACTCATTTTACCTAGGTTTGTTATAAAACGGTTAAATGAAAAGTATCCAAATGCTCTTAGTTACATAACCTGGAGGATGTACTTTTTACAAATATATACTTTTGTGTAGCAGTTTTGCATTTTGTGACTCCTATTAAATATGTAATCTCAGCATGCCAAATTTTGCAAAGCTTTAGCTTTGAAATTGTATTTCACTCCTTGCAGTGTTTGTTTGTTAACTTCTCCCTCCCCCCTTCCCCCACCCGGCCGCCACCCCAATGGTGTATTTAGGATTTGAGCTGCCCAAGGCAGGACGGTACTCGGGCACCACCCCTAATTTAAATTTTCACCACCCCTTCCTGTCATGGCCGCACTTTGACTGACAGATGCTCACTCACTGACAGATGCACACACTCACTGATAGATGCATACACTCATTTACAGACACACACTCTCATATAGACTGACAAACAATGACATACACACACACTCACTGATTTGACACACTGATAGACAGACACACACACACCATTACTCGGACACACACCAACAGACTCACACACACATTCACTCACAGACACACACATTCACTCACAGACACACACGCATTCACTTAGACACACACACTTACAGACACACTGTGGCGAAACTGACCTCGCCACATGTCCTTGGAGGGGGCTGCTTGTCCGCCTCTTGCCTTTAGACTATGGCCCCTGTTCTTTTTCCTTGCAGAAAGGCTGGTTTGTACCTTTCTGCGGACTGTTAAAGCCATGCTACCCCAGATAGCTATGCCATGGAGCCCAGACGTATACTGAAAGACTGTATAAAAGACTTTGGCTCCATGGCGATTGAACTGTATGTATGTGATCTGAACGCCATCCGGTAATAATGTGCGCTTAGACCTAAGCTATCTGGGGATAGATAGAATGTCTGTATTTTATGTAATAAATGTAACCTTGTGTATTTTATTGTATTTTACAGCCATGTGCTTAATGGAGTTTTGCCTCTGTCCTTGGAGATAATTTGATTAAGACTCTGTGGAACTGGTTTTGGGCAGAAAAGCCATGCTTCATTTGGTCACAAAGGACTTCGATCTATCTTTTGAACCAATGGACCAATTTGGATGATTTTGACATATGTTTGTATTTGGAGTATGCTGATTCGGATGTGAATTTTATGTGAATGTGATGCATACTTTCAAAGTTATGAATTATGTGTAAAAACTGTATTTCTCTGCCTGTGATAATGAGATTACCCATTGTGTTCAGTAATCATATCACAGGCAGAGGGGAGGAATTTGTGTGGGAGTGTCTGTGTGTATTGTACGGATTGATTGGTTGTTCTGTAAAACCCTGTGGGCTGTACTATGTTTGTGGATTGGAATAAAAGAAACCGTATGTGCCAGGACAGTCAGATTCTGCTTAACCCTCAAAACGAAGTGTCGTCTCGTTATTGGGGGAATTGGATTGTATGCTGACTGCCAGGAGTGTAACCCTTTCGTATGGTTTTCCTGTTCGGCTGCTTCCTGTGTTCGTGTGTTTCCGATTCTGGAGTTGGTGACTTCGTGCAGTTTGCAGTTCGGGAGATTGGTGATTGCAGTAGCTGCTTGTCTATCTGGAAGGGGATTATTGCCTAGACGTTTTTTAACCTCTGGTGAGCAAAATGGTCCGTTACAATTGGTGGCAAGCAGCGGGATCATTCCCACAGCCCAGAAGGACAGCTACAAGGTTTGAGGGCAACATTAGTACCCGTACAGCGAGCCTATCTACAAAATGAACTAACTTCAGCAGAGCAAGCATGGCGCCTGGCTACACTCAGGAGGAGTTTGACAGAGAGGTTAATGCGGTGCTGTCTGTATATGGACCCAACCCCACAGAGAGAGCCGTGCAGCTCGCCAGGAAACTAGTAGGAGAGTACCTGCAATTCCTAGCAGATTTGGCCAAAAAGGAGTTAGAGGGAGCTGAAGGTGCCGTCCTTCCTCCCCAGCGGCACTGTGTATCCCAGGGAGCTGAAGGTGCCGTCCTTCCTCCCCGGCGGCAGTGTGTATCCCAGGGAGCTGAAGGTGTCATCCTTCCTCCCCAGCGGCAGTGTGAGTTACACAGAGCTGAAGGTGCCGTCCTTCCTCCCCAGCGGCAGTGTGTATTACAGGGAGCTGAAGGTGTCGTCCTTCCTCCCCAGCGGCAGTGTGTATCCCAGGGAGCTGAAGGTGCCATCCTTCCTCCCCAGTGGCAGTGTGTATCCCAGGGAGCTGAAGGTGCCGTCCTTCCTCCCCAGCGGCAATGTGCGTTACAGGGAGCTGAAGGTGCCGTCCTTCCTCCCCAGTGGCAGTGTGTATCCCAGGGAGCAGAAGGTGCCGTCCTTCCTCCCCAGCGGCAGTGTGTATCCCAGGGAGCTGAAGGTGTCGTCCTTCCTCCCCAGCGGCAGTGTGTATCCCAGGGAGCTGAAGGTGCCGTCCTTCCTCCCCAGCGGCACTGTGAGTCCCAGGGAGCCAAAGGTGTCGTCCTTCCTCCCCAGCGGCAGTGTGTGGTACAGGGAGCTGAAGGTGTTGTCCTTCCTCCCCAGCGGCCGTGTGTGGTACAGGGAGCTGAAGTTGTCGTCCTTCCTCCCCAGCGGCCGTGTGTGTTACAGGGAGCTGAAGGTGCCGTCCTTCCTCCCCAGTGGCAGTGTGTGCTAAAGAGAGCTGAAGGTACCATCCTTCCTCTCCAGTGGCAGAGTGTCCTGCAGGGAGCAGAGACTGTCGGTCTCGCACCACGGCAGCAGGACGAAATATTGAAAGGGGAGACAGTCAGTCCACCCCTCCACCAGCGTAGAGAGAGTCAGGGAGAGGAGCTTGTCACCCCCTCGCCCCAGTGACAGAAAGTGGGTAAGGGAGAGGAACTTGTTACCCCCTCTCCCCAGCGGCAGCCTAGCCCACCAAAGGGAGATGATAAGCCCCACACCAGTGCAGATGGGACCGTGGTCTCTGCATATGCCTCCCAGGGGCAAGGGATGGTCGGGCCTGTCCGCCGACAGCAGGGAGGTTCATCCAAAGGGGAGTGTAATGATATTGATGTTACAAAGTTTTGGAGTCCAGTAGCCAGATCAGCAATGTTTTCTACCAGAGGTAGCCACTCGTTACCCAGGTGGTTGAGCCCCTGAGCCTTGAGTGGCCGTCTGGTCTTAAGCAGAGATGGGAGACTGTAACAGAGAGATGATAATTGTCGTGAGGCAAGCCGAGGTCAGTGGGAAGGAGAAGCAGCAAAGTCAAAACGGTCCAAATTCAGCAACAGGTAGGAGAAACAGGAACAAGCTTGATTAGAGAGTACAGGAACCACAATAATCTGGCAAAGGTACAGAGACAGGAAGTGGCTTTTATAGGCCAAGAACCAGACACATGACCAGACACAGCTGAAGAGACTTGTCACTGATACCAATGCTTGTAGAGTCAAGGTTACCAGATCTCAGGTACATTTGCAAAAGGCAGGCTGCTGTACTGGTAAGGAAGAGGTTTAGCCCCATGTAAACCAGGGTTCGAAACCCAGCAGAGTCAGTTCCTCACATTACTCCCACCTCTACAGACGCAGCCTCTGGATGCCCTATTTCCTGGTTTAACAGGGTACTGTGCATGGAAAGACTGAAGAAGATCAGCATAAGCATGAATATTGTCCCCTGGTTCCCACGATCTATACTCCTCACCATAGCCTTTCCAATGAACCAAATATTGAAGCTTGTTGTGGAATATCCTGGAGTCAAGAATTTTTTCCACCTCTTATTCATCTTCACCATCCACGAGGACTGGTGGTGGGGCAGGCAGGGCTCGACCAGGGAAAGTATTTTCATGAAAAGGTTTAAGCAGTGCAACGTGAAACACCGGATGTATTTTCATGGAATCTGGAAGTTGCAGACGGAAGATGACAGCATTGATCTGAGCGATGATCTCAAAAGGTCCCATGAACTTTTGACCCAATTTATGAGTAGGAATCCTAAGCTTACGATTCTTTGTTGACAGCCAAACCTTGTCATCAACATGATAAACTGGGGCCTCCTTTCTATGCCTATCAGCAGCTCTTTTGTAACATTCCTGAGCCTCCGAAAGAGTCTTCTTCAACAGTTCTTGGGAATCTCGTAAGGCGGTTAGCCAGTCAGTGACTGCAGGAATGGAAGTAGTAATTGGGAGACTCACTAGAAAGGTTGGATGGTAACCATAATTGGCAAAAAATGGGCTCAGAGAAGTGGAGCAGTGTTGGGCATTGTTATAGGCAAATTCCGCCGTGGGTAGAAAATCCAGCCAGTCATCCTGCAGGTAACTAATATAGCACCGCAAATATTGTTCTGGTTGGTTCGCTCAGTCTGTCCATTACTTTGTGGATGAAAAGCTGACGACAGATTTACATTAATACCTAATACCTAGAATAGAACAAAAATATTTCCAAAAATGAGATGTAAACTGCACTCCCCTGTCAGAAATTACTTCATCAGGCACTCCATGCAAGCGAAATATTTCCCGAATAACTAGGTCAGCAGTCTGTTTAGCTGAAGGGAGACCACGAGCTGGTATGAAATGACTCATCTTAGTTAACCGGTCCACAACAACAAGAATGGTAGTGTGTTCCTTAGAGGGAGGTAGTTCCACAATAAAATCCATGGATATAGATCCCCAGGGACGATGAGGAATAGGAAGAGGCTGAAGCATGCCAACAGGGGATGAGCGATGAGTCTTATGTCTGGCACATACATCACAAGAAGACACATACTTCTTAACATCCTCATAATATTTAGGCCACCAAAAGGATCGGGTAAGTAGTTCTTGTGTCTTTCGGATTCCTGGATGACCTGCTGGTTTTGAGTCATGGTAGAGACGTAAAACGTTCAGTCGCACTGATTCTGGAACAAACAGACGTTGTTGAAAAATCCAAAACCCATTAAGCATGGTCATATGAAGATCAAGAGGAGGATCACGAAAAACTGGATCTTCAGCGTAGCCCTTTTTAATGCGAGACATTAGATCAGAAGGAAAGGTAACTCCTAAAAATCTACTCTCAGGCAAGATGGTGGCTTTGGAAGAACTCATTCAGTTAGTGCGTGAGAACCTCCAGACGGCCCTGGAGCACCAGCGCACCTGGTATGATCGGGGATCCAGGCCTATATCAGATAGTGGAACAGAAGTGTGACACTACCTATGTTATCGGCCCATGCTCCGGGGAAGGTATCAGACGCATGTTACATGTTAACATGCTGAAGCCCTACCACAAGCGGACAGAGGTCATAGCCGCTATCTGTTCTCCGTCCTCAGAAGATTTTGACAATCTTTCCCTGCAGGATCTCCTAGAAAATAGAGTTCAGACAGGGTCCATTGATGAGGTCCAACTAGGGGACCGGTTAACCAGTGAGGAACGCAGGCAAGCACAACAGATTCTGTCTGTGAAGCGAAACAACTTTTCTAACTTACCTGAGTTTCCTAACTTTCCTAACCTTTCCTAACTTTCCTAACCACACATAGAGTAGAAACTCCCGAACAACAACCTCTGCGGCAAACTCCGTACAGAATCCCAGAATTCCAAAACGTGACGGACGCAACCAACAGACTTTGTGTAGACTACCGGGTATGATGGCAGAAAACACCCCATAGCCTACCTCAGCAGAAAGTTATTACCCAGGGAGTACTCCCCCGGACATCCCCAATCAAATCCATGAGGATCAGACTGTGTATGCTGGCTTGTGATTAAGGGGAGCTGTGTGGTGTAACGTACCATTCCTTTCATCTATTTTCCTTTTGATACATTTGGGAGTCATTTGCCGTAACCCACTGTATTCGACTCCCGAACGAGGACCACCCCATTAAAACCTTCACACCAGTGAACATAAGTGCAAAACTGCAAGGGAAGTAATTAATGAATACTTCCACCCCAGTGGCTGCCATTTTGTGTAACCGAATGTATGTGGTCAACAAAAATATGGCGGCCATTTTGTCTCCTGAACGCGGGAAGCGGTATTTGGTCGTAGTGCCTGGAACTCTTTTGAGCTGGGCACTTGCATGAAATCTGGCAAAAATTATTCCGCTGTCTGTCCTACTTCCCGACGTTCGGGAGATGGGAAATACCGACTGGAGATAGCATTCGCTCCCTGAAGGGAATACCTTGTACAGTGTCCGCACAGGAACCCCCAAACAGAGACTGGCCGGGACACCTACATCTGTGGAACTGTTTTGGACTAACGCCTTGGGGCCGGCCGGTCAGAACTTTACCCCAGTGGCGATCCTATTCTACCGAACAGATCTGAGCGCTATTTGGCCAGGTTGGGCGCTAAGACCAGGGCTATCCATGGATATAACTCTTGTGGAGTTCCTGTTCATATTGGGGGTAGTTTTGGGGTATTGTATAATATTTTGTATGTTTTTCTGTAATTGAGACTCAATTATGACTCAATTCTCTCTCAGACACAGAGGCTCCTGGGAGAAAAACCTTGTAATTTTGTTGTGGAGACCCCATGCTAGGGGTCAGTGCATAAATGCCATGTGTGGCCGAATAAAAAGCAGTTGACTCCCAGGACTATGTCTCGTCTAGTTACTGGGGGAATGCAAGTTTGATCATATAACGGTTCCAGTCTGGCTGAAAGGAGAAATTAGTGGAGGTAACCAGTCAGGTTACCCGGGGTCCACTACAAACATATTCTGAGTGAGGAAGAAAATAGAAAATAATAGGAGAAAGGTAAGTTTGGAGTGACAGTGCTGCTTTAACAGAAACAGGGAAATTGTGGTCGAATTCACACATGGCAAAAATGGCAAAAAGGCCTTGGTCACAATTGTGTTGCAAATCACAAAGCAGCTTTGGTCCTTAATTGTTAATTCATTTGAAAAGCTTATCCAAAATATTAAATTGGGTCCTAAAGGGTTGTGTAACAATGCTAAACTATACAAATGCTCATTTATATTGAAATCTTTTGATCATTGGGAAGGCTATAGTTTTTTAGGGGTCTGAAGCATAGCTTTAGTTTCTCCATGATGACAGGTATAGTTAAACATAAAAAAAGGAAAATAAGAAGTGACAGTCAATTAAACTTCCACATAGCACATACTGATATAGTTCTGCTTTTAGCCCTTTGTTATAGAAATACTTTTTAAATATAACTGTACATTTCATTTAATTTATCAGATGTTAAATTCATCTCAGTGCTTAATCAAATCACACTAAACTAATGTTTCATATAAAAAAGCTGGGACACCTAGTACATTGGGGAGATACATTTATTTCTGGGTTGTATTCAGTCTGGTATGGAAACTATATTATGCTTTTTATGCCATTAACAAATAGCGATGGGTTTGTTTAAAGGGACACTATAGTCACCTGAACAATGAAGCAGTTTTGGTGTATAGAACATGTCCCTGCAGCCTCACTGCTCAATCCTCTGCCATTTAGGAGTTAAATCCCTTTGTTTATTAACCCTAGTCACACCTCCCTGCATGTGACTTGCACAGCCTTCCATAAACACTTCCTGTAAAGAGAGCCCTATTTAGGCTTTCTTTATTGCAAGTTCTGTTTAATTAAGATTTTCTTATCCCCTGCTATGTTAATAGCGTGCTAGACCCTGCACGAGGCTCCTGTATTTGATTAAAGTTCAATTTAGAGATTGAGATACAATTATTTAAGGTAAATTACATCTGTTTGAAAGTGAAACCAGCTTTTTTTTCATGCAGGCTCTGTCAGTCATAGCCAGGGGAGGTGTGGCTAGGGCTGCATAAACAGAAACAAAGTGATTTAGCTCCTAAATGGCAGTGAATTGAGCAGTGAAATAGCAGGGGAATGATCTATACACTAAAACTGCTTTATTTAGCTAAAGTAATTTAGGTGACTATAGTCTTCCTTTAATCTTTTATAACGGAAACCTGACAAAGTAGGATTTCAGCCTGAAAAAATATTAACTCTACTTTAGTGTTAAGTTTCATTTTAAATTATTGATTTGATGACTACTTTATTTAACAGAGTCAACACAATATTTTTGGTAGATGATTGTGCATCCTTTGTGAAAGTCAGAACACTGAGTTTACTTGGCAAGTAGAAACCTTAATAGCAATGAACCACTGCCAAAATTATCCGGGTACACAAATCCATATTTGGTGGGAATGCCTGAGACTGGCCCCTATCAAAAGATTTATGGAAGTACAGCTGATAGGTCTCTTTTCATTAGAATATAGCCTTACGCCACAAGCATTTTTAATTTACCTTGACTTACCTGTTATAGGCAGATATGATAGATATCTATGTGTTAATATCTTTGCAACAGTGAAAATGTGTATAGCTAGACATTGGAGAAATACAACTACTCCATCATGTACTGAAATAAGCTCAAATACATTTCAAACTATTTTTTGATAAAGAAGCAAAGGCTTTAAAGGATCACTATAGGGTCATCTAGCCCCCCTTGGTCCCTCATGCCTCCATAAATATAATACAAATCTTACTGTATTCAAGCCTGAAGCTGTAAATCTGCATGCTGTTAGACTCAGAAAAACAAGCAGTCTGCTGACATGTGGTAGCCTGATCCAATCACAGTGCTTCCCCATAGGATTGGCTGAGTCTGACAAAGAGGCAGATCAGGAGCAGAGCCAGCATGATTCAAACAGCCCTGGCCAATCAGCATCTCCTCATAGAGATGAATTGAATCAATGAATCTCTATGAGGAACGTTCAGTGTCTGCATGCAGAGGGAGGAGACACTGAATCACAGGATGCTGTGCACAGTGCTGCCCTGTGCTCTGCTGACAGCAGATCTGTGTGGATTGAGGCATATTATGCCTCCATCAACTCCGAAGTCCCTCTGGTTCACTCTGAGTGACTGCAACTGGAGGTGTTCCTAGCTTTCAATGTAAACACTGTATTTTCTCAGAGTACATACCCCAGAATGCCGCAATCGCGGGGTTAACGATGCTCCGGTCTGCCTCTGTATTAGAGGCAGACCGGGAGCACCCGAACGGGCTGCCCCAGCTCATGTGCCCGCTCTGACAGCATGTCAGAGCGAGCACATGTGCTCAATGTACTTACCTTCCGCCTCCCTGCACTTCCGGGTTCTGTGTGAAGTGCAGGGAGACGGATCTTCACTGATCCTGCCCCCTGGTGAAAAAAAAAACATTTAAGTTAAATCCCACCCCCCTTTCCCCTGTTTTAATAAAATTAACCCCTTCCCTGCCAATTGATCACTGACTACAGTGATCAATTGGCAGGTTATACATTTTAATGTCATCTGATTTTTTTTTTTAACCCTTGAGGGTTAATTATTATTTTTTGTAACCCTCAGGGTTTAAATTTATTGTATTAATTAATTTAAATATTTAAAAAATTATATATTTAGCTAGCTGGGATGGGTGGAAGTTAGTGGGGAATTTGGGAATTTGGTGTTAGGCTAACTAGGGGTTAACGTAAATTTTTTCAAATAAGCTTTAAAAAGGTTAAAAAATTTTTTTTTAACTGTTTTAGTAACGTTTAAGTAACAAAAAAAATACCACCCCCCTTTACCCAGTCTAAATAAAAACTAACCCCTTCCCTGCCAGTTGATCACTGCCTACAGTGGTCAACATACAGATCGCAGCTGTGATCTAATTTTTTTTAACCCCTGAGGATTAACTTTTATTTATTTTTTTAACCCTCAGGGGTTCAATTTATTTAATTAATTCATTTAAATATTTTATAATTATATATTTTGCTAGCTGGGGTGGGTGGGAGTTATGGGAAAATGGGGAATTTACTGTTAGTGCTGCTTACTGCTAGTTAGGGGTTAACGGTAAAAGAAAAGTTTAGAAAAAAAATGTAAAAGTGTAAAAAAATGTGCCCCTTCAATGTCCACATATACCTGGCAAAGGTACATACGGGGGTATTGCTGTACTCAGCCGACATAGTTGAGCAACATATGAAGTATTATACAGTCGTAGTACACATAAGGTTTGAAAAATATACTGCTTTGTGTGTCAAAAAGGCAGAAACAAATGCGTATTACCACTACACTTGGTACAAGCTAGCGGAAAAATGATCCCACGCTAAGGTTCAAAAAAATGCCTTTTGAATTGCCCTGGGATGTCTTCTTTAAGAAATGGTATGCCTTTATAGTGTAGTTGTAATATGTAGCCTGCTCAAGTGCTCCAAAGTGGGACACGGACGCATCAAAACCCTCCATGAAAATTCACACTTAAAAAACTTAACTTGTTATGTCTCTTTTACAGCAGTGTAACTTCAAAAAATAGTGTCTAGATCATACATTGGGCATATTGTTTTACTCAGAAGGCTTAGCTGAGCATAATTTGGGGGGTTTGAACTTAGTGGCACATATGAAATGTACAAAATGCCCAGCAAAAAGGTAATCCATATGTAAAAAATGCCCAAAATTATATTTTACCACATACTTTGGCATATATTGGTGAAAAAATGGGGGCATGTTAAAGCACAATATGCACCATATGAGACAGACAGCCAGACGTGGTCGCTCCTGGAGTTCCCAACAGGGGACTTGAACCGGGGAACTTATCAGTCCTAGTCCTGCTTTCTGCCTCTGAGCCACAGCATCTTTACACAGAGACTACTGATTCCGGTCCTGTTCATCCTGGCATGGCTACTACACCGGGGGCTGCACCTTGACTTGGCTGTGTCTCACCTGACTCTGATCGGTCATCAGCAGGGTATTTAAACCCAGCCTCGCCCTGTGCTCAGTGTCAAGTCTTTGATCTTGTGATCCTGTTTCGTACCAGTGTTCCTGCTTCATCTGCTTCGTGTTATTGACCCCGGCTTCTGACTCGTTTATTCTGACCTCTGGCATCCCTTGACTTCGGCTACTCCTCGTTGTTCCTGACCTCTGGCATCCTTTGACCTCGGCTATCCCTCGACTATCCTGCTGGTTCAGTCCTTGCCTGTCCTGCGTATTTGGTACTGCATCCTGCACAGCCCCCGTGCACAGACCCACAGGCCAGGTGAATTCTTACCTGACCACCTCGGCCTGTGGCTATCTGCAAGGGTGAGCAACATATCTGCGCTACAGACTCCCAACTCAGGTAAGACCCTGACACCTACCTGGAGTACCCTCCTGGGCTCCCTCCTTGCGGCCGGTATCGTTCGTGACCGGTTTCGCGCCGGCCCGCTTCCGCCCCGCTTCCGCCCGCGGCCGGCCTAATAAATTTAGTCCCCGGCTTTGCGGCCTACCTCGCAGCCGCCATTTTGGATCGCGAATCTCGCGAGATTTTCACGGCCATCTTAGTCTTGCCTCGTGCATCTCATTAGGGACTCAGTGTGCCTGTGTTAACCTGCTGTTGCCCCTGCACTGCTGTTTTTCACTCCCTTTTGTGTCTGACACCCCTGGGACTGGAGGATTACCTGCACAAGCACCAACTATCTGTTATCTATTTGCTCAGTCTCTGTCTCATCATCTTCTATCAAGATATCCTGTGGCTGGGTCAGTCAGGTCAGTGCTGCTGCCTGTTTATTATTACTGTGACCTGCACTTAAGGGTCCCAACCCTGTGCAACCGGGGTGAGCCCCCATTAATACGCTGCTTATTGGGAGACTAGCTGTTGCAGTTCTCTCTAACTGGGTGAGCCCCAGTTTATAAGGTCACTATCATACCCTGCTGGGGTTATTCTGGGCTTGTTCCCACCATCATATCAAATCTGACCCTACGCCTATTATCAAGACCTGGGTGCCCGTTTATTGTTGTGCCCTTCAGTGACGTACTTGCCTACCCTTAACATGGAAGATTCCCAGAACCTCCCTGTGGACTTCCAGGCCATGGTTAACGCAGCTGTCGCTGCCTCTGTGGAGAAGGCACTCTCCAAGACCCGAGCTGCGGCTCCTGACGTACCAAAACGCAGACGTCCCCGCCACGAATCGGAATCTGAATTGTCCGACCATCAGTCAAGGGATGACTCCCGCCCTAAAAAGCGCCATGACAAAGGCGAAGATTACACATCCAAACCGCCTAAGGGTAAGGCACCTGCCAAACGCAAGTCCGCAAAATTACACACCCCGGCCCCGCGTCAGGAATACTCTTCGGACGAAGAGCAGGACCCTGCCCAGTCCATGCCAGTTCTGGATGAGTGGCAAGCTGATGCTTCTGACTCGGACTACGACGCATGGGGCTCGGATGAGAAGTCTGTCTCCGCTTTCATGCGAGATACCCTCCTGGGTGCTGCCCAGACTGGAGGTATCGAGGACACTGCGGACGCAGAACCTCCTGCCGGATAAAGTCGCTCAGACCCCGGAATTCGATAAGGTCATGTCGACCTTCATGATGCGGAGTGGTAGAGACCCCCGCCGTGGGGTAGAGAAATGCCTATGGGGCACCCAAGATAACCTGCTGGATTCCGTAGGCCCCCTGACACGCATTATGTATCTGGCGGATGATGCCTACGCCAAAGCCGACTCCTTCTCCTCCGAGGACATCAGGGAATGGGCACATGATGTTCGTGAATGGGCACAACGGTGTTTTTGTTTCAGCGGAAACACTAATGTTACGCTCTCTTCGGAGAGACGAAAAGCAGCGTTGTACCGTATTAACGGCAAATTGGCAGACCTTGGCACAAAGGAGATTGGGCCCCAGGCACAAGGGAAACTATTTGGCGAACCGTTCCTCAAGGAACTCAATAAACACGTAAACATGTTCACCTCCCTTAATAAGGCGCAGTCATCAATGCGCAGAGTTTTCCGAAGCAACCCTACCAGAGGGGTTTTTGGAAGGGCTGGCCGGCAACGGGGCCGTGCCGCCAGCCGATTTTGGCTTTAAGGCCCCCGCACCCAACCAACACCATTTTACCCGACAAGGGACTACCGGCAACAACCCTTTTCAAGAGGCTCGGATAGAGGTCGCGGATCCCGCGGACGTGGACGTTCCCGCCTTGCTGCAGGTAAGGACCCATATTCCTCCACTGTTACCATGTACCCGCACTGCGGGCCGTATTTCCCTTTCTTTCCAGAATTGGGCCACCCTATGCTCAGACACATGGATCCTACAAACTGTACAGGGTTATATCATAGACCTAGTGGGGACCCCCTCTCAGGTTCAGCCCCCTCGCCCCATCCACATGTCATCCTCCGACCGCAACCTCGTCAACGCGTAGCTACGCGAGCTCCGAGGCAAAGGGGCTATCCAGCCGGCCCACGACGGGGGTGATTTCTTCAGCAACATCAACCTACGCGCCCTCAATGCATATGTGGTCTATCGCCACTTCAAGATGGAAGGCATCCACCTCCTACGAGACCTCCTTCGAAGTCACGACTGGTTCACCAGGCTCGATCTAAAAGACGCCTATCTGTCAGTCCCGGTACACCCGGACTGTCGAGCACTCCTACGTTTCCTCTGGCACGGACGCCCTTGGCAATTCACTTGCCTCCCTTTCGGGCTCAGCTCAGCCCCATGGTGCTTCACCAAACTCCTAAAGCCAGTGGTGGCCCACCTAAGATCCAGGGGCGTTCGATGCATCATCTACTTAGACGATCTTCTCCTCTTCTGCTCCGACGAACACAGGCTACGCCAACACACTCGCCTGTCAGTGTCCCTCCTGGAATCGTTGGGTTTCGTGGTAAACCAACAGAAGTCGGAGCCTGCCCAAACTATACAATTTCCATATTTCCGGGTCCCCTCCACTACAGGGCCATGCAACGTCTCAAGGCCAAGTACCTACGCCACAGGCCTACTTACGACCAATCCGTCCCGATGATGACGGAGGTTCGCGAGGAACTATCATGGTGGCTGAATAGCATGCAAGCCTGGAACAGCAAAGCCATATTCGGAGACACCCCAGACTTCGTATTGGAATCAGACGCCAGCCTGTGGGGATGGGGTGCCACCAACGGAACCGTCTCCACGGGAGGAACATGGACGGCGCAGGAGCTCTCCATGCACATCAACTGCCTCGAGCTCTTGGCAGGATCATTCGCGATCCGCAGCTTGGCCCGGGAAAGATCCAACTGCTGCATCCTCCTACGCATGGACAATGTATCCGCAGTCCAGTACAGCAACCGTGTGGGAGGCGCTCGCTCACGCCTGCTGTCGGATATCATGAGGGACATCTTCGACTATTGCCTCCCTCGCAACATCACGCTACAGGCGGAATACTTACCGGGAGAGATCAATCTCACAGCCGACTGGTTCTCTCGCCACTGGAGAGACATCAGCGACTGGAAGCTAAACACGAGAATCTTCAGGGCCCTGGCAGCCCGGAGGGGTCCCTTTCACCTGGATCTGTTCGCTTCTCGCAACAATCACCAGACCCCGGAGTTCTTCAGCTGGCTCCCGGACCCGGAGAGCAAGGCGACAGACGCCTTTCTCCAACAATGGCTGACGACAGGAGCCTACGCCTTTCCCCCATTCTCCATGATTGCGAGAACACTACACCAGATGCGGACGCAACAGATCAAACTGGTTGTCATAACACCCTTGTGGCAGAGCCAACCATGGTTCCCGGACCTCCTGGCCTCCTCCTACAGGGGCCCTCTCCTCCTACCATCCTTCCCGGACCTACTCACGGATCCCAAAGGGTATCTCCACCCTCTCCTCCTTGAAGACCGGCTACCCCTGGTGGCTTGGTCTCTTTCCGGGGTTCCTGGCGAGTCAGTGGACTATCGCAGGCTGCTAGGGACCTCTTATGGGACTCATGGGCCCCGGGAACTAGACGCTGTTACCTTTCAGCTTGGGCCTCCTGTTCTACTTGGTGCATGGAACGGGACTCCGATCCATTTACAGCACCTATTCCCATGATTCTTAATTTTCTATCCTCCTTGTTCTTAGCTGCCCGCTCCTACCGTTCGGTCAACGTTGTTCGCTCCGCGATTTCGGCAGCTCACACCCCCGTCGGGGATCTCCCGGTCGGCAAAGACCCTCTGGTCTGCCGCCTACTCCGCGGTATGCGGCTCCGCCGCCCCCTGGCCCCCAAATACCCTCACCTATGGGATGTGGGTCTAGTTCTCAGTTTTTTCAGGGTTTGGCTTCCGAATGACCGCCTCTCCCTACGCCAACTATCCGCTGAGTTCGCTTTTCTCCTTTGCCTAGTGTCTTTCCGACGGGTTTCTGACGTTCGGGCCTTCGATGTTGACGCCTTCGAGGTGGCCCCTGAAGGGGTCACTTTCCGCATTTCTCGTCACACTAAGTCGGGATCGAGTTCGTTTTTTTACCCCTTTTTTCCCGACGACCCACAGCTCTGTGTCGTGTCCACCCTCCGCAGGTATGTTTCGGTCACCTCCTCACTCCGCCCCTCTACGTCGGGACAACTCCTAGTCTCCTACGTACGCCCTCACGCACAAGTCTCGGTCACCACTCTGGCCCGATGGATCCGCTGGATCCTTTCTCTCGCAGGTATAGACCCCGCTTTCGGCGCCCACTCCATCCGCGGAGTGGCGGCGTCATCAGCCTTCCTGGCAGGGGCGTCCCTTTCGGATATTCTCCGAACAGCGGACTGGTCTCGGGAATCCACCTTCCGTACATTTTATTTTCGCACTCCCACTTCTGCTGGGATGTCTCTTCTTCAGCGTTAAAATTGCAAAATAGGAAGCCTCCTGTCATGTTATAAAATTGAAGATTATGCTAGCTTTAGTGTACTAATAATCTTAATTTTAATAAGGACAGGAGGCGAGTATTTTCCCTCCCTTCTGTTCCCTACCCTGACTCGTCGGGGGAGTGGATCTTAAGGTGACGGATATTGGGATTTATTTAGTGGTTACTCTACCAGCTGGACACATCTATTCCCGTACTGCCACCTAGACAGACACTTTAGTCGTACAACATACTTACATCTAACACCTTTTTACTCTATAACCAGTTTACAATCAGTCTGTATTGAGTTGATTTACCCCATTCTGTTAAAGCACACAGGCGTGAACAGTTACGGTTTAGTACCTAACTGATTTTATACTCTCCTTTCAGTGTAAGCCTCTTCAGGACCTCCACTGGTCGCTGGTTTATTAACCTCACGACTCCGTAAGATGGGATGACGACTTTGTTTGGTCTTACCTCCTATCTCGTTACCAGGAGTCTCCTCAAGTTCCGCTCGCCAGAGGCCGCAGTTACAGTTTCGTTGAGTTTCTGGACGTTCGAGCATCTATCTGGACTTGGATGTCGCTTCAAAAAAGAGGAAGTTATGCAGGCAGCATGACCCTTATATACTATGCTACTCAGTGATTTACTTGTTACTTTACGTTTTTTCTTTACTGCTGTGGAGTTTAGTAAAGAGAGTAAATGCAAAATACTCGCCTCCTGTCCTTATTAAAATTAACATTATTAGTACACTAAAGCTAGCATAATCTTCAATTGATGCCCTTCTTGCCCGGTCCGTGAGTTTTGGTGGGCGGCTGTCTCTTGGCAGGTTTGCTGTTGTGCCATGTTCGTTCCATTTGGTTATGATAGATTTCATGCTGCTCCTGGGGATCATCAAAGATTTGGATATTTTTATATAACCTAACCCTGACTTGTACTTCTCAACAACATTGTCCCTTACTTGTTTGGAGAGTTCCTTGGTCTTCATGGCAGTGTTTGTTAGTGGTGCCTCTTGCTTAGGTGTTGCAGCCTCTGGCCTTTCAAAAAAGGTGTGTATATGTAATGACAGATCATGTGACACTTAGATTGTACGCAGGTGTACATCATTTCACTAATTATGTGACTTCTGAAGGTAATAGGTTGCACCAGAGCTTTTTATGGGCTTCATAACAAAGTGGGTGAATACATACGCACATGCCAATTTTCTGTTTTCTATTTCTAAAAAATAGTTTTATGTATATATTTTTCTCATTTCACTTCACCAACTTAGACTATTATGTTCTGATCCATCACATAAAATTCAGATTAATAAAACATTGAACTTAAGGCTGTAATGTAAAAAAAAAGTCAAGGGAGGTGAATACTTTTGAAAGGCACAGTAGGGTCCTTCTGTGTATGTATGAAGTCAGTATGTGTATGGGTCAGTCTGTGTGTGTATGGGTCAGTCTGTGTGTGTCTATGGGTCAGTCTGTGTGTGTGTGTGTGTGTGTATGGGTCAGTTTGTGTGTAGGTGTCAGGATCCACACATTCTAATTCTAATTGATTCAGCACGCAGAATAGTATCACACCTAGGACTAAGGATAACGTCTAACCGGACCTTAGAATGGCCGGACTTAACTTACCAGAGATACCAAAATACTTGCAGAGGTCAGGGATACAGAATGAGACACAACAATGAGGAAAGCCAGAAGTCAAGGATACCAGAAATCAGGGAAGTTGAAACAAAGCCAAAGTCAAATACCAGAAAAAGCATGATCAGGACCATGCTAGTGGAAACCATGACAGGGCACTGACAAAAAGGTAATTTGGGGTTTAAATAACCCTCTTTAGGCTGTAATTGTCTGTCTCTGACCCCAAAATGTGCGTGTGCGCCTATGAGGTGACGTCGCATGCACGTTGGCACCATCTTTGACGTGGGCGAAGGGAAGTTTATTATAAAAACCTGAACCACAGCGGCCGACGTTCCTAAGAACGTTGCACCCACTGGGGACCGGAACAGAGGGAGACTGGACAGCTGCCCACCGCGACCAAGGTAAGTTTGAAACATCTCTGTCGGCGTGGCTGCCTAGTTTATGTGCAGCCACGCTGACAGAAGAGCTGGGAGCTATGACAGTAGGGGAGTCAATCTGTGTGTGGGGGGGGTCAGTCTGTGTAGGGGGCATCTGTGTGTGTATTGATCAGTCTGTGTATGTATGGGTCAGTCTGTGTGTGTATGGGTCAGTCTGTGTGTGTATGGGTCAGTCTGTGTGTGTGTGTGTGTGTGTGTGTGTGTGTGTGGGGGGGGGGGGGGGTCAGTCTATGTTTGTGGGGGGGGGGTCAGTCTGTGGGTTTGTATGGGTCAGTCTGTTTAAGTGCCTGAGCTCCAAGAGACATACCTCTAATAGTGTGGCCTCCCCTGTACCCGATGGATAGGCAACCTTCTCAACCACCACAAAGCTGATTGTACCACCCCCTCCCTAGGTAAGATCAGGGAAGGAGGAATATTCTTTTTTTTTTTTTTTAATTCTTATTAAAGAACACAGAACACCCTCACAGAGTACACCTTTGCATACACGCATAGTGCACCCCTCACACACTTCATCCCACACAATTTCTCTTCACCCACATACACACTTCATCCCTACGTACATTCACCCACATACACACATACATACAGGGCCGGACTGGGAATGAAAAGCAGCCTTGGAAAAAATTATATACTAGCCCCATAATGCATCGCGCCAGCATAGTGTGCAGATAGGAAAGCTGGGAAAAAAACTTTAAAACTGAAAACATCACTCAAACGTGATAGGGCTTCAAAATAAACAAAAGAGTGGATTTGTTGTAAGCAGACATGCATTTGCATATAATCAATGTTTCAGTACAACTACCTTGAAATATTAAGGAAAGTTTTGTAACTGGACTGAAATTGTGAATGTATGCTATTGCACAGCCGTAAAAAAATTAGGGTCACTTGCTCATTTTGAAGTAACGATAGTGTGCTCTTCACTTTGGCTGACAACTGGATGATCTCAGTCAATGCCAATTCAATTTCCATAGGAAAGCATTGGGAGGTGATTGCGCATGTGTGGCAAAACGCAGTGCTTCACCGCACCAATCAGCATCTCCTCATAGAGAGGCATTGCATCAATGCATCTCTATGGGGAGCGTTCAGGGCCTCCATGCAGAGATGGAGATGTTCAACATAGGTGCTGCACACGGTGCAGCACTGGACTAGAAAGCAGCTCTAGTGGCCGTCTGAGTGACTGTTACTAGAGATGTTCCTTTCTCTGAAATGATAGCGTTTATAGTGCATAGCCTACAGGGACAGGCTATAGACACCAGAACCACTACATTAAACTGTAGTTGTTCTGGTGACTATAGTGTCCCTTTAATACAAAGTCTCATTAGCTCCCCATTTGTCCAATTAGCTCCCTCCCAGCCTTGTATGTGTTTTATTAGCCCTCCCATGTGTCTCAGTAGCCCCCCTCATGTGTCCCATTAGCCCCCCAGCCCTCCATGTGTCCTATTAGCCCTCACTCCCAGCCCTCCATGTGTCCCTATACCCCCCTCCCAGCCCTCCATGCATCCCATTATTCCCCTCCCAGCCATGTATGTCTTATTAGCTCTCCCATGTGTCTCAGAGCATCTCCGCATGTGTCCCACGAGCCCCCCAATGTGTCCAATTAGCCCTCAATATTAGCCCTCTCTCCCAGCCCTCCATGTGTCCCACTATCCCCCCTCCCAGCCCTTCATGTATCCCCATAACTACTTTCCAGCCCTTCATGTGTCCCTATATCCCCTCCAGCCCTTCCTGTACCCCTATAAACCCCAGCCCTCCATGTGTCCCATTATTGGCCTCCCAGCCCTCATGTGTCCCATTATAGCCTACATGTGTCCCTATAGCCTCACAGCACCCCATGTGTCCCTATAGCCCCCCCAGCCCCCATGTGTCCCATTATAGCCCCTTCCCCAGCCCCATGTGTCCCTATAGCCCCTTCCCCAGTCCCCATATGTCCCATTGTAGCCCTATGTGTCCCAATAGCACCACCAGCCCCCATGTATACCATTATAGCTATATGTGTCCCTATAGCCCCACAGCCCCCATGTGTCCCTATAGCCCCCCAGGCCCCATGTGTTCCATTATAACCCCCTCTCCAGCCTCCATGTGTGCCTATTGCCCCCCCCAGCCCCCATGTGTCCCATTATAGCCCCCTCCCCAGTGCCCATGTGTCCTATTAAAGCCCCCTCAGCCCCAATGTGTCTTAGGACCACCCCACGGGCATGTGTCTTCAGGGGCCCAAAACAATTTTTGCACCAGGGCCCTCTCTAAGTCTGTTCTGCCACTGTGCAGCAGCTTCCCTGGCACACAAGCTCCACCCCTGCATGGAAGATTGCTTCCCCGTACGCAAGCTCCGCCCACACATGGAGCCGTCCCCACTCTCTAGCAGAGGACCTTGCTGCAGAAAAAGGTCTGAAAATGGCCTCCCAATTCTACCACAGCCACAGCCTCCAGTGCCAGATAGACTTCCAATACTTAGCATGACAGAGTGATCTTGTATGTGTATGTAACAGAAGTGACTCACAAGTGAGCTCAGTGTGAACAGTAAGTAGCGCTTCAAAATCAACGTGTGAATAGCTGCTCTTAAACACCCGTGAGGGGATACCTTTCTTCCCTCACCATAAATACATAGAGAAAAATGATTAACAGGATAAACCCTATAAGCAGTGCATGGAGCGCTGAATAATAGACAGGCAGATATTAGCTTATGTGTCTGCTACTGAGTGAACTTGTGTGTGTGTCAGTAAACTTGCCTCTAGTGAGCTTGCCTGTTGTGTGCATGTGCTTTAGTGAGCCTGTCTGTAGTGAGCATGTGTTTCAGTGAGCTTGTCTGTAGAGAGCATGTATTTCAGTGAGCTTGTCTGTAGTGAGCAAGTGTTAGTGAGCTTGTGTGTCAGTGAGATTGTCTCTAGTGAGCATGTGTGTGTCAGTAAGCTTGTCTGTAGTGAGCTTGTATGTGTGTCAGTGAGCTTGTGTGTGTGTCAGTGAGCTTGTCTCTAGTGAGCCTGTGTGTCAGTGAGCTTGTCTATAGTGAGCATGTGTGTGTCAGTGAGCTTGTCTGTAGTAAGCGTGTGTGTGTCAGTGAGCTTGTTCACTCCCCGCGGTGGACAGCTTTAATGTTTACTGCATGGTTTAGCAAAGGGCTGACAACATTTCTAGTCCGGGCACATGTGATTTGTTGAGCCGTGTGTATATATCTATAGATCTATATAGTAGATATTGTAGCCGTATTAGTCCAGTGATGTAGATGTAAAAAATAGATATCATTCATATCTTGTAATACCTTTTTTATGGACTAACAGAATTTTTTAATGACAAGCTTTTGGGAGAACCTCCCTTAAGCTTGTCATTAAAAAATGATGATAGTCCAATAAAAAAGGTATTACAAAAAAATAAAATAAATATATATATATATATATATATATATATATATATATATATATATATGAATCGTGGAGATGCCACTGAGTGAGGGGCGGGGCAGAAGACATGGGAAGTGAGGTCACCTGCACATATCCCCATGCCTCCCTGACAGCCCCCCTCCCATGCACATATCCGCTCTCCCCCTCCCCAGTGCACAGATCCCTTCTCCTCCTGCCTCCCTTACAGCCCCCTCCCTGCACATCCCCCATCCCCCGCACAGATCCTTTCTCCCTCTCCTGCACATATCCCTTCTCCCCCTCCCTCCCCTGCATAGATCCCCCTCACTCCCTTGTAAAGATCCACTCTCCCCCTGCCTCCCCTGCACCCAGACAGTCCCCCTCACTCCCTTGCACAGATACCCTATTTCCCCTGCACAGGTACCCTCTCCCCTCCCCTGTACCGATCCCCTCCTTCCCCTGCACAGATCTCCTCTCTCTCCTACACATCCCCTCTTCTCTGCCTTCCCTGCACCTTGACAGTCCCCCTCACTCCCTTGTAAAGATCCCCTCACTCCCTTGTAATATCCCTTCTCCCCCTTCCTCCCCTGCACAGGTCCCCTCTCCCACCTTCCTTCCCTGCACAGATGCCCTCCCTACACAGATTCCCTCTCCCTTCCCTGCACAGATCCCCACTCTCCCCTGCACATATCCTCTTTCCCCCTCCATCCCCTGCACAGATCTCCTCTCCCTCTGCCTCCCCTGCACCCTGACAGTCCCCCTCACTCCCCTGCACCGTCCCCCTCCCTCTCTGCACCCTCCACACATGTATATATTTATATATATATATATATATATATATATATATATATACATACATACACACACATGTTTTATAACTGCCCCTCTACTTTTGTCCATGGCCCCCATTCCCCCCACTAAATAGAGGTCACTTCCTGTGTTCTCCTGTCCTGCAGAGTGAAGAGACAGAGCAGCCCGACAGTAATGCTTTTCCCTGCACAGACCCCTTCTCACTGCATTTCACAGCCCCCCTCTCTCCCTGCACAGATCCCCTCTTCCCTTCCCTCCCTGACAGTCACCCTCTCTCCCTGCACAGCCCCCTCCTGCACAGATCCCCTCTTCCCATATACCCTCTCCACCGCCCCCCCATTCTCTCTCCACCTTCCTCCCCTGCACAGATCCCCTCTCGGCACAGCCCCCTCCCCTGCACAGATCCCCTCTCCCCCTGCACCCATCACTCCCCTGCACAGATCCCCTATTTCCCCTGCACAGATCCCCTCTTCACCTCCCTCCCCTGCACAGATTCCCTCCGCACCCTGACAGTCCCCTATACTCCCTTGTAAAAATCCCCTCACTCCCTTGTAACATCCCTTCTCCCCCTCCCTTCCCTGCTCAGATCCCCTCTCCTCCTGACAGTCTCCATCCTTCCCTGCCCAGCCCCCCTATCTCCCCTGCACAGATCCTCTCTCCCTTCTTCCTCCCCAGCACAGATCCCCTCTCCCTGCTACCTCCCCTGCACAGATGCCCTCTCCCCTTTCCCTCCCTTGCACAGATCCCCTCTCCCTTCTCCTTCCCCTGCACAGATCCCCTCTCCCTTCTCCTTCCCCTGCACAGATCCCCTCTCCACCTCTCCACCTCCCCTGATCCCCTCTCCCACCCCTGCACAGATCCCCTCACCCCTTTCCTTCCCCTGCACAGATACCCTCTCCCTTCTCCTTCCCCTGCACAGATCCCCTCTCCACCTCCCCTGATCCCCTCTCCCACCCCTGCACAGATCCCCTCTCCCACCCCTGCACAGATCCCCTCACCCCTTTCCCTCCCGTGCACAGATCCCCTCTCCCTTCTCCTTCCCCTGCACAGATCCCGTCTCCACCTCCTCTGATCCCCTCTCCCTTCTCTGCACAGATCCCCTTCCTTGTACAGATCCCCTCTCCCCCTCCCTCTCCTGCACAGATCCCAAGTCTCCCCTGCACAGACCTTCTTTCCCCCCTACATCCCCTGCACAGATCTCTCTGTCGCGTGCAAACACACTCTTAAAGGGGCAGTGGGAGGCCCAGGAAGTTTCAGGCTCCCATTAATCCACGTCATTCCGGCACCACCCCATGCACAAATGTTTTGGGGGGCTCAGGCATGATGTGGACCAATTACAAGTAACTGCAAAGGTATTTAAACCTTCCTAGCCCTGTGCACTATGCCCTATCGTTGTTTCTGCCATAGTACCCTTTAGTGTGTTCCTATTGTATTATACAAGAATCATTCTCATGATAATAAATAGGTTTTCTAACATAGCTCATTTTGTATCTTTCGTTAAACTACCCTCTTTCAAAGAATTGGCCAACATATTCACCAAAGAGGTGATTTGACTATATGGCATACCTGAATCTATTGATTCTCATAGGGCCAGCCAGTTTATTTCCCAGTTCTAGAGAGTCCTTTGCTCGGATATGGGTATTGCATTATCCTTTTCCTCTGCCTACTACCCACAGACTAACAGAACTGCAGAATATGCTAATAAGTCCCTTGACATGTGTCTTTGCTGTTTTGTGTTTCATCACCAAGAAGATTAGGCTAACCTGCTTCCTTTGGAGTTTGTTTTTGGTAGCACTACTCTTTTTTTTTTTTAACGTAATCTATGGCCGGAATCCTGTTCTCCTGTCTGCCTTTTCCATGCAGTGAATGCCGGTCCTGGATGAACTTTTAGCTGGTGTGCATTGGAATTGGGAGCAGGTTCAGCGTCTCTTGGTGGCAGTGGCGTACACACGACCCATGGGGCCCCGATGCGAAAATTGATCCATGGCCCCCCGCCGATCGCTTACTCTGCGCGGGCACCTGGTCGCAGGGGTCGCAAGGCTGCGACCCCTACGACCGCGGTATGTACGCCAGTGCATGCAGATGCGCACACACACTTAAAGGACCACTACAGACACCCAGATCACATCAGCTCAATGAAGTGGTCTGGGTGCCAGGTCCCTCTAGTTTTAACCCTGCCACTGAAAACATAGCAGTTTCAGAGAAACTGCTATGTTTCACTGAGGATTAATCCAGCCTCTAGTGGCTGTCTCACTGACAGCCGCTAGAGGCGCTTCCGCAATTCTCACTGTGAAAATCACAGTGAGAAGACGTTGGACGTCCATAGGAAAGCATTGAGTAATGCTTTCCTATGGGCAGTTTGAATGCGCGCGCGGCTCTTGCCACACATGCGCATTCGGAGCTGAGTGGCGGATCGGGGCTGAGGGATCCCCAGCGCCAAAGGAGTCCGGCGCTGGAGAAAGGTAAGTGCTAAAGGGGTTTTAAACACACACACTCTCACAAACAGACGCATACACACTAGCTAACTGACACACACATTTACTGACAGACACACACTCAGCGACATACATACATACTCACTGACAGACAGACATCAAACAGACTCACTAACAGACACACACACAAACACACTCAGTAACAGACACACACACATTCACTGACACACACACACTCACTGACACAAACTAACACACACACTGACACTCACTAGCAGACACACACTCAATAACAGACACAAACTAACACACTCACTGACACTCACTAGCAGACACACACTCAATAACAGACACACAAACTAACACACTCACTGACACTCACTAGCAGACACACACTAACACACACACTAACCCTAACACACATACAAAATACTAAAAAGCACAACCTAAAAAATACAAAAGGGAGACCAATAGTGCAGACTGGAAATAAAAAATACGTAATATAAAAAGCTAAAAATACACTCACAAACAAACGTAAAAAATAGGCAGGGTATACTCAGTCCTCTTCAGATGCTTCTTCCCTTTTCAGTGTGGGAACAGTTGCTTAAAATGAAGCACAAAGACGGACCATAGTGTAAAAATGTATAATATTAAAGATAAAGCTTTATTGGACAGACTTACAAAATGATAGTAGTAAAAAGGCACTTCAAATCAACATCGATGTCTTCCACCAAAGGAACGATTTCATCATCCAACAATTCCAAAAGACACCAGAGATGAAGAGATCCACAATTAATAATAAAATAACTAAAATAAAGCTTGCCACCCTGGAGGCTAACGGACATGCTGGGCTGCCGGTCGGGCTGCTGGGCTGGCGGGTGGGCGGCTGGCGAGGGAGCACTTTCTCTGAGCTGTCTGCTCAACTCCCTCGCGCGCCGCAGAGTGAAGCTGGGAGCCGGAATATGACGTCATATTCCGGCTCCCAGCCTCACTCAGCGGGTGGCGCGCGAGGGAGCTGAGCAGACAGCTCAGAGGAAGTGCTCCCTTGCCAGCCGCCCACCCGCCAGCGCACAGCAGCCTCCACGCCCAGCAGATAGCCCACCAGTGCCGCCCGCCCAGCAGCCACTGGACCACCAGGGTAAGGAGGCTGGGGGGGAGGTTAAAAAATAAATAAATAAATATATATATATATATATATATATATATATATGTTAATGTTGGTGTGTGTGTCTGTTAATGTGTGTGTGTCTGTTAATGTGTGTGTGTGTGTGTGTGTGTGTGCCTGACTGTGTGTCTGTTAATGTGTGTGTGTGTGTGTGTCTGTTAATGTGTGTGTGTGTCTGACTGTGTTAGACACAAACACAGTCAGACACACACACACATTAACAGACACAGTTAATGTGTGTGTGTGTGTGTGTGTGTGTGTCTGACTGTGTGTGTGTGTCTGTTAATGTGTGTGTGTGTTTGCCTGTTAGTGAGTGTGTGTGAGTGTGTGTGTGTCTGCTAGTGAGTGTGTGTGTGCCTGTTAGTGTGTGTGTGTGTGTGTCTGACTGTGTGTGTCTGTTAATGTGTGTGCCTGTTAGTGTGTGTGTGTGTCTGACTGTGTGTGTTTGCTTGTTAGTGTGAGTGTGTGTGTGTGTGTGTGTTAGTGAGTGTGTGTGTGTGCTAGTGAGTGTGTGTGTGTCTGTTAGTGTGTCTGACTGTGTGTGTGTTTGCCTGTTAGTGTGAGTGTGTCTGTTAGTGAGTGTGTGTGTCTGCTAGTGAGTGTGTATGTCTGTTAGTGTGTGTGTGTGTTTCTGTTAGCTAGTGTATGCATATCTGCCAGTGAATGTGTGTGTGTGTGTGTGTATTTAAAAGGGGGCGCCTGGGGAAGGGGGCGCCTGAGTTTTGTCCTGCCTAGGGCAGCACAAAACCAGGATACACCACTGCATATAAGTATGACATGGTGTTTCATAACCTATGACAATGAGAACATGGAGGGATATGAGCTCAGAGGAGACTGGGCAACAGCAGACATCTCCCGCATTGGTATATTAAGATTTCACAAGATAACCAAGCTAGCTATCAGAGTCCTGGCTGTTCAAAGTCAGCCACTCTACTGGCTCCAGGCCTCCACTAGAGCCCAAATGTGGTTCCAACTGCTCCGGATGCTCGTGGCTATGCACGCGATGTCCCCGAGGGTGTGGGAGGAGCACTGGGGTTGTCCCCCTCAAAAGCCTCGGCCCAGGAATACAGGAGCGATGCTGGACAATCCAGGGTGGAGATGGGTAATCTTTTGGTGGGCATTCCTTCCAGGTGGCTTCCTACGAGCTGGAGCAGTTGCTGACCTCCAATAAGTGCCAATCGTGGGGTGCCGAAAAACAGTATGCAAAGCCTGCAATACTTCAACTTGCCGATTCTCTTCTGCAGACTGAACTTGTCTGCGCCTCTGTTTTAACCAAAAGTCACGGAAAATGTTGTCGAGGTGTGTCAGAATTGTCTTCTGTAGGAATTATGTGGTGGCATCAGGCATGGAATCTTCCATCTAGACTCAGGTACCAAGGCAGTGCGTGATGAGCAGGTTGGCATTCCAGTGGGGACCGGGATAACCCCTACTGATCCAGAAAGGGGGGGTAACGGGGCTGCAGAGAGGCTTCCTCCATGTGTGCTCTCTGGGCTGGGGGATCGGCTGCTTCCCCCTAGTTGCTGGGCATGGTAGTCCACAGGTATCTGTCAAGGTTTGCGCTGGGCAGACCGAAACACTCCTAACACAGAACGTTACAGGTAGGTAGAGTGTCAGTTCGCAGTGGGAACAGAATGATTTCTGGGTCGCTAAAAAGCGAAGTAGCCGTGTAGCTTGAGAGTTAGAGAGCCAGAGCTAGGAGAAAACACATCCAGCCATGTTGGGTGTCAGGCCCCGCCCCCATGCATGCATTTCCCAGCACCCAGCACTCCCAAGCAACCAAGCACCCAAGCATGCATTTTCTCACCTTATCAGATCTCTCTCCACTTGTCTCGTGCCTTCTCTAACACACATCTTCAACTGCTTGCTCTCTTCTGGCATCGTCCCTGCTGACCTCAAACATGCCACTGTAGACCCATCCACCCTCTCTAACTACCGTCCCATATCCCTGCTCCCTTTTTCCTCAAAGCTTCTGGAAAGACTTGTCTTTACCCGTGTGTCTCATTTCCTCAATTCCAACTCTCTTCTTGACCCCCTTCAATCTGGCTTCCGCCCTCTCCACTCTACAGAGACTGCCCTTATCAAAGTCACTAACGACCTAATCGCAGCTAAATCCAAAGGCCACTACTCCATACTAATTCTTCTTGACCTCTCAGCGGCCTTTGACACCGTTGATCATGCTCTCCTTCTTCAAACTCTTCAATCGCTTGGTCTCTGTGACTCTGTCCTCTCGTGGTTTTCCTCTTATCTCTCCCAACGCTCATTCAGTGTCTCCTTTTCTAATGATATCTCCTCCCCTCGCCCTGTCTCAGTTGGAGTCCCCCAAGGCTCCGTCCTTGGTCCCCTTCTATCTTCTCTTTATACTGCCTCTCTTGGCAAACTTATTACCTCTTTTGGATTCCACTACCACCTGGATGCTGATGACACCCAGCTATATCTCTCCTCCCCGGACCTCTCCCCTGCCGTCCTGCAACGTGTCACTGCTTGCCTTTCTTCCATCTCTGACTGGATGTCCTCCCGCTTTCTGAAACTCAATCTCTC
Source organism: Pelobates fuscus (assembly GCF_036172605.1). NCBI lineage: Eukaryota > Metazoa > Chordata > Amphibia > Anura > Pelobatidae > Pelobates > Pelobates fuscus. Next base: position 98,905,648 of record NC_086319.1, on the reverse strand, counting down.
AAAAACTGAGCTCCTTGTCTTTCCTCCTCCTAATACTGATCCTCCTCTTTCTCTCTCCCTTCAAGTTTGTGGTACCAACATCAGTCCATCCTTGCATGCGCGCTGTCTTGGCGTCATACTTGACTCTGGTCTCACCTTTGAGCCTCACATCCAGCATGTTGCCAAATCCTGTAGATTCCATCTTAAAAACATAGCCCGCATCCGCCCCTTTCTTGCACCAGATACCACCAAGGAGCTTGTCCATGCTCTAGTAATTTCCCGCATGGATTACTGTAACCCTCTCCTGATTGGTCTCCCCAAAAGCCGTACTGCACCCCTACAGTCCGTAATGAACGCTGCTGCTAGACTGATTTTCCTCTCTAGTCGTTTCTCTCACACCTCACCCCTCTGCCAGTCCTTACATTGGCTTCCTGTATGCTATAGGAGTCAATTCAAGGTACTAACTCACACCTATAAAGCACTGAACAACTCTAGCCCCTCTTATATCTCCTCACAGATCCATAGGTATGTCCCTTCTCGGTCTCTCCGCTCTGCCCGTGACCACCTCCTGTCCGTTGTCCGCACTCGTACGGCCAACTCGCGCTTGCAGGACTTCTCGCGGGCGGCTCCCTTCCTATGGAATAGCCTGCCTACCGCCATCAGACTCTCCCCTAGTCTTGCATCTTTTAAGAAGTGCCTTAAAACCCATCTCTTTAGGAAAGCTTATGGCCTCCAAGACTAACCAATACCTCACATACCTGTCTCTTGCCCTCTCCTAAAGGGCAGTCCACCTTATTTGATTGCAAATTCCTGTCCTAATGTGTTTTACACCCCACCTCCTATAGAATGTAAGCTCGATCGAGCAGGGTCCTCTTCAACCTATTGTTCCTGTAAGTTTATTTGTAATTGTCCTATTTATAGTTAAATCCCCTCTCATAATATTGTAAAGAGCTATGGAATCTGTTGGCGCTATATAAATTGCAATAATAAATAAATCAATTTCCATGCATTTGGTATATATCTTAAACAGTTTGCAAAAGCTACAGTTCTTATGAGCGACAGCATTTGCAAGCCCTTTCCTTTTCTCCCCGGAAGATACTTTCAGTCTCTTTACAATTAATTAGCCTTCCAGAGACTTCAAATTGAGAAGCCTCTGAAGTAGTGATGTCCCGAACTGTTCGCTGGCGAATAGTTCCTGGCGAACATCGCTTGTTCGCGTTCGCCACGGATGGCGAACATATGCACTGTTCGGTCCGCCCCCTATTCATCATCATTGAGTAAACTTTGACCCTGTACCTCACAGTCAGCAGACACATTACAGTCAATCAGCAGCAGACCCTCCTTCCCAGACCCTCCCACCTCCTGGACAGCATCCATTTTACATTCATTGTGAAGCTGCATTCTTAGTGAGAGGAGGGACAGTGTAGCTGCTGCTGATTTGATAGGGAAATTGATAGCTAGGCTAGTGTATTCAGTGACCACTACAGTCCTGAAGGACTCATCTGATCTCTGCTGTAAGGACAGCACCCCAAAAAGCCCTTTTTAGGGCTAGAACATCAGTCGGCTTTTTTTTTTCTGTGTAATGTAATTGCAGTTGCCTGCCTGCCAGCCTGCCAGCCTGTGTGTCAGGCTCACAGCATATACTGTGCCCACTTGCCCAGTGCCACCACTCATATCTGGTGTCACAATAGCTTGCATTTACAAAAAAACAACTTTTTGGACCGTAATATAATAGCAGTCAGTTTCCTTCACACGTGTGCGTTTCAGGGCCTGCCAGGGCACAGTGTCCAGTGGTGTATCTTGGTTTTGTGCTGCCCTAGGCAGGACAAAACTCAGACACCCCCCCTGCGCGCGCCACCCCCACCCAACCCTTCCCCCCTGCCCCGCCTTCTAAATACACATACATTCACTGACAGATACGCATACACTAGCTAACAGACACACACACAGTCAGACACACACAGTCGGACACACACACACTAACAGACAAACACAGTCGGACACACACACAGTCAGACACACACAGTTGGACACACACACACACTAACAGACACACAGTCGGATACACAGTCAGACACACACACACACACTAACAGACACACACAGTCGGACACACAGTCAGACACACACACTAACAGACACACACACTAACAGACAGACACACACACACACACACTAACAGACACACACAGTCAGACACACACTAACAGACACACACAGTCGGGGACACACACTAACAGACACACACAGTCGGACACACAGCCAGACACGCACACACTAACAGACACACAGTCAGACACACACACACACTAACAGACACACACAGTCGAACACACAGTCAGACACACACACACACACAGTCGGACACACAGTTGGACACACAGTCAGACACACACTAACACACACACACACACTAACAGACACACACACACACACACACACACACACACACACACACACACACACACTAACAGACACACACACACTAACAGACACACACACACACACACACACACACACACACTAACAGACACACACACACACACACTAACAGACACACACACACACACACACACACTAACAGGCACACACAGTCAGACACACAGTCAGACACACACACACAGGGCTGGTGCCAGGATTTTTGGGTACATAGGCGAAGATGCATTTTTCCGCCCCCCCTCTAAAATTAACATCTTCACCTATGTGCCTCCTAACCAGCCCCTCCCTCTTCCCCGTCCCTTAGTGTTCCTCTCCCCTCCCCCCTCCTTTCCCTGTCCCTTGGTTTTTCTCTCCCCTCCCCTCTCTGTCCCTTGGTGCACCCCCCACCCTCTTAGCGGTCACACTCCCCTTCCTGGTATGCCTCCTACCTGTCTTGTAGCGTTGCAGAGCAGACCCTCTACAGGAGCTTCAGTTTTCTGTAGCTGGCTGGATTGACAGGAAGTGCTCTCTCAGTGACCAGGTACAGGAAACAGAAGCTCCTGTACTGCGCTCCGCTCCGCCACGCTACACTCACTAACAGCCACACACACTCAATGACAAACACACAGACGTCACTGACAGACACAGACTCACTGATCTGACACACACTCATTCATTGACAGACACATACAGACACACATATACAGACACACACACTCACACTCACACATACACAGACACACACACTCACAGACAAACACATACAGACACACATATACAGACACACACTCACAGACAAACACATACACACACAAAGACAAACACATACACACACACACACTGACAAACACATACACACACTCACAGACACATACACACACACTCACAGACACATACACACACACACACACACAGACAAACACATACACATACACACACACTCACAGACAAACACACACTCACACATACACTTTCAGACACACACTCACAGACACACGCACTCAGACACATACACACACACTCACAGACACACACTCACAGACAAACACATACACAGCCACACACACACTCACACATACACTTTCAGACACACACTCACAGACAAACACACACTCACACATACACTTTCAGACACACATGCACACTCACACATACACTTTCAGACACACACAAATTAATAATAAATATCCACCCAGCCTCCCTACCTGGAGAGAGCTGGTGTGGATATGTCCCTGGGGTCCAGTGGGGCTTCGGTGCAGCGGGCGGCAGCAGTTCTAATGAGAGGCGGCGAGGGAGCTCTAACCTGTCTGCTCTGCTCCCTCGCGGGCTGTCTGCTGATGCCGGGAGCCGGAATATGACGTCATATTCCGGCTCCCGCAGAATCAGCACAGGGCGCGCGAGGGAGCAGAGCAGACAGGTTAGAGCTCCCTCGCCGCCTCTCATTAGAACTGCTGCCGCCCGCCGGGGGTCCAGAAGGTGACCTGGCAGGAGGGAGCGCTTCCCTCCTGCCGGTCACCGAAATCTTGCGCCCCCAGAGCCGGTGCGCCCTAAGGCGGCCGCCTGTGCCGCCTTATGGACGCGCCGGCCCTGCACACACACTAACAGACACACACACACTAACAGACACACAGTAAGACACACACACACTAACAGACACACGCACACTAACAGACACATACAGTCAGGCACACACTAACAGACACACACACTCACTCACATTAATTAATTTACCCCCCCCAGCCTGCTTACCTTTGGGTTCTCCCATTCCCTGGTGGTCCAGTGGCTGCAGGGCGGCACTGGTGGGCGGGCGGCACTGGCGAGGGAGCACTTCCCCTGAGCTCTCTGCTCAGCTCCCTCGCGCGCCGTCTGCAGAGATAGGCTGGGAGGCGGAGCCGGAATATGATGTCATATTCTGGCTCCCAGCCTCACTCTGCGGGCGGCAAGGGAGCTGAGAGCTCAGGGGAAGTGCTCCCTCGCCAGCGCCGCCCGCCCGTGCCGCCCGCCCATCAGCCCGACCGGAATGTCGGTTAGCCGCAAGGCTAACAAGGCATTTGCCCTGGGCGTTTGGGGGCGGCTTTTTATGCCGCCCTCTGGTAAATGCTGCCCAAGGCAAATGCCTTGTTTGCCTCGCGGCTAATACGTCCCTGACAGTGTCAAACCAGTGCAACTCATATCTGGTGTAACAGTAGTGTACATTAAAAAACAAATAAAAATTTACTTTATAGATTGAATAGCAGTTAGTTGTCTGCAAGCGTGTGTGTCAGGCCTACAGCGTCTACTCTGCCAACTTCTGCCAGTGCACAGTGCCACTCATATCTGTTGTCACAGTAGCTTGCACGCATAGTACCACTAATCGAAAAAAAAATGACAGGCAGAGGCAGGCCACCCCGCAGGGACCGTCGTGGTCGTGGTGCTGTGATTCCCTTTGGCCCTAGAATAATGCCCAGTGTTCAGAGGCCACGTACCCTGAACTGGAAAAGTTCTGAGGACATAGTTGACTGGCTAACACAGGACACCCAATCTTCTACAGCTTCCGCTCGGAACCTTGACGCACCATCCTCCTCCAGCTTAGCTTCGGGCACTTCTCAAGTTACCACTCGCCCGCCTGCCGCCACCACCAACACTAGCACCACAGCCGCTTCACTTGGTATGTCAGAGGAGTTATTTACACATCAGTTGGAAGAAATGAGTGATGCGCAACCATTATTGCCAGAGGGTGTAGATAACAGGGATATGTCTCAGTCAGGCAGCATTACACACATGGATGTACGGTGTGATGATGATGATGTTGTACCCGCTGCTGCTTCCTTTGCTGAGTTGTCAGATACAAGTGAAGCAGTTGATGATGACGATGCGTCCGTGGATGTCACGTGGGTGCCCGCTAGAACAGAAGAAGAACAGGGGGAAAGTTCAGATGGGGAGACAGAGAGGAGGAGGAGGCTTGACTGAACTCTTAGCCCACCAGCTTTTACCATACAAGCTGGTGGAGTCTGAGGCGTTCAAATTTTTTTTAGCTATTGGGACACCGCAGTGGAAGGTACCCGGACGAGATTTCTTTGCACAAAAGGCAATCCCCAACCTGTACTCGATTGTGCAAAAGGAAGTAATGGCATGTCTGGCACACAGTGTTGGGGCAAGGGTCCATCTGACCACTGATACCTGGTCTGCAAAGCATGGTCAGGGCAGGTATATCACCTACACTGCGCATTGGGTAAACCTGGTGATGGCTGCCAAGCATGGAATGCATGGAGTGGCTCTGCAGAGGAGTTGGTGACATCTCTACTCCTCCTACTCCATCCTCTTCCATAACCTCCTCGGCTGAGTCCTCTTCTGCTTCTGCATCTTGCTCCACATCAACGGCACCCCCCCAGCTCCCCAGGTACTATTCCACATCCCGGATACGGCAGTGTCACTCCGTCTTGGGGTTGACTTGCCTGAAAGCAGAGAGTCACACCGGACCAGCACTCCTGTCCGCCCTGAACGCACAGGTGGATCAGTGGCTGACTCCGCACCAACTGGAGATTGGCAAAGTGGTTTGTGACAACGGAAGAAATTTGTTGGCGCCATTGAATTTGGGCAAGTTGACACATGTGCCGTGCATGGCACATGTGTGTAATCTGATCGTACAATGCTTTGTGCTTAAGTACCCAGGCTTACAGGACGTCCTGAAGCCGGCCAGGACAGTTTGTGGCCATTTCAGGCGTTCCTACACGGCCATGGCGCACTTTTCTGATATCCAGCGGCGAAACAACATGCCAGTGAGGCGCTTGATTTGCGATAGCCCGACATGTTGGAATTCAACACTCCTAATGTTCGACCGCCTGCTCCAACATGAAAAAAACATTAACGAGTATTTGTATGACCGGGGTGCTAGGACAGCCTCTGCGGAGCTGGGAATTCTTTTGTCACGTTACTGGACGCTCATGCGCAATGCCTGTAGGCTCATGCGTCCTTTTGAGGAGGTGACAAACCTAGTCAGTCGCACCGAAGGCACCATCAGCGACATCATACCATTTGTTTTCTTCCTGGAGCGTGCCCTGCGAAGAGTGCTGGATCAGGCCGTAGATGAGCGTGAAGAGGAAGAGTTGTGGTCAACATCACCACCAGAAACAGCCTTATCAGCATCGCTTGCTGGACCTGCGGCAACGCTGGAAGAGGATTGTGAGGAAGAGGAGTCAGAGGAGGAATGTGGCTTTGAGGAGGAGGAGGAGCAAGACCAAACACAACAGGCATCCCAGGGTGCTCGTTGTCACCTATCTGGTACCCGTGGTGTTGTACGTGGCTGGGGGGAAGAACATATCTTCAGTGAGATCACTGAGGATGAGGAACGGGACATGAGTAGCTCGGCAGCCAACCTTGTGCAAATGAGGTCTTTCATGCTGTCGTGCCTGTTGAGGGACTCTCGTATAATAAGGCTGTAGGAGAACGAGCTGTACTGGGTGTCCATGCTACTAGACCCCCGGTATAAGCAGAAAGTGCCTTAAATGTTACTGAATTACGGCAAGTCGGAAAGGATGCAGCAGTTCCAAAATCAATTAAAAAGTGTATTTTTACACAGCGTATAAGGGTGATGTCACAGCACAACGGGAATCTAACAGGGGAAGAGGTGAAAGTATTCCTCCTCCTCCCACGACCACGCCGGCAAGGACAGGATGCTTTAAAGACGTGTTGTTGATGGAGGACATGCAGAGCTTTTTAAGTCCTACGCATCGCCACAGCCCTTCGGGGTCCACCCTCAGAGAATGACTCGAGCGACAGGTAGCAGACTACCTCGCCTTAACTGTAGATATCGACACTCTGAGGAGCGATGAACCCCTTGACTACTGGGTGTGCAGGCTTGACCTGTGGCCTGAAGTCTATGGCGGTTCGCCCGGTTCGCGAACATTTGCGGAAGTTCGCGTTCGCTGTTCGCGAACCGAAAATTTTATGTTCGCGACATCACTACTCTGAAGGTCTCCTTCCATGCACGAGTAAACGCATGAGTAGCATGTTGACCTGAGGTCTGTGGACTGGTCTACGGTCTAGCCTATTGAGGTGAAAGACAGGCGCTCTCGGGTTGAGCGTGCCTGCCACTTCCGTTAGCTCAGGGAAGCTGACGGAAGCAGGAAGAAACACACCCTGGCTGCTTGATTGACAGCTAGGGGGTTATTTCATTAAATCAGCAATTTTATAAACTGTCATGATGATAGGATACTCCTTACCCATAATGCAATTCAGGAAGGTGAAGTGTTTTATGGGTGTGGAGTGGTTCTTTAAGGCAAGAATACCCGAACTGAAAAGCAGACTTAGAGAATGTTTCCAATTCACCTGTTTTGATCTTAAATTCACTTTGAATTCCCCCTTTAGTGATTAACCCTGACAGTAATTTATAATTTAAAGTAATATACTATATACTATATGTATATATTCTAATTAGGTGGTATTTATATTTGTTGGGTAATAGCAAAGATACAGACAGCAAGGTTTTCTTTTTTATGTAGAAAAAATACTGTATACCAATACAGATAGCTTGTGCCATCATTTTGACTACAAATCATGTGATTGATTTTGTTGTCCATGAAATGCTAATGAATGGTGATGGGTTTCTTTCTATAGAAATGTTCAGCCAGTAAATGAGCTTATATCTGTCCAGAGAACATTGTGTGTTTGCAACTAATTCTTTCTTATTTGTAAAGGAAATTGCTATTCTGTATGTTGTATATTTAAAGATTGAAAAAGCTAGTTAAAAGTGGAATCTTTTATTTAAAATGTATTTTAAAGTTATAGCAGGGGACATCACAATCCATTAGTCAGGTTACAAAGACAATGGAAGAGAGGAGAAACAGAAGTACTTTTTCTATGTGCTCTCTGTGCTGATTGACAGGTGTAAAGGGTAGAGCTTATAGTAAAGACTGTTATGGTGCTAAAATGGAAGCAATCAGTATTCACAAAGAGTCATGCTTCATCTTAATGAAGAAAAATAAGAAAATACCTTTTTTTTTCTTAATTTGAAAGTTTCAGCAGCACCACACAAAAGGTGGTTTGTGTGGTACAATGGACAGATGACCATTCTGCATTTCGTGACTTAGTGGCACTTCATCAGTTGCGTCTTCTAAATGAACAAATTAAGGTTCATTGTGTTTTTATTTTTTTTTTAATTCATTAAGCTGATTTGAAAAGTCTCTTTCTTTGTGAAGCCCAGGTCTTTGTGATACATTACAGCAAGCATGTTAAACTCAAAGTCTACCACGGGCCCCTTATATTAAATCCCAGTCCTCCCCCTATACTAAATCCCAGCACCCTCCTCTAGCCAACAAGCAGACTCCACTCACATTCTTGCTGCCAGTATGCAACTCCGGAGTCCGGCCTCTGGTATACTCCCGCTACTTCTTGAAACCCTGTGAAGCTAGAGCATGTCGACGTCACGTCAGAATGTGACATGGCATTGCAACTCTAGGTACTCCACTGTCCAGCCGTGGCCATCACAACACTGACAGACACACACATTCACTGACAGACACACACTGACAGACAGACAGATACACACACAGACACACTCACTGATGGACACACACACACTCACTGATACACACACACTCTCACTGATACACACAAAGACAGACACTCACACATTCTTGCACACACTCACATCATTCCCTGTGGTCCAGTGGGAATTTTCTATCTGGAGATCTCCTTCCTGCTTCTCACTGCTCCCTCACATGCGCAGTTTAGTGATGCTGTGTGCCGGAATATGATGTCATATTCCGGGATCACTACAGACGGCACGCGTGAGGGAGCAGTGAGGAGAAGGAAGACTGAGCTCCCTCGCTGCCACCAGCGTCCTGCTTCCTCTCCGACCGGGTAAATTTTAGCAGAGTAGGCACCTGCAATGTGGAGAAAGCAGGTGCCTACTCTGCTTTAATACCAAGCACGTACTCGCTACTCGCCAGGCCGCAAAGAGGTTCATTGTGGGCCGCATGTGGCCCGTGAGTTTGACATGCTTGCATTACAGGAACAGAACCTGTGGTTGCCTCTCTGTTTATGAAGCATTATCTATTGTTATTCTCCACATTGTGGTTTCAGATACTCAGTCCCCAAGTAAAGGTAAAAAGCTGTATGGATTTCTAAATTTTATTTTTCTTCATCTTGAACGGACGCCATTCTCTGGCTCCCCACAAACTACAAATAATCCGCTGAAAATCTTGATGTGGGTGGCCCATCCACACTCGTAAAATAGCCAGCCAAACTCCTAATAATACCGGAGAAACTGACGGAAGCCAAGCACAGAGAGATGGACACAGGTTTCTTCAGGAAGGAAGAGATTCTTTATTCGGTTCACTGATCAGGACTCAGAGGGACTAATGTCACCAAAATACAGCAAGTTCTGAGCCCCGGACAATAATGCAGGCTCCTTATATAGGCATATAACTCCTCCCATATTAAGCGCCACCCGCACATTCTCTTGACCAATCAATACAAATAAGAATTAACTTCCTGTTTGACCGCATGGCTTGTCCAGCACAATGGAGGAGGGGAATACCACATCCTGTATTCTCGCACATGCTCCGTACACTACTGATCGTATCTTGCCACGTGCAACCAACTGATCGATACGTCAGCATATGCACGTACACATGCCACGTGGTAATCTCGGCCTACTAAATGTATTTTTACCGAGATTCCACCACATTCCCCCCTTTGATGCCTCTTGATATTTCACAATTACTTGAGGCATCACTTAACCTTAGTTTGCATATACCTCAGGTTACCATAAACCAGACCAGACTTTTCCCATGATGTGAATCCCTCAACACTCCTCTTCCTGCATTGGTTCTCCCTGATCTAGAGCCTTATATTTATATATGGCCATTATCTGTGCTGCAGCCTTCCTTTCTGCTATATTTTCTATCAGGCTTTGCACAGACCTAACTACTAAGGGGATAAGACATGGCAGGAGTAGACACAACATTAAAATCAGTAGGACTCCGCCTACCAATGCCTTAAGCCCTCCAAACTGCTCATACCAGCTACCAAACCAACTACTTGGATTATACCCTTTCCATACCTGAGTAGGCACATGTGCTAGTTTAACCATATGGCTAGTAAGCTCAGCTATTGCTTGCCCTTCGTCATCTATTTGAAGACAGCAAACTTCCCACATACACCTCCCTCTACTGCTAATAGGTAATCCAAGGCTAATCTATTTTGGTATACTGCTGTCCTCATCCTGGTATTATGCTTCGCTAGAAGATTGAGCGCTTGTGAGGTCTCATTAGTAATTATCTCAACCACCGCCTGTAACCTTATTTATTTATTATTTATTTATTAAAAATTCTTAAGAAACGCAGTCTTATTACCCATAGGGTCTCGATGCGCATACCAGCAATAAAAAACAGACAAAACAATATCCAGCAAACAACAGCATTATAATCACATGCATTTGGACCAAGTTAAAAATTTTCATGTCATCCCGTACGCCTGAGCAAATAAAGCTGTTTTTAAGCTCCGGCGGAACTTCAGTAGATCGTTCTCAAGCCTTACTGACAGTTGGTGGCCAGTGGTAGCTTGCTTGTCTAAAGCCTTACTGACAGTTGGTGGCCAGTGATAGCTTGCTTGTCTGAAGCCTTACTGACAGTTGGTGGCCAGTGATAGCTTGCTTGTCTGAAGCCTTACTGACAGTTGGTGGCCAGTGATAGCTTGCTTGTCTGGAGCCTTACTGACAGTTGGTGGCCAGTGATAGCTTGCTTGTCTGAAGCCTTACTGACAGTTGGTGGCCAGTGATAGCTTGCTTGTCTGGAGCCTTACTGACAGTTGGTGGCCAGTGATAGCTTGCTTGTCTGAAGCCTTACTGACAGTTGGTGGCCAGTGGTAGCTTGCTTGTCTAAAGCCTTACTGACAGTTGGTGGCCAGTGATAGCTTATAATACGGTTGAGCATATAAATTGGGGTTCTATAACCAAAAGTACCATCCTCTGCCCATGTGGCTGGCCCATAATAATCTATAATATGCTGGGGAGGCCATTCATCATCTTCCCAGGCGCCTATCTCTATGGGTCCCCTTTTCTTCCTATGATTCACATCATACACTTTAACACCCAAGAAGAAGGATGGTTTGAGCATACCCAACACACATGCCCCTTCCCAGTCCTGTGGCAACTCCGAATAGGCTTTCTTACCACAGATCCAGTACAAATTTTCTGGGGCTCTCCAACTAGATGTGATGGATAAATCAAACCACACGTCCTTTAAATTGGCATATCTTGCAAACGGGTTAAATGGTTCTGAGACATTTGAAGCCAACCACCAAGTTGTATTCTTTGTATCATCATCATAAGCTTTTTGCCCTAGACAAGTTAATTCTCCTACAGAAGTATTATACATCATTCCTTTCCTTGCTATGCAAACATAACCTATGATGGAGGTCTTTAATCTCCACTCGGATTTACCTCTAACACTCATATGATAATCGGCTTGTGTAGATATTAATTGGTCAATTGCCTCAGAACCGGACATTACCTCCTTTGCTTCCCAAGGCCATTGGTCTCCCATGTTAGTACCTCCACACACATAGAAGTTGGTAACATTAAGACTACCGGCAATACTTTCAGCTAAATCAATGAACAGGTTTTTAGCATTATGGGGGATCTTATTATCTATACTCATCTCTTCATAAAAGGAATGGTATACCTGATGAGTTTGGGAGGTTACCGTATCGGTCTCTATCCCTATAAACAATACTGTCCCAGGGTCTAAACCCGTCCCGTATATTTGAAACCCAAATAAATTACCATATCTATCTAAGAATTGGTCAGGATTATTTATAAGAATATGGACTGGATTGCATTCCATAGACTTACAGTATGGATTGGTAGGCAACTTAGTCACAATCATATCCTTGTCTGCTGTCTGTCCCCAAGTTGCCCACCCCACACAAGACCAATATGGGCAAAAGTTATGTTCTCTATTTGGGCATCTAGGACTCACATACTTATTTTTACTACTGGGACAAATATATTTATCATTAGACCCATACGTTCTCTCCCATCTAAGATCCCCACATACATTCCACGGCTTTCTACCACTTGATATCGCCTTACATGCATCAAATAGCAGAACACCCGAAGAATGTACGGATTCTAATACCGTTTTATTTATTAGGGTCCCCTGAGGATCTCCATTCCTGAGAGTCAACCAAATTGTACGGGGTTGATACTCTGGATTGAAGCACTTAGGTTCTCCTACCCCTAGATGGCATACACTATACTCTACATTTAGATATCTACACCTAGATACATCTCCTTTACATTCATATTGCGAATGCCAAATTAGGGTCTGGGAAATATGGTTACCTGTTCTTGTAGTCTTAATGCATACCTCACAGCTAGGAGTGTCGGTACCTCTACCTTCCTGAATATAAAAATACATATAAACAAACATTATCATAAGCACATCTTTCGTCGGCATCCTCAGTCTTCGTCCGTGCGATGGCACCTCAGCTTCCAGGATGTAAGGGCTGCAGGGAATGGAGTTCTGCTCGTCTTCACAGGGGTCCCTTCGAGACTTTCCTGGCTTTTAAACTACACGTCGGTGAGCGGACAGGCTTTATTATGGCCTTCTCACTCACTTACCAATCTCTGAAACAATAAAATTTGTAATCCACAAGGTTCCTCGTCACTCCGACTGAGTCGTGCGCTTTAACCGGATCTTGCAGGGATTCTCTGGATCTGCTGTAACTTGCCAAGAATCGACTGCTGCTGGTTTAACCCTCGAGTGATGAATCCACAGAGTCACTTCGGCCACTTTTATCGCTGTAGGGGTAGACAAAAGAACAACATAAGGACCTCTCCACTTGGGCCCTAACGGTACATTATTCCACTCTTTAATCCACACTTGGTCTCCTGGGTGATAATTATGAACAGGGGGATAAATATTCACAGGTAATCTATCTTGTACCCATTTCTGTACCTCCTCCATAGTCTTACCCAACTCTACAACCTGCTGCCGAGTAATTCCTTCTCCCAACTGACTCAAATCCCCCCTTAAGTTACCAAGTACGGGAGGTGGACGCCCATACATGATTTCAAAAGGAGAGAGGCCCATCCTTCTGGTAGGTGTACTGCGGATTCGTAACAGAGCTATGGGCAAAAGAACATTCCACTTAAGTTGGGTTTCCTGACACATTTTTGCCAACTGGTTCTTAATAGTTCTATTCATTCTCTCTACCTTACCAGAACTCTGAGGTCTATATGCCGTATGAAGCCTCCACTTTATACCAAGCATATGAGTCAGTTGTTGTAGGCATTGATGAACAAAAGCTGGACCATTGTCCGATCCTATAGAGCAGTAGTCCATATCGGGGTATTATTTCTCGTAGCAGGAATCTCACAACTTCTCCTGCTTTCTCTGTACGAGTAGGACATGCTTCTACCCAGCCTGAATAGGTGCACACAACTACTAGTAGGTAGCGATGTCCACCAGATTTAGGCATTACTGTATAGTCAATTTGTAGATCGGACATGGGGAGTCCCCCCATAAACTGAACTCCTGGTGGCTTTACTGGTCCTTGCCTTGCATTATTTTTAGCACACGTTACACATCTTCGTACAATGGCTTGAGTTAAGTTGGACAATCTTGGTATGTAGAAATGTTTTCTGAGAGATTCTTCTGTACTCTCTCTCCCAGAATGTGTCCCGTTGTGATAGTTTTGGACTATTTCTACCGCTAGTGATGCTGGAATAACTATTCTTCCATCTTCTAACTGATACCATTTGTTCTCCAAATACTTTCCAGATTCAGTCTTTAACCGCTCTTCTTCTTGAGCTGTATAAACTGGAGTCCATTGAGACAGTGGGGTTGGTATAAGAGCAGCTATATGTTCCACATATTCCTGTCTTCCTGATTCAGCGGCACGCTTAGCTGCATTATCTGCCATCCGGTTTCCTTTGGTTACATCACCATCTCCTCTCAGATGCGCTCGACAATGTATAATTCCAACTTCTTTCGGTTCCCATACTGCTTCCAATAGTTGTAGGATTTCAGCTGCGTACTTGATTTCTTTGCCCTCTGAATTCAATAGTCCTCTTTCTTTATACAAAGCTCCGTGGGCATGAGTGGTTAAAAACGCATACTTGGAGTCCGTGTAGATGTTCACTCTTAAACCTTCAGCCAATTGTAACGCTCGTGTCAGTGCTATCAATTCTGCCTTTTGTGCTGATGTTCCTTTTGCCAGTGGCCGAGCTTCTATCACCTTGTCTATTGTTGTTACTGCATATTCTGCATAGCGGATCCCTTCTTTCACATAACTACTGCCGTCTGTATAATATTGAACATCGGGGTTCTGGATGGGAAAATCACGAAGATCTGGTCTACTTGAGAATACTTCATCCATCACCTCCAAACAATCATGTTGACTTTCAGTAGGTTGTGGCAAAAGGGTAGCTGGATTTAAGGTATTAACAGTCTCTAAATGCACTCTTGGGTTTTCACACAACATTGCTTGATACTTGGTCATACGGCTGTTACTAAACCAATGATTTCCTTTGTAATCCAACAACGTCTGTACGGCATGTGGGACTCGTACATAAAGTTCTTGACCCAGAGTGAGTTTATCGGCTTCAGCTACCAGCAGGGCGGCTGCAGTTACGGCTCTTAGACAAGGTGGAAGTCCGCTGGCCACTGCATCCAGTTGCTTAGATATGTAGGCAACAGGTCTTTGCCATGATCCCAAGTACTGTGTCAATACTCCCACAGCCATTCTTCTTTGCTCGTGTACATACAGGTAGAATGGTCGTGTGGGATCAGGCAGACCTAATGCTGGGGCACTCATCAAAGCCTTCTTCACATCTTCAAATGCCTTTTGCTGTTCTGGGGTCCATAGGAAGGGATCGTGTTCTGTACCCTTGATAGCTGCATACAGAGGTTTTGCCAATATCGCGTAACTGGGAATCCATATCCTACAGAAGCCTGCTGCCCCCAAGAACTCTTGCACTTGTCTTCTATTCTTGGGTGTTGGTATTTGGCACACAGCTTCTTTTCTCTCTGGCCCCATTATCCTTTGACCTTCAGAGATATGGAATCCCAGATATTTGACAGTTGGCAAACACAACTGAGCCTTCTTCCTAGACACCTTGTATCCTGCCTTCCAGAGAATGTGTAGTAGATCGTGCGTTGCTTGCTGACATATTTCTCTTGTGACTGCGGCTATCAACAAGTCATCTACATATTGTAACAATACACACTCTCCTGGGATGGACTCGAAATCCAGTAGATCTTGACTTAGAGCTGAACCAAATAGGGTAGGTGAATTTTTAAACCCTTGGGGCAGTCTTGTCCAAGTCATCTGGCGTTTTGAGCCCGTTACAGCATTTTCCCATTGGAAAGCGAAGATACATTGGCTTTCTGCGGCAATTCGGAGGCAAAAGAAGGCATCTTTGAGGTCTAAGACTGTAAAATAAGTAGCCCAGCCCGGAATTAAAGCAAGCAGGTTATACGGATTGGGCACAACTGGATGTATACTAACAACCGCATCATTGACTGCTCTTAAGTCCTGCACAGGGCGATACTCATCGGTACCGGGCTTTTGAACAGGCAGCAATGGGGTGTTCCAGGGGGAAGTACAGAATTTTAGGATACCATACCGTATGAACTTATCCAGATAAGATTGAATGTTTTTCTTAGCCTTCTGCGGGATATGATATTGTCGTAGGCTCACTGGATAAACCCTGGATAAAAGTTTTAGTTCGATTTTAATAGGTGGAATATTGCGGGCCAGTCCTGGTGGGTTGTTCTCTGCCCAAACTCCTGGTATGTTGAATAAGGATTCATCACTCCTAGGGTTTTGGCTAGTCAATGCTGTATAAAGTCGCCACTCTTCTTCCTTTGGTACGGATAATGTCATAATACCTGAAGGTCCATTAAACTTTAAAGATGTTGTTCCGTTTGGTAGGAACGTAATCTGCACTTGTAATTTGGATAGCAAATCACGTCCCAGCAATTGGACTGGACATTCAGGCATGTAAAGGAACTGATGTTTTACTACGTGGCCTCCCAATGTACAGAGTCGACTTTTAAGAACCGGTTTTGCAGCACTTCTTCCAGTTGCTCCTATTACGGTAATAGTTCTTCCAGATGGAGGAGCAACTAGGTTAGTCACCACCGAATGTTCAGCACCAGTGTCGATCATGAATGCACTCCTTTTTCCCCCTATTGATACATCGACCATAGGCTCCGCTCGACCAAGGGGGATGGAGCTCGGTCGGTATCAATAGTCCTCCATGACCGTGTCAGCCAATCCTACGAAGTCCCTACCTTCTCTATCGCGGGACCTTTGCGCTGCGGGATAGTATCTATCCTCTCTTACACTTCCTCTATTACCATTACTCCCTCCGGGACCTCCTCTACCTCTCGCTCTGCCTCTAAAGTTTCCATAACCTGCCCTGGGTGGATCTCTCTCGTACTGCTCTCTTTTCGGACACTCGCTTCTCCAATGCCCTTCTTCTCTGCAATACGCGCACTGATTCCTACTCAGGGGCTCACTATTCCACCTACTATCGCCTCTATCTGGGCCCCGTCTATCTACGCCTGCGATCGCTACCGCTAGCATATCCGCCTTTTTACGCATCTTGCGCTCTTCCTCTTTCTTACTTTCTGATTCCCTATTCATGTATACTTTATTTGCTACCTCCATTAGTTGGGTGATGGACATTCCTGCAAACCCTTCTAACTTCTGTAGCTTGCGCTTAATATCTCCGTAAGCTTGGCTGACAAAGGCAGAGTTTACCATTCGGGAATTATCAGCGTCTTCCGGATTAAAGGGGGTATACAAGCGGTATGCCTCCAATAATCGGTCATAAAAGACACTGGGCGCTTCATCACTTTTCTGAATCACCTCAACTGTCTTCGACATATTAATGGCTTTCTTCCCTCCGGCTTTCATGCCAGCAATTATAGCGTCTCTATAGGCTTTTAGATGAACCATATCTGCGCCATTAACATTCCAGTCGGGATCGGTATTAGGATAATGAGTTGCGGCCCATGCTGCTGGATTTGCTTGATTTAAAGTACGGGTTTCTTCCTCCAGTGCTTTAATGGCCGCTTGATTAATCCTAGTCCTCTCCTCATTATTAAACAATGTCATTAATAATTGCTGGCAATCAGCCCAGGTCGGATTATGTGTCTGAACTATCGAGGTGAACAGGTCGGTCATGGCTTGTGGTTTCTCAGTATACGAGGAATTGTGGGTCTTCCAATTCAAGAGATCGGTAGTCGTGAACGGGACATATACGAAGACTGGGTCAGCATACACCATTTGACCTGTGGCATCAAGATAGGCTGACCCAGGATTCAAACGAAGAGGCATCTGATAATGTTTGGGTCGTTGGGTACCGGTCAGTTGTCGGGTTAGTATAGGGCTACGTGGAGGGGCGTCGGTTAGAGGTTCCGGTCGGGGGGTAGTAAGACATGAGGATGTAGAAGCTTGATTTTGGGGAAGGTCGGTAAATAGAATATTCCGAGCCGGGCTAAAAGAAGCCTGACCGGAAGCTTGAGTTGGCGCCAAATCAGGATACATGGTTTTAGCGGGGGTTGGTACCGGAAGGGGAGGTTTAGTAACGGGTGGGATGGATTCTGAACTGGAGGAGGAAGCGGATGTGGATGGGGACAACGGGCGAGTGGGTGTGGAACTTCCTGTACTTGTATCACTTCCCTCTACAGGGAAGTAAGGGGGCGGCATAGGGATCTCGGACTCAGGGGGCGTGTCCAAAATGGGCTTAACCGTAGTCCTAGTGGACAAACAAGTCCTAGCCACCATGAGGCGACACTGCTCCTCGTGGCATATCCGGATCCATCTTGGCGAGTCGTTTACGGCCTGCCTCCAACAATCAATGTATGGAAACTGTCCGTAAAGTTCAGGCCTACCTGATACAGCCACGTGTACACGCTGTACCAGATTTGGATCCAAACTGCCACGTGGCGGCCATGCCGCGACCAAAGTAGGCCACTCCCTAGTGCACAAAGTGATCAAACGTACAGAAGACATTTTAACCCCAAAATCACATTTTGTAAATCCCTTTTTAAAATTCTTCACCATACAACCTAAGGGATCCAAAATCGTCAACTCCGACGCGCCCATACTTAGCAATGGAGCGTCGTTGACAACGAATGCTATACACACACTCTATTCAACAGTCACACCCGTTTCTTCCGGCAACAGCACCACGTGGTACAGTTACCAAGTGAAACGTACACAATAACACGATAAAAACACTCAGGGAATTCCCGTACACACACAGCTGTTACACCAGTCACTAAGTAATCAATATTATGCCCTTTGGCGAAACTATACAGTCACCCACGCTATAATGCTCTATATATGAATTACCCGTCTATAACACACCCCAGTAACATCGTCTTTTACAAATAGTAGTTACAGTACGGTTAGCATAGGTCAAAGTACAATTTAAGGTCACAATACAATTATTAGTGGTTATGGTGTTAGACATGCATTAGACGACAATGATTAGTACTTATATACAATGTCAGTAAATATACAAGGTTATGGTACCGTGCACTATAATACAGCAACACACTATTAACACTCTCGCTAGACGGCTGAGCTCGCGCTATCTAACAAGATATACACTTTACTAACAATCTTTAACACATATACAATCCCAACTAAACTATTGGCCAGTACCTTGATGGACTACCTAAAACTATCTACATCCGTTTTGGTTAGCCACACTGCCCAAGCACCACATATAGCGAACTAGAGGGCAGAATTTACAACAGAACCCTTTTAGTCTTTCTACTCTATCAATAGTCTAGTGGGTTCCAAATTTACACGCCTTCCCACTTAGCCAAGATAGGTTGAGATCTAGCAAACGATAATGTACATCAGAGTCTGCTTAGTCTCCCGGTCCCTCCGACCTAGCGAACAAATTGTACACCCTAGAACGCTAGTCTAGACAAGACACCAGTGTCCGGCTAGGGCTATTTACACAGAACCCCGCCTGACTCCAAACCAAATCAAACGGTCTTACTAAAGAGCGTTCGATTGAGCGGTGCGCCTTCGCTCCTTCCCTCTGACAGAGGGGGCAGATTCCATACACAGATTTAACCCCCTACCGCACAATCGGTATACCCCTAGTGGGTCCGCCGTCTAAAACAGCGGTCATCTTACCTCCTCGTTCCTGAACCTGAGTTCACACTCATCGACGGGGACACCCCAGCACTTACTACGTAGAGGCCGATGATCTCCTGGACAACAGACCAGTGGCGCCGAGACGAAGGGAGGTCCACGCAGAAGTTCAGGGGTGCAGCCGTAGAGAACGTGGGCAAAGATAGACCGTCTCACGCCTCTGCTTCTCAGCTACCGTTGAACGATGAGCTTCCCGGCCAATGCACCAAATGATACCGGAGAAACTGACGGAAGCCAAGCACAGAGAGATGGACACAGGTTTCTTCAGGAAGGAAGAGATTCTTTATTCGGTTCACCGATCGGGACTCAGAGGGACTAATGTCACCAAAATACAGCAAGTTCTGAGCCCCGGACAATAATGCAGGCTCCTTATATAGGCATATAGCTCCTCCCATATTAAGCTCCACCCGCACATTCTCTTGACCAATCAATACAAATAAGAATTAACTTCCTGTTTGACCGCATGGCTTGTCCAGCACAATGGAGGAGGGGAATACCACATCCTGTATTCTCGCACATGCTCCGTACACTACTGATCGTATCTTGCCACGTGCAACCAACTGATCGATACGTCAGCATATGCACGTACACATGCCACGTGGTAATCTCGGCCTACTAAATTTATTTTTACCGAGATTCCACCACACTAAGTCATAAGGTGTCCATTGAGGCCATTCTTCCTGGCACTCAACCAGCCTAAGCAGCGGCGAAAATTTGGGGCCTATCACATGCTGCAGCTCCAAAGCCTGGAGGCACGGAGAGGCGGCACGGAGAGGCCGGGAAGCAAGCCTACCCTAACTACGGCTGTCACAACAGCCCTCACGCAAGCCGTGGCGGAAAGCAGAGACATCGGCACCATGCTACAGAGGCCCGGGCCGTCTAGACCGGCAACATCGGCTACTCCCGCCTACCTTCCCGAACAGACAAGGCCTGAGGCCCCACTGGACATGCCGGAAGCTTCATTAACCTCAGCCCACAGCCTCCTCCGACCTGACACCAATCAGCAGGTACGACCTGAAAATGCTGTCAGACTTTCATAAAATACTGACGGCAGAACTAGCGCTCATAAAAATGGACATGAAAACAATCACAGGCAGAGTGCAGGCTACAGAACAGGACATAACCCTCATACAAACCCAACTCTCCACACTCCAAGTCTCAGTCCAACAGGTCTGGTCCCAGCACAGGACCATGTTCGCATAGCTGACAGCCATGGAAGAATGCCAACGGCGCACAAACAGGGGTGTCCCCGCAGAAATCACGCCGATGAACTTCCACACTATGCCAAACGCCTATTAGCTTCCATCCTGCCCCATGCAATAGCAAAGAAACTGGCAATTGATTTACCGTCTACCTGGCTCCGCTAAGGCACCTCTGAAGGCGAGCCGAGATGTCATACTCAGGTATCTAACAGTCCATGACAAAATTCAGATAATGTCAGCACTAAAAAACAGGACACCACTGGCCTTTGAGGAAGCCTCACTCACGTTCTACCAGGACCTGTCCAAAACCACCCTCCTCTGGCGCAAATCCTTTAGCCCCATCACAAACAGCATGTGAACGGCAGGCATTGCCAACAGGTAGAGAACAAATGGATCCCTAACAGCGAACTGCAACGGTACCTCACACACGCTCGCATCCACAGAAGAAGCATTTACATTCCTGGAGGCGCTGGGTCTACCACCCCTAGCTGCCAAACTACCAGCAAGTACTCTGAACGTGCATCTTATTTTTATTATATTTTCTTCTTGAGCACATATATACAAATACATCTATGGAGATTCTAACCCAGATAGAAGATTTGGAACTCCTATTCTGAAAAGAAACATTTCAAGGCTTTCTTGAAATTTCTGTGAAAGTGTGAGTGGCCATTTGTGAATGCAATTTCTACAATTTGCCTATATACACAGTTATACGCTATGTTGTTTTATTTGTGATTGTTTCAGCAGATCATCCCCTTTTTTTGTTTAAACTACCAGCAAGGCCTGCCGCCGGAACATGGGACCCCAAGCAAGTTGTACCCTTTGTCCCGAGGAACAGACCATCCCAGACCACGGAACACCGGCACCAAACGGGACCTGAGTCATATAGATAACAGTGCAAAAATGAAAGCATAAATCATAAAACATTTCTTAGTACACTAGATAAGATAAGTTAGGAGATAATAATACAATACAATCAGCTGGACTAAAGGTATAACGTATATAAATAGTTTATTAAACCAAAATGTATCATAAAAAATAACTAATCCAACAATATCACAGAAATGCAACAATGTGTCTATAACTAGTCAAAAACTAGTCACCTAATTGTTGGATTATAGTTGTTTTTTTATGATACATTTTGGTGTAACAAATTATTTATATACTTTTCCTGGATACCTTTAGCCCAGCTGATGTATTATCTCCTTACTTATCTTATCTAGTGTACTACGAATTGTTTTATGATTGATGCTTTCATTGGAGGAGCGCACACATCTTAGTTTTTGTACTATTGGTATTAAGTTGCTCATTATTAGTTATATTTTTTTGTGTTCACATTTAGATAACAGTGTACAAGATACCGTATATACTCGAGTATAAGCCGACCCGAAAATAAGCAGAGGCCCCTAATTTTACCCCAAAAAACTGGGAAAACTTATTGACTTGAGTATAAGACTAGGGTGAGAAATGCAGCAGCTACTGGTAAATTTCTAAATAAAATTAGATCCTAAAAAAAATATATTAATTGAATATTTATTTACAGTGTGTGTATAATGAATGCAGTGTGTGTGTATGAGTGCAGCGTGTGTGTATGAGTGCAGCGTGTGTATGAGTGCAGTGTGTGTGTATGAGTGCAGTGTGTGTGTATGAGTGCAGTGTGTGTATGAGTGCAGCGTGTGTGTATGAGTGCAGTGTGTGTGTATGAATGCAGTGTGTGTGTGTATGAGTGCAGTGTGTGTGTATGAGTGCAGTGTGTGTGTATGAATGCAGTGTATGAATGCAGTGTGTGTGTATGAATGCAGTGTGTGTGTATGAATGCAGTGTGTGTGTATGAGTGCATTGTGTGTATGAGTGCATTGTGTGTATGAGTGCAGTGTGTGTGTATGAGTGCAGCGTGTGTGTATGAGTGCAGCGTGTGTGTATGAGTGCAGCGTGTGTATGAGTGCAGCGTGTGTATGAGTGCAGCGTGTGTATGAGTGCAGCGTGTGTATGAGTGCAGCGTGTGTGTATGAGTGCAGTGTGTGTGTATGAATGCAGTGTGTGTGTGTATGAGTGCAGTGTGTGTGTATGAGTGCAGTGTGTGTATGAGTGCATTGTGTGTATGAGTGCAGTGTGTGTGTATGAGTGCATTGTGTGTATGAGTGCAGTGTGTGTGTATGAGTGCAGTGTCTTATGAGTGCAGTGTGTGTGTATGAATGCAGAGTGTGTGTATGAATGCAGTGTGTGTGTGTGTGTGTGTGTGTTGCAGAGCCTTGGTGGGGGTGGGCAATGTTTTTTTAATTTTTTTTTTATTTAATTTAATTATTATTATTTTAGTATTATTATTTATTAATTAATTATTATTTTTTTATTATTATTATTAATTATTTTTTTCGTCCCCCCTCCCTGCTTGATACATAGCTGGGAGGGGGGCTCCTTCCCTGGTGGTCCAGCATTGGCAGTTCATGGGGGGGAGAGGGGGGCTGTCAGAGCTGTAACTTACCTTTCCTGCAGCTCCTGTCAGCTCTCTCCTCCTCCGCGCCGTCCGTGCAGCTCCCTCTGTCAGCTCCCAGTGTAAGTCTCGCGAGAGCCGCGGCTCTCGCGAGATTTACACTGGGAGCTGACCGAGGTGCTGAACGGACGGCGCGGAGGAGCAGAGAGCTGACAGGAGCTGCAGGAAAGGTAAGTTACAGCTCTGACAGCCCCCACAGCCCCCAGTCTGTATTATGGCAATGTAAATTGCCATAATACAGACTATTGACTCGAGTATAAGCTGAGTTGGGATTTTTTAGCACAAAAAATGTGCTAAAAAACTCGGCTTATACTCGAGTATATACGGTAATTGTCAAATTGAAAAAAATCTCCAATGCAAAATGGAAAGAGGCATCGCCTCATAATTTTGCATCAGTACGCATAGATACAAAATTTGATAGACCCTCCATAGAGTCTATCTAGTTTATATACTGCTAAATGTAGAAATAGAATCTGTCATAAAGGAATATTCTGTGTACAGAGAAAGGATTGGGGGCACACCCGAGACCTGCATTTTGCATGAAAGGTGCTGCCGCAGTGACCAAACTTCATACATGAAAAAAATAGTTGCGGCGCACTCAGACTACAAAAAATACAACACAATACAATTGCCTATCTAAGAATAAATATGGGGAATTAGTTCCACCATATGGCCATATGATGTTAAGCCCACCACTGCTTTCAAAGTACTCCAATGTTGGTGGGTCCTACGCTAAAATGTGGGGGACAAATTAATTAGTACTAGTGTTAAAAATAAAGTGTATTATTAAATCCTTGTAAGAGCAAAGCGAGTATACACAAATAAAGTGATAAAAGCAATTAAAAACAGTGTTAAAACTAAACAATTAAAGTGTTAATGCTAGAATGAGTATACTTACTATTGCAGATGATATCTGTGTTGAATGGGGGGCCTGGACGGGGTGCTTAACCCCAAAGGAATCTGGTCTGAATTACAAATATACTGTGTACAGAGAAAGGATTGGGGGCACACCCGAGACCTGCATTTATCTTTTAGTTTCAATAAGGGGTATGCAATTGTCTAAAAAAAGGGAAGACAAGCCTATCTGAATTCCCAGATAAAGGAAGGAATCTACAAAAGCCATACCAAATTCTGTGCTTAGTTTTTTTTAACTTCTGTGTCAGGTATATGAAATGATATTGCGCTTGATTTGGAGTAATTAATCAAAATTCATGGAAAAGGGATACAGCCTACATCTCCTTCAAACAGCCAGGCATAAGTTGAAAATTATAAAAAGGGAAGACCTTCTTTCTATGACTCGTAGAGCTAAAACAGATAGACTTCCATGCCAAACTACTTATTCCCTCTTGTCCTCACAGATTCCAGGCACAATGCACAAAAACTGACATATCTTGCAATGAGATGAATAGATAGAATGTCTCTTCAAAGAACCTATTTTATTTGCATATAAAAAGGCTGTGCTGTATGGAAATATAGTGGTTAAGGCAGACAACTTTTTCTGGCCAAACTGGTTTATGGCACTTATTCATGCCTGAGCTGCAGTCACGGTAGTAGCGTCATCAAAGGGGAATACTGTACTCATCCTAGAGCAGGTCAGCAGATCAATCTTAAAGGGACACTATATTCACCAGAACAACTACAGCTTATTGAATTTGTTCTGGTGAGTAGAAACATTCCCTTCATGCTTTTTGCTGTAAACACTGTCTATTCAGAGAAAATGCAGTATTTACTTTACAGAATAGGGATAACTCCACTGGCCACTCCTCAGATGGTTGCTAGTAGTGCTTCCTTGGGCAGTGCTGCAGAGTAAGCAACATTCAGTGTCTCCACCCTACCATTAATGTGCCAGGTGTTAGAGGAGGTACCTCCTGTGACCAGAGTAGGAAATAGGTAGAGAATCCCCTTACAAAAGAAAGTTTGCTGGATTTACCTTTTTGACACAGTGGCCCTCATGGTTTCAGTGATAAGCTTAAGTGGCACTGGTTCGTTTAGGTACACTAGCAATAGATGATGAGTCTCTCTCTATATATCTATTGGGTATATTTTGTTTGCCTTCCTATTTTGAGCCTCTGGCTCTCCCCTGTTAAGTCCCTGCTGCACGGTCATTACTTTGCTAATGGGGTTACACTGTAGACCCAATTACCTATGGTTTTTGTTGTTGTATGTATTTTGTATAGATCGTCCCTCTGATGGCTGTGCAATGGCTTATCAGATAAAAAAATTTTTTTTATGTATAATGTTTTTGTATATGTTACAGTTAAAGTGAGAAATCCGTTAATGTGCACATTACCTAGTTAATCTGCAGATTAACTGATTTGCTCAGTTAAAGTGAGGAATCAAGAGTTTTCCGCACTTTACCTAGGTAATGTGCACATTAACTGCTTCCGTCTAGTTAAAGTGCAAAACGTTTATTTCTTT
The DNA here is from genome assembly GCF_036172605.1 of Pelobates fuscus. Lineage (NCBI taxonomy): Eukaryota > Metazoa > Chordata > Amphibia > Anura > Pelobatidae > Pelobates > Pelobates fuscus. Next base: position 98,879,965 of record NC_086319.1, on the reverse strand, counting down.
CCCCTCGGGTAAAGAAGAAATTATTTATTACAAAAACGTCCTCGTAGAAACCTGTTTCACCCTTTTTCAGTGCAAAAGTTTGTTTCTTTCCCTCGGTAAAGAGGAAATTATTTATTACAAAACGTCCTCGCAGCAGAACCTGTTTCACCCTTTCAGTGCAGTCTCTGCAGAGTCGTTCACTTCTCGTCTGAATGCAGAAAGATTCTGTGTGTGAACCTGTCTCGATTCTTTTGTGAGCAAGTTCCTTTTCAATGCCCTCCATTCGAATTCTCAAAGCGTAAACACATGGCTTGTTGCTTCTCAGAGGGGGGCTGGCTACTAACAACAATGCTGCTCCGTAAGTCTGAGAAATACTTCTCATTGAGGAGAATGAGACCAAGGAAAGGTCTGCTCATGGACCACTGATTCCGACAGTTCTTCAAATATGATGATGATGATGATGATGATGATGATGATGATGATGATGATATTAAAGAACAGTGGAGAGCATCTGCTGGATAATTTCAGGGTGGTTGCTGCATAATGTGCAGGAAGGCGCTTGCTCTCTTGTGGTGGTGGGGGGCTCCTCATTTCTTACCAGTTTGGGATAACTGTTTTGAAGAGGAGGTATGTGACTATGTGGTTTAGAAAGGTTTAGAAAAGCAAGCAAAGAAAATATTAGCAGTTTCTAATGCAAAGCAGCCAAATGTCGATGAAGGTGTCACTGTGAGAATTAAAGTACCCGAAGTGGACAGAGCAAAAACTGATGCCCGCTCGATTTTTAGCTATGGTTCTTAGTAAAACAGAGGATGGCTTTTATAAACTTTGTACTAAAACGGTATTTTGAAAAAAAAATTATGCCAAATTGGAATTCAGTGTTTGCAAAGAGAGATTTTTAACGAAAGAAGATGTCCCTGCTGTAGAAATATCTTTACATCAAACAGCAATCAAATAATCCCTTGGTACTGGGCAGGATTTCCAAAAATGCAAATCGAAAATGTACCACAAATAGGTGTGCTTGTTGCAAAAAACGATTGCTATGTAATTCAAAGTGTCGCAAATCTTTAGATTGCACTAATAAGTAAGCATAGTTTTATAATATGTTTGTTTAGCAAATTCATTTCCTTAATTGTTTGATTCTTTCTATTGCAGTTTTGTAACATAAACTTGCTTCTTTGTTGCTAAATAAAAACCATTATGTTAACTTTATTCTCGTTTGATTGTACTAACTTGCTTCTTAAACGTTGCTGTTGTTCCAGCAAAAGATCTTATTTTGCACTTTAACTAGTGCTTAGTAGGTAATGTGCAGATTACCTAGGTAATGTGAGAAATCTTTGAGAAATGAAACAATTTTCTGCACTTTAACTGATCAGCCTAGTTAATGTGCACATTAACTAGGTAATGTGCACATTCACTGATTTCTGCACTTTAACTGTAACATATATATAGGTTTTTTTTCCCACTCCATTGGGTTTGGCATACTGTGGTCTAGCTTAATTTATCTCTTTTGCTGTAATTAGTTAGAGTGCCCCTATTCTGTAAATCATTCTTTTATGCACTTAAGAGTCTTTAAACTATATTAAGATTTTTCCTTAGTTTTAGCAAGAATTGAGTTATTAAGAATGCTTTGTTGTTCCTCCATGCATTCTCTCTAGCTGTGTTTAGCTCTCACTTATATGTGCAATAAAATGAACATTTGTTTTTTATTGCATAAGATTAAAGCTTGCGGTATCCCAACGGCAATGGGGTAATAGGAAAGACGTACACTGTTTTATAATATTAACAAGATAAACATGCATAGCTAGATATGTCAGCGTATCAGTTACGTGAAGCATGGGGGTAAACAGGTTATGCTAACTGACAACACTATTAGTGATAAACAGTTGTTTGGGTGTAGTAAGACAAGATTCATATAAGTGTTGGGGGTTGAAAGTTTGGAAAAATACGCTTCTTTTGGAAAAAATGGCTTATACTTCCCTACTCACAAAGATTACGAGAGGCATGTAGGTTACTAGAGGCATGTAGGTTACATAAGGTAGGTTGTGCACATATCTAACATGAATAACATTGTGATCAAGGTGCTCGTTATGGCAGTATACCTGGCTTTGTCCTCGTCATTGCGTAAAAATAATAGAAACTCAATTTCTAATGATTGACAGTATTAACAAAACAGAGGGGGGCGGGGCCGGACCGCCGAGCGGGAAAGTCGCATGAAAGAGCAGCTCCTGCTAATCATAGGCCATAAGAGCTAATATTCGAAGAATAAATAATAATTGTGGACCGACAGCAACTGCAATCAGTGCGAAGAGGTGCTGGATCCAGGGAGAGGCCGGCTTACCAAGTTTCAGTCCCCTGGAGGGAAGGTCGCCGCCAGACTGATCGGGGCCTTCGCCGGCGGTGAGTGGGGTGGACGGCCGCTGCCCCACTATCCTGCCTGACAGCACCCAGCCAGAGACCCAACCCTGGGCGGATCCGGCCCCGTCTTCCCCCCCTATGGACCGGGGGGGTGATCCCGGTCCTCACCCACCGGCTCGGCGAGCCAGGCCCAGGGACGTTACCGCTTCACATGATTGCCCAGGCACAGTACATAAAATGGCGGACGCCATGTGCGTCGCGGCGAGAGAGCAGAGCTACTACTACAACGAGCCCCCAGCTAGACTCGGTACCTCCGGACGGAACCTTGAGGAGGCAGAGAAGCCGGCGCCCCGCAGTCCTCGCATCACAGACTATCGAAAAAGGTCTGCACTAACCCACCACCGAGAAACACTGCGAGTATGCAGAGCAAACAGCTCATCTAAGCCGCTGGCTACACTTACTCACCTTGGGGACCAGGGACTATTGCACACAACGGCATGCTTCCGTAAACCACCTATAGGATTACCCGATGACCATGAGCTCTACTAAGCGGCAGCTCCAGCGAGGTGACACAACTGGCACCCAGCGACAGTCTTTAGGGACCTACTATTTACCCCAGCGGACTCTGCAATGCTGATGCCCGACCCGGATGACCCGCAGGACACCAACTACTGGACTTTACCTGAACCTCCACTCTGGTAGCCGGTAACTATGCCCATCAACGCTACCAAGCTAAACGAGACATCGGTTGAGCAAGAAACGGCGCATACCGGAGAAACAGCCTACCAGCCTCACGGACAATCCCCAGGGCCTAAACCAACCCGTGCAAGTCAGACCAGCCAGGGTGACATTACTTATTTACACCCACCTAGATAATAAGTTAAGCCTCAGTAATCTACATCGTTGCATATTATAGCGTAAGCAAACACACAGTCCTTCCACTGGCCTGCTACTTATGCATTGCTTTACAGTCAAGCTGCAACCCAGCTAAGATAGCTTAACTCGAGACAGATTAGTTAGACCTGCTTTCACTATTGAAATAATCAACTCAGCGTGTTTATATGTATGTCTAGGTTGTTCCCCTTTTGCAAACTGATGTTAGCAGCAGAGCCTAGAAATATCTTGCGACCATGTTTATACAATCTTAATTCACTTAATACGTTTCTTAATATTTGTACACAATAACAAAAATGTGCAATGCATATCGACCCCCTATTGTAACTAATGTCATAAAACCTACATATGGAATGCCGTTGGGGTACCATGTGTATGCCTGTAACTACAATACGCACTACAAAAATAAAGAATTTAAAAAAAAAAACAAAAAAAAAACAGAGAACACTCTAAAGTTAGAAATACAAACATGAAGAGTATTTTGTTAACCTAAATAACAGATACCTAGCATACCGAGCTGTACTAGTACATATCAGGCACATTTATTTAACCACCATGGTGTTGTATGTGCCTATGGAACTATGTAAGAAATGGCCAAGCACATAAATGTTCTTACGCCATTATTTCCTGTTAATTCTTAAACAGGCATAAGCAAGCCCAAAATTTGTAAAATAAATTTTTTTTAATAAAGAGTCTTGTAAACATACAAATTAAAGACAATTGACCAAAATTATTTAGTTTGCTTTCAACATATAGTCTATATTATTGGCACTCATTTTGACTTGAATTGGAATAATTTTCTTATTTATTTTATTAATATTTTGATTATTAGTACTGTATCATTTCTTCTAAGATGTTACAATACCTTTAATCCTGGCTCTTGGTTTGTATCTAATTTTAAAATAATGTTACATCATTTATTACATTTAATAATTACAATACTTTAAAAAAAAGTGTGACAAACTAAGCCTTGTCGTGTATTCTTGGAGGGGCCTATTTGCCAGCCTCCAGCCTCAGGACTATGGGCCATGCAAAAGGCTCATAAAAGACCTTGTTCGTGCCTTTTTGCTACTCCGTTCAGTAGATTGCATTCCCCTCCTATTCTAACATTGTCCCGTTCGACTACCGAACAACTGCACGAACCAGGGACCACCTGGGAGCTTGTTAACACCTTTTAACACCTTGGAACAGTTCTCACCACAGTGTTCTAATGGTTCGTCTGGGTGGCCGCAATTCCTATGGACAACCACGAGGTGGCGGCCATCTTGTTCACATGAACGCAGGCAGCGGTGTTTGGGCTTGAATCTCGTGGAACTAAAACTGGACACAGAAACCCCCGAACACCACTGGAATTCCATCATCGCCTGCTTTCGATTCTATATACAATAGAAGGGCACTGTTTGTCATTTGTCTGGATGAGGGGAACAAGCTCCAGGGTAAGAACATTGACTATGTTCGGTAGTTTGTTTGTTTTCCAAACTACCGAACTAGATCGAACGCAAGCCCTGATTCTCTGGAACTATTTTGGGCATGGGACCATGCGTGCGGTCCGTCAAAAATAAGACTTCCAAGAAATGCCTGAACCCCTGAACTGATATGGGTGATTTTTGGATATGTTGGTCACCCAGATCAGGGCTATCAGGGGATGTCACTTTTGTGTGGGTTTTGTGTGTTTTAAGGTATTTTGGGGGGTTTGTAGAAATGTGTGTTTTTTTGTGTTTGGAGATAATTGAGTTTAGTATAGTGCTTGACTCAATTATCTCCCAGGCATAGGGGAGGGATTGACCTTTTTTGTATGGGAGTATCCTGGACCTGAGAGCCATTGTGATTGTGTATTTATTTCTACTGTGGTTTATTCTCAGGTCCAGGGGGGAGTGCCCTTGCATGGGGACTGTCATAAAAGGCCAGTTGTGGCTACCATTAAACTGGAATTCGTTTTACCTTTCATGAAGTCTAGGCTCATGTTTGGGGGATTGGAGAGCTATATTCACTCTGGGGATTGCTATAATCACCCCCTTGGATCACAACGCTTGCTCTTGTAAGAGCAATCTGCTTTGCTCTCTGGACTAGGAGAGGTCTACCCACTGGAAGCTAGATCTTGGTCTTGGGACCAGGGTGGATGGAGGACAGCGAGACCACAACCAAGATGCGACGGTTTGTGGGGTTTACGGTGGTTATGGTGTTCCAGTGTGGTGCTTGCAAGTAATAGGAAGTAGCGATTGACGGAGGTACCCGGTCGGGGTACCAGGTGGTCCGTCACAAAACGATACAATGGAAAATGTTCAAGTATACAGGTATTTATATTATAATACTAATTTTAAGGGTCATGTGAAAATATAGATTTTGATAGCAGTTTATCCATCTAATTGGTCAATTTTTTTGACTATAAGATACTTTGTGTTTTTTTTTCTTTTTTCACTTTTCCAAGGGAAAAATTGCCTGTTTTTACCAATGCATACATTCAATTTATTTCCAGAGCAGTGCAACATTTTTTTTTTCTGCTTGGAATGGTAAAAACACAATATTATTTGTTGTGAGTCGATGGTAAGAATACTGTGAAAATGTTTATAAATGGAAGAAAGAAACTCAATTTCTAATGATTGACAATATTAACAAACTAGAAAATACATTCAGTAATATTTAAGAATACAAACACATATTCCTAATGTTAGTGTTTTGCTAACTGTTTAGATGTTCAGGCCCCCTTGAAATAATTAAATTAATAGTTTTCCTTTCTTCCCTCGTCATGATGGTCTCACTGTGGCCGCAGCTCCTCTCCTGGTTAAACATGAAAGATGATCTCAGCCAATCCGGTGCACCCACATATAAAAACATTGTGGGCTAGTGCACATGTGGGGCATTTAGCATTGCCTCGCAGACATACAGGTGATACTCGAAAAACTAGAATATCGTGCAAAAGTTAATTTATTTCAGTAATGCAACGTAAAAGGGGAAACTAATATATGAGATAGACGCATTACACGCAAAGCAAAATAGTACATGCCGTGATTTGTCATAAGTGCGATTATGGCTTACAGCTCATGAAAACCCCAAATCCACAATCTCAGTAAATTAGAATATTGTGAAAAGGTGCAATATTCTAGACTCACAGTGTCCCACTCAAATCAGTTAAGTAAGCCATAACACCTGCAAAGTGTTTCTGAGCCTTTAAATGGTCTCTCGGTCTGGTTCAGTAGGAATCACAATCATGGGGAAGACTGCTGACCTGACAGTTGTGCAGAAAACTATCATTGACACCCTCCATAAGGAGGTAAAGCCTCAAAAGGTAATTGCGAAGGAAGTTGGATGTTCCCAAAGTGCTGTATCAAAGCACATTAATAGAAAGTTATGTGGAAGGGAAAAGTGTGGAAGAAAAAGGTGCACAAGCAGCAGGGATGACCGCAGCCTGGAGAGGATTGTCAGGAAAAGGCCATTAAAATGTGTTGGGGACTGAAGCTGCAGTCAGTGCATCAAGAGCTACCACACACAGACGGATCCTGGACATGGGCTTCAGATGTCGTATTCCTCTTGTCAAGCCACTCCTGAACAACAAACAATGTCAGAAGCGTCTTACCTGGGCTAAAGAAAAACAGACCTGATCATTGGTCATTGGTCCAAAGTCCTCTTTTCAGATGAGAGCAACTTTTGCATCTCATTTGGAAACCAAGGACTCAGAGTTTGTAGGAAGAATGGAGAGGCACACACTGCAAGATGCTTGAAGTCCAGTGTGAAGTTTCCACAGTCTATGTTGATTTGGGGAGCCATGTCATCTGCTGGTGTTGGTCCACTGTGCTTCATTAAGTCAACGCAGCCGTCTACCAGGAGATTTTGGAGCACTTCATGCTTCCTTCTGCAGACGAGCTTTATGGGGATGCTGACTTCATTTTCCAGCAGGACTTGGCACCTGCCCACACTGCCAAAAACACCAAAGCCTGGTTCAATGACCGTGGGATTACTGTGCTTGATTGGCAAGCAAACTCGCCTGACCTGAACCCCATAGAGAATCTATGGGGCATTGCCAAGAGAAAGATGAGAGACATGAGACCGAAAATGCAGAAGAGCTGAAGGCTGCTATTGAAGTATCCTGGTCTTCCATAACACCTCAGTAGTGATGTACCGAACTGTCCGCCGGCGAACAGTTCCCGGCGAACTTAGCGTGTTCGCGTTCGCTGCGGCGGGCGGACACATGCGCAGTTCGATCCGCCCCCTATTCGTCATCATTGGGCAAACTTTGACCCTGTGCCTCTCGGTCAGCAGACACATTCCAGCCAATCAGCAGCACTCCCTCCCTTCCACACCCTCCAACCTCCCTCCCAGCATCCATTTTCGATTCATTCGGAAGATGCATGCTTAGTGAGAGGAGGGAAAGTTTAGCTGCTGCTGATTAGATAGGGAAATTGATAGCTAGGCTAGGGTATTCAGTGTCCACTACAATCCTGAAGGACTCATCTGATCTCTGCTGTAAGGACAGCACCCCAAAAAGCCCTTTTTAGGGCTATAACATCAGGCTGCTTTTTTTTTTTTCCTGTGTAATGTAATTGCAGGTGCCTGCCTGCCAGCTTCTGTGTGAGGTTCACATTGGATACTGTGCCTATTTGCCCACCACTCATATCTGTTTTAACAATAGGTTAAGCTTTACATTTAAAATAAATATTTTTTTTCACTGTAATAGAAGAGCAGTTGCCTGCCTGCCAGCTTCTGTGTCAGGTTGGATGCCTTGCCCATTTGCACAGTCAGTGCCACCACTCATATCTGTTTTAACAATTGGTTAAGCTTTAGATTTAAAATAAATAATTTTTTTTCACTGTAATAGAAGAGCAGTTGCCTGCCTGCCAGCTTCTGTGTCCGGTTGGATGCCTTGCCCATTTGCACAGTCAGTGCCACCACTCATATCTGTTTTAACAATTGGTTAAGCTTTAGATTTTAAATAAATCATTTTTTTCACTGTAATAGAAGAGCAGTTTCCTGCCTGCCAGCTTCTGTGTGAGGTTGGATGCCTTGCCCATTTGCACAGTCAGTGCCACCACTCATATCTGTTTTAACAATTGGTTAAGCTTTAGATTTTAAATAAATCATTTTTTTCACTGTAATAGAAGAGCAGTTGCCTGCCTGCCAGCTTCTGTGTCAGGTTGGATGCCTTGCCCATTTGCACAGTCAGTGCCACCACTCATATCTGTTTTAACAATTGGTTAAGCTTTAGATTTTAAATAAATCATTTTTTTCACTGTAATAGAAGAGCAGTTGCCTGCCTGCCAGCTTCTGTGTGAGGTTCACATTGGATACTGTGCCCACTAGCCCAGTGCCACCACTCATATCTGTTTTAACAATTGGTTAAGCTTTAGATTTTAAATAAATCATTTTTTTCACTGTAATAGAAGAGCAGTTTCCTGCCTGCCAGCTTCTGTGTGAGGTTGGATGCCTTGCCCATTTGCACAGTCAGTGCCACCACTCATATCTGTTTTAACAATTGGTTAAGCTTTAGATTTTAAATAAATCATTTTTTTCACTGTAATAGAAGAGCAGTTGCCTGCCTGCCAGCTTCTGTGTCAGGTTGGATGCCTTGCCCATTTGCACAGTCAGTGCCACCACTCATATCTGTTTTAACAATTGGTTAAGCTTTAGATTTTAAATAAATCATTTTTTTCACTGTAATAGAAGAGCAGTTGCCTGCCTGCCAGCTTCTGTGTGAGGTTCACATTGGATACTGTGCCCACTAGCCCAGTGCCACCACTCATATCTGTTTTAACAATTGGTTAAGCTTTAGATTTAAAATAAATATTTTTTTTTCACTGTAATAGAAGAGCAGTTAGTTGTCTGCAAGCGTCTGTGTTTCAGGCCTACTTCAGCGTGTGCTCTGCAGACCTGTGCCAGCGTGCTTTGACAGTTGCCACTCATATCTTGTGTCTCTATAGCGTGCTTTTACAACCAAAATTTTGTTTCCACTGTAATAGAAGAGCAGTTGCCTGCCTGCCAGCTTCTGTGTGAGGTTCACATTGGATACTGTGCCCACTAGCCCAGTGCCCCCACTCATATCTGTTTTAACAATTGGTTAAGCTTCAGATTTAAAATAAATATTTTTTTTTCACTGTAATAGAAGAGCAGTTAGTTGTCTGCAAGCGTCTGTGTTTCAGGCCTACTTCAGCGTGTGCTCTGCAGACCTGTGCCAGCGTGCTTTGACAGTTGCCACTCATATCTTGTGTCTCTATAGCGTGCTTTTACAACCAAAATTTAGTTTCCACTGTAATAGAAGAGCAGTTGCCTGCCTGCCAGCTTCTGTGTGAGGTTCACATTGGATACTGTGCCCACTAGCCCAGTGCCACCACTCATATCTGTTTTAACAATTGGTTAAGCTTTAGATTTAAAATAAATATTTTTTTTTCACTGTAATAGAAGAGCAGTTAGTTGTCTGCAAGCGTCTGTGTTTCAGGCCTACTTCAGCGTGTGCTCTGCAGACCTGTGCCAGCGTGCTTTGACAGTTGCCACTCATATCTTGTGTCTCTATAGCGTGCTTTTACAACCAAAATTTTGTTTCCACTGTAATAGAAGAGCAGTTGCCTGCCTGCCAGCTTCTGTGTGAGGTTCACATTGGATACTGTGCCCACTAGCCCAGTGCCACCACTCATATCTGTTTTAACAATTGGTTAAGCTTTAGATTTAAAATAAATATTTTTTTTCCACTGTAATAGAAGAGCAGTTAGTTGTCTGCAAGCGTCTGTGTTTCAGGCCTACTTCAGCGTGTGCTCTGCAGACCTGTGCCAGCGTGCTTTGACAGTTTCCACTCATATCTTGTGTCTCTATAGCGTGCTTTTACAACCAAAATTTTGTTTCCACTGTAATAGAAGAGCAGTTGCCTGCCTGCCAGCTTCTGTGTGAGGTTCACATTGGATACTGTGCCCACTAGCCCAGTGCCACCACTCATATCTGTTTTAACAATTGGTTAAGCTTTAGATTTAAAATAAATATTTTTTTTTCACTGTAATAGAAGAGCAGTTAGTTGTCTGCAAGCGTCTGTGTTTCAGGCCTACTTCAGCGTGTGCTCTGCAGACCTGTGCCAGCGTGCTTTGACAGTTGCCACTCATATCTTGTGTCTCTATAGCGTGCTTTTACAACCAAAATTTTGTTTCCACTGTAATAGAAGAGCAGTTGCCTGCCTGCCAGCTTCTGTGGGAGGTTCACATTGGATACTGTGCCCACTAGCCCAGTGCCACCACTCATATCTGTTTTAACAATTGGTTAAGCTTTAGATTTAAAATAAATATTTGTTTTTCACTGTAATAGAAGAGCAGTTGCCTGCCTGCCAGCTTCTGTGTCAGGTTGGATGCCTTGCCCATTTGCACAGTCAGTGCCACCACTCATATCTGTTTTAACAATAGCTTAAGCTTTAGATTTTAAAGAAATCATTTTTTTTCACTGTAATAGAAGATCAGTTAGTTGTCTGCAAGCATCTGGGTGTCAGGCCTACTTCAGCGTGTGCTCTGTAGACCTGTTCCAGCGTGCTTTGACAGTTGCCAATCATATTTGGTGTCTCTATAGCGTGCTTTTAAAACCAAAATTTGTTTTTCACTGTTATAGATTGAATAGCAGTTACTTGTCTTCAAGCGGGTGTCTCAGGCCTACAGTGTGTGCTCTGCAGAACTGTTCCAGTGCACATTGCCAATCATATCTGGTGTCTCTATAGCGTGCTTTTAAAACCAAAATTTGTTTTTCACTGTTATAGATTGAATAGCAGTTACTTGTCTTCAAGCGGCTCTTTCAGTCCTTCCTTCAGCGTGTGCTCTGCAGAACTGTTCCAGTGCACATTGCCAATCATATCTGGTGTCTCTATAGCGTGCTTTTAAAACCAAAATTTATTTTTCACTGTTATAGATTGAATAGCAGTTACTTGTCTTCAAGCGGGTGTCTCAGGCCTACAGTGTGTGCTCTGCAGAACTGTTACAGTTCACATTGCCAATCATATCTGGTCTCACAGTAGCTTGCACGCATAGTACCACTAATCCCCCAAAAAATGACAGGCAGAGGCAGGCCACCCCGCAGGGGCCGTCGTGGTCATGGTGCTGTGATTCCCTTTTGCCCTAGAATAATGCCCAGTTTTCAGAAGCCACGTACCCTGAACTTGAAAAGTTCTGAGGACTTAGTTGACTGGCTAACACAGGACACCCAATCTTGTACAGCCTCCGCTCGGAACCTTGACGCACCATCCTCCTCCAGCTTAGCTTCAGGCACCTCTCAAGATAGCACTCACCCGCCTGCCGACACCACCAAAACTAGCACCCCAGCCGCTTTACTTGGTATGTCAGAGGAGTTATTCACACACCCGTTTGAAGAAATGAGTGATGCGCAACCATTATTGCTAGAGGATGTAGATAACAGGGATATGTCTAAGGCAGGCAGCATTAAACACATGGAGGTACGGTGTGATGATGATGATGTTGTACCCGCTGCTGCTTCCTTTTCTGAGTTGTCAGATACAAGCGAAGCGGTTGATGATGACGATGCGTCCATGGATGTCACGTGGGTGCCCGCTCGGCAAGAAGAAGAACAGGGCGAAAGTTCAGATGGGGAGACAGAGAGGAGGAGGAGGAGATGAGTTGGAAGCAGGGGGGGGTCGTCGCAAGGAGCTAGTGGCACAGTCAGACAGCATGCATCGGCACCCGTGGTCAGCCCGACAGCACGCCAATCAACGCATGCTGTGTCCACCACCAGAATGCCGTCATTGCAGAGCTCAGCAGTGTGGCATTTTTTTTGTGTGTCTGCCTCGGACAACAGCGATGCCATTTGCAACCTGTGCCAAAGGAAACTGAGTCGTGGGAGGTCCAACACCCACCTAGGTACAACTGCTTTGCATAGGCACATGATCTCACATCACAAACGCCTATGGGATCAACATATGAGTACAAGCAGCACGCCTACTCTAAGCCGCCATCCTCCTCCTGGTCCAGCATCTTCAGCCACGTCAACCACTACTGTCCTTCTTGCCCCCTCTCAACCATCCGCCACTCCGTCTCCCGCCTTGAGCAGTTCCCGCTCATCTGCCCACAGTCATGTGTTTCTGTCAAGGACATGTTTGAGCGTAAGAAGCCAATGTCACCAAGTCACCCCCTTGCCCAGCGTCTGACAGCTGGCTTGTCCGAACTATTAGCCCGCCAGCTTTTACCATACAATCTGGTTGAGTCTGAGGCGTTCAAAAAATTTGTAGCTATTGGGACACCGCAGTGGAAGGTACCCGGCCGGAATTTCTTTTCACAAAAGGCAATCCCCAACTTGTACTCGATTGTGCAAAAGGAAGTCATGGCATGTCTGGCACACAGTGTTGGGGCAAGGGTCCATCTGACCACTGATACCTGGTCTGCAAAGCATGGTCAGGGCAGGTATATCACCTACACTGCGCATTGGGTAAACCTGCTGACGGCTGACAAGCAAGGAATGCGTGGCATTGCAGTGGAGTTGGTGACACCGCCGCGAATTGCAGGCAGTCCTGCTGCCACCTCCTCTACTCCTCCTACTCCATCCTCTTCCATAACCTCCTCGGCTGAGTCCTCTTGTGCCGCTGCTTCTTGCTCCACATCAACGGCACACCCCCAGCTCCCCAGGTACTATTCCACTTCCCGGATACGGCAGTGTCACGCCGTCTTGGGTTTGACTTGCTTGAAAGCAGAGAGTCACACCGGACAAGCACTCCTGTCCGCCCTGAACGCACAGGTGGAAAAGTGGCTGACTCCGCAGCAACTGGATATTGGCAAAGTGGTGTGTGACAACGGAAAATTTTTTATAGCGGCATTGAAGTTGGGCAAGTTGACACATGTGCCGTGCATGGCACATGTGTGTAATCGGATCGTACAACGCTTTGTGCATAAGTACACAGGCTTACAGGACGTCCTGAAGCAGGCCAGGAAGGTGTGTGGCCATTTCAGGCGTTCCTACACGGCCATGGCTCACTTTGCCGATATCCAGCGGCGAAACAACATGCCAGTGAGGCGCTTGATTTGCGACAGCCCTACACGTTGGAATTCAACACTCCTAATGTTCGACCGCCTGCTCCAACAAGAAAAAGCTGTTAATGAATATTTGTATGACCGGGGTGCTAGGACAGCCTCTGGGGAGCTGGGAATTTTTTTGCCACGTTACTGGACGCTCATGCGCAATGCCTGTAGGCTCATGCGTCCTTTTGAGGAGGTGACAAACCTAGTCAGTCGCAGTTGTGTGTGTGCGTGTGTATGGCTGTCTGCCTGTGTGTGTGTGACAGGGTGAAGATTTCTTGCACATGGGTGTGACAGGGTGAAGATTTCTTGCACAGGGCGCCCAAAGGCCTAAGGCTGGCCCTGCGCATGGGTCAGTGGCTCTGCACCAGACTTCCCTCCAATTGATCAAAGTTAAAGGATTTCAAGTGGACTGATTACAATTACAGGGCCTCTAAAGAGTCCTGTATTGTTATTTGTCGTCACTACCTTCCCGCGTCGGGAGTGGGTCATTTGCGCCCCTGCTGCCTTCCTTGCATGTGGTAGCTGTTTGTCAGGGATTTGTCAATCCATATCTGCCAAGTGACCCTATGACAGGGTGAAGATTTCTTGCACATGGGTGTGACATGGTGAAGATTTCTTGCACAGGGCGCCCAAAGGCCTAAGGCTGGCCCTGCGCATGGGTTAGTGGCTCTGCACCAGACTTCCCTCCAATTGATCAAAGTTAAAGGATTTCAAGTGGACTGATTACAATTACAGGGCCTCTAAAGAGTCCTGTATTGTTATTTGTCGTCACTACCTTCCCGCGTCGGGAGTGGGTCATTTGCGCCCCTGCTGCCTTCCTTGCATGTGGTAGCTGTTTGTCAGGGATTTGTCAATCCATATCTGCCAAGTGACCCTATGTAGGGGTAACAGTCCCTATTCTGCTCTGTGTCAGTGTGTATCATGGTCTCTGTGGACAGGGAACAGTCTCTATTCTGCTCTGTGTCAGTGTGTATCAGGGGTTTTGAGGACAGGTGTCAATCCATATCTGCCAAGTGACCCTATGTATATCTGCTGTCAGTACACAGGAAAAGTTTAAATATTTCTTGTTCTACGTTCTCTGCAACTCCACGCACCGACTCATCCAATACGTGAAGATCTGGGGTTTCTCTGACTCTCCTCAGTAGTGTATCAAACAGAGTCTGCACTGTGGTAACACGGACATCTTCAGGACATAACTCAACTATTTGCAGATAGGCAGTCTGCAGCTTCTCTTTTTCACCTGTTCTCTTCTTTCTCTTATGCGTATTCTTGTCTATATGCAGGTGGTCTCTTGCCTTTCTTTTAACCAATTCGTTCCTTCCATATGGTTTCAAAAGATCTCTGGCATCATTACTTTCAACGCAAATAACGTCATCATAGTTAGTCTCCTCATTATTCACCGGGAAGAGAGTGTTTGCACTGACTACCCACAGCATGCTCTTGCCATTGCCTACTCCACCTTCAACGACAGGGTGCAAGTCCCAAGGAGAAGGATCATTCACTTTATTATCTGTCTTTATTTCACAAGTAGTGCCTGGAACATCCTCATGGGTCACAAGATGTAAATCTGTACTAATGTCAACCCCAGAGTCTGGAAAATCATCAATTTGAAATTTTTCGAATAATCCCAGTGGGCTGCCACATTCTTCCTCCTCTGATGGTATTAAAGTTTGCAGAGATTCACTATGGGGTGGTGTCAAGCATTGTGGGGATATTTATGGGATAATAATTGTAAACAGAGAGAATTGCCCACGATTTCAATTCTCAGATCCTTAATCGTTATCGTGTTAAATGAAATGTATAACCATATACCGGTAATTAAAAATCACAAATTGTTATAAAAATAGATATTTATTTCTTAACAATTTAAATAATAATGATGAGTAACATGCATGATAATAATCAATGGAATTTTCAGTATAACATGAATATGTAATACAATATGGTAATTTAAAACAACATTTCCTAATGACTAAGACTTAGTTTAAGTCTAAAGCATTAGTTGTCAAGATTGATTTACGATCCTTTCTTTACAGCTAAGGAAACAAAGTTTTAAGGAGACAGAGCATTCCTTAGAGCTGCAGTAAAACTTTCTGGCAGAAGTAACCCTTTCAATGCTGGTTAGACCTCCTAAGTAGTTAAGATCTACTCCTATGTAATTTTAATTAAAATAACATTTAACCAGTCATCAACCTTTAAACATTTCCTTGCATCCAATGAGAAAATCTACTATGTTCTATAAGCTGATATTTTAATTAATTTGTCTAAACAGATATTTTATCTTATTTTAGAGCCAATCAATACAGCTGGATAAATGGTCATGATATGCTAACGTGATATTAATCACACAAATACATTAATGATTATATTGATCCCAGCTGCAGATGGGATGCTATAACCATATATATATTCTTTAATAATTACGATTTCTAAATATGAAATCAAACCAGATTTATCCAGTCATATATCATGCTATTAATTTTAATTAATTTTGATTAATTAATTAAATGTCTGTATATTTACCAGTTGAGTAGATATTTTCTCATCAGATATCCTCAGGTAGCTAAATGTCATAGATCTGTTTCTCTGCATGGAGTGTGAGAGTTTCTTGGTTACTCTGATCACCCGATTCTGCCTGGACCTCTCTGAATCCCCAGAGTGTCGTAATGTGTCTCTCTTCAATCTTTGAATCTCCCACCTCTGAATCTTGAATTTTTCTGAATCTCCCTCTCTTTCTTTGTCTTAACTTTTTAAAGGGAAAAATTCCTCTAAGTGATAGCCAATCACAAATGTGGGGT
The DNA here is from genome assembly GCF_036172605.1 of Pelobates fuscus. Classification (NCBI taxonomy): domain Eukaryota; kingdom Metazoa; phylum Chordata; class Amphibia; order Anura; family Pelobatidae; genus Pelobates; species Pelobates fuscus. The sequence continues at coordinate 98,863,959 of NC_086319.1, read as the reverse complement.
GTGGTTCCCTTCTAGGTAACCAATTTAATATTCAGACTCTAGATGGCAGTATTGTTCCACTACACATACCTATCCAGGAAAGAGTTAACTTTTCCTGGTGGCTATTTTTGACGTCATTTATGTTATCTTTATGGTGGTCAATATTTTATATTCACTTGTCAGATCACACAGTTTTTCTCAGTTTTGTCCAGACTATGCGTCTGCAAATTCTGCTATAATTCCTAAAATTGATAGTTTGTGAACTAAGTTTCACCTTAAACTATAATGGGACGTTGTACAATATCGAAAGTAAAATTTAATTGTTTAATCTCCTCTGTCACCTAAGTCTGGGAATAGAATTTATACAGTCTGTCCATCCCCCGTTCTCAATGTCTTATCTCTTTGTTTTGGTTATATACACATTCCATTCAGCTTGGGCAAAGCCGTCAGTTTCAGAGAAAAGATAGAATTTTGTGTCTCAAGTTAACTTGAGATACAAAATGGAGTCTGGTCTGTTTAGCAATGACTTCAGAATATACACTTTGTATTTCTATCATAGCACAAATGTCTGCCGATATAAATACCCTGACATAACCCCCCTTTAGTGCATATCATAGCCAAATAATTTAGCTTATGAATAGGCACTATGGAAGTCACAAGACATATTGTGCAATCACATCATTTCTAACATAGGCTCATGCGTGGAATGAACATGTTCGTATGCTTTTGTACCTGTAAGTGTTTTGAACTTTATGCTTAGTACAATCAACCATAATAACATCATTATCATAACACACCCAATAACAATCTTAACATGGATGAACCAGTCAACACGATCAATAAGGTCAGTATCTAACTCAGAGTATTTAAATGTGTCCACAGAAATGTTATCTTTCTTGATTGACATTTGGATAGTGTGGTTGGGCTTATGGTCCAGCAAGAACTTAAGATTAGGATCTAGAGGGATATCTAGATTCTGGCATAGATCCACCATCTCAATAGCACTTTCGAGGACGTCAGTGTACACTGGGTATAGCGTAACGTCACCGATGGTGATACGAGAGTTGTGGGGTACCTTGATCAGTGATACAGGTGCTGGTAAGGCAATTACTTTATTAGTCACCTGGTCCCTGCGAAAAACACTCATGTTTTTAAGACATGTGCTTACCAACCATTTATCTTTTACTAAGATAGCATGTACTAATGCATTACTGTCGGTTTTTTTGACATAGTCACTTGACATGTTTCAGAGCCATGTTTAAGGTACTCGATTCCGCACAAAGCATTGGTAGAATCGTACACAAAAGGTTTTCCATCACATTGGAAATTATTGTCTTTGAATTTTTCACAGTCATTCAAAATGGGTATTGAATACCAATCTGGTATCCACGGTTGAAAAGCCAAAACATCTGGGGTTTGGACTTTTACATGGATATTTTCCTTCCATGTACCAACGTTGTAGATTGTTTTCATTTGAAAAATGTTTTTGGGAGTTACATATGGTATGGCCAATAAAAAGCAAATCTCCATACGTTCCGGATCAATTAAGAGAGGTATAGCGCTCCCCATCTCAAAGGCCAGATTTAATTGCATAGGCTCAATTGTTTCTCCATCCACATTGGCAAGCATCGCATGAACAATATCCTTGGATACAAAATACAGAGGTATGCGTCCCCCTGCCAATTCGATCATTCCAGTTTGCACTTCGTCGAGAAAAGCAAGTGTGTGGAACAATATTGGGTCATGCAGAAATAGAAGTTCACGCTTAAATAAGTCATGACTTTGGTGCAACTCAGTGGATTTGGCAATTAACTCCGAATGCAAATTTGTTGTAACAACTGTGTCTTCCACAATAGTTAACACGTCTTGGAGAAGTGTTCTTTGCTCTTTTATCACCTGATGAATATCGTTAATGTGTTGCTTTAGCGCATAGATTTCCATATCCAGCTTTTGGACAGTAATAGAGTTGGCTGCAGACATTCCAGTTGCGACAACTGCACCGACAGTGGCACAAACTAATGCAACAATTATAGCGGTGAGGAACCTTTTGGGTCGGTTACTCATCGAAATAGAACTGGATACAAATGGTTTCCGGGCTTGCTCCAAGATGTTTCGCACACGGTCCTGTGCTCTTTGGAGGTGCATCTGGTACCAAGTTTGTAACTCAGGAAGCTGCATCGATGAAATGTTGTACGCCTTCTCGATGGAAATCTTGGGGTCCAAGCTGACGAACACACGTCGGGTAAGGATCCTCTTCTCTGTTAAGATGAACCCTGGTGTCTCTTGAATCAGGATGCCGGAGGATGGTCCCATCTCTGCGATCGGGTTGGTCCGTAGCTCTTGGCACAGGAGCAGTACGATCCAGAAACACGCCACATCCTTCTTGGACATCTTTCGACAGTCACGGATCAGGAACTCGTTTCAGACTTATCTACTAATGATTCAAGGTTTGTTAAGTATACAAACTTATAACAGTGTGACATCACTTGGCCTAGGACAACACATTATTACGATTCATCAACATATGTATTCTTTCTAATTCTATTTTTATAACTTCATCCCTCACTACATTTATTACTGACTCCTCAGCAATATGCCTATAGCAACTAAACAAGCTAGTAACCTGCTTAGAAATGTAGTTATTGGATGGCAAGGAAATGGTTAATGACATGAACATACATGAGATCATGGCACATCACAACATTTCACATCATACGATACCACGTGAATCAAGCATTCATCCAGGTTAGTCGTTCACCCTTCTGCATCCGAATCCACACCTATAATCCTTAATTGAGATTTAGGATGACAAGCACGCAACTGGTTAATGTGAACCCACTTTTCAGTAAAATCGCCATCCTTAGGAATTTTTATTTTGTACGCTACTGGGGAAATTTTGTCAATGATGACATATGGCCCTTTCCAAGAAGGTAAAAATTTATTTTCCTTGACTTGATTTCGCGCAAAATTATACAGATAGACTTGATCTGTTATCTCATATTCCTTTTTCGTGGTTTTTAAATCATAATAGGTCTTAACCCCTGTTGCTGCTTTCTCTAGATTCTTTTGGGCAAAAGCAAACGCATGTTGTAAATGCTTGCGCAAATCTTCGATATACTGATGCGTAGTGGCAGCATTGATCAAATTATGATCTGAAGTACGATATAGTAAATGTTGTGGTAAAACCATCTTTCTTCCTGTCATCAATTCAAAAGGTGACAATTTGGTAGCAGTGCTAGGTGTAGCTCTAATCGCCATTAAAACTAGGGGCAATTTAATGTCCCAGTCTTTACCAGACTCCTTAACGTACTTTTTCAGAATATTAACGATAGACTGGTTATATCGCTCTACCCCCCCGCTAGACGCAGCGCGGTATGCAATATGTAGCTTTCGTTTAACACCTAGAATATTCCACATCTTAGCCATTACTTCACTGGTAAAATGACTACCTCTGTCTGACTCAATTCTTTGAGGCAGACCGAACCTGGAAAAGACATGGTTAATCAACAAAGTGGCGCATACGGTACTCGTGTTCTCTTTACAAGGCAAACATTCTATCCACTTTGTGTACATACATGTAACGGTTAACATGTATTTGTTACCTCTTGAAGATCTTGTTACAGGACCTATAAAGTAAATTTGAATATCAGACCAGGGTAATGACACCCCCCTCTTCTGAAGTGGTGCACGATGGGTTGGACCATGGGGTTGATATTGCGGACAAATCAAGCATCCCTGACAGTATGTCTTAACATCTCTTAACATGTGTGGCCAGTATGCATAATCACGCAATATCTCATATGTGATCTTATCACCACGATGCCCAGATGTAGGTGCATCATGTGCGTGTTTGAGCATTAACCCTCGGTATACAGTTGGGACTACCCATTGTTGAATACCATGTTTAGAAGTTCTGACCAGCAACCCATCCATGATACTAAATTGGACTTTATATCTCATCAAGATTCGTAAATCTTCATTATCTTTGCAATCCTCATCTGTGATGGGATTGGCAGTAGGTTCTTCTATATGTTTATAGAGTCTACCTATGACAGGATCGTTCTTCTGACTGGTAATCAGGTCCTCACTAGGAGCTTCTTGACTCCATTGCACGACATTTAAGTCGGCATTATCTCTAGCCGGTCGTCTAGTTATGGCTTCAACGTGAATTGAACCCATAAGATCATCAATGTTTAGGGTTTCACCATTGATGGCTGCTTGTTTTGCCAGTGAATCGGCTAAGTCATTACCATCCTTGTCAATACCTTCTATCTTAGAATGGCCTTTGGTTTTCTTCCAATATATGGTTAAACCATGTTCTTTAACCAACTCATCGATTTTACAAAACAATTTCCCATGTTTAACAGGTTTGTTATTGCTTTTCAGCATTTGGTTACGTTTCCAGCTAGGCAGATATTCGACGAAACTGTTGCGAACATAGTTGGAATCAGTTATGATAACAAATTCTTTGATACTATATTCTATTGCCATTTGAATGGTCTTATATACTGCACAGAGTTCGGCTATCTGACTGCTTTTGGGACCAATATTGTATCCTATAGATACATTGGGATAATCACCTATCCAGGCGATTCCGATACCTGCAACTAACTTCCGTTCAGCACCAGCGACGTGGTGATATGAACAACCATCAATGTATACCCACGGTAGTGGTCGACAGTATTCCTCGTCATAAACTTTATAAGGGGATAACAATTGCTCTTCTAGGAAGTCATCTCCGGTGTCATTATCATCCAGAGATGGAGCAGTACAGTCATGTAATTCTGCTAAACCTTGGGCAACTGGGCTTCTCTTATTATGTTTATAACGGACTTCTAACGGCCATCCCTGTAAGGATAGAGTCCATGCAGTAATTCGACTGTTAGAGAGGTTACCGTCTCTAATTCTTTCACTCTGCAGATACTGTAGAGGTTGGTGAGCTGTTTCTACAATTATTTTCTCACCTTGGATATAGCTACGAAAAATTTGTAGTGCCCAGACAGTCGACAATAACGCCTTCTCACACGTGTTGAATTTAACTTCAACAGGTGACAAAGTCTTGCTAGCATATGCAATAACTTTGTTTAAACTGTCCTGCTTCTGATACAGAACAGCACTTATGCTTAAATCGGTATATCCTGTCTCCAGATAGAAGGGTTTACCCCCCTCTGGGTATGCTAAACAGGGTGCCTGAGTGAGCTTCCTCCTCAGTTCACTTACCGCTAGGTCCTGAGGCTCCCCCCAGTTCCAGGTAGTTTCCTTTTTAAGCAGGTGTAAGAGTGGTTTCGTTATTTCTGCATAGTTATCTATAAACTTACGGGAGTAATTAGTCATACCAAGGAACGATCTTAATTCCCTGATATTTGAAGGTGTTTTAGCCTTCAGTACGGCTTCAACCTTCTTCCTCTGGGGATTTAATCCTTCAGAGGTTACCTCATGTCCGAGGAAATTAACATGGGTGCGGCACCATTGTGCCTTTTGTAAAGACAGTTTAATCCCTGCCTCTCTTAACTGAGTGAGAACATGTCTAATCTCTATGATATGCTTATCAAAGGAAGTGCTTTTCAGCAAGACATCGTCGACATATGATAACGTTCCTCTCTCGAGTGCGTCAGGCATAGCTTTATGCATGAACACAGCGAATTCATGACCAGAGTTTATGTAACCGAAAGGCATACGGGTCCAGGTATACTGCTGCTATCCAAATGTGAAGGCCAATTTGTATTGGTCTTCATTATGGACTGGTACAGTCCAATATCCCTGCGCACAGTCAATGGCAGTGAATATTTTGGATCCCTGCATTTGTACCAAACATTGGTCTATGTATGGCACTGGCCAACCAGACATATAGACGTGTTTATTTAGCTGTCGTAAGTCAGCGCATAAACGCCATTGTCCATTAGGTTTCAGAATCCCCAAGATCGGATTATTATACGAACTGTGCACTGGACGTATAATGCCCCTTTCCTTTAAATTCTGAATGATGTCTTGTAGACAATCGTATGACGCTAATGGGAGTCTATATTGTTTGATAAATACAGGTGGTAAATTTGGATCAGTTTGTATTCTGGCTACGTGGAGGTTGGTTAACCCACAGTCGTAGGAATCTTTGGCAAAAATATCTTGGAATTCCAAAAGGATTTCCTTTAGCTGTTGCCGCTCAACATCGTTGGAGCAACCGTCAGCTAAAGATATTTGCTCTTCTAGCCTTTCCTGAAATCCTGGAAAGATTTCAGGCTGGCCTATCTCATAAGCTTCTTCAAGCCTAGAAGTTAGGTCAGTTCGGTGTTGACTTACCTTTTCTCTTTGGTCGTGATACTCTTGTGATTCCTGCTCATTGAGCGGATGATCGAAGGGGATTGATGCTTCTTCGATTTTACACGAGCCGTCTTCGACGTTGAAGGGATATGCAGATAGGATAGTGAATAATCCTTCTGGGGAGGAATGGAATATTTGATCGACAATTTCGTCCTAAGTATTCTTCAGGGATGAGGCCTATAATTTGGTTTTGGAAACCAAATGTATAGTACTCAGCATCCAATGCTAGACCTAATAATGTTCCTTTTGGTAAAGTAACACTATTGGGTGTAACATTGTTGACCATAATATAGGTGGGATTCTTATCAATACTTACCATTGGTGTATGTGTTACCACCATCCCTAATCGTTGTATTCTGTTGGATAAACAGATTAGGGCATCAGAGTTTTCTAATCTCTGACCCTCCTTGACCTGTAGGGGTAAAAGAAAATTACTTGTCCCTTGTGGAATGGTTATGTCATCAGGTACTTGGATACTTACCGCATATGGTAGTATTTGTCCTGATTTCAGGGCGTTTTCCTCGTGTAGGTATCCACAAGGATTGCCTTTTAACCTTGTCCACAAGTTGGAATTAATCAGGTCAAGGTGTATGGCAAAGCGATGTATGACATCATTGCCAATGTAAACCTGATAGTGAGGTTCGTCTATCACTAGGAATAAATGTTTAACTGTCTTATTTCCGATAGAAATAGATAGTAAACATTTTGCTATCACATTGTGACTCTCTGATTCGCCATCCAGGTTCTGGATCCACCTGTCATGTGGAGAAGCGTACCTGATCATTTTAGGATTAGCGATCTGCTTTAACAGACTTCTGCTAATATAGCTGTTCTCACTCTTTAAGTCCAGCTTTGCATTCCTATTTCTTCCTAATTCATTTATCTGAATAGGAAAGAATAAGTTGTCATTAACCCTTTCAATTCTGGCAAGGAATTGAGCATGACCTGCCAGATCTACAGATTCAACATAGTCCCTGTGGAGAGAAATGGTTAAAACATCACCTTCCAGAGAGACATTCTGGATTCTCTCTGGAGCAATTCTTACGGAATGCTCATCTACAGGTGCGATTGCGTCATTCACCTGCAGGATACTCACGTCAGGTGACTGACTATTCCTAAAATGTACCTCTATCGAGTCAGGTCTTTCTTCTATTACATGGCAGTTACGATCAGATTGTACATGTGATTTCTCATAGGTTATAGGAACCTTAGCTTGTGACCATACAATTCCATTCACACAGTCAATAATTGTGTTAAGTCTTCTGAGTATGTCTATACCCAGAATCAGTCGGTTATAGGGGAGATCTACCACTATCACCGGGTGTCTAAAGGTTTTGCTACCTATTTTAAACTTTAACCAGGTATTGCCAATAACATGAAGTGCATTCCCTCCTACACTCAACAGAGCATTGGGGAAATCTCTTAGCTTCGGCTTATCCGTTGCTAAGTCCATTACCTGCTGGAAGTAGGTATTGGATAAGATCGTGGCTTGTGAACCAGTATCTATTAACCCTTTGAAAGGCTGGGGTAGCGAATCCTGTATTTCTACAGACATGTAGTACCCTCCTTCATGTTCTTCTAATTCACATAAGAATTTAGAATGTGTCAACATATTACTTGTTTTCCATACATTACCGGTCACAGCAGTAGTTTCTACCTGTACTGAGGAATGCTCAGTCTTACCCACAGGCCCATCCTTTTTAGGATTATCTTGAACTGTCAAGCGGGGACTAGTGGTCGGCATCTCATCAGTTAGCCCTTTCAGGTCTGGATCCTGGAAACTAGTGGTTGCTGGGGCTATTTTAGCCTTTGGCTGAAATGAAAAAACAGAGGAACACGTTGCGCCTCCTTCACCCGGAAGTGAAGTGACGGGATTGGCAATAGGTTTCCTAACACAACTATTGTTTATTTGACTGTTAGTACCTGGAAAGGAAACAGGGTTAGGCATTACATCTACTGATAACCTAGCCTGTTTAGTCACTGTAGCTATATTTGCTGCGTCACTTGTTGTTGCTGTTGCAATTGAACAGGTGTCTCTGCAATTTGAGCTGTCCCTAAAAAAGGATTGATAGCAAAGGCTTTGTTATTCTTTGTTATTTGCTCCATTAATTTGCCCATCTGATCTGTCAAGTGACCAACCTGACGACGCAAATTATTTCCCCCATTGCCGTTTTGTCTTTGCCCATTAGAATTTGGCTGGGATGTCTGAGACTGTTGGGAGTTATTGGAAGCAGATTGGTTGTTTCTGTTTCCATATCTCCTATTTCCCTGAGGATTCCTTCTCCATTGGGAATTGCCTTGGTTTTTATTAACCCAGGGGCGTTTATTCCCATTGGTATTGGATTTTTCAGAGTTATTGTCAGAGGAGTTTGCAGAATTGCTTCTGGCGTTTTCCTGTTTCTGAGGCTTTGGTGTTTTCAAAACCTCAGAATAGGTCCTCTTTTTCTGTTGGGTTTCTAAACCTAACTGAATTTTAGTCTCTGACACCATTTTATCACCAGGTTTCTTAACCTTTGGCTGATTTTCGTCATGTGCATGGTGTATAGTATACAATTTCATGCACTGACTGACTAGCCATTCTAATGGTAGCTTACAATCATAATCTCTTGCGAGATTCATTTGTATGTTTACAGGCATGGCATGAAAATACAGATCTTTGAAATCTGTGCTTTCATACCTGGGTTTTCTTTGGGCCACGGAGTATGCATTCTTAAGAATTACTAAAAATTCTCTGGGGCTTTGATCTGGGCGGCACTTTAAGTTATAAAGCGCCTTCTTTGCAGAAGCAACGGTTTTATACTTACCATATTCCATGATTATTTCATATTTCATCTTGGACCAGGACATTAACTGCATAGCTTGAAGACTTTCAAGATGAACACGGCACATTGAATCAAAGGTCCATGTAATGAACCATTTCTTTTGAATGTCATCATACATGCCCAATGAATTCATTGCGCTATCATAATTTTCCAGATGTTCAGATATGTTTCCTGAACCTCTAGAAAATTGTGGGACAGTCTCTCTAAGGAACTTAACAACCTTTGGCGATTCATAAACAGGCGTTGTTGATTTGCGACTTCTGTTTCTTTTTAAACGTCTATGCGATCTGTCTGCTGAAGAGGAATTAGACCCGTACAACAGTGCAGATGGCGTATCAGTCACATGGCCTTCAGAGTGGACAGTGCAATCACTTTCACTCCCATCACTCTGAGCTTCTTGTTCACTGTCACAATTCTAATCAGCATCAGAATCCTGCCAGTGTACAGAACCATGTCTGTTTTCATTCCTATCACCTTGAACTGGACTCTCCCTCTCAAGTTTGGCCAAGACAGCTTTTTCAAACTGTTCTGCCCAAGATTGCCAAGGTTGTTTGGCAATGCCAGGAGATGGAGAATTCTGTTTCACAGGTGATATTCCTGAATTACTCACCTCATTCCTTACAGACTGTTTTATGAAAACCTGGTCTGGTGTGGGAAAATCATGACAAGGAGGGGATTTATAGATAGTCTTTTCTTTCATTTTTGTGCAACTTTTTGGCACAGAATGATGGCTATCAACCTCACTGCCTGATTTCAGACTCTCCTCTTCATATTTATCCAATTGCATTTTGAGCTGATTTATTTCCTGTGCATATTTATCCATCAAGGCTGTCATTTCTTTTTCATGATCAGCCTGACGAGTTTTATGCTCAGCAAGTAAATCTTGGAGTTTCCCATCTTGAATGCCAAATTGTTCACTGTACGTGTCCAGTTTGGTATTCAATACCTTGTTTTCATCTAACGCCTTAAGAAGTGCTGTCATAAAGAAAGGCCAGGAGTGTATTATGTACCCCATCTTTTTCTCTATGTTCTTTTGTTCAGCAATTACTTTAAGTTGTTTCAGTATGTGTTCATCAGTCATAAGCGTCCGTTTAGCATCCCATTCTACGCTCTTTAACCAAACGTCATAGCTTAAATCATTTTTCATATGTTTATGAATATTGATTAGAGCATTTTTTCTTAAGTCTTCAATTATTTCAGTATTATCTGTTACAGATGTCTCGCTGCCGCTGGCCATATTTTATACAGTGATTTAATCTCAGTACAAAACTCTTTTCTATATTAAGATTAATTGCATGAATTACACAAATATTATTGTATATGGAATATAATTTCAACTTAAACGATCTCAGCAGCGTGCCTCCAATTTGTGGGGATATTTATGGGATAATAATTGTAAACAGAGAGAATTGCCCACGATTTCAATTCTCAGATCCTTAATCGTTATCGTGTTAAATGAAATGTATAACCATATACCGGTAATTAAAAATCACAAATTGTTATACAAATAGATATTTATTTCTTAACAATTTAAATAATAATGATGAGTAACATGCATGATAATAATCAATGGAATTTTCAGTATAACATGAATATGTAATACAATATGGTAATTTAAAACAACATTTCCTAATGACTAAGACTTAGTTTAAGTCTAAAGCATTAGTTGTCAAGATTGATTTACGATCCTTTCTTTACAGCTAAGGAAACAAAGTTTTAAGGAGACAGAGCATTCCTTAGAGCTGCAGTAAAACTTTCTGGCAGAAGTAACCCTTTCAATGCTGGTTAGACCTCCTAAGTAGTTAAGATCTACTCCTATGTAATTTTAATTAAAATAACATTTAACCAGTCATCAACCTTTAAACATTTCCTTGCATCCAATGAGAAAATCTACTATGTTCTATAAGCTGATATTTTAATTAATTTGTCTAAACAGATATTTTATCTTATTTTAGAGCCAATCAATACAGCTGGATAAATGGTCATGATATGCTAACGTGATATTAATCACACAAATACATTAATGATTATATTGATCCCAGCTGCAGATGGGATGCTATAACCATATATATATTCTTTAATAATTACGATTTCTAAATATGAAATCAAACATGATTTATCCAGTCATATATCATGCTATTAATTTTAATTAATTTTGATTAATTAATTAAATGTCTGTATATTTACCAGTTGAGTAGATATTTTCTCATCAGATATCCTCAGGTAGCTAAATGTCATAGATCTGTTTCTCTGCATGGAGTGTGAGAGTTTCTTGGTTACTCTGATCACCCGATTCTGCCTGGACCTCTCTGAATCCCCAGAGTGTCGTAATGTGTCTCTCTTCAATCTTTGAATCTCCCACCTCTGAATCTTGAATTTTTCTGAATCTCCCTCGCTTTCTTTGTCTTAACTTTTTAAAGGGAAAAAATTCCTCTAAGTGATAGCCAATCACAAATGTGGGGTGTGGTTCCCTTCTAGGTAACCAATTTAATATTCAGACTCTAGATGGCAGTATTGTTCCACTACACATACCTATCCAGGAAAGAGTTAACTTTTCCTGGTGGCTATTTTTGACGTCATTTATGTTATCTTTATGGTGGTCAATATTTTATATTCACTTGTCAGATCACACAGTTTTTCTCAGTTTTGTCCAGACTATGCGTCTGCAAATTCTGCTATAATTCCTAAAATTGATAGTTTGTGAACTAAGTTTCACCTTAAACTATAATGGGACGTTGTACAATATCGAAAGTAAAATTTAATTGTTTAATCTCCTCTGTCACCTAAGTCTGGGAATAGAATTTATACAGTCTGTCCATCCCCCGTTCTCAATGTCTTATCTCTTTGTTTTGGTTATATACACATTCCATTCAGCTTGGGCAAAGCCGTCAGTTTCAGAGAAAAGATAGAATTTTGTGTCTCAAGTTAACTTGAGATACAAAATGGAGTCTGGTCTGTTTAGCAATGACTTCAGAATATACACTTTGTATTTCTATCATAGCATAAATGTCTGCCGATATAAATACCCTGACAGCATTTTGGAGAACAATTAAGCATCTCCATCCCAATACGTTTCAGATGTCCTATCAGCTCTTCCACCCTATGCGATACTATGGGCAGGCTACCCGTGACGTCATTACTCACGGCCCTATTTCACGCGGACACTCTGTGTCAGTGTGTATCATGGTGTCTGTGGACAGGGAACAGTCTCTATTCTGCTCTGTGTCAGTGTGTATCATGGTCTCTGTGGACGGTGAACAGTCTCTATTCTGCTCTGTGTCAGTGTGTATCATGGTCTCTGTGGACAGGGAACAGTCTCTATTCTGCTCTGTGTCAGTGTGTATCAGGGGCTTTGAGGACAGGTGTCAATCCATATCTGCCAAGTGACCCTATGTAGGGGGAACAGTCCCTATTCTGCTCTGTGTCAGTGTGTATCATGGTCTCTGTGGACGGTGAACAGTCTCTATTCTGCTCTGTGTCAGTGTGTATCATGGTCTCTGTGGACAGGGAACAGTCTCTATTCTGCTCTGTGTCAGTGTGTATCAGGGGTTTTGAGGACAGGTGTCAATCCATATCTGCCAAGTGACCCTATGTAGGGGGAACAGTCCCTATTCTGCTCTGTGTCAGTGTGTATCAGGGGTTTTGAGGACAGGTGTCAATCCATATCTGCCAAGTGACCCTATGTAGGAGGAACAGTCCCTATTCTGCTCTGTGTCAGTGTGTATCATGGTCTCTGTGGACGGTGAACAGTCTCTATTATGCTCTGTGTCAGTGTGTATCATGGTCTCTGTGGACAGGAAACAGTCTCTATTCTGCTCTGTGTCAGTGTGTATCAGGGGTTTTGAGGACAGGTGTCAATCCATATCTGCCAAGTGACCCTATGTAGGGGGAACAGTCCCTATTCTGCTCTGTGTCAGTGTGTATCAGGGGTTTTGAGGACAGGTGTCAATCCATATCTGCCAAGTGACCCTATGTAGGGGGAACAGTCCCTATTCTGCTCTGTGTCAGTGTGTATCAGGGGTTTTGAGGACAGGTGTCAATCCATATCTGCCAAGTGACCCTATGTAGGGGGAACAGTCTCTATTCTGCTCTGTGTCAGTGTGTATCAGGGGTTTTGAGGACAGGTGTCAATCCATACCTGCCAAGTGACCCTATGTAGGGGGAACAGTCTCTATTCTGCTCTGTGTCAGTGTGTATCATGGTCTCTGTGGACAGGGAACAGTCTCTATTCTGCTCTGTGTCAGTGTGTATCAGGGGTTTTGAGGACAGGTGTCAATCCATATCTGCCAAGTGACCCTATGTAGGGGTAACAGTCCCTATTCTGCTCTGTGTCAGTGTGTATCAGGGGTTTTGAGGACAGGTGTCAATCCATATCTGCCAAGTGACCCTATGTAGGGGGAACAGTCTCTATTCTGCTCTGTGTCAGTGTGTATCAGGGCTGGGCTTTGAGGACAGGTGTCAATGTTAGGTGATTTCTGCCCTTCATGGATTAAAAGCAGACTCTGCATCAACTGTGCAATTTTCCATGGGAGTTTTGCCATGGATCCCCCTCTGGCATGCCACAGTCCAGGTGTTAGTCCCCTTGAAACAACTTTTCCATCACTATCGTGACCAGAAAGAGTCCCTGTTGGTTTTAAAATTCGCCTGCCCATTGAAGTCAATGGCGGTTCGCGCGGTTCGCCGGTTCGCGGACATTTGCGGAAGTTCGCATTCGCCATTCGCAAACCGAAAATTTCGGGTTCGCGACAACACTACACCTCAGCAGTGCCACAGGCTGATAGCTTCCATGCCACGCCGCATTGAGGCAGTAATTGCTGCAAAAGGAGCCCAAACCAAGTACTGAATCCATATGCATGTTTATACTTTTCAGAGGTCCGATATTGTTCTATGTACACTCCTTGTTTTATTGATTGCATGTAATATTCTAATTTAATGATTGTGGATTTGGAGTTTTCATGAGCTGTAAGCCATAATTTTATAACATGACAGGAGGCTTCATATTTGCCTCTCTTTACTAGAACTCCACAGCAGCACAGAAAAACAACCAATCAGAAAAAAGTTAGGTACTATAAAACTCCCCTCCCCATGCATAATTTCCTCTTTCTTTGCTGCTCTGCAGTCAGTACAGGTCAGAGTACCACTGCCTCCTGCTTCTAGTTGGTGGCTTTGGGTTTTATTATGATTTATTTATGATTTATATTAATTATGCTTAGTTTTTTAAGATTTCTGTGCCTTTTGGCTCTTCTTTGTTTCCTCTGGTTTTCTTTGGGGATATTTTCTTTTACATTGTAGTGCTTTCATGGGTGAATGGGGGTTCCTGGAGATACCTATTCACAGGGGTCAAGTCCTGGGGGAAAAAGTGTGGGAACACCCCCTCCCCCCAAAAAACAAAACACTCATATGCAGATATAAATGCGTGTACACACACATTCAGACACACACATACACTCACAGACACACACATACTCAGACACACACAGTGGTGTATTTTAATTTTGTGCTGCCCTGGGCATGACTATACCTGATCACCCCCCTAATCTAAATTTACCACCCCTTCCTGTCAAGGGCGCACCGCTTCCTGATTAAGAACCCACCCCTTCCTCTTTAGACTCCACCTTTTCCTGCTCCTTTAAAAGACTGAAGCACATACTCTCATACACACACACATACATTCGCTAACATACGCTAACAGACGTAAATACACTCATATACACACACTGACACAAACACACACATACACTAACAGACATAAACACACATACACTAATAGACATACACAGACATGCACTAACACACACATACACTAACAGACACACATACATACACATACACTGACATACACACACTGACATACACACACACATACACTAACAGACATACATATCTACAAATTACTAATATTATTAAAATTAAAATTTCCCACCCAGCCAGCCTCCCTACCTTTTAGGAAAGCTGGCATGGATGGGTCCCTGGGGTCCAGTGGGGCTGCAGTGGGGCGGGTGGCTCTCTCCCTGTCACACGCAGTGAGGGAGCTGTGTGCACTCTGCTCCCTCTCGCCGCGCGGGTTGTCTGCTGATGCTGGGAGCCGGAATATGACGTCATATGCCGGCTCCCTGCATCAGAAAACGGCGCGCGGCGAGAGGGAGCAGAGAGCACACAGCTCCCTCACCGCGTGTGACAGAGAGAGAGCCGCCCGCTGGGGGGGTCCATCAGGTGCCCCCCCTCCCCAAGAGGGAACACATGGCATTTGGGGCGGCATCCACCCCCTGAGTGCCTGCAGGGGGAATGGCGTTCCTGCCGTGAAAAAAGTGCAGGAACGCTGTTCCCAAGCGTTCCTGCAGGACTCGAGCCCTGCCTATTCAGTTTGCTCTCCCTTTGATTTCACCCTCCCCCACTAGCTTATATCACAGATTGCTGTGAGTTTTAGTGACAGTGTATATCACAGTTTGCTGTGAGTTTTACTGACAGTGTATATCACAGATTTCGTTTTGCTGCCAGTGTATATCACAGATTGCTGTGAGTTTTGCTGCCAGTGTATATCACAGATTGCTGTGAGTTTTACTGACAGTGTATATCAAAGATTGCTGTGAGTTTGGTTGCCAGTGTATATCACAGATTTCTGTGATATCTGTCCGCAAATGACCTTCAGCATTTTAAACCTACAGGAAAATTTCTAATAGGTCAGCTTGGCAGCTCATGGATCGGCTGCTAGAAAACAGGTCGCAACCCTATGTACAATGGATCTATTAGCGGATGGTGTTTTTCCGTATTTGTGAAGCTGGCATCTTCGTCAGCTGGCATCTTCATCGATCCGTCTACTCAGGCCTGGACTGGGCATCGGGCAAACCGGGCAAATGCCCGGTGGGCCGTGATGGCCACGGGCCGAGACGATCCAGCCGGTCTATGCAGGGCCAGCGCTATCTGAGCGCCGGCCCCGCTGTGTTGCATGAAGGGCCGGTGGGGAGATCGAAGATCTCCCTCACCGGCCCACATGGTCTCAAATGCGGCCGCCGGCGGGGAGAGAGAGGGAGGGAGCCAGCCTGGAGAGGCGGACCCGACGGAGCTCTAACTTGCAGCTCCACCGGGTTTCTCTCGCGAGATCATGGCCCGGTCTCGCGAGAGTGAACTCTAGCCCGAAGGCTAGAGTTCGCTTACCACGAGGACCACCAGGGATGGATGTCAGCGCCCCCCCCCTTCCAGGCTACAGGTAAGAAGGGAAGGGGGGGGGGGATATAATATATTTATTTTAAATAATTAAAATAAAAAAAACCTCAATATTGGCATTTACCTGCCTTCCCCCAATACACAATCCTTGCAAACACACATATCACCCTCACCCAGCACCCTAACAGTCACCCAGCACCCTAACAGTCACCCAGCACCCTAACACTCACCCAGCACCCTAACAGTCACCCAGCACCCTAACACTCACCCAGCACCCTAAGAGTCACCCAGCACCCTAACACTCACCCAGCACCCTAACAGTCACCCAGCACCCTAACATATCACACAGCACCCTAACACTCACCCAGCACCCTAACATACTCACACAGCACCCTCACAATCACCCAGCACCCTAACACTCACCCAGCACCCTAACATACTCACACAGCACCCTAACACTCACCCAGCACCCTAACATACTCACACAACACCCTAACACTCACCCAACACCCTAACATACTCACACAGCACCCTAACATTGACCCAGCACCCTAACATACTCACACAGCACCCTAACACTCACCCAGCACCCTAACATACTCACACAGCACCCTAACACTCACCCAGCACCCTAACATACTCACACAACACCCTAACACTCACCCAGCACCCTAACATACTCACCCAGCACCCTAACACTCACACAGCACCCTAACATTCACCCATCACCCTAACATACTCACACAGAACCCTAACACTCACCCAGCACCCTAACATACTCACACAGCACCCTAACACTCACCCAGCACCTTAACATACTCACACAACACCCTAACACTCACCCAGCACCCTAACATACTCACACAGCACCCTAACATTCATCCAGCACCCTAACATACTCACACAGCACCCTAACACTCACCCAGCACCCTAACATACTCACACAACACCCTAACACTCACCCAGCACCCTAACATACTCACCCAGCACCCTAACACTCACACAGCACCCTAACATTCACCCATCACCCTAACATACTCACACAGAACCCTAACACTCACCCAGCACCCTAACATACTCACACAGCACCCTAACACTCACACAGCACCCTAACATTCACCCAGCACCCTAACATACTCACACAGCACCCTAACACTCACCCAGCACCCTAACATACTCACACAGCACCCTAACACTCACCCAGCACCCTAACATACTCACACAACACCCTAACACTCACCCAGCACCCTAACATACTCACCCAGCACCCTAACACTCACCCAGCACCCTAACACTCACACAGCACCCTAACATTCACCCATCACCCTAACATACTCACACAGCACCCTAACACTCACCCACCACCCTAACACACTCACACAGCACCCTAACATTCACCCAGTACCCTAACATACTCACACAGCACCCTAACACTCACCCAACACCCTAACATACTCACACAGCACCCTAACACTCACCCAGCACCCTAACATACTCACACAACACCCTAACACTCACCCAGCACCCTAACATACTCACCCAGCACCCTAACACTCACCCAGCACCCTAACACTCACACAGCACCCTAACATTCACCCATCACCCTAACATACTCACACAGCACCCTAACACTCACCCAGCACCCTAACATACTCACACAGCACCCTGACACTCACCCAGCACCCTAACATACTCACCCAGCACCCTAACACTCACACAGCACCCTAACAGTCACCCAGCACCCTAACATACTCACCCAGCACCCTAACATACTCACCCAGCACCCTAACACTCACCCAGCACCCTAACATGCTCACACAGCACCCTAACACTCACCCAGCACCCTAACATACTCACACAGCACCCTAACACTCACACAGCACCCTAACACTCACACGGCACCCTAACATACTCACACAGCACCCTAACACTCACACACAGCACCCTAACATACTCACCCAGCACCCTAACATACTCATGCAGCACCCAGCACCCTAACATACTCACACAGCACCCTAACATACTCACACAGCACCCTAACATACTCGCCCAGCACCCTAACATACTCGCCCAGCACCTTAACATACTCACCCAGCACCCAAACATACTCACCCAGCACCCTAACATACTCACACAGCACCCTAACATACTCAAATATCACCCTAACATACTCACACAGCACCCAGCACCCTAACATAATCACATAGCACCCAGCACCCTAACATACTCACCCAGCACCCTAACATACTCACCCAGCACCCTAACATACTCACACAGCACCCTCACACTCACCAAGCACCCTAACACTCAACCAGCACCCTAACACTCACCCAGCACCCTAACGTACTCACCCAGCACCCTAACATACTCACACAGCACCCTCACACTCACCAAGCACCCTAACATTCACCCAGCACCCTAACACTCACCCAGCACCCTAACGTACTCACCCAGCACCCTAACATACTCACCCAGCACCCTAACGCTCACCGAGCACCCTAGCTCAAACAGAACCCTAGCTCAAACAGCACCCTAGCTCTCACACAGCACCCTCACTCACATAGCACCTTAACACACACACAGCACCCTAACACACACACATCACCTTCGCACAGCACCCTAACACATAACACTCACACACAGCACCCTAACATACTCACCCAGCACCCTAACATACTCACGCAGCACCCAGCACCCTAACATACTCACACAGCACCCTAACATACTCGCCCAGCACCCTAACATACTCGCCCAGCACCCTAACATACTCACCCAGCACCCAAACATACTCACCCAGCACCCTAACATACTCACACAGCACCCTAACATACTCACACAGCACCCAGCACCCTAACATACTCACATAGCACCCAGCACCCTAACATACTCACCCAGCACCCTAACATACTCACCCAGCACCCTAACATACTCACACAGCACCCTCAAACTCACCAAGAACCCTAACACTCACCCAGCACCCTAACTCTCACCCAGCACCCTAACGTACTCACCCAGCACCCTAACATACTCACACAGCACCCTAACTCTCACCCAGCACCCTAACGCTCACCCAGCACACTTACACTCACCCAGCACCCTAACGTACTCACCCAGCACCCTAACATACTCACCCAGCACCCTAACATACTCACGCAGCACCCAGCACCCTAACATACTTACACAGAACCCTAACATACTGGCCCAGCACCCTAACATACTCGCCCAGCACCCTAACATACTCACCGAGCCCCCAAACATACTCACCCAACACCCTAACATACTCACACAGCACCCAGCACCCTAACATACTCACATAGCACCCAGCACCCTAACATACTCACCCAGCACCCTAACATACTCACCCAGCACCCTAACATACTCACACAGCACCCTCACACTCACCAAGAACCCTAACACTCACCCAGCACCCTAACTCTCACCCAGCACCCTAACGTACTCACCCAGCACCCTAACATACTCACACAGCACCCTCACACTCACCAAGCACCCTAACACTCACCCAGCACCCTTACACTCACCCAGCACCCTAACGTACTCACCCAGCACCCTAACATACTCACCCAGCACCCTAACGCTCACCCAGCACCCTAGCTCAAACAGAACCCTAGCTCAAACAGCACCCTAGCTCTCACACAGCACCCTCACTCACATAGCACCCTAACACACACAGCACCCTAACACACACACATCACCTTCGCACAGCACCCTAACACATAGCACCCACACACAGCGCCCACACACACAGCGCCCTCACACACACATACTGCACCCTCACACACACATACTGCACTCTCCCACACACAGCACCTTCCCATACACACTATGCTCCTCACAAATGCACACTACACCCCTCACACACACAGCAGCCCCCAAACACACTGCACCACTCACACACACTCTCACTAGATCTCCTATACGCACTCCTTCACACACACTAGATCCCCTACACACAGACGCTGCACCACCTACACACACACTACATTTCTGACATACACACTCTGGATACCCTATGCACACACTAGATTCCATTTAAGCAAACACATAGTGTCTCCATAAATGGGATACCGTGAGTATCCCAATTATGGAAACCCCTGAGACAAGCTTCAAGCAAACACAACGCAAGCATGTTATTAAATTTGCTTGCGCTGTGCAGAACAAATACAGGGCCCTTTTCTCATGCCCTGGAAGAGCATTAAACCAACATGCTCACTTTGAGATGGGGCGTGCTTGTCATTGGGGATGACAAAACACACCCTATCTGGCCCCGCCCCCTTTTCAGTGGGCCGCTGTGAATAAAAAATGCCCGGGCCGAATTTTTTCCCCAGTCCGGCCCTGCGTCTACTGTCACTTCTCGCAGTTGGAAGGTCCATTTAGGATTGCTCTAATATCTCACGGAATAGGTACCAGTGAAACAAACAGCGTTGGATTTGTTGGCTGAGCGTTAAAACAGCAAATACGAAGCCTCCTGTCATGTTATAAAATTGTAGATTATGCTAGCTTTAGTGTACCTATAATCTTAATTTTATTAATGACAGGAGGTGAGTATGTCCTGCCCATTCTTATCCCTCCCTTGTTTAATTTTATAGTTTGAGTTCATCAGGTACGTATGCAACTCTGCTTGTTGTCTCTGCTACCTGTCACTTGAAACCATTCAGAATGGTTTATATATGAAAAGGATAAAAAAACAAAGCTCATTCCAAGACCACACAAATAATTTATGCTCTTTAATTTAGATATGTATATATAACCACCATAGTGATGTAAGTGCATATGGTACTATGGATGGAATAACCAAACACACACGATCTTACACCATTTTACTGTTAATGCTCAAACATTGATGTAACAAAAGAAAAGAAAAATAATAGGATAAAAGGCAACTGATTTATGTTATAAAATGCAGTTTGAAATAAACAAATATAATTTATAATGATAACAAAGAGGTAGACTTTTCAAGATATCAATGAAAGAATGATTCAGCTATTGATGGTTCATTATTATTCTATTTCCAGTTTAACCTATGATTTTTCTATTAGAACAGTGGTTCCCAAACTTTTTGGGTTCAAGGCGCCCCATATATTTCAATATTTTTCCAAGGTGCCCAAAGTCAAAACAAATTTCTAGGTAGAATATATATACATCACTGCGGCATGTACTGGACCCCTGTACAGCAGAAATGTTTCCCAGTCAAGGGCGGATCCAGAACCTAATTTTGGGAGGGGCACTGGTAAATTATTTAAAGAAACACTCCAGGCACAATAACCACTACAGCACTCTGTAGTGGTTATGGTGCCAGGAGTGTCGCGGAGCCCTCCCAGGGTAAGTAGTCAAACTGTTTAAGAACAGTTTGATAACTTACCTGTGATCTGCTGGGATAGGGGCTGTAGTATGGGAAAGGGGTAGTAGTGTGTGTGAGGGGTGCAAAGTGTGTGTGTATGTGAAGAGTGCAATGTGTATGTGTGTGTGAAGTGTGCAATGTGTGTGAAGGGTGCAGTGTGTGTGTGTGTATGGGGGTGCATTGTGTTTGTGACAGATGTAGTGTGTGTGTGTGAGCCCTCCCAGGGATAGGGGCTGTAGTATGGGAAAGGGGTAGTAGTGTGTGTGAGGGGTGCAATGTGTGTGTGGTGAAGTGTGTGTGTGAAGAGTGCAGTGTGTATGTGTTTGTGTGTGTGAAGTGTGCAATGTGTGTGAAGGGTGCAGTGTGTGTGTGGGGGGGGTGCACTGTGTGTGTTTCGGGGTGCATTGTGTTTGTGTCAGATGTAGAGTGTATGTGTGAGCTCTCCCAGGGTAAGTAGTCAAACAGTTTAAGAACAGTTTGAGAACTTATCTGTGATCTGCTGGGATAGGGGCTGTAGTATGGGAAAGGGATAGTAGTGTGTGCGAGGGCTGCAATGTGTGTGTGGTGAAGTGTGTGTGTGTGAAGAGTGCAGTGTGTATGTGTGTGTGAAGTGTGCAATGTGTGTGAAGGATGTAGTGTGTGTGTGTGTGAGTGGTGCAGTGTGTGTGAGATTTGTGCATACTGTGTGGGGCAGTGTGTGCACGACGGGTGCAGTTTGTGTGCATTGTGGGGCAGTGTGTGGGGCAGTGTGTGTGGGGTACAATGTGTGTATGGGGCAGTGTGTGTGGAGGGCAGTGTCTGTGTTGGGGGGCAGGGTGTGTGAGGGGTACAGTGTGTGAGTATAGTCGGCAGTGTGTGTGTGCATGGGGGGCAGTTTGTGTGTGTATGGGAGGGCAGTGTGTTGGGGGGCAGTGTGTGTGTGTTTGGGAGGGCAGTGTGTTTGTGTACGGGGGCAGTGTGTGTGTGTGTGTGTGAGGGCAGTGTGTGTATATGGGGGGGAGTTATTGTGGGTCTGTGTGGGTAGGAGGGCAGATACATATATACTTTTATTTATTTTTTTAATTAAAACAAATAATAATAATTTTCATATTCCCCCTCCCTTCTTACATTTGCCTGGCAGAGGGGACAGTACTAAGCCTTGGTGGTCCAAGTGGTGAGAGTGAACTCTAGCAGCTCCTGAGGCTAGAGTTCACTCTCACAATTTTTGGAGTGTTGCCATGATAACCGCAGCAACGCCTGAGCTTGCAAGAAGAGAACCCAGGTCCTCCCTCCCTCCCTTGCCAGCATCACAGTGCTAGCGCGCTGGTGAGGGAGATCTCTGATCTCCCCTCCAGTCCTGCAGAGCCAGCAGGGAAAAGTGAGACACTGTTCCTGGTGCTATGATCATAGCACCGGGGAAACAATTTGTGGTTTCCCTGTGTGCCCGTCGTGGCGACCTGCTGCGGCACACAGTTTGGGAACCGCTGTGATAGAGAATCCGGCTTTTTATATCTAATATATTATCAGACATTTTATCATTTTACCCCAATGCCTCATGTTTCTCTAAGTTGGCCATAGACAATGACTTTTGTTATTGACTACAGCTATTATTTAACTTCTTAAGGATACATGACATGTGTGACATGTCATGATTCCCTTTTATTTCAGAAGTTTGGTCCTTAAGCGGTTAAAGTTACTTTTTTTAATTTTGCAGCTTTTTGACTGCACCCCAACAAGAGGCAAACTTATATGAGGTTTTTGTATGAGTATAAGGTTGTTTCTGTATAATGCTTTCAGCAGTGACTAAATATGGAGAGGACGCTGGTGCAATAAATCATTTAGTACTACCTATAGAGCAGAGGTGGCCAAAGTGCAGATTCTCAACTGGTGTCAAACTCCCACAATGCTTTGTAAGCTCTGACTCTATTTGCTTATACTTGCATAGTTGTCTTTGTGTGCAGTGTCTGCGTGTGAATGAAGATGTGTTTTTGTATGGAGTATTTTTATCTGAATGTTTCTGTTTTTGTTTGTATATTGCTCATGTGTGAATGCAGGAGTGTGTTTGTGTACAGTGTTGGCATTGGAATAGAGGGCTGTTTTTGTGTGTAGTGTTTGCATGCAGGCGTGCATTCACATATTCACATACATTACCATACACATGCATATGCACTTTCCCACACACAGAAATACACAAACACTGCTACACACAAATATTCACACATGCACTGCCAGACATTGATTCACACAGAACTACACAGCAAGCTGTAGAGGTTCATGTGCTTAGAGTGTCCCACCAAGGACAGATATGGCAGTAACGAAACCCAAATTACCACAAAAAACACAGAAGTATCGATTTTTTAAAAATCTAGTCATTACAAAATATATACCTATAATAACTTTTTATTCATCCATTTTAATATAAAACTTTGGGGGAATTGTTTTATGTTTTTATTCATTATTTATATTTTCATAGATAAAGTACATTGTGAAAATACAGTAAATACAGGATAGACTCCAGGCCCGGAGAGCATTAATTGGCAATTTACATTGGAGATTTACATGACTCAGGTGTATTTGGTATGCCCAGTATATAATAAAAATAAGTAATAAATCATCAAAGAGATCAAATGCAGTTAACATTAGTGAATTTGCCATCATTGAAATTAATTACATTGCGAACCGAGCTGGCGCCTGTAATTGTTGTGTTTTTTCTCTTTTAAAGAGAAAAAAAAAAGGTTTGGTTTAGCTCCAAGGAGCTGGTAATTGTGTTTGTGAGTTGATGACTCGTAAGGTAAAACCTGATGAGGCTATTAAATAAGTGCAGAATTGATCTGTCAGCGACCTGTTTTTAATATGCAGCGTTTTTCACTTGGAGGTATATGGGCTTCCTGAGCAAAAAAGGTCCTTGAGTCAGTATGATTCGCGCATCACGTCCCGGAGTCCATAGATAAATGTCAGGGTATCATCGTAGAAACAAAAGCAGGATATAAGTGAGGGGAAATATGAGAGAAACTTCGGGGAATTTCTAACAATACTTTCTGTAATTTGCCCCTTCTCCCTGTAATGTGCTTTACGTCTTTAACCCCTTAAAGACAGCGGTCATTCTTGCCATCCTTTACTGGCTGGTCCTACATGCCGGCGGGCAGCATAAAACATCACCACCGTCCTTAGTACTTACTGTGTCCCCGCTTATCCCTTTACAGCCCAGGCAGTGCCCCTCCTGCAGATTCCTCATGTTAACTATTTAGATGCTTAGGCCCCCTTGAAATAATTAAATGAATAGTTCTCCTTTCCTTTCTTCCTTTGTCGTGATGGCCTTGCTGTAACTGCCGCTCCTCTCCTGATTGAGCATCATTAAAGATGATCTCAGGCAATTCAGTGGGATAACTAGCACCACTTCATGGATATTATATGTATCTGTTACAATGTTTCTACATTTGAATAATAATATAAAACTAAAAACAAACACAGACTGGGCATTTTGTTAAAGATAGAGCATGTTCTTAAAAATATTATGTTTCTATGACTACAGGAATGTAAACGAAGAAGCCTCTCCAGCTACATAATTTAAGAGGAGAATAGGAGATTTTTCCAGACGCCTCTTCCACAGGAATAGAAGGTAAGCAACTTAAATTAAAAACTGTACACGGCAAATTATAAGTATTGTTTCAAATGAGTTCTGTATTTTTATTTTTTTTATATCATAATTAAAGGAGATATTCTTTATATTCATATGGATTTGATTGCATACATTTTGCACAAACAAGCTCCCCTGCCCTTGAGCTGCATCTATAAATTGCAAATTGAACAGCATGAAAATAGTTTAAAAATACCAAGCTGATGTATAAATCTCTCCCATTCTGAATGGTTTATATATGAAAATTATAAAAACAAAACTCCTCGCAAGACCATTTCAAAGTTTTTCTTTATTGAATACTTGCAGTAATTTTAAATCTAATATTCAATAGCGTCCCAGCAGATGGATATATGGACGTTAACTTCCTCTTATGATCAGGACGGTGAACGTCTTCACAAAATAGGTCACATAGCACGTAGTGGATTCATATATATAATCCACTTAATTAGGAAATGCTCCTATTAAAGGCTAGAAGCATACAAGCAGAACAACTACTAGTTCTTCTACCACTGGAGTTACCTTCTCAGAGACCCTTGGTTTTTCCTGGGGTGCTTTGTTTAGGTGTCTATAAATCTTGTGATACCACAATTTTCACGTTTTATTCATTACAAGCCTTCTTTGCTCTACATCAGGGGTTGGAAATCTTTGGCACTACAGATGTTGTAGACTGCATCTTCCAAAGCAAATCTTCCAGGCGAAGCATCAAGGGATATGTAGTCCACAACATCTTGAGTGCCAAAGGTTACCTACATCTGCCCTGCACCATGGATATTGTACTCCTTTCTCTATTTTATATTCCATCAAATTAGTTTATAAAAATATTTTGCTGTAGTTCTTTTAATGGATTTCATTTCTCTTTTCTAGAGACTAAGAATTGAAAAGTGAAGGTTAATACTAATAACATTGTTTACCAATGAGAACACTGAAACACTGTTGTGATGCCTACATACCATATGCAGAGCATGGTATGGCCAGAATGTGTACATTTGTGTTTGTGAAGATATCCACCTATACATCTGTGAACAATTTCGGAAATGTTTGCTATAAATATTGTATTTTCTTTATTTTTGTTTGTACCTATTCATCCCATTATGCTATGTAATTGTATATAACGACAGAAACATGATTGTGTATGCTGGATTGTTTAGGATATGAGGTACACAATATTTTATTTAACCCCTTAAGGACCAAACTTCTGTAATAAAAGGGAATCATGACATGTCACACATGTCATGTGTCCCTTAGGGGATAAACTTTAATGTTTTTGTTAAGCCTTTCCATTTGTATTGGTGGGCAAAATATTATATTTCACTTTTGCACAGTTTAATTGCTGGCATAGAAATTATACATCCATTTTAAAATTAACACAAAGAGCTTGCAGATTAATTTTAATAAATTGAAATGCTAGAGTGCGGACGCATACCATCAAACACTTATAATAATAATAATAAGAAGAAGAAAAAAACCTCTCTAGTCAGTTCTAAATCAGAAATTACCAGTTCATTGTTAGTCGTAAAAGAATCAGAAATCCAATAGAAAAAAAATGGAAATTGATATGAGTATTACAATATTTTTCATAATTTAAAAAGCAATTTTATGCTATAGAATTAAAAAGGATGCGCAGGAATGAAAAGAGTGTGAGTAATGTTTAAAGGACCACTAAAAGCACCATAACCACTACAATATGATGTAGTGGTCATCGTGCCCTGTGCCCCTCCTTCATTGTTTGGAGATACACTGAGATAAGCTTCAAGATTGTATTTGCTATCCATATACTAAGTGGTATTTCTTTTTCAGATCATGTGGTTTCTTCTGGGGAATGTTCCGTTGTTAAGTAGGATAAGTAATCTTTTTTTTTTTTTTAAATATATTCTTTGCTAAGGCTTTGTATTTGTGGGTTAAACATTTAATTCTAGTTTGCAAATTTTAGTTAATGTCAGATATTGTTCATACATTTAACAACCAAGACAAAGAGTTTGCAGTTTAATGAACAAATGTAAGAGGGCTGATGGCATTAAACTCCTATAATAATGAAAAATCACAACTAATCAGTTCTAAACTGGACACAGCCTATTCATCTTTAAAAACCAAAGAATCAGAAATGCAACAATTAGAAATATTAGCTGATTTTGTTTTTATTTTTATTTATTTATTGTTGCTTTAGGTTCATCTTGAGGGATCACTGAGAAGGTTACGTATACAATACAGTCTTTATGAGGCAGGTGTGGAAGCAAGTGAAAAAGAGGGAGAAAGCAATCTGATCATGTAATTCATATAGTTATTTTGTAAAAATAGGTGAAATAGATAATACAAAAGAAAAAAGTGAAATGTGTGAAAAGCATTTTTTGTGTAGATCATGCCCCTGCAGCCTCACTGCTCCATTCTCTTCCATTTAGGAGTTACATCACTTTTTGTTGCAGCCCTAATCACATCTCCCTGCATGTGACTTGCACATCCTTCCTAAACACTTCCTAAAAAGGAACCTAGATATTATTGGTTCCTTTACTGCACAGTCTGTTTAATCTAGAATTTCCTATCTCATACTCTGTTAATAGCATACGAGATCCACAGGAGCCTTCTGTGATTAAAGTTCTATTTACAGAGGCACAGAAATGGCACAGAATTGAGCAGTGAGACTGCAGGGGAATTATCTATACACTAAAACCGCTTATGCTGTTTTGATGCCTATAGTATCCCTTCAATAATTATGGAGCCAACTATTTAAGACTTCTGGTTTTGTAAATGTGTTAATTTATCTACTTTATTTGTTTTGCAACATAGTTCATCACTATATCTGATTGTATACTAATATATTGTTACTGTTTCAGGCCCTGCAACTGTTTAAAAGGATTATTCAGAGTGGGATATGAAGATGCACAATCATTTCTGGAGTATAAACATTGTTGTTGAGGTTTAAGATTTGGTTTTCAAAATTAATTTATTTAATTATCAAGATTTAAAATGTGGGTGTATTGTCAGAGATATTGTGTAGGAAAGAAAATACGTATAAAATAATACTTGAATAATGGCAAAAATGCATTTAGCTAATATCCCATGAGGTGCTAAAATAGAAAGACAATATTTTTTTTCTCAAGCTGTGCCTTGTCAGCTAAAAGAGCCAGACAGTGAATAAATACATTGGTGTCAATAAAGATAAGAACAAAGATAAGACAAGTAGTGTTAATTAAAAAAGTACTTGTTCAGCAAACACACATATATGTTGCTGTTAGTTTAGTTGTATACAAAAATAGTAATATAGTGTGTTATATTTTTAGTTAGCAACATATATCGAAACATATATCGAAACAAAAATATATATATTTATATATAGGTAATTACATCTTTACATGTGTATATATATATATATATACACATGTAAAGATGTAATTACCTATATATAAATTATGTTTGACAACTTAAAAAATCTTTAAATAGAATAATGCTTTGGTAACTAAGTATGGACACATTATGTTTGAACGACCATAGTCCCAATTTAGAAAGGAGAAACGCTGACTAAAGCATCTTAAAATTAAAACATTTCTATATTGTCCTAAACAAGAAGTTAACCCTATATGATAATAGCTGGTAATATTACTGACGTAAGCCAACAGCTCCACCTGCTGTTTGAAACATATAGAAATATATATGTCAAAATGACGTCAGCAGCCATTAACATAAAACTTGCCCCAAGATTCCAATTGGATCAGGTCATAAGGTTAACAGATACGGAATGAAATATAACCCCATGACATAGGGAAAAAATGGATCTTCACAGACATCACAGATCATCATCTTCTCAGGACAATCTCTTGAAATCCTATTGACAGCAGACATCTTGAAACTATCTTACTCTTTACTTATCTGAAAACTTAACCTATCTCTACCAGGGAAAAAGTTCTTAGAAATTCTACCTATCTCTACCAGAACTTTTAACTATAATTCATTAACACTGAATCAATCTCATATGGTTCTTTATAATTTAACAAATTGTAACATTCTATCTGCTGATTGCGTCAATCAATTGTATATGAAGTAACATATTCCATATGCTAACCCGGTTGATTGAAATTGTCTTGGACTAACAATCCCATCACTCTAGCAGAGTTTGAAACTGTGATTGTGATATGAAACTATGCCATATTTTGTTCAATGTTATTGAAAATTGTTCACTAATTATCAAGTATGTTTACACTTATTGACAAAAATAAATATAATTTTGATAGAAAGTTGTGATATTAATGTATGAAATATGAAATTCGAACAATGTACTCCAGGTCTAAGAGTTAAAATAGTGAGTAACTCTTCGCTTTTAATAAATCGGAATAGCGACAATAAATATCAACCCCTGATATTTTCATAAAGATGATTACCGGTAATTGTAATAATTTTTAAGAAAATATAATTTTTAATTAATAAAAATGAATCCCTATAAATATACTTACATTTTGAAAATATTATTTTTAATGGATTAAAATTAATTCATATTAATTAATCCCCATAAACATACTCACAGTATGTTGTACTTTAATCTGTATTTCAACTACATCTCTTCCTGCAAAGTAAACAGGGATACGATCTCTGGTGTATGAGCAGGTGTCCTTTCTAATTGAAGCAAACCTCAGAGTGTTCCTTTAAAGTTTATATCCTGAGACTGTTGCCTTCAGTATGTCCAGCTGTCAGGTATGCCAATAAATTAATTAATTAAATAAATAATAATAATAATAATACTAATAATAATAATAATTTTTTTTTAATATATACTTTTTAAATATGTCTCAATAGTTTTTTTTTTGTTTTTTTTAAAATCCGGTGAGCAGCCATTCTTTACTGCTATCTGTATCTGCTGGAGCTTTGGCGTATGTACTCGGTATTGGAGATATATATGAAAGCGTGAGTGCAGGTTTTTTTTCTATATATATATAT
The DNA here is from genome assembly GCF_036172605.1 of Pelobates fuscus. NCBI lineage: Eukaryota > Metazoa > Chordata > Amphibia > Anura > Pelobatidae > Pelobates > Pelobates fuscus. The sequence continues at coordinate 98,833,778 of NC_086319.1, read as the reverse complement.
ATATAAACAGAAGAAAATTGAAAATTTCTAGTTAGAAGTCTAAATTAATGTATTGTCTGGGCATCTTAATAATGTGTAATGAATAATGAATATAAAATAAAAATGTTTAAGGGTATATGCTGTTTGTGTCTTCTTTTTTTAAAGAAAATAACAGAATGTGCCATAAAATGGAGTGGTATATTTGTTAATATACAAGTAATACTTACATAACATAAATAAAACAAAGAGAAGAGATTGAGTGAAGAAAAAGACAATTGGAAAAATATGTTTAGAAAAGATGAAGTAAGAAGCAGAAAAATACAGAACTGGGATGATGAGAATGAAAGGGGTGGAAGAGAAGGGAAGCGAATGAAGTGTCATGGAGAGTTGTCATCCTAATAAAAGATTGCTCACATTTTTTTTCTATTTTAGAACTGTAAGTGGCTGGCTTGAATGTACTAATGAGTGATATATGAATGCTCTGGGCATGTGGACCATTCTTGCCATAGAAAGTAGTATACTTTGATATTTTTTAGCTTTCCTCTTACTTCTTGTTCAAGAAAAGTCTTGTTTGCTTTTTCTCAAATTGTTGACAGTTATAAGACTGCTGCTAAGTATCCCAGCGATTAATATGCTTGTTATTAATGAATGACATTTAATATAGCTTAAAAGTAAAATAATATAGTCAGGTCAGCATGTTATTTCTGATTGCTGGAATAACACGAGTGGTCCCGACAAGATATTAAATGGGTTTAAATTCTACTGTGATACAACACAATCATTATACCCAAAGTAAATGTTTTAGAATAAATTGTAACTGTGATTCTCTGTATGAATCTGCAAGAGTCGGTTAACCATAGTGTTGTGAAGATAACTGGGATAAACCTTTCATTCTGTTCATCCACATGCACTTTTCCACCTACTGTTTGGAGTCTTTCAAAAACAATTCACACAACTGACATGACATAAAATAGCATAGTGTGTATCATTTCACATTTTTATATTGTACCTTCACTATGCAGTCTCATCGTATGATGACTATTGTACTGCCTGAACTCAAACTTTTATTTGGCGTTATATTATATAAAACCATTTTATACATGTCAAACCGATTAGTTCTGCATTTTTAGTGCTTGACAACACATGGACTTCACATACAGCCAACACAAATGACACATATCATATACAGCCAGCACCCATCACACACACACACACATCACATACAGCCAGCACACATACATACTACTCACATACAGCTAGCACAAACAGACCGCACAGCACACATGATACAAAATCAGCACACATCGCACGCACCAAAGGGAGATACTGTGGGCATAACATTAGACACTCAAGTGTAACTCACAAAAATCTGTTTTTCTATTCAGATTTTATTTATGAGTTTAGCTGTCAATGTCAGGACAAGTATTGTCATGACTAACAAGTAAACTGGGCTACTGCTTTAGTCCCTTTAGGACAAGTAATTTTTTTTTTAAATTCCCCACCCCTAATGGTCCCAATATACAATGATGCTGATAACTGCAGTGATCAGAAGAGATCAGAAGAGAAATTGTACCTCCTCTGCTGTAGTTGCTAGGCAAGGTTATTCCACTGGATGTAGCATCACTGGTTTACAAGTTAAGATATTGCACAATTTGGTGAGCTTTTTGAACATTTCCTTTCTCATAAACATCTAATGGACAGGGTATTATAGAATTAAAAAAAAAATCAATAGATCAGAAGAGGCTCAAGACTGATAGTCTCTATCTTGCATGGGAGGATCTATCTGGTGCATTTGCTTGTAGTCTATCAGCAATTAGAAAGGGAGGTTGCTTTGACTCCTCAAGTTTCTCAACTGTCCCATTCAAAGGTTTTAGCTTTAAACAAGATAGTTGGTCCATTCTATAAGCTAAATAAACAGGTAAATATGAATTTTATTCATATTTATCTGCTTCTTCTGCCTGGGGTTTTCTAGTCCTCATCCCAGGGTAGACATTGTTCTGCACAGTGAATCCATCTATATTTGGCACACTGCTCTGCACAGTGATTATCTATGTATACTGAGTGATGCACACTGCTCTGCACAGTGAGTCCCTCTGTACAATGGCACACATGTCCACATTTCACACAATACCCCTTTAGGCACTGTTAGCAAGGTGTCCATGTCTGGATTGCCCTTTAAACTTAAACAGAGAAAAACAAGTAGCAAGAGAGGTGAGAACGGACAACAGCTCAATTAACCTGCCCTGTAGTGGGTCCCCACTCAGATCTTAAGCTGGTTTTAGCTCATCTTGTGCCATTACAGAGAGAACATATCTGAAGCATATCAGACTGATCCCATCTGTATGGGCAGTCCAGATCCAAAATTCCAGCAGGTTCCCTCTGCACGAGAGATACAGCGACCCCAGACGATCGTTTCAACCTTGTAAGATATCATCAGTGAGGTATAGCCAATATCCCTCTGTTTAAAGGGCAATCCAGACATGGACCCCTTGCTCTTGGTGCCTATAGGGATATTGGCTATACCTCACTGATGATACCTTACAAGGTTGAAGCGATCGTCTGGGGTTGCTGTATCTCTCGTGCAGAGGGAACTTGCTGGCTTTTCGGATCTGGACTGCCCATACAGATGGGATCAGTCTGATATGCTTCAGATATCTTCTCTCTGTAATGGAACAAGATGGGCTAAAACCAGCTTAAGATCTGAGCGGGGACCCACCGAAGGGCAGGCTAATTGTGCTGCTGTCTGTTCTTGCCTCTCTTGCTACTTGTTTTTCTCTGTTTATTTGATGGTTTAAAACATTGTCAAGTAATGCCTGTTTCTTTAAGATGGAGAGTGGGAGAAAAAAGTAGGAGGAAGATGGAAGAAAAATAAGTTGGAAGTAAGAGGGAGAAGAAATAGTTGGTGGGTGGGGGGGAGTTCCGTCCGTGTCGCCAAAGCAAGACGATTGTTGATGTGAAAACCGATGATTGATGGCTAGCGGACAGCCACTAAATAATTGCAAGAAAAATAAGGTGCGCTATGACTTTAAATAACTTAATAGTGTACAATACAATAATAATACTTAATATTATTGTTAAAAGTGCATGTGCAATGTGCAACACGTGAAGAGAAATGGGGTAGCAAATCCACACTCACAATTTTAACGCCACTGGCGTGGATCACCCCTCAGGGCTATGCAAATATGTAAAACAAACACAAAAAGACAGAGATCATAGGGTAATATGTCTTTAAAACTCCAAGTGTATGTAAGGGGAAATATTCACACTTACAAAAGTAGAGCAGTAAAAGTCTGCTCTAACTATGATGGCAGAAGTCCTCTTATCTCAGGACTCAGAGACCTTTAGTATTCAGGATAGCAGACAAATCCTTCTGAAGCACTTTATTTGAAAAGAATTTAAAAAGTAATTCACACAAAGTGATAAAATGTATAAAAATAGCTTCTAAGTCACCAGTCCAAATGATTCTCCTCGTCCAGCGGTCACGATATGTGCTGTTTGTATCCGCCGGTTAATAGGTAGTATCACCTCGAGTCAATACTTCCGGGTTTCGGAGCGATCACGTGGTGACGTCGTGCGTGATGACGCGTTTCGCCAGATTGGCTTCCTCAGATCACATGTTGGATCCTGCTGTCCTGTCGGTTTTATGACGATCTTTCTGGGCGTGGATTTCTTAAGAAGAAAGTCTATAGGTTCTGGGTCACCTGATGACTCCATAATTAAAACGTCCAGTCTCTATTGTTTTGGGCATATCGCCTAAACGGCACTTTTAGGTTAAAAAATGAAGACATATAAAAGCTAATACTAGCACTTTCACACTTGCCTATATAAGAAATTAAAAACATTTTAATATGCAAGAATATTATAAACACAAGCTAAATACAAGTAAATGTAAAATAACTACATATATTGTTATTTTGTATATAATACCATAAAATAGAAAATGTCATACCAGATGTAGTAGCAGCTATATTGTAATGTCCCACATCCTACTAAATAGAGTAAAATACATTAAAACCATTGTAGATAGAAGAAGTACAGGTAATTCAAAAATTCAGACATATCATAAAAAACCTTTTATAAAAAATTAATCCTTTATTAAATGCTTATTTTATTCACAGATCAAGTGAAAAGTGACTAATCGAGGGTAAAAAAGAGGACCAGTAAAAAAGTTATCTATATTTATATATGATATTTTTAATAAAGATATACTATACAGTTAAATGTTAGATAAATATAGATTTTTTTTTATTGTTCCTCCATCTTCCCTCTTTTGGTTATTTCTTGATTTGTGAACTAAATGGCAGGAAAATGTGCTTATCAGTGTACTGCAAAATATGTACAAAATATTTATATTTTGTATATATTTTGCAGAACACAGATTATCCCATTTTCATGCCTTTTTTGGGTTTGTCTGAACAGCTTTTTCCAAAACGATCACATATACAAATTAAGAAAACAAGCTAAATCACCACATGAACAAATCTCAGTCCAACCGAACAACATTTTCAGTGCCTGGTTGTGAATATCTGTGTGTGAATTTTTGTATGTCTGGCAAAATGTATGTGTGTAAGAATGTGTGTCTCTCTTGTTTGTTTGGGAATGCATATATGTAACTGAGAATGTGTTTTTGTGAGTGTATATCTGTTTTTGTGTGTCTGTCGGTTAGTTCGCCTTTGTGTGCATATGTCAGGGAAATTATTTGTGTTTGTGAGCTTTGAAAAAGGGCCCTGTGATTTTAGACTCGCTTAAAAAATTTGGGAATGCTCAGCATAATGTTAGTGGAAATCTCTTCATGGGAAGTAGGTTGCAAATATTTTATATTGCGTTAACTCCTTATTTCATCGCCCCTAATTTGTCTTAAATCAGTCTTTGTCAAAACCTAAGTTCAAACTATTCAGATGTGGAGACGCATAGTGGGTGTTTTATATATTTCATCATTGAATATGTTGTTCTTTTTTCTATGAATACTTACTTTCTCAAATAATATCCTGAATTCTTCCAGCTCTTTTTTCAGGCAAATTTCCACTGTGCTGAGAATAATTGTATTTCAGAGATACCTCCGTGTAATGTAGAATTCACAGTGAATTACTTTTTCCTTACCATTGATCAACCTAGTCATTCATACACTGATGCTCTCTATGTTGCGAACAAAATCCAATTCTTTAAAACATAGAATCCTTTAAAGTTCTCACCACAAAGTAAAACACAGACATTTCAACTGCACACTTTATATTACTGTTCCAGTCGTAAATGTACCTTTTTAATCATTAGATTTTTTTTCCAGTGCTAATGCTGTGATCCTGTAAAAGAAACCCTTCTGTATAATACGGGTCAGTATGGAGACAAACTTCCAATTATAAAGACAGCTTGACAAGGGTACAGTATTACAAACATATGCCCTTAGTCCTGTATACGTGCTCATTCTCTTCTTTAATCTTATTTAAGTGATGCAATATGAAATGATTCATACAAATTCGTGACCTACAAAAAGACGCTTCTTAATAAAGTACATTAATTAAAATAAAGGACACTAAGACTATACTTGAAAGAGGTACGAAGAGCATCACAGAAGGACATAAGCATATCTTTCTATATCTTCGTGCAATCAATAAAGACTTATTTTACTTTCCATTCATTTGCAAGTGAATGCAGAATTTGCATTAGAAACATTGCTCTGTTTTTTTTTTACCTTTTACCAGTGAAGACTTCTATGCCCTTCTCGATTTCATTCCTAGCAACGACACAAAAAATCTAAATGGAAATGAGATATTATGTAGTAATGGTGAAAATACATAATCTCTATGTGGGCAACTGCCTACTATTTAAGCACCCTCCTCTGCTGTTTTTGAGATTATATTTATTTGACCATGTAATGTCTCTAACCAGTTAGGGGCCTCCTAGAAGACGTCTCCTGTTAAATAAAGCTAGCATGATACCATCACTTTATTTTAAAAACAAAATTGAAAAAATGCTTAGTTTAGCAGGCCTACCCTTAATATAAAATGTGCAGCTTTTCTCATGTGCCTTGACAATGTAACCGTGTGTATCTACCTAAACATGCTTGTCTATGCTGTTGTGGCATACTAAGCCTGTTTGTATTATCTTGCATGCTATAAATATAGAATATATATAAAAAAAAAACATAATCTCTGAGTGAGGCTGTGAAGTAAACTGTAAATTAAAACTTTTGTCACACTCTGCCAAAGATCTACATCTACCCTATGTTCATACACCTCTGACTCTTGCCTTCAAGACTTTTGTAGGGCTGCACCTATCCTAGGGAACTCACTTCCCTGCTACATTAGACTCACATACAGTCTCCATTCCTTCAAAAACTTCATTGAAAACTCTTCTTCAAGAAGGTATATCAGTTAAACTGTTAACAGCTTTCCGTCACCACACCTCACCAACCCACCTTTTCTCCTACCACTGTGTCATCTAAAAAAAAATCAAGCCTTTATTATAAACTCTTGTAGCAGCATACTTTTCCATCATATGTGTCAATTACCTGGAAATAAGGGGCAACAGTAGGCACTATGGGAAGAAGACAGGCTGGCAGAGGTAGCGTTATGCTCTGGACATTGTTCTGCTCGGGAACGTTGGGTCATGACATTCATGGGGATGTTACTTTGACACGTACCACCTAGAGATTATTGCAGACCAAATAAAGCCCTTCATGGCAATGGTGTTCCCTGATGGCACTATACATACTGCACAAATGGTTTAGGAATGATTTGGAGAACATGACAAAGAGTACAAGCTGTTGCCTTGTCCTTCAAATTTCCCACATCTTAATCAGGTTGAGCATCTGTGGGATGTGCTAGAACAACAAATCTGATCCATGGAAGCCCCACCCAGCAACTTGCAGGACTAAAATGGTCTGCTGTTAATGTCTTGGGTTCAGATACCACAGGACAAGTTCAGGTGATTTGTGGACAGGGCCAGACTCGCCCACCAGGATACCGGGAAATTTCCCGGTTGGCCGTGGCACCTGGGGGCTGCAGAACTCTTACTCTTCCCTATAGAGAGGGAGCCCTGCAGCCATTTTTAATAATAACATGGTGCCTGCCACATGTCGGTGCTGCCGGGTGGCCGGTCTGGCAGCACACTCTGAGGTGATTACTTACCTTGCGGCCGGCGGCCCCATCTCCTGTGCTGTATGACTGCTGTCAGTATCAGTGAGTGTGCCGGGCTGCCGCCTAACCGGTCCGGCGGTACACTCACTGATACTGACAACAGTATAGCTGTCAGCACAGGAGGACTGAGGGAGGGGAACAGAGCTGACTACCATGCTCCCTCGTGGTTCCCATAATTCCCAGCACAGCCACATCATAGAGTAGGGATTACTCTATGATGTGTAGATGCTTGGAATTATGGGAACCACGAGGGAGCATGGTAGTTAGCTCTGCCCCCTCCCTAGTCTTCCTGTGACAAGGTCAGCAGGGCCACAGAAAAAGAGGGGTAATAGAAACACAGGGGAAGGGGGGACAAATAGAGAGTTAATAGAAAGACACTGGGGGTGGGGCGGACAAAGAGAGGGTAATAGAGAGACAAAATGGGAAAGGGGGACACAGAGACTGAGGGGTAATAGAGAGACACGGGGAAGCAGGGACAAAGAGACAGATGGGGTAATAGAGAGACACCAGGGAAGGGGGAACGACAAAGAGAGGGGTAATAGAGGGGGGCAATGAGACAGAGGGGTAATAAAAAGACACAGGGGATGGGGGGGGGGGACAAAGAGACAGGGGTAATAGAGACACGGGGAAGGGGGACAAAGAGACAGAGGGGTAAGAGAGAGACACAGGGAGGAGAGGGGAAGAGAGACACAGGGAGGAGAGGGGAGAAAGAGACACACAGAAGGTTTGTTGGGGGACAAAGAGACATACAGAAGGGAAAGGGAACAAAATGACACAAGGTTTGTGGGAGGCATCGCTGGGCTGGGGGAAAAAGAGACACAGAGTGGCTGAGAGAAGAGAAAGAGGCACACAGAGTCTGGAGTTAGAAAGAGACACACAGATGAGATTTGGAAGGGGAGAAAGAGACAAAGGGGCTGGGGCTAAGACATACACAAAAGGGGCAGGGGGGAAGAGACATACAGAGGTTGGAGAAGGGTAAAAAGAAACACACAGGGGCTGGGATGAAGTAAAAGATACACAAGGGACAAAAAGGAGACAATTGGAGACAATTAAACGTAATAGACGTAATTGATGTGATAGACGTAATTGATGTGATCCTGACAGTAATACACACACATATATATATTTGAAAAAGACCCTTAGGGGTCGAAACGTCGGGATTAATTTTGTTATACTAAGAAAATAAATTTCACCTTTGAAAAAGCCCTACAAGTGCACCTCCTCTCCTTTCTGTATATATCCATACGCTGGAGAAACATTAAGGAAGCGTGCCGAGGATCACTTAATATACATTTATATATGCATAATACACATATAAATGTCATTAATATATACATATATGTAATGAGCACGTATTGGCCCAGTCTTGTTGCTAGTTGCATACTCATGCACAATAACATATTCAAAGTGAAGAGCGCATCCATAGGACTTCAAAATGAACAAGATAACTTCATTTTTTTTCAGTTGTGCAACTGCAGACATTCAGCATTTCAGTCCTGTTATGGTATTTTTTTTTTTAGCAATAAACAAAGATGTTTAAATGTCTATCTGTTCCTGTCCAAATTATAGAAAATTGAATTGCGTATATACGCTGAAGTAATTCAGACTGAGTTCAGGTTAAAATAACTTCGAGGAAATTTATTGGCAAGTGCCCCAAGAGCGGGCTCGCAGGCCCTTTTAAGAGGCATTTTGCGTCATCATTGATTATCAAGATATCAGTAAATAAACATCATTAATTTGATTAATTGTTAAGTGTCTGGGTTAGTGTCCACCTATCAATATGATTAATTGGCTCAAAAACTAAGTGGTTAGCTAAGTGTCCACCCACCGATAGGTGGTATTGTTCTGGACACGGGTGGGGACAGAGGGCTCAAGCGCCATCTTCCCTAGCATGAGGTTTACTCGGTGGAAAGGGGGGCTTGAGCGTCACTTCAGTTTGAGCTACACAGTCAGTGATGTCAGGTCTTGTGGTCAGGTGCAAGGTTCTCTTATGAATAGAACATTTCATTATTACAGTGTTCTCATGGCCTTGGCTATACTTTGTTGCAAGTTATAGGGAAATTCAGCAGTTCCCGAGTTAGTCATGTCTTTATAGAAAATACAGTCTCTGTTCATTGTATTAGATGTGCTGGGAAATTCTGTCATGTAATGTAGTTTTAAAATGGAAAAGTCAGGTAATGAGGACAAAATGGAGGATTTGTCACAGTGTGAGGTTAAAATGGAGTTAGTACAACAATTCAATATAGGTTCAATAAAGATTTTTAATAATTCTACATCAGTCCCCCCTATGAAATGTTAGATTCTAAGAGATAAAACTTTATTTGTTAATACCAGAAGACGTGTTAGCCCAAAGGCACAGAAACCCCGTGGCCGCTAGCTAGGTGTTAATGCAAAGTGCAATTCTGTCCCTAATTCTGACCCTAATAAGCTAACTCATCGTCAGTATGGCTCTCGAACACTTCACTCCCATGGGTGGCCCATGGTGGCTTGCCCACCACTTCTCCACACGGGGCCTTTACCATTCACTGACAGATGCTGTCCCTAGGCTGGACCTGTTGAAATCGTAGTGATAGGCAAAAAGACTCAAAACACATTCTTCTATATCTACTGGCAGGGTTAAAGGCACGGTGCCCAGATGAGGCCGGGCACCGCCACACACATAGCATGCGGTCTTGTTATGCTTATTGGCATTATATTTCATCCATTCTAACCATAGATTAACATCATTAAAACCTGTTTCAGCGGCCATGGTATCTTCAAAGGTGGGGTTAGCAATGGCCAAAAGGTCTTGAAAGGTCTGGATGTGTGGTTTTAATGGATTAGGGACCATATGGGTGGCCTTTGCCACTCAGAAGAGTTGCACATATCTTTGAGGTAGAAATGCCCTAACTTGTGATAGGAACCCTTTTTCCAATACATTCCCATTACATATTGGTCTGCATCTGTTGGACTTGGATGCTCAATATTGAGGATTAATTTCATTGGTGTACCCCCCCCAGGCTTTCTCAAAGTCATTCTCTGGAGAAGGGATCTATCATGATCATCTACTTTAGATAAGGCACTTTTTGGTTTGTAACCCCAGGCAGGCCCGGCATTCCATCCCGCCGCCCCCCAATGGTCACAATTGTGCCCCCATTGTTTGTCAACTACACAAACATATGGGTCTTTTGCGTGAGGGATATCTCTATAGATATTCTGAATTTGTGATGTAGGGAATGGGCATTCTACGATGTCACAAATAATCAAAGGTATAGGTAGCCACATGGGTACATGATGAATTATACCAGAAAGTGTACCCACCAACATCTTTGGTGATGGCTACCTGCTGGGCCTTAATTAGACTAATTAAGGAGATGATGTACCAGAGGTACATGGTTGTGCGGTATCTGCTTCCTCTGGGGCAGGAGACTTCTTGCAGTGGGAAGCGTGGATCCAATGTGGCCTGCCGGCCAATTTGACGGAGGTTGCGGTGATCAGGAGAACTTGGAATGGGCCGTCAAATCTTGGTTCCAGGGTGTTTTTCCGCACAAATTTCTTGACCAGAACCCAATCTCCGGGAAGCAGGTTGTGGGTACCTGTATCCAAATCGGGATCTGGAATTGAAGAGAAAACTTGGGCATGTATTTTGTTTAAGGCACTTGCAAGTTCAGTTACATAGTCTACTAAAACATCAGATTGAAGTTGTAACTGTTGCGGATAATAACAACCTAGTCTGGGTGCTGTCCCAAATAGAATCTCATATGGGGATAATGAGTGCTTCCCTCTAGGTGTGTGCCTAATGCTGAATAAGGCTATTGGCAGGCTCTCTGGCCAGGGCATCTTTGTTTCTTGTGACATTTTTAACATTCTGGCTTTTAAAGTGCCGTTCATGCGCTCTACTTTACCACTACTTTGTGGGTGGTAAGGTGTGTGAAAGGCTAGGGTCACCCCCAGAGCAGTCCAAATTTCTTTAGTCACTGTTGCTGTAAAAGCTGGGCCCTGATCACTTTCAATGACTTCTGGAAGTCCAAATCTACATACAATGTCTGTAAGTAGGCGTCTTGCGGTTGTTTTTGCAGTGATATTGGCCACTGGGTAGGCTTCTGGCCAGCCTGAGAACATGTCCACTATTACTAGTGCATATTCATGAGGCCCACTCTTGGGCATTTGGATATGGTCAATTTGAATTCTCTGGAATGGGTACATGGGTTTTGCCAGGTGTTTTGAAGGCACCTTGATTGGTTTTCCTGGATTGCATTTTGCACAAATGACACAGGCCCTGCAGAAGCTGTTGATCAATGTTGTGATTCCAGGTGCTTCATAATACTTTTGTATGAGGGCGGCCATTAGGTCTTTTGACAAATGTGCAGGTCCATGTGCCCATTGGACAACTGCTGGATATAAATTTTTCGGGAGGCAGAATTTGAAGTTGTTGTAGTATATTCCGTCCTTTAGGACAGCTCCTTTCTTCTTCCATTTCTGGATTTCTTCAGGAGTAATTGCAGCTTGCTGTTCTCGCAAAATTCTTAGATCAGTAGGAAGGGTTTGCAGGGTAAAAATAGGAACTTCTTCTTCTTGTCCGGACATTTCTTCATCCACTTCCTGCAAATCTCTGGCTGCTTGCTTAGCAGCCTGGTCAGCCAAATGGTTGCCCTTTGCTTTATCTGTATCCAACTTCCCATGTGCCTTCACTTTCAAAACGGCCACTTCTTCAGGGAGTAGGAGGGCATCCATTAGCTCCTTGATTGCAGAGCTGTGTTTGACTGGTGTACCGGCAGTGGTAAGAAATCCTCTTGTCTTCCAAATGAGGCCGAAGTCATGTGCCACACCCAGAGCATATCTTGAATCTGTATAGATGTTGGCACGTTTTCCTTCGGAAATTTTGCATGCTGAAGTCAGGGCTTGTAATTCAGCTTCCTGCGCAGACATCGCAGGTGGTAAAGATGATGACTTGATAACTTCATCTGTCGTGGTTACGGCGTACCCTGTATGGTATTTTCCTTCTTCATCAGCATACCTTGAACCGTCCACAAACAGGGTAAGATCAGGATCTGGTAATGGATTCTCATGCACAGTTGGTAAGTGTATTGTCTCCATTTTCATCTGTTCAAAACAGTCATGAGGTGTTTCTGGGTCATAATCATTCACTATGACCAAATCTTGAAACTCTTTTTTCCAGGAAATGGCGTGGCCATGCTTCAAGAAGATCAGTTGTTGGGTATTTGGCAATACCATTTTCCTGTAGCTGTGATTCATCCATGGTGGCCCATAATTTTGCCCTGGGCCCAAGATCATTCCATGACCTGGTTTTTAACTTGGTAACGGGGATATGTGGGATAGCAGTATCCCAATGACGGTACAGGTAATTGAGTTCTGGAGGTAGTTGGATCAGGACCATGCTAATGCCTTCAGAGTCACAATAGAAATCTTGAGCAGTGAGCTTCACATCTATCCAATGATAAAGCTCATCTTCATAGCAAGGTTCAGGAGTAATGTTTGGCTTGTACCACATGGTACAGAAGGCGTAATCCGGGCCTTCACAAAGAGGTGTATTTTCTTCATAAAAAGTTAAATCTGGATGCATTCTCTTGATGCACCCACAGAGAAGGTAGATGTAGGTTTCATCTATGATAAACCCATAGTAGATACCCCCCTCAGGGAGTGGAAGAAGAGTGGACGGATTAAGAACTTGACATCTTTGTATGGAAATGTTGTCAGGCAGAAGAAGGTGACATTGTAGACGCAGGTGTCTGGCAGGAGACACGTGCTTGAGCTGGACTTGGTTGATAATGGCAGAGATGTCATGGGGGGCCAAAACAACCAGAGGGTGGCCGAGGACTAGGTCTGCAGTTCTTTCAATAAGTTCTCTTGCAGCAAAAACAGCCCTGAGGCAGGAAGGAGTCCCTCTGGCCACAATATCCAGCTGGCAAGAAAAATATCCAATAGGCCTTTGGCGGCCTTTTAAGTCATTAGTTTGGGTAAGAACTCCTGTAGCATGGCCTTGTCTTTCAGAGACAAACAATTTGAAGGGTTTGGTATAGTCCGGTAGGCCCAAAGCAGGAGCAGAAGCAATGGCACGTTTTAGAGAGTTGACATTTTCCAGAGCTTCATTAGTCAGGCAGAATGGGTCGGACTTGAGTGCATCATAGAGAGGTTGCATAAGCAGAGAGGCTTCTGGGATCCATGCTCTGCAGTAGGAAATGAGGCCTAAAAAGGCATGAAGAGATTTTGAAGTCCTTGGAGGTGGAATATTCAGAACTGCTCTGACTCAATCCCGAGTGAGATGTCTGGTACCTTGAGATAGGCAATGACCAAGGAAAATTACTGAAAGTTGACAGAACTGCAGCTTGAGAAGTGAAGCTTTGCATCCTTGTTCTGCTAAATGGCAAAGGAGACTAATTGAACAGTCTTCAGTTGTGGGTATATCATCTCCACAGAGCAGTAAATCATCCACATACTGGAGCAATACAAGTTCTGGGTGTTCAGCTTGCCATGGGTCAAGGATGGTGCACATGGCTTTTGCAAATTGACTTGGAGAATTTTGTGCCCCTTGGGGCATGACAGTCCAGGTATACTGTTGCATTTCATGGGTGAAAGCAAACAGGTATTGACAGGTTGGATCCAGTGGAACACTGAAAAAGGCATTAGCCAAGTCAATGACTGTGAAGTACTTTGCAGATGGTGGGACTCCAGAGAGCAGAGTGTGAGGGTTTGGTACAAGAGGGGTGTCCAGGACAGTTGCTTCATTGACAGCACGGAGATCCTGAACCATCCTGTACTTTTCTGGCTCACCTTTTGGAGTTTTCTTCTTCACAGGAAATAATGGAGTATTACATTCTGATTTACATTTCACTAGAGCACCCTTCTCCAAGAGTGCTTTGATTTGAATTGAAATGGCTGCCGCCTGTGCTGGTTTTAAAGGATATTGTGGTTTTCTTGGTAACTTAGCTCCTGGAATAAGCTTTACCACCACAGGTGGGACATTTAGGTGACCTATGTCCTCTGGGCCTGAGGACCATAATTTAGCAGGCACCTTTGTTTTTAACACATCTGGAAAGTTGGATCTCTGTTTTGCTGCTTCCCCACGGGGTTCTTCTAAATGCAGCATCAGAGGTAGGGAGCATAAGGCTGAGGTGTCTGATTCAGATAGAGGTGTAGACATCTCTACTTGTCCATCTGGAGTGAAGGTGATAGATGCCTGCAGGCGTGAGAGGACATCAGCGCCTAACAGGTTAATTGGGCATGTGGAGGATACCACAAAACGAGCAAGCAGGCTAGTGCCAACTCGTAGTGGAGTCTTTAAAGGACTGTGTCTTGGCTGGCCATCCACTCCAACACAAGAGACATCAATATTTGACAGAAAAGATGGGTCTGGCAGGTCTTGTTCTCGTAGAACACTTCGGGCTGCACCTGTGTCAACAAGAAATGTGGTTGGTTGGCCCTCAATGGGTAAAGTCACTGTAGCAAGTGGCCCCCCCTTATCCCCTGTAGACACTGCCATGACAGGGGTTACAGACACAGGCTTGCCAATTTCCTATTCATCTGGTTCCTCAACTATTGGAACCGTTGTCTCGGCCTTAGGGGCCGGGGCAGGCTTGGACGGCTTTTTGTGCTCTCTTGGCTCTCTTCTAGGTTCTGGGCAATCACTTCTATAATGTCCTATAGCCTTGCAATTAAAACAAGTTACATTCTCTGGTTTAGCACCCTTGAGGGCAGGGGTGGTGCGGGACACCATGAGAGGAGCTGAACTGGGTCTTCTGGGGGTCTGGGCAGATTCCAGACCCCTAGCAACTAAGAGTAAAGTATCCAGAGGAACAACCTTATATTCAGGGCGTGCAGCAATGATTCCCTTACGTATGGAGTCTCTAACACCTTGGACAAACGCACCTGACAGCATTTGTGAATGAATCTTGTCAGTAAGATCAAACCCCAAATCTGTAAACATTTGATACAGTCTTGCATGAAACCTTTCCACTGATTCTCCTTTATCTTGTATAATATCAGTAAGGCCAGCAGCTTGATCTGCAAGTTTGTCCTTAGCCCAGTCTTTCAATTGGTTGCAAAAAGTTACTCCGGAGGGGTAATCAACATCACTTACAAGCAGATCTGTACTGAGGTGGCGGGCCATGCTGGGCCAATATGCATCCCCGGCTTTAATAGCACAAATGCTTAGTAAATCACGCCATGCTGCGGAATATGTCTTTTGAATTTGAACTATCCCTCTGTAAAAATAGGCTGCTTTTCTGGGTCAGGGAGTGACTTCATTAAAGCACTAGCTTGAGTGGGGTTAAAGGCAACATATTTAGGAGGGGCCCGTTCTCCCCGACCCTTGTGTCCAAAAGGATCATCGATGGAACGGTGGGCTGAGGCTCCCGCAGCCTCCAATGAGTCTTGGGATACCCTGTCATCCTCTTCCTCTTCTATTTCTATGATCTGGGCCCTTCTACGTGAGGGGGCCGCCTGAGGTGACAGAACCGGGGGATGGGAGGGAGTCCCAGATGCGGGAGTCGCTAGTGGGTCGTAATCTTGGGATAAGTAGTCACCGGGAAGCACCGGCATCAGGGGTGCCGAATGACTGGGGGCCGCCATATTGGAGGCGTGAAAGGAAGCTGCATTGGGGTTAAGGGAAGAAGTGGCGGCCATGTTGGATGTGGGCACATCCGGGGCAGATTGTGCCGGACTGGGCATGACCGGAACCTGGGGAGTGGCTTGGGGAAGGGGGTATGGATAATTTGGATAGGGCAGGGCCATGGGGTATGGGAAAGGGTATGGCCAGGCTGGGGAGGGCAGGAGAGTTGGGTGGGGATTAGGGAAGGAGGTGGGAATTTGGGCCGTGGTAGTGGCGGGTAAGGGAGAGGACGGAGAGGGATTAGTAGAGGTGGGTGTAGAAGGAGGAGCCGGAGCGGGTGTAGTAGGATTAGCAGCAGCAAGGGAGGAGGGGTTAATTAGTTGGGCGGATGCAGATGAAATGTTAGGATTAGGTACAGAAGGTAGTGTGGGGATGGATAAGGATGATGGGAATGTTAGAGATGGGGAAGGGGAAAAGAAAGATCCATCAGAATTCAGGACCGGGCAGACAGGGGAGGTGACGGGATGGGCATCGGGAGTATTGGGAGTGGGGAACATAGTCAGCTGGCTATCACCTATTGCTGACTGAACCTTGGGGATAGACATCCCCTGGGCGCCATTTTGGGGCGCTGGCTGAGGGAATACCCCAGCAACACAGTTATTATGATACACAAACAATTTCACACCTTTGTGATTTATTTCTTCCTCAACCCAACCTTCTTGCTGAATAGCCTTCGCTACTCTGTACCACGCTTCAGCAGTCTTTAATAAATCGTTATCTGTAAGCTTGCCTTTCTTCTCTGTCAGTAATCTATGCCAGCTTTCTGGCTGCAATCTACCACATGAAGGCACAGCAATTTTACACACTTTAGCAATTCTTTCAACACCTTTAACCATCTCCTCTCCCTCTCTGTCTTCAATTAAATCACATGCGAGCCAGCCCTTACTGGGCTTACTCAATTCCTGTCCCATATTCCCCTCTCCCCTACACCAGCGTCCCAGATATAGGGAAAGAAAGGAAAATGAACCAGAACGTCTACAATGCTCGACTGCCACTCAAGGAGGGTGGGTCCCCCTCAAGTGCGTCTTCCCAAAACGTAGACTAGTCACTGAATCCGCCTACCCGGGGTGGTAGACACGGATTGGAACGAGGTGAGAAGTGTGTGACCAATCACTTCTCTATCAAGAGAAATAGGAGTGGATAGAGTAATAATACAGGAAATGTAGAAAAGGTAAAAAGGTAAGGAGAAATCCTTAGAGACAGACACAGGAGTTTGAATGACTCCTAATTAAACAAACAAGACAACAATACAATTGAAATACAGTGCATGCATCACAGTTCAAATAAAATCGACAGTAATTCCTTTCCTTTACTCGTGTGACCAAAGTAAGTCACCTCCCTCAACCTCGTAGTGTCCCCGCTCGGGGAATGACTTCCTCAAGTCTCACTACCAGCGGCCACAGGAAACAGCAACCATCTCCGACCCGAATCCTGTATAGCCTCCCTCGTTATAGCAGTCCACGAAGCGTGGCCACCTCTATCCTCACTCCCGTAATGCCCCTATGAATCCCACTCATAAGTCTCACTACCACGTGGTGCGGGAAACAAGCAATTACAAATACAAAAAGAGAAGTCCTGCGCTAAAGCAGCAAGGACTACAACACACATCAGCCCCAACATATAGTAAAAACCAAAGAAAAGAAAATGTTACTTGCGCTTTTTCCTTAATCCCTATGTATATTTAGACAAATGGAGGTCATTTAGTTGCTCCAATGGCCATTGGAGGGATGCCCGCCTGCCAACGTCAAGGCAGACCCCCCCTAAGCGGGTCCTAACACTGACCCTTCAGCCTGCTTCCTTGAGCTTCTGGCAAAGATATCTCTAATGAGACAGAAAGGGGTATTTTTTATATACACCCCTTTACTTATTAACCCTTAATAGGGAACACATGGGATGGGATGGGTAGCAGCATTGTAACCAACCCCTTTCTGTCTCATTAGAGATATCTTTGCCAGAAGCTCAAGGAAGCAGGCTGAAGGGTCAGTGTTAGGACCCGCTTAGGGGGGGTCTGCCTTGACGTTGGCAGGCGGGCATCCCTCCAATGGCCATTGGAGCAACTAAATGACCTCCATTTGTCTAAATATACATAGGGATTAAGGAAAAAGCGCAAGTAACATTTTCTTTTCTTTGGTTTTTACTATATGTTGGGGCTGATGTGTGTTGTAGTCCTTGCTGCTTTAGCGCAGGACTTCTCTTTTTGTATTTGTATTTACTTTGTATCACACAGCCTGGTTACAATGCTGCTACCCATCCCATGTGTTCCCTATTAAGGGTTAATAAGTAAAGGGGTGTATATAAAAAATACCCCTTTCTGTCTCATTAGAGATATCTTTGCCAGAAGCTCAAGGAAGCAGGCTGAAGGGTCAGTGTTAGGACCCGCTTAGGGGGGGTCTGCCTTGACGTTGGCAGGCGGGCATCCCTCCAATGGCCATTGGAGCAACTAAATGACCTCCATTTGTCTAAATATACATAGGGATTAAGGAAAAAGCGCAAGTAACATTTTCTTTTCTTTGGTTTTTACTATATGTTGGGGCTGATGTGTGTTGTAGTCCTTGCTGCTTTAGTGCAGGACTTCTCTTTTTGTATTTGTATTTACTTTGTATCACACAGCCTGGTTACAATGCTGCTACCCATCCCATGTGTTCCCTATTAAGGGTTAATAAGTAAAGGGGTGTATATAAAAAATACCCCTTTCTGTCTCATTAGAGATATCTTTGCCAGAAGCTCAAGGAAGCAGGCTGAAGGGTCAGTGTTAGGACCCGCTTAGGGGGGGTCTGCCTTGACGTTGGCAGGCGGGCATCCCTCCAATGGCCATTGGAGCAACTAAATGACCTCCATTTGTCTAAATATACATAGGGATTAAGGAAAAAGCGCAAGTAACATTTTCTTTTCTTTGGGAAACAAGCAATGCCTGCTTGAATCCCCCTCTCCACAAATTAAATAATCAGGAGTGCCCCCAACTCAGCGCTCAAAGCTGGAGGGTTCCACCGCTCTGCAATAGAGCTACGTGCACAATGAGGCTAGCTAGGCTATCAAAGTGACACAAGAAGGATCACAGGAAATTATGAGTCTACACAATTTCCACAGTTCCAACACACCTCTTTTTCCATACAGCCACAGCCACGAGGCTCCTAAAAGAGGTAAACAGGCAAAGAAGACCCCCAGGAAAACTTCCACAGGTCAACCCCCCTTTTTCCCTACAGCCACAGCCACGTGGCTCCTAAAAGGAGTAAACAGGCAACAGGACTCCAGGCAAATCCCCCGGGTCCACCCCCCTTTATCCCAAAAAGGGGCAACAGACAAACACAGGACCCCTAGGCAAACTACCACGGGTCCACCTCCCCTTTATCCCAAAAGGGGAAACAAATAAACACTCAACCCGGGCACTTAACTAAAACAGGCCAATTCAAACACACCCAGGCAACAGATAGACTAAATGCAGGTAAACAAGTGAGTAACGAGACACCGGACAAGATATTACCTGTCTTTGATGTCCTCCCGGGAAGCAGTCACAGACACGTGGACGGGTCAATCAAAGGGGCCGGAACATACCGGTGGCTCTGCAGAAGTCTCTACCGTGTACCTGGAGGTGATCAGTCTCCTTTCCTTCCCCCCGGATTCCTCCGTCCAACAGCGTCTTCCTTAGGACGGCTCACCGGCCAGACATAGCCCGGTGCCCCACGTTGGGCGCCAAAGTTGTTATGGTATTTTTTTTTGCGATAAACAAAGATGTTTAAATGTCTATCTGTTCCTGTCCAAATTATAGAAAATTGAATTGCGTATATACGCTGAAGTAATTCAGACTGACACACGGAGTTCAGGTTAAAATAACTTCGAGGAAATTTATTGGCAAGTGCCCCAAGAGCGGGCTCGCAGGCCCTTTTAAGAGGCATTTTGCGTCATCATTGATTATCAAGATATCAGTAAATAAACATCATTAATTGGATTAATTGTTAAGTGTCTGGGTTAGTGTCCACCTATCAATATGATTAATTGGCTCAAAAACTAAGTGGTTAGCTAAGTGTCCACCCACCGATAGGTGGTATTGTTCTGGACACGGGTGGGGACAGAGGGCTCAAGCGCCATCTTCCCTAGCATGAGGTTTACTCGGTGGAAAGGGGGGCTTGAGCGTCACTTTACACAGTCAGTGATGTCAGGTCTTGTGGTCAGGTGCAAGGTTCTCTTATGAATAGAACATTTCATTATTACAGTGTTCTCATGGCCTTGGCTATACTTTGTTGCAAGTTATAGGGAAATTCAGCAGTTCCCGAGTTAGTCATGTCTTTATAGAAAATACAGTCTCTGTTCATTGTATTAGATGTGCTGGGAAATTCTGTAGTTTTAAAATGGAAAAGTCAGGTAATGAGGACAAAATGGAGGATTTGTCACAGTGTGAGGTTAAAATGGAGTTAGTACAACAATTCAATATAGGTTCAATAAAGATTTTTAATAATTCTACATCAGTCCCATTACTAAAATGTCCTTAATAGACCAAAGTATTTGTACTGAAACATTGATTACATGCAAATGTACGTCTACTTAAAAGAAAGGCGCTCTTTTGTTTATTTTGAAGCCCTATATGCGTTCTTTCGTTGGAGTAATAGTTTTCAATTTTAAGTTATTTTTTTCACCCTCTATATCTGCACACTATGCTGGCGCGACGCATTATTGGGCTGGTATAGAATTTTTTTAAAGGGCTGCTTTTAGTTCCCAGTCCGGCCCTGATTGTGGAGTCCATGGCTTAATGCATCAGAGCTGTTTTGGCAGCACGAGGGGGACCTACACAATATTAGGCAGGTAGTTTTAATGTTGTGACTGAACAGTGTATTTTGTTTCTTTTTTTATTTTTTGTTTGTGTTAAAAACAGATAATTCTTTAAAACTAGGTAGGAATTTATTTCTCTAATACATGCCATTTGTAGGGGATCGAATGTATGGATAATATTACCTTAAGCTTATTACCTGCTCACTCAATAAGTTTAAAGTGAGCCTGCCACATCCACCGTGACTTGACATTGCTTCAGAGGAACACCTGTAAGCATCATTTCCACCACAGGGCACTTTAGAGATTAAGGGTGTCCTACCACCCTTCAGGGTCAATAGTCAAGCCAAAATCACATTGTTAGCAAATAGTTTGACTACGGTACTTACAGGATATTTCTCGCACCTTCACCACTGCAGATTGCTGCAATTATTACAGTGCTTGGAGTCTTCCTTTAAAGGGCATATAGTTTCACCTGCATAGCAATACATTGTTTTGCCAAATTGATTTAAAATGTTAAGACGAAAAGTGATTGAACAGTTTGATATTTTAACCTTTCTGGACTTTAATGCGATATTTTGATTATTTCTCTAATAGCTATAATATATTAAACACATGGGGTTTATATTTGACCTAAAAATCCCTTTTAATTACCATTACATTTGAAGTTTTTAGTTTTATCAGTCTAGAGTTATTACTGTAGACATGTATACAAACATATATTTCTGCACTGTACAGGTTAAGAGACGCATAATTAATTATTTGCCGGGGACTTTGCTACATGGACTTTAACCACTAGAGGGAGCTAGAAACTCATATTCTCTAACTGGACTGAATATAATCAAACAATGGAACAAGACGAACACAGGCAATCTATGGCAAACAAGTACAGACCCAAAGTGATATAGACAAGACAGCATTATTTTAAAAGGAAGTCTACTTTCATCTCTGACTCCTACATGATGAGACCAGAATCATCTTGAGAAGAATGTAAATTCTGGATAAATGTAAGTGACCAAGTGTTGGATGAAATGCCTTTTTTTCAATGTATATATTTTCTTTTTTATTTGTAAGACTAACAGAATATCTTTCCTTTCCAGATAGCTTACTGTGTATAAAAATAGTAACTAGTTAACTCATAAAATATATGTATATAATAATAATAATAATAATATATATATATACATATATATGTATATATATGTATAATATGCATATATATTTACAAGTATATGTGTGTTTAAATGTGTGTATGTATATATAAATATTTTTTTTTTATTCATATACATGTGCATTGTGTAGTATATTGTTGAGATATTATAGAAGTTTTTGTATGGTTATGTTTCCTAAATTAGGACAATTTGGAATCAGTGTGTGTGAATTGTTATTATTATTTGTTTAACTGCACAGTGTATTTGATCAGTACTGAAAATTAGATATTTTTTAGCAGTGACTGCACTGTGTTTTGCTTGGAGCTGTGTCCTCTTGTTTTGTCATTTACTCGTCTGTGTATGTTTTAGGAAGCAGCAAAGCTGCAAAGAGACAGCAGACAGGATTGCTGAATGAGTGGATGTTGCTGCCCAGTGACTGTTCAGGTACCACTCCTGAAGGTCATGGGGTCATAAGCGTGGAACCTTCTGTGAGGACAAGTCTTCTGTGCAAGCCTCTGAGATTTAGGACTGGATTCTATTGGTAGCACTTCCCCACAACACAATCATGATATCTGATGAAAAGCTTACAGTGTATGCAGGAAGTGCAGAACAAAATCCAGGGGTCCCCTGCTTGGATGCTTCTTATATATACACCAGGAAAACCTTCAGGGATCCAAATATTTAAGTATAAAAGGCATGATCCCTAGATAGGACTTCTTGTACACTGACCCAAATCTCTCCCAATTGCCTGGATTGCTTGTTCCAAAGATATGCATTGTTAGATCTGGAATAAAAAATAAGAACATCGATTTGTGGCAAATTGGAACTTTACAGAGGGATTACACAATTTGAAATACATTTGAACAACAGTTACGAATTGGATGAGAGAGTACGAGAGGTGGACTCTATGATTATTAAGTTGTACCTGTTGCAGAAGTTAAAGGGATGTGCTTCTTTCTTTTTTGGGGCACTGCACTTTTTACAATGTATCTGGAGACATAATACTGCTTTGGGTTGAAGAAATTGAAGAAGCTAATATATTTTAATAGATAATTTCAGTTTTGATAGAAAACAGCAACATTTTGAATCTAAAAAATTGTCTCAATATTTGGAAATGCCTGAGAGCCATTTTGGAAAAAGGAAATATTTGGTAAAGCTAATTTGGCCTCCCAACTCTAAGACATGCTACGAGAATGTAGGAGTACAACCACTCTATGGGAGACCTCAAAGAAGGTAGCCAAAATCCATAACTGCCAGAGCAAGTCAAGATCTTCTCTATAAAAGTCAATAAGGAAGGCATCTCCTAACTGGAGTATAGCAGGTACAGTATTAACCTTGGGTAGGTGGGTACCATCTGCACATGTGATGATCACTATTGTGAGCATCAAGTTGTAAGCCTGAATTAAGTGAAGTATGATTATACTATATCTTTTTACCCATGCGGCCAATTATTTTCTTTTTAAGCATTGCAATTATTAAAATGATTTTATGGTAAATGATACATCTTTAAAAAAAAGCTTTAATTAAGAATTTGCATTGCATAAACACATGTACAAATAGACAAAGTTATTAACTCAGTCTGCCGCTTGTGCTGATGTACTATTGATAAAAACAAGAAAATAGACATTTAGGAAAAATATGAAAGATTTGGATATTACTGCGTTAAAATAGATCATTTTATAACTTGATGAGAACCATTATGGTTGGAAATTGATAGGGTGCTAATTTGTGTAATCCCTCTATAAAAAAGACAATTTCATTAAAATTACTCATAAAAAATGTCTATAAATTCCATTTCAGTGAAATTTTGCATAAAAACCGTCTATATCACACACACAGATGATTACATAAGGGAGAATATAACCTCTTCCAGGGGCTTGTGGATATATAGTGTCAATGTATTTACCGTATCCAGTCCAATAGTATAAAAGATTCAGTATCTGTATTGACTCCAATAGTTCCTCATGCATATTGTATCCCTCCTGTAGATTGTAGATCCAAACATCAAGTGAAATTAACCCCTGAGGGGCCAATGACATAACAGGCATACCCTCTAGTGCTGTATGGGTTAAACTAGAACATCCTATGCCCTAAGCATTATATAACAACACAGCATGCTAACTTGCCACTCTGTTCATGTTAGGAGTGTTTCAGAATCCATAGAAAAATATTTATGTAAATTATGTATTACACCAATAAGAACTATTTTTAAATTTGCGTTTGCCTTTTTTCGTATTATATGACAGAGTGAATAGATAAATAAAAATGGCAAAATACTGGCATTTAGAGATTCAACGTAAAGGGAGGTTAGACACTTATCACTGAACTGCTGCGAAATGACCACAAATGCAACATTTATGCCAAAATAACATAGTTAAAGACAACTTGTCTTTTGGTCTATATTTTTAATAAAATTTGGTGAAGAAATCCCACCACTGACTATCATTGAATTTAATCAAAAGTTCACAAATCGCATATCATTAGGATCAAGACTAGGAACAGATCTAGATCATTTCATCAGAATTCCATGTCAATCAGTTCCTTCATATAAGGGCTTATTCACTAAACTGTGAATAATAGGCCTTGTTGGCTTTGGAAACGAAAGCCCTGAATGTTTGACTCTTCATTCCTGGATCTAAACAGGTTGTGGAGGTGACAAGAATAAATACATTTTTCTTTATTAGTGTTTTATACTCAAAGCTGCCGCCTGTTATAAAAATAAAGATCACTAGTGGTGCTCGCCAGGTATGTTTTGGGAGATGGGGCTGGGGATCACCCTTTTATTAGTTAGGGAGCTTGGTAGGATCACATTCAAGACCAAGGCTGTTAGCATGTGCTTGTTTCAGGCTATACATTCAATGGGATCCCCAAAAGGATAGGTACGGACATAACACGTTGCGATATCCCTGCATCTCTGTTAGTGAAGGTAGGGGTCATCAAGTTTTGTTTTGGCCTTAAGCCCCAACTGGTGCTGGAACCTAACCGCTACGCCCCTGTGTAATATAAAAAAAATTGAATTGCAAATTCTAAGCCACATTGCAGTTAAAAAAAAAAATCAGTGTAAAAATTTTAATTAATTTGACCATTCTCCACAATTCATGATTTAGTGGAAAAAAAAAACACTGTGTGTTTGCCATATCCCAGTCTTTAGACTCTATTTAGGTCAGATTTGAGAGTCAATTCTGTTCTGACATTGTGATTACATAGCTCATCCCTCAGGGCTTTATTCACTTCCATGGTTGTAGCAAATTGAAATAGAAATTGAACAAATTTAGTCTTAAATAGCCAAACTGTGACTACATGACTACAATTTCTAAGAATAAGTTACTTTAGCTGACAGTTTGCCATTTGGATTTTAATTCACTACAATTCAGACTTCAGCAAACAAATCCCTAGGTTACAGTTACTGAAGAGACAAGAATGCATGATTTAGGCTTTAACCCCTTAAGGACACATGACATGTGTGACATGTCACGATTCCCTTTTATTCCAGAAGTTTGGTCCTTAAGGGGTTAAACATTTCTAACTCAAAATTCTGAACCTGCAACAATGTGTTGTTTAATATATAGTGAATTACAGTATATCTAGGCCAAAAAGGAGTTAAAAATGTTTTAATATTTCATTTTACAAACATGGAGGTTCATAATTGTTAAACAATTCAGAAGAACAGCACTTACTGACAGAAGATAATATTTTATGACTCTTTCAGACATAAATAGCAATGCATACATATCTTTTCTCAATGTTTAATATTTGTCCCAAAAGATCTTAATGGAACCTTCAGAATTTAGTCACTACCAATGAAAAGATTGAAGCCCCCTCCCCCCCCACAAATAAAATACAGTTGCGTAGCAGTTGTTGATGCATGGAACATCCATCCAGCAGAGGTGGTAGAGACCTGTAAATTAGAATTACTTTGATAGACAGGATACCTTTTTAAACCGGCAACCGCAATCAACAATAAAAACTGTGATAAAAGTGTGTGCGTACCTAGGAAAAAGGAATTCTAACAGGAGCAATTATGCTTTTATATGCTGTCATAATCTATATTTCTATTGTAACTCTTACATTGCAGGGAGCACTGAATGAACTGTGCAGCCTAATCTACACCTTATGTTTTCAAATAAATCAGGATTTTATTCAACATGCGCTGCTACCCATCTGTGCTCCTTATACTTGAACAGATAACTCTTCTAGAAACATTTAGATTAAGCTATAAAACCGTGTTTTATAGGCATTAAGAACTGGTGCATTCCATTTTTTCATATATGAAGTATATTTTTTTTCTTGCCAGATAAAGAATAGCTTCAGGGATTATTAACTCTGCTGCTACAAAAGACTATAAACTTAGTTCCCCATTATAGCGAAACTTATCTAGTTTCAAAAAGCCGACAATCAGCAACATTTAATACATCTTTCTGTTGATTTAAAAAAAAGAATTATTTTTAGCATCTGTAAATGTATTCGTTTGTTGTTAGAATAAAATCTTTTACTTTAGTAATAGTTACCGCTGTATAATATGTCGTAACTAAGCTTGACAATGAACGCAACCCAAAAATTGTTTAACAATCCGTTTCATGGTGAATAATTCGACCAGTCTTTGGGGCGAATTGACAAGGACGTTAAAAATCTTAGGACAAAGCAACTGATTTTTTTTACTATAACAATTTGCAATTCGTTTATAAATTCTCCAGAATTCACACAGTTTATACACTAAACAGCGATATCTAGTGAATCAATTGTACAGCGCTGCGGAATACGTTTGACGCTTTATAAATACCAGTAATAAATAAATAAAATCAAATACAGAATCGCAAAATTGAGGCTAAAAATGTTGCGATTATAGGAGAGTTGGATAATTTTTCCAAATCAACTATTCTAAATTCTGCAAATCAGTTTCCAGTGCATTGTTTACTGAAAAAAACGTTTAGTGAATAAACCACATTATGTTATAATGTAATAATAAAAAAAAAGATATACATAAATCAATGCTGGCTGGTTTTATATAATTCAAGCGTTTCAAAGACCCTCAACAACGAGAAAATAGAAAGAAAAAAATCCCACACACAATTACACAAGGAAAAGGTTTTAAGTAAAGTGAATCCCTTAAGTATTTTAGAATCTAGGACAAGGCTGGGATTCTAGTTTTGATTTGCTGGGAAAGTACTTTGATGGCAGCAGAATTGTTCAAGCAGTAAAGGTGATGTAGAATGTGGTGTCATATTTATTGCGGAACACATGAAAAATCTGCTTAAATAACCACAAAACATTTTGGCTTCTTCCTGCGCATTTTGTATCTTCCAATGTATTGTGTGAGAATTGCCAAAGGCAAAGCTAGAGTAGTTCTCAGATTGTACATTTAACACCTTAGCCATTGATTCTGAAGTACCTCAGGCTTTCGTCTTAACGTAAGTCCTCCAAATGTATTTCCTGAACACAGGTGCCTTTGACATCCGTTAGCCATGTGTGACTTTCTTTCAAATGTGTCCTACTTGTGAATGTCACTAGACAAGGGCTTCTAAGTTTAGTGTGCAGGAGGCTTGCATATTACAAGTGCTAAATACAAAACTGAAGTATTAGCAAGCTTTTTCCTTTTCAATGTTGTTACCATGATATACGCGCAATATGAGTTTATTTACCAAGAGGGTTATTCACTAAAGTCAAAATTCAAAGTGAATTTCAAATTTAAGATCATAATAGCATGGAAAAGCCAGCCATGCTTTCAGTTTGACTACTCTCGCTAACCCTGTTGGAATCATTGGGATTTGACATGAGAATTTACAGTTTTATTCTGTGTTTGTTACATATAGGTGCTGCAGTTGCTATTTAGGGTTCTACTTTGTGTGTATGTGGATTGTGTTATTTTGTGCATGAGCATGGCTAGATTGTAGTTATTGGGTTGGGGCCCCCAATTGTCGATATAGGGAAGAAGGGACCAAACAAATTCATAGTTCCGGGGCCCTGTCTAACACCTGGGTCCTGGGTAGCCACATACGGCCAATCCTGCTCTGTGATATATATGTATAGGCTATATATCATGTCATGTGTGTGATTACGGGCTGTGTATGGGCGGCTGATTGAGGGATTATGTGTGGGTGAAATGTCATATTGTTTGTGTGGTGTTATGTGTATATGTGTGGGGCTGCTTAGTGCATTGCATGTGGGAGGCTGCTTCTGGGGTTACATAGTTACATAGTTACATAGCTGAAAAGAGACTTGCGTCCATCAAGTTCAGCCTTCCTGACATTAGTTTTTTGCTGTTGATCCAAAAGAAGGCAAAAAAAACCCAGTTTGAAGCACTTCCAATTTTGCAACGAGCTAGGAAAAAAATTCCTTCTTGACCCCAGAATGGCAGTCAGATTTATCCTTGGATCAAGCAGTTATTACCCTACATTGAAAGTTTATATCCTTGAATATTCGGTTTTTGCAAGTATGCATCTAGTAGGACTCTGATAAAACCACTTCTTCAGGCAGAGAATTCCACATCCTTATTGTTCTTACAGTAAAAAAAACCTTTCCTTTGCCTTAGACGAAATCGTCTTTCTTCCAGTCTAAACGCATGACCTTGTGTCCTATGTAAAGTCCGGTTTGTGAAGAGATTTCCACACAATGGTTTGTATTGGCCCCGAATATATTTGTATAATGGTTGTGTGCGTGTATGTGGACTGTCAGTAGTGTTACATTTGTGTGTGGGCTGTTTGTATTAGTTGCATATGGGGGAGCTTGTTCTGCAGCTGTGTGTATGTTGGGCTGAGTGGTCAGCCTGCCTGTAGTCCAGTGGGGGCCAGGTAAGGTCAAAGGGCAGTGAGTGCTGTGGGTTGCTCTCCTGCAGTGTCGGTTTCCAGTAACAACTGCTGGAAGGAAGTGATCTCAGATCACATTTTGGCCATTTTCTGCAATGAGTAAATTGAGGTCTGGCCCTCTCCACCTGCTGAAATTACTGCTATTGATAGGCATTAGCAGACATGTGAAGATGTTCCAATGGGACCCTTGATACGCCAGCTCCAGGGGAGATCCTGAAATATCCCAAATCTGTTTAGTGTTAGCAGCCTTGTGTGCCATGGCAAGAGTACATCAAGTGTCAAGCATGGCATGCTTGCCATAGATTGCTGACACCTACAGTAAGGAATAAATTCACGTAGGATGTAATGACAAGTTGGCAGCTCAATACTGGCATACTTAAAGCGGCCCAGGTACATATAGGCCTCAATGTGTTCTAAAAGGTCAGGGGGGGATCAAGTGCCCTTCAGTGTGATTCAAGGTGGAGTATAACTGAGACAATACTATTTGCTCACAATACCTGCAGAAAAAATGAGTAATGCCATAAGGCATGATATCACACCAGGGCTTTCTACAGTTCTGCCAGTGAATGGGGGGAGAGGATTTCCTTATCTCTTACACTAGACCAGAGGTAGGCACCCTTTTAGTAGTACTGTCCCAAAACATGATCTTAGAGTCCTTTAGCGTGCCAGTCCTATTTTATTTAACTTGATGTGTATACGTCGTCGTATTGTGCTTGTGTTATTTATGGGTGCTGCAGTTGCTTTGTAATGTTGTATTTCTCTGTATGTGGGCTGTTATATTGTATATGTTCATGAGATGTTTGTGGTATTGTGTATGATCCCTGTATATACTGTGTATGGCAGCTGCTTGTGGAATTAAATAATAAATAAATCAAAAACCATTATCAAGTAAAAATATTAAATGCCTTTCAAGCATCTCTCAACATTAAAGCAACAAGATGTTAAGGGCAGGATACTTACTGACTTATTTACCAAATAGTTGACAAACGACCTTCAAAATGAAACCTAAAAAGGTTCAAATTCTCTGTGACGCGTGTGTCTGAAAAATCACAACCAGACTCAGCTATTGCTAGATGGCTGAGGAGTGATACATCTCAGCAACAGCCCTAGAAACTGCAACGTACATCTGATCACTGTGGGCAGTATAGCAGTCTCTATAAAGACTACAAGCCTAAAACTGATTGCCTTGAAATCAATGTGATTGGATTTTACAATGATCAATCTGACTTGTGGAGTTAGTGTTAGAATAAGCCATCAGATAATAGTGATTATTATTAATTATTAAATATTAGCTATTAATGTTAGTGTGTAAATGTAGAAGATGAAAAAAGATTTAGAGGGCATTTTTTTTACAACATACTAGTAAATTCTTCTTAGAGCTTACTTCAAATCATGTAGGGGTTTGTAGGCTAAAATAATACACTGGGGAGGGACCAGAATAGGTTATAGATGTTCATATCCTATGTAAGTCTCACCTTTAAATGTTGTTAGGATTTGAACTGGTAGAGTGTTGAGAAAGATTGTCTTAGCAGTGGTGGGGCTAATAGTGCTCATTTGAACACTGTAGTTTTAAGGCCCAATTCAACTACCATCCATGCAACTAAAAATCTTAATTTGAACACTGCAGCTTTAAGGCCCAATTTAACTACCATCCCTGCAACTAAGAATCTTCATTTCGGCTCTACCCACCGCGGTTTCTTCAAACTATATAGCATTACTCCTCCAGCTGTTTCGATCCACAGTCAATCACCTCCTCATTCCCTTCACATGTTAGCATGTTAGTAATCGCTGCAGTCACACTATAAATTCTCCCTGCCATCAACTGCAAATTACTCTGCTACCTCTTGTCTCATTTTCCTATTTTACCTTTAGATTGTAAGGGCCATCCAGCTTTTGTATCTGTCTGTTTATATTGTATTGTTTTCCCAATTGTACAGAGCTGCAGAATATTTTGGTGCTTTATAAATGCCATAAATAAATAAATAAATAGACAGACAATACACAGAGGAAATGGAACACAAATATGTTAAACCAATTCAGTACTGCGAAGCAAACAAATAATAATAACATAAAAGAACAAAAACACAGTATAACCAAGGAAAATAAAGCAGAACAGAATTAACTATGAGTACTTTGGATACAAGGACAAACTAGAAAAACCTTGTATGCAATGATAGGCCTCTACGGTCATCAGGATATAAGAATAGGCCCCTTTATACAAAGGATACAAAGACAGGATAAACAAAATACAGAATTTGGACTATGAGTTCTAAGGAAACAGGTCCGATTCACACACCAGCTGGTTTGTCCTTCTACAGGATTTGTAATATTGTGTTTTCTTTTCCCTACATTTAACAAATGTGTATTTGAGAGGTTTGTAGAAAAAAACTGAATGTAGAAGCTATTTAGCATATTACACTGCACAGGGCCGCCACCAGAAATTTTGGGGCCCCTAACTCAGCTCAGGGTCTGGGCCCCCTGGGGACCGCCTCCAATCCCGCCCACAGGGTCCGCCTCCAAATCCCGCCCACAGGAATACACACAGACACAAAAACACACACTGATACAAAAGGACACAGACACACACACACAAAAATACATACTAACAGACACACATACTGAAACAGAAATACACGCATATAGGCATACGTACTGACACACACATACTGAGACATACACACATATACAGACACACAGGCATACATAGTGACAGATAGACACATACTAACATACATACATACAGACACACATGCATGAGGACTTACACACACATACACCGACATCACATACATACACACAGACATACATTAATTCATACTGGCATACATACATATAGACATACTGACATACTGACATACACACACAGACAGTCACAGACATTCTGACATACACACAGACATTCTGACATACATACAGACATACTAACATACACACAGACATTCTGACATACACACAGACATACTGACATACGTACAGACATACTGACATACAGACATTCTTACATACATACTGACATACGTACAGACATACTGACATACGTACAGACATTCTGACATACACACAGACATACTGACATACACACAGACATTCTAACATACATACAGACATTCTAACATACATACAGACATTCTAACATACATACAGACATTCTAACATACACACAGACATTCTAACATACACACAGACATTCTAACATACATACAGACATTCTAACATACACACAGACATTCTAACATACATACAGACATTCTAACATACACACAGACATTCTAACATACATACAGACATTCTAACATACACACAGACATTCTAACATACATACAGACATTCTAAAATACATACAGACATTCTAACATACACACAGACATTCTAACATACACACATACATTCTAACATACACACAGACATTCTAACATACACACAGACATTCTAACATACATACAGACATTCTGACATACACACAGACATTCTGACATACACACAGACATTCTAACATACACACAGACATTCTAACATACACACAGACATTCTGACATACACACAGACATTCTAACATACACACAGACATTCTAACATACACACAGACATTCTAACATACACACAGACATTCTAACATACATACAGACATTCTAACATACATACAGACATTCTGACATACACACAGACATTCTGACATACACACAGACATTCTAACATACACACAGACATTCTGACATACATACAGACATTCTAACATACACACAGACATTCTAACATACATACAGACATTCTAACATACACACAGACATTCTAACATACATACAGACATTCTAAAATACATACAGACATTCTGACATACACACAGACATTCTAACATACACACAGACATTCTGACATACACACAGACATTCTAACATACACACAGACATTCTAACATACATACAGACATTCTAACATACATACAGACATTCTAACATACATACAGACATTCTAACATACATACAGACATTCTGACATACACACAGACATACATACACAAATACAGCTAATTTTTCTTACCTTTATTTGCAGGTGGAAGGCTGTGGCTGATGGGAGTCGGCGTGGCTCCTGCGGGCTGCGGCCTGTCTTTCTTGCCTCCCGCGCGGTGCTGAGGGGAGGGGAGGGGAGGGAGCTGGGAGGAAGTGACGGCCACTTCCTCCCAGCAGTACTTTGCGGTTGGGATTTTTTTAAAGGGGCCCGGTCGCGCTATTGCACGGCCGCAGCGCTAACCGGGCCCCTGAAGATACATTGCCCATGGGGTGGCCCTAAGTGAGTGGGCCACCCGATGGGCCCCATCAGCATGCGCTACACGTGGGGCCCGGGCGGCCGGGCCCCCCAGGGCCGCCGGGCCCGTGACAACTGTTATGGTTGTCACCCCCTGATGGCGGCCCTGACACTGCAATCCAGTTGAGACAAGGCAAAGCCAGGAGAAATGAAGAGGAAAAATAGAAACATTGTTTAATTTCTCCCCTTCTTTGTATACTTTCTCAATGCTGACTGTCAGATGCAAAGGCCAGAGCTTATAACAATGACTAACAAGGAGCTAAGATGGAGGGAGGCACCCACTGCCAACTTATTTATCCTGCAACTCGGTGCCTCCATCTTAGCTCCCTCTTAGTTGTTGTGGTGTAATATGCTAAAACTTCAATATAATTTAAAAAAATGCAGAGCATCTCATGAAAAAAAAGTTTAACACAAGATGTAGGGGATTTTCAATGTTTTATTTAATTGTGCAATTTCTGGAGAAGTGGCAGTTCACCTTAAAGGGACACTATAGTCACCAGTACCACTATAGCTTAATGTTCTGGTTCTGGTGTCTATAGCATATCCCTCTAGGCTATTCAATGCAAATGCTGTCTTTTTAGAGAAAATGCAGTGTTTACATTGCTGCCTTGTAACACTTCGAGTGACAGTCTCTCAAACGCTCTGCATGTAGTCGCTGAACGCTCCCCATAGAGATACATTGATTCAATGATGAGGATATACTGATTGGCACTCATGCCCAATAGCCCCCCCCCCCCTCCCCGCCTTCTGTGCTTTTCTATAAGAAAGCATTGGATTGGCAGAGATTTTTAAGGTTGATGATCTCAGCCATGGAGGCAGGGCCATCCATGACAATACCAGCAGGGCGATGGAGAAAGGTAAGTAATGTTAAGGGTGGGGGGGAGGGGGCGTGGATCAAGACAAGTAGTCCAACACTATAGTGTTCTTTTAAACAGCCAGTTTCCATACAGGTTGAGCCCTTGAGTTAGGTGATTGCTGGGACTTATAGTGCCAGCTGGTGTGGATTCTGGAGCCCTGTCATATTTATAGGCCTTATGAAAGCAACTGCAGTATTGGAAGAGGCTGGTCTTAAAAGATAGTCTTGGTGCAAGAGCCCAAAACAACACTACAGGAAGCTAGTGGCCTGGAAGGTACTACAACAGACTAAATCGATCTGAATATTAGAGGAATCCTATGGAATTGTGGAAAAACATATATCAATATGAAATTTCTCACTAAAATATCCATTAATCAAAAAATGGCAAATGGATTACCAAAATATATCCTGTATATATCAGTTGTTTTCAAAGATATATTTTATCTCTTTGTTTAAATGTTATTATTTTTAAACCTGTGATGTGAACAAAACAAGCAAGACATGGTAGACTTGGAGCATGATATAAGGTCACCTGTGTCCCTCACCTCACCCGCATTCACCAGCTGCCCTCCAGTGAGGTCCCAGGAAATAAGCTGAGGATGAATTAGTAGATGAGTGGCTAAATGAGGGAAGAAGAAAAATAAAAAAAAGAGAGGGAAAGTTGCTAGATCTGCTGCAAGCGTCCAGACATCCCTAAAGCATACCCAACACCCGGTCCATCTTAGCTATGTATCCTCAGTGCTCAGGTCAAGCAGCCTAGGAGCCAGCAGCCAAATTATCCTCCACACCAGCCAACGTCCAGGTCCTGAAAGACACATTACGGAGGTCAAAAAGTTCCTTCTTTCCTTAGCAAGATTCTCGGGTCCAGTCACAGGACTCCAAACGGCCATTAGACAGGGCTAGTCGGGTATCCTGATATATAGGAATGCCACGGAACCCAGAGTTGAGCACTATTCTCAGTTGTTCCATGTAACAAAGCCATGAGGGACTTCATATCAATCCCTCACCTTTGTCCATCTATTGCTTCATTGTTAGAATCTGTGTTGTGTGCCATTTGAGTGGAATGATAGATTTGGCAGAGTTTAGAAGATATCTCGTTAAGGAATCTTTGTATGCGGGGAGTGGAAGTTTTGTGTGATGCAGAAACATAGATAGAGAGAGGCAAGTAGAAATCTATGATCTCAGAGAGCTCAGTATTTATTTGGTTAAGACATGCCAAGGTTCTATACCATTTGGAGATCAATTTATAATTGAGTTCTTGCAGTTTTGTGCTAATCATGCCTTGGTGTGCCAATATATGTATTTTTCCCATTGCTGCTCAGCCAAAGTGCAACGTGTAGCCTGTTCCTAGCTGGCCATATATTTCAGCAGTGCTCTTGGTGCAGAGGTAAGTAGTAGCGAGTATAGAATCATTATCCTCTTCTTTAGGAGCTTAGCCCCTCAAATGTGGCCAGGTCTCTGTCGACCAGGTACTTGCCAGCGATGCACATGTAATCGTGATGAATCTGGTATGAAATGTATTCTTAATGTTACCGTGCAAAGCCAGATAAATAAATACGTTATCACAAGCTTCTTCAAAGACCAAAATATTCAGGGTGACAGAGTAAATTAAAAGTAATTATATAAAATGCCAAATGTCAGCAAAACTCCTGTGATGTCAATTTTTTCTTGTGGGACTAATTTATCAATGTCTACAGGCGTAAAAAAAAAAAAAAAAAAAAAAAGAGTAAAAATTAGGTATAAGGCTTGTTACATGTTATGTGTGACATGTCATGATTCCCTTTTATTCCAGAAGTTTGGTCCTTAAGGGGTTAATCAATAAAAGGTGGCTTTGTGTAAAAAAATATTACCCAGGAGGTGTTATTCTATCTTCTTCACAAACTCTAAAACAATGTTCCATTCATACTTTAATCGTTTCTACCAGCAGGTACATTTACCTGTCACAAATAGAAATATGTGGTCCTGTAGGGGATTATTGATTAATTCTGAGGCCGGTATATTAATTGTAAAAAAATATCAAGAGACTCCAGCAATCCTTCCATTGTCATTTATTGCATCAGTGGTGCAGATGGAAATGTTTCAGTCTGACAACTTTTTTCTATATGAGGGAAATGCTGTGTTACTGTAATTGTAAAAAGTGGCATTTGATTTATAAGAGGCAAAGAAAAAAAACACAAACAAAGAAAAACATTTAATTACTTTTTGATTTTTTTTAATAGAACTCATTTTTCTTTTTTCTTGGCTCGGGCATGTTGGAAGTTGTCCATCTATAGTATAAAATCCTTTCAGCTGTATTTAATTTTAAGCTTAGCTCCTTGTAAAGTTACATATCAAAATCATGTTCAAACAAATAATCTGCTCGCTCATCTGCCATGCAAATGGCTAAGGTTGATTGAGAGCATTATGATTACACCAGCTATTCATTTTATTTAGACTACATTATGTTTTCAATTATCCTTTGGCTATTTATCTACATCCGCTTTATCTCTGTTTCATATTTAGTTAACTTAAGGCTAGGACACCTGTAAATTAAATACATTACAGAAGAATAGAAATGTTAAAATAGTCCTACAAAATTCTACCTATCATCAGACAGAAACGTAAAAAAAAAAATGTGGAAAACTCATGTACCGTTTTGCTTCTACCGTGCATTCTTCATGAATGACAAGAAATGGACAACTAGAACATAAATTCTCTTCCATTTTTATATATTTCTCTTTAATGAAAATTGGGCAGACTAGATGCGCCGAATGGTTCTTATATGCTGTCACATTCTATGCTTCTAAGAAATATTTTACACAGCGTTAATCATGTGAGAGTTCTCTTCACTACGTTGCTCCTACGTGTAAACCCTCTGTTTTCATAAACATAAGACATGTAATAGTTACATTTGGATTTTAAAACTAGTGGATTAATGATAGTGTTATAGACAGGACATTTATGAACAGGTTTAGTTGATCATAAATACAAAAAAAAAAGTCATGCGCTCACTCCCATCACTCCTGGGCGGCAGCAACGACCACAGTACACATCAGCTAACACATATAGTAAAAACCAAACAAAAAAAGTTATATATTTAAATTTATTTTACCTCCATTTGTTTAAATATACATAGGGATTAAGGAGAGAGCGCAGGTAACTTTTTTTCTTTAGTTGATCACAGCTGACAGATCCTGTATGGGATCACCCGAATTCACACACCCATTGAAGGCATCATTGATAATTATGTTTTAGATAATGGGAATGGAAAATTAGAGAAATATTGCCTCATTACCAATTCTTCTGAGACTAAAACAGAACTTTCACATTAATTTACATCCAGCAAAAGCTTGGAGACTCTTAGCTTTGTGTTGATTTTTTGTGGTTAGTAATAATAATAATAATTATTATTATATTATTATTATTTATTCAGCAGCCCTTGACAATAATAAATTGAGGATATTTAACAACAAGTATTGACATAGAACGTATTGTTGACAGAGACATGTGGTGAAAAGAACCCTTCACAAATGAACTCGCAATCAGCTCACAGTTTTTTTGTTGCTGTTTTATGCCAAAGAGGTTAGTAAACTATATTGTTTGTTGGTGAATTAAGTAATGATTTGCTTTAACTCATTTTAAAGTTCTAGAGCCTACATTCTGTGACTTTGCTTTGTGCAGTGAATTCACTGACTGAACACTAACAAAAACAGATTTGAGGATATTGATGAGCTGAATGCTGGCATCGGGTAAAAAGGATATAGCCCGGATCCATATATATAGAGTTTCATTTCAAAGTGCCATGTGCAATCCTGGAATAAGCATTATGGCAAGGACATTCACCAACCTCTTGTTGTACTTGATAAAAAGAGGGTTAATGGAGAGACCACCAGTATTTGATGTATTATTAAGGGTCCAGGCGAATGTGGCAGAAAATGACCTGTTGGAACTTTAACAATCCAATACTCTTCAAGTCCATCAGTGTTTATTTTGTCGACTTAACAATTTAAGTGAAATTTTAGTTGACTTCAGTAATGTTATGTGATATCAATTTAGAACCCCAGATAGTGAAATGGTCCCCAGAATATGTATTTTTTAAAATTAATTTCAATTTGGCATTTAACGAAATAACCCAAAAATATTTTACTCAGCAGAAGTATGGAAATATGTGATTACAGATATAATAGGTTGTTTTTGCACAATTAGTATATGTTGAACAGCTAAGTTGGAGATATAATTTTTATTTTTTTTACAATTTATCAATTCAGATTTCAGTTTGTCCTGTGCTGATTCCGCTGTCAAATTCTTCTTTTCAGCTTAATTGGGCTCCAAATTGCTTTCTTGTGGCTTTA
Source organism: Pelobates fuscus (assembly GCF_036172605.1). Classification (NCBI taxonomy): domain Eukaryota; kingdom Metazoa; phylum Chordata; class Amphibia; order Anura; family Pelobatidae; genus Pelobates; species Pelobates fuscus. The sequence goes on along the minus strand of NC_086319.1, from coordinate 98,795,851 downwards.
TTTTTTTCTGTAACTATATTTAAATGTATTTTATCATGCAACTGGGAGTTGCTTAATGTCTGCTGTGTGCTTCGATAAACAAGACTAACAGGGTTGCAATAAAAGAAGTATAGCCACGCTTCCTATAGCTACAAAAAAATCAATATGGTTCTAAAATAAAATTACAATAGTGTGAAAAATCAATAACTATAGATTAAACCAGATAACACTACAACATGTATAACATACCAAACCATACAGGTCTAAGCTCTTTAGAATTAATTTTAACTGGTATAAAGTATATACATTCACAAATTACAACTAATGAACTAGATTACAAGATATAACAAGACTGTGTTTCTAAATGTGAGTATCAGTGCTTAAAAATCACTCATTTGTAGGAAAGTCTGGTAATGTCAGAATACAGTTTTTTAGACCTTGAGCTTTGCCGTCAGGGAGCAGTTGTTCAATTCCCCCAAGAGGTCGCCAAACATTTAAAATAAAAATATCAATTTAATAGAATCAAAAGTTTAACAAATGAAAAAAAAATATGTATCAAACAAACACAGAAAATGTAACAGTTTGGAAATCTTATGTTTCATTACACTGGAGCTCCAGAAGCAGTTCCTTCACAAAATTCTGTAAATCCTCTGCAATGCCCGGCGTCCTGCTCAGTGTAGTAGGGTGACACAATTTCTTCCGGTATTCCTCTCTTCTAGTTCAGTTTACTGAGTGAGAGTTACGGGTGTCTGAGCATCGGATTCGGCTTTCCCCTTTGGTGCTCATTTGGCTCCCAGATTCGATTCTTATTCAAAGCCTCTGAACAAGGCGGCACTCTTCATGACAATTACTGTTCTCTAAAAACAATACATTCTACCACACATATATTCTAATGTTTGTATTTACTTGATTTCCACATATTGAGTTTACAACTGTTTAATCATATATTTGTGTTCAAACCAAGTTAGCATCTAACTTACTATTTAAATAAAACTCAAATTTTATAATAAGTTATTGCCAACATAGAAGATCTGACAATGGTTATGAGTTCATGGCTGAAAATGTTCAGTCACTATTAAACAAGCAAGGTATAAGACATGAGACCTTGGCCCCTTACTCACCCCATCAAGAACAAACCGCTGAGAGGAACTGAAGAACACTTCTTGGAATTACAAGATGTCTAGTGATCTAAAGTAAATTGCCAAAGCAGTTATAGACATAGGCAGTAATGACTGCTGCTCATATCCAAAACAAATGCTTTAATAACTATCCATATTATCGGTTAATGGGCAAATTGCCTAACCTCTTCAAAATGAAGATGTTTGGGTCAGAATGTTTTGCATATAAATATGACAGAAAGAAACTAGATTTAAAATGTACAAAAGGGATGTGACAAGAATAGCCCTCCTTACCAAGTTTATTATCTAGACAGAGTAAGGTTCTCAAATACAGACTTGTGAAAATAATTACAAAGAATATTGTTGACAAACTCAAACAGACATGATGAAGAGGACTGCTGTAGAGAGAGCAATACATCATCTGTACCAAAAACTACAGATTTGGGGGGACGAGTGCGCCTGCCAGGGAAGATGGCCGCATAACTGCTCAGCTCCATGTGGCCCACGTTAAAACCGCACCAAAACGCTCACTTCCACCGGTACCAGACAATTACGGGTGCACCATACGCTCGTCTGAACCCTCCGGTACCCCAAAACAACAGGGTCAGGACTGAAACAGTCAATACGCACCTACTTAATGGCGCCAAGAGATCTTACATACCAGCCCGAGATGGTGGCCCTTAGCCCAACTCCGGGATCACCACCTACAACTCCCACTAGGTTCTCACCGGCCTCACATGCATCGGAGGCACAGATGGTGCTAGACAGGGAGCTACGTGCCATACTCCCTCTCCAACCATCTAAGCCGGGTGGTCTAGGAAGAAATTGCCCAAGTACGAGTGGATATGGCAAATATGGATGACAGAGTCACTATCACCGAGACCAAGAACAGGGATCTCCGCGCCGACCTAAACAAAACCCATGAGCCGATGACAGGCTGCGAGACAAGCATGGCCCACTTAACCACCTGGGTGGATGACCTGGATAATAGGGGCCGCAGACCAAACCTCCGAGTCAGAGGAGTGAGACAGGGTGGCCCGGCGGAAAACATACCGGAACTCCTGCGCACAATCTTTAGCCACATGCTGGGAGGCCAACAGCTCCCCAGACTGGGCCTAGTCAGAGCACACCGCGCCCTGTGCCTCCACCCGCACCGGGAGACCACCCCTTGAGATATAGTATGCTGCATAGATAATGTCACCCTGAAAGAGGACATACTATGCACCGCCCGCCGCATAGGCACAATACTCATAGACGGCCAAGCCATTGCGATATACCAAGATCTATTCTGCTACACACTACTGGCACGGATAGCTCTCCGCCCGGTGATGATGGCACTGCAAGCAGCGGGAATCCCTTACACCGCCAGGGACAGACAACGTACACACTCAAGGCCACAGCCAATGTCCCAGGATCTCAACGCTTGCTAGGCCTTCCTCCTGTACAGGTGCCTAGCTGACTGGCACACCAGTTCCTTCAGCAACTCAACTGCCCACCACCACCAGGCAGAGAACCAGGCCACAACTGGTCCCAACACCAATGGCCCTGGCACCCGGCCCGACCAGACTGGAGGAGTAAAAGATAAGGCTGAACACCACAACATTTCGGGACACAAGTCGCACATATGACACCTGCCAGCACAGCTATGGGACGGGGACTCACTTTTATTGGGGAGGAGGGTTAAGGATAAAAAAAAAGGATGAAAAAAATGAATATAATAAAAAACAGTTTGTGAGATGGGGTGGATAAGGTAGAGACGAGGGAGAACAGAAGGGGATAATGGAGAGGCAGGCAGGGAACAGGGGACCGAGAGAGAGAGGAGGGGACTGGAGGGGAAGGAGCAAGACATATGTAAGGGAGAAGAGGAGACGACTGCAGATAGTGGTGGTGAAGAGGGGGAGGGGGAGGAGGAGGGGAGAGAAAAAAAGCCACACAAAAAAACGCACAGGAGACCTGGCATCAATACGCAACCTAACGCAGCTTCAATGCTTAAACTCACAGGCAATGGTTACTGTACTGAAATGCATATTTCTAATTGCTACCACCCCCACCTACAGATGTACCCCCTGCAGACAACTCAGGTCCAGGTGAGACGTGAGGTGGGTGGGGGGGAGGAGGGTTCGCCCTCTTCCTGGGGTCCAGTGGGGCTGCTGGGCGGGCGGTGCTGGTAAGGGAGCATTGATTAGTGAGCTCTCTGCTCAGCTCCCTTGCGCGCCATCCGTCCGACTGCCTGCTTGGCTTGTCAGTTAGCCGCAAGGCTAACAAGACATTTGCCCTGGGCATTTGGGGGCGGCTTTTTTTGCCGCCCCCTGGAAAATGCCATCGAAGGCAAATGCCTTGTTTGCCTCGCGGCTAATACGTCCCTGCCCACCACACTACACCTGGCAACTACTCACACCATACACGGCCAAGCGGAGGAATCTCCGGAGGAGGGAACAGCCGACCTGCAGAGGCGCAATACTGACCACAAAACACGCATACTACTGGTGCAAACCTCACCACACTACAGAAACCAGACAGAGAGGTGCAGCAACACCCCGCATACACTGGCCTCTACGTGGAATGGATGATTCTCATACTCCTGACCAATAGTGATTACACATAGATCAAACCTGGACAGACACACCAGATACACCAGGAATCCACCACCCCCTCAGAAAAAGGACATAGTGCACCCCTTACACAAAGGGAGCGCTTCCATCTGGGAGTAACCCCGGTCACCCAGAACCACTGGACTCGAGTGGGCCCATTGCCTGGACACCTGTCTATTTCTAACATCTGCTATATGAACACAGAAACAAATGTGGCAGACTCCTCGCTAACCTCCTGAAGCGTTGCAGAACCCACCTATACATCCCCAAAATTAAGGAACACACCCAACAAGTTCGCCACCTCCCGGAACAAATCTCTGCCATATTCCTCTGCTACTACAAGAAACTTTACCACATACACAAAGGACAACTGTAGGAGGTGTCACTCCTCAGGTGAGACAACATCCAGACTACCACGAATCAAGGACCACAAATGCGAAACGCTAGAGGCCCCAATCACGATAGACGAATTGGCCCTTGCCATCAAAAAAGCACAGATGGGCAAATCGCCAGGATCCGATGGCCTACCCCTCCTATAGTGCAAGACCTCTCACCAGACCTCCTCCCGAAATTACTGACAGCCCTGAACTCCATCTTAGAAGGAGCAATATCCTCTACACAATTTACTGCCGCTAATATAACTCTACTCCCAAAAGAGGGCAAAGACCCAACGCTATGCCAGAGCTATTGCCCGATCTCGGTCCTCGACATCGACATCAAGCTGCTGGCCTGCATCCTGGCTAACCACCTGGCCCCACTGCTACCAGGTTTGCTGAACCCGGACCAAACGGGTTTCATCCCGGGCAGAGAGATAACACCATCCGAACGGTGAACCTGATCTCGGAGGCCAGGAGGACCAAGCATCCGGCTCTGCTCCTGTCAACGGATGCCTAGAAGGCATTTGACCAGGTGGATTGGGACCTTATGTTCGGAACACTCTGGGACCTAGACATTGGGCCAAAATACATCACCTGGATACAGCCGCTATACACATGCCCGACAGCATGACTGCGGATCAACGGTGCTTTCTCAGACCCGTTTCAGATACACAACGGAATCCGCCAAGGCTGCCCACTCTCACCCCTGCTTTTCGCATTCACACTCTGCAAGCGATCACAGTGGAATTTAAAACCTATGGCCGCATATCCAATTTGCAAACCAACTACACCAAATCCTAAGCCTCAACACCAACCCCACTCAGCAACAGACGATCCAACAACGCTTCCCCTTTAGTTGGTTTGACACCCATATGAAATAGCTAGGGATATGGCTCACACCAGACCCAAAGGATCTATACGCTCACAATTACACTCCCATCCTCACTGCAGCAGTAGAAGAACTACACACGTGGAACTCATGTTACATTTCCTGGCGGGGCTGAGTGAACGCAGTCAAGATGACCCTAAACTCCTCCTCATCTTACACAAGGTACCAGTCATGGCCCCAAAGACCTTCTTCACAGCCATACAGGCAGAAGTCTACAAATTTGTTTGGCGGGGTAATCCCCTCCGTATAGCTAACTCTCAACTGACTCTCCCCAAACTTAGAGGTGGACTAGCCCTGCTGGACTTCAGAAAGTACTTTCTTGCGGCCCACTTTACCAGAGTCATCAGCTGGTCCACAAAGATGATAGACAAGCCATGGGTTCAGCTGGAAGAAGATAGCACCAACTGTAATCTACGAACCCTGCCCTGGATCACATTTTCAACTCCCAAACCAGTTTGTGAAAGCCACACTCCAAATCTGGCACCAAGATGGACCCAAATACTACCTCACGACCAACCCAAGCCCCATGCTCCCCCTGAAGGGCAACCCACACTTCCCAGCGGCAACCACGGCCCACTCCCATGCCTGATGAACTGAGACAAGATCCTCCACATAGCTGAAGCGATATCCTCGCCATGCATAATCCGCCCTCTCACCGACCTCTACCCAGAACAACAACACACATTCCTACACACAATGGCAAGGGAACAAATATCACACTACTCGCACTCAATACCACGCCCACTTAACCTTAAATTTGACATTTCCACTTAAGTAAATAACCCTGATAGAAAAACTCCCCAGTACTTGGAAGGTTATGGCAAAGATTTCAAAAGTAATGACCATGCATTAACAAATTGTTGTTGTTGTTGTGATTATTGTTACAGGGTGTTTCACATGCCACAAACCTTTGAAGATGCCATAAACTCATCGCAGCCACTGTTCTCACTCAATGCTATGAAATAGGAAATGGATTAATTTAGAAAAAAATTAAACATTCCCTTTGACCACTTTGACAGAGGGTAAACTTTCAGTCGGAAGATTGATGTGTGTATGGAATTAAGAACAAAACTGATGGATGAGAACGTACAAGTCCAGATATGTTGCTAAATGTTATAATCACATAAAAGGGAATTGATTACAAAGGAATTTTCTCTCCAACTGCAAACATTCCATCAGTACGAATTTTAATGCAACCAGCAACACAATAAAACTTACTTCTTCTTTAAAAGTGAAAATGACCTACTTACATGGTCCAACTAATTGTGAAATATATGTAAAACTAACAGAGCTTTCTGAGGTCAAACCCAACAGATTGAAAAATTAGTTCTCAGATTGAATAGGTCATTGTACAATTTAAAGCACTTAGGTAGAAATGGAATAAAATACTATGTGACCATTAATGTAAAAATGGGTTTAAATAAAATCCAACAGACCACTGCAGATGCATCAAACAGTATGTAGCTAAAAAAGTCATGCCAGCAATATAGGTAGATGCTCTCATTGTCATTGTCAATAATAAAACAATACACAATGATGTAAATGGATTGCTTACAGCTAAACTTAAACCCCCAGGTGACCAGCCTGCTTTTCAACGTTCTTACCATTTGGGACTAGGGCTGTTTTTACATTTCTGTGGTATTTGTGTTTAGCTGTAATTTCTCTTGCTCATTTACTGTACCCACACATATTATATACTGTTTTTCTCACCATTAAATAGTCTTTCTAACGATTCCATTATTTTCATCATATCATATAATTTACTATAAAAATAATTATAAAATATGATTACAATCTGTTACGCATCTACAACCGCAGAAAACACCCATGCTAAATAGTTTCTAAATTTTGTCCTGAGTTTAGAAATACCCAATGTAAACATGTTCTTAGCTTTTTCTGTAAAGTTATAGAGCTATAAGTACAAGTAGCACTTTGCTATTTCCAAAAAATGTTTTTCTCTGGGGGCTAAAAGACCTTATTTTGAGGGTGTGCATTCCAATTTTCCAACTTGGAATTTTCACAGCTGGTCATCATACACCTATGTCCTATTTAGGAAATTTTTGAAGCCAGCCAATGTAATTTACCCTCCTCAAACCATATATTTTTGAAAAGTAGACAACCCAGGGTAATTAATATGGGGTATGTCCAGTCTTTTTTAGTAGCCATTTAGTCACAAACACTAGCCAAAGTTAGCATTTATATTTGTTTATTTGTTAAAAATGCAAACAACAGTTATAAACGCTAACTTTGGCCAGTGTTTGTGACTAAGTGGCGACTAGAAAAGACTGAACATACCCCATTTTCAATACCTTGGGTTGTCTTCTTTTGCAAATGGAATGGCATCATGGGGGTAATTCTCATTCCTGGGCTACCATACGCTCTCAAAGGCAACATAACCAATCTGGCAAATTTCAATGTGAAAAAACGGCCTTATATTTGACCCTGTAACTTTCAAAAACACTATAAAACCTGTATATGGGAGTACTGTTATACTTGGTAGACTTCGCTAAACACAAATATTAATGTTACAAAACAGTAAAACAATGACATTATCAATAAAAGTGCTGTTTGTTTGTGAAAAATGCAAAAAACTTCACTTTCCCTGACAATATTATCGCTGTGATATGTTTTACTGTTTTGAAACACTAATATTTGTATTCAGCAAAGTCTACCAAGTAAAACAGTACCCCCCATGTAAGGGTTTTAGGGGTGACTTGGAAAGTTAGAGGGTTAAATATAGTGCTAAAAAATTTAATTCTCTGGACTTTCGTCCTGGGTTGTCAGGCAGGTCCCCGATATTGCAATCAATAAAATTACTACATAAATATGCATGTAGAATTTATATATATATATATATATATATATATATATATATATATATATATATATATATATATATACATATTTATATATTTAAAGTCCACTTGTATATTTATGAAATTATTTATGTAATTATGTATATGGACATATGTACCGTACATTTCGTATTATATTTATTTATTTTTATATTCATATAAATATAAATATATCAAAATACAGTTAGAATAAAATTATATATATATATAACATTTCTTACATTTTTGAAAAATTATTTGTACATTTTTTTTTTCATTTTATTTATTAACTTTATTATTTTTTACTTTTTTCACCAGCAGGGCAATTGCCTGTCAGTTCAGGCAGTCCCCCTGCTGGCAGCACTGTGGACACCTATTGTGGCCATGTGACCACACTTTCATGTGGCCATTTGACCGCTCTAATTTGCAGAGGAGAGACTGTCTAGGCTGTCAGACAGTTCCCCCAGGGAAGAAGAAGACCGATCGCCAGTGGGGGAACGGAGGCAATTAGGTAAGTACATGGGAGAGGGAGAGGAAGTGAGGGAAGGGGTTAATTTTAAAAAAATATTTATTCTTTAAAAACAAATTTAGATTTGTTTATTTCTTCACTGAGTACCTCAACCCCTCGAGACACGCAGCACAGGGAGAACCTGTGGAGAGCCTGCATGATGGCTTCCGATGCTCTGCTACACAGCCGGGCACCAGGTGGAGCAACTCGGAAGTATTCTCTCTGTGGGGAGCGATCACCTGGTGTTCTCCGGTGGTCCGGCAGTGAGAGGAGGTATTGAACGATGCCTCGACATCGATACCGTTAGAGCGTACCTGATGGTCCCTAAGGACTGTTTTTTGTTCTGTCTGATGTCGGGAAGGGGTTAATTTAGAAGAATCAAACATTTCCTAGATATCAACTTCAAACAAAGTGATGGTTTAGTAAAAATTACTCCAATCACAGAGGATTTACTAAGTTGTGCTACAAGAAATGTAATCTAGATGTGAAACTAAAAGCTTCACTCACACTGATTGGGCCTCTGATGTGAATGATAGAAGGTGTATGACAAGATACTGCTTATATTTAACTGAGAAAAACTCACCGATTGCATGGGAAACTAAGATACAGTCCACAGTAGCTTTGTCTTCGTGTGAAGTTGAATACATGGCTTTAGCTGTGACTACACAATAAAGCTTATACCTAGAACAGTTACTCAGATGGATGAGCTATCAAGGAGTAATAGCTATCTCAAAGAACCAGTTTGTTATCAGAGATGTAAATATATTGATATCAGTGATCGGTAATTGTCATATGGTTCTTGATTACTGCCCAACCAACATGATGATAGTAGACATCAAGACTAAGCCTGCAAAACGATGCTCACATTTAGAATGAATATAAGTTATATGATTTAACAATAAATTTGCTACAAATATTAAAGCAATGGGGGTGTTGATTTATTATGCCTAAGTAGTGATGTACCGAACTGTCCGCCGGCGAACAGTTCCCGGCGAACTTAGCGTGTTCGCGTTCGCTGCGGCGGGCGGACACATGCGCAGTTCGATCTGCCCCCTATTCGTCATCATTGGGCAAACTTTGACCCTGTGCCTCTCGGTCAGCAGACACATTCCAGCCAATCAGCAGCACTCCCTCCCTTCCACACCCTCCAACCTCCCTCCCAGCATCCATTTTCGATTCATTCTGAAGCTGCATGCTTAGTGAGAGGAGGGAAAGTTTAGCTGCTGCTGATTAGATAGGGAAATTGATAGCTAGGCTAGGGTATTCAGTGTCCACTACAATCCCGAAGGACTCATCTGATCTCTGCTGTAAGGACAGCACCCCAAAAAGCCCTTTTTAGGGCTATAACATCAGGCTGCTTTTTTTTTTTTTTTTTCCTGTGTAATGTAATTGCAGGTGCCTGCCTGCCAGCTTCTGTGTGAGGTTCACATTGGATACTGTGCCTACTTGCCCAGTGCCACCACTCATATCTGTTTTTACAATAGGTTAAGCTTTACATTTAAAACAATTTTTTTTTTTTCACTGTAATAGAAGAGCAGTTGCCTGCCTGCCAGCTTCTGTGTCAGGTTGGATGCCTTGCCCATTTGCACAGTCAGTGCCACCACTCATATCTGTTTTAACAATAGGTTAAGCTTTACATTTAAAAGAAATAATTTTTTTTCACTGTAATAGAAGAGCAGTTGCCTGCCAGCTTCTGTGTCAGGTTGGATGCCTTGCCCATTTGCACAGTCAGTGCCACCACTCATATCTGTTTTAACAATAGGTTAAGCTTTACATTTAAAAGAAATATTATTTTTTCACTGTAATAGAAGAGCAGTTGCCTGCCTGCCAGCTTCTGTGTCAGGTTGGATGCCTTGCCCATTTGCACAGTCAGTACCACCACTCATATCTGTTTTAACAATAGGTTAAGCTTTACATTTAAAATAAATAATTTTTTTTCACTGTAATAGAAGAGCAGTTGCCTGCCTGCCAGCTTCTGTGTCAGGTTGGATGCCTTGCCCATTTGCACAGTCAGTGCCACCACTCATATCTGTTTTAACAATAGGTTAAGCTTTACATTTAAAATAAATAATTTTTTTTCACTGTAATAGAAGAGCAGTTGCCTGCCTGCCAGCTTCTGTGTCAGGTTGGATGCCTTGCCCATTTGCACAGTCAGTGCCACCACTCATATCTGTTTTAACAATAGGTTAAGCTTTACATTTAAAAGAAATCATTTTTTGTCACTGTAATAGAAGAGCAGTTGCCTGCCTGCCAGCTTCTGTGTCAGGTTGGATGCCTTGCCCATTTGCACAGTCAGTGCCACCACTCATATCTGTTTTAACAATGGGTTAAGCTTTACATTTAAAATAAATATTTTTTTTTCACTGTAATAGAAGAGCAGTTGCCTGCCTGCCAGCTTCTGTGTAAGGTTGGATGCCTTGCCCATTTGCACAGTCAGTGCCACCACTCATATCTGTTTTTACAATAGGTTAAGCTTTAGATTTAAAAGAAATAATTTTTTTTCACTGTAATAGAAGAGCAGTTAGTTGTCTGCAAGCGTCTGGGTGTCAGGCCTACTTCAGCGTGTGCTCTGCAGACCTGTGCCAGCGTGCTTTGACAGTTGCCAATCATATCTGGTGTCTCTTTAGCGTGCTTTTACAAAGAAAAAAGGTTTCCAGTGTAAGCTAATAGCAGCCAGTCAGTGTCCTTCAAGCGGCTCTGTCAGGCCTTCCTTCAGCGTGTGCCCTGCACAACCCTGCCAGCGTACTTTGACAGTTGCCACTCATATCTGGTGTCTCTATAGCGTGCTTTTACAAAGAAAAAAGGTTTCTAGTGTAAGCTAATAGCAGCCAGTCAGTGTCCTTCAAGCGGCTCTGTCAGTCCTTCCTTCAGTGTGTGCTCTGCAGACCTGTGCCAGCGTGCTTTGACAGTTGCCAATCATATCTGGTGTCTCTATAGCGTGCTTTTACAAAGAAAAAAGGTTTCTAGTGTAAGCTAATAGCAGCCAGTCAGTGTCCTTCAAGCGGCTCTGTCAGTCCTTCCTTCAGCGTGTGCTCTCCAGAACTGTTCCAGTGCACATTGCCAATCATATCTGGTGTCTCTATAGCGTGCTTTTAAAACCAAAATTTTTTTTTCACTGTTATAGATTGAATAGCAGTTACTTGTCTTCAAGCGGGTGTGTCAGGCCTACAGTGTGTGCTCTGCAGAACTGTTCAAGTGCACATTGCCAATCATATCTGGTGTCTCTATAGCGTGCTTTTACAAAGAAAAAAGGTTTCTAGTGTAAGCTAATAGCAGCAAGTCAGTGTCCTTCAAGCGGCTCTGTCAGTCCTTCCTTCAGCGTGTGCTCTCCAGAACTGTTCCAGTGCACATTGCCAATCATATCTGGTGTCTCTATAGCGTGCTTTTAAAACCAAAATTTTTTTTTCACTGTTATAGATTGAATAGCAGTTACTTGTTTTCAAGCGGGTGTGTCAAGCCTACAGTGTGTGCTCTGCAGAACTGTTCAAGTGCACATTGCCAATCATATCTGGTGTCTCTATAGCGTGCTTTTACAAAGAAAATTTGTTTTTCACTTTTATAGATTGAATAGCAGTTACTTGTCTTCAAGCGGGTGTGTCAGGCCTACAGTGTGTGCTCTGCAGAACTGTTACAGTTCACATTGCCAATCATATCTGGTCTCACAGTAGCTTGCACGCATAGTACCACTAATCCCCCAAAAAATGACAGGCAGAGGCAGGCCACCCCGCAGGGGCCGTCGTGGTCGTGGTGCTGTGATTCCCTTTTGCCCTAGAATAATGCCCAGTTTTCAGAAGCCACGTACCCTGAACTTGAAAAGTTCTGAGGACATAGTTGACTGGCAAACACAGGACACCCAATCTTGTACAGCCTCCGCTCGGAACCTTGACGCACTATCCTCCTCCAGCTTAGCTTCAGGCACCTCTCAAGATACCACTCACCCGCCTGCCGCCACCACCAAAACTAGCACCACAGCCGCTTTACTTGGTATGTCAGAGGAGTTATTCACACACCCGTTTGAAGAAATGAGTGATGCGCAACCATTATTGCTAGAGGATGTAGATAACAGGGATATGTCTCAGGCAGGCAGCATTAAACACATGGAGGTACGGTGTGATGATGATGATGTTGTACCCGCTGCTGCTTCCTTTTCTGAGTTGTCAGATACAAGCGAAGCGGTTGATGATGACGATGCGTCCATGGATGTCACGTGGGTGCCCGCTCGGCAAGAAGAAGAACAGGGCGAAAGTTCAGATGGGGAGACAGAGAGGAGGAGGAGACGAGTTGGAAGCAGGGGGGGGTCGTCGCAAGGAGCTAGTGGCACAGTCAGACAGCATGCATTGGCACCCGGGGTCAGCCCGACAGAACGCCAATCAACGCATGCTGTGTCCACCACCAGAATGCCGTCATTGCAGAGCTCAGCAGTGTGGCATTTATTTTGTGTGTCTGCCTCGGACAACAGCGATGCCATTTGCAACCTGTGCCAAAGGAAACTGAGTCGTGGGAGGTCCAACACCCACCTAGGTACAACTGCTTTGCGTAGGCTCATGATCTCACATCACAAACGCCTATGGGATCAACACATGAGTACAAGCAGCACGCCTACTCTAAGTCGCCATCCTCCTCCTGGTCTAGCATCTTCAGCCACGTCAACCACTGCTGTCCTTCTTGCCCCCTCTCAACCATCCGCCACTCCGTCTCCCGCCTTGAGCAGTTCCCGCTCATCTGCCCACAGTCCTGTGTTTCTGTCAAGGACATGTTTGAGCGTAAGAAGCCAATGTCACCAAGTCACCCCCTTGCCCAGCGTCTGACAGCTGGCTTGTCCGAACTATTAGCCCGCCAGCTTTTACCATACAATCTGGTTGAGTCTGAGGCGTTCAAAAATGTTTTAGCTATTGGGACACCGCAGTGGAAGGTAGCCGGCCGGAATTTCTTTTCACAAAAGGCAATCCCCAACTTGTACTCGATTGTGCAAAAGGAAGTCATGGCATGTCTGGCACACAGTGTTGGGGCAAGGGTCCATCTGACCACTGATACCTGGTCTGCAAAGCATGGTCAGGGCAGGTATATCACCTACACTGTGCATTGGGTAAACCTGCTGACGGCTGACAAGCAAGGAATGCGTGGCATTGCAGAGGAGTTGGTGACACCGCCACGAATTGCAGGCAGTCCTGCTGCAACCTCCTCTACTCCTCCTACTCCATCCTCTTCCATATCCTCCTCGGCTGAGTCCTCTTGTGCCGCTGCTTCTTGCTCCACATCAACGGCACCCCCCCAGCTCCCCAGGTACTATTCCACATCCCGGATACGGCAGTGTCACGCCGTCTTGGGTTTGACTTGCTTGAAAGCAGAGAGTCACACCGGACAAGCACTCCTGTCCGCCCTGAACGCACAGGTGGAAAAGTGGCTGACTCCGCAGCAACTGGATATCGGCAAAGTGGTGTGTGACAACGGAAAAAATTTCATAGCGGCATTGAAGTTGGGCAAGTTGACACATGTGCCGTGCATGGCACATGTGTGTAATCTGATCGTACAACGCTTTGTGCATAAGTACACAGGCTTACAGGACATCCTGAAGCAGGCCAGGAAGGTGTGTGGCCATTTCAGGCGTTCCTACACGGCCATGGCTCACTTTGCCGATATCCAGTGGCGAAACAACATGCCAGTGAGGCGCTTGATTTGCGACAGCCCTACACGTTGGAATTCAAAACTCCTAATGTTCGACCGCCTGCTCCAACAAGAAAAAGCTGTTAATGAATATTTGTATGACCGGGGTGCTAGGACAGCCTCTGGGGAGCTGGGATTTTTTTTGCCACGTTACTGGACGCTCATGCGCAATGCCTGTAGGCTCATGCGTCCTTTTGAGGAGGTGACAAACCTAGTCAGTCGCAACGAAGGCACCATCAGCGACATCATACCATTTGTTTTCTTCCTGGAGCGTGCCCTGCGAAGAGTGCTGGATCAGGCTGTAGATGAGCGTGAAGAGGAAGAGGAAGAGTTGTGGTCACCATCACCACCAGAAACAGCCTTATCAGCATCGCTTGCTGGACCTGCGGCAACGCTGGAAGAGGATTGTGAGGAAGAGAAGTCAGAGGAGGATTGTAGCTTTGAGGAGGAGGAGGAGGAGCAAGACCAAACACAACAGGCATCCCAGGGTGCTCGTTGTCACCTATCTGGTACCCGTGGTGTTGTACGTGGCTGGGGGGAAGAACATACCTTCAATGACATCAGTGAGGAGGAGGAACGGGAAATGAGTAGTTCGGCATCCAGCCTTGTGCAAATGGGGTCTTTCATGCTGTCCTGCCTGTTGAGGGACCCTCGTATAAAAAGGCTGAAGGAGAACGACCTGTACTGGGTGTCCACGCTACTAGACCCCCGGTATAAGCAGAAAGTGGCGGAAATGTTACCGAATTACAACAAGTCGGAAAGGATGCAGCATTTGCAAAATAAATTAAAAGTATGCTTTACACAGCGTATAAGGGTGATGTCACAGCACAACGGGAATCTAACAGGGGGAGAGGTGGAAGTCATCCTCCTCCTCCTCCTCCCACGACCACGCCGGCAAGGACAGGACGCTTTAAAGACGTGTTGTTGATGGAGGACATGCGGACCTTTTTAAGTCCTATGCATCGCCACAGCCCTTCGGGATCCACCCTCAGAGAGCGACTCGACCGACAGGTAGCAGACTACCTCGCCTTAACTGCAGATATCGACACTCTGAGGAGCGATGAACCCCTTGACTACTGGGTGTGCAGGCTTGACCTGTGGCCTGAGCTATCCCAATTTGCGATAGAACTTCTGGCCTGGCCCGCTTCAAGTGTCCTGTCAGAAAGGACCTTCAGTGCAGCAGGAGGTATTGTCACTGAGAAGAGAAGTCGCCTAGGTCAAAAAAGTCTAGATTACCTCACCTTTATTAAGATGAATGAGGGATGGATCCCGAAGGGACTGACACTGGGCGATACATTCGATTAAAAAAGGCCTGATGAGATGAGCTGCCTTGGGCTAAAAATGGTCCACACGCTGCTGTATTTTAGCTCTGAATGACGTTTGACTTGCGTGACTTATCCGCCACCAACTAGGGTTCAAGCCACCATGTTTTAGGGCACTTTCTGCCTGTGAAACAAACATCAATTTTTCTGGCCGCTGCTACAGCAGCGGCTGCAACAATACCAAATTTTTCAGGCATGTGTACATGCCTAATTTTTAGGCCCACTGGTGCAGCACTGTGGCTTCAAAAACCAAACCAAAAAAAAATCCTCCAAGATGGCACCAATATACCAGTGGTCTAAGCATCTTCCCACCTTGGCCTAAAAAGGGGAGGTGATTCAACAATTAAAAATCTCTGCCATTTACACGTCCACTGATAGGAGACGCGGAAGGTATTAAACTGATATGAACAATACTCCACTCCTATCAGTAGGTCCGTCCCATTGTGATTTATGCCCCCCACCCACCGCGCAGGGATGGGGGCCGGAGGGGAGGAAAGTAGGCCCCCCCATTGTGATTTATGGCCCCCACCCACCGCGCAGGGGTGGGGGCCGAGGGGGGGGAGGACAGTAGGTCCCCCCATTGTGATTTATGGCCCCCACCCACCGCGCAGGGGTTGGGGAGGACAGTAGCTCCCCCCAGTGTGTATCATGGGCTTTGAGGACAGGTGTCAATCCATACCTGCCAAGTGACCCTATGTAGGGGTAACAGTCCCTATTCTGCTCTGTGTCAGTGTGTATCATGGTCTCTGTGGACGGGGAACAGTCTCTATTCTGCTCTGTGTCAGTGTGTATCATGGTCTCTGTGGACGGGGAACAGTCTCTATTCTGCTCTGTGTCAGTGTGTATCATGGACTCTGTGGACAGGGAACAGTCTCTATTCTGCTCTGTGTCAGTGTGTATCATGGTCTCTGTGAATGGGGAACAGTCTCTATTCTGCTCTGTGTCAGTGTGTATCATGGACTCTGTGGACAGGGAACAGTCTCTATTCTGCTCTGTGTCAGTGTGTATCAGGGGCTTTGAGGACAGGTGTCAATCCATACCTGCCAAGTGACCCTATGTAGGGGGAACAGTCCCTATTCTGCTCTGTGTCAGTGTGTATCATGGTCTCTGTGGACGGGGAACAGTCTCTATTCTGCTCTGTGTCAGTGTGTATCATGGTCTCTGTGGACGGTGAACAGTCTCTATTCTGCTCTGTGTCAGTGTGTATCATGGTCTCTGTGGACAGGGAACAGTCTCTATTCTGCTCTGTGTCAGTGTGTATCAGGGGCTTTGAGGACAGGTGTCAATCCATACCTGCCAAGTGACCCTATGTAGGGGGAACAGTCCCTATTCTGCTCTGTGTCAGTGTGTATCATGGTCTCTGTGGACGGGGAACAGTCTCTATTCTGCTCTGTGTCAGTGTGTATCATGGTCTCTGTGGACGGGGAACAGTCTCTATTCTGCTCTGTGTCAGTGTGTATCATGGACTCTGTGGACAGGGAACAGTCTCTATTCTGCTTTGTGTCAGTGTGTATCAGGGGCTTTGAGGACAGGTGTCAATCCATACCTGCCAAGTGACCCTATGTAGGGGGAACAGTCCCTATTCTGCTCTGTGTCAGTGTGTATCATGGTCTCTGTGGACGGGGAACAGTCTCTATTCTGCTCTGTGTCAGTGTGTATCATGGTCTCTGTGGACGGGGAACAGTCTCTATTCTGCTCTGTGTCAGTGTGTATCATGGACTCTGTGGACAGGGAACAGTCTCTATTCTGCTCTGTGTCAGTGTGTATCAGGGGCTTTGAGGACAGGTGTCAATCCATATCTGCCAAGTGACCCTATGTAGGGGGAACAGTCCCTATTCTGCTCTGTGTCCGTGTGTATCATGGTCTCTGTGGACGGGGAACAGTCTCTATTCTGCTCTGTGTCAGTGTGTGTCATGGTCTCTGTGGACGGTGAACAATCTCTATTCTGCTCTGTGTCAGTGTGTATCATGGTCTCTGTGGACAGGGAACAGTCTCTATTCTGCTCTGTGTCAGTGTGTATCAGGGGCTTTGAGGACAGGTGTCAATCCATACCTGCCAAGTGACCCTATGTAGGGGGGACAGTCTCTATTCTGCTCTGTGTCAGTGTGTATCATGGTCTCTGTGGACAGGGAACAGTCTCTATTCTGCTCTGTGTCAGTGTGTATCAGGGGTTTTGAGGACAGGTGTCAATCCATATCTGCCAAGTGACCCTATGTAGGGGGAACAGTCCCTATTCTGCTCTGTGTCAGTGTGTATCAGGGGTTTTGAGGACAGGTGTCAATCCATATCTGCCAAGTGACCCTATGTAGGAGGAACAGTCCCTATTCTGCTCTGTGTCAGTGTGTATCAGGGGTTTTGAGGACAGGTGTCAATCTATATCTGCCAAGTGACCCTATGTAGGGGGAACAGTCTCTATTCTGCTCTGTGTCAGTGTGTATCAGGGATCATTAGGATATGTGTCAATCCATATCTGCCAAGTGACCCTATGTAGGGGGAACAGTCCATATTCTGCTCTGTGTCAGTGTGTATCAGGGATTTGACTATCTTTATTCAGATTCAAAAATTACAATTCCAGGAAAAATGTAACAAACATTTACAAGAACATGTTATGCACATCATAGAAACAACGTAAACCTCTTTAAAGCCACAAACTTAAGACAAAAAATACGTACACACAATGTGTAAGGGTTTGAAAGAATATTCTGAATCCTTACATGTTTTCTTTATCGTTTGTTTGATTTTTGTGAACCATATATAAACTACAAGCAGCGTGAAAACTATAAAAACTCAAGTGGCCATGCTGATCAAATTAAATAGTATGCTTTACACAGCGTATAAGGGTGATGTCACAGCACAACGGGAATGTAACAGGGGAAGAGGTGAAAGTCATCCTCCCCCTCCTACGACCCCGCCATATCTGCCAAGTGACCCTATGTAGGGGTAACAGTCTCTATTCTGCTCTGTGTCAGTGTGTATCATGGTCTCTGAGGACGGGGAACAGTCTCTATTCTGCTCTGTGTCAGTGTGTATCAGGGCAGGGCTTTGAGGACAGGTGTCAATGTTAGGTGATTTCTGCCCTTTATGGATTAAAAGCAGACTCTGCATCAACTGTGCAATTTTCCATGGGAGTTTTGCCATGGATCCTCCTCCGGCATGCCACAGTCCAGGTGTTAGTCCCCTTGAAACAACTTTTCCATCACTTTTGTGGCCAGAAAGAGTCCCTGTTGGTTTTAAAATTCACAGATAAAATAGAAAGGTGAACAGCGCTAAAGATCAGAAATTGTACATACGTTTAGTAGAAATACTGGCCAGCGGAGTAACTTAAAAAAAAGGAGAAACAAAGATACAAATAATGGTACAGTATGTATGAACGATATAATTCCACAAGAACAAAGGTGTTATATTCACACTCACACTTTGAGGAGCTATATCAGCTCGGTGTTAAGAGCTTGGACGGAATAATCCCCGTCTATGGATTTCTTGAGGTTCCAGATCGTTGGTGAGTTTATAGGTGTAAGTATTGGTTATATGAAAAACAAGAGTAAAATACGCCACATGGTCTAGTACGTAAATATAAAATATTGTAGTAAGAGTAGATAATCCTACTTACATATACTAGAGCAATGACCTGCTCTAGTTTGGAGAATTTCAGGTGGAATAATCCCCACCTCGGGATATAGTGGACCCAGGTATAGCAGCAAAGCAGTATTAAATAGGAAGGAGGACAAAAACAAATGACTGGATGGTTTAAAAATTATATATACTTTAATACAATAAGTAAAAAGTGAATAATACACTATAAAACCAGTCCTGTATAAAAGTCCAAAATTCTTCCTCACTTGACGCGTTTCACCGAAGCTTTCTCAAAAAGAAATTATTTTTTAATTTGAAATGCCAAGTCCGAGCTTGATGAATTGACTGATTGTATACAGTGCTGAAAGTCATTGTTGCGTGAAGCACATTAACTCTCAGCCACAGTGACTCTGGTCTGGCAGCTTGCTTGAGGTAGACCCCCAAGCTCTAAACAGAAAGCTGCCAGCAGATGGTGGCAACAGAAGCTTTCTTCTGTTTTAATTTGACATTCCCTCTGCTAATATCAGTACTGATGTTAGCAGAGAGAAACCATTGGGAGTATGATTAAGATTAGATTAAGGGTTAAGATTAGGTTTAATATTAAGTTTAGAATTAGCCTCAGGATTATGGTTCTAATAAAGTTTGGATTAAGGTTCAGATTAGAATTAGGTTAGGCCCAACAAGGACATTCCTCTGTTGAAGTCAGCAGAGGGAATCCTTCCAAAACTATTGCTATAGTTATGACTAAGATTAGGACTATGGTTATGATTAGGGTTAGTCATAGGAATAGGGTTAGGATTAAGGTAAGGTTTAGGATTAGGGATATATTTGGGAATATGATTCAGTTTAGAACTAGGGTTTTGTTTAGGATTAGTGATAGGATTAAGATTGTTACTTTGCAAAGGTATACATGAGTGTATACATTTGCAAAGGCATGCATTTATGGAGTAATTTAAATATGTGAGCTACAAAAATTCAACCAAAAGGCAATTTGCTATTTTTTACAAAAAAGAAATACATTGGGCAGATGATACATTCAGCCCTGTATTTTCACAAAAAAAACTGACAAGGGTCGGACAAAGGGGTAATTCTATAACAATGACATATAGCTGAGCACCATAAATTGGTGCTAATATAGCTATATAATAAGGCTCAAAATACACCATATGACATACCTACTGATGTCTACATTTACAAAAGGTAAATGCCCCACAGTGTTGATTAGGCCCATTAAATCCATTTATCAAAATTCAAACAGTAAAAATTTAAATAACAATATCTCTTATATAACACTGTAACTTTACATGATAGTGGCAAATACATACATTGGAGGTATTATTTTATTTGGAAATATTTGTAAAACATATTTCTTTTTAACATTTATCATTTATTTTAATTACTTTTCCTAAGCTGTAGCAATTATGCAAACAGTAATATTGTCAAAATAGTTTTTTGTCTTTTGCATTTTTTTTTAAAATGCAGATTTATATACGTTTACATTACATAAAATTAAAGCCCATTTTGTCCTTTAAAACAGTATATAATATGTGTTGGTGCAATCAATCAGAAAGATGGGAATTGTGGTTGAACACACACATAGCTCAAAATTGCACAGAAAGTGTGAGTGAAATTCCAACTAAATTTGAGTAAAATTACAGAAAGTGTGAGTAAAATGCATAATGTTACATCACATAATGTTACATCAGGACATTACTATTAAGATGACTAAAATGCTGGGCATTCAACGTGAATTCAAAGTGAATTTAAGAACTTAGGCCAAAAGACCCAACTTGTAGAAAGTCTCCTTTTAAATTGGCTATTTTGGCCTTAATTTATACACACTAGTCTTTCTAATCTTGTCAAATTAACCTTTGTATTCATTTATTTTGAATTTAAAAATATATAAATGTGTCTAATAGTTTTATTTTAAATTATTTATGAACACCTTTAAATCATAATCGTAGCTGCTTTTCTTTCTTTTTTTTGTTGATTCATTTTTCTACATTTTATTCAGAAAAATGTTTTTGTGAAAGAATAATGTTAATAGAAGACTACAATTATTTGCGCATAGCAAATAAAATAATTCTAAATTAACGCTCTTAATGCGACCCTTTTATGTGCATAACAAGCTTAATACCAAGGTTATATTAAGACAAAATATAAATCTGTACACCTTGTACAATCTGTACAATGTGCTGTGGACGTATATAGTACCTTCTGGAATTGAATAGAATTTTGAAGGACGCTTATGGTACCCAGATGTAAAAGAATTACTTTTCATCATGATGTAGTTGATAAACATCAAGGATTTGACACCTAGTCACATTTAGCAGGGTATTCGAGGACACGGTTATTATATCTAAATAGATTGTCTTTGGACCTTAAAGCGTTCCTATATTGCTTTGGATATTGTTTTGTTTTTTCACTTAAAGGAACTCTTGTGTCTAAATGTGACACCATCACATCACAATTTATGTTTTTTTGTTAATACATTGTGAAACACCATTTTTTGGTGTTAGTTTCTTTAGACTAGTTGCACCTTGGCTACAAGTTTTATCATTAATGTTTCACATCTCAACCAGCTTCCTTTTTGGACGCTGGTTGCGATTCAGTCAGGAAGTAGTTGCTCTCTATTCTTTTCTGCTGACAAAGGTGATACAGTGAATTGGTGATTTGATCGCTTGCTTCCAGCACTCCCTTTGACTCTACTGTCTTGAAATCCTCTTCTCCCACTGTCGGATGCTGACTAAACTTCCTCCTATTATTTTAACCCCTTAAGGACCAAACTTCTGGAATAAAAGGGAATCATGACATGTCACACATGTCATATGTCCTTAAGGGGTTAAATAAGAAAAATACATTTATACACATGCAAGCACTACGCATCCACACATATATGCACTTTTGACATTATAGTCCCCATTTGCCCCACAGCACCCATTGAAACATTCAAAAATGTATAATTCCCTCTGCCAGTCACAGAGCGTTTCCAACACCATGCAGAGAAGCTGAGCACTGTGCATTTTCCCACTTTACACAGCTCGCACTCCTCCACAGCTTTCCTTTTATATAGTACTTATATACCATGAACACCTTCAATGCTGCATGGGGCAAGGTCTGTGTAGTTGGATAAGAGATTGGTGGCTTCAGTTATTCAGTGGGTGATGGGGGTGTATGGAAGCTATGATTTTGATATAATTGAAGGTTGAACTGTGTGATTTAAGGTGTTATCAGAGACGTGCAGATAGATTTATTAGATCTTGCCTAGTCTCTTTCCACCCTTAGAAGGAAGACCTGTGACCTGTGGTGTCCACAAACATAGGACTACCACAGTTATTAACCAGGCGGCTGAAGTGAATACAAAGTGGCAGATAAACATTTATTGTAGTAAAAACTATGTGCTTCCTTTTACTCTCCTCTGCAAGCTCTACCTCAGTCCTGCTAATTCTGATCACAGTGACTAAACAGTGTAAGAACACTGCAAGATAGGGTAATCGTGAACAGTTTATGTGACGTGGAGAGGTGTGGACAAGGGGGCCATGTTATGATGTAGAAAGCTGCAATATCTTTTTTCTTTGTTTTACTAAATGACTGAGAATTGAAGGAAGCTGCAGCAGGGCAAAGAGCTAAAAAAAAACTATAAAAAAAAGAAACCGTGTCGATGCACATTGTGTCTTGTTAAACATTTAATGTAATTTTTATTTTTAATGCACTCCATTGTTTAACATATGTCTAGATACAGCATTTCATCTTAGAATTTCTAATGGAAAAACAAATTGCACACAAATGTCAAGTAGATTAACCATGTTTGTATACTAATGTGTCATACATTGTAGTTTATGTAGGGTGTTATAGGCTATAAAAAAAAAAATTTTCAACTAAATTATATGACCAGTAATTCTGCACCTATGTAAAGTATATTGCCTGATATACTAAATAATAAATCATATTTTTTGTTTGCAGAGCCTGGGTATCTTCAAATAAGTGCAGGCAAAAGATATAGCTCTTTATAACTGAAGGATGTTGAATAAAAAAATAATACAATTACAAATTAAGACACTTTGAGGAGTAAGTCTTCCACTGAAAAAAATTAAATAAATGCTTTTGAACAGACATAATTTAACAAAATGTAACTAACATTCACATAGCCACATAGCAAACTGAAATACTTATACATGCAAAAAATATTCTCATTGTAATGTTTGTGCATTTTCAAACTAAGCCTTTAGACGTGAGGTTTGAAACACATTCCTACTCACGTCATTTTAATGGTGATAAAAGCTACATTATAGCACTTAAGAAATTTCCTTTGAATGAAACATTGGAACTTTAAAATAGTGTAGGATGTAGCGGTTTAACCCCTTAAGGACACATGACGTGTGTGACACGTCATGATTCCCTTTTATTCCAGAAGTTTGGTCCTTAAGGGGTTAAAGGAAAAAAAAAAGAACTCTTTCTGTGCATACATAATAATATATATATATTTTTCTTTTTGTTAACAGCATGGTGAAACACTGCGGGTTGCAATTCGAAATGATCAAGAGTGGAAGAATAAACGTATTTCAGTGATTTGAAATTGCAGAAGTTTTATCTTTGTGGCATTTCTGAATGCGTACAAAAATACTGAACAGGAACACTGAAGCATTATTGCAGACAAGAAGAGCACGTTGAGATGGCCTAAAATACAGCGGATCAATAAGCAATTTTACATTGCCTTGAAAAGTGCTTGCTCTCCACCAATTTGCAGTGTATCGCAACAGATTATCAGTGCTAATAGGCACAGTGATGTCAGATCCATTGTTGTGATTGCCTAATTTGGACACACGATGGCTAAGTCAAGAACTGGACTGTATGATATGGCTTTGTAGTGACTAACAAATGGACATATTGTGAGACTTAATTTTTTTTTTATTACTCTAGAGAAAGCTACAAGTCAGTTAATATGGGTACTTGAAATAGCTCTGCCAACAGTCTACTTTGGTTCATGATAGCCATCACACACTTCTAGACTAATTACAGAAAGTAACAATGACATGATTTCACTTGGTGAAGAAATATGACTCTAAATGTCACCAGTATGGATGGAGAAGAGTTAATAGCTGAAAGAGATTCATCTTTTCGTGTCCTTACAGGCTGTTTCCTTTCTGTCCTAATACTTTCAACACTTCTAGGTAACACCTTGGTGTGTGCTGCTGTTGTTAGGTTTCGTCACCTAAGGTCCAAAGTCACAAACTTTTTTGTGATTTCACTGGCTGTGTCAGACCTTTTAGTAGCGGTCTTGGTCATGCCTTGGAAAGCAGTTGCGGAGATTGCTGGTTTTTGGCCCTTTGGTTCATTCTGCAACATCTGGGTTGCTTTTGATATAATGTGTTCAACAGCTTCGATTTTGAACCTTTGCGTAATCAGTGTAGATAGATACTGGGCCATCTCCAGTCCATTTAGATATGAAAGAAAAATGACACCCAAGGTGGCTTTCATTATGATAAGTGTTTGCTGGACATTATCAGTCCTGATATCTTTCATTCCAGTGCAACTCAACTGGCATAAAGCAAAAACAACCAGTTTCTTTGATTTGAACATCACTTTACAAGGTAGCACGATGGACAACTGTGATTCCAGTTTGAACAGGACATATGCAATTTCTTCATCACTGATTAGCTTCTATATACCCGTGGCCATCATGATTGTAACTTACACAAGGATATACAGAATAGCAGCTAAACAAATAAGACGCATCTCGGCTTTGGAAAGGGCAGCGGTACATGCTAAGAACTGCCAAAATACCACTGGCAATAGAAGCAGTATTGATTGCCAGCAACCTGAAAGCTCATTGAAAACATCCTTCAAAAGAGAAACGAAAGTTCTAAAAACTTTATCAGTGATCATGGGAGTATTTGTATGCTGCTGGTTGCCATTTTTCATACTAAACTGCATGGTGCCATTTTGTGACCCCAGTGCGAAAACAAGTGGAACAGAGCCTTTCTGTATTAGTTCTACCACCTTTGATGTTTTTGTGTGGTTTGGGTGGGCAAATTCATCATTGAATCCCATTATATATGCTTTTAATGCGGATTTCCGTAAAGCATTTTCAACACTACTAGGCTGCTACAGGCTCTGCCCCACATCTAGTAATGCTATAGAAACTGTTAGCATTAACAATAATGGAGCAGTAGTCTACTCATGTCAACAGGAACCGAAGAGTTCAGCTCCAAAAGAGTGTAACTTAGTTTACCTGATTCCACATGCTATTATCTGTCCGGAAGATGACATCTTGAGTAAAGATGAAGAAAGGTCTATTTCTAAAAGTTTGGAGAAAATGTCTCCAGCATTCTCTGGGATTTTGGATTATGATGCTGATGTCTCACTGGAAAAGATAAATCCCATTACACAAAATGGACAGTCAAAAACCTGAAATTAGAGGTCAAACATCATTTAGAACTAGACCAGGGGTGCCAAACTTCTGTCTCCGAGGAAAAATTATTACCTGTTGTGTTTTTTTAAAATACTCTTAGCACTTTGCTCAGTGATGCACACTGCTAATTGTTTAATTAAGTGTTAATGAAAGAAATCCTTAACATACCATCATATTTTGATCCTTGATGCCAAGGTTTGACACCTTTTAAACTAGACCAGTGATGGATAACCTTGGGCAGTCCAGATATTTGCGGACTAGGACTCCAGTAGTGATTGTCCAGCAAAAGGGCTGGTTCATCATAATGGATACCTTAGTCAACTATATCCGGAATGCCAGAAGGTGAACATCTATAAACACTTTCCAGACAGTGATAGTTAAAATGTCCGAATTTCAAATAGATTTCTAAAATACATTCCAATGTATTTTGTAAATGTGTTTTTGTGATGTTCTTGGGGAATCAAGATTCTTAAATGGAAGACACGGGTGATGTCATAGATTGTACAGTAATATGAAAATGTGTTTCTGTTGATAATGACAACTCTCAATACAAAACAGTGCACTGATAACATACGTGGGGATAGCTTTATCAAGGAGTGTTTATTTTGGAAAATAAACATCAAAAACATACCAGATAGTCATATTTAGGGAATTGATCACAAAAAACTGCACTACACGTTCTCCCCTTTCCTTTCTTATGACAAAGAGTTAACATTCGTACATTGGGCAGAAAGGCTAGTTCCGAAAATGAGGAAGGAGTTTCAAATGTAAATGGCACTGTTCCAAAATTGAACAGAACCAAGTATAGATGGCCAGAATTAAAACAGAGTAATTCCACTGCAGGCTAGTAATACGTTGGAGCAAATCCTGATAGTGCCTAGGTAAATTTACAAATGGATGTTTCATGGCATGACTCGTGGGAAGGCCTGATGAAGAGGTTTTAGAAATTGCAGGTAATAACTTAATAACTTTTTTGATAATATAGTATAAAAACACATTTAGTTTAATAGCAGTAGAACTAAGCAAAACACTAATTTGCACCAACATTAAAAACTCTAAATACAGACAGGCAGGGAAGAGGGTAGTGCAAAGATGGAGTGATCAGGTTTCTAAATGATTGACACTTTAGGGGAGATTTATGAAAGTGTTCTGTTAAAAAAAAGTGTTTGAAAGTACTAAATGTTAAGCAGTAACCATGGAAACCAGTGGGACCCGCAGCTACATCCCATTGGTGACCCCTCCCTTTTTACCTCTGTGCTCCAATTTGTAGAACAGAACACTATTCTAAATCCCCCCTTATGTTGTGCTTTGATAAATCTATCCCATAGTATGGCAAGAAAAGCCTTTGTGATAATTAACTTGAAGAATGCAATGGTTACCAGCTGGTTTCCAAAGAAACCTGGTAGAATGTGTACAGTACGTATGTATATGCCTTTATAATTTCCTTTTCGAAAAGCAACTGAGCCTTATAGTAAAAGTGGGTATTTTTTTAAAATTATGGAAACATTATTGTAAGTATTTACAATGTTTATTTATTATGTTAAATCAATATTTTTAAGAGATGTCTATACATTGAAACTCTATAAAGATTTACCTTTATTTAGCTTATTTTAAAGAACTCAACTGTTATGTCGTTTAATGTTCCACAGCAACATACAGTATATTTGATATTTAACAACCTATTTTTGGCTACACATATGCGTTTCTGTCTTTAATCTTACCTGCGTCAAAATAGGTCACAGTAATTTAACCTGTGTCACATTGCTGCAAACCAAATGGTACAGATTGTGAAATCTCACTTCCTTTATGGCTTAAAACTCTACAAAAATATTTTAATTTTTATTTTGTTTACCTGTAAACATAAGTTTATAAAGATGTTGTTTTAGAAGTTGAGTATAAATAAATATATTTTTTGTTTAAGCTGAATTAAAGGGGCACTATTATCACCAGAAACACTACAGCTTAATGTAGTGGTTTTGGTGTCTTTAGCATGTCCCTGGAGACTGAGCACTGTAAACGCTGCCTTTTCGGATGCTCAGATGCCCACTAGAAGTGCTTCCTAGTCTAGTGCCGCAAAATGTGCATCACCTACGTTCCGCATCTCCAACCCTGCATGGACGTGCTGAACGTTACCCATAGAAATCAATTGACTTAATCCATTTCTGTGAGGTGATTCTGATTGGTGCATCCCGGTGTTTTGCCCCCGATTCGCAATAGCCTCCCAATACTTACTTATGGGGAATGATGATCTCATCCAAGGAAGGGGGACTAAAATAGTTAGTTAATCCCTAAAGTGTCAGGAATACATGTTTGTATGCCTGACACTATAGTGTTCCTGTAAAAATGTTATACGAAGAATACATTTTAATATAAATAGCATTGGAACCACTTACCTCTTTATGTCATACTAGGATACCTATTTAAGGGACTGTTCTCAGTAGTAGTATAGAAAAATATATTAAGCAATGCAATTTACATTTGAGATAACTCTACTGAGAATGGCTAAGGTCGTTCTCTTGCAGAAATAAATTGATTGAAAGCCATTAATTTGATAGGAGACCATAAATATATATATATATATATATATATATATATTTTAAGTTCACTAATTATATCCCTGCTATGCTGGGGAATCATACTTTTGATTTATTTTTGTTTTAAATAAATGTATTTAAGTTGTATTACTCTCTTGGACATCTTTCTATCACCTTCACCTATCACCTTCATTGTTTTTTTTTTTACATAATACAGGGGGTGAAAAACAATGATCTAACATTTCTCCAGCTTCCTCATATCCACTTGTTCCTATTAATCCAACCATGGTACACACTTTTTGTTTATTTTACAGGATAGGATTCAGATGTGTTAAACACTGAGATTAAGGGGATTCACAGATGTAAATGGGTGCATGTTGGGGGAGAAGCATAGACTGAAATGAATCTTCAGCTTGCTATTAAATGGACACTTTAAGCACCCAAACCACTTCATATAAACAAAGGTGGTTTTGGTGCATAGTTCCTGTCCTATTTCTATTGCTGTATTCAAAATGTGGCAATAAACATGTCTCTACTGGCTGTTAGATTGAAAGCCACATGCTGTGAATGCTTTTCAGAGAGCTTGACTGGTTCACCGTGAGAAGCATCTGATTTGAGAAACACTCTGATTGCCATTCATTGCTTTGTATGCTCCTAATGCTTCTCTGAAAGAACTATTGGATAATACCAGAGATCATGTATGGGAATGATAGAATGATCTCAGAACAAGAGGAGTGGGTGCCGAGAGAGGATGGCCTGGTATAAGGTTACTGGTGAGTTTGCTTTTAGCAAGTTTATAAAGACAAGGGTGTGGTCTTATTTAAAATAAGTAAGGGACATTCTATGTAGCGGAGAGCCGATCTTGCACAGCTATTCTTCACTAGAGATTCCAGTGAGGCTCAGGAACAAGGTGATGTTAAGTCCATAGGCAAGGTTTCCAGCAGGTAAAGTAATACAGCAGTATCCCCATCGCAATCCCAATAACTGGACGACACACAGTTTCAGGAGTAGACTGACAAGCTTTATTCCACAGTTCCTTATAAAGCCCTCTCCCATGCAAGGGAGGAGGTTCTAACACTTAAGACATTATCCAATCTCTAAGTAGTAACCTCCCACAGATCTCCTCCCCTCCTCTAGCATCATAATCCCCTTATTGTGTACACAGTTTTCCCCGAGTTTTGGATGTACCCTAAATACTTGGGGTACATCCACAAATCCAACATCCCCAGATAGCTCTATTCTGGGGGACCAACATACTTAAAAATTAGCCCATTCGGATGAATGGTTCGTGAGATATGGGGTTCCAAAGATTTGACCGACCGCATGGGTAAAGTATCCGAAAACAGTTCCATGCATTTTGGCCCTGCGGTCGGTCACAAACAAGGGAATGAAAACAGGCGAATTGCCTGTGTTATAGAGCCTGGAGAGGGTTTGAATGAATTCCCTTGTTTATGGGGTTCTTTCTACCGAACGTCGGGTCATTCGGTAGTTTCCATACGAATTTCTGGAAGTATGGAGGTCTCAGCGGTGTTTGCCTAGTCAAGTGTCCGATTTTAGTTCCAGACACTCGACGGCAAAACACTGCTGTTCGGTAGTTTAAGATGGCCGCCGCCACGTGTTTGTTTCCCGAATGGCGGCCACCCAGAGGACAAAGACCACACTGCACTGATTGCCAATTACCTGTTTGCAACATTGTTGCAAACGGTAATTGGAGGCACACTCATTCCTGGGTGGTCTGGTTGTTCGGTAGTTTCATTCCCTTGTTTTATTTGAATGATTCTACCGAACAACTAGAGGAATACAATTCTTTACATACATTTAACTGTCATTATACCCGGATACCATGCTTTCTATACATGTACATACACATTAAACCAGCCATATGACCAAATACACTTATTCTCATACATGTCGTGGGACAGCCCGGTACCAATCCGCTACATTCTAATAATAAAAATATCTACTTTTAATGTTACAGTGTTCCTTTAGAGGCAATTCCGTTGTCATATTATGATATAAGTGGAATATGGAAGACGGTATGCGTTTTAATAATAAATATTTGCACACTAAATAGCTAATAACCAACTTACAGTGAAGTAAAGACCTAAAAAAAGGAAACAATACACAGAATTCTATCTTCATAGTAACAGGAAGGCAGCTAATCTATACCTTTTGAAATACTCTCCAGATTGCATGTTCTTATTAGAAATGGTAGAAATTTAGGTCTGAGCAGCATAACTATTAAAGGGATACATTGTTGAAAATTTGGAGAAAAATATAAATTCTCCCATGTAAGTCCAACTTGATTTTTTTCAGAGCCAATTTTGTTTTAAATGGTTTTTATTTTGAGTGCAAACTAAGTTCAAACATTCCACAGAAAGCAATAGTACATTGACATTTGCCTGCGCAGAGGCATAATATGTTAGCACAAAACCATCCTGCAATGTGCTTGTAAAGTTTCCAAATGTTGACAATTTGGAGTTAAATTAATTGTCAGCTGCTGGTTGGTTTAGGAAGCGTCAATACAAGAGCCTAAGGCTGCAGTGGTTGCCGTATTTTGGGGGCTGCCTAGAAACATAGTGATGATTAGGCTGGGAAACTGCTATGTCCCTTGTGGACAAATCGGCAATGAGGACAGTAGGTGAATAAAGCGCATTAGATGGATTTAGTACAACAGCGCTGAAATCACACATGTAGGCAATATATAGTATGCACTGTAGCATTTAAATCGTGGAACTAGGTTAGACAGTATTAGGTATTATTAAGTAGTGATGTATCGAAATGTTCGCTGGCGAATAGTTCCTGGCGAACATAGCGTGTTTGCGTTCGCCACGGCAGGCGAACACATCCGCGGTTCGATCTGCCCCTATTCATCATCATTGACTAAACTTTGACCTTGTGCCTCACAGTCAGCAGACACATTCCAGCCAATCAGCAGCAGACCCTCCCTTCCAGACCCTCCCACCTCCTGTACAGCATCCATGTTAGATTCCTTCTGAAGCTGCATTCTTAGATAGAGGAGGGAAAGTGTAGCTGCTGCTAATTCGATAGGGAAATGTATAGCTAGGCTAGTGTATTCAGTGTCCACTACAGTCCTGAAGGACTCATCTGATCTCTGCTGTAAGGACAGCACCCCAAAAAGCCCTTTTTAGGGCTAGAACATCAGTCTGCTTTTTTTGTGTGTAATCTAATTGCAGTTGCCTGCTTGCCTGCCAGTTTCTGTGTCAGGATCACAGTGGATACTGTGCCCACTTGCCCAGTGCCACCACTCATATCTGGTGTCACAATAGCTTGCATTTAAAAACAAAAACATTTTTTTCACTGTAATAGATTGAATAGCAGTTAGTTGTCTGCAAGCGTCTGTGTGTCAGGCCTACAGCGTGTACCCTGCCAACCTCTGCCAGTGCACAGTGCCATTCATATCTGGTGTCACAATAGCGTGCATTTAAAAACAAAAACATTTTTTCACTGTTATAGATTGAATAGCAGTTACTTGTCTGCAAGCGGGTGTCAGGCCTACAGCATGTACTCTGCCAACCTCTGCAAGTGCACATTGCCACTCATATCTGGTGTCACAATAGCGTGCATTTAAAACCCAAAACGTTTTTCACTGTTATAGATTGAATAGCAGTTAGTTGTCTTCAAGCGGGTGTGTCAGGCCTACAGCGTGTACTCTGCCAACCTCTGCAAGTGCACATTGCCACTCATATCTGATGTCACAATAGCGTGCATTTAAAACCAAAAAACTTTTTTCACTGTTATAGATTGAATAGCAGTTAGTTGTCTTCAAGCGGGTGTGTCAGGCCTACAGCGTGTACTCTGCCAACCTCTGCAAGTGCACATTGTCACTCATATCTGGTGTCACAATAGCGTGCATTTAAAACCAAAAACGTTTTTCACTGTTATAGATTGAATAGCAGTTAGTTGTCTTCAAGCGGGTGTGTCAGGCCTACAGCGTGTACTCTGCCAACCTCTGCAAGTGCACATTGTCACTCATATCTGGTGTCACAATAGCGTGCATTTAAAACCAAAAACGTTTTTCACTGTTATAGATTGAATAGCAGTTAGTTGTCTTCAAGCGGGTGTGTCAGGCCTACAGCGTGTACTCTGCCAAACTCTGCAAGTGCACATTGCCACTCATATCTGATGTCACAATAGCGTGCATTTAAAACCAAAAAACTTTTTTCACTGTTATAGATTGAATAGCAGTTACTTGTCTTCAAGCGGGTGTGTCAGGCCTTCAGCGTGTACTCTGCCAACCTCTGCCAGTGCACATTGCCACTCATATCTGGTCTCACAGTAGCTTGCACGCATAGTACCACTAATCCAAAAAAAAATGACAGGCAGAGGCAGGCCACCCCGCAGGGCCCGTCGTGGTCGTGGTGCTGTGATTCCCTTTTGCCCTAGAATAATGCCCAATTTTCAGAGGCCACGTACCCTGAACTTGAAAAGTTCTGAGGACATAGTTGACTGGCTAACACAGGACACCCAATCTTCTACAGCTTCCGCTCGGAACCTTGACGCACCATCCTCCTCCAGCTTAGCTTCGGGCACCTCTCAAGATACCACTCACCTGCCTGCCGCCACCACCAACACTAGCACCACAGCCGCTTCACTTGGTATGTCAGAGGAGTTATTTACACATCCGTTTGAAGAAATGAGTGATGCGCAACCATTATTGCCAGAGGATGTAGATAACAGGGATATGTCTCAGTCAGGCAGCATTACACACATGGACGTACGGTGTGATGATGATGTTGTACCCGCTGCTGCTTCCTTTGCTGAGTTGTCAGATACAAGTGAAGCGGTTGATGATGACGATGCGTCCATGGATGTCACGTGGCTGCCCGCTTGGCAAGAAGAAGAACAGGGTGAAAGTTCAGATGGGGAGACAGAGAGGAGGAGGAGACGAGTTGGAAGCAGGGGGAGGTCGTCGCAAGGAGCTAGTGGCACAGTCAGACAGCATGCATCGGCACCCGGGGGCAGCCCGACAGCACGCCAATCAACGCATGCTGTGCCCACCACCAGAATGCCGTCATTGCAGAGCTCATCAGTGTGGCATTTTTTTTGTGTGTCTGCCTCTGACAACAGCGATGCCATTTGCAACCTGTGCCAAAAGAAACTGAGTCGTGGGAAGTTCAACACCCACCTAGGTACAACTGCTTTGCGTAGGCACATGATCGCACATCACAAACGCCTATGGGATCAACACATGAGTACAAGCAGCACACAAACTCAAAGCCGCCATCCTCCTCTTGGTCCAGCATCTTCAGCCACGTCAACCACTGCTGTCCTCCTTGCCCCCTCTCAACCATCCGCCACTCCGTCTCTCGCCTTGAGCAGTTCCCGCTCATCTGCCCACAGTCAGGTGTCTGTCAAGGACATGTTTGAGCGTAAGAAGCCAATGTCAGAAAGTTACCCCCTTGCCCAGCATCTGACAGCTGGCTTGTCTGAACTATTAGCCCGCCAGCTTCTACCATACAAGCTGGTGGAGTCTGAGGCGTTCAAAAAATTTGTGGCTATTGGTACACCGCAGTGGAAGGTACCCGGACAAAATTTCTTTTCACAAAAGGCAATCC
This sequence comes from Pelobates fuscus, assembly GCF_036172605.1. Classification (NCBI taxonomy): domain Eukaryota; kingdom Metazoa; phylum Chordata; class Amphibia; order Anura; family Pelobatidae; genus Pelobates; species Pelobates fuscus. Next base: position 98,762,471 of record NC_086319.1, on the reverse strand, counting down.
CCAACCTGTACTCGATTGTGCAAAAGGAAGTAATGGCATGTCTGGCACACAGTGTTGGGGCAAGGGTCCATCTGACCACTGATACCTGGTCTGCAAAGCATGGTCAGGGCAGGTATATCACCTACACTGTGCATTGGGTAAACCTGCTGACGGCTGCCAAGCATGGAATGGGTGGCTCTGCAGAGGAGTTGGTGACTACGCCACGACTTGCAGGCAGGCCTGCTGCCACCTCCTCTACTCCTCCTACTCCATCCTCTTCCATAACCTCCGATTATGCAGACCACTTAACTTGCAAACTGCAGGTATATGGGCTGCAAAATGTCTGGAAATCGTCAAGTAGTCAAAAATGATAATGTAGAAAATGATAATAATGAAATCCCCTTTAAGTCAAAAAAGTAACTAAAGAATAGATAGGGATATGTGAACCTGTTTCTTCCTACTGACAATCGTTTTAGAGTCTATATATACATATCATATATCCAAGGAAATGAGCTTTAATATGTCGGGCTCTAAGTAGTCCTTGTTAGATATGCTGACTCATAAATTCGAGGGAGGAAGAAAAAATGCAAACTTGCCACTAAGTTTAGGGTTCCAGAGTGGATACTTCTATATATGAGTCCAAATGTATGTGCATAAATTATTTTGGGAATAAACCGATCAAAGAGTACAGAAGTACATACACTATAAGAAGTCCACCTAAGACCCAAAGTAAAATATATATATACAAGAGGAGGTGAAGAAATGATATGGATATCGTGATGCTTAGAATGCCCACGGGATATCCATATAAAGTATCAATAGTAAGGAAGGATATATATATAGATTAATTGTACCTTCGATTTGCTAAATCTGTAATACAGAGTAGTATTCTCAATGGCAACAAAATCTCCAGTACAGAGAAATCTGCTTAATCAGACCTCCACAAGTGGCAAAAGTTAGCTCCTATCTATCAATAACATAAATAAACAAACATAAGTGCCATAATTATAGTGTCATACTGTGAATAAGTGAGAAAAAGTGTGCTGTCTATAAATAAGACAGACAAACGCCTGACGCGCGTTTCGGTGCTGTAACAAGCACCTTCGTCAGAGGCAAATAAGCCGCTGCTCTGGGTATCCAATATATACCCTGTGTATGTTTTTCGCTATCCAATAGACTTCCTCGCTCAATGGGGGGCGTGGTTAGTTCTCGGCGCGAAAATAACTGACCTATCGTTTCAGTGTATGCGGAGATGAGTGGGACCGGCAAGGTTTGCAGCCTGAAATAGGCTCCTCCCACTTTTCTCCGTAGTCGGAGCCCGGTCGAGGCTGTCTTCTACCGCATAATCGGCAATGCCGAAATGTGAATGGAGCTATATACACAAATAAGTAGTGAATATATGTTCATGTATGTAATGATTCCAAATTTAGTTTAATCCGTTATGGACAGCGAAATGAATATACATATATGTGTAACCAACTAGATTCATAGTACCAATGGAAAAAATTATACTTGACAAGGATACTTGTCATGACTATGTATATTCCAACGGATGTACAGGAAGGTTGGTAACTATATATAGACCACTACACATAATGTTAGGGTGATTGGATACTTTACAGGAGAGCAGACTATAAAAAGAAAAAAAAGACAAACAAAAGAAGATACAATAAAGCCTAAATAAATAGGTCAAACAGCATAAAGCATATATTTTAAGACTACTTGTATGTATTAAAATAGTTGAGTCATGTGTTGCAAGGAGTTAGATGCAATTTTTAGAAATTTCATAATGTAAAAGTTTTATATTAGTCAGAGATGAATGGTGTGAATGAGAAGCCCTCATTCAAACCCATCGGTGAGAAGGTTTTCAATTTGTATATCCATATGCTCTCTCTTTGCAAGAGTTTTTTATCAAGATCACCCCCCCTCGGGCCAAGTGAGACCTTTTTAATTCCACAAAAACGTATATTTTGTGCAGAACCTCCATGGTGGAGTTTTAGGTGTTTTGATATGGGAGTATCAACTAGTCTCCTGGGGTTCAGTGATGTAATGTGTTCCCGTATCCTTTGTTTAAATGCACGTATGGTCTTGCCAACGTACATTTTTTTACATGAACAGGTAAGTAGATATATTAATCCAGTAGTTTGACAGTTGAAAAAGGTTTTGATCTCAAACTCATTGGTATTCGTAGAGTCGGAGATCTTCTTAGATTTACGTAATATGAAGTTGCATGATTTGCATCTACCGCATTGGTACGTCCCAGATAGTGAGGATTTCAACCATGTGGGTTTGGTAGATGGGGTTCGTAGGTGGCTTGGGACTAGTATGTCTTTGATATTTCTGCCACGTCTCACTGTGACTGATGCATATGGTGTAATGACTTTCTGTAGATGTTGGTCCTGTATAAGTAGTGGCCAGAACCTATTAAGGATCTTAAGTGTTGGGTGCCAACCTGCGTCAAAGTTACCTATGCATCTTATCAGCTGTTTGTTTTCACTTTCATGTTTTTCTAACAGGAGGGTTTCTCTATCTGTTATTAATGCTCTTTTATATGCATTTTTCAGGCATCTGTTTGGATATCCTTTCCTTTTGAACTGCCCTCTCAGGATCCTTGCTTTATTTTGGAAGTCTTCAATGGTGGAGCAATTACGGCGTAGGCGTAAATATTGTCCTACTGGTATCCCTCTTTTTAGAGGGAGTGGATGATAGCTCTCCCAGTTGAGAAGGTTGTTGGTGGAGGTTGGTTTTCTAAAAAGAGTAGTAGTCACTTTCCCCTGGTCAGTGATCATGATATTAATATCTAGAAAGTTTATGGACCTGCCGCCCATTTCATAGGTCAACTTCAAATTTATGTCGTTCTGATTTAAAATATGTACAAATTCCTTGAAGAGGTCAGTGGTGCCAGTCCACACTATTACTATGTCATCGATATAGCGCTTCCATGTCGTGACATATTGAGTATATTCCAGTAGGGGTGTACCAAATACAGTATTTTTCTCCCACCAACCCAGGTGGAGGTTGGCATATGAGGGGGCACAAGCCGTCCCCATAGCTGTCCCCCTCACCTGGTGGTAGTACTTCCCCTGGAACATAAAGTAATTGTGCGTCAATATATAACTCATGAGGTCTTGTACAAATTGATTGTGTCTCTCTGAGGTAATTATATTGCTGTCAAGATGTGCCTTCAAATGTGTCAGCCCTATATCGTGTGGGATGGAGCTGTACAGCCCCTCCACATCTAAGCTACACAGGATGGCATTTTCAGGTAGATTGATTCCATCAAACGTCTTGAGAGTGTGCTTCGTGTCTCTTAGGTACGATGGTAAATCCATCACGGTTTTCCGTATGATCTGATCAATATACAGACTGACATTTTGTGTTAGATTAGAATTACCGGAGACAATCGGTCTTCCACTCAATGTAGTTTGTTGTTTATGTATCTTTGGTAATGAGTAGAAAGTTGCGACCACTGGATTTTTAATGTACATAAAGAGATATTCGTCTTTAGAAATGAGTGACAGGGACATTGCTTCATCCAGGATAGTTTTTAATTCAACCAGGTACTTCTTTGTGGGATTACCACTCAATAGTTCATAGGTATCTACATCTTGGAGTGTCCTTTGTGCCATCGACACGTATTCCTGTTTATCGAGAATGACCAGGTTTCCACCCTTATCAGAGGGTTTAAGAATAATTTCTTCCATGCTCTGTAGATGTTTTAGTGATTTGCGTTCTTGTGGGGTGATGTTACTATATGGAGAGACCTCAAATTCTCTTTTGTCAAGATTTTCAATTTCGTTACATGTTAGCTCTACAAATAAGTCGATATATTTAAACTCGGCCAGATATGGTGTAAATGTACTCCTTTTTTTTTTAAGTTGTGTAAATGGTGCTTGTGGGCTTGTTTGTATTTCGTTATTTGGTAAGAGTTCCACCAGTGTATCTAGCAATTCAATATCTGATGATTGTAGCCCCAAGTGTTTGGCTCTCTTTTCATCTTTAATACGGTGGAATTTGTGTAGCGCTAGCTTTCTGTTGTTTTTTTATATACGATTTGGGGTTAAGCCCCATGAGACTTCTGGAGTCTCTAATAGGTACTAGACAAGTTTATTGACACCTGTAGAGCCGATCTTGTCAGGCACTACATGGTAGAAGTTTACTTGCTATATTCATGTTTCGTTTCTTCCATAACCTCCTCGGCTGAGTCCTCTTCTGCTGCTGCGTCTTGCTCAACATCAACGGCACCCCCCAGCTCCCCAGGTACTATTCCACATCCCGGATACGGCAGTGTCACGGCGTCTTGGGTTTGACTTGCTTGAAAGCAGAGAGTCACACCGGACAAGCACTCCTGTCCGCCCTGAACGCACAGGTGGAAAAGTGGCTTACTCCGCAGCAACTGGATATCGGCAAAGTGGTTTGTGACAACAGAACAAATTTGTTGGCGGCATTGAAGTTGGGCAAGTTGACACATGTGCCGTGCATGACACATGTGTGTAATCTGATCATACAACGCTTTGTGCATAATTGCACAGGCTTACAGGACATCCTGAAGTTGGCCAGGAAGGGTGTGGCCATTTCAGGCGTTCCTACACGGCCATGGCGCACTTTGCAGATATCCAGCGACGAAACAACATGCCAGTGAGGCGCTTGATTTGCGACAGCCCGACACGTTGGGATTCAACACTCCTAATGTTCGACCGACTGCTCCAACAAGAAATAGCCGATAATGAATATTTGTATGACCGGGGTGCTAGGACAGCCTCTGGGGAGCTGGGGATTTTTTTGCCACGTTACTGGACGCTCATGCGCAATGCCTGTAGGCTCATGCATCCTTTTGAGGAGGTGACAAACCTAGTCAGTCGCACCGAAGGCACCATCAGCGACATCATACCATTTGTTTTCTTCCTGGAGCGTGCCCTGCGAAGAGTGCTGGATCAGGCCGTAGATGAGCGTGAAGAGGAAGAGGAACAGTTGTGGTCACCATCACCACCAGAAACAGCCTGATCAGCATCGCTTGCTGGACCTGTAGCAACGCTGGAAGAGGATTGTGAGGAAGAGGAGTCAGAGGAGGAATGTGGCTTTGAGGAGGAGGAGGAAGACCAACCACAACAGGCATCCCAGGGTGCTCGTTGTCACCTATCTGGTACCCGTGGTGTTGTACGTGGCTGGGGGGAAGAACATACCTTCATTGAGATCACTGAGGAGGAGGAACGGGAAATGAGTAGCTTGGCATCCAACCTTGTGCAAATGGGGTCTTTCATGCTGTTGTGCCTGTTGAGGGACCCTCGTATAAAATGTCTGAAGGAGAACGACCTGTACTGGGTGTCCACGCTACTAGACCCCCGGTATAAGCAGAAAGTGGCTGAAATGTTACCAAATTACAACAAGTCGGAAAGGATGCAGCATTTGCAAAATTAATTAAAAAGTATGCTTTACACAGCATATAAGGGTGATGTCACAGCACAACGGGAATCTAACAGGGGAAGGGGTGAAAGTAATTCTCCTCCTCCCACGACCACGCCGGCAAGGACAGGACGCTTTAAAGATGTGTTGTTGATGGAGGACATGCGGAGCTTTTTATGTCCTACGCATCACCACAGCCCTTCGGGATCCACCCTCAGAGAACGACTCGACCGACAGGTAGCAGACTACCTCACCTTAACTGTAGATATCGACACTCTGAGGAGCGATGAACCCCTTGACTACTGGGTGTGCAGGCTTGACCTGTGGCCTGGGCTATCCCAATTTGCGATAGAACTTCTGACCTGCCCCGCTTCAAGTGTCCTGTCAGAAAGGACCTTCAGTGCAGCAGGAGGTATTGTCACTGAGAAGAGAAGTCGCCTAGGTCAAAAAAGTCTAGATTACCTCACCTTCATTAAGATGAATGAGGGATGGATCCCGAAGGGACTGACACTGGGCGATACATTCGACTAAAAAAGGCCTGATGAGATGAGCTGCCTTGGGCTAAAAATGGTGACCCTATGTAGGAGGAACAGTCCCTATTCTGCTCTGTGTCAGTGTGTATCAGGGTCCTTGAGGACAGGTGTCAATCCATATCTGCCAAGTGACCCTATGTAGGGGGAACAGTCCCTATTCTGCTCTGTGTCAGTGTGTATCAGGGTCCCTGAGGACAGGTGTCAATCCATATCTGCAAAGTGACCCTATGTAGGGGGAACAGTCCCTATTCTGCTCTGTGTCAGTGTGTATCAGGGTCCCTGAGGACAGGTTTCAATCCATAACTGCCAAGTGACCCTATGTAGGAGGAACAGTCCCTATTCTGCTCTGTGTCAGTGTGTATCAGGGTCCCTGAGGACAGGTGTCAATCCATATCTGCCAAGTGACCCTATATAGGGGGAACAGTCCCTATTCTGCTCTGTGTCAGTGTGTATCGGGGTCCCTGAGGACAGGTGTCAATCCATATCTGCCAAGTGACCCTATGTAGAGTGAACAGTCCCTATTCTGCTCTGTGTCAGTGTGTATCAGGGATCCTTAGGATAGGTGTCAATCCATATCTGCCAAGTGATCCTATGTAGGGGGAACAGTCCCTATTCTGCTCTGTGTCAGTGTGTATCAGGGTCCCTGAGGACAGGTGTCAATCCATATCTGCCAAGTGACCCTATGTAGGGGGGACAGTCCCTATTCTGCTCTTTGTCAGTGTGTATCAGGGTCCCTGAGGACAGGTGTCAATCCATATCTGCCAAGTGACCCTATGTAGAGTGAACAGTCCCTATTCTGCTCTGTGTCAGTGTGTATCAAGGATCCTTAGGATAGGTGTCAATCCATATCTGCCAAGTGATCCTATGTAGGGGGAACAGTCCCTATTCTGCTCTGTGTCAGTGTGTATCAGGGTCCCTGAGGACAGGTGTCAATCCATATCTGCCAAGTGACCCTATGTAGGAGGAACAGTTCCTATTCTGCTCTGTGTCAGTGTGTATCAGGGTCCCTGAGGACAGGTGTCAATCCATATCTGCCAAGTGACCCTATGTAGGGGGGAAAGTCCCTATTCTGCTCTGTGTCAGTGTGTATCAGGGTCCCTGAGGACAGGTGTCAATCCATATCTGCCAAGTGACCCTATGTAGGATGAACAGTCCCTTTTCTGCTCTGTGCCAGTGTGTATCAGGGTCCCTGAGGACAGGTGTCAACCCATATCTGCCAAGTGACCCTATGTAGGGGGAACAGTCCCTATTCTGCTCTGTGTCAGTATGTATCAGGGTCTCTGAGGACAGGTGTCAATCCATATCTGCCAAGTGACCCTATGTAGGGGGAACAGTCCCTATTCTGCTCTGTGTCAGTGTGTATTAGGGTCCCTGAGGACAGGTGTCAATCCATATCTGCCAAGTGACCCTATGTAGGGGGAACAGTCCCTATTCTGCTCTGTGTCAGTGTGTATCATGGTTCCTGAGGACAGGTGTCAATCCATATCTGCCAAGTGACCCTATGTAGGGGGAACAGTCCCTATTCTGCTTTGTGTCAGTGTGTATCAGGGTCTCTGAGGACAGGTGTCAATCCATATGTCAAAGTTTCCAATATGTCATATGTCAGGTGTCAATCCATATCCATTGTGATTTAGGAATGTTAGGTGATTTATGCCCTTTATGGATTAAAACCAGACTCTGCATCAACTGTGTAATTTTCCATGGGAGTTTTGCCTTGGATCCCCCTCCGGCATGCCACAGTCCAGGTGTTAGTCTCCATGAAACAACTTTTCCATCCCTATTGTGGCCAGAAAGAGTCCCTGTGGGTTTTAAAATTCGCCTGCCCATTGAAGTCTATGGCGGTTCGCCCGGTTCGCCGGTTCGCGAACGTTTGCTGAAGTTCGCCTTCGCCGTTCGCGAACCGAAAATTTTATGTTCGCGACATCACTATTATTAAGGTAAAGCCAAAGGCTTTGAGATAAAACTAATATGAAAATGGAATGGAGAGCAAAGCGCGTTACAGCACGTCAGAATAGCATCTGTTTCAGAAGTTAAGACAGCGCAGGTAATCAAACTTCTCAAGCATAGTGTATACAGGACATTCAGTATTAGATTGTCAATATGTGATCAAAAACTAAAAGAATAATATCGCTAGATCATCAATCTAATAAGCTAGGATAGTATATTATTATTATTATTATTATTATTATTTTATTATTTATATAGCGCCAACAAATTCCGTAGCGCTGTACAATGAAACATAGAAACATAGAAACATAGAATGTGACGGCAGATAAGAACCATTCGGCCCATCTAGTCTGCCCAGTTTTCTAAATACTTTCATTAGTCCCTGGCATTATCTTATAGTTAGGATAGCCTTATGCCTATCCCACGCATGCTTAAACTCCTTTACTGTGTTAACCTCTACCACTTCAGCTGGAAGGCTATTCCATGCATCCACTACCCTCTCAGTAAAGTAATACTTCCTGATATTATTTTTAAACCTTTGTCCTTCTAATTTTAGGCTATGTCCTCTGGTTGTGGTAGTTTTTCTTCTTTTAAATATAGTCTCCTCTTTTACTGTGTTGATTCCCTTTATGTATTTAAATGTTTCTATCATATCCCCCCTGTCTCGTCTTTCCACCAAGCTATACATGTTAAGATCCTTTAACCTTTCCTGGTAAGTTTTATCCTGCAATCCATGAACCAGTTTAGTAGCCCTTCTTTGAACTCTCTCTAAGGTATCAATATCCTTCTGAAGATATGGTCTCCAGTACTGTGTACAGTACTCCAAGTGAGGTCTCACCAGTGTTCTGTACAATGGCATGAGCACTTCCCTCTTTCTACTGCTAATACCTCTCCCTATACAACCAAGCATTCTGCTAGCATTTCCTGCTGCTCTATTACATTGCCTGCCTACCTTTAAGTCCTCAGAAATAATCACCCCTAAATCCCTTTCCTCAGATGTTGAGGTTAGGACTCTATCAAATATTCTGTACTCTGCACTTGGGTTTTTACGTCCAAGATGCATTATCTTGCACTTATCCACATTAAATGTCAGTTGCCACAACTCTGACCATTTTTCTAGTTTACCTAAATCATTTGCCATTTGGCTTATCCCTCCTGGAACATCAACCCTGTTACATATCTTAGTATCATCCGCAAAAAGACACACCTTACCATCAAGACCTTCTGCAATATCACTAATAAAAATATTAAAGAGAATGGGTCCAAGTACAGATCCCTGAGGTACCCCACTGGTGACAAGCCCAAGCTTCGAATATACTCCATTGACTACAACCCTCTGTTGCCTGTCACTCAGCCACTGCGTTACCCATTCAACAATATTGGAATCCAAACTCAAAGATTGCAGTTTATTGATAAGCCTTCTATGTGCAACAGTGTCAAAAGCCTTACTGAAATCTAGGTAAGCAATGTCTACTGCACCACCCTGATCTATAATTTTAGTTACCCAATCAAAAAAATCAATAAGATTAGTTTGGCATGATCTCCCTGAAGTAAACCCATGTTGTCTCTGATCTTGAAATCCATGTGTTTTTAGATGTTTAACAATCCTATCCTTTAACATGGTTTCCATCACTTTCCCCACTACTTAAGTAAGGCTTACTGGCCTATAGTTGCCCGACTCCTCCCTATTACCTTTCTTGTGAATGGGCACAACATTCGCTAACTTCCAATCTTCTGGGACTACTCCTGTTAACAATGATTGGTTAAATAAATCTGTTAATGGTTTTGCTAGTACACCACTAAACTCTTTTAATAGCTTTGGGTGTATTCCATCAGGTCCCATTGACTTATTTGTCTTTACTTTTGACAGTTGAAATAGAACCTCTTCCTCTGTAAACTCACGTGTAATAAATGACTCATTTATCCTTTTTTTTAACAGAGGTCCCTTTCCTTCATTTTCAGCTGTAAATACCGAACAAAAATATTCATTGAGGCAGTCAGCTAGACCTTTATCCTCATCTACATACCTTCCTTCTTTTGTTTTTAATCTAACTAATCCTTGTTTTACTTTTCTTTTCTCATTTATGTATCTAAAAAAAGTTTTGTCCCCCTTTTTTACCGACTGTGCTATTTTCTCTTCTGTGTGTGATTTGGAAGCTCTTATAAATTGCTTAGCCTCTTTCTGCCTAATCTTATAGGTCATTCTGTCTTCCTCACTCTGGGTTTTTTATAATTACTAAATGCTAACTTTTTGTTTTTTACTATTTTGGCCACATCTGCGGAGTACCACAGTGGTTTCTTGAATTTTTTGCTTTTACTGACAAGCCTAATGAAATTTTCTGTTGCCTTCAGTAGTGCAGCTTTTAAATAATCCCATTTATTTTGGACTCCATTTAAGTTGCTCCAGTCTGATAATGACTCCTTTACACATATTCTAATTTTAGAAAAGTCTGTTTTTCTAAAGTCTAAAACTTTTGTTTTTGTGTGGTGTGACTCAGTCACTGTTCTTATATTAAACCACACTGACTGATGATCACTGGATCCTAAACTTTCACCTACAGTAATATCTGATACCAAATCTCCATTTTTTAACACTAAATCTAGTATGGCCTCTTTACGAGTTGGCTCCTCAACGACTTGTTTTAGAGACAATCCCAGTAGGGAGTTTAGAATTTGAGGGTGGACTAACAGACATATAATTGAGATCAGACCACTGGACGTACAGGAACAGAGGGGGTTGAGGGCCCTGCTCAATGAGCTTACATGCTAGAGGGAGTGGGGTATAGTGACACAAACGGGTTAAAGTAGGGGAATTAAATAGTTTGTTAGAGAAGGGTTTATTGAGTGCTTGGTAGGTCATTTTTGACAGTTGCAGGAAAGGAGTCATGGGGTGGGGGATGAGAAGCCTGCTGACAGTTTAATTGATACGCTTTAACGAAGAAGTGAGTTTTCAAAGATTTTTTGAAGGAGTGGAGGCTGGGTGAAAGTCTGATTGAGGAGGGAAGTGAGTTCCACAGAATAGGTGCAGCCCTAGAGAAGTCTTGAAGGCGAGCGTCAGAGGTGGGGATCCGGGCAGAGGATAGGCGTAGGTCTTGGGATGAGCGCAGGGGTCTCGACGGGACATACTTGTGTATGAGGGAGGATAGGTATGTTGGAGCAGCATTATGTAGGGATTTGTAAGCAAGTGCCAGGATTTTGAATTGGGCCCTATATCTAACTGGAAGCCAATGCAGGGACTGACAGAGCGTGGAGGCGTGGGAGGTGCGACCGGACAGGAAAATAAGCCTCGCAGCCGCATTCATTACAGATTGCAGCGGTGCAAGCTGGGAACATGTAAGACCGGTCAGAAGGGGATTGCAGTAGTCGAGGCGAGAGAGAACAACAGCATGAACCAATATCTTAGCCGCGTCCGACGTTAGATATGGGCGGATGCGCGCTATGTTCTTGAGTTGGAAGCGACAGGATTTGACTATCGATTGGACATGGGGAGTAAAATAGAGGTCAGAATCGAAAAGAACCCCTAGGCAGCGAGCCTGCGAGGTAGAGGTGATAGTAGCACCGTTGACTTGAATGGAGACAACAGGAGTAGCAGCACTTGAGGGAGGAAAAACTAGAAGTTCTGTTTTGGACAGGTTGAGTTTAAGGAAGTGAGCAGCCATCCAGTTGGAAATAGCAGAGAGGCAGTCAGAAACACGAGTCAAGGTGGGCGGAGAGAGATCAGGGGAGGACAGGTAGATTTGCGTGTCATCTGCATATAAATGATATTGGAAACCAAAGGAGCTGATGAGTTTACCAAGGGAGGCAGTATAGATAGAGAACAATAGGGGGCCGAGGACAGATCCTTGGGGGACGCCGACAGAGAGGGGTTGGTGAGAAGAGGCAGAACCAGAGAAAGAAACACTGAAAGAGCGCTGGGAGAGGTAGGAGGAGCACCAGGAGAGAGCAGTATCCCGTAGACCAAAGTTACGAAAAATGTGAAGAAGCTGTTGATGATCAACAGTGTCAAATGCGGCAGAAAGATCAAGGAGGATTAGGATAGAGTATTGGCCGTGAGATTTAGCGGCAATTAAGTCGTTGGATACTTTGGTCACAGCAGTTTCGACAGAGTGACCAGCGCGGAATCCAGACTGAAGGGGGTCAAGCAGAGAGTTGGATTCGAGAAAGTCTGTCAATCTGGCGTACACAACTCTCTCGAGGATCGTGGAGGCAAATGGGAGTAGCGAGATAGTGCGGTAGTTGGATGGGGAGTTGGGATCAAGGTTGGGCTTTTTCAGAATCGGGGTTACGGTTGCATGTTTGAAGGGTGAGGGAAATGTGCCAGAGGAAAGGGAGAGATTGAAAATGCTAGCGAGAGGAAGAGCAAGAGAGGGAGACAAAGTGCGGATGAGATGCGAGGGAATAGGATCGAGAGAGCAGGTGGTGGGGCGGGAGGACAGGAGCAGTGCAGAAACCTCTTGTGCTGTAGCAGGTGCAAATGTGCATAGGATGGCAGGGGGAGTGGGGTTGGGTGATATAATGATAGGGGAAGGAGAGAGATTAGAGATCTCTTTCCTGATTGTAGAGATCTTCTCAGTGAAATGAGATGCAAAGTTTGTGGCGGACAAGGTGGTGAATGGAGGGGTAGTCACAGGGCGAAGAAGAGCATCAAAAGTGTGAAACAGGTGTTTGGGTTGATGGGACAGTGTGCTTATGAGGGTTTTGAAGTAGTTTACTTTTGCAGAGGAAAGAGCCATGCTGTAGGAGCGCAGCATAAATTTATAGTGGACAAAGTCAGATGCAGAGTGAGACTTTCTCCAGCAGCGTTCAGCAGTTCTGGAACATTTTTGGAGGTAACGGGTCAGCTTAGTGTGCCAGGGTTGTAGTTGGGGGCGCTTGCTGCGTTTAACTGTAGGAGGTGCCATGATGTCAAGTTGAGAGGAGAGAGTGGAGTTGTAGAGTGAGGTTGCAGAGTTAGGGCAGTTGAGATTTGAGATGGGTAAAAGGAGTGTTTGGAGTGTGGTGGAGAAGTGCTGGAGTTGAGGTTTCTGCGAGGTTGGAGAGTTGATGGTGTTGAAATTTTGGTATGAGGTATGCAGATGTTAAATGTTAGCAGATGGTGGTCAGACAAAGGAAATGGATCAGGGGTTAAGAAGGTGGATTGTGCTCATTACTGGTAGTGTTTGCAGCTGCTATTTGGAGTTATCTAAAGTTGTGTGAGGGATTCTATCTATAAATGTAGTAAGAAACTTGGGGTGGGGTGGTGTTAGGGAGGGGTGGGTGGGACCCTGAGCACTGTTCAGGTTTGTTAGAAGTGGTCTTTTAAAACTCTGACTGTGGAAGACAGGGATGATAGGGTCAAAACAGGACTGCAATAAAATCTATGGAATGGAGATGCACAGAAGAGGTGAGGTTTGGTCAAGCAAGACATTTGGGTGGGTATCAATAAAATAAGGGGGGGGGGGATATCCAGATAACACTGCCATAAGAAAACAATAATATGAACTATAATGATAACAAAGTGTTTAAGAAAACAAAAAAACAAAACAAAAAACTGTTTCCCTGATTGTGGGACTTGAAAACAAATGCCTGCGTGAAGGCCCCTCAGAATTCTCTCAGAGCTCAGTAGTTACACGCCTGGTTTGGAGACAGCCTCCACATTGAGAAAAAAAAAAGGAGAAATGTAAAAGAAAAATTGTCCCTTTAATCCACTCTATCCCATGAAACCAGAGGCCCACTCCGCACTGTCGCTGGAATTCTCTGGGGGCATCCAAGGGCACAAGTGTCCCGGATCGGTGTGAGCAGAACTGTCCCATCTGGGTATCTACAGCACCATAGGCACAAGTCCGTCAAGCCACAAGGTTCCCCCCTCACTGTCGTCTACCTCCTGCACCTCCGCTATGCCACTGATATCCAGGCCAAGAACACATATAGCCTCTCTATGCCTCGCCCACCCCTGGCCTCCTCTCTGAGACAGTGTGCACTTGACCTCACACCCACCGGTCTGCCGGAGATCTCAACACCCACTTAGCGGGGCTCTCAGCGATAGGGGAAACATCCTCCGGAACCCCCACGACATCCAGCGGTCAAGGCTTACATGCTCAGCCACCTCTCCGAACAGGAGGCACTGCGCCTTCTTGGTAGCTACTCGGGATCCTGGAACTCAGATGCGACAGACCCTCTGCCAGGTAAGATTGCGCCCCTATTCTGCAGAGCAGAAGCGGTATTAATAGTAGAAGCAATCTGGTGACAGCAGTCTGAAATACAAAGGCCGCAACCTCAGCAGGCCCTGTTCTGCCCACGTATGATCTGCTAAACTTGTGCAGTCATGGAGCGATGGACCGGGATAACCTGCCCAGGGGCAGGGGTATGGGGCCGAGCAGTCCCCATGGGTGTCAGCCTCAGCTGAAACTGCCAGCGGCAGTGCACTGTCCTCATTCATCACTCTGCGGAGTTTGCTCACATGTGTAGCTAGGCCGCAGGCTTTGGTTTTCATGCACAGATAGGAAAACAACCATTTCCTGGTTCTGAGCTGCCTTTGGGGTAATCCCCTCAACCATGTAATCTGGCCAGTGGGTCTAGAAGTGGTTGCTTCATGGTATTTATGTTCCTTTTTGGGGCCCGGAGCCAGAGCTGTATGTGAAAGCCTCTGGTCAGCTTGATGGCCCGGCCCCACCCCCCAGAACCGATTTTGCCTATTAAACTTTAGTGGTGCAATTATACTGCAAATTCAAAGTTTAGTAAATAACACTTCTTTTAGGCAAGTTAATATTTTGTTAGGTGAGTTAAGCTTATCTTATTTTTTTAACCAAATTGCATTTTCCATAGATGTCAATGAGGAAAACTGCTATACATTTTCAAGAGGTTAGAATATCTAATCTAATCGAACCTTTCCTTAATTTGAAGTAGAGGACAGAGTACTTATATTGAAGGTTTGGAGATTGAGGAGTACTGTTAGAAATAATTAGTGTTGTCGCAAACCCGAAATTTTCGGTTCCCGAACGGCGAACGCGAACTTCCGCAAATGTTCGTGAACCGGCGAACTGCGCGAACCGCCATTGACTTCAATGGGCAGGCGAATTTTAAAAACAACAGGGACTCTTTCTGGCCACAATAGTGATGGAAAAGTTGTTTCAAGGGGACTAACACCTGGACTGTGGCATGCCAGAGGGGGATCCATGGCAAAACTCCCATGGAAAATTGCACAGTTGATGCAGAGTCTGCTTTTTTTTTTTTTAATTCTTTATTTTTACTGTGCCAGGAATATCAGAAACATGCTTATGATGCCACGACAGAAATAACAAGCAAGGTAAAAACATACAATGTAAGATAGTAGCATGGCAATCAGAGTAAGTTAGCACAATTTTTTTTTTTTTGATTAGTAATACAGTGAAGTCTAGCGTGCCTAAGCAATTTACGATATATAGATGGTCGATAGATAGTATAGCTAAGGCACAGATATTCTTAAGGGTAAAAGTAAAGACATATATCAACATAAATTTTAAACAAGAAAGTTCCCCAGGGACGCCCCCGGCTAGTTGCATGTAATAAAGAGTGTGCCAAGGGGTGATAGTCGCGATTAGGGGAAGGATGCTAGATGTTTGTGTCACAAGAGGTCAAGGGTGCACAAGATATGTGTCACAGAAGGGCAGCAGTTGTCTTTTATGCGGTCTTGGCCCCTGTGTCAGCCTATGCCAGAGAGGGGCATCGCAGTGTCCTGTGGCTTTAAGGGGGTCAGCCGATACCTGCCGTGGGTACCTCATCGAGCTGCAATTTTGATAGTGGGTTCAAGCATCTGGGCGCTGGTGTAGTCGTGTAGGGCTGTTTAATCCCCTGTATAGGAGTCTCCAGGAACGCTGTAGGTTTTCGGCATTGTTCCAAGTTAGGACTCTGCCTCTTCTTTCTGTGTGGTTGCTTGTGCTTGGCTGAGGTGTGTGGTCTATTCCGCCTTCTCCTTGGAACCTTCCCCGCAGCTTGAACCCCAGCTTGGTGTTCATTGTGTGAGGGGTGCTGGTCAGGTGAGTGGCTGCTTGTGTGCAGTGAGGCTTGCTGGAGTGCCCGGCTTTCTAATTTTAGCCAAAAGGCATCAAAGATGGCCTCCAGCTTGTCTTGCAGCTCGGTCTGATGGCGGGGGAGGCGCGTGGCTTCCGCCATGTTGGGTGGGTCGGCTGGTTTGCTCGGCATCACCTCTCCCTCTTTCCAGGCGAGAGCAGCTCTCCCGGGGTGGACCGTGATTACCCCCAACGGTCCCAGGGGGGGGGTAACGGGGCGCATGCTTCACAGGAGCAGCAGCTAAGTAGCCCCAGAGCGGGAGATCGTCCGCCTCTCCCGCCCGGTGCGCACCAGGCCGCATGTTGTCTCAGGCTGGCCGTTCAGCTCCTATCGGGTCTCTGGTCCCTGCCACCAGTCCCAGCGAGGTCTAGCTTCAGGGTGGGCTTCAGTTGTCTCTCAGATCAGACTGTGTTGGGTCTTTTTAATGCCGTTAATGCCAGGGTTGTGGAGGAGCTCCAGAGAAATGTGTCTGTCCGCCATGACGGTTAGGCCCCGCCCCCGCAGAGTCTGCTTTTAATCCATAAAGGGCAGAAATCACCTAACATTGACACCTGTCCTCAAAGCCCAGCCCTGATACACACTGACACAGAGCAGAATAGAGACTGTTCCCCCTACATAGGGTCACTTGGCAGATATGGATTGACACCTGTCCTCAAAACCCCTGATACACACTGACACAGAGCAGAATAGGGACTGTTCCCCCTACATAGGGTCACTTGGCAGATATGGATTGACACCTGTCCTCAAAACCCCTGATACACACTGACACAGAGCAGAATAGGGACTGTTCCCCCTACATAGGGTCACTTGGCAGATATGGATTGACACCTGTCCTCAAAACCCCTGATACACACTTACACAGAGCAGAATAGAGACTGTTCCCTGTCCACAGAGACCATGATACACACTGACACAGAGCAGAATAGAGACTGTTCACCGTCCACAGAGACCATGATACACACTGACACAGAGCAGAATAGAGACTGTCCCCCCTACATAGGGTCACTTGGCAGGTATGGATTGACACCTGTCCTCAAAGCCCCTGATAACACACTGACACAGAGCAGAATAGGGACTGTTCCCTGTCCACTGAGTCCATGATACACACTGACACAGAGCAGAATAGAGACTGTTCCCCGTCCACAGAGACCATGATACACACTGACACAGAGCAGAATAGGGACTGTTACCCCTACATAGGGTCACTTGGCAGGTATGGATTGACACCTGTCCTCAAAGCCCATGATACACACTGGGGGGAGCTACTGTCCTCCCCAACCCCTGCGCGGTGGGTGGGGGCCATAAATCACAATGGGGGGACCTACTGTCCTCCCCCCCTCGGCCCCCACCCCTGCGCGGTGGGTGGGGGCCATAAATCACCCCACAGTGTTTGGTTCTAATGAGTGCAACGTAAATGGCTGCACAGGAGCTGGCCAACTGGAGAATTCAAAAGAGAAAACATGCACTGGAACTAATCGAGAAAGAGGAAAGACAGCCATACCAGATTCAGATGACAAAGCTGACACACAAGGGGTTAATTGAAATTGATACCGTGCCCGATCAGCACTTGACCCTAGAGGATCTGTCTGATTCTGTGTGGCAGCCTCAGGATTCTCAGCAGGATTGCATCTCAGAGAAAAGGGACACAACATCCCAACACAAGAGCCACCTTTTAGATCAGGACTGCCTTATATGCAAAGGGCTGATAAACCCCCCAGGTGATGCTGACTTAAGCCAATGGGTAATTACCAAGAAACCAGAGAAAATATGGAAACACCATATAACTAATGGCAATCAACATTCTTCATGCATTGAAAAGAAGAACAAGAAATTGTATGATCCAGATACTAGACTCACAGATCCAGCAGACTCAAGTGTGTGGAAGGGATTCCTTCACATGTTCTCTATAAAGCAGTTTAAAGTTACAGCCACGCCAGAGTCTGGTTATAGCAGTCATCTTTGCCAGGATTTACCAAAAGTGTTAACATCCGAAGGATGCATTTTGCAAGAGTCTGTTTGGGAATATGTGGATCGTATCTGGCCAGAGTGCACCAAGGACATGTGTGTGATCCGACTGAATCAAAGAACGTCAAGTGATGCAGTTTCATATGCTCGGCTGTATTCTTATCTTAATCGGAAGCTGAGATATGCAATCATCAGAAGTCATGGCATGGAGGCGTTCCTAGTGCCTCTACCTGCCGGCCAACCCATCCCTCAAAGATTGCGTCCTTTGGGAGGTCCAGGTTTGGAAGACAACCATCCTATTCTGCTTCTGATCTTGCTTCTTCCAAGCCATCCTTCCTGGACAGCTTATCCCAAAAAATCTTCCAAGAAACATAAAGAAGGTTTGGATATCCCAGATGATATTTTCTCTGACATATTAGCAGATGTTGAACGAGAGGAGAGACAAATGGCCGAGCAAGGGCTCCCTCCTCCAGGTTTCCCAAATTTTGAGCAGTGGAATCAGAATTCTGAGGATACAGGAGAGGAAGTTGGCATGCCTGAGATCATGAATATGCTCCAAAATTTGAGCAATGGCCTTCAGTTCCCAGGAGAATTCTCTGTAATTATAGGAGAGAGTCAGGGTGCTAATATTATGCCACCTCTCCATGTGCCAAATACTGTTCCAGCAGGTCTCCCATATCCATCTTTTCCATTGTATCCAGAAGCAGCCTACCCTGGCTGGCATGGTATGTTGCCCCCTACTCATGCAGTAAATCCATTGTCCATTGACCCAGCCAATCTCTTCTCTTACCCGCTTTCACAAATAATACCACCTAACTTCTTATCTGATCAACATTTTACTGCAGGACCTCAACCTTTTGCATAAATGTTGTAGTTTTGTTATATTTGTTATGTTTTAGCGAAATATTGAAAAAAATACATGTAATGTGCTGAACATCAAAGCTGAAATTTTAATTTGTCTCAGTAAGTTGAAAGCCATACTTTCTATGGGAGTTTCAAATGTTCAATAATTGTTTTCTGAAGAAAGCATAACTGTCTGTTTTTAGCAAGCAACAACCCCATATTAAGCTGTTTATTCACTGAAGATCTATTTGTACTGAATTGAAAACTGAATGACAAAATGTAGGCAGAAAACAAATGATTTGAATATATTCTTCAAATACCAGAATTTTTTAATTTGTTTTTTAGTTCACTACTATTCTGTGTTTAGTAATGTATAAGTGTGCCAGATGTGACAAGTTTACATAGGTTAATTATAGCCACTGTTATATCTGGGCTACAAATACATGCATTTTGGCAAACACCTCAAAGCCCATGTAAGCTTTGTGTTGTTGAATTTCAGTGATTTCTTTTATGTTGCATGTGTACAGTTGTACTGTAAAATGGGTAAAGCATGGGATATGTTTTTACATTTGTATACTAAAAATTTTAATATACGTTGAAAAAAAAAAAAAAAAAAAAAAAAAAAGGACGCATGAGCCTACAGGCATTGCGCATGAGCGTCCAGTAACGTGGCAAAAAAAATCCCAGCTTCCCAGAGGCTGTCCTAGCACCCCGGTCATACAAATATTCATTAACAGCTTTTTCTTGTTGGAGCAGGCGGTCGAACATTAGGAGTGTTGAATTCCAACGTGTAGGGCTGTCTCAAATCAAGCGCCTCACTGGCATGTTGTTTCGCCGCTGGATATCGGCAAAGTGAGCCATGGCCGTGTAGGAACGCCTGAAATGGCCACACACCTTCCTGGCCTGCTACAGGACGTCCTGTAAGCCTGTGTACTTATGCACAAAGTGTTGTACGATCAGATTACACACATGTGCCATGCACGGCACATGTGTCAACTTGCCCAACTTCAATGCCGCTATCAAATTTTTTCCGTTGTCACACACCACTTTGCCGATATCCAGTTGCTGCGGAGTCAGCCACTTTTCCACCTGTGCGTTCAGGGCAGACAGGAGTGCTTGTCCGGTGTGACTCTCTGCTTTCAAGCAAGTCAAACCCAAGACGGAGTGACACTGCCGTATCCGGGATGTGGAATAGTACCTGGGGAGCTGGGGGGGTGCCGTTGATGTGGAGCAAGAAGCAGCGGCACAAGAGGACTCAGCCGAGGAGGTTATGGAAGAGGATGGAGTAGAGGAGGTGGCAGCAGGACTGCCTGCAATTCGTGGCGGTGTCACCAACTCCTCTGCAATGCCACGCATTCCTTGCTTGTCAGCCGTCAGCAGGTTTACCCAATGCGCAGTGTAGGTGATATACCTGCCCTGACCATGCTTTGCAGACCAGGTATCAGTGGTCAGATGGACTCTTGCCCCAACACTATGTGCCAGACATGCCATGACTTCCTTTTGCACAATCGAGTACAAGTTGGGGATTGCCTTTTGTGAAAAGAAATTCCGGCCGGGTACCTTCCACTGCGGTGTCCCAATAGCTACAAATTTTTTGAACGCCTCAGACTCAACCAGATTGTATGGTAAAAGCTGGCGGGCTAATAGTTCGGACAAGCCAGCTGTCAGACGCTGGGCAAGGGGGTGACTTGGTGACATTGGCTTCTTACGCTCAAACATGTCCTTGACAGAAACACAGGACTGTGGGCAGATGAGCGGGAACTGCTCAAGGCGGGAGACGGAGTGGCGGATGGTTGAGAGGGGGCAAGAAGGACAGCAGTGGTTGACGTGGCTGAAGATGCTGGACCAGGAGGAGGATGGCGGCTTAGAGTAGGCGTGCTGCTTGTACTCATGTGTTGATCCCATAGGCGTTTGTGATGTGAGATCATGTGCCTACGCAAAGCAGTTGTACCTAGGTGGGTGTTGGACCTCCCACGACTCAGTTTCCTTTGGCACAGGTTGCAAATGGCATCGCTGTTGTCAGAGGCAGACACACAAAAAAAATGCCACACTGCTGAGCTCTGCAATGACGGCATTCTGGTGGTGGACACAGCATTCGTTGATTGGCGTGCTGTCGGGCTGACCCCGGGTGCCGATGCATGCTGTCTGACTGTGCCACTAGCTCCTTGCGACGACCCCCCCCTGCTTCCAACTCGTCTCCTCCTCCTCTCTGTCTCCCCATCTGAACTTTCGCCCTGTTCTTCTTCTTGCCGAGCGGGCACCCACGTGACATCCATGGACGCATCGTCATCATCAACCGCTTCGCTTGTATCTGACAACTCAGAAAAGGAAGCAGCAGCAGGTACAACATCATCATCATCACACCGTACCTCCATGTGTTTAATGCTGCCTGCCTGAGACATATCCCTGTTATCTACATCCTCTAGCAATAATGGTTGCGCATCACTCATTTCTTCAAACGGTTGTGTGAATAACTCCTCTGACATACCAAGTAAAGCGGCTGAGGTGCTAGTTTTGGTGGTGGCGGCAGGCGGGTGAGTGCTATCTTGAGAGGTGCCTGAAGCTAAGCTGGAGGAGGATGGTGCGTCAAGGTTCCGAGCGGAGGCTGTACAAGATTGGGTGTCCTGTGTTAGCCAGTCAACTAAGTCCTCAGAACTTTTCAAGTTCAGGGTACGTGGCTTCTGAAAACTGGGCATTATTCTAGGGCAAAAGGGAATCACAGCACCACGACCACGACGGCCCCTGCGGGGTGGCATGCCTCTGCCTGTCATTTTTTGGGGGATTAGTGGTACTATGCGTGCAAGCTACTGTGAGACCAGATATGATTGGCAATGTGCACTGGAACAGTTCTGCAGAGCACACACTGTAGGCCTGAGACACCCGCTTGAAGACAAGTAACTGCTATTCAATCTATAACAGTGAAAAACAAATTTTGGTTTTAAAAGCACGCTATAGAGACACCAGATATGCTTGGCAATGTGCACTGGAACAGTTCTGCAGAGCACACACTGTAGGCCTGAGACACCCGCTTGAAGACAAGTAACTGCTATTCAATCTATAACAGTGAAAAACAAGTTTTGGTTTTAAAAGCACGCTATAGAGACACCAGATATGATTGGCAATGTGCACTGGAACAGTTCTGCAGAGCACACGCTGAAGGAAGGACTGACAGAGCCGCTTGAAGACAAGTAACTGCTATTCAATCTATAACAGTGAAAAACAAATTTTGGTTTTAAAAGCACGCTATAGAGACACCAGATATGATTGGCAATGTGCACTGGAACAGTTCTGCAGAGCACACACTGTAGGCCTGAGACACCCGCTTGAAGACAAGTAACTGCTATTCAATCTATAACAGTGAAAAACAAATTTTGGTTTTAAAAGCACGCTATAGAGACACCAGATATGATTGGCAATGTGCACTGGAACAGTTCTGCAGAGCACACACTGTAGGCCTGAGACACCCGCTTGAAGACAAGTAACTGCTATTCAATCTATAACAGTGAAAAACAAGTTTTGGTTTTAAAAGCACGCTATAGAGACACCAGATATGATTGGCAATGTGCACTGGAACAGTTCTGCAGAGCACACGCTGAAGGAAGGACTGACAGAGCCGCTTGAAGACAAGTAACTGCTATTCAATCTATAACAGTGAAAAACAAATTTTGGTTTTAAAAGCACGCTATAGAGACACCAAATATGATTGGCAACTGTCAAAGCACGCTGGAACAGGTCTACAGAGCACACGCTGAAGTAGGCCTGACACCCAGACGCTTGCAGACAACTAACTGATCTTCTATTGCAGTGAAAAAAAATGATTTCTTTAAAATCTAAAGCTTAACCAATTGTTAAAACAGATATGAGTGGTGGCACTGGGCAAGTGGGCACAGTATCCAATGTGAACCTCACACAGAAGCTGGCAGGCAGGCAACTGCTCTTCTATTACAGTGAAAAAAAAATATTTATTTTAAATGTAAAGCTTAACCAATTGTTAAAACAGATATGAGTGGTGGCACTGGGCAAGTAGGCACAGTATCCAATGTGAACCTCACACAGAAGCTGGCAGGCAGGCAACTGCTCTTCTATTACAGTGGAAACAAAATTTTGGTTGTAAAAGCACGCTATAGAGACACCAGATATGAGTGGCAACTGTCAAAGTACGCTGGCAGGGTTGTGCAGGGCACACGCTGAAGGAAGGCCTGACAGAGCCGCTTGAAGGACACTGACTGGCTGCTATTAGCTTACACTGGAAACCTTTTTTCTTTGTAAAAGCACGCTAAAGAGACACCAGATATGATTGGCAACTGTCAAAGCACGCTGGCACAGGTCTGCAGAGCACACGCTGAAGTAGGCCTGACACCCAGACGCTTGCAGACAACTAACTGATCTTCTATTACAGTGAAAAAAAATGATTTCTTTAAAATCTAAAGCTTCAGCTATTGTTAAAATAGATATGAGTGGTGGCACTGACTGTGCAAATGGGCAAGGCATCCAACCTGACACAGAAGCTGGCAGGCAGGAAACTGCTCTTCTATTACAGTGAAAACAAATTATTTATTTTAAATCTAAAGCTTAACCAATTGTTAAAACAGATATGAGTGGTGGCACTGGGCAAGTGGGCACAGTATCCAATGTGAACCTCACACAGAAGCTGGCAGGCAGGCAACTGCTCTTCTATTACAGTGAAAAAAAAATATTTATTTAAAATCTAAAGCTTAACCAATTGTTAAAACAGATATGAGTGGTGGCACTGACTGTGCAAATGGGCAAGGCATCCAACCTGACACAGAAGCTTGCAGGCAGGCACCTGCAATTACATTACACAGGAAAAAAAAAAAAAGCAGCCTGATGTTATAGCCCTAAAAAGGGCTTTTTGGGGTGCTGTCCTTACAGCAGAGATCAGATGAGTCCTTCAGGATTGTAGTGGACACTGAATACCCTAGCCTAGCTATCAATTTCCCTATCTAATCAGCAGCAGCTAAACTTTCCCTCCTCTCACTAAGCATGCATCTTCCGAATGAATCGAAAATGGATGCTGGGAGGGAGGTTGGAGGGTGTGGAAGGGAGGGAGTGCTGCTGATTGGCTGGAATGTGTCTGCTGACCGAGAGGCACAGGGTCAAAGTTTGCCCAATGATGACGAATAGGGGGCGGATCGAACTGCGCATGTGTCCGCCCGCCGCGGCGAACGCGAACACGCTAATTTAGCCGGGAACTGTTCGCCGGCGGACAGTTCGGTACATCACTAGAAATAATATATCACAAAAATGTAAAAAAGTCTTAAATAGATGTAGTAAAAAAGTAATACAATCTACGAATGTTTTTAATGTGCATCAAGATATTCTCAAACCAAATTAGTAATATCATATGAAGAATTCAAGGATGCGTTAGTGCTTATCTGCTGTTAATATGTCAAGAGGCTGAGATTGGATTATATTATAATATAGGAGATACATTTAACTCTGTTAAAGGATTCCTCAATGACATCTATAGGAAAATGTATATTCAATTATAACAGAATGTAACCCACAATGAGATTTAGTTCTCAAGAAAATGCTGAATTGGCGTGTTCTGGACTCATTACATTTCATACATTTCCTCCTATATTGATTGTGAAGTTAAAAATATAATATATGGTGCAAGAAATAAATCTTTCTACTAAATTGCATCAATTACCTTTTCCAGCCGCATCCTTACTTCTACTTTACATGCTTACCATTCATCAACGGGGAGTTCTTTTCTCTTTTTTGTCTGTTTTTTACATTCTTCATTCTTCAATCTCTGCTTCTTTAATCTGCTCCCTTCTAATTGCAGACTTTTATTTCTTGGTTTAGCTTATATCAATTCCATTTAGAGTACTTTGGAATGTCTGAAGATATTTTTGTTTATGGATAAATCTGATCATACAATTATTTAGATCTGAAAAGGTACTACTATATAAATATACACTATATGGACAAATGTATTGGAGCAAACCTCTTAAATACCGAATTCTGTTTTTTTCAATCAGACCCATTGCTACAGGTGTATACAATCAAGCACCTAGCCATGCAGTCTTCATTAACAAAGATTTGTGAAAAATTGGGTAGATGAAGATATCAGCGAATTTAAGTGTGGTACTGTGATAGGATGCCACCTTTTCAAGAAGTCAGTTCGTAAAATTTCATCCCTGCTAGATATTCCATGGTCAACTGTAAGTGGTATTATTGGAAAGTGAAAGCATTTAGGAACAACAGCAACTCAGCCATGAAGTGGAAGACCATGTAAAGTCACAGAGCAGGGTCACTGAGTGCTGAGGTGCATGGTGTGTAAAATGTGCCAATGTTCTTCTGATTCCATAGCCAAAGAGTTTCAAACTTCCACTGTCATTAATATCAGCACAATGGATTTTCATGGCTGAGCAGCTGCATGCAAGACTCATATTATCAAGTACAATGCCAAGCGTCTGATCTAGTGGTGTACAGAACACCACCACTGGACTCACACTTCTCTGTTTGACATTCTGATGCGATTTGATGAATGTCAGGAGAATGTTACCTTCCCGACTGCATTGTGCCAACTATAAAGTTTGGTGGAGGAGGGATAATGGTATAGGGCTGTTTTTCAAGGCAGCTTACTTTCAGTAAGGGGACATTTTTATGCTTACCAAGATATTTTGAACAATACTATGCTTCCAACTTTGTCTAGAGAAGGCCCCTTTCTATTCCAACATGACTGTGCCTCAGTGCACAAACAAGGTCCATAAACACATCTTTGGATGAGAGTGGTGTGGAAGAACTTGACTGGCCCACACCTTACCTCAACCCCATCGAACACCTTTGGGATGAACTAGAACGAGTTTGCAAGCCTTCTCATCCGACTGACCTTGTGAAAAGCCTTCCCAGAAGAATGAAAGTTGTTATAGCTGCAAAGTGGGGACCAACTACATATTAATGTCTATGTATTTAGAATGTGATGTCATAAAGTCTCTGTTTGTGTAAAGGTCGGGTGTTCCAATACTTTTATCCATATGGTGTAGTTCCTTTTTGAGCAGCAAAAAATTAGATAAACATGCTTGACTACTTCTAGAGAAAACATGACTGCTTTTGTGCTTGTTATAGCTTGAACTGGATCTTAAATAATTATTTAAATGGAGTCTTTTACCTACCATAGCCACTGCAGCTGAATATAGTATTATTGGTGTCAGCATGACCCTAGAGCCATCCTCTGTTTATTCGTTTGCCAAATAAAGGATACCTCGGAACTAGTACTAGGCCTTTAACTCTTCCACATTATCAATATTATTATTGTCAAAATCTAAATGGTGTTTATTCACTTGTATAGAAGGTGTCAAATACTCACCAATATTTTTTGTGTAAAAGTGCAGTGACCACAGTTCCATTAAACCGGTAGTTATGTGGAGTAACAAAGAATGTCCAACATGCCTGCTTAGGTGTAATACAATATACTATTAGTTGCAAACGCATAGCCACATTTGGATTAATTGGGGTTGTTGTCAAGCCACACAACATAATGAGCAAGGAAACGTATGATCAATTAAGTGATGATGATTAAAGGGTGTCATTAAAATGCCCATTCACATGACTCATTTCTTAGTAACTGTAAACATACACAAAATAAAGAAAGCACGCAAATGCTACATAGTAATCTTCAGTGTACACTATTTTACACTAAAACTCATTAATATTAAAGGGACACTCCAGGCACCCAGACCACTTCTGCTCATTGGAGTTGTCTGGGTGCCAACTCCCACCAACCTTAACCCTGCAAGTGTAATTATTGCACTGTTTATAAACTGCAAAATTTACCTTGCAGGGTTAAGTCCTCCTCTAGTGGCTGTTTATCAGACAGCCACTAGAGGTACTTCCGTGTTCTTAGAACACAAAAAGTGTTTTAACCCCTTAAGGACACATGACATGTCTGACACGTCATGATTCCATTTTATTCCAGAAGTTTGGTCCTTAAGGGGTTAAACGATGCTGGACGTCCTCACGCTATGCATGAGGACCCCCAGCGTCACTGAATTATTTAATGCTTTCCTATGGGGAGGACTAATGTGCGCGCGCCCATTGCCGCAAATTCACTTTTGACCTCCCCCGCTGGTTGACGTTGGCGGTGGAGGAGCGTGGGTGGAGCCTGACCCAGCACCGAGGGACATCGGCGCTGGATTCAGGTAAGTCACTGGGAACGAGTATGTTTTCCTGGCACTGGAGAGTCCCTTTCAGATAAAGTTCACAAAAAAGGTTTCCTAATTTTTTAAATATAAAAAAAAATATCATTATGGAAGGTGCACACATGTATTAGCCCAGGCTTCCCCAAACTCCGGCCCTCCAGGTGTTGCCGAACTACAACTCCCATGAGCGTTTGAATGAAATAGATAGCCAGAGAATCATGGGAGTTGTAGTTTGGCAACATCTGGAGGGCCGGAGTTTGGGGAAGCCTGCATTAGCCATATGTACATTGAGGGAATGGACCTCAGTTGTCCGTGGAACCTTTGGTTTGTGTGAAACTTTTCGAACACAGGCATTTGATACAGTTCCACACACAAGGTTACTAGCAAAATTCAAATAAGTTGGTTTAACCCCTTAAGGACCAAACTTCTGGAATAAAAGGGAATCATGACATGTCACACACGTCATGTGTCCTTAAGGGGTTAAACAAAAACTGTGTTCACTGGCTTAACGATAGAATGCAGAGAGTAGTTGTAGATGGAATTTTTTCAAATTGGATTGGTAAGTGGTGTGCCTCAGGGTTTTGTCTACGGTCCACTTCACTTTAATCTATTTATAAATGACCTTGAAGTGGAGGTTGAAAGGCATTTGTCTATGTTTGCAGATGACACAAAACTAGGTAAGACAATACATTCTAAACATGATATAACATCTCTACAGAGAGATTTTGATACATTGGGGGACTGAACAGGCAAGTGGAAGATGAGGTTAATACAAATAAATACACAGTAATGCATTTTGGAATAAGGAACCCACACATTAAATGAAAAAGACTTGGGAACAATTAATGCCAGTCTGCTGTTGCAAAAGCTAGTAAGGGGCTTTAGTGTATAAAAAGGGGTTTTGATTCACGTAAACCAAATTTAATTTTGCTTCTATACAAGTCAATAGTAAGTACCCAACCTTGAATATGCGGTGCCATTTTGGGAACCAGTTTTAAAGAAGGATATTGCAGAAGTAGATGAAGTGCAGAAGTGAGCTCCAAAACTAATAAGGGGGAAGGAAATAATTAGTTATGATTTATTTACAAAAAAAGGCATATGATAGTACTATACAAATATATACAGGGTTATTACAAACAGCTATGTGCTAACCCTTTCATTAACAGGAATATACAACAAACAATAGGTCACCGATTGAGATTGGAAGAAAAGTGTTTTTGCTTAAAATAGAAGAAAGATTCTACGGAAAATGTTAAAAAGGCTTGGATGCTTTTTTGTATAAACAGAATATGGATAAGGATATAACTAATATGTATGTCAACAGGTTGTTTATCCAAGGATAAATCTGATTGCCATTATGGAGTCAATAAGGATTCCCCCCCCCCCCTTTTTTTTGTGTGCAGTTTGTGTTCCCTGCTTTTAGACCAACAGCATAAAAAATGGGTTTTACAGTTGAATTTAGTGGACTTTAGTCTTTTTCAACTTAGACAACTATGTATAATATATGTATATATATATATTCAATAGTGGGACGGTGCAATTATCCAGCATCATCATTACATAGCATCAGTCTCTTAATAGTTAATAAGCAAATAAGGAAAGGATTATCAATGAGTAGAAATAGGCTTGCGGTCTAGACACTCCTAAGCAAAAAACATCTAGTTTATTTATTTACCCAAGACTGAAAAGTGCATTTTAACACTTAAGTTCAAATTATATATTACCTACAGAAATACAAAAAATAAAACCGGTGTATATATAGATCTGTGTGTGCATATATGCTATGTAGTGTGTGTGTTATATAACACACACTACATAGCACAATGACTTATGGGACTGCCATAGATTTTTGAATTTAATTTGATTTTTGAGGTTAATTTGAACTTTGCTGTGTCCCTATATTGGTCCACTTTTGTGTAGTATTTGAGGCATTTATACCTGAAGGGCACCCCCCAACACACACCACGCCAGGGGCGGCTCTCTAATTTGGTGGTTTGGGCAGCCACCTAAGGTCTCGCGCTGGCTAGGGAGGCTGCCTAAACCGCCTTAGGGCAGACTGTGTAGGGTCCTCGGTCAGTAAGGACCCGACACCAGGAGGGGGCCTGGCGGCTTGCTCAGTATGCAAGGCCCCTTCTGTCTGCCCGGCCAGCCATCACAGACACCGGTCTGCAGCTCTGCAGAGCTGCAGACCATGTGTCTTGCGAGAACTGGCCAATGAGAGCGGTGCCGCGGGTTACGAGATGCATGGTCTGCAGCTTTGTGGAGCTGCAGGCTGGATGTTATGGCCACCGGACCACCAGGCAGCCCACACTAGACCACCAGGGAATAAACCAGGGAAAAAAAAGGTATTTAGTCCACCCCTCTCCCCATCACCCCACTCTCCCTCATACCATCACCCCCTCTCCCTCTCAAATCACCCCCCTCCCTCTTGCATCACCCCCTCCCTCTCACCATAACCCCCTCTCTCTCTCACATCCCCCTCACACCATCACATCCCCCCTCACCATCACCCTTCCCTCTCACCATCACCCCCTTCTCCTTCTCCCTCTCACCATCACCCCCCACTCACCATCACCCTCATCTCCCTCTCACCATCACCCACCTCTCCCTCTTAAAATTACCCCCTCCCTCTCACCATCACCCCATCTCCCTCTCACCATCACTCCCTCTCATCACCCCCTCTCCCTCTCACCCCCTCACACCATCAGCCCCTCTCCCTATCATCACCCCCCTCTCCCTCTCACATCACCCCCACTCACCATCACCCCCTCTCCCTCCCACATCCCCCTCACACCATCACACCCCTCCCTCTCACCATCACCCCTCCCTCACCATCACCCTCATCTCCCTCACCATCACCCACCTCTTCCTCTAAAAATTACCCCCTCCCTCTCACCATCACCCCATCTCCCTCTCACCATCACTCCCTCTCATCACCCCCCTCTCCCTCTCACCCCCTCACACCATCAGCCCCTCTCCCTCTCATCAGCCCCTCCCTCTCGCATCACCCCCTCCCTCTCGCATCACCCCCTCCCTCTCACCATTACCCCCTCTCCCTCTCACATCCCCCCTCACACCATCACACCCCTCCCTCTCACCATCACCCCTTCTCCCTCTCACCATCACCCCCACTCACCATCACCCTCATCTCCCTCTCACCATCACCCACCTTTCCCTCTCAAAATTACCCTCTCCCTCTCACCATCACCCCATCTCCCTCTCACCATCACTCCCTCTCATCACCCCCTCTCCCTTTCACCCCCTTCACACCATCAGCCCCTCTCCCTCTCATCACCCCCCTCTCCCTCTCACATCACCCCCACTCACCATCACCCCTGCCCTCCCTCACACCATCACCCCCTCTCCCACTTACCATCACCCCCTCTCCCTCTCACCACCCCCCTCTCCCTCTCACCATTACCCCCCTCTCTCACCATCACCACCCTCCCTCTCACCATCACCCCCTCCCTCTCACCATCACCCCCTCCTTCCCTCACAATGTCACCCTCCCTCCCTCACTCCATCAGGAAAAGGCAGACATTTTAAATAACAGTTTTTCTTCAGTATATATTAATGAGGATCCTATGGCAAGATATATGCAAATGATTGCTGCAAAAAACTTGCAAATAACTTGTGATTGGATAACTCGAGACAAGATGCTACAGCTATTAAAGAAAATTAATGTAAATAAAAGGCAGATGTTGTTCCTATATTTAAAAAGGGTTCAAAATCCTTGCCTGGAAATTATAGACCTGTGAGCTTAACTTCTGTGACTGGGAAATTATTTGAACTGCTATTAAGGGATAATATTCAGGAATATCCAGGAATTCATTGGGAAGAACGGTGTTATAAGCAATAATCAGCATGGTTTTATGAAACATAGGTCATGTCAAACTAACCTAATTGCATTCTACGAACAAGTAAGTAGAAGTATACATCAGGGTGTTGCAGTGGACGTGATCTACTTGGATTTTGCCAAGGCATCTGATACAGTTCTTCAGAATAGGTTAGTCTTCAACCTAAATAAAATTGGCCTAGATGAATATTCTTGTTCCTGGGTAGAACATTGGCTTAAGGATAGAGTTGTCATTAATGGTAAATTTTCAAGTGGTAAGTGGTGTCCCTCAGGGTTCTGTTTTGGGACCGCTTCTATTTAAAGGACCACTCTAGTGCCAGGAAAGCATACTCGTTTTCCTGGCACTAGAGTGCCCTGAGGGTGCCCCCACCCTCAGGGACCCCCTCCCGCCCGGCTCTGGAAAGGGGAAAGGGGTTAAATCTTACCTTTTTCCAGCGCTGGGCGGAGAGCTCTCCTCCTGCTCTCCTCCTCCGATCCGCCTCTTCTCCTCCCCGTCGGCTGAATGCGCACGCGCGGCAAGAGCTGCGCGCGCATTCAGCCGGTCACATAGGAAAGCATTCATAATGCTTTCCTATGGACGCTTGCGTGCTCTCACTGTGATTTTCACAGTGAGAATCACGCAAGCGCCTCTAGCGGCTGTCAGTGAGACAGCCACTAGAGGAAATAGGGGAAGGCTTAACTAATTGATAAACATAGCAGTTTCTCTGAAACTGCTATGTTTATAAAACAATTAGTTAACCCTAGCAGGACCTGGCACCCAGACCACTTCATTAAGCTGAAGTGGTCTGGGTGCCTAGAGTGGTCCTTTAACATATTTATAAATGATCTTGAAATGGGCATTGAAAGCCATGTATCAGCGTTTGCAGATGACACAAAACTTTGTAAAGTAATACAATGTGAGCAGGATATTGCCTTGCTGCAGAGGGATTTGGATAGATTGGGGGACTGGACACTAAAATGGCAGATTAAATGTAACGTAGAGAAATGCAAAGTTATGTACTTCGGGGTTAAGAATGCACAAGCAATTTATACCCTAAATGGTAGTGAACTAGGGATAACCACACACGAGAAGGATTTGGGAATTGTTATAGACAACAAATTAGGCAGCAGTATGCAATGTCAATCTGCAGTTGCTAAGGCCAGTAAGGTTTTGTCAAGTATAAATAGGGGCATAAATTCTCAAGATGAAAATATAATTTTGCCTCTTTATAAATCGCTGGTAAGACCACACCTTGAATATGCTGTGCAAGTTTGGGCACCTATTCTAAAGAAAGATATCATGGCACTAGAAAAAGTGCAGAGACAAGCTACAAAATTGATAAAAGGAATGGAGCATTTTAGTTACGAAGAAAGGTTAAAAAGTTTTAATCTGTTTAGTTTGGAAAAACGGCGCCTGAGAGGGGATATGATAACATTATCCAAATATATCCGGGGCCAGTACAAACCTTTATCTGGAAATCTTTTCATAAACAGGGCTATACATAGGACACGAGGTAACACATTTAGGCTGCAAGAAAGGAGATTTCATCTAAGGCAAAGAAAAGGTTTTTTTACAGTAAGAGCAATAAGAATATGGAATTCTCTGCCTGAAGAGGTGGAGTCTATACATATGTTTTAACTGCAATTGGATAAATACTTGGAAAAACATTACATACAGGGATATAATTACTAATTAGTGGGATAATAGCTGCTTGATCCAAGGAGACATCTGACTGCTTTTTTGGGGTCAAGAAGGAATTTTTTCCTAGTTTGTTGCAAAATTGGAAGCGCTTCAGACTAGGTTTTTTGCCTTCTTTTGGATCAACAATGAAAACATATGTGTGGAAGGCTGAACTTGATGGACGCAAGTCTCTTTTCAGCTATGTAACTATGTAACCCTCTCACACACAGGAGCACCCCCCCCCCCCCCACACACACACAGAATCACCCCCCTCACATGCACAGCCTTCCCAGACACACTGTTAGCATCCCCTCACACTGATACCTCCCCACACATTGTCACTCCTCCCTACACTATCATCACCCCCCACACTGTCAGCCGCTTCATGCATCCACACTCACATTAACCACTCCTAATCCTGTTAATCTCACCCCCCTCCACAATTGCACACTTACCTCCACTCGCTCTGTCACACTCCCTCATTAAATCATGTCATACTCCCTATCCCTCATTCTCTCTCACAATCCCCCCCACCCTGTCCATTTAACCCCTTTGCCCTGTCATACTCTCCCTGCCACTGGTACCCCTGGTCCTTTACTCAGCTTGTCACAGTCACCAGATGAAGACATTCATCATACACACACAGTCAGGAAACATAACTTTGCCATAAACACAATGCACAAAGGCTACACGCAGACCCCCAGACACACTTCAAGCAGCTACCCCATACACATACGGTCCCAGACAAAAACCCAAACATGCTCACAGAGACATACATTCTCTCTCTCTCTCTCTCTCTCTCTCTCACACACACACACACACACTCACACACACACAGACACACACACACACACACACTCTGTCAGACACACTCTCAGGCACATACACAGGTAAACTGTGCATCAATGTGTATATGTGACAGTGTGCATGTGTTGCAACTCTATGTTTTTCACTTTTTTGTTAGTGGGGCCTCATGTTTGAGATTCGCCTAAGACCTCATGAAGTCTAGAGCCGTCTGCACCACTCACCCATACAACTGAATGTCTTTCTTTCTCAGTACACTGTAGGCCCACCCTATGTGTCTTACTTTTCTAACCCGCAGTGTTACTATTTTTCCATGAAAAGTAATGCTGTACATGATGTCATATGTTGGGCTTCTGGGAGTTGTAGTTCAGTTAAACAACAACTCCAAGAAACCCTTTCTTTTTTCCTCAAAGTTCTGCTTATAAGACAAGCTCAGCATACCTGTTGAAAGCATCAGTCACTGTTTTGGTGAAATCTCAATTCAAATTCTACTCAGCATGGAGCTTTAAATGGAATGCAAGGACTTCAGATGTGAGCATGTTTTTTATAATTTGTATTTATATTTCCAAATATCACTGGCTATACCTTCATCACAACATACTATTTGAAAACCAAGACTGTGGAATACGGGCACTTTGATTCTTTTCATTAGACCGTTTCGTCACCAGTTTCTTCCACATTTTGTGCTAAATTGTAAACCACATTTATTGTTCACATACATTGAATGTTAATGTTAAAAAAGTGGTGTAATATTTCAGAGACACCAGATTGGTATTCTTCTTTATCTCCCAAGTATATCAATACGCTACATATATACTTTTACCAGGTTGTTGGAGAACTCCATAGTAAATGCTACCTGATGCCAATAACTATCTCCCCATAGTTAAACCAAGTCCTTACCATAACAAACCCTGACTAACTAAAGCCATATCTAGTAAAAACCAAAGAAAAGAAAATGTTACCTGCGCTTTCTCCTTAATCCCTATGTATATTTAGACAAATGGAGGTCATTTAGTTGCTCCAATGGCCATTTTTTATGAGCTGAATTCAGAGATCTAAGATTTTTTCTATGCACACAAAAGGCCTATTTCTCTCAAATATTGTTCACAAATCAGTCTAAATCTGTGTTAGTGAGCACTTCTCCCTTGCCAAGATAATCCATTCACCTCACAGGTGTGGCATATCAAGATGCTGGTTAGACAGCATGATTATTGCAAAGGTGTGCCTTAGGCTGGCCACTATAAAAGGCCACTCTAAAATGTGCAGTTTTACTGTATTGGAGGGGTGCGGAGGGGTCCAAAAACCAGTCAGTATCAGGTGTGAAAACCATTTGCCTCACGCAGTGCAACACATCCCACGTCTGTGGAATGCTGGTCCACTCCTCTTCAATGGCTGTGTGAAGTTGCTGGATAATGAATTAAAATCCAATTTATTAAAAATAGCACAGATATATATAAAATAGAGAAAGTAAATGAAATAAACAGTCACCAAACTACAGGAGGAGCAGCTAACGTGCTTCAAAGGTCCAGTCTCCTGTTGGCCGGATAATATACACATTGCGTTTCGACAATCAGCTTCCTCAGTTTGATGCGCAGTACTGTTTCCCTATCTTCATGCCGCAACATAATTTCAGCTCCAACAGGTCAAAATTTAACTTCCAGCGCGGACACAGGAATCACAGTGTATAATGTCACTTCTAAAAAGAGCTATCGGAAGATCATTTCCAGCACGGACCAAAGGGTCATAACTTTATTCTATATCCTGTTGTTTCCAAGTTTGCCATGCATCTGCAACCGAAAGTATACGTGTGGCCATCTTAGTCCACCTTCACAGTGATATTATAATATATACAATATATATATCCAGAACTTCAACTTCTTCTCTTTAACACTCTCTCTATATATATATGATTTGCTGTCCCTTTTATTGAAATACCGTGCTATAAGAAATCCCAAAACTTAAAGAGAGAGAGAGAGACAGAGAGACAGAGAGACAGATAGAGTTAGTTGAAGTTCTGGAAGCAAAGTATTTCAATAAAAGGGACAGCAATTCAAATAGAAGCATAGAACGGAAGAAAGAATATAAACATCAAATATTAAAAACACAGGTATATATACTGTACAATAACTTTAAATATTGCATACATCTATTAAAAAAGATTATATAAATATATATGTATCCTAAAAGTCCCATGGTAAGATTAAAAATAAAACCTCATAACCAGCATCATGAAAAAATAGTTTTTTAAATTAAAATTAACTTAATGATGACGCATTATCACCACCCCTCTAGTGTTTCTCCACATGTTGAATCCCCATATAGTTATTGCAAGCTAAAATACTGTAAAACAACATTTCTTTACCGGGCGTTGAAGGAATTTTGAAAGAATCACTATCTCAGGATCTTCTGAGATGCCAAGCACGCCAGTGAACTAAGAAGCCAAATGTAAGAGTCATTTTTTACTATTTTTAAAATATAGGTTGTATGTATTTATGTACAAATAAATTGCATTTTTAATACTGAATATTGTATAATTTGTTTTTACTTGTTATTAGAACTCCATAGTAGTATAGAGGATGTATATAGAATAGAGATAGTAAAACATGTTTTACAAAAAACAGGTTGCACCAAAAGGTTTAAAATGATAGAATAATATCAATAATAAAAATATTAAAAAGTCCAAATATTCACAGTCCAAATATCACAATTCCAGCTGTTTCTGGATTCTTGGGAAATGTTGGTTCTTGGTTAAGGTGCTTGCAAATATATGTAGGGAGACACAAAGTGACAAATAATAGTGCAGACTGTTTTTGCATAAAAATAGGACTCACAACAGTATTGTATGAGGTAGCAATCACATGTTATGGAGCATAAATTAGCTCTAATTAAGATTGCTTGCAGCTGTACAATCCCCACTGATGGATATAACTTCTGAGGCAAATATCTCGATGTGCAGGTAGGTATATGAAAGAAAAAAAAAATATCCAATAGTGCTCACTGTAAACATAAATATGTGATGCAGTACAAAACTGTATTATACTCACATTTGATAGAATGTTAAGTCGCTCAAATATCTGCGCGTGGGTGGTATAATCCCCACCAGGGATATGATGGTAAATAGCTGTCCAAATCTGCAGTTAGGTGTACCAGTAACAAATAAAATAAAAAATTGCATAGAAAGCGTAATAAATGGTCTATTACAACAAAGTGAATTAAAACCAAATATACTTTAATGCTTAAAAGAAATAAAACATTAAAGGTACAGCATTACACAATGCTTTTCACCAATAAAAGTTATTTTTCAAGTGTAAACAGATTGGTCTGGCACATAGGGGTATATATAGGGGTAATGGCATTTAAAATGGCTATTTTGGTGCCAAAAAGACATCATTTGACCTTTGTCCTCTTGAGGTCACATGTTATGTACAATATTTGATTATGAAAACCATTCTTAACCCCTTAAGGAGAGACGACGGATATATTCCGTCATGATTCCATTTTATTCCAGAAGTTGTGTCATTAAGGGGTTAATATAATTAGTAGTGAATATATTTAATTTGTTAATAGGATAATGGAACAGTAGTAGAGAACCTAGTTTTGTGTGGATTACAATAGTATAATGTATTGGAGGTCAGACAATTCTGCTGTGGTATCACAGGTTGCATGACTCTTAGAAATGTTCAAAAACTTTCCAATCATTAATAGTTAAGTAGTGGTTCATAATGGGACATTTTGGAAATAATATAAGTAAAAAATGAAGGGTTTATAAGATAAAAATGTAATAGTGAGTGTAAATCCCAGACGAAACAGGAAGTGGTGACTCGGCCATTTTGGATATGGGTAATAGACATTTAAGAGTTATTATAGCTGTAAAACTGCTAGTTTTGGTAAGCTAGCAATAAGAGGTGTTGCTAATACAGTACATTTCCTTCCTTTACATTTTCAGTGGAAATCTCATAGAAAATTTCTAATTTTGTTTGTTATTGCATAATATATTATTAGAACTTGGTATCTCAAAGTATAACGATAACAGTGTTATGGACATAAAAGGAAATCTGAAGAAGAGCAAGTAAACCAAACACTTTTCATATGCTAATGCAAACTATTGGAGTACCAGCTCTGGCTTTGTGGTAGCTGGATTGTGTCACTCATCAATTCTCGTCTTACAGCAATGGTATAGCATCCATCCATCATGTGGGAGTGGTAATGACTTCTTAGGTTTATGTTGGTCAAAAGTTACAAAAGATGAGGGGTGTCTGCATAAAAAATTCCCTGGCTACCTAAGAACTGGTAGAAAAAAGGACAGTGTTTACTGCTGGTTTTCAATTATCTTTTTGTTGAGAGTGAAGAAGGATAGCCAATAGAGGCATTTCCTTGTGGTTAGGTGACTTTTGGCCACCTAACTGATGCTGGACATCCTCACACTCTGCATGGGAAAGGCCTAATGTACTTGCGCTGCTCACCGTGCATGCCTACTAGCCCCCCTTGTTGGATGACGTTAGAGGAGGCGGAGCACAATCTATTGCCGAGGGAGATCGGTGCTGCTATCGGGTAAATGGTACAACGTTTTTTTAAATTTAGTAATTTTACATTTAGTTTTTTTATTTTGTATTTTTGTTATGCATTATAATATTAATACAAACGTGCTTGTATTATGCTTCCATAGTTAAATGTAGCTAAGAGATTACACTAACATGTCATTGAAGTACCTATAACAAGTAATAAACATGGGTTTTACTGGGGAAGCTATGGCACAGCTGAATAATCAATGAGAGTGTTAATGAGATAACCGTGAGGGTACAAGGGTTTTTTAACTATTACAGCACCAGTGGGATGGGGCATGGAGGGAGGGGGGCAGGGGGAATTATAGTGTAAGGAATACAGTTTGGTGTTGTCTGCATTCCCATTTCTCGTTGGGGCTAGGATTGGTAGAAAATATATATTTTTTAAAACAGAAGGAAATCAACTCCAACTAATTGTAGCTTATACTAGCTTTAGTGTAACTATAATCTTAATTTTATTAATGACAGGAGGCAAATATTTGCTTAAGTCTCTCTTTACTCGAACTCCACAGCAGGACATTAACATAGAGAGAAAAACACCAAAGACGAAAACACAAGGTATCCATAAAAGGCTCCTCCCAACCAACCATTTCCTCTTTCACGCTGCAACAAAAAAGATACAGAAACAAAGACAATAAACTAATCAAAGGAAAACATAACATAACAAAGAATGCCATCTGGAAGAAAACTTTGAATAGTGGATGGGAAATATTCGCCTCCTGTCATTAATAAAATTAAGATTATAGTTACACTAAAGCTAGTATAATCTACAATTTTATAGCATGACAGGAGGCTTCATATTTGCTGTTTTAACGCTCCGACAGCAAAGCAAAAGAAGCATGATCCGACGGTCTAAAATAGAATCGGCGAAAGGTATCTTCACGGGACCAGTCCGCCGAACGCAAAATGCCCTGAAGGGAAGCGCCTGCCATGAAAGCTCCGGAAGCCGCGGCGCCCCTAACCAAATGTGCTCCGAAGGTCGCATTCACCCCCGCCAGTGTCAATAGCCATCTTGTCCACTGAGCCAGGATAGGGGACGAGACCGGCTTGTGGGGTCTGACATACGAAATCAACAACTGTCCAGAATGAGAAGAGCGAAATGGAGCAGTAACCGCTACATAATGAGCCAGTGTCTTCGCTACACAAGTTTAGTCAAATCCCTGAAGTAAGGATACGACACAGCCGTCAAATCCGACTTGGTACGTCTAACCACCTTGAAGTAGACCCCTTC
Organism: Pelobates fuscus; assembly: GCF_036172605.1. Classification (NCBI taxonomy): domain Eukaryota; kingdom Metazoa; phylum Chordata; class Amphibia; order Anura; family Pelobatidae; genus Pelobates; species Pelobates fuscus. The sequence continues at coordinate 98,723,489 of NC_086319.1, read as the reverse complement.
TGGAGAGAACGTGAAAGCGTCGACATCGAAGGCCTGGACAACCGAAACACGTCTGAATGACGAAGGGAAAGGTCCTGGTTATTCGGTCATTCCCGAAGGAACGCTAAAACCATAGCACATCCCAGAGGGAGGAATACTTAGGCGCCGGAGGACGCGCCAGCGATGGGAAAACCTCTAAGCGGGACATGCACTGCCGTGATAGCTGACCTAGTCACGTTAACCGAGCGGACCCAAGTCAAAGAGGTGAGACAAGAAATTAAGCACGCTAGTTACAGGGCCTGTAAAGGGATCGATATCCTGTTCCAAGCACCAACGACACCAGGAACCCCATGCTGACAGATAGCACCTCCTCGTCCCGGGAGCCCACGAATCCCAGAGGAGGTCTCTAGCCGATTGCGATAATGCCTCGACATTCCAGGTACCCCTAAAAGAGTCCAGGCCACCAAGTGCAGGTGGCCGTCCCTCACTAGGGAATGAGGGTTGCCCCGGGAGTCCGAGAGGAGCATTCGAGAGGACGGTAAGAGAAGAGGGTCCGGATAGGAGAGATCAAGGAGCTCCGGGAACCAGGCTTGACTCTGCCACAG